>NC_047108.1:71996143-73493643 GCF_902500255.1 Thalassophryne amazonica
AATGTTGTCTCCCTTCTTCCTCATTTGTGGCATTGCCAACATGCACAACTTTCCGGCATATTCCACCTGTTTCTTGACAAGACTAATTGAGCTTGTATGGGCGCTTCTCACTAAGTTGCCCGGAATTAAAATGGTGACCACACCTCCTTGCCGGGACATGACTCAGTGCGACTGCGGACTCTAGTTCTTATTTATAACTTCTTTGAATAGGCTCAGCCCCCGTGACCCTTAACTAGAGTAAGCAGTTGAAGATGAGTGAGTGAGTGGGTTTGTAAGAGTAGAATGGGAGGCAGAGCCTTCAGCTTTCAGGCTCCTCTCCTCTGGAACCAGCTCCCATTTCGGATCAGGGAGACAGACACCCTCTCTACTTTTAAGATTAGGCTTAAAACTTTCCTTTTTGCTAAAGCTTATAGTTAGGACTGGATCAGGTGACCCTGAACCATCCCTTAGTTATGCTGCTATAGACTTAGACTGCTGGGGGGTTCCCATGATGCACTGAGTGTTTCTTTCTCTTTTTGCTCTGTATGCACCACTCTGCATTTAATCATTAGTGATTGATCTCTGCTCCCCTCCACAGCATGTCTTTTTCCTGGTTCTCTCCCTCAGCCCCAACCAGTCCCAGCAGAAGACTGCCCCTCCCTGAGCCTGGTTCTGCTGGAGGTTTCTTCCTGTTAAAAGGGAGTTTTTCCTTCCCACTGTCGCCAAGTGCTTGCTCACAGGGGGTCGTTTTGACCGTTGGGGTTTTTCCGTAATTATTGTATGGCTTTGCCTTACAATATAAAGCGCCTTGGGGCAACTGTTTGTTGTGATTTGGCACTATATAAATAAAATTGATTTGATTTGATTACCATTAGACAATGGCTAAGACGTTGTCCATCACGGAAACCAAATATTCTTTTTTTGTTTAATTCCTGTGGTGTTGATACAGTAACTGGGAGAAATGTGGTCTATGACTGGACAGTTCTGAATGTATGGGTCTCCCCAATGTCATGTCAACACTCAGTTGGTGAATAGACCTTTTTATTAACAACCACCTCTGTCTGCACAGCTATACTTGCCACTTGACTGACAGTCATATATGTGTCGTATGAGATTGTTTATGCAAATATCTTGACCTGATTATATTTCTTTGTTAAGAAAGTTAGGGAAGAGTGTGCAAGAAGCATTTCGTTGGCTATGTTATGTTGTAGGGGGTATTTTGCTGATATGATTACGTTCCACTTGTCTGCTGAGGGGAAGCGACAGTGCAAATTATTACAGTGCTGTTCTGAGTGATCACTGTTATCTTATGCTGAAACATTTCTATCCAGAAAGGAAATAGCCTCTTCCAGGATGACAACGCTACCATCCAAAGGACATAAGAGACCACGCTTATAGCCAAGTAAGAATTAGAACCTACTTTGCTCACTTTTGAGATTTCACAGGATCAGGTTTACTCAGAGTGATATGATTGAGGCTCAACTACAGCTATTTGTAATTTTTTATAATCTATCCAGCATCCTCTAACTATCCAGCAGGGATAGACAGATATGTACCAGTTACTTGCTGTTCAGCATCCAGAACAGTCTGGTTTAAAACCCAAAGAGTCTGTCATTGTCTGCATTCTCCTTTTGTGAGTACACAAGTGGAACACGGAACACAAGTGTGACTATCAACAGTGCTTCTTTGCAGCCTATGGTAATTTTCACAAAGCATTTCCCTTGGTCCATTGGCATACTCACTTGGACATTCTGAAAAATCATGGGATCCCCAACAATTTTCTGGAGATCGTGACTGATCTATACACAGGTACTGTGAGTGTGGTGTGAGGAAATACTTCTGACTTCTTTTCAATTGCTTTTGGGGAAGGGTTGTGGTGGTTTGCAGCTTAGGTGCCTTTGTCAGAGAGAAAAGGTTTATTGATCTTGGTTTTGTGAACAATAGTACGCATTCTCTGACACTCATGCGGGCATGATCAGATGCAGTTTTTGATGTGAGTGAAGCAGGCAGCTGCCCGGAGCGCATTTTTTCATGACACACAATGGGCAGCAGAAACACTTAAGAAAAAATAAATAATCATCATCTGCACTGCAAAGCGGTTATCATATCACTGTGTGAGGAATTAGCAAATTGGCACCCCCTCACTGCAGCTGTAGGTGCCCCTGCTTGCTGACCTGCACGGAACAGAACCAGTGTAAAAGGTTCAGCGGTTGTCTCCTGCATTGTCCCCTGGGACAGGCACTGTTTCCCCTGCGTTTTGCTCTGCTTTGACTCTGGATGGAGCATCCTGCAGTGCTCCCGTTTCTCCACTGTTCCACTCAGCAGGATCCTCCTGTCCAGTGGCAAAGTCCACTTAGGATGCAGCACAGAACCAGAACTCTGTGCCCAGAACAGGCATTTGAAAGCAGACAGACAGCGTGTCAGAACGGGTTCGAATTTCACCAGAAAGGACAAACTGCCCACTCTGCCTCTTTGTAAGGAGGGTTTAGAAATTGAGCTGCGTTCACATTACTAGCTGAAGTGACTTGAATCTGACCTTGTTTTTTGTGTGCCTGCTTGACACAGTGTACACTTTAACAAATTACAACATATATGTACTTAATATAAATTTTTTTTTTAACCCTCACCACATAACCTGGTTGTTCAACAAAATAAATAGCTAATTTAACAAAATATACAGTTTTGTATTTTACAGTACATTCTGTTTAATATTTAAACAACTGAAGTATGTTGTACCGGTTGACAGAACTAAATTAAGTGAATATAGCAGAGTGTGAATTTGCCAAATCAAATTATTTGATGTGAGATTTGCTGCTTTCTATGTGATCACTGGTGATGTGACTGCTGTGAGATCAGATAATGGTCACTTACAAACAGGAAAAACAAATAAACAACAACAAAAAAAAGATTCAGGAACAAATATCACAAAGACTTAGAAATGGGCGGAGTCTCATCAGAAATTGTAATGATGAAACAAGGGCCAGAAGGAAAGTCAGCACTGTAGAATCACTCACATCTACAACAGGTGTCTGTCTTCATATGTCAAAAATGTCACAGAGGACGTAAATCTAACATTGGTCCACACAGTCAAATAAGATGATCCTTTGGTGCTGCACCAGAGTCCATATGACTGAAGGTTGACAACACATAGAAATAAGTAAGAAAATGGTGAGACCACTTTAAACCTTTAAAAATGCAAAACTGTTTTAGGTGGTTTTACAAACATGAAGCTAAATATTTAGCTAAATGTTGAGACAACATTTAGCTAAATATTTAATACCGGTTAAAGCATGGCGGCTTCTCCTGTCTCTCCTGCACTTTTCTGCTCTGGGTGTGAAATGTTTAGTTATTCCTCGGCCTCCTTTAGCAGTAATGGTACTTGTAATAAGTGTAGCTTATTCGTAGCTTTGGAGGCCAGGCTGGGCGAATTGGAGACTCGGCTCCGCACCGTGGAAAATTCTACAGCTAGCCAGGCCCCTGTAGTCGGTGCGGACCAAGGTAGCTTAGCCGCCGTTAGTTTCCCTCTTGCAGATCCCGAGCAGCCGGGAAAGCAGGCCGACTGGGTGACTGTGAGGAGGAACCGCCAACCCGTTCACATTTCTAACCGTTTTTCCCCACTCGACGACACACCTGCCGAGGATCAAACTCTGGTTATTGGCGACTCTGTTTTGAAAAATGTGAAGTTAGCGACACCAGCAACCATAGTCAATTGTCTTCCGGGGGCCAGAGCAGGCGACATTGAAGGAAATTTGAAACTGCTGGCTAAGGCTAAATGTAAATTTGGTACGATTGTAATTCACGTCGGCAGTAATGACACCCGGTTACGCCAATCGGAGGTCACTAAAATTAACATTGAATCGTGTGTAACTTTGCAAAAACAATGTCAGACTCTGTAGTTTTCTCTGGGCCCTGTTGTGTGGGCCACCAGAAGAGGAGGTACTGCTGGCCCACCACCAGAGGGCGCCCTGCCTGAAGTGCGGGCTTCAGGCACGAGAGGGCGCTGCCGCCCCACAAGAGCGGCCGGGGTGACAGCTGTCACTCATCGGCTATGACAGCTGTCACCAATCATCTACTCCTCACCCCTGATAAAAGCAGGACGACACCTCCACCACGTCGCTGAGATATCGTCCTACCAAGGAGGTAGTATTCTCAGCCGTTTTTTGACTGTGCCGTACGCACAAGTTCTCTCTTTTCTGAGTGTTGTAGGAGTTCCTGTCTACTACTGCCAGCTGGGAGCTGGGTTTGTGGTTAATGGAGGAGTGACGTCTTCACCTCTCACTGGTTCCGGTTCTTCTCCAGACGGACGTCTCCTGTCATCGAGCCTGCCCACACGACACCTTGATTGAATGACTTTGTATTCATTCTAAAATCTGCTGTGTGTAGTTGTGGCATTCACAACAGTAAAGTGTTCATATTTGACTTCTTCTATTGTCTGTTCATTTGCGCCCCCTGTTGTGGGTCCGTGTCACTACACTTTCACAACAGGATATCTCGGCCAGCGTCATGGACTCCGAGGGGCGTCACCCAGCAGTTGAACAGCCAATGGGAGAGCAGGGTGCACAGGCGTCTGCAGGAGGCGTGATTGGTGAGTTGCAGCACATCCTCACCTCCTTTACTGCTCGGTTGGATCAGATGACCGAGCAAAACATCCTCCTGAACCGCAGGGTGGAGGCTCTCTCCGCACAGGTGGCGGCGAGCGCTCAGGGCGCTGCTGCAGCTCCTCCTCCTGCCGACCCTGTGCAGGATATAAACGTTCCACTGGTCATTCAACGACCCCTCCCATCATCCCCTGAAGCATACATAAGCCCCCCAGAGCCGTACGGGGGTTGTGTGGAGACATGCGCGGACTTTCTTATGCAGTGTTTGCTCGTCTTTGCACAACGTCCCGTCATGTACTCGTCTGACGCTAGTAAAGTAGCTTATGTGATTAATCTGCTTCGAGGAGAGGCACGCGCTTGGGCTACGGCGCTTTGGGAGCAAAATTCACGGCTCCTTCATACGCACACTGGGTTTGTGAGGGAGTTCAAAACCGTGTTTGACCACCCTAACGGGAGAGACCGCTTCAACTGTGCTGCTGTCAATGAGACAGGGACGCCGGAGCGCAGCCGCTTATGCAGTCGACTTCCGCATTGCGGCTGCGAGGTCTGGCTGGAATAATGCTGTGCTCTGCGCCGCCTTCGTAAATGGACTGTCGTCGGTCCTGAAGGAGCACCTGGTGGCCAAGGACGAACCGCGGGAATTAGATGGGCTTATCGACCTCGTTATACGGTTAGACAATCGGTTGGAGGAACGTCGTCAGGAACGAGACGAGGGGCGTGGCCGGGCACGCGCCGTCCCTCTTCCTTCTGGGTCCGAAAAAGGTCCGCCCTTCCCACGCTCCACGGCCTCTACGCCCCATGTGGCTACAGCTCCCCCTGCTGACGAAGCTATGGACACGAGCAGGGCCACATTCAGACCACCGAATAGACAGAGGAGGCTCCCCCGCGGGGCGTGCTTTGTTTGCGGCTCAATTGAGCATCAATTGAGAGACTGCCCCGAACGGTTAAACACCAACGCCCGCCCCTAGAAACTGGGCTTAGGGTGGGCCAAGAAATTCACGTGGGACACACACATATTTCCACACGACTCCCAGTTACAATCCTTAGCGGGGATTTAACCTTCAGGCCCCAGCACTGGTAGACACAGGGTCAGAAGGGAATCTGCTAGACAGCAGATGGGCCAGGGAGGTAGGGCTCCCTCTGGTGGCGCTTCCTTCGCCATTGCAGGTGCGAGCACTAGATGGCACCCTACTCCCTTTAATCACACACAGGACACTACCAGTAACTCTGGTGGTGTCAGGGAATCATAGGGAGGAGATACAGTTTTTTGTGACTCCCTCTACCTCCCGTGTGATTCTGGGGTTCCCATGGATGTTAAAACACAATCCCCGGAATGATTGGCCGTCCGGGGTGGTGGTTCAGTGAAGCGAGACCTGCCATCGGGTGTGTTTAGGATCCTCGGTAACTCCCCGTTCCCAGGCTAAGGAGCAGGTCAAAGTCCCTCCCAATCTGTCGGCGGTGCCGGTTGAGTACCACGAACTTGCTGACGTTTTCAGCAAGGATCTGGCACTAACCCTTCCCCCGCACCATCCGTACGATTGTGCCATCGATTTGATTCCAGGTGTGGAGTTCCGTCCAGCAGGCTGTACAACCTCTCACGACCTGAGCACGAATCGATGGAGATCTACATCCGGGACTCCTTAGCTGCTGGGCTGATCCGGAACTCCACCTCCCCGATGGGAGCAGGTTTCTTTTTTGTGGGCAAGAAAGATGGCGGTCTTCGTCCATGCATTGATTATCGGGGGCTGAACGAGATCATGGTTCGCAACCAATACCCGTTGCCTTTGTTAGATTCGGTGTTCACCCCCCTGCATGGAGCCAAAATATTCACAAAGCTGGATCTTAGGAACGCATATCACCTGGTTCGGGTCCGGAAGGGAGACGAGTGGAAGACGGCATTCAACACCCCGTTAGGTCATTTTGAGTACCTGGTCATGCCGTTCGGCCTCACTAACGCCCCCGCGACGTTCCAAGCTTTGGTAAATGACGTCTTGCGGGACTTCCTGCACTGATTCATCTTCGTATATCTGGACGATATACTCATTTTTTCTCCGGACCCTGAGACTCATGTACGGCATGTACGTCAGGTCCTGCAGTGGTTGCTGGAGAACCGGCTGTTTGTGAAGGGTGAGAAGTGTGAGTTTCACCGCACCTCTTTGTCCTTTCTGGGGTTTATCATCTCCTCCAACTCCGTCGCCCCGGATCCGGCCAAGGTCGCGGCGGTGAGAGACTGGCCCCAACCTACGAGCAGGAGGAAACTGCAACAGTTCCTTGGCTTCGCAAATTTTTACAGGAGGTTCATTAAGGGCTATAGTCAGGTAGTTAGCCCCCTGACAGCCCTGACCTCACCAAAGATCCCCTTCACCTGGTCGGATCGGTGCGATGCTGCGTTCAGGGAGTTGAAACAACGCTTCTCGACTGCACCCGTCTTGGTGCAGCCCGATCCCAGTCGCCAGTTTGTGGTTGAAGTGGACGCCTCTGACTCAGGGATAGGAGCCGTGCTATCCCAGAGCGGAGAGAAGGATAAGGATCTTCACCCGTGTGCCTATTTTTCCCGCAGGTTGACCCCAGCAGAACGGAACTATGACGTGGGCAATCGAGAACTCCTAGCGGTGAAAGAGGCTCTTGAGGAGTGGAGACATCTGTTGGAGGGAGTGTCAGTGCCATTCACGGTTTTTACTGACCACCGGAACCTGGAGTATATCAGGACCGCCAAGCGGCTGAACCCCAGGCAAGCCCGCTGGTCACTGTTCTTCGGCCGTTTTGACTTCCGGATCACCTACCGCCCCGGGACCAAGAACCAGAGGTCGGATGCCTTGTCCCGGGTGCATGAAAATGAAGTCAAAACCGAGCTGTCGGATCCACCGGAACCCATCGTACCGGAGTCCGCTATCGTGGCCACCTTTACCTGGGACGTGGAAAAGACCGTCCAGGAGGCCCTGGCACAGAGCCTGGACCCCGGAACAGGGCCAAAGAACAAACTGTATGTCCCACCAGAGGCCAGGGCTGCTGTCCTGGACTTCTGTCACGGTTCCAAGCTCTCCTGCCACCCAGGGGTGCGAAGGACCGTGGCAGTGGTCTGGCAGCGCTTCTGGTGGGCGTCCCTGGAGGCTGACGTCCGGGAATACATCCAGGCCTGCACCACCTGCGCCAGGGGCAAGGCGGACCACCAAAAGGCACAGGGACTCCTACAGCTGCTTCCTGTGGCTCATCGCCCCTCGTCCCACGTCGGCCTGGATTTCATCCCTCGGTCCAGGCCCACCTGCGGAGATGCCATCGGGTGTGGCGCACCGCCCGTTCGGCCTTGTTGAGGGCCCGGACGAGGGCGAAGACCCATGCAGACCGTCAACGGTCCCCGGCCCCCGCATATCAGCCCGGGCAGGAGGTGTGACTATCTACGAGGGACATCCCCCTCCGGGTCGAGTCCCCCAAACTCCAGGACAGGTACATTGGGCCCTATAAAATCCTCAAGGTCCTCAGTCCCGCCGCAGTGAGGCTCCAACTCCCGGCCTCACTGCGGATCCATCCGGTATTTCATGTGTCGAGACTGAAACCGCATCACACCTCACCCCTCTGTACACCCGGCCCGGCACCGCCTCCTGCCCGTATCATCGACGAGGTGCCGGCTTGGACTGTGCGCCGGCTCCTGGACGTCGAATGGGCCGGGGTTTCCAGTATTTGGTGGACTGGGAGGGGTATGGACCCGAAGAATGCTCCTGGGTGAAGAGGAGCTTCAGCCTGGACCCAGCCCTCCTGGCCGATTTTTACCATCGCCACCCGGACAAGCCTGGTCGGGCGCCAGGAGGCGCGCGTTGAGGGGGGGGTCCTGTTGTGTGGGCCGCCAGAAGAGGAGGTACTGCTGGCCCACCACCAGAGGGCGCCCTGCCTGAAGTGCGGGCTTCAGGCACGAGAGGGCGCTGCTGCCCCACAAGAGCGGCCAGGGTGACAGCTGTCACTCATCGGCTATGACAGCTGTCACCAATCATCTACTCCTCACCCCTGATAAAAGCAGGACGACACCTCCACCATGTCGCCGAGATATCGTCCTACCAAGGAGGTAATATTCTCAGCCGTTTTTTGACTGTGCCATACGCACAAGTTCTCTCTTTTCTGAGTGTTGTAGGAGTTCCTGTCTACTATTGCCAGCTGGGAGCTGGGTTTGTGGTTAATGGAGGAGTGACGTCTTCACCTCTCACTCCAAACCGGCTAAGTAGTACTTTTCAGGCTCTTCACGAACTGTGTTTTCTGGGGTTAAGGTGGAGGTGTTTTTCCCACCTGACTAGAAGAAGACGAACTTGCTGACTGTTTTTGCTCTTCGCCAGCAGTACCAGATCTGACACGCGGAGACGGTGGCCACCTGGGGAACTCGGGACTTGGCAGCTCCAGTATTCTCCTGGTTCGGTGGCGGAGGAAATCGTGTGGTTCTGGTTCTTCTCCAGACGGACGTCTCCTATCGTCGAGCCTGCCCACACGACACCTTGATTGATTGACTTTGTATTCATTCTAAAATCTGCTGTGTGTAGTTGTGGCATTCACAACAGTAAAGTGCTCATATTTGACTTCTTCTATTGTCCGTTCATTTGCGCCCCCTGTTGTGGGTCCGTGTCACTACACTTTCACAACAGGCCCCTCCCCAATCGGACCGGGAGTGACATGTTTAGCCGCATGTTCTCCTTGAATTGCTGGCTGTCTGAGTGGTGTCCAAAAAATGAGGTGGGCTTCATAGATAATTGGCAAAGCTTCTGGGGAAAACCTGGTCTTGTTAGGAGAGACGGCATCCATCCCACTTTGGATGGAGCAGCTCTCATTTCTAGAAATCTGGCCAATTTTCTTAAATCCTCCAAACCGTGACTATCCAGGGTTGGGACCAGGAAGCAGAGTTGTAGTCTTACACACCTCTCTGCAGCTTCTCTCCCCCTGCCATCCCCTCATTACCCCATCCCCGTAGAGACGGTGCCTGCTCCCAGACCACCAATAACCAGCAAAAATCTATTTAAGCATAAAAATTCAAAAAGAAAAAATAATATAGCACCTTCAACTGCACCACAGACTAAAACAGTTAAATGTGGTCTATTAAACATTAGGTCTCTCTCTTCTAAGTCCCTGTTAGTAAATTATATAATAATTGATCAACATATTGATTTATTCTGCCTTACAGAAACCTGGTTACAGCAGGATGAATATGTTAGTTTAAATGAGTAAACACCCCCGAGTCACACTAACTGCCAGAATGCTCGTACCACGGGCCAAGGCGGAGGATTAGCAGCAATCTTCCATTCCAGCTTATTAATTAATCAAAAACCCAGACAGAGCTTTAATTCATTTGAAAGCTTGACTCTTAGTCTTGTCCATCCAAATTGGAAGTCCCAAAAACCAGTTTTATTTGTTATTATCTATCGTCCACCTGGTCGTTACTGTGAGTTTCTCTGTGAATTTTCAGACCTTTTGTCTGACTTAGTGCTTAGCTCAGATCGTTATCTTTGGCTGCTTTCACTGATGCCGGTATTTGGTTAGACTCTTTCTCTCCGATTGTTCTGTCTGAGTTATTTTCATTAGTTACTTTATCCAAACCATCAACATGTCTATTAGACCCCATTCCTACCAGGCTGCTCAAGGAAGCCCTACCATTATTTAATGCTTCGATCTTAAATATGATCAATCTATCTTGATTAGTTGGCTATGTACCACAGGCTTTTAAGGTGGCAGTAATTAAACCATTACTTAAAAAGCCATCACTTGACCCAGTTATCTTAGCTAATTATAGGCCAATCTCCAACCTTCCTTTTCTCTCAAAAATTCTTGAAAGGGTAGTTGTAAAACAGCTAACTGATCATCTGCAGAGGAATGGTCTATATGAAGAGTTTCAGTCAGGTTTTAGAATTCATCATAGTACAGAAACAGCATTAGTGAAGGTTACAAATGATCTTCTTATGGCCTCAGACAGTGGACTCATCTCTGTGCTTGTTCTGTTAGACCTCAGTGCTGCTTTTGATACTGTTGACCATAAAATTTGATTACAGAGATTAGAGCATGCCATAGGTATTAAAGGCACTGCGCTGCGGTGGTTTGAATCATATTTATCTAATAGATTACAATTTGTTCATGTAAATGGGGAATCTTCTTCACAGACTAAGGTTAATTATGGAGTTCCACAAGGTTCTGTGCTAGGACCAATTTTATTCACTTTATACATGCTTCCCTTAGGCAGTATTATTAGACGGCATTGCTTAAATTTTCACTGTTACGCAGATGATACCCAGCTTTATCTATCCATGAAGCCAGAGGACACACACCAATTAGCTAAACTGCAGGATTGTCTTACAGACATAAAGACATGGATGACCTCTAATTTCCTGCTTTTAAACTCAGATAAAACTGAAGTTATTGTACTTGGCCCCACAAATCTTAGAAACATGGTGTCTAACCAGATCCTTACTCTGGATGGCATTACCCTGACCTCTAGTAATACTGTGAGAAATCTTGGAGTCATTTTTGATCAGGATATGTCATTCAATGCGCATATTAAACAAATATGTAGGACTGCTTTTTTGCATTTACGCAATATCTCTAAAATTAGAAAGGTCTTGTCTCAGAGTGATGCTGAAACACTAATTCATGCATTTATTTCCTCCAGGCTGGACTATTGTAATTCATTATTATCAGGTTGTCCTAAAAGTTCCCTGAAAAGCCTTCAGTTAATTCAAAATGCTGCAGCTAGAGTACTAATGGGGACTAGAAGGAGAGAGCATATCTCACCCATATTGGCCTCTCTTCATTGGCTTCCTGTTAATTCTAGAATAGAATTTAAAATTCTTCTTCTTACTTATAAGGTTTTGAATAATCATCCCATCGTCCCATCTTATCTTAGGGACCTCATAGTACCATATCACCCCAATAGAGCGCTTCGCTCTCAGACTGCAGGCTTACTTGTAGTTCCTAGGGTTTGTAAGAGTAGAATGGGAGGCAGAGCCTTCAGACTGCGGGCTCTAGTTCTTATTTATAACTTCTTTGAATAGGCTCAGCCCCCGTGACCCTTAACTAGAGTGTTGTGGCTGGGGGTGCCTGGCTGCCTTTGTTTCTGTCTTCTGTGCTGTCTTTTGTTTTTCCTTCCAGGTGGTACGCGTTTAGGACTGAGTGGCTGTGTGGCTGAGTTTTCAAGATCTCACCCTGATCACCTGAGGCTGATCAAGTGCAGCTCGTCAGGACTCACAGCTGTGGTGCATCTACACGGATTGGAGCATGGTGGCATTTAAGTCTGGAGTACACAGTGTGTATTTGCCAGAGACTCGACCTTGTGACCAGACGGGTGAGATTGTCGTCTCGAGAGCCATCTCATCATCAGTGGATGCAGAGAACGTTCAGGTTTGATGCATGGTCTGTGAAAGAGGAGGGGGTGAGGTCTCACGCTCGTCAGCACACTTCCTGAGGTACGTTAGGTTTTGTGACTAACATTTATACAGTCAGTAAATGTGGTGTCCCTCACACCTTATTGTATTGAGCTGTTATGTTAGTCATTTAATCAGCTTCCACTGCAGTTGAGTTTGTGAACAGGGTGTTCCATGCCTGCAGGGTGGGAAGCTTATTAGTAATTAAGCCAGGAAGTGTTTGCTGTTTGTGAACACCTTTGAGCGGTCTCTCTGTGTGTGGAGTGTGGACTCACATGATGATTTCTTCTTTCACAGACTCGGTTTGTCGCGGCCACCTGGGGGGTGTTGGCGGGGTCCTTGGGTCCGAACAGTTTCTGGCTCTGGACTGTTGGTGCTGCTGGGAGCACACCGTTTCACCACCACGCCAGACCGCGCACTCTTTTGTTATATTTTCCACATCACTGTTATGTAATTAAATTTAGTTATCCTTTGTACCGTGCTCTGCTTATTTCATACTGGGTCCTTCAAACGCTGGTCGGTTCTCCGGGCTGCGTCCGACACATAACAGTAAGCAGTTGAAGATGAGTGAGTGAGTGGCTTTGTAAGAGTAGAATGGGAGGCAGAGCCTTCAGCTTTCAGGCTCCTCTCCTCTGGAACCAGCTCCCATTTCGGATCAGGGAGACAGACACCCTCTCTACTTTTAAGATTAGGCTTAAAACTTTCCTTTTTGCTAAAGCTTATAGTTAGGGCTGGATCAGGTGACCCTGAACCATCCCTTAGTTATGCTGCTATAGACTTAGACTGCTGGGGGGGTTCCCATGATGCACTGAGTGTTTCTTTCTCTTTTTGCTCTGTATGCACCACTCTGCATTTAATCATTAGTGATTGATCTCTGCTCCCCTCCACAGCATGTCTTTTTCCTGGTTCTCTCCCTCAGCCACAACCAGTCCCAGCAGAAGACTGCCCCTCCCTGAGCCTGGTTCTGCTGGAGGTTTCTTCCTGTTAAAAGGGAGTTTTTCCTTCCCACTGTCGCCAAGTGCTTGCTCACAGGGGGTCGTTTTGACCATTGGTGTTTTTACGTAATTATTGTATGGCCTTGCCTTACAATATAAAGTGCCTTGGGGCAACTGTTTGTTGTGATTTGGCACTATATAAAAAAAATTGATTGATTGATTGATTAAAGCGTTTAATGACAGACATTTAGCATGTGCGGGCATGTTTCTTCAAATTTGCAATTCATGGATGCTTTGTATAAGAGTTATACTGTATGTAGCCTACAGTCTTTTGATGTCAATTTCAATTGCAATTTCAGGGGCACAAATATTAAGAATAAAATAATAAAAAATGGCTGTGCAAAATTGTGTCTGTTTTTTTTGGGGGGGGGGGGGGTGCTCGGAGGGGGTCTCGGCGGGGGAGTAATTCAGTGTCGAATCGGCACTGGGCATGATCCACTTCCAGCAGGTGGCAGACACCTCTAAAGTATAATTCATTGAAAAAAAAACAAAGTTGCTGTTGAGAACTGAGCTGGAGTGTCAAATTTAATCACCATATATTGAGTTTATCTTCTTGATCATTTAATTTGATGAGTTTTTGGATGACAGCATTTAACATTTTTGAGTTTTTTCAGTGCTAGCTGGCCTGGACTAACCTACTCACCACACCCATTCACTCATCTCCATTTTTAATGCAAAACAAGAAAATCCCATAACTGATATGAAAAATCACAAGACTAAAGTTTAACCCTCTGGGGTCCGAGGGCATTTTTTGGACAGTTCAGCTTCATTGGAGCATTTCCATGCAAAAAAATAGTACAGCAAACTGCAACTTTTATGAAGATTTACATAAATGACAATACTCATCTCTTCTAATACTTCAATCCATAATTTTAATCTATGTTTGACTCACACATTCACCTCCCCTCTGATGCTTGGCACATGCACAAGTAGAAAAATCTGAAAATACTTGCTTGACCATAATGATGGTTCCCACAATACCACATGTGATTGTAACACCGCAAACTATCCACAGCAGCCTCACAGCTTTCTCCAGGGCCAAATATGTCCACATTTGTTGGGCCCCAAAACAATATACTCACATCACCCATGTGCGCACACCAACACCCACTACACAACAGCCAACAAACAATTGTATTTGCCTTTCCCCAGACACAACTACACTGGCTGCAGCATTAAAAGAGGAGTGATTATTCCTTCTATTTCCAGGGAAATGGATTTTATATCGGTTGTATTTTTGCATTTCGGACCTCGATTTCCAAGAAAGCAGGAGGTATGACTCTTATCTCCTTGACTGTATTTGTAAAAGTACAACAATATAGGTTACAAGTTCTCAGATTTCCCACCCACCAGCCTTGGGACAGCATTTTCCTGTATCTGTTGCTGCTTTATCTCCAATGGAATGAATCAATTATAGTGCAACAGCAGAATAAAGTAACATGACCATGTTTTTGGACACCTTTGAAAATGTATTTTTTTTTTTTTTTTTTTTTACATCTTTGCTGTCTGATGTTTCATCATGATCACATTCTTTGAACCCCATCAGCCGGCAGTGAGTTAAGGAATACCTGGTATCATTTGCATTAAGATAGATAAGCAACGAGACAAAATTCAGATCATGTTATAAACTGTGGACATTAGGCAGGTTCATCTCTCCCTTTTATAAACAATCTGATACATATCTAGATAGATGGGCTATGAAATGATTCAGAGTCTATACTTCTTTTATTGTGAAACAAATTGATTTGGTGCGATACCTATGCAGTGCCATACATATCTTTGTGTATGTTTCTGTGAAGGCTGTCAGTTGTCCAGCGGGTTTCCATAGTAGAGAAGTTTGAATCTTCATCTGGACTGGGTTGCTTGATGTGAGGACGTTTCGCTTCTAATTGCAGAGAGGGGTTTGAGAGGGGAGTGAAGGAAGCTTTGTATGTGAAACAGTTGAAACCCAGCCTTAAAAGGGGAGGGGGTCTGAGACACGCTTTGTGTTTACAATGGGATACTCAGGTCAAAGCAGTTTCACTCTTTTGTTCATGGCAATGAGTCATCAGGAGAGGCGTCACAAGAGGCGTCAGTCCTAGGAGGGACAGTTTCCCTGTCATTAGGAGGGTGCTAACTAGAGCAATTGTTAGTCACTGCCAATAGCAGTCTGCCTCTCAGTAGGAGGGGTCTTGTTAGGTTTAAAACTTCAGCTTTTGCAGGCTTCTGTTTGTTCTTCTCTACACGAGTCAAGACCTAAGTCGGACAACCAGAGCAAGAAATTTAGCTGAAGCTTCTGCGATTAAGCCCCTTTCACATTGGCATATTCGTAGAGCTGCGTATTGCAGCACTATTTCATTTAAATACGCCTGAAATGCGCGCTTATTCAGCCTTTTTCCGTGTTTGTTTCATACTTGCAGCTGCGTGTGTTCACTTTTTTAATGTGTGCACACAGTCGCGTGTACCTTGCCGCTATTTAAACCCAGTTCACTCCTGCCAGCTGTGCAGAACACATCACTGCACTTGGAAAACAGTGGACTGTATCATGAGGTTTTTACAGTTGCATTACTGCCTCGATTAGGGTGTTTGATGAGCGCACCGACATGCAGCGAGTGCGCTTTTAACTTAAAGTCACAGGTTTGATCAGACCTAATCGAACATGGCGTTTGATGAGCCCACTGACATGCACCGAGTGTGCTTTTATTTTAAAGTCAAAGGTTTGATCAGACACAGAGAGTGAGAGAGAGAGAGAGAGAGGGAGAGAGACAGAGTGAGAGTGAGGGAGAGCGCACGAGAGAGAAAGCAAGCGAGCAACCTGCTGTTTCTGTTGTGTTTCTGGATTTCTGAGTTCAGGTTCGATTCCCTGTTTTGAGCACACAGGTGCTATGGGCTGTGTTCTCATGTTCTCAGCTGATTCCTCTGGATGCAGCATTCAGTTTTTGGTTGTGTACAGAAGCGCAGTGTTGCACAGACTTGCATGCAGTAACGGTATGCTGAGCAGACCTACTTAAAACTGTGTCCAGCGTTCTACACCGAAGAAAATTAAACATATTTAATTTCTTCTTTTCTCTAATATATCTTTGTGTAATGTGGGCATTCATTTTCCATGATAAAATAGAGGAAGCCAGAAGTGCCATTTCTTTCATTCAAATACATATTTCATATAACACTAGGGACTTTCTTCAACCTTTTACTACCATTTATTCACCACCAGATATAGTAGCAGAAATAACTGTATGGAAGAAGTGTTGTTGGCATAACATAAAAAGCTTTTCACTTTCATTTTCTGAGCCAGTTTGACAATATTAATGGCCTCTTCACACATAGCACGAGTGAGGCTGAATGGCGCATGAAGGAGGAGTCGAATGGCACTCGAGAAAAATTGGAGCTGCACTCGAACGCCTCGTACAGCAGTCGCCACATCCATTTGGGCACGCCACATGCACTCTATATTCGCATGCCGCTTGCGCAGGAAACCCATTCGAATGGCAGACAAGATGTGGTCGCACTGCCATCTGATCATGTTTGCAACATTCGCATGGCATGTCATACACAGGTCGGACATATTGTGCCGTGGCCGAGGAGCTGCATGAAATCATCAGCCATTTTGAACCTTGGCTGAATGGCACAATCGCGGCAGCCTTCACACCAGCGACACATGCACAAGTAGGCATTTGACCCACTTTCAGCCATAATTGGCCACTCACGAACATCCAACACCAGTCGCGGGGCACTTAGAAAAGGCAGGGCCATTCGCTCTCCCAGCACAAAAGTAGAGAGCAGGCGACCACTTTCATACTGGGAGCACGAATGTGCATCGGCAGGCTCTCCTCACATTGTAATCAATAAAACCACATATCACCTTTGCAACGAGGTCAGCAGCGCTTCAGTGCACGCTGGACACAGCCGGCTCATATGATCATAACATAAGCGCATCAGGTCGTTCATGTAAAAAATAAAAGGAAGAAAAGGACATCCATGTTAGTATGTTACTTCCTTGTGTACGCCCAGGAGGAGAATAATTCTTGTATTGCCCGCTCTTTATAACAGGAATTAAATATTAAAAAGTGCGTTTGTGTTTTTTGTTGTTGTTTTTACAGTGAGAACAGAATCATGGCCAGTAACACGATTGTCTTACATTTAAACAGTACATTCATTGTTCTTATGATGTTCTCTGCACTCACATTATTTTGTGCTTTCACATTCCCATTGATTTATGTACAGCATAAATAATATGTCCATCACTGGTGCTGTATGAGCATGACGTATGTCCTCGCACTGTCACCGTGGGATCGTTCACGTCTGTCCGACTGTTTGTCCCTCCCGTTTGTCCCACCGTTCCCTAATTAGTTTTTTTTTCCCACTCTTTTTTGGCAGGTTTCTGCTTCTTTCACCCAGCTTTGAGTTATGTGTGAAGGGGCCCTAACACATTTTAAAGTACAGCATATTTTCATGGCCCATTTCACATGATATCATATGAAAAATTAAGCATGATATTTTGTGCATAATGATACAGATTTCCACATGTATGTGCACTATTCGTTTTAAATTTAGTGTACAGAAATGTGCATTAGGGTCCGAATAACAATAATAATAAATACAATCTGTCTGGCCACATGATCAGAGTCTCCCAGCTGATGAATATGTGACATACATGTATGGTGTGGTATGATATGGATCCTTTCTGAGTTGAACCCTACAATTTAATGGTGATTGCATAAAGTGAACGTGCCTCATCATGCAAATGGAACTCAAAAATACCTCTCCCCTCAAAAATTCACCAAAAATCATCCATTTGTCCTACACAGCTAAAGCTTTTTTTCAGTATATCCAGTGAAAGATGAAACATTCATACAGTGATACCAATGGTCTATTTTGAAGTCTGTCCCTCTATATTTTTCAAAATATGAAAAATCATATAAAAATGTATATCTTTCCATATATTATATAAAATACCACTAAAGCTGAGAAAACATTCTCTTTCATGTGAAAATGAAGTGTGTAGTTTGTTTTTATATTTGGTCCCACTTTACTATTTAAAATTTTTTAAAATATGAAAAGGGCATGGCCCACACCATACAACTTAAATTTTATGGATAATAAAGATCTGTTCATGTTACTCATATACCAAGAAAGACATTTATTCACCTGCAGGTGGTTCTGAATTTCCTGAGTTAGGCCACGCCCATTTGCACCAAGGTAGTTTTTCATAAATTAGAAAAATATGCAAAAGTGACTTTTTCAGACGCAACTCAGACTGTTGCTCTGATCGGCACCAAACACTGCACACAGAGTCTACTGGATATCGCCATCGCTCATGTGGCTCTGTGGGTCAAGCCCATGTCTTGCAGCTGTGTAGTTACAAGTCACATGGTCCTCGTGGGTGCTTGGGAGGTGGTCCTTGTACAGGGCTTGGACCCCATGTGTACCTGCTGGCAGGTCTAGTTGAAGTTTGTAATGTTTTCATCATTTATGAGGTCTACAATTCCAAATGTGATTACCCATAGCTGCCTGGACCTCCCATCCCATACCCCACTACTCCTCTTTTCAGTCTTCACTGGATCTGTCACTCAGCCCTGAAATATTCATGGCCAGCTCTGAAAAATGAATGCATCTGCCGAAAGCAGCATAAGGTGAAGAGAGCGAACTTAGTCATTTTTGGTACATACTGTCTCATGATACAAGTGAGAGGACTTTAAGTCGAGCCATTGCTTCAGGAAATACAGTCAGCTCTTGATGGCAGTCATGTTTGAGGGTGGTTGTGTACACATGCATGCGATGGCAAAAGAAAGCTGAAACCGCTTTATACTATTTTAAGTAAATGGAGATTGAAGATTTGCTGAGTGCATTAAAACCCTAATGGTTCCATATTTCAGTGTTACCTTCATCAGGGTGATGAGACATGTTCCACAGACACCACGCAGATGCACGGCTTGAGACTGGATGTGTCCAGATCAATATATTGCACATTGTGAAAGTAATGGATCTCCATCAGAAGGTCTCTCTCTCTCTCTCTCTCTCTCTCTCTCTCTCTCTCTCTCTCTCTCTCTCTCTCTCTCTCTCTCTCTCTCTCTCTCTCTCCCCCTCCCTTCCTCCCTCTCTGATCTTTCTGTTTAATTGGCTGCTGAATTTCTTGCCTCTCTGTCTCCACAAAGTACATATTGATCCTCTTTCCTTGGCTTCACAGACTCAGCTTCCCATAGTTATCTCATCTACTGCTGGTGTCTCTATCAGCCAGCTAAACACACACACACACACACACACACACACACACACACACACACACACACACACACACACACACACACACACACACACACACACACACACACACAGGAGAATGCAATAATTTAAATATTGTTGGCTTATGCAGTGTTAGACAAAGCTAGGAGAAATTAAATTGAGAAAAAAAATTGTCAGCACCAACTCTTCAGGTCTGAGTTTTTTGTTGTTGTTTTTTGTTTCTAACAATCCCTGCAGTTTTTACCCAAACACTCCACTATACAGTGAAATATTAAAATGCATAAATATTTAAATTTTGTAGAATAATTCACAAAGGGATTTGCAAAGCCCTCCCTGTACATTTTGTTTCTACTATATGCATTTTCGTCTGCAGTGTTAAGCCGTGGTAAATGTATTTCTCACAGTGTTGCACAATTTCAACAAGCTGTCATTTCAGCCAAGGTGAAGCTCGAGTTATGAGAGACATGTATGTGGTAGTAGATATTTCTATTGCACTATGACACTTAGAGTGGAATAACAGAGTAGCACCAATATGGCAATTAACAATAACTGCAGTACTACAACGTTATGCAAGGTTTCATAAAAAATCCCTAATGATGTAAAATTCTTGATATTTTTGTCGAAATTGTGTTACCATTTTAATTTTAGGGAGAAATCCTTTGAAATCTCATGTGTCATACGTCTGTGTGTAAACAGCAAGGATGCAAGCCTAAAGTGAACACTCATGGTATACAATCCCTCATATGGCAGCACATCATGAACTGTCATTCATCAATAGCTGATATAACCACATGGGTAAGGGATTATTTTAGGAAACCTATGTGAAGCACTACAATACGGAGTTACATTCACAAATGACATTTAAAACTTGCCTGTGCAAAATAGAATCCTTACTTTAGTCCAGAAGAGGTCCTGTGTGCTACAAAAAGAACCACAAAGACTGTTATAAACAAGTCCAAAAGCCATGGTCTGTGATGGTGTGGGGTTATGTTACTGCCCTTGGTAAAGGCAATTTATATTTCTGTGATGGCAGCATTAATGCTTAAACTTTTAAAGCAACATATGTTGCCTTTAAGATGATTTCAAGCACATCAATGCATGTTTTAATAATGCAATACAAAACCATATTCTTCACACATTTCAGAGGCATGGATGCAGGAGTAGACGTTATGGATACTGGCCTGGCCTGTCTGCTGTCTTGATCTGTACCCATCAGAGAATGTGTGGAGAATTTTAAAATGAAAAATGTAACAATCGAGACCCCATACTTTTGCACACCTTAAGATGTGTTTGCAGAAAAAAATGAAACAAAAAACACCTGAAATGGTTCTTCGCTTCTTAGTATCCTCAATGCCAAAACAGTGTTAAGTGTTGTGAGAAGAAAGGATAACATTACAAAGTGGTAAATGCTTTAGCATCCGAACTTAAATTGAGTACACAAAACATCTTGGGTTCATACTCTCTAAAATGAAATGAAAGTCCATGTAAGAATTTCTTTTTATTTATTTATTTATTTCATTTTCCATGCTGTCACTTTTCCTGATTAGGGGTTGTAATTGCTCCCCGTCCTCCACCCCACTCCCTTCCCCTCTTTTAGATTGCCACAGGCAGAGAGGTTTAATATGCAAATGATTATTTAATGCTGTGTCTGCATCCATTCATGGCTAGAGATTGGAGTGGACAGCACGGTTCTCCATCTGTATACAATGTCCTAACAATTGAGATTTATTTAAAAAATAATCTGTTTAGTTTCATCTTAAGTTTAATGTTGTGTGGGCCGCTGAAGAGGAGGTACTGCTGGCCCACCATCACCAGAGGGCGCCCTGCCTGGAGTGCGGGCTCCAGGCACCAGAGGGCGCCGCCGCCTCACGGGAGCAGCCTCGGTGACAGCTGTCACCCATCACCTGAGACAGCTGACGGCAATCATCAGTGGGGTATATCAGCAGGACGGCATCTCCACCTCATTGCCGAGATATCGTTTCTACCAGAGAGGTAACATATCAAAGCCTACTGAGTACACAGTTTTGACTGAGCTAGTTATTGGTTTACTGTTCCAACGAGAGGTGGAGGTACCTTTCCTGCCGTTCGGAGTTCTGGGTGCAAACGCGCCCCCATCTAACTGTTCTTTTTCCCTCGCCAGCAGTACCAGGTCCGACACGCGGAGGCAGTGGCCACCTGGGAGTTCGGGACTTGGCGGCTCCAGTATTCCCGGGGTCCTGTGGCGGAGGAAGCCGTGTGGTTCCGGTCTTACCTTGGAGAGGCGTCTCCTATCTTTGAGCCTGCCCACACGACACCTTTGTGTATTGACTTTTGTCCATTTCTGTAATTGGTTGTATTCGTTGTGCACATTCACAACAGTAAAGCGTTGTTATTTTGACTTACTCCATTGTCCGTTCATTTGCGCCCCCTGTTGTGGGTCCGTGTTCCTACACTTTCCCAACAGGATATCTCGGCCAGCGTCATGGATCCCGAGGGGCGTCAACCGGCTGTTGAACGGCCAATGGAAGAACAAGGCGCACAGGCGTCCACAGGAGGGGTAATCGGTGAGTTGCAGCGGGTCCTCACCGCTTTCACGACTCGGTTAGACTTGATGGCCGAGCAGAACGCCCTCCTGAACCGCAGGGTGGAGGCTCTCGCCGCGCAGGTGGAAGCGCGCCCTCCGGGCGCCGCTGCGGCTCTCCCTCCCGTAGACCCTGTGCGTGACAGCGACGTTCCACTGGTTGTCCAACGACCCCCCCCACCATCCCCTGAAGCATACATAAGCCCCCCGGAGCCGTACGGAGGCTGTGTGGAGACGTACGCGGATTTCCTTATGCAGTGTTCGCTCGTCTTCGCACAGCGTCCCGTCATGTTCGCAACCGACGCTAGCAAAGTAGCTTATGTGATAAATCTGCTTCGTGGTGAGGCACGCGCTTGGGCTACAGCGCTCTGGGAGCAAAGTTCACGGCTCCTTCTGACATATGATGGGTTTGTGAGGGAGCTCAGAACAGTGTTCGATCACCCTAATAGAGGAGAGACCGCTTCAGCCGTGCTGCTGTCAATGAGACAGGGGCGCCGGAGCGCAGCTGCCTATGCAGTCGACTTCCGCATCGCGGCTGCGAGGTCCGGCTGGAATAACACTGCCCTCCGCGCCGCCTTCGTAAACGGACTGTCATTGGTCCTCAAGGAGCACCTGGTGGCTAAGGACGAACCGCGGGATTTGGATGGGCTTATCGATCTTGTCATACGATTAGACAATCGGTTAAATGAGCGCCGTCGGGAACGAGACGAAGGGCGTGGCCAGGCACACGTCGTCCCTCTCCCTTCCGGCTCCAACCGCGTTCCGCCCTCCCCACGCTCCACGGCCCCTGCGCTCCGTGCAATCACAGCTCCCCCTGCTGACGAAGCTATGGACACGAGTAGGGCAACATTTAGGGCACCGGCCACACAGAGGAGGCTGGCCCGCGGAGCGTGTTTTGTTTGTGGCTCGATTGAGCATCAGGTACGAGACTGCCCCGAGCGGTTAAACACCAACGCCCGCCCCTAGACACTGGGCTAGGGGGGGGCCGAGACGTGCACGTGGGACACACCCACATCGCCACACGACTCCCAGTTACAATCCTTTATGAGGATTTAACCCTGAAGGCCCCAGCACTGGTGGACACGGGCTCAGAAGGGAATTTGCTTGATAGCAAATGGGCCAGGGAGATAGGGTTCCCTCTGGTGGCACTTACCTCGCCTGTGCAGGTACGGGCACTAGATGGCTCCCTACTCCCTCCAATCACTCACAAGACACCACCAGTAACTCTGGTGGTGTCGGGGAATCACCGGGAGGAGATCGAGTTTTTTGTGACTCCGGCCACCTCCCGTGTGATTTTAGGTTTTCCCTGGATGTTGAAACACAATCCCCGGATCGATTGGCCATCCGGGGTAGTGGTCCAGTGGAGCGAGACCTGCCATCGGGTATGTTTAGGTTCCTCGGTTCCTCCCGGTTCCCAGGCCAGGGAGGAGGTCAGAGCCCCGCCCAATCTAGGGACGGTGCCGGTGCAGTACCATGACCTTGCGGAGGTGTTCAGCAAGGATCTGGCACTCACCCTTCCCCCGCACCGCCCGTATGATTGTGCCATTGATTTGGTTCCAGGCGTTGAGTTCCCGTCCAGCAGGCTGTACAACCTCTCACGACCTGAACGCGAATCAATGGAGACCTACATCCGGGACTCTTTGGCTGCCGGGTTGATCCGGAATTCCACCTCCCCGATGGGTGCGGGTTTCTTTTTTGTGGGGAAAAAGGATGGCGGATTACGTCCATGCATTGATTACAGGGGGCTGAACGAAGTCACGGTTCGTAACCGATACCCCTTACCCTTGTTGGATTCGGTGTTCACGCCCCTGCATGGAGCCAAGATATTCACCAAGCTTGATCTTAGGAATGCGTATCACCTGGTTCGGATCCGGAAGGGAGACGAGTGGAAGACGGCATTTAACACCCCGTTGGGTCATTTTGAGTACCTGGTCATGCCGTTCGGTCTTACAAATGCTCCCGCGACGTTCCAAGCATTGGTTAATGATGTCTTGCGGGACTTCCTGCACCGATTCGTCTTCGTATATCTAGACGACATACTCATCTTTTCTCCGGATCCTGAGACTCATGTCCGACATGTACGTCAGGTCCTGCAGTGGTTATTGGAGAACCGGCTGTTTGTTAAGGGCGAGAAGTGTGGGTTTCACCGCACCTCTTTGTCCTTCCTGGGGTTCATCATCTCCCCCAACTCCGTCGCTCCTGATCCGGCCAAGGTTGCAGCGGTGAGAGACTGGCCCCAACCCACAAGCCGTAGGAAGCTGCAACAGTTCCTCGGCTTTGCAAATTTCTACAGGAGGTTCATTAAGGGCTACAGCCAGGTTGTTAGCCCCCTGACAGCCCTGACCTCACCAAAAGTCCCCTTCACCTGGTCGGATCGTTGCGATGCCGCGTTCAAGGAGTTGAAACGGCGCTTCTCGTCTGCACCCGTTCTGGTGCAGCCCGATCCTAGTCGCCAGTTAGTGGTTGAGGTGGACGCCTCGGACTCAGGGATAGGAGCTGTGCTGTCCCAGAGTGGGAAGACCGATAAGGTCCTTCATCCGTGTGCCTATTTTTCCCGCAGGTTGACCCCGGCTGAACGGAACTATGACGTCGGCAACCGAGAACTCCTTGCGGTGAAAGAGGCTCTTGAAGAGTGGAGACACCTGT
Organism: Thalassophryne amazonica; assembly: GCF_902500255.1. Lineage (NCBI taxonomy): Eukaryota > Metazoa > Chordata > Actinopteri > Batrachoidiformes > Batrachoididae > Thalassophryne > Thalassophryne amazonica. The sequence continues at coordinate 72,020,529 of NC_047108.1, forward strand.
TGGAGGGAACGTCCGTGCCATTCACGGTTTTCACTGACCACCGGAACCTGGAATATATCAGGACCGCCAAGCGGCTGAATCCCAGGCAAGCCCGCTGGTCACTGTTCTTCGGCCGTTTTGACTTCCGCATCACCTACCGGCCCGGGACCAAGAACCAGAAGTCGGATGCCTTGTCCCGGGTACACGAAGATGAGGTCAAGGCGGAGTTGTCGGATCCACCGGAACCCATCATCCCGGAGTCCACTATCGTGGCCACCCTCACCTGGGACGTAGAGAGAACCGTCCGGGAGGCCCTGGCACGAAGCCCGGACCCCGGGGCTGGACCAAAGAACAGACTTTACGTCCCACCAGAGGCAAGGGCTGCAGTCCTGGACTTCTGTCACGGCTCTAAGCTCTCCTGTCATCCAGGGGTGCGAAGAACCGTGGCAGTTGTCCGGCAGCGCTTCTGGTGGGCGTCCCTGGAGGCCGACGTCCGGGATTATATCCAGGCCTGCACCACCTGTGCCAGGGGCAAGGCCGACCATCGCAAGGCTCCGGGACTGCTACAGCCGCTGCCCGTGCCTCATCGCCCCTGGTCCCACATCGGCCTGGATTTTGTCACGGGCCTCCCGCCGTCCCAGGGAAACACCGTGATCCTCACGATAGTGGACCGATTCTCCAAGGCGGCCCACTTCGTGGCCCTCCCGAAGCTCCCAACGGCCCAGGAGACAGCGGACCTCCTGGTCCACCACGTCGTCCGCCTGCATGGGATACCATCAGACATCGTCTCCGATCGCGGTCCCCAGTTCTCCTCGCATGTCTGGAGGAGCTTTTGCCGGGAACTGGGGGCCACGGTCAGTCTCTCGTCCGGGTATCACCCCCAGACCAACGGGCAAGCAGAGCGGGCCAATCAGGAAATGGAGCAAACACTGCGTTGTGTGACAGCCGCGCACCCGGCGGCCTGGAGTACTCATCTGGCCTGGATCGAGTACGCCCACAACAGTCAAGTGTCATCAGCCACCGGCCTCTCCCCCTTTGAGGTGTGTTTGGGGTATCAGCCCCCGTTGTTCCCGGTGGTTGAGGGAGAGGTCGGTGTGCCCTCGGTCCAGGCCCACCTGCGGAAGTGCCGTCGGGTGTGGCGTGCCGCCCGTTCTGCTTTGCTGAAGGCCCGGATGAGGGCGAAGACCCATGCAGACCGGCGGCGGACCCCGGCCCCTACGTATCGCCCCGGGCAGGACGTGTGGTTGTCCACCAAGGACATTCCACTGCAAGTGGCCTCCCCAAAACTCCAAGACAGGTACATAGGTCCGTTTAAAATTCTCAAGGTCATCAATCCCGCCGCAGTGAGGCTTCGGCTTCCAGCCTCACTGCGGATCCATCCAGTATTTCATGTGTCAAAAATCAAGCCCCATCACACCTCGCCCCTCTGTACACCCGGTCCGGCACCACCTCCTGCCCGGATCATCGATGGCGAGCCGGCTTGGACAGTGCGCCGGTTGTTGGACGTCCGACGGATGGGCCGGGGCTTTCAATATCTGGTGGACTGGGAGGGGTACGGTCCCGAAGAACGCTCCTGGGTGAAGAAGAGCTTCCTCCTGGACCCGGCCCTCCTGGCCGACTTCTACTGTCGCCACCCGGACAAGCCCGGTCGGGCGCCAGGAGGCGCCCGTTGAGGGGGGGGTCCTGTTGTGTGGGCCGCTGAAGAGGAGGTACTGCTGGCCCACCATCACCAGAGGGCGCCCTGCCTGGAGTGCGGGCTCCAGGCACCAGAGGGCGCCGCCGCCTCACGGGAGCAGCCTCGGTGACAGCTGTCACCCATCACCTGAGACAGCTGACGGCAATCATCAGTGGGGTATATCAGCAGGACGGCATCTCCACCTCATTGCCGAGATATCGTTTCTACCAGAGAGGTAACATATCAAAGCCTACTGAGTACACAGTTTTGACTGAGCTAGTTATTGGTTTACTGTTCCAACGAGAGGTGGAGGTACCTTTCCTGCCGTTCGGAGTTCTGGGTGCAAACGCGCCCCCATCTAACTGTTCTTTTTCCCTCGCCAGCAGTACCAGGTCCGACACGCGGAGGCAGTGGCCACCTGGGAGTTCGGGACTTGGCGGCTCCAGTATTCCCGGGGTCCTGTGGCGGAGGAAGCCGTGTGGTTCCGGTCTTACCTTGGAGAGGCGTCTCCTATCTTCGAGCCTGCCCACACGACACCTTTGTGTATTGACTTTTGTCCATTTCTGTAATTGGTTGTATTCGTTGTGCACATTCACAACAGTAAAGCGTTGTTATTTTGACTTACTCCATTGTCCGTTCATTTGCGCCCCCTGTTGTGGGTCCGTGTTCCTACACTTTCCCAACATTTAAGCCATATTTCAGGATAAGAGTGAATGCACATTTCTGCCTTTGTGTGTACTCACAGTTTTATTTGTGATTGTAATAGTTTTATGGATGTGACAGTTTTGTGGAAGTGTAAGGCAAAGCTTTGTATGTGCACAGTGGCAAAACTGTGAAATTGTTTATGCATACGTAGCTGTCTCAAACAAATGAAGATAATGCATTGCTTCATGCATTGCAAAACTGTGAAATTGTTTATGCATACGTAGCTGTCTCAAACAAATGAAGATAACAATGCATTGCTTCATGCATTGATTTAAAAATGTGACAATATAATTCATAAATGCCTTCAGGTTAAAAGTTTGGCTGTTCATACCTCTGTTTCAGCTGGATATCTGTAAAGGACCTGAACAAATTTCAATTAAATTTGATGGAGATGTTGCCGACACTCTGGCACGCACGTGTATTTGGCAACTTCACACTCATGGGGCACTTAGACAAATTTCATACCCAGCTCAAAAGTGATCGACTGCTGACTGTTTTCGTGCTAATAACTCGAATGGCCACACATTTTCTAAGTGCCAAGCGAGCGGTGTAAGATGTTCGTGTGTGTCACCTGGAATTTGTCCGACACCTACCGTGAGAGGCATCGAATGGGCTCGCACAGCACACTGTCTTTCAGCCGCTGGTGTGCACAAATAGTTGTAGCAACAGGTGTATGAGGCGTTGGAGGCAGCTCCGACTTTACACGTATTGCATACGATTTTGCTTCATGCGCAATTCGGCCACATTCGTCTTATGTGTGAAGGGGCCCTAAAGGGATAACACTGTCAGAACGGAACAGATTTCAGTAAAATGTGAGCACAACTTTTTTATTTTGTTCCATTGTAAAAAAAAAGCCAATTTTCAGTATTTTATTTTTATGTTGCCTTCACATTACTAAAGTGACTGACGTGACCATAATCTGATGTTATTGGTGATGTATGGCTTTCGCTTTGCATGGCCTGTTTTGTGAATATGGGTTTCTTTTTGGTGATAGCGTTGGTGATGGTGATGGAAGGGGGGAGGGGTACTCTTCAGTTCCTGCAGATCCACTTTGATATAAAACATTTTCACCTGAAAAGTAATGATGTTCTCCTTCTCTTTCAAGTTATATAGTGAGGTTTACTTTTAACACCATTCATGAATGCCTCCGAAACATTTCTGCAAATGCGAGAAACTTATTTACCTGGTGTTGCTCCACACACACACACAAGTACCTTCCACATTCATGTAGTGACAATAAAGGGATCTGACAGAGTTGCTATTTGTACATTTTAGAATGAAAAATGCATGTACACCACTATCATGCGGCCTTGATGGTAACAGTGTGACACACACATAATAGTGTGACATAAAAGCGTTTCCGAAGCCAGTTTTGTCGTGCATTGTTCCAAATTGTTTAACCTTAAAGACCCACATATGTTAAAGGTGACTGTTCCACCATCCTCTCTGAGGATATGCATGGCACTAATCATGAATAATACACATAGAACTGCTGTGCTGATGTACTACACTTGTGTAGTAGCATACTCACAGCATCAACACATCTGGAACAAGATGTTGGGATTGGTATTCATGCTGTTTTGCATACGGTGAAGTACACGTGCAGCAGTTCAGTCTGTCCCACAGGTGGCTAATGCAAAATAACATTGTTTGCAGCACGCTGGGCTATTAATCATGGTTGAACTCCTGCATCACCGACAAATCAGCCTAACCTCTCAAGGGAGGGTGCGAGTGTATATACACGGACACATGCACGCTCATACCCGGTCACACACCAACACGCATCAGGGGGTGTGTGTGTGCATGCACACCCTCATACACACATGCATTCTGTCAGTCTAATCTCATAGCAAAGAATATGCTCTGAATGGCAAACAGAGAATTAATGCAGAGCGGGCGACTCACAGACCATCTCGCTCTTTCTACCTCAGTCTTTTCTTATCTCTCTCTCATGTCCTTCTCCTTCTTTTTGGCTTTCTCCCTATATCCTTTGCTTGTTTTGTTGTAGAAACATAAAACCCATCTATACCGCAGACTGCAAAATGGACTTAAAATTGGACTGAAGAATTTGTATCAATTTGCAGTTATCCCTACGTAGCATCAATTACTACAACTATTAGAGAGTTCTCTGAGGAAGTCAACCTGATCGAAATGGATGCTTATTACGTCCGCCAGGGGTGTAATCAAATCATCGCCATTTATTTATTTGTCTGTCTATCTGTCTGTTAGCAGGATTATGTCAAAACTACTGCAGGGATTTTCACCAAAATTGCACCACAGATAGATATTAGGTCATGGAAGACGCCACTGAATTTTGCAGGTGATCTGGATCTAAATTCTGGATCAAGATTTCAATTTGTACGCTTCACTTTGTCAAATTTTGAGGATTACGTCAGAACTACTGAACGGATTTTCACCAAATTTTCACCACACACTGGTGTTAGGTATTGGACGACTCCATTATGTTTTGGAGGTAATCTGGATATGTATCTGGATTCTGGATCAGGATTTCACTCACGGATATCACATTATGATGTAAAACCAAGATCAGGAAGACACTATTTTGTTTCAGCTCGTGAATTACATATCACATTGCAACCTTCTTGATCAGTCAGACCATTCTGGATCAGTATGCAATTATGGCATTGTGTTGTGGAATCTGGATCCAGGTAAAGTCCGGGTCACAATGCAAATCACATCATTGGAGGATGTCAGAAATCTCAAATTGCTCTTGTTCATTATGTGTACACATACACATGCACATATTACCACAACCAAACAAAATATAAATGCTAAACCAGTTGAATGTTGAATTCATTGAAGACTGAAGTGAAATTCTCTGCAGCACTGAATTGCAGTTATTGGTAATAACTTGGATATTGCTGTTGCTCTTTCCCCTGTTCAATCAGAAAATGTGAATTACTCACACACACATTTACAAGAAGAAGCTGAAAAGTTCTGCCTCCTACACAATGATTTGATTTCAATAACAAGCAAGATACTCATGTGAATTGCATATCTGCTTAAAGCTTGGAATGTTCTTTATCAGGCAGTGCATTGCTTTTCCACATAGTGACCTTCCCTTTCTGCACACTTATGGCAATGCTGGACCAGTTTTTGCATCCCATCAGTAAAGAAATCAGGGGTCTTATCTTGGCACTACACTGTAAAAAAAAAAAAAATCACACAGTGTCACTGTCACACAACGTTAACTTTTACAGTGTAGCGATGTATGTCTCCATGTGTCTCTACATTATTAGTGTAATGGTGACCTGAAGAGATCAGGTCTTCTTTCAGCTTGGGAAAAAGAAAAAAAGTTGGAGAGAGTGAGATCCGGACTGTACAGTGGGTGTAATAAGACCTTGTAAACTCTGAGCCACTGCAATGCATCCTGTATTTGTCAACTCGTGTAGATGACCACTGTCATGCTGAAGATCTTTTCCAGGATGAACCTGCTTCATACATGTGTTGAGTTTTAACAGTGTCTATATACATTTTCCAAAAAATCTGTGAGGACTATGTAATTGTGATTTTAATTACATAAAAGTGATTTTATTATGCTGAATATTGTTTTAGATCAACAGTGTATTTAATTGTAATTCTATGTGTTTCGGGGCAGTACAGTGGCTTAGTGGTTAGTACAGTTGCCCTGCAGTGTGTAGATACTGGTATCGCTTCCCACTTTGACCTTTTTTTGAAATTTACATGTTCTCTCAATGTTTGCGTGGGTTCCCAAAGGTGCTTTGGCTTCCTCCAACCTGACATGCCAGTTAGGTGAAATTGGCAATTTTAAATTGACCATAAGTGTGAATTACTCTGTCTATACTTGGCCTTGTGATGGAGTGGTGACCTGTCCAGGGTGTACTCCACCTCTTGCTCTGGGTTCTCCTGTGAATCTTAGCTTGAATAATTGTAGAAGATGAATCAATGAATCTATTTCACACAAGATCATTATTTATTTGTGGTCTGCAGCACCTCCATCCAGATTAATTTATGGCCCTTCAAAGGAAAGCATTTGGGCACTTCAGTTTCAATGGAAAAACAATAAATAAAAAAATAACTGATACATCCTCATGACAGGGCCTAATGCACACTGATCTTTTACAAGTATGAAAAGAATCAAGGTGAGTTCCATGAAACATGCATGATGAGTGGAAAAGTTAGTTTAAATAAAAAAAACTGATAGGGGCATGCTTGCTTGTTTTTTTGTGATAAACTGTGTGTGAGTAAGAGAGACAAAGAAAATAGCTCAAAAATACAGTTGTATGTAAACTTTTGGGCACCCCTGATGATTTCCATGATTTTCCTTTACAAATCATTAGTTGTTTGGATCAGCAATTTCAGTTAAATATATCATATAGCAGACAAACACAGTGATATTTGGGAAGTCAAATGAAGTTTATAGGATTTACAGAATGTGTGTAATAATTCTATAAACAAGATTAGACAGGTGCATAAATTTGGGCACCCCAACAGAAAAAAATATATCAATATTTAGTAGATTCTCCTGTTGCAGAAATAACATCCTCCAAATGCTTCCTATAGCTTCCAATGAGAGTCTGGATTCCGGTTGAAGGTATTTTATACCATTCTTCTTTCCAAAACATACGAGGTTTGTTGGTTTCTGAGCATGGACAGCTCACTTAAAACCACACCACAGATTTTCAATAATATTCAGGTCCTGGGACTGAGATGGCCATTCCAGAACATTGTACTTATTCCTCTGCATGAATGCCTTAGTAGATTTTCAGTAGTGTTTAGGGTTGTTGTCTTGTTGAAAGATCCAGCCCCGGTGCAACTTCAGCTTTGTCACTGTTTCATGAACATTGTTCTCAAGAATCTGCTGATATTGATTGGAATCCATGTGACCCTCAACTTTAACCCTCTGAGGCTGATGCCGTCGTATACGATGGCTAAGACCAAGCTTTACTAAATTATAAATAACTTTTTAATGATATGAGATAGAAACTTACTTTTTTTTTTTGCTGAAAAGTTAACTCCGCTGACGTTCGAGCCAGACATCGGCCATCTTTGTACTCTTCATAGAAGCTGTGTGATGACGTGCGCAGTGTGAGTGTCCAATTGGAATTGGTTCACCATCACATGGTTTTCCAAAATCCAATTGTAGGCCAGATTCACCTCACGTGAAAAGCCAAAGATCATTTTCAGGAGTGATATGTTACTAGTTGGCCCGTTTGAATAGCCCCCTGGGTGCTCCAATGAGTACATACTATTGGGCTCCAAATGCACCCTGCGTCATTATGCACAGCGATCAGCGGAGAGCCTCTGATGACAATCTCATGTGCTCAAACAAAGAGTGTGTAACTATCAGGATTGCTCCACTAGTTTGCATGTGAATGTTACTGGATAACTCTGTTGCTTTTACCATGAAGATAAAAAACACAGACCATTTTGTATATATTGTTCAAAATGTGCATTTGTGTTTATTGTTTGAACGTTTGTTGTACAGTCTTTCACAAGACCTCAAATTACCTTTATAAAGTGTCAAAACAATTGTTTATTATAGTTTGCTGTGTTTTGAATACATGTGTGTGGAAAATTATTTTACTTTTTTTTTTACTTTTTTGCTTTACTTTTTCCTTCCTTATTTCAGATTGTAAACCTTTATTACACTTATAAAACACAACAAAAGCATGTATATTATGAAAGCACAGGTTGTCCTGAAAAAAAGAGACATAAAATTTGATTGTGGGATGCAGGGAGAGCTGTTAACAGCAATAATAAAACATTTATGTCAGGCGAGTGAACTGTCCAAAAAATGCCCTCGGACCCCAGACGGTTAACAAGATTCCTAGTACCTGCACTGGCCACACAGCCACACAGCATGATGGAATCACCTCCAAATTTTACTGTAGGTAGCAAGCGTTATTCTTGGAATGCTGTGTTCTATTTCAGCCATGCATACCGCCCCTAGTTATGTCCAAATAACTCAATTTTTGTTTCATCAGTCCACAGCACCTTATTCCAAAATGAAGCTGGCTTGTCCAAATGTGCTTTAGCATGCCTCAAGCGACTCTGTTTGTGGTGTGTACGCAGAAAAGGCTTCCTCCACATACAGAATCATACAGCATCTCTTTGTGCAAAGTGCGCTGTATAGTTGAACGATGCACAGAGACACTATCTGCAGCTAGAAAATGTTGTTGGTCTTTGGAGCAGGTCTGTGGGTTGACTATGACTGTGCTCACCATCCTTCGCTTCAGCTTATCTGAGATTTTTCTTGGTCTGCCACGTCGGGCCTTAACTAGTAAAGTGCCTGTGGTCTTCCATTTCCTCACTATGTTCCTCACAGTGGAAACTGACAGCTGAAATCTCTGCGATAGCTTTTTGTATTCTTCCCCTAACCCGTGATGTTGAACAATCTTTGTTTTAAGGTCATTTGACAGTTGTTTAGAGGCTCCCATGTTGCCAGTCATTTGAAGAGATTCAAAGAGGAGAAACATTTGCAAATGGCCACCTTGCATACCCTTTCTCATGATTGGATTGACCTCTGTAAGGAGGTCAAGGGTCAATGAGCTTACCAAACCAATTTTGTGTTCCAATAATTACTTCTAAATGTATTCAAAACAATAAAATTACAAGAGTGCCCAAATTTATGCACCTGACAAATTTTGTTTAAATAATTATTGCACACTTTGTGTAAATACTATAAACTTCATTTCACTTCTCAAATATCAGTGTGTTCTGCTATGTGATCTATTTAACTGAAATTTCTGATCCAAACAACCAGTGATTTATGAAGGAAAATCATGGAAATCATCAGAGGTGTCCAAACTTTTACATACCACTGTAAATCCAATAAATGCCTGACTGGAATAAGTGCCCTTCAATTTTAATACATTATATATATATATATATATATATATATATATATATATATATATATATATATATATATATATATATATATACCCCTGGCAATAATTATGGAATCACCGGCCTCGGAGGATGTTCATTCAGTTGTTTAATTTTGTAGAAAAAAAGCAGACCACAGACATGACACAAAACTAAAGTCATTTCAAATGGCAACTTTCTGGCTTTAAGAAACACTATAAGAAATCAGGAAAAATAATTGTGGCAGTCAGTAACGGTTACATTTTTAGACCAAGCAGAGGGAAAAAAATATGGACTCACTCAATTCTGAGGAATAAATTATGGAATCACCCTGTAAATTTTCATCCCCAAAACTAACACCTGCATCAAATCAGATCTGCTCATTAGTCTTCATCTAAAAAGGAGTGATCACACCTTGGAGAGCTGTTGCACCAAGTGGACTGACATGAATCATGGCTCCAACACGAGATATGTCATTTGAAACAAAGGAGAGGATTATCAAACTCTTAAAAGAGGGTAAATCATCATGCAGTGTTGCAAAAGATGTTGATTGTTCACAGTCAGCTGTGTCTAAACTCTTGACCAAATACAAACAACATGGGAAGGTTGTTAAAGACAAACATACTGGTAGACCAAGGAAGACATCAAAGCATCAAGACAGAAAACTTAAAGCAATATGTCTCAAAAATCGAAAATGCACAACAAAACAAATGAGGAACGAATGGGAGGAAACTGGAGTCAACGTCTGTGACCGAACTGTAAGAAACCGCCTAAAGGACATGAGATTTACATACAGAAAAGCTAAACGAAAGCCATCATTAACACCTAAACAGAAAAAAACAAGGTTACAATGGGCTAAGGAAAAGCAATTGTGGACTATGGATGACTGGATGAAAGTAATATTCAGTGATGAATCTGGAATCTGCATTGGGCAAGGTGATGATGCTGGAACTTTTGTTTGGTGCCGTCCAATGAGATTTATAAAGATGACTGCCTGAAGAGAACATGTAAATTTCCACAGTCATTGATGATATGGGGCTGCATGTCATGTAAAGGCACTGGGGAGATGGCTGTCATTACATCATCAATAAATGCACAAGTTTATGTTGATAATTTGGACACTTTTCTTATCCCATCAATTGAAAGGATGTTTGGGGATGATGAAATCATTTTTCAAGATGATAATGCATCTTGCCATAGAGCAAAAACTGTGAAAACATTCCTTGCAAAAAGACACATAGGGTCAATGTCATGGCCTTCAAATAGTCCGGATCTTAATCCAATTGAAAATCTTTGGTGGAAGTTGAAGAAAATGGTCCATGACAAGGCTCCAACCTGCAAAGCTGATCTGGCAACAGCAATCAGAGAAAGTTGGAGCCAGATTGATGAAGAGTACTGTTTGTCACTCATTAAGTCCATGCCTCAGAGACTGCAAGCTGTTATAAAAGCCAGAGGTGGTGCAACAAAATACTAGTGATGTGTTGGAGCGTTCTTTTGTTTTTCATGATTCCATAATTTTTTCCTCAGAATTGAGTGATTCCATAATTTTTCCCTCTGCTTGGTCTAAAAAAGTAACCGTTACTGACTGCCACAATTTTTTTTCCTGATTTCTTATAGTGTTTCTTAAAGCCAGAAAGTTGCCATTTGAAATGACTTTAGTTTTGTGTCATGTCTGTGATCTGCTTTTTTTCTACAAAATTAAACAACTGAATGAACATCCTCCGAGGCCGGTGATTCCATAATTTTTGCCAGGGGTTGTATATAAACTCTCCCCTGTGCCTAAATCCACTACAACAAGCATTTTTTCAAAAAGCTGCCACAAAATCAGGAATTTCTCAATGCAATACTCCCACAGCCTCCACCACCCCCCTCCCCCGAAAAAAAAGAAAATCCTGGAGGGACTGATTAGTACCTCCGTCATCCAACATGAGAGGGAACATGGAAATGAGTTTATTTCTCAAAAAACGTCACCCTTTGGGTTTTTTTTTTTTTCATTTCCTTGTGATTTCTCAATCATACTATGGTAAAGAAAAAGTTGAAGAGAAAACCTGTCACACAATGTTAAAGAAAGACCTACAAGAATTTCTGAGGATGATCTGGATTACCACCAAAATGTAATCAACTCTTCCCTCACCCAAGGACCATCTCCCAGCAAAATTTCATCAAAATCCATCCATTACTTTTTTGAGACACCTTATCCACAATCAGTTAGGCAGACAGGGGTTATCACAAAACCTCATAAAAGGAGCATCCCCAAAAGGCTCAGCCGTTCACAAGAAAAGATGGGGCGAGGATCACCACTTTGTGAAGAACTGATTGAAAAAATAGTCCAACAGTTTAAAAACAATGTTTCTCAAAGTTCAGTTGCAAGGAATTAAGGGATTCCATCATCTACAGTGCATAATATAATCAGAATATTCAGAGAATTAGGAGAACGTTCTACACATAAGCGGCAAGACCAAAAACCAACATTGACTGCCCGTCACCTTTGATCCCTCAGATGGCACTGCATTGAAAAACTGACATCATTGTGTGAAGGATCTTACCGCGTGGGCTCAGGAACACTTCAGAAAACCATTGTCAGTTAACACAGTTCATCGCTACATCTACAAGTGCAAGTTAAAACTCTACCATGCAAAGCGAAAGCCATACATGAACAACATCCAGAAATGCCGCTGCCTTCTCTGGGCCTGAGCTCATTTGAAATGGACAGATGCAAAGGGGAAAAGTGTGTTGTGGTCTGATGAGTCCACATTTCAAATTGTTTTTGGAAATCATAGACGTCATGTCCTCCGGACAAAAGAGGAAAAAGATAATCCAGGTTGTTATCAGTGCAAAGTTCAAAAGCCAGCATCTGTGATGGTATGGGGGTGTGTTAGTGCCCATGGCATGGGCAACTTACACATCTGTGATCGCACCATCAATGCTGACAGGTACATCCAGGCTGCTTATTTCAGTAAGACAATGCCAAGCCACATTCTGCACGTGTTACAACAGTGTGGCTTCATAGTAAAACAGTGCGGGTACTAGACTGGGCTGCCTGCAGTCCAGACCTGTCACCCATTGAAAATGTATGGTGCATTATGAAGTGGGAAATACGACAATGGAGACCCCGGACTGTTGAACAACTGAAGTCATACATCACGCAAGAATGGGAAAGAATTCCACCGCCAAAGTTTCAACAATTAGTGTCCTCAGATCCCAAATTATTGAGTGTTGTTAGAAGGAAAGGTGATGTAACACAGTGGTAAACATACCACTGTTCAGCTTTTTTGAAACGTGTTGCAGGCATCCATTTCATAATGAGCAAATATTTGCACAAAAACAATATTTTTCAATTCAATTCAAGATTTATTCCAGACTCGTAGTCCATTTTAAAAGACAGACAAAACAGACAAGAAACAATAATTATTCACAGTTTCAAAAGACAGCCATACCAGTGTTTCCACATGCTTGACTGGAATTGTATGGAGCTGAATTGCATATTTGTGAGTGCCACTATGATTTCATTGTCTGACTTGTTGAGTCTACAAATAAAACTGTACATCAAAGTCCTTAGTACAGCCTGTAAGGTGTTCACTCGTGTAGAGACAAACATCTCTGTAGCACTAGTCCATCGTGGCCTCCTCAAAAGCACACGCAAGGCATCATTGTAGGCCACCTGCAACCTTTGCAGACTAGCTTTTCTATAGTTAGTCTAGAGGTGACCCGTATACAGGGGTGAACTGTTATGTGGGCCGCTGAAGAGGAGGTACTGCTGGCCCACCACCACCAGAGGGCGCCCTGCTTGGAGTGCGGGCTCCAAGCACGAGAGGGCGCCGGACCCTGAAGAAGTGACAGCTGTCATTCATCCCCTGCACCAGCTGTCACTCGTTCATCATCAGCATCACCATCTTAAAAGCCGGATCGGAACTCCACCTCCTCGCCGAGAAATCGACTACCGTGAGGTAATTTTCTCTGCTGACTTTAACACAGTGTTTAGGATTCTGACCTTTTGTTGCAGCCGGTATCCTGTGGTGTTCACCCTTATCTGGAAGTGGCGTGGAGCGTGACGACGACAACCGCGCTACAGATAAGTGGTCACACTAGGAGCTGCACGAGTGTGTGATTCGGAGGTGGAGGTTCTCCTCCTAACTGTGCACAGACTGTAGACCACTGAGTGTAAGGATTTACACTCACTCATCTTTTTCTGCTTTCTGCCAGCAGTACCAGGGTCGACAGCCGAAGACAGAGGTCACCTGGGGATTCGGGACTTGGCGGCTCCGGTGTTCTTCAGACCGTTGGTGGTGGAGGCCGTGTGGGACGCGGTCTCTCTCTCGTTGGGGTCTTCTATCTTCGAGCCTGCCCACACGTCACCTGGTGTTCATTGACTTTGCAATTTCTGTACATTTAGTTGTGTATTGTCACAACAGTAAATTGTTACCTTTTGGCTTACTCATTGTCCGTTCATTTGCGCCCCCTGTTGTGGGTCCGTGCTACGACACCTTCCCAACATGAACAGTACGATTTAAACAATGTCAGCTTTACCTCATCAGTAAAGGAGCCAAACTTACGCATGAGTGTATTTGCCTGAGCATACAACATTCTGCATTGTCTATAGACATCATCATCGTCTGTCATATCTGCAGTGACGATGTGCCCAAGATACTTGATTTTACATGTCATACTCAGTACAATATTTGACAAATAAAAATCAGGATATTTCATATGTCTGTCCTCTTTGGTCCTACAGATCATAATCAAGCTCTTAGCTGCGTTGTATTTGATGTCATGCCCCCCCATAAGCTGAGCAAATGTTTAGTAACTCCTGTAAACCAGCAGTGCTTGGACTAAAGACTACTAAATCATCTGCATACATTAGATGATTCAGAACCATGTTTCCAGCAACACAACCAGTTTTACATGCTTTGAGCCTAGTTAACAGTTCATCAAGATACAGATTAAATAGAACTGGGGACAGGATTCCCCCGTCTGACTCCACTGCGAACTCTAAATGGAGCAGAAACACTGTTTCCCCATTTAACCTGCATTGTTTGCTGCACATACCAATGAATTAAAATGTGCACAATATATTTAGGTACACCTTTTTCATAAATAATTTGTGATGATTCACCCTGTCAAACGCCTTTGATGCATCTAAAAAACACATAAAAACTGAAGAGTTCTGTCTCTTGTATTTCTGAACAATCTCTTTTAGAGCATTCACATACATATCTGTGCCCAGCATAGCCTTAAAACCAAAGTGGTTATCAGATGATTTAATAGCATTTGAGATCCTGTCCAGCAGGATTGATTCAACAATTTTTGACACGATGCTGGCCAGAGCTATAGGTCTATAATTATCAGAGCTTCCAACTTTCCCTGTTTTGTCTTTAATGACAGGGACCAACAAGACAGTTAACAAAGAATCAGGTAAAAAACCATGAACAAGAAGAGCAGTGAGACAAATAGATAGCAGTGGTGCTAACCTTGCACTTGCATACTTTAAATGCTCAGCTGAAACCCCATCCTGCACACTGGCCTTATTATTAGACAGTTTAGTGATAGCTTTGAGCACTTCCTGAGACAATATTGCATCTACATGTTCCACATCATTCAAAATACAGGGCTCACTCTGAACACTGTTAAACAATTTACTGTAGTGCTGGCGCCAAAGCTCCACAATGTCCTGAGTTCCAGAGGTGCCATCAATCGCTCCCGGCAAAGATGTCTTAAATGTTTTGATGTGTTTTACTTCTTTCCAAAAGTCAAAAGTGTTGTTACAAGCAAGTTTTCTTGCCATTGAGTCAGCTCTCATTGCTTGCTCATTCTTAGTTATAAAACGTACTGCATACTTATATCGAGCATTTGTAACTCATTTATGTTCATAAATAGGCCCAAATCTTGGTCTCCCAACCAATATCCACCCCTGACACGCCTCTCGAGCCTTAGTAAAAAATTCAGACACATGGGAATTCCAACTTGGCCTTACCTGCTTTTTAGATTTAGTTTTTGGAAGGAACTCACTTGATTTGAGCAGTACTTTGACAATGTCCTCATACATAGCTCTAACAGCTGCTCTGTGTTCAGAGTTTTTACAATTAGCATCCTTACACGTAAGAGCTTCCCTGAGCAGGTAGATATTTCACAGCAGATCATCAGTGATCACAGAATAGGATTGTAATTCAGCTACTGTGAGAGAGGTCCAATCCACATAAGACAGACAACTTTCATTTTTATACATTTCCAATACAGGTAAAAACTGACAATTAATTTGCATCCCAAATAGAATATGGTCAGCTGTTGAAAGCTCATAAAATATTTTCATACCAGTCAAAGATGCATGAGCATCTGCTGTAGCTATGCAATGGTCCAACCAAGACGTGGTGTGCCAGGCCTCACTTATGTAGGTGAAACTGTCTGCAGGTAAGAGGGCTCTAGCTGACAGTATTAAACCATTGTCCTCACAAAACTGACTCTAATGATTAGCGAATAAAGTTCATCAGTTTGAACATTAAATATCTTGTCTTTATTGTGTATTGTATTCAATTGAATATAGGTTGAAGAGGATTTGCAAATCATTATATTCTGTTTTTATTTACATTTTACACAAAGTCCCAACTTCATTGGAATCGGGGTTGTAAATCTGTCTGGAGGAGGCTGTTCTCAAAAACTGAATGACCGTGGAAGACAAAAATGTGTGAGGGAAGCCACCAAGACACCTATGACACCCATGGCGTCTCTCTGTATGAGTTCTTCTGTTGCTATAATTGGAGAAATTGTGCACAGTGCAACTTTTGTCTGTTTCATCACCACTAGCAGCTTCATAGTGGAGCAGAGAAGGATTTTCACACAGGAAAACATATCAAATCTAGGCTTCCATCTCACATGTCCCTTTTGGCAAACTCTACCTGACATTTCACTGGAGATACAACAATTAAATGTTGCATTGCACACAGTTTTTCCCATCCCAACCACAGAAGCCTATAATTCCTGGAGATATCATGGGTGTCTTGGTGGCTTTCTCACTTGTCTCATTCTTGCATGGACACTCAGATTTTAAGAATTGCCTGCTTGACATAGATTCACCATACAGTACCATACTGTTAGTATTTATTAAGGACAGATGTAAACTGGAAATGCTCATGCATTCATCTCTTGTCTTGTCTGATGAAAATTGGCTGTAAAAGTGATGATTTAGTTGTGTTATACTTATGGTTGTGTTTTGTTATAATGCCATTTTTTACTTTTATGTGTTTATTTTATTTATTTCATGTTGGAGAAATTAGTTTTCACTGTGAGTTTAAACCTTATCAATTTAGAAATGTTATAAAGAAGACTGAATTATAATTAATTTTAAATATAAGATAAGATAAAATCAACTTTACAGAAACAGTACAGCAACAGTGAACAGTTAACAATGCTGGTTTTTTTTTACAATAAGTTCAACAAATTTATGTGAAATTACTGGAAGACATTTGCACACGATGTTTGAGAATACTGCACATAACGCTGAATAACTGTGTTATCTATTCATCCTGCAGAAGGGGGAGGAAATATACAGTCTGATTGCCACAGGTAAGAAAGACCTCATGTAACGACATTCTATGGTGCACCTCGGTGGTCTCAATCTATGGCTGAAGGTGCTCTGACAGGACATTAGTGTGGCATGCAGGGAGTGGGAGGTGTTATCCAGGATTTTGAGCAGTTTCCTCAGCATCCTACACTCTGACACCCCCACCACAGATTCCAGCTCAACCTCCGGGGCAGAGCCAGCTCTCCTGATGAGCTTGTTGAATGTGTTCATGTCAGCTGCCTTCACAAATTTGATGTCACTACAAAATTCAGATGTGTAAAAGCTCAAAGGGTTCACAAACATTCAAAGACCACTGTGCACCTATACAGTGTGCTCCCACATTGGCCTTTGGTATTTATGAAGTTGTGCCATTTAATGGAGAATACTGGGCACCTATGCATAATACACACAGAAGGACAGAGGTAGGGAGAGAGAGAGAGATCGAGAGAGAGAGAGAGGAAAACACATAATCACAGTGAACAATGAAAATATTATGACATTTTAGAACATCTTAACCATGTAAACATGGTACATCATGTAAACATGGTTAAGATGTCCTCATATTTTCTGATAAAAGGTTTAGACCACTCATTTCATTATAAAATGCACTTAGATCATTTTGTAGTTACTGAATTCTGATTCATGTGGTTGCATGACGTATATTTGTATTGACAACCATTCTGAGCTGCTTGGTCTGCTGTCATAGTGACCAAGCACCAGATAAGCAGCCAAAAAAGAGTGAATGAATGAGCCATTTTAATTATTAACAAATTATTGCTACATTCTCTGAAAGCTCATTTTTGTTAAGTCTGTAAGAAAATATGTTGGAGAAGAACATGTTTAGCCAAATACTGTAAATAACCTGTTCAAAATGATGTGGGGGAGAATGGATGAGAAAAACTGGCCTTGGGTCATTTTATTGAAATTAATTTATGCAGATGTGTGCATACCCGTTTTTCCTGTCCACACACTGTACTACTGTGCATGTGGGAAAGCTGGTGTACATGTTAAGCATAAGCAAGCAGCCCCTTTGACTTGTGCAGCCTCCTTCAGCTGTGTCTCAAACACTTGCGTATCTCACGGACCTGTTGGAACACACAGTGACATCCTGTCCCCTTACCGCCCACCCCTGTTTTATTCCCTTTTCCCTTGGTCCTCTGACTGGCTGTTTTGTACCCTGACAGATATACAGCTCCTGGCTGGCCTGTAGGGCTCTGGGGAAATGAGATACAAATGCCACTGCATCTGCTGTGTAACTCACCAAAGCCAATGCTGTAGCCTGTGGCAGCGGTGCAGATACCAAAGCAACAATACATGTAAAAACCAAGATGAGTCGCGACATAGAATTGGATGATTTACGAGGGCTGTCAATAAGGAGATTTTTTTAATGAAAGACGTGCGGACACATCGGGACGCAGCCGGCGCGGTGCGGTGGCACAGGAAAAACACCTCCGTGTTGATAAACATTTGTAAAATCCAGGCGGCTTTTGATGGCTTTCAGTGGAGTGAGTATATGAGAAATTGTTTAACAGCTGGACATGTTCCAACTTGTCCTTAAGGCTTCCAACGGAGGTGTTTTTCCTGTGGCGGAGCGTCGCAGCGGCTGCGAGCTGACGCTGCAATCCATCCGCACGTCTTTCATTAAAAAAGTCTCCTTTAACAGTGGAATATCCGGATAAAATGCTGAAACCGACTTCTTCTGAAACTTCTCTGTTCTCTCACGACGTCCTGGATCAATAGAGCCTGAAATGTGGAGGTTTTCAGCTTGAAACAGGCTGACGACGGCGCCTGAGAGCACTGTGCGACGTCTCACACCGTGGGAAGTCCTTAAAGCGATAGTATCACCTCAAAATCTCTCATCAGCCGTTAAAATTTTCACCGAAAACCAGCTTAATTTTTCGAACCATGTCCACTTCGATGTGTCTCACAGGTTTAGAAAAATTTTGATCAAACAAAGCGCCAGTCTCTCAGCAACTTCTCAGACAAAGGAATTCCAATGAGGGGCTGGACGACTCCTCCCACAAGGAGTGCTCACAGGCGAATGACGTCACCGACAGGCATGGAAAAAACTCACGCATGCGCACGAGGGTTCAAGCATATCTGACGTAAAAACATATGAATAAAATCCATATAGTTTTTGAAAAAAATTAAAAAGGACCTATACTTTATTGACAGACCTCGTACAAGCAGCCCGCAGATTAGCCTGGCACGATGTATTTAACTTCCTCAGGCTTTAGGGTTCATCTGTCATTTTATTTCTTTGGTTTATTATGTTGTTTTATTTCTTTGGGGCTAAGCTTCAAAGCTGTATGAGTCATTGTGAATGCAGGGCATGTCTTCTTTTCATTGCTTGTCATGTAGTATAAATACGCTTTTAATCTTTGCTTCAAACACGGGAGACGCTCTTGCATCGTTGTATATCTAACGTGGTGTATCTATGTGTTCTTTAATTTGCCAGGCTTTCGCAGCACTCTAGCACAGCGATAAGCACGTGTAATCTTCTTAGGTGTGGCGAAAGCTTAATCAATATTAACATATTCCTCAGCTCTCTCTCCCTCTCTCTATTGAATAATTGATATCCCCACACAGTCTTGCTGAGAATGAAATAAGATGTAGGAGTATTAAAATAACTTCCCCGAGATAAAAGAAAATTGATTAAAAAAAGATGGCTGAAAATTAAAGAGAAGGAACAGGAGCCTAAGGGATTGGAGTTTGCATACAAATGAAGAAAGGGGGTTGTGGGAAGAGGAAAAAAAGGAACTTTAAGGAAGTTATGAGCCCATTTATCTAACTCCAGTCACTGCACACTTGGCTGGTTGTGTTTTTACTGAACCAATCAGAGTGGTTAATCTGACGGATCCACTGTAGCCTCACCAATCCCCGACCCCCTTGTAAAACATGTACTTATTAATAAATGATTGCTCATCTGTAATTTCCGCATGATTACCTCTTGATTAAAACTCGCAGCAGCAACACGTAAGAGTTCACCTGACAGGCTACCCCGTCCTCGGTGTTCTACGGGCCTAACGGAGTGCAACCTGCAGCCTCTGGCCAACCTAGGCAATCACATTCCAGTAAGAACACTAATTTGAATTAATTAAAGTTTTTAAAACTTATTTCTGCAAGGTCCTTGAGTTCAGTTGCTGTAGTTAAAGTTTAAAGAGGTCATCATGGACAAATGGTGCTAATATCCATTACAGTCACAGGGATAGGGGTTCATGTTAAAAATCCATAAAGTCCCACAAGTCTGTGACTGCATTTTTCCTACAGGAAAAACTTGGGCCTGATATGGCTTGTTTTAGACAACTGTGACATATGTAACAATAGTCCATACCAGAAATCCCACTTTTTGACACACCCATTGAGCAGGTCTGTACACATGTGGCACACTAACATATCTGCTGGAGGCAGAAAGAGGTGTTGTCCATTCAAATTCAAAGACAGAACACTGTGAGGTGGAAGACCTGAGGCGGGTGTTGCATGCTACAGTCTTCTTGTGAAAGGCCCACTGACAGCATGGAAGATCCCTGCCTGTGGTGCTGACGTCTGTGTGTCTACACCCATGTGTGCAAATGAAGGTCAACTATGGCAGCTGCAAAACAGACTATGCTTAAAGACTGGATCTGATGCCCCCCCCAAACTAACTAGTGCTGTCCTGGACGTCTGCGTGGACTTAATAATTCTCAAACATTTGATGTTCCTCTGTATTGTTAAAAATGTTTTTATTAGTATGGCCTACGCAGTGGGTCACCCCTCTGAGTCTGGTCTGGTTGAGGTTTCTTCCTCAAATCATCAGAGGGAGTTTTTCCTTACCACTGTCACCTGTGTGCTTGCTCTAGGGGTTGGTAAGGGCCCCTTCACACATAGAGCAAACTTGGTTGAATTACGGCAAAACCGCAAAACAGTTCAAATTAATGAACCACAAAAACATCACAAATATGGGCAGGCATGTACAATTCTGCTGCGAAGGTGTTGTGCATGGACACAGTGCAACTGCAAGCAACTGGTGCATGTGTAACCACATCACGCCGCTGCTGTGGAATAAATGAAAAATAAAAACCAGCTAGTATGTGTGGAACCACATCACGGCGCTCCCGTGGCATATATAAAAAATAAAAACCAGCTGGTACATGTTGAACCACATGTCGCTGTTCCTGTGGAATAAATAAAAAATAAAAACCAGCTGGTACCTGAGGAACCTCATCGCATTGCTGCTTTGGAAAACAAACAAACAAAAACGTGCATGCCACCCACGGGATTCATACTTGGACTTTACTGATTGCCATCCTGAAAATTTACCACTGCGCTATTGTCACTGGCCTGCAAACAGTATGGGAAAATGCCTGAAATCAACAACAACAACAAAAAAAACCCCACACACACCATAAAAAACACCTTCTTATCAAGTATGAACCTTCTGTTCCTCTGTAGATGGTCAGAGACGTACAGTCATGAAATGACATTAATGAAGCAGTGCACTGTTATCATGTCCACATCGACTGGTCCGGTGTGTCCATCCGGCCCCGCCCGCGTGTCCATGTGGAAAAGAGCTCATGTGGGTAACGTGACAGTCAGATCGCCCACTGCATGTTATGATCTGATGGTCCATTGTCACCTGGGGCAGTCTGTCAATGTGCACGCTGTTCAGCGCACACACCAACACACCATCTGTACATCCATATATCAGGCAAGTGCTCTCCCTTGCAACACGTGCAATTCACATGCATGGCATGTGTGTGCGGGGGGAGCAGACACTCTGGCACCTCACATGTGTTGCTGTTTTGCAAAGCCACACTCGTGGGGCACTTAAACAAATTAAAAATCCAGCTTGATAATGATTGTCTGCTGATTGTTTTCATGATGATAGTGCGACTGGCCACACATTTTCTAAGTGCCACACGAGCGGTGTTAGATGTTCATGTGCATCAGCTGGAATTTGGCTGACACCTGCTGTGAGAGGGTTCAATGGTCTTGCACAGAGCACACTCTGTCTTTCAGCCACTGGTGTGCGCAAATAGTTGGAGCAACAGGTGTACAAGGTGTTGGAGGCAGCTACATTTGCATGTTTGCATATGATCCCTGCTTCATGTGCACTTCGACCAAATTTGTACTGTGTGAACAGGCCCTAAGGTTAGAGCTTACTTGTGTGAAGTGGACAAGATGGCGCCGGTGTGTCTGTGTCGCCACTTGCCTCTTCTCAGTTTTGTATGTTTTATGTTGATTTTAATATTTGTCATAAGGACTACTGACTCACTGCTGGTGTATAATTGCCTGGAGCTGTTAAAAATCAAAGATACAGTGCAATCGTGTGCCTTTTCGGATGAGAAGTGGTCAGATTCTTTCTATCTGGTGGATCTGCCTAAGTGCCTTCTTCGTGTGAAGGCGCCTTCGCCCAGAAAGCGCAAACGCCGTGGGGTGCGATCTGGCCGGCTGGTAAAGCTGAAAACCTTGCTGGCACTTTCTCCTGATGTGATGTGGTCCTCTTCTCTTCCACGGGACTACATATGTCTCCCGACGTACACTTGCTCTAGTCGGTGCTTGGCTGGTGCCGATTAGCCATTAGCCTGGAAAAAGAGTCTGTTGCTCTATAGAAAAAGCCCTCCATAAAGCTAGGACATCTTACTATTCATCACTAATTGAAGAAAATAAGAACAACCCCAGGTTTCTTTTCAGCACTGTAGCCAGGCTGACAGAGGTAGAGCTCTATTGAGCCGAGTATTCCTTTAACTTTAACTAGTAATGACTTCATGACTTTCTTTGCAAATAAAATTTTAACTATTAGAGAAAAAATTATTCATAACCATCCCAAAGACATATCTTTATGTTTGACTGCTTTCAGTAATGCTGGTATTTGGTTAGACTTTTTCTCTCAGATTGTTCTGTCTGAGTTACTTTCATTAGTCACTTCCTCCAAACCATCAACATGTCTATTAGACCCCATTCCTACCAGGCTGCTCAAGGAAGCCCTACCGTTAATTAATGCTTCGATCTTAAATATGATCAACCTATCTTTATTAGTTGGCTATGTACCACAGGCTTTTAAGGTGGCAGTAAATAAACCATTACTTAAAAAGCCATCACTTGACCCAGCTATCTTAGCTAATTATAGGCCAATCACCAACCTTCCTTTTCTCTCAAAAATTCTTGAAAGGGTAGTTGTAAAACAGCTAACTGATCATCTGCAGAGGAATGGTCTATTTGAAGAGTTTCAGTCAGGTTTCAGAATTCATCATAGTACAGAAACAGCATTAGTGAAGATTATAAATGATCTTCTTATGGCCTCAGACAGTGGACTCATGCCATAGGTATTAAAGGCACTGCGCTGCAGTGGTTTGAATCATATTTATCTAATAGATTACAATTTGTTCATGTAAATAGGGAGTCTTCTTCATGGACTAAGGTTAATTATGGAGTTCCACAAGGTTCTGTGCTAGGACCGATTTTATTCACTTTATACATGCTTCCCTTAGGCAGTATTATTAGAAAGCATTGCTTAAATTTTCATTGTTACGCAGATGATACCCAGCTTTATCTATCCATGAAGCCAGAGGACACACACCAATTAGTTAAACTGCAGGAATGTTTTTCAGACATAAAGACATGGATGACCTCTAATTTCCTGCTTTTAAATTCAGATAAAACTGAAATAATTGTACTTGGCCCCAGAAATCATAGAAACATGGTGTCTAACCAGAGCCTTACTCTGGATGGCATTACCCTGACCTCCAGTAATACTGTGAGAAATCTTGGAGTAATTTTTGATCAGGATATGTCCTTCAATGCGCATATTAAGCAAATATGTAGGACTGCTTTTTTGCATTTGTGCAATATCTCTAAAATTAGAAAGGTCTTGTCTCAGAGTGATGCTGAAAAGCTAATTCATGCATTTATTTCTTCTATGATGGACTATTGTAATTCATTATTATCAGGTTGTCCTAAAAGTTCCCTGAAAAGCCTTCAGTTAATTCAAAATGCTGCAGCTAGAGTACTGACAGGGACTAGAAGGAGAGAGCATATTTCACCCATATTGGCTTCTCTTCATTGACTCCCTGTTAATTCCAGAATAGAATTTTAAATTCTTCTTCTTACTTATAAGGTTTTGAATAATCAGGTCCCATCTTATCTTAGGGACCTCATAGTACCATATCACCCAAATAGAGAGCTTCGCTCTCAGACTGCAGGCTTACTTGTAGTTCCTAGGGTTTGTAAGAGTAGAATGGGAGGCAGAGCCTTCAGCTTTCAGGCTCCTCTCCTGTGGAACCAGCTCCCAATTCGGATTAGGGAGACAGACACGCTCTCTACTTTTAAGATTAAGCTTAAAACTTTCCTTTTTGAAAAAGCTTATAGTTAGGGCTGGATCAGGTGACCCTGAACCATCCCTTAGTTATGCTGCTATAGACTTAGACTGCTGGGGGGTTTCCCATGATGCACCCAGTGTTTCTTTTTATTCACCTCTTTTTGCTCTGTATGCACCACTCTGCTTTTAATCATTGGTGATTGATCTCTGCTCTCTTCCACAGCATGTCTTTTTCCTGATTCTCTCCCCTCAGCCCCAACCAGTCCCAGCAGAAGACTGCCCCTCCCTGAGCCTGGTTCTGCTGGAGGTTTCTTCCTGTTAAAAGGGAGTTTTCCTTCCCACTGTCGCCAAGTGCTTGCTCATAAGGGGGTCGTTTTGACCGTTGGGGTTTTTCTGTAATTATTGTATGGCTTTTGCCTTACAATATAAAGCGCCTTGGGGCGACTGTTGTGATTTGGCGCTATATAAATGAAATAGATTTGATTTGATTTGATTATTGGACTCCGGGAGGATGCCTACGCGCTGCGCCCTCGCCGCGTTTCTTTCCGGGATTTTGGCGGCGTATCCCCGGCTAACCTCAGGCCGCTGAGCCGGGCAGCTCAGGCGGCTAACCTGGCAATGGTTTCTACAAGGTGTGCATTCGTCAATGCACGATCTGTGGTGAACAAGACTTTTATTTTGCAACAATTTTTTTACTTCGCACAGTTTGGATTTATTGTTTTTAACGGAGACTTGGATCAACATCGGTGAGTCATCTGCCTTCTCAGAGTTACTGCCTCCTGACTGTGGTTTTATAAGCACACCAAGAGCTACTGGTCATGGTGGAGGTTTAGCAACTGTTTTAAAGAATTGTATTTATCACAAAGTGATGTTGGAGTGGTCCTTCTCCTCTTTTGAACTGAGCTGCTTTGAGCTGCGACAGACTGTCCCAGTGTTGTGTGCTGTCATATACAGACCACCCAAATACAACAAAGACTTCATAGAAGAGTTTTTTCACTTTGTTGCTTTGATGGTGACATGTTATGACAAGATTTATTTGGGATTTTAATGTACATGTCTGTTGTCCGTCAAAACCTTTGGCCAGAGTTTTTGGACTTGATTGCAGCTTTCAGTTTGACACAGCATGTCACTGGCAGCACACAAGTGCACGGACACACGCTGGATATTATTTTATCTCTTGGTCTTCCTGTCCAAAATGTTGTTACTGGTGAGCAGTGTTGCCACAGTTACTTTGAAAAAGTAATCCAATTACTGATTACTGATTACTCCTTGAAAAAGTAACTTAGTTACTTTACTGATTACTCAATTGTAAAAGTAACTAAGTTAGATAATTAGTTACTTTTTATGAATGAATGAATGAATAAGCTTTATTGTCATTGTATAAAGAACACAATGAAATGTCGTTCGGCAACACCCCTGTGCAGCAGCTCCCTCACAGATAAATTACAATATACAGTAGACTATCACATATAAAATATATAGTCTGTTAAAAACTCAGTATAAATAAGATAATGAATATTAAATACATATTTTAAAGAATAAAACAGTGGAGGGGATATCCGGTGCAATAATAAAAACAGTGCAATGTGATCCCCAGTGCGATACAAGTAGTCAATATTCTTCTAAAAGTCTTTTCACAGCCATTGGGAAAAGCTGTGGATGGAGTGGAACAGCGGTTATGGCAGACGGCACAAAACGGCGCCACCCCTCCGACTTCCAAACCAGCCACCAGCTGCGGGTATATTCCACTGCCCCAAACCTCAGCCACGGCGATGGCAGACGGCTCAAAGGCGCGCTGAAGCCGGAGGTGGAACAGGGAATCAAAAAAAAAAAAAACCCCGAACCCCACCCCCCCCCCCCCAGGTGCAGAGGTTACCTGGGAAATGCCCAGCATAACCAAACTGCACCACTCCAGCAACGCCGACAACCTACGGCTCACACGGCTGGAGCCAGAGGAGAAGAGAGGGCATAACAAAAACAAAAAAAAAGAAAAAAAGAAAAAACAACCCAATTACCCCCCCATCACCCCCCAGAGGACCGTCCCATCAAACCCTGGGAGGTGAAACCAAAAGAAATAAAAAGAAAGACTAACAGACTAACATAAAGTTACTTGGGTCTTTTTTTGTATGCTCCAGACAGACTGCAGGGTCACGACCCCAGACACTAATAGTGTAAAAAATCCCACACAAAAACCAACTCAAAAAACACCCACAAAAAATGAACCAACACAAAACTAATCAGTGACTCATACCGTTAAGCTCAAACAAATCTTAAGAGCATTAACGGTACTTGACTCAGTCACCAACAGAGGGAGCCAGAGTGCTGAAAATGAAAAACTCCCTTTGGTAACAGAGAAACCAAACTCGTGCTGCTTTTCTGTGCGCAGCTGTGTGCAAACACACAACCAAAAATGTGATTCAACTAAATTACGCCGGAGCTGAACAACAGAAGCAGTAGCTATCTTTACCCGGGGAAACGGGGCTACAACTGTAACACAGGAAGCACAGCGACCCGTGCCACAGAGCTCTGCCGTGCGCGTTCACCCATTACAGACCCACTCATGCAGCTCCCGTTTAAACCTCTTATCCGGTCAAAGTGTGACGCGAAGCCGTCGCCAGTCACACTCCACCACGACCCACGGATAAGGCACACACAGGAACACGGCTGCAAGAGCGCTCAAAGCAGTATTCAGTAATGGGTTCTCAAACACGCACCATCCGGGCGGAGAGCACCCGCAACTGATCCGGATAACTTCTGAACGTCTGCTGCCGCCTTCCCGGCGCGGTACCCCCTCTGCTACCGCTGGGTCCATGATGTTTGGCCAGAGACTACTGTTATGAGTCGGACGCAGCCCGGAGAACTGACCAGCGTTTGAAGGACCCAGTATGAAATAAGCAGAGCACGGTACAAAGGATAACAAAATTTAATTACATAACAGTGAGGTGGAAAATACGAACAAATAAGTGCGCGGTCTGCGAGGTGGAATTGCGGTGTGCTCCCAGCAGCGCTAACGGTCCGGAGCCAGAAACTGTTCGGACCCAAGGACCCCGCCGACACCCCCCAGGTGGTCGCGACAAACCGAGTCTGTGAAAGAAGAAACCATCATGTGAGTCCACACTCCACACACAGAGAGACCACTCAAAGGTGTACATAAACAGCAAACACTTCCTGGCTTAATTACTAATCAGCTTCCCACCCTGCAGGCATGGAACACCCTGTTCACAAACTTAACTGCAGTGGAAGCTGATTAAACGACTAACATAACAGCTCAATATAATAAGGTGTGAGGGACACCACATTTACTGACTGTACTAATGTTAGTCACAAAAACCTAACGTACCTCAGGAAGTGTACTGACGAGCATGAGACCTCACCCCCTCCTCTTTCACAGACCATGCATCAAACCTGGACGTTCTCTGCATCCACTGATGATGAGATGGCTCTCGAGACGACGATCTCACCCGTCTGGTCACAAGGTCGAGTCTCTGCCAAATACACACTGTGTACTCCAGACTTAAATGCCACCATGCTCCAATCCGTGTAGATGCACCACAGCTGTGAGTCCTGACGAGCTGCACTTGATCAGCCTCAGGTGATCAGGGTGAGGTCCTGAAAACTCAGCCACACAGCCACTCAGTCCTAAACGCGTACCACCTGGGAGGAAAAACAAAAGACAGCACAGAAGACAGAAACAAAAGGCAGCCAGGCCCCCCAGCCATAACAATTTTTCTAACATTTAAATTCTGTTTAAGCATTTTACTTGTTGAAATTATTATTATTATTATTATAAGCAGTATTAGTAGTTGTAGTAAAAAAAAAGGCTTCAAAACTGGACCTTTAATCTAGTGGTGTTGTTGGGGGGCACATCCCTGCCCCACACTCCCATTCCATCTGGATTCACCCCTGCTTTGGCGTTTGAGCACAAAGAATGGATAACATTTAGTTATGCAGAAAACATGACCAGATTTACAGGTAAGAAAGTTTTTTTTTATGTTTTCACACCACGAAAGAGAGTTTAGGTGCATCTGAGTGGAAAATAGTGTTAGTTGTTGACGCGTCGCGGAAGATCAGCTGTTTTTATATGGACCAGCTCAGCTCAGAATTCTAAATAAAGGAGGGAAAAGCATTGAAATGTCTTTGTAAAGCTCAGTGCAGGTGTGCTGTTGTCACCGCGCTTTAAGAGGTGACGACGAGTCGTAGCTGTTGCAGAAAACCGCGGCTGAAAAGCTCACAGCTCACTTAAAGTGGGCAGTTCAGTCGAACCCCGACCTCCTGCCTACGGACCAAGTTGAATGCTGCTATCGACCCACAAGGCAAAAATAATAGTAACGCACAGTGACTTGGAGAAGTAACTTTAATCTGATTACTGATTTGGAACCATTAACGCGTTAGATTACTCGTTACTAAAAAAAGTGGTCAGATTATAACGCGTTACTAAGTGTTTGATTTTAGTCTGGACATTGACATGACGATGCCTGTCATGCATCACGGGCGTGTTATTAAGCCTGACACCGCTGCTGCTTTTATTCCTCTTTTTAGTGCATTTGAGCAGAATTTGTTAGATTCCTCTGCTTTTGGCACAGAACAGATGATGAACTCTTTAATTTCCACTTGCTCTGAGGTTCTGGATGTTGCTCCCTGTAAAGTCATGCGTTCTAAGCTTAAGCAAGAACCGTGGCTTAATGACATCACGCGCACAGCTCGGCGTAACTGTCGGAGGGCAGAGCGCAGGTGGAAACAAGACCGTTTGGAGGTTTCAAAACAGATTCTTAAAGAGAGCTGGAATAATTATCAGAGGGTGGTTAAAGCAGAAAAAAAATATATTTCAGAATTGATTTTAAACAATCTTGGCAAGCCTCATATTTTTTTTAAAACAATTGATTCTGTTTTTAATCCCAGTCTGTCCACTTTACTGGAAATCACAAGTGAAACGTGTGAAAAATTTCTTTTTTATTGATAAGACTGATGCCATTAGGGCCAATATATCACCGTCCCCGGTGTGTCATTGTGTAGCAAATCAGTGCTCGTGTGTTTTTAGTAACTTTTAGCCTGTGTCAATGACTGTGCTGACAGGAATAGTTAGGAATCTAAAACCCTCTTCCTGTCCCACTGACCCGGTCCCCCCTCGCTTTTTTAAGGAGGTTTGGGACACCATTGGCTCTTTTGTCAGAGAAATTATTAATAGTAGTCTATCTTGTGGAATTGTGCCTTCCTTTTGTAAAAAAGCTATTGTGGAGCCACTGATCAAAAAACCGGGTTTGGATCCCACGGCTTTTTCAAATTATCGACCTATCTCTGAGTTACCGCTTGTGTCAAAAATTTTAGAGAAACGCGTCTTTGCACAGTTGCAGCCTTTTTAGATACAAACGGCACATTGGATCCATTTCAATCAGGGTACAAAGCATTTCACAGCACTGAGTCTGCACTTTTAAAGGTTTTTAATGATCTCCTTTTAACAACTGATTCTGGCAGTTCAGCCATTTTAATGCTTTTAGACCTCACTGCAGCTTTTGACAGTTGATCACGCAATTCTTTTAGACTGCCTGAGAGACTGTGTGGGTGTCAGGGGGACTGTTCTGGAGTGGTTTAGGTCGTACCTGTCGGAGGGTTCTATCCTGGGACCCATCCTTTTTGCTCTTTATCTCCTCCCACTCAGAGAGATTTTTTAAAAACATGACGTGGCCTACGATTTTTATGCTGATGATTGTCAAATCTACATGCCTATCGCTAAAAACAGCTTTTGCCCCCTGACACCCCTACTCGACTGTCTGTGTGATGTCAGGGCTTGGTTGTCACAGACTTTTTTGAAACTTAATGAGGGCAAGACAGAGGTTATGTTGTTTGGAAGTGCCCTTGTTGACTTTGGACCTCTTAAGGATTTTGTACGTCCCAAGGTCACCAGCCTTGGCGTCACGATAGGCAGCGATTTTAAATTTGAGAAACAAATCAATGGTGTTTTGAAATCGTGTTTTTATCATCTTCGTCTTTTATCAAAGGTAAAACCGTTTTTATCTTTCAACCTTTTTGAACAAGTTGTGCACTCTTTTATTTCAAGTCATCTGGACTACTGTAACGCACTTTATTTCGGCATTAGCCAATGGGCTCTTTCCCGTTTGCAGTTAGTCCAGAACGCTGCAGCACGACTTTAAACAGGAGCCTGGAAGCGTGATCACATAACCCCAATTCTTGCATCTTGCACTGGCTTCCTATTAATTTTAGAATTGATCTTAAGATTTTATTGTTTGTTTTTAAAATTAACTTCAGTTAATTCAAAATGCCGCAGCTAGAGTACTGATGGGGACTAGGAGGAGAGAGCATATTTCACCCATATTGGCCTCTCTTCATTGGTTTCCTGTTAATTCTTGAATAGAATTTAAAATTCTTCTTCTTACTTATAAGGTTTTGAATAATCAGGTCCCATCTTATCTTAGGGACCTCATAGTACCATATCACCCCAATAGAGCGCTTCGCTCTCAGACTGCAGGCTTACTTGTAGTTCCTAGGGTTTTTAAGAGTAGAATGGGAGGCAGAGCCTTCAGCTTTCAGGCTCCTCTCCTGTGGAACCAGCTCCCAATTTGGATCAGGGAGACAGACACCCTCTCTACTTTTAAGATTAGGCTTAAAACTTTCCTTTTTGCTAAAGCTTATAGTTAGGGCTGGATCAGGTGACCCTGAACCATCCCTTAGTTATGCTGCTATAGACTTAGACTGCTGGGGGGTTCCCATGATGCACTGTTTCTTTCTCTTTTTACTCTGTATGCACCACTCTGCATTTAATCATTGGTGATTGATCTCTGCTGTCTTCCACAGCATGTCTTTTTCCTGGTTCTCTCCCTCAGCCCCAACCAGTCCCAGCAGACGACTGCCCCTCCCTGAGCCTGGTTCTGCTGGAGGTTTCTTCCTGTTAAAAGGGAGTTTTTTCTTCCCACTGTCGCCAAGTGCTTGCTCACAGGGGGTCGTTTTGACCGTTGGGGTTTTTCTGTAATTATTGTATCGCTTTTGCCTTACAATATAAAGCGCCTTGGGGCAACTGTTTGTTGTGATTTGGCGCTATATAAATAAAATTGATTTGATTTGATTTGATTAAAGCTTTGAATGGAATACAATACATCACTGTCCTCCTACAAATTTACTCTCCGGCGTGTGCTCTGAGGTCTGAGGGCCATTTCCAGCTCGTGGTACCCAAGACAAGACTTAAAACCAGGGGGGACAGGGCTTTCTATGTGGCTGGCCCCAGACTTTGGAACGCTCTGCCCCTCCATGTCCGAACAGCCCCCACAGTGGAGTATTTTAAGTCTCGTCTGAAGACCCACTTTTATTCTCTGGTTTTTAACACTGAGTGAGTTGTGTGGTCCTCTGTTTTATTGGTTTAGTTTTTATTTTGGTAGATTTTATTGGTTTTATCTTTTGTATGCTGTATGTATTTATTTATTTATCTTGCACATTTTAGTTAATTTTATTGTTAATTTTCTTATTTTAAATTTTTGACTACTGGGGTTTTATCTATCGTGATTCTATTGTATGTGCAGCACTTTGGAACATTTTTGTTGTTAAATGTGCTATATAAATAAAGTGGATTGGATTGGAAGTGCCTTGGGCAGCTTTGTTGTGATTTGGCACTATATAAATGAAATAAATAAATGAACAAATTGAGAGATCACATTTATAGATTTAAAGATCAATTTAAAGAATCATGAATGGACTGCATTTCCACAGTGCATTTCCAGCCGTTGCCATTGCTCAGAGTTCTTTATAATTCAGACACAAACAGTACTGAAAAAAATGTGGAGTGAAATTTGCTTTATAAAAAAATCCTTGGTTACAATTTCCACACAGAAATTCTTAGTAAATTTAAGTGGGTGTATTCTATTGTTTTTGTCAGTAAATGATAATTACATATCATAATCAGCAAATTTGACATAAAAACTGTTTTAAATCTAATACAAATATATTTTTGTTTATTTTTAAAGTGTGTGTGATCTTGCAACATATTCTGTATACTAAAGCCCCTGTCACACATAGCAAGAATGTGCAGGAGCCAGCCTGACACGGCAAATATTACCATAATTGGACGCAGTCAGGAGGAAAAGAGGCGTGGTCAGCAGTGTCAGAATGCATCCAGATGAATTCATCCACACCTGCACGATGGCATCCAAAGCGGATGAGGACAACAGGTAGATGACACAGACTGCAGTCAGACAGCCATAAAAAGCACTGAAAACTGTCCATGTCCATACGTCTGGATGGCAAACACGGGACAGGAGTGGGAAGGAGCGCTGTGTTCCTCCCTTTGCACAGTCCCTGCTGGTACTGAACATCAGAGCACAACAAACTTATGGACCGGATTAACGCTATATGTGTCAACGCCAGCATGGTGCAGTCACTCACTCAGTCATGCAATCACATCTGCGCTCCTCCTCTACTTCCCAGTGCTACTGACCTCACGTGCGTGTGTGCGTAGGGCACAGCTGGACTGATGACGTGATTGTTGGGTGTGTGTGTGTGTGTTCATAACGGCTTAATGAGAAGCTATTTGTGCGTGCAGCGCATGTGCGCATGTGTGCGGGGGGCGGGGTGCATGCACACCATTGCCAGCTACTGGACACTGCTGGCAGTGGGCCATGTTGTCCTATGCATCAGATGCAGCCTTTCCAGGGAACGTTTATTTCTTTTTTGTGTGTTTTTTGGCTCACTTCAGCAAAACAATGCAACTCTGTTCACCACGATGGTTGGATTGTCACATGGGATTTATTTTGCATGGATTTTAACCAGAGGCTGCGGTCCCGGCTCCACATCCACACTGTGCTGTGAAACACTCCTGGTCAGGTGGTGGAGGTGAGATTCATGTTTATTAATGTTGTCACGGCCTGGCACAACAGTTCCATCATATATCTCCTACAGAGTTAGAAGGTGATGAAATATTACAGCAGTGAGATCCGTTCAGCTCCGAGCCTGACGCGTGCAATGACGCGTTACTGCTCATAAGACCATGGAGAGGCATAGCTGTCCATGTATATAGAGATATGATGGACACAATAGTTCACATTATGTACGTCGCCCATGGGAAGGAATGGACAAATATCTGCAGTGTAAGGTATATTGTGGATATAACAGCCTGTTCAGAATTGCGGCAGTGTGCGCACAGCAGCGCATAGTGCTTTCGGTTTGACAGCCGCTATTCACATTCACTGTGCATGATGAAGCATGTCACATACATATCAACAGTTCCTTTGTGCTCCATGGGGGGGACATTGGAGGTGGACATTATTATACATGGCACGTGCAGGTCATATGGCAGGCTTTGCCGTGCCAGATCCATCTCGAGGTTCCCTCATATGCGTGCAAATAATTTTGGATTCTGTTTTGCCACCATCAGAATCTGTAAATTGCAGTCAGATGGTGCTCAGATTGCACATGGACCGCCGTTGGATAGGTGTCCCATCTCACCAGTGCACGGCGGGTTTTGAACATGTACAATACACTCGTGGCCACCAGCCGATTGGGACCAACTGTGTGGACTCTCGTGGATGATTGTCAGAATGTTTTCAACTGCAACTGGACACTTTTCGGATGTGGGCCAATTCGTCATTCTGGCTTCATTCTGACTATGTGTGACGGGGGTATAATGCTTGCTATCCATTCACTCTTTACAGTTTTTTCTTCCCTTATTCAAGGAAATTCACACTCATAACTGGGAAGTGACCTATCAAGCTTTTAATCAATACTTTTAATCTACCAAATGAGTCACAGTCACCTAAATCCAACACAGACATGAAAAAGCTATTTCTTTCTTTCAATTTCTGCCACTTATCCACGTCTGAGTTGCAGTAGAAGTAAACCAAGCAGATCATCCCACACTTCCCTATCCTCAGACAAATTCTCAATCTTTACCTGGGGGATTTCCCAAGCCATCTGGGAAATGTGAACCATTCAGTGTGTCCTGCATCTTTCCCAGAGCCTCAAATAATTTGGACATGCCTGGAAAACTTCCAGGGGGCATCCTTACCAGATGCCTGGATAATTGAGTTTCTTACCTTGTCTTGAGTGTAAGCCCAGATACCTGATGGAGGAAAAACATTTCTGCCACTAGTACCCACGACCTTGTTCTTTCGGTCATTACCCAAAACTCATGACTGTAGGTGAGAATAAGAGTGTAAACCAACTGGTATATAGAGAGTCTTGCCTTCTGTGCAGCATCCACTAGACCTGAGATGCAGTCCCAATCTGTCAGTCGGTCATGGATAGACGATGACGTTTTTCTGCAATACTCAGATTTCTCAGAGTACATGCCTGAGGGCCCCTTTACACGTAGTACGATTAAGTACAAATCTGGGCGACTCACAGCGGAACAGCTTGTATGACCGAACCACGAAAACATCAAGCTGATGGGCAGGCATGCACGATCTCGGTGCGATGGTGTCGTGCACACGGCGGTGTTGTGCAAGCAGGAACACAGTGCAACAAGGTGCACCACATCGTGCTGCTGATGTGGAGGAAAATAAAATAAAAACCAGCTGTATAATTAGTGAATGTCACTGGGTTGATATAAGTAATACATAAAAGGGGACACAATACAGAACCCCGCAGATAACCCTAGATAAAAAAAAAACACCACTCACAGGATTCGAACCTGTAAGCTCTGATTACCAGATGGAAACTTTACCACTGCGCTACCATCGCTAGCCTGTAATCAGAGTGGAAAAATGCCTGAAATCAGCAAGGACAAGAAGGAGATGCGCTGTGTGCTGCTGCTGCAAGATGTTTTATGTATTTCCACATGAGGGCAGCAGGCAGAGACACACGCCACACGGAGGAATGTTGTAAGTTCATGTCCTTCCAACCATGGAATGTGTTCTCCAGCTGGGACGCCCAGGAGCAGAGATCTTTACAGCTGCGGCTGTGGGCAGACATGCCCCCCCTTATCCGTTCAGCACCCAGACTAACGTGTCACTCTGTGTTATGTGATCATTCATTTTCATTAATTGTTATGTAATTGCGTATGTAGGTATTGTCGTAATTATTTCTATAACTATCCTGGCGGTGGTTTCTGTGTTTGTAATGTGTGCACTGAGCCGTCATCCAGCTGTCAGTGTGCTGTGATCAGCTGACAGGCCCCTCCCCATGCTGTGTTCTATCAGACCTGGCTGTCCAGCACCCATATGATCAGATCTGTACATACATATAAGCATTTTATGCAAGTGTAACACACGCGCACATGTGCAAGACACATGCACCATATGTGTGTGGCTTTTTGCAGCTCCACACTTGTGGGGGCACTTAGACAAATTTCACATCCAGTTCGACAGTGATTATCTGCTGACTGTTTTCGTGAGGATAGTGTGAATGGCCACACATTTTCTAAGTGCCAAAGGAGCAGTGTTAGATGTTTGTGTGTGTCAGCTGAAATTTGGCCAACACCTGCTGTGAGAGGGTTCGATGGGCTCTCACAGCGCACATTCTGTCTTTCAGCCGCTGGTGTGTGCAAATAGTTGTAGCAACAGGTATACGAGGCATTGGAAGCAGCTACGATTTTACACGCTTTGCATATGATTCCTGCTTCATGCGCAAGTGGACCACATGTGTACTATGTGTGAAGGGCCCCTTACCAATCCCCTGAGCAAGCACATAGGTGACAGCAGTAAAGAAAGATGCACTCTGGAATATTTTGAGGAAGCAATCGCAAGTACACAAGACTCCATTGTTATTTACATGAGCGAAGTGTCGCGAAGCTCACTCATGGTACAGGGCATCCTAAACAGGAAGTGCCAATTTTCAAATCCACAGTAAAACAGGAAATGTTCAAATGTCAAACACTTCCTGGATTAACAGATGAGATCCCATGGAATCTCGCGAGAACTCAGTGGCAAGCTCACACTCAAACAGAAAGTGCCAATTTTTCAGTCACATTTAAACAGGAAATGTTCAAATGTCAAATACTTCCTGGCATGGGTGAAGCTAGAGCGGAGGCCGGGGTTTCACTGGACTCTCCTGAAATCTGATTGGACACAGATGATTGACATGTCACGGCACCACACATTTGGTTGACAGAGCTGCATTTTCAAATCAGTGAGTCACATTGACTCCTAGGTTCCTCCTGTCCAGTAGTTTGTGCTGTGTACCACAAAAAGTTCTAATCCACCTTAGTAGAAGAAGAAAAATGTTTGCTCCAGATTTGAACAGAAGATGTTGTTTGAACTTTGGACTTCTAATCACACCAAACTTATATTGGTGAGTAAATGATCATATTTTATGCTAGAAATGAGGTCCAGGTTGTTAAAAGCAGGATTTCTCCTTTAACTCGGGTGGCTTGTTGTTGTTGGCTTATTAGTGCAGCAGATAACTGAAACAATCCTTCAAATGGTGATACAAGCATCAAATTCAGCACAAATACAGCTGGAGCAAAATTAATGGAGCAACTTTAACTTTTGACCCCTGTACAAACTGAAACTGACCTTTGTCACCATTCTTGCTGCTTTTACCTCATAACTCCATAACATTCAGTCACAGATTGTCCAAACTATACCTTTTTGGAATCTTTATGATCAGGAAAATAATGTGGTGTAGTTTTCTATATGATTGGAGGATCTTTTAATTTAGACCAGGGGTGGGCAACTTGTTCCAGAAAGGGCCAAGAGGGTGCAGGTTTTCTTTGCAGCCATTGATTCCAACAGGTGATTTCACTGATTAACTGATTCCATCTGCTCAAAGTGATAATAATTGCCCACCCCTGATTTAGACCCCTGTGTAATTCTTCATTTGAATCTTCCATTCCAGCTTATTAATTAATCAAAAACCCAGACAGAGCTTTAATTCATTTGAAAGCTTGACTCTTAGTCTTGTCCATCCAAATTGGAAGTCCCAAAAAACAGTTTTATTTGTTATTATCTATCATCCACCTGGTCGTTACTGTGAGTTTCTCTGTGAATTTTCAGACCTTTTGTCTGACTTAGTGCTTAGCTCAGATAAGATAATTATAGTATTATATTATATATATTATATAATTAATATATATTATATTAATTATATTATATTATAATTATGGAGCGCCTTGGGGCAACTGTTTGTTGTGATTTGGCGCTATACAAGAAAAAAGTTGATTGATTGATTGATAGTGGGCGATTTTAACATCCACACAGATGCTGAGAATGACAGCCTCAACACTGCATTTAATCTATTATTAGACTCTATTGGCTTTAATCAAAATGTAAATGAGTCCACCCACCACTTTAATCATATCTTAGATCTTGTTCTGACTTATGGTATGGAAATAGAAGACTTAACAGTATTCCCTGAAAACTCCCTTCTGTCTGATCATTTCTTAATAACATTTACATTTACTCTGATGGACTACCCAGCAGTGGGGAATAAGTTTCATTACACTAGAAGTCTTTCAGAAAGTGCTGTAACTAGGTTTAAGGATATGATTCCTTCTTTATGTTCTCTAATGCCATATAACAACACAGTGCAGAGTAGCTACCTAAACTCTGTAAGTGAGATAGAGTATCTCGTCAATAGTTTTACATCCTCATTGAAGACAACTTTGGATGCTGTAGCTCCTCTGAAAAAGAGAGCTTTAAATCAGAAGTGCCTGACTCCGTGGTATAACTCACAAACTCGTAGCTTAAAGCAGATAACCCGTAAGTTGGAGAGGAAATGGCGTCTCACTAATTTAGAAGATCTTCACTTAGCCTGGAAAAAGAGTCTGTTGCTCTATAAAAAAAGCCCTCCGTAAAGCTAGGACATCTTTCTACTCATCATTAATTGAAGAAAATAAGAACAACCCCAGGTTTCTTTTCAGCACTGTAGCCAGGCTGACAAAGAGTCAGAGCTCTATTGAGTTGAGTATTCCATTAACTTTAACAAGTAATGACTTCATGACTTTCTTTGCTAACAAAATTTTAACTATTAGAGAAAAAATTACTCATAACCATCCCAAAGACGTATCGTTATCTTTTGCTGCTTTCAGTGATGCCGGTATTTGGTTAGACTCTTTCTCTCCGATTGTTCTGTCTGAGTTATTTTCATTAGTTACTTCATCCAAACCATCAACATGTTTATTAGACCCCATTCCTACCAGGCTGCTCAAGGAAGCCCTACCATTATTTAATGCTTCGATCTTAAATATGATCAATCTATCTTTGTTAGTTGGCTATGTACCACAGGCTTTTAAGGTGGCAGTAATTAAACCATTACTTAAAAAGCCATCACTTGACCCAGCTATCTTAGCTAATTATAGGCCAATCTCCAACCTTCCTTTTCTCTCAAAAATTCTTGAAAGGGTAGTTGTAAAACAGCTAACTGATCATCTGCAGAGGAATGGTCTATTTGAAGAGTTTCAGTCAGGTTTTAGAATTCATCATAGTACAGAAACAGCATTAGTGAAGGTTACAAATGATCTTCTTATGGCCTCGGACAGTGGACTCATCTCTGTGCTTGTTCTGTTAGACCTCAGTGCTGCTTTTGATACTGTTGACCATAAAAATTTATTACAGAGATTAGAGCATGCCATAGGTATTAAAGGCACTGCGCTGCGGTGGTTTGAATCATATTTGTCTAATAGATTACAATTTGTTCATGTAAATGGGGAATCTTCTTCACAGACTAAAGTTAATTATGGAGTTCCACAAGGTTCTGTGCTAGGACCAATTTTATTCACTTTATACATGCTTCCCTTAGGCAGTATTATTAGACGGTATTGCTTAAATTTTCATTGTTACGCAGATGATACCCAGCTTTATCTATCCATGAAGCCAGAGGACACACACCAATTAGCTAAACTGCAGGATTGTCTTACAGACATAAAGACATGGATGACCTCTAATTTCCTGCTTTTAAACTCAGATAAAACTGAAGTTATTGTACTTGGCCCCACAAATCTTAGAAACATGGTGTCTAACCAGATCCTTACTCTGGATGGCATTACCCTGACCTCTAGCAATACTGTGAGAAATCTTGGAGTCATTTTTGATCAGGATATGTCATTCAAAGCGCATATTAAACAAATATGTAGGACTGCTTTTTTGCATTTACGCAATATCTCTAAAATTAGAAAGGTCTTGTCTCAGAGTGATGCTGAAAAACTAATTCATGCATTTATTTCCTCTAGGCTGGACTATTGTAATTCATTATTATCAGGTTGTCCTAAAAGTTCCCTGAAAAGCCTTCAGTTAATTCAAAATGCTGCAGCTAGAGTACTGACGGGGACTAGAAGGAGAGAGCATATCTCACCCATATTGGCCTCTCTTCATTGGCTTCCTGTTAATTCTAGAATAGAATTTAAAATTCTTCTTCTTACTTATAAGGTTTTGAATAATCAGGTCCCATCTTATCTTAGGGACCTCGTAGTACCATATCACCCCAATAGAGTGCTTCGCTCTCAGACTGCAGGCTTACTTGTAGTTCCTAGGGTTTGTAAGAGTAGAATGGGAGGCAGAGCCTTCAGCTTTCAGGCTCCTCTCCTGTGGAACCAGCTCCCAATTCAGATCAGGGAGACAGACACCCTCTCTACTTTTAAGATTAGGCTTAAAACTTTCCTTTTTGCTAAAGCTTATAGTTAGGGCTGGATTAGGTGACCCTGAACCATCCCTTAGTTATGCTGCTATAGACGTAGACTGCCGGGGGGGTTCCCATGATGCACTGTTTCTTTCTCTTTTTGCTCTGTATGCACCACTCTGCATTTAATCATTAGTGATCGATCTCTGCTCCCCTTCACAGCATGTCTTTTTCCTGGTTCTCTCCCTCAGCCCCAACCAGTCCCAGCAGAAGACTGCCCCTCCCTGAGCCTGGTTCTGCTGGAGGTTTCTTCCTGTTAAAAGGGAGTTTTTCCTTCCCACTGTAGCCAAGTGCTTGCTCACAGGGGGTCGTTTTGACCGTTGGGGTTTTACATAATTATTGTATGGCCTTGCCTTACAATATAAGGTGCCTTGGGGCAACTGTTTGTTGTGATTTGGCGCTATATAAAAAAAAAATTGATTGATTGATTGATTGACCCCTACCTGGCTGCCTCTTGAAAATTCAAGTGGCCAATCAGTTTTTTAAAAAGAGTTCATGTCTATGGATTATTTGTGCCAAATTTGATGCTTGTATCACCATTTGCAGGATTCCACTCTAAATACGAGGTCTATTAGAAAAGTATCTGACCTTATTTTTTTTTTTCAAAAACCATATGGATTTGATTCATATGTTTTTATGTCAGCCAAGCTTGAACCTTCGTGCGCATTCGTGAGTTTTTCCACGCCTGTCAGTTGCGTCATTCGCCTGTGAGCACGCCTTGTGGGAGGAGTGGTCCAGCCCCCTCGTCGGATTTTCATTGTCAGGAAATGGCGGAATGATTTGGACTTTTTTCCATCAGAATTTTTTCAGAAACTGTTAGAGACAAGCAGCTGGAAACCATTCGAAAAATTTATCTGGCTTTCGGTGAAAATTTTACGGGCTTCACAGAGAATAAGGACTGTTACTACAGCTTTAAGGACACCCCACAATGGCGCACGGCGCATCGCGCTCTGAGCCGCCATCGAGAGGCAGAAAACACCACATAATTTCTAAACGGATGGCTGTGAGGAGCTGGGACCATCATGAACAATTTCTCTGGTTATCACAAGAGCTGGACATCAGCCATTTTCCGGCAGATTTCAGTTTTAACAAGAGATTTTGTCATGGAAAGCTGCGCGGAGGCTTTGCGCGTCACAACTGATTTGCTGATTGAGCGAGACAAAGGAACACCTCCGTTTCGGAGTGCCAGGGGACAAGTTGGGACATGCCTATCTCGACTTTCAATGCTTACCAGCCCAGTGAGTATAAGAGAAATTGTGGAGAGCTGGGCATGTCCCAACTTGTCCCCTGACACTCCGAAACGGAGGTGTTCCTTTGTCTCGCTCGATCAGCGAATCGGTCCCTACGCGCAAAGACTCCGCGCGGCTTTCCATGACAAAATCTCTTGTTAAAACTGAAATCTGCCGGAAAATGGCTGATGTCCAGCTCTTGTGATAACCAGAGAAAACGGTCCCAGCTCTACACAGCCATCCGTTTAGAAATGATGTGGTGTTTTCTGCCTCTCGATGGCGGCTCGGAGTGTGGCGCGCCGTGCGCCATTGTGTGGCATCCTTAAAGCTGTAGTAACAGTCCTTATTCTCTGTGAAGCCCGTACAATTTTCACCGAAAGCCAGATAAATTTTTCAAATGGTTTCCAGCTGCTGGTCTCTAACAGTTTCTGAAAAAATTCTGATGGAAAAAAAGCCCAAATCATTCCGCCATTTCCTGACAATGAAAATCCGACGAGGGGGCTGGACCACTCCTCCCACAAGGTGTGCTCACAGGCGAATGACGCAACCGACAGGCGTGGAAAAACTCACGCATGCGCACGAAGGTTCAAGCTTGGCTGGCATAAAAACATATGAATCAAATCCATATGGTTTTTGAAAAAAATAATAAGGTCGGATACTTTTCTAATAGACCTCGTATTCTCTTATCTGCTGCACTATATATGAGATGGAAGATGCTGCTCCTCAGTGTTTCTCAATTGCCCTCAAAAGTATTGGAACACTTGGTATTTCACACATTTTAATTTGTTTATTCCATTCCAAATACATTTTTTTTTCTTAAATTATCTTCCTTAACTCAAACTGAAAGCAAATCTCTTCAACGTGATATAAATTAATTAAAAATCTAAAATCCAGCTTCCTGATAAAGTGGCGTAGAGGAAGATTTTCTTAAAAAGAAGACCTGAACGTTCAGCTACAATTTGAAAGAAAGTACATTTGAGATGTGTTTGAGATTTGAAATTTGGGCTGACTCTCAATTCTACCCCTTGGCCCTTCCCCTTACCCCTTCCCCTCCTTTTTGCACGGGCACGAGAGACAGAGGGGTGTCTCAATTCTCTTTTTAGAGCGAGGGTAGGCAGAGGGCGTCAAACCCCTCCGTTTGGAGTGAATCTGGATGCACACTCTGTTTGGAGGGATAGGAGGAGCTTACCGCTGTCTCCGAAAAAACAAACATGGCGCCGAAAGAGCCGCACAAATGAAGCGACTTTCATTACAAATTATGTTGTTTAGAAAGTTATAACTTGCCAAAAAACTTTACATGCAGTTGTCTATGACAGCAACATGTATGCTGCTGGATGCATGTTGCGTATATTGTCATTCTGAAGAATATCGTAATGTCGCTTGTGTGCTGAGGCATTATAATGCACATACACACGAACGCTACAATAAGACACTTTTATATCTTACAATGGATAAGATCATGATAAAGGATAAGCACGTTAATTTGTATGTTCATAAAGCTTTGGATAATATCAATCCCTGCTGTTGGATTTCAAGGTCTGTAACACGTGTGTATTTTGTAAACAAACAGGGAGCCCTGAGCACACTTGTCTTCTAATAAGAAAATGAGGCAGAAAATGAGGAGAAGTTTCATCAATGTTGGAAAATATATACACACACATGTATATGTGTAACACATAACCTGACGTCCTAATAGACTGATATTATTTGTCAAGGAAATTTCTAAAGGAAATAGGGTTGGATGCAAAAAATGGGAGAATTTGAAAAAGACATATAGGGTTAACAGAACTAGATGCAGCCCATAACATAGATACAGGTGCTGGTCATATAATTAGAATATTATGAAAAAGTTTATTTATTTCAGTAATTCCATTCAAAAAGTGAAACTTGTATACATTCATTGCACACAGACTGATATATTTCAAGTGTTTATTTATTTTAATTACTAATTAATTAATTAATTGCTAATCAATCAATTAATGATTAATCAAACAATATTAATTATTACTATTATTGAATTATTATTAGCATTATTAACATTAATTAACTACTAATTAATAAATGATTAATACTATTTATTATTATTATTATTATTATTATAAATTACAAATTAATTACATTAATTAACATGACATGATTGCGATGCGTCAATGAAATCTGTGACTTCTTCTATTTCTTTTCATTTACACAGAAAGGCGAGAGGCAAACAGGCTACTGCAACAAGTTGCATTTCAGTTGCCATGTTAACAAACAGTGAAGACGGCAGTTTGACACGGGCAGTTTTTTTTTCTCCTAAGGCGGAGGGGTGTCTCAATTCATAGGGCTAGAGGCATACCCCTTCGCCTTACCCCTTGTTTTAAATGGGTACGCGTAGGGGTAGGGGTAGGGCCAAGGGGAAGCGGAAGGGGTACAAAAGAGAATTGAGATTGGGGGTTGATGTTTTGGTGAAAGAAACTTTTGTATTTCTTCATAATTGATGTAAATAAAGTCCAAGACATATTCAGTGACTTGGAAATGTTCATGTTTCCATCCCGACTTGACCGTATCCTAACCTTATGATGAGTGCAAAATGAGAGTGGAATTATTACTGTCTTGTTTATGAATGTTTAATTTTCACTGTTGCTGCACTTTGTATCAAATCATAGTAATATCGTATATCATATCCATATGAAAATTCAGTAAGGTATATATTCTATTATACATTTCAAATCTAAGGTGGAACTCTACTAGTGTTTACTAA
This sequence comes from Thalassophryne amazonica, assembly GCF_902500255.1. Classification (NCBI taxonomy): domain Eukaryota; kingdom Metazoa; phylum Chordata; class Actinopteri; order Batrachoidiformes; family Batrachoididae; genus Thalassophryne; species Thalassophryne amazonica. Next base: position 72,064,113 of record NC_047108.1, read on the forward strand.
GGTACACCTAAATATCTTTAAAAAAAAAAAGAGAGAGAGAGAGAGAGAGAGAGAGAGAGAGAGAGAGAGTAGAGCCACTTCGATGCCTGGTCTTGAGAACCAGGGATGGCAGGTTGAAAAGGTTTTTATCCCATGGGAACTCTCCCTACCCACCTAAGCGGCTCAAGAATATGGACAGCTTGTATATAAGTGACATTTACATGACAATTTATATGACAATATTGAAATACGATAATTTGGCCATATTGTACAGCCCTACTGTCAACGAGCTGAAAACTTTGAATATTAATTTACATCTACATAAAAAAATGTTTAAAGTGGCAGGGGGTTAAGAGGGTTGTAATTGGGGGCTGAAAAGCAAAAAAGCAAAATACTTAAAAAGGTGGGGGGTGTGGGGAGCCAGAAGCTAAAAGGTTTTAGTCATGCTCTTGCTCCCAAGAACCATTCTACTGAAAAAAGTCTGAAGGACCTAAAGGACATTGTTAGATGGCGAGGATCCCCCCCCAGACCCCCACCTCTATTTCTAGAGGTTAAATACTGGTACTTGAAGGTGTAGCAAGGAATAGAAAAAAATCATAAACGTGCAGGATTTACAGTGGTGACCTCAAAATTGTTCTCACTTGACTACACCACCTGAGATCAAGCTGAAAGGTTTTTGCCATGCTAATGCTCCCCTGAAGCATTTACTCAAAATAAATTCTGAAGGACCTAATTGACATGGTGAGATGCTGACGAGCTTCATGCTCAATTTGACCAAATTCGCACTATGTGTGAAGGAGCCCCAATGCAACTCAGATGGAAGTTATCAATTGAAGAGTTTGTGGTTCAGCTCCTGTTCATGTACATGTATGTCCCTCAGTATAAATAAAGTGGTGAGTGTGATGCCTCACATTTGAGTCTTTTCTAAGATTAGGAAACCAGTATGTAAAGTTTTACTTAATTAAATGTGGAACTACTTTTAAGCAGATTTATTAATGGCAAGTGACTAAGATTTTACTTACAAAAGCAAGAGAACATACCCCATTAAATTTATTTCTGTATGGAAATTATTACCAAGCCTTTTTTAATTCTATTTTACTCCACATTTCTTTTTTTGTGTCTGCTGTCCTGCTCAGCTGCACACTGGGAGCATCTTGGAGCTTAAGGACCTTGCCTTGGGGCACCGAGAGTTTCCTGCTTGACAGAGAATTGAAACAACGACCCTGTCATCACAAGCCTGACTCTTTAATCCCAATCAGCACACATGGGCTCCGTGTGGACACCGGAAAGGTAAAATGCTATATATATAAAAAAAATACATTCTAAATTGTTTTCCTGCCAAATCCTTTTATGTATTCCTCACATTATATGTCCACTTAATAAATCCATTATGTTTTTGGAAAAATATGAAGGAATATTTCTGAAAATTAAATTTTGCTTTTGGAGTCCACACAGACTCCAGGATTATTTGATACTAGCAAACATGTTTTGAAGCTGTGTATAATGTTCCATCTCGTGTCCAAGAGGAGCTGACAAGAAAATATGCCAAACATGCAGTGCATTCAGTACTTCACAACTGCAAAACAGCGAATGACGAAGTGTGCAGAACTCACTTAGCACCAAGCATCATGTGTGATGAGTGCATGTAAATAGAATGAGACAGAGAAGGTGAATCATTCTTACATAACAGAACATTTCTTGTACATGTGGCACATGTGTGCTATAAGGACATTTTTAATTAGCGTTACTCAGAAGTAATTGCATTATTACATGAGCTTCTATTGATGAAGCTGTTGTTTCTTAAATCATATTCTCCTAGAGTTATATTTCATTTCAAAGTCCCTGAATTCATGTAAGGTCTTCTTCAACATACATGCAAATAAAAGTTAGTTCAGTCACATTTTAATGCAATATTCCTGTGTTTTTCTCTTGGGGTCCTCATGGACCCCAGGTTGCCTGGAATGTCGGTTTCATGACCTGTGCTGATGAGGGCTAACCTCAAGACCACAACTTCCTATTTCTTTGAATAAACGCCCCTAAATCTTACACACTGTAGCTTTAAAGTTATGTCAGCTCACACACAAATGCTTAAAAGATTACTCAAAAGTAAAAGAAAAAAAGACACAGCATATTTAAAAACCTGGTCTGGAGAAAGTGGAAATTGCAAGCTCACCTTCTGCAGCTGCAGGGGCAACACAGAAAAGGATTTTCGAGTTGGATGCAGGTGAGAGGATCAGTCTTAAGGAGACTCATGCATTTGGACCACCTCAGCTCTATCAGATCTCCGCTGACACCTCACCTGCCACCCACAGGGCTTTAGCAAAGATCACAATTTCAGAGAGTCAGGGAGACATCAATGCTGTGAGTCAGTGTTTGGGTGTGTGCTTGTGTTCAGACACACATCTGTGCGCATAAGGGAAGCAAAACGTGTGTACAACCATCAAGGACAAAACAGGGAAAAATTGAGGCGTCCTCAATGTTGCTGCACTAATATATGCGACATATGAAGGACAGATGTTTGTGAAGTGTTGAGCAGTATGTGTGACAGCTGTGCTCAGTCAGGGAGAGAACAAGTGATGGGTGAAAATGAGATGTCAACAAGATGATGACATGGACAAAATGGAACAAAACTATAGGCAACAATCGCACAGGCAAACAATGCTGTATAAAGTGAAAACCCAGTGCTCTGTCTGTCCTATGCAGGAAATTATCATGTGGTACAGTTGTGATCAAAATAATAGCAGTGTGTTTAAAAATTGAGCAAACTCAAAATTCTTATACTATAGAAATAATGAATGTTTATGAGATCGCTTCGCCTTGTTGAATGGTTTGTCCCAGCTTTCACCTCATGAAATATTCATTCCACTGAAATTTGCATAGTGTGAATTTGGATGATTTGGACATAAAGTGCACATGAAGCAGGAATCGTATGCAAAAGGTGTAAAATTGTAGCTTCCTCGTACACCTGTTGCTACAACTGTTTGCGCACACCAGTGGCTGAAAGACAGAGTGTGCGCTGTAAGAGCCCATCGAACCCTCTCGCGGCAGGTGTCGGCCAAGTTCCAGGTGACACACATGAACATCTAACACCGCTCACACGGCACTTAGAAAATGTGTGACCATTTGCACTATCATCATGAAAACAGTCTGCAGACAATCACTGTCGAGGTGGATGTGAAATTTGTCTAAATTCCCTACGAGTGTGGCATTGCAAACAGACACAGTGACACGTTGGTGTTTGCGCTGAACTGATAGGAGGTGTGGCCACTGACAGGAGCAGCTGTGAATCTGGAAGTCACGGCTGGGGATGGCTGTCCTGCAGTGCGCCGTCCACAACACATGCGTATCAGGCAGGACATGCGCACAGGTCCTGCTGCACACGCCGACAGCAGATGTGGATATAACAGCGCACTGCTTCTCATTCATGTCACTTCATGACTGTACGTCTGTGACCATGGGTCATCTACAGAGGAACAGATGGATCATATTTGTATTGCCCGCTTGATAAGAGGGATTTAAATACAATGCAGTGTTTTTATATGGTGTGTGTGTTTTTTTTAATACATCCATGTCCTTCATGATATCAGACAGTTTTCCACAGCTTTCACAGTACAGTGATGGCAGCTCAGTGGTAAAGTTTCTGACTGGCAATCAGAGCTTTTGGAAAGGGCGGGTTCGATTACCTAGGGTGGCATGTAATTTTTATTTTTTTTTTATTTTCACAGCAGCTGCTGACACTTTGTTCCCACGTGCAAGAACCATCGCACTGGGATCGTGCATGCCTGCCTGTCAGCGCAATGTTTTGTGGTTCACTCATACAAGCTGTTATGACGTGAGTTGCCCTGATTTGTACATATTCGCACTGTGTGTGAAAGGGCCCTTAAATATGAGTAGAAAAATAATTCTGATGATGTGGTCTGCAATGCTGTTCACCAACTTCATGTACTTCCAAAAAAAAGACTGTGTACTTCCTCAGTACAGAGAAAAAAGTCATGTCAAAAATTAGCCCAGCTTTTCATTCTTCCTCCTAACAGCTCTTCATGTCTGCAGACAGCTTATAGCGCAGTGGATTTGTTTTGTGTGTGTGCGCACAGCTCGCAATGGTGCCAAAGGTATGGAACCAAATTTGCACACTAAATGGAACCAAATTGCACTCTAAATGCAATGCAACACAAATGGGATGAATAATCCATGTCATGTGACATACAAAGCACCAATCAAATGACAAGGATCCATTCAGCCATTACATAATAGCTTTTTTGAGTCAGTGCTACATGAGATGGAAATCCTACACATGATTGAATTGAGTTCATCCAATGAGCCATTTTTTTATTGCATACACACAAATGTATTGGGACCATTGTACATTCTATTCCAAATCAAAACATGAAGAAAAATTGATCCAGTTTTTTTTTATTACTTTGCAAAAACTGAAAAAAGGAATAGCAGGCTGTTCAAAATATACCAGTCTCTGCATTTTTCTTTACAAACTCAAACATTTACTGTTTAAACTGCTTGAAAATGCTTGAAGATTTAGCTTTACTGTGAATCACTGAACTAATATTTAGTTGTATCACCAGTGTTTCTGAGAACTTCTTCACATCTGTGTTGCATGGAGTCGACCAACTTCTGGCACCTGTGAACAGGTATTCCAGCCCAGGATGATTGCACTACATTCCACAGTTACTCTACATTTCTTGGTTTTGCCTCAGAAACAGCATTTTTATGTCACAGGTTTTCTGTTGGATTAAGGTACTGAGATTGGGCTGGCCACTCCATAACGTTAATCTGGTTGGTCTGGAACCAAGATGATGCTCACTTGCTGGTTTGTTTGGGGTTGTTGTCTTGTTGAAACACCAATTTCAAGGCCATTTCCTCTTTTGCTTATATTCTTATCTATTCAAACTGATCTGTGATCTCTGGCATGGTCAGCTTGTTCATAAACACAATTTGGACAATGCACTGGCAAACGGGAAAAGGAGAGATTTTTTTCTGTCTGACTCTTCCACTGATCGAGTGCTTATGAGTGTTCCAGACTTTTTGATCTGCCTCTGAATGTCACTGTCAGGTCCCGCCCATTCTCGTGCTATTTCAGTCAGGTTGAAAACTGAGCCACCCATCTCTCTCACACTCATATATAAAATGACAAAATGGGGTTCCGTTCCGGGTGCATGCCGCACTTTATGTGTTTACATCACATCATTACGTGTTGACATCCATCAATGCTGTGTTTAAACCCTGAGATGCTCAGAGATTGTGTCTTCCAGCTTGGGGAAAAATGCCTTATACATTCTCTATGTTGAATTAGTTAAGCCAGTTTCATTTTGGAATAAAATGCTGTGGACTGATGAAACTAAACTTGAGTTATTTGGACATAACAAGGGGTGGCATGCATGGCTGAAAAAGAACACTGTCATGATTTTGGCTGGCACTGGGCTTTGATTCTATTTTTCCCCCTTCTTTTATCCACCATCTGCCCCAGCTCTGCTTTATTGGTTATTTATCATGTGTTTATTCTGTTCTATTTTGCTTTGTCATTTTGTTTCTTTGTTACTTTTCATACTTTAGCCATTGTCCAGTTCCGTTGTTGTATTGTTCAACCAGTTTGTGTTGTAATTGTTTATCACGTGTTTATTTTGTTCTTCTCATTTGTTATATTATCTGTTGTGCTTAAGTGTTTGGTTGTGTTAATCACCAAGTCTGTTTTATTTATAGTTTGTTTAGCCTCTTTGTTTTCTTAGTCAGTTCCAGTCTCATTTTGTCCTTGGGTTTATTTTCTCATTATTCTCTGATTAATTCTTATGTTCGGTTCATAGACCTCTGTTTCACTCCATGTCCTGCACCTGCCATTTTGTCTTCATCCCTCACTCATATCTGATCATGTTCTCACTTCACATCACTGCACCTGCCTCATGTCTTTGTCTCTCACCTTGTTTCTGTCTGCTTTGTGTTTTGATTCACTTACGCTCTCGCACCTGCTCACGCATCTTTGTCTCTTTCATCAGTCCTCCCTCAACTATCCTGCACAGTACACTATCTTGGTCCACTAGCCACACACCCTTTCTAGATTCTTCCCTCCACACGTGCACCTTGTTTCCTAATCAGTCTGCACATGCATCTTGTTTACACCATCTGTTATTTAAGCCCTCAGTCTCAGAGCTCACTGCCACATTGCTGTCTTTGCTTTGTACAATTTCCAGCGCCTTCCACAGTCCTGAGTTTTGTCTTGCCGTGTTCCCAATCCTGCGCTGTACTCCTCGACCATGCCTCTTGCCTCATCCCAGAAGTCTGTGTTTGCTCATGCCTCTGAACTCTGCTCATTTTTGACTGCGTCTCTGCCTAATCCTGTTGGTACTTCTGCTTCGCTAACTGACCACTTGTGTACCGAACCAAGCCCTGGAATAAAGACCATGATTTCACTTTCACCAAAGCTGAGTCTGGGAGTCTGCTTTGTGGGTCCAACTGCTCTGGGTGCCTGGCAGGCACCTGCCCTGACAAACACAGCATTTCCAGAAAAACAACTGCTACCTACAGTAAAATTTGCAGGCAGTTCCATCATGCTGTGGGGCTGTGTGGCCAGTGCAGGTACTGGGAATCTTGTTAAAGTTGAGAGTCACATGTATTCCAGTCAATATCAGCAGATTCTTGAGAACAATGTTCATGAATCAGTGACATAATTGAAGTTGTGCCGGGGCTTGATCTTTCAACAAGACAATGACCCTAAACACTGCTCAAAATCTACTAAGGTATTCATGCAGAGGAACAAGTACAATGTTCTGGAATGGCCATCTCAGTCCCCAGACCTCAATATTATTGAAAATCTGTGGTGTGATTTTAAGTGGACTGTCCATGCTCAGAAACCAACAAACCTGACTGAACTGGAGATGTTTTGTAAAGAAGAATGGACCAAAATACCTACAACCAGAATCCAGACTCTCATTGGAGGCTATAGGAAGCGTTTAGAGGCTGTTATTTCTGCAAAAGGAGGATCTGCTAAATATTGACGTATCTTTCTGTTGGGGTGCCCAAATTTATGCACCTGCCTAATTTTGTTTAAAAGAATTATTGCACAATTTCTGTAAATCCTATTAACTTCATTTTGCTTCTGAAATATCGCTGTGTTTGTCTGCTATATGATATATGAAATTTCTGATCCAAACAACCAATGATTTATAAAGGAAAATCATGGAAAACATCTGGGGTGCCCAAACTTTTACATACAACTGTATTCTGATCTGTTCAAACTGATCTGTGATCCCTGGTGTGGGTGGCTTGTTCATAAGGGCGATTTGGACGACACACTGCCAAAGGGTTAAAAGGAGGGATTCTTTTTCTGTCTGAGTCTTCGACTGTTCTAGTGCTTATGAGTGTTCCAGACCGTTTGATCTGCCTCTGAATATCATTGTCCAGTCAGGTCCCACCCATTCTCATGCTATTTCGGTCAGGTTGAAAATTGACTCACCCATCTCTCTCACACTCTCAAATAAAATCACAAAACGGGGTTCCGTTGCGGGTGCATGCATCACATCATTACGTGTTGACATCCATTAATGCTGTGCTCAAACCCTGAGAAGCTCAGAGATTCTGTCCTCCAGCTCGGGAAAAAATGCCTTATACATTCTCTGTGTTGAATTACAACTGTAGTTAAGTTAACAGCACCACATATCAGTAGAAGTGTCTGGTGATTTGTCTGACTAAATAGTTGATCCATATTTGTCTCCAAGGTAATTTCATGAATGCACGTTTCCAGAAGCAGGAGCTTTGTTTAACATCTGGTCTTTTGCAGTTTCCTGAATGCAGCACAGGTCACATTATGTCAAGCAAATGGCGTGACAATGATGTCTGTTTTTTTTTTCTTTTCTTTTTTTTTCACTCTGCTGGGTTTCGGCTATTGGTGAGTGTCCATCACATAAATCATTCATTAAAACAACAGCACCAGATCAACAGGATTAAATTTTTTTAAATCACATTATCAGCGCACCCTAAACCCAGTTTATGTGGTTAAAACAGCCTTGTTATAACATAATATTTCCTTCTGCGTAACACGCAGGTAAAGGATGTCAAATATTTTTCATACCAAATTTACTTGCTTTAATAAGTCTCATTCTTTTATCTCAAGTGTGGGAATTGTACATTTACTGACGTTCACACGTTTGGTTTTAACGATAATTTATGGCCTTGGCACATCAACAAGCTTACAACAGTTTAAAAATGTTTGCTTCAGACTGTAATGTTTAGAGGGCAGATGTAAAAATTAAATGGTCTTGGATCCATTATGATAAGTATTAAATATATATTATTTAATACTTATCATATTGTAAAAAAACAAAAAATCTCATTTACAAAACATCTCTGAAGTCCCACAATTCTATGAGTGTTTTCACAGATGCTCTCCTGATTTAAGATGTATTTATGTAGCAGCTTGTTTAACACCTCTAGGACATACAGTATGTAATAGAAACTAGAAGCACTAGACTAACTAAACTAGAAGCAGAGAGTGCAAACCTCCGCCAAGGCCATAGGGTCACTGACACTAAAGAGATTCCCTCCTTGGCACAGTGATCTATTCAACAATTCAGTGTTACAACCAAAACTATGATACATACACTTTTCTTTCCTGTATATTTGACATCCTTGACCATGAAAACATACCACTAGAACTTAGAATCACTTTTATGTCTTTATTAGTTCAAAAGTTATTGTATAAAAACGATTTTTCGGTAATGGCAGTTTTCTTCTGGATCTAGCTCCATAACATTTGAAGCTACATCAAATCTGATGACACCTTACTGAATCAGTACAGATTCAGTTACAATTTGGTGTTAGTTGTGCATCTCTAGCTTCATTTGTCACCTCACACTGACACATTTTTTATTTTCCCTATATTTTTGCATATTCTGGATCACCAGATCCGGAATCTGTTTCCGATCATCACCAAACTTTGTTGTTTGATACAACATTTGACTATGTTACACCCTAATCTTTTCAAGCCTTTCTGCCTTGTTTTTGTGGAGTTAGAAACTAGAATGTCAAAATTCCCCCTATCCCGCAATGGTGAAGAATCCTTTAAAAAATTCCTGGATCTGGATCATGATCTGGATCACCACTACAATTTAATCACTTGTTCCTCTTGTCATTTCCAACCACTCCACAAAATTTTATCAAAATCTGTTCAAAACTTTTGGAGTTATCCTTCCGAAAAACAGACAAACAGACAGACAAACAAACAAACGTGACCGAAAACATAACCTCCTTGGCAGAGGTAATTATAGAAATAATTCATGGAAAAATAAATGTATAAGCTTCAACAAGTAATATTTGTGATCCACTTGATTCTGGGGCTTAGTAAATCACTTTCTAGACTGATTAACTGTGGCCCGATTCACTGTGCCCCAGGTGCATGTGACACACGAGTCATGTTATCAAATAGCTGATAGTCTGGAGAAGACATAACACATGCTCATTAGTTGGACGGGGTAGTCTTCTAACTAATAATTTCTGGGCCACCTTTCCTCTGTTGTGAGAAATAAATACAAAGACACTGACATCCAAAAAAATTTACTTTGATAGGAAAAACTGACTTCACTTGCCACTTAGTTTTACCCTTAATGTATCCAAAAATAAAATGCTAATTTATATGGGGATGTCTTTATACATAAAAATATGGCATAACTGCTGCAAATATATATGTAGTTTTGCAGATATGGCTACTGATTCACTGTGCCCCTTGGTTGACTGTGCCCCAGTTTCCCTTACTGTTATGACTTACAGTCATAGGAAGCATGTACCACAATGCAGCAGCTGAGGTAAAGCTACAGTGGGTAGGATTTAAGAGTGTTTGTGGCGTGGTGTAACCAGTTATTGTAACCAGGACTTCTACTGGGTTAGCCAGTATTAGCGGCATCAGTTGATAAACACCACCTTACGCGGTAAATATTCAGCAATTTTCCATAGACAGTGGTAGGATAGTACTGTGTGCAGGATTTATTAAACTGGACATACAACAGACAGAAGTGCCAAAAGCATTCAAAAAATACAGCTTTCAGTGTCATTGCTGCTCAGAGGAGCCATGATGGATTGTGAATTTGGAGTACGTGGGGTTTGTATGACTTGTCGAGAACAAATTATGACTTCAGTGGCTGTTCCTGGGAGTGCATAACTGAGAAATTTCGACCTCTGAGTACAAATGGAATGCACCAATATTTACTGTCACCGCATTTCACATTTTGCAGTGCATCCCCTTAGAGTGCACCTGGAGGAATCAGTGGTTGTAGTGGTTGCTAGTGTGGGTCTGAGGACCCCCAGTTTTGTGAAATGGAAAATCATAGATCTTGCTTATCACAAGAGAAAGAAAGCAAGGAAGCATGAAAAGCAAAAATGTGAAAGAAAAACTGATGACTATCATGACCAGAGATGGCATACTGCAATCTGCAACCTCACCACTAGAGGACACTAAATCCTACACACTGTAGCATTAAGTTGTGGTATGTAATGTAGTTTTGGTCCTGTATAATCTGCAGTTGCCATTATGACACCTTCACAATAGTGATCGAGGTGTTTTCAGTGAGCAAAGATTAAGTTTTGACCAGATATGTCTACACACACACACACACACACACACACACAGCTAGTGATGCACAAAGGCTATGAATATGTTGGTAAGAAGCTAGATGCACTCAGAGAGTGCAAACCTCAGCCAAGGCCATAGGGTCACTGACCCTAAAGAGATTCCCTCCTTGGCACAGTGATCTATTCAACAATTCAGTGTTACAACCAAAACTATGATACATACACTTTTCTTTCCTGTATATTTGACATCCTTGAGCATGAAAACATACCACTAGAACTTGGAATCACTTTTATGTCTTTATTAGTTCAAAAGTTATTGTATAAAAACGATTTTTCGGTAATGGCGGTTTTCTTCTGGATGTAGCTCCATAACATTTGAAGCTACATCAAATCTGATGACACCTTACTGAATCAGTACAGATTCAGCTACAATTTGGTGTTAGTTGTGCATCTCTAGCTTCATTTGTCACCTCACACTGACACATTTTCTATTTTCCCTATATTTTTGCATATTCTGGATCACCAGATCCGGAATCCGGATCTGATCATCACCAAACTTTGTTGTTTGATAGAACATTTGACTATGTTACACCCTAATTTTTTTCAAGCCTTTCTGCCTTGTTTTTATGGAGTTAGAAACTAGAATGTCAAAATTCCCCCTATCCTGCAATGGTGAAGAATCCTTTAAAAAATTCCTGGATTTCAAACCACTCCACAAATTTTCATCAAAATCTGTTCAAAACTTTTTGAGTTATCCTGCTGACAAACAGACAGACAAACAAACAAACAAACTCGACCGAAAACATAACCTCCTTGGCGGAGGTAATAAACCAGATCCTGTAATTTTACCTCAGAATATTAAATATACACACACACATCACTTAAATTCCAATCCCAATTCCAGTGCAGTTGAGACATTGTGTGAAATGTAAATAAAAAACAGAATACAATTTGTAAATCCTCTTCAACCTATATTATATTGAATACACCACAAAGACAAGATATTTAAAGTTCAAACTGATAAACTTTATTGTTGTTGTGCAAATATTTGTGCATTTTGAAATGGATGCCTGTGACACGTTTCAAAAAAGCTGGGACAGTGGTAACAAAAGACTGGGAAAATTGATGAATGCTCAAAGAACACCTGTTTGGAACATTCCACAGGTGAACAGGTTAATTGGAAATAAGCGAGTATCATGGCTGTGTATAAAAGCAGCATCCCCAAAAGGATCAGCCATTCACAAACAAAGATGGGGCGAGGATCACCACTTTGTGAAAAAGGCAAGGCCGAAAACTAACATTGAATGCCCGTGACCTTCAATCCCTCAGGCGGCACTGCATTAAAACTGACATAATTGTGTAAAGGATCTTACCGCGTGGGCTCAGGAACACTTCAGAAAGCATCTGTGATGGTATGGGGGTGTGTTAATGCCCATGGCATGGGCAATTGTGATGGCACCATCAATGCTAAAAGGTACACGCAGGTTGTGGAGCAACACATGTTGCCATTCAAACAACTTCTTTTTCAGGGACGTCCCTGCTTATTTCAGCAAGACAATGCCAAGCCACATTCTGCACGTGTTACAACAGCGTGGCTTCATAGTAAAAAAGTGCGGGTACTAGACTGACCTGCCTGCAGTCCAGACTTGTCGCCCATTGAAAATGTGTGGCACATTTTGAAGTGCAAGATATGACAACGGAGACCCCGTTGAACAACTGAAATCATACATCAAGCAAGAATGGGAAAGAAGTCCACCTCCAAAGCTTCAACAATAAGTGTCCTCAGTTCCCAAATGCTTATTGGGTGTTGTTAGAAGGAAAGGTGATGTAACACAGTGGTAAACATACCACTGTCCCAACATTTTTGAAACATGTTGCAGGCATCCATTTCAAAATGAGCAAATATTTGCACAAAAACAAGTTTATCAGGTTGAACATTAAATATCTTGTCTTTGTGGTTTATTTAATTGAATATAGGTTGAAGAGGATTTGCAAATCATTGTATTCTGTTTTTATTTACATTTTACACAACATCCCAACTTCATTGGAATTGGGGTTGTACATATGTGAAATAAAAAAATGTTTTCAAAATACATTTTGTAGTGCAGCATTATGTTTGTGATGCCCCATTGTTGCAAAGTTGATAAATTATTGAGAGGTGATGGTCCAGTGAATCAGCGGTGTGCTTGAGCTCATAGGATCTTGGTTCAAACCCCCAACAGGCTGGAAAGTCACTAAGGGCCCATGTGTATGGTCCTTATTCCCCAGTTGCTCCCCGTATGAGTGCCTTGCATAGTAGCGCCCTGACGTGTGTGTGTGTGTGAGAGAGAGAATGTGAGGCATCCTTGTAAAGCCTTTTCAGCTTCTGATTCAGATGTAAAAGTGCACCTCCATAAATTTTGTTATGGTTAGGGGTTCAGGCAGAGCTGAACCAAACAGGCAGTGGACCCAAATGCTGGGAGCAATGACGAGAACAGGAATGAACAAAGAGAGATTTATTTACAATAAATGTGCAACAGAAATAAATAACTGGATGAGGGAACCTGGAGAGTGAAGACAGGGCCTGCTCTGGGTGGTGGAAGCCGGGCTTGTGGAGTACGAACTGGTTGGAACCCATGGAGTAGGAACTGGTTGGAATCCAGGACAGGGACCTGCAGGCAGGTGGTCGCAAACAGAGCCAAGGATGGAGGTACGTTCTGTGGAGACGAGGAAACAAGGGTGAGTGAATGCACTCATAACACAGGAGGCTCAATAGCAGAAAATACTGAGTTGAGCACTGTTGTTTCGTTCAGGAATATTCACAGTTCTGGAATGTTCCGAGGTCAGTAATGCAATAAAGCAGGAGAGCGACTATGATGCAGTTCAGTTTAACTGGAGTTCAGCTTCAGGAATGACTTGAAAGTTCTTGTTAGGTCAGCACTCAGTTCAATACAGTTCAGGAATAAGCAGAAGTTCACAGACAGAAACTTGATGAGAACGGGATCTCAGGAAAGCAGATGAATAAGAACTTATCTGATGGAGGAAGAGCGGGGCGCTCTGGCGGCAGGTGAACAGCGGCACAGCTGAGCACTCCCATGGTAGCATACAGGAATTAGCGGACGTTGCGGTGTGGAAGCCAGCAGATGTTGCGGCATGGAAGCCAGCACAGGAAGGCATATTGAAACTCCAAAGGTCAGAGAACACTTTTACGGGAAATAGAGCGGCCAGGTTACCTTGAAGAGAAGCTACGGGAAGCTCAGAATTCATGCTGAGGAAGTCTCTGTGAAATCTCTCGGTAGGTTCTGGTATCAGGCTGGTATCTGGTCTCAAGCTGATCTCAGATTTTGGCACTAATGAGCTAAAAGCCGGGGTTTAAGTACACCGCCGATCATCATAGACAGATGAGTCACAGGTGCTAGGAGCAGATGAATCTCATGTGCAAGAACGGTACCTCAGCTCTACTTGTGCACCACCTGGAGGGGAAACAGACAAACAACGCACAAAAACGACAGACAGGGCAAGTGACCAAGGCAGCCACAACAAATGCAGTTCCATTTTTCAAGCAGTTTATTTTATAATATTATAATATTTTTCTAATTATTTTGAGAGGTGTTTTTCATCGTTTTGTTGTTTGAGAGCCTCTGCATATGTATTGTGATTTGAGGGTTGATATTTTCAGAAAAATCATCCATGCGATTAAAACTAAAGCGTAAGCCCCTTCGGGTTCCCTTAGCTGCACTCAGGGTTGCCACAGCAAATCCGTGGTGGATCTGCATGTTGAACTGGCACAAGTTTTACACTGGATGCCCTTCCTAACACAGCTCCACATTATAGGGAGAAATGTGGCAGGATTTCAACCAGAAACCTTCCACACTGAAACCAAGTGTACTAACCACTTGGCCATCACCCCTGCATGCTATAAATTACACTAATTCTAGTATAATCAAGGAAATCTTTATTTACAAGTTACAATGTCACCGTTTGTGTGTGTACACATGTACATTTAAAAGTCAAATGGATGTGGACATGTTGCACTGATGTCAATTAATTAGAGGTTTTGAAGAAAACTAATTGTCTCTCCCTGGTTGGGGAATTCAAAGACATTATTCATGTTATATTTAGTACAGGGGTGGTGGCCAAGTGGTTAATGCACTTGGTTTCAGTTCAGAAGGCTCTGGGTTCAAATCCCACCCCTGCCACATTTCTCCATGTAATGTGGAGTTGCGTCAGGAAGGGCATCCGGCGTAAAACCTGTGCCAATTCAACATGCAGATCCACTTTGGATTTGTTGTGGCGACCCCGAGTGCAAACAAGGGAGCAGCCGAAGGGACTTACTTTATTCATGTTGTATTTAAATTGTTGCTTAAATAATTTTTTAATATCCTGTATGGGTTTTTGGTCTTTTTGTAAACTGTTATGATTATATATGTGTTATTTTATGGTGCTGTAATTATCTCTCAACAACCAGAACAATGTCTCAAAATTTAATTTGTGTGCTGGTCGTTTTAGCAAAAATAAATAAATAAATAAATGAATTAAATAAAATAATAATAATAATAACAATAATAATAATAATAATAAAATGTTATGGTCATTAATTAAGACTTTCCAAAGGGAGGATTTTTACACTGAATAGACATTTAAAAAATTGTTATGGTGAAAATACGTTGAAAACTGGCTTAAAAGTGAAAGGAAAAATTTTTTGTATTTAGACCAGTTTTCATTGCCAGATTTTAAATGATAAATGTGGATGTGCTTTGCTAGCGAAGCTTCAAAATACAGATTTGCTATAATTTACTCATTGTACAGGTTTAAACAAACCACTATTCAAAGTTATGGTTAAAACGGTCTATACCCAAAAACTGATTAAACTTCTGCAAATAGACATTGGAATAAACTTTCACTTTTGAACCATTTTTGAATGTCTTTTCAACAGTGGACATAGACTTTTCTTTTTAAACATCTTTTCAACATAAAAAATGCTCACTGGGAGTGAACCTGAAGGGAAAGAATCTGTTCAATGAATGCATTTTTTTTTTTTTTTTTTTTTTTTTCTGTCAATGCTAAATTGTGGCACAGCTCTGTGGTACCTGTTTGTTAAGAGAGGATGTTTAGTTAAAGTCCCTGTCAGACAGCAAACTCCCTATGATATTTTGGGCAGTGTTCTTAATCCAGCTGCAGTTGAATGCGGCATGATCGAAAAATGCTATTGAAATGTAGTCCATTCATCGACAATTTACTTATTCATAAATGATCACATTAAAGATAAGCTCCAACAATATAACAATACATGAATGTGACCCAAATTACATCTTAGTCCTTCAGGAAGTATAACAAGCTGCAGATTGCATGCTTACAGATCATAAACAACCTGGAAGCATCGCATGATTGAAGATTTAAGTGAACAATTATCTGAAGTGATCTGACCCCCAAAAGCAGACTCCATACAAAAATGAAATGTGGCATTATTAGTATGCAAACAGAGGCATACACGCTTTTGAATGCCTTCGTCCCTACACAGTTAAGAGCACTTAATCCAATTTTCGCAGGTACATTGGTCACATGAATAGGAAGATGTAATTTAATTTTGGTTAAGATAAGTCAATGATCAAGGTCTGATGTCAAAGTCAAATTTCCGGCACCATGCTAATTTACAGGAAGATGGATAGTTTTTAGAGATGAGGTGAGACATTTTTGTCTTCAGTAGTGAACTTGTTTTTAAGACCCTAAGCACTATTGGCCTGATGTACTAAGATCCTATATCCTCCTGAGACCCAGAAAAATTCTTTAATTTTATTATAAATAAATTAAATAAAATAAATATTTTTTTGCATTAAATAATTGTATTGGGTGAAAACAACATGCCACAGCAGGTTTTTCTTTTCTGTGAGAAACATTTTCATTTCATGTATTTATAATGAAATGTCCTTTGCAGTGGACAACAATATTTAGTGCTAACTAAATAACTGTTTTAAAATAAAGCTGTGGAACTCATGTCCCTTGCAGAGGACAAACATGTATTTCTGGGTCTCAAGAGGATATAAGTGCTGAATTGTGTGGGCTTTCCAAACATTTGCTGGAGTGGAGAACATTTGTGGGTGATTTACTAAGAATAATTGCGCACATGACAGCAGGTGGTAACATGACAGAGACAGCATATCAAAACTGAATGTGCCTTGAGAATGGCTTATCGGGGGAACTGCACAGAGTTTGGCTCAAATCCAAATTCAGCACCACTTCCATTAAACTATTTGTTTAATTTGTTTAAGGCAACAATCTTCAAATGTGCATTCCCACGACAGCACATTCACTACAGAATTAATATAACTAAGGCAAAGCCTTGGACTGAACATCGACGTAGGTTGATGTAAATATATTGTGTCGATTGTATGCGATACACCATAGTTCAAAGTTGCTTGGGTGTATGAAGGTCTTGAGATGAAGGTACTTTAAATCGACTGACACAATTTGTTAATGATAAAATATTGTAGGCTTTGAAGGTGCATACATATGGGTTTATAAAAGGTATTTATGAAAGTATCATTGGTAATATCTGACAGGCAGGTTGGTCAAAAATGGCTGGACACAAATGCATGGCTCAAACAAACAGGTCTGGTTAGTAAAAGGCTTTACTGATGTGGATAGCAGAGGTCGGTACACGAGAAGGCAGTCCAAAAAACACAGCAGTACAAAAACCATCAGGCTAAGGCGTGGTCAATCAAATAGGTAGGAGGAGGTCAGGAACACAATGAAGCAGGCAGGACTATGGAACATGAAAAACAGAGCTGGATAGAAGGGACAAGGCACATCAATCTGGTGAGGAACTACTGCACCCAGTGGACCTCATGTATCAAAGTTGCGCACTTGTGGCGTAAATTTACGGTGTAAATTTGAAGTACACCGAAGTTGCCGTGACATGTATCAAGCAGTGCGCACCTGCCCATTTCCGGCGTACGCCTGACGTGACCTTGATAAATGCGGCGGGTGAAAACAATCGTAATTATAATAAACACGCCCATAAATATTCAGACTCCGCTTCAGACACACCCTCATATTACGACATGGAAGCCAGGAAGACGGCAAAGAAAAAGAACTCCACCAATCATGATGCGTGCCAACAGAGCGTCAAAAGCGGCCGTCGTATTAATTGTTTTATAGTATAATCAAAAAAGTGTTACAGTGATCCCTCGTTTATCGCAGGAGTTACGTTCTAAAAATAGCCCGTAATACGCGAAACCATGACGTAGTCAGCGTTATTTTTTTACAATTATTATAGACGTTTTAAAGGCCCAAACATTTGTTTGAGAAATAAAAATAGAACGTTTTCCTATAAATAATTATGATGACTTTTAGAACTAACAAATTTAATTTTAACGATCAACGTACGAGGTTGGACACATAAGAAATTATTAATAGTGACTGACCAGTATTTCACAGATCGCGCCTCTGCGTCCTGACGCCGCGCCTTTTTCCACTCACACCTGGCTGCAGGTGTCTGTTTCTGAGTGACAAACACAGTTATGCGTAGTTGTTGGTGCTCTTTTTTCTTCTGGGCAAGAAGATTCTTATAAACAGACACGCAGAACACAATGCACTGTAAAAAAAAGGCATGCAAAATTGGACTAAAAACTCTGTGAAACGACGAGGCCGCGAAAGGTGAACCGCGTTATAGCGAGGGACCACTGTATTCTCTTTTCACATGTCAATAATTCTTGACATGTGGATATTTGCTCGCTCAATTAATAAGACACGCCTAATTTTTCAGATTTCTTTATTCTTAAAATGTATTTCTCTATTTATTTTATTGTGACAAACGAATGGAGACGACACAACCTGATTGCAACACAGGCGAAGGGAATGACAACACTACAGTTGTAATTATCAATTCCATTGTCTAAAACGATCACACCATATAAAGTTAAGCTCAGCACTGCTCTGGCTCCAGGCTCGAAGTCTGGAGAAAAAGGCGAGCAGCGCTTTCTTTGCAGTCAGCGCTGTGGCCACGGATCGTGCTCGATAGACCAGCAATCCCGCAAAAGCGGGATTTGTATTGATTATTATGTAGTATAATCAGAAAAGTGTTATTTATCTAACATATGCATTGATTTGTATGATGGCACTGTTTATCATGTTGATCATCTTCATTTTTATGTGGATTCCAGCGCTGGTTCATTTTGGCCTTTAATTTACACCACCTCTCGACCTGGTGTATATTTTCAGCACAGCGTACGCCAACGACCACATTGATAAATGCCAAGTGGCGCAGCCGTTTTGGCGTACACCCCATATACGCTCAAATATCGCTGTACGCACGTTGATACATGAGGCCCAGTGAGCTTATATAACCCCAGGTAATGAGCACATGGGACAGATGCGCTCAGGACGTTCCATTAACATTTCTGTTACATGGAAAGACATGATAAATGCCACATTCAATTTTATTCAGGCAGTGGATGCTTTGTTTTGTTAAAATAGGCCACTCTAATGTTTAATTTTGGTGTTTTCTGTGTTAAAGTTGATTATAGAGTTTACATAAAGAAATTCATACCTAGACAGCTCACCAGGTATTACACTGAGACTTATGTCTGCACTGATGGTACATATATTGGCTCAATTAGCACCATTTTAAAACATGCTTAATTACACAGGCAATTTCAGCCCCTGAACGTGCTTTTTGGCTTGATAAATCCTGTTGCATGTAGAATCCACACATTTGCATGCTCAACAGCTAAAATATTGTGCACTCGGGTGGACACACACCAAATTGCATATGCGTCAACAGTGGTAAATGGACCATTTGCACTATTTTCCACATCAGAAAGACACATTCCTCAGTGCACAGTGTTCGTAGATCAACATGCACATTTTGTGGGAGTACAATGGTGTTTGTGCATGATTTTATACATGCAAATCTTTAGTAAATCAGGCCCTGTATCTTTATCTGCAGCTAGTTAACATTCAACAGGCTAAGGTAGTTCCTCCAATCAGTGCCTTCAACTGACCCAAGCTATCAGTCACGCACACAGTTAGAAATCTAGTTTTTTATTATTCACTGATCTTTCTTTTCAACACTAAATATTAAACTCACACCTTAGTCATTATCCCATACTCCATTAATTAGCCATCTGCTACTATTAATGCTTGGAGGATTTACCCTAAACACCTCAATGGTGGTGGCACTAATGTTTTGTTTTAATCCTTTAAAGCTATGGTAAGAAGTCGTAAACTGAACTTATGGCAATGCAGTTACAAAAGACTAAAATCTGTTCCAGCCAGCTTTAGTGTTATGCTTTTAATTGCAGACATTAAGATGTTGAATTTATGGGGAGGAAATTGCAAATTGCAGCCGTTTATGTCTCCAGCTCATGCTTCTGGCTAATCAAAGTATAGCCCGTTAACTATCCCTTGTAATTACACAGCATTGATAGGATGACTTTACTGTCTGCATGTCTGAATTTCTGCTTTTGCTTGTTTTGAGAAGGGAACTGTGGCGATGTGTGGAATTGATAATGTGCTTTTGCTCGACACAAAACAGCTGTGATTGTTAAGGTGCAGGATGACACATTTATTACTCTAATTCTTCGGTCAGCTTCCATGGATAAATGATTGGTTATGATGGAAGGTGTGGATTTTGTGCCTAATTAAATTTCCCTGTTGTATTCTCACTCTCCATCTGCTGGCTGAGGCTCCTGTCATCTGGAACAAATAAGCCTGTCTCAAACAGCCAGAGCAGAGGGCAGGTGTCAGTTAACTTGGATGCATAAATTGATTGTATTTTGTTCCAAAGCCAGTGCAGGTCAAGTCTGGGAGCGTGTGCACGGATCCACCATGGGTTCTGGTCCACAACCACCCAGTCAGATTGGGGGTCCATTCCCATCTCCATCAGATGCCATCTATCTGTTGCAGCCAGGTGACAGGCTGCCATCGCTTTGTCCTTTTCCAGCTCCAGGGTCCCCAGCACTGAGGCACGTGCGCGTTGAGTCGTGCTCAGGAAACCATGCCAGATGGCCATAACTGAAGTTCCTCCATAATGCAAGCCTAACATCTAATTTGAATCTTCCAGATTAACCACTGATTTTCTGCTTTTTATTTGAAGTGACAGTCTTTTTCTTTTCAAATTCTGTTATACAGACAAAATCAGACAGTTTTATGCGGTGTATTTCTTTGTATTAGTGTCTATGATCTGATGCGTTAGAGCAGTACCTTAAATCATCCAGAACATATCTTCATCCCTAAAGGTGTTGAAACACAATATTGACTGATTAGACCTGCATGGAGGAATGCATGCTGGAGTATTGCTTTTTCTGTGTGATGTTTTTTTAAAAATCAACATGATAAGTATCATTGGACCTGAAATACTCAATATATTTATATGCTTATAGTTAATTAAGTCCCTTTGCTTTCTCCCTTTTTTCACTTGGGTTCACCACATCACAGACTAGGTGGATCTGCACACTGATTTGGCACAAATTTTACACAGAATGCCCTTCCTGACGCAACTCCATGTGAGAGAGTGGGCACGGGTGGCCTTGGACTGCAAGCCTTCAGTGCAGGAGACAAGCGCACTTCACGGCTTGACCACCTGTTGGAGTTATTCTGTAGATACACTGTTTTATTTTATCATGCATGTTTTGTGTTGTCTGCTCTGGTAGAATGTAGTTCTCTATGCTCTGATAAAGTGTACTGTACTGATGTGATGGGTGAAGGTTACTTAAGATATGTGACATGAAGTGTTTCTGCAAGTTGTGGTATCTCTGTGTGCACGCTAAGCTCTTTTTCAGGATATGTGAAGATGACCCAGGCAGAATGCAGCCGTAAGCGGAGCAGTGAGATAAAGAATAGAGAATTGAATGTTCCAACCACAGTGTGATTATGATACATTAGTCCTTGTGTCAGAAGAAGTGTGATTAATCGATAGATGTCTTAAACACATCTTAATCGAGCCCAAGATTAAAAAGGTTCTGAACGTCCTGAATGTATTGTGCAATCAGCGGCTCTGCGGCAACAGCTCACGCGCTATCACTCCTCCCCTTAGGAGCTGTACCGCCCATGTATGTAGGGAAGTCCTTAATAAAAAGAGCGGGAGCGCAGGCCAGACTTTAGTGTAGCTTTGGTGTACAGCCTGACTGCACTCCTCGCGAGCTAAAATTGACATTCTGTCTCACTGATGTTTCTTGACTCTGTTTGTCTTATCAAGGTTTTAAGAATGTTTGGAGGCGAAAATACCCAACATTGACTGGAGGCTACGTCCGGGATCTCAACAACACCGGAGGTGTCCGGCGGGGGTCGTCAAGTCCAGACGAAAATCCTTGGCCAAGGTCCGATCGATTGATCGTGTCTGCAATTGTCGACCGCCGTTGGCATCGTCTGGTTGACGAGATTTTCCCGAAGAAGACAGACAGGAGGTCGAGTCAGTGAGTAGAATTTCTTTGTAACAGTACTGAGTGAGTGGTGATCAGATCACATAAACAGTTAAATTCCGCAAGCGATGGCGTAGAATTGTCTGTTAATGAAACACAGTTAAATTCTGCGAGGAGGTCGGACTCCTCTACGATGGCGAGGAACGCACGTAGTTAAATTCCGAAGGAGGGTGCGGACTCCTCTGTTTATATACGCGTACCGGTAGGGAATAAAAGTGTGATCACATAAACAGTTAAACTCCGTAAACGATGGCGTGGAATCGTCTGTTAATGTAAAGCAGTTAAACTCCGCGAGGTCGGACTCCTCTACGGTAGCGAGGAACGCACGTGGTTAAATTCCGAAGGAGGGTACGGACTCCTCTGTTTTAATACGTAAAGGAAATACCGGTTAGAAATAAGTGCACAGTGAAAAGGCAGTTAAACCTCGCAGGGATGGTGGACTCCCCTAATGCAGGACATTAGTTAAATTCCACGGGAGGGCGAGCTCCCCTGGCCTAAGAATACGCGTACGGTTATTAAAAGTGTTTCTATGTATTTGTGTAAATAAAATAACTGTGTGTGAGTGTAATAAAGGTGACTGAGTGAGAGTGTGGAGTCACTTCGACTCCCCTCTATGAAAATCTCACAGGAAAGTAAGTAGTAAGTTTTGAGAAGAAGCAAAGGCAAGGCCTTCCCGTGCCCTCCGGGGTGGCGAAAGGGAACGCACTTCTCAGAATAGTTGATTACTACCCTGTGATTGTAACAACACCAGTGGATTAGGACCCTGTAGGGGCAAAACCATCACTGGTCTAAAACGTTCTGAAAACACAAAATGGGAAAATCTAACAGTAAAAATGAGAGACCTAAGTCCCGGGACGATCTAAAAACAAAAGATTGGATATACATGAATAAAATTGATCCAAATTCAACAAAACACTTAGATAAGTGGATAAAAGATCATGGATTTGATGGACGCCTGCAGAAAGAGTCATTAACTAAACTAAAGAACAGTATTGAGAAAAAGTGTGGAACAAGTGAGAAAAAAAGAAAAAAGAAAAAGAAGGTCAAGGTGAAATTGTAGCATGGGAAAGAGAAGTTGAGAAATGAAAGAAGGGCCTTAGAGAAGCAAAGGAAAGACAGAAAGAAACAGTAAATGATAAGAAGGAGCAGGGGAACGTGATGTTTCACAGACAAGAAGATAATGAGACAGGGCCTGCGGCTCCAAAAGTAGAAATGGTAGTAAAATTGGATACTACAAAACACAGTTAGCCAGAAGCTGAAATAAAGGAGAATAAACTCTATCCAGATTTACCACAGGGACAACCCCCATCATATGTAGACCCTACACAACACGTCATGAGAACATGATCCAAAACACCAAAAGATGAAGAAAAACAACCTGGACCATCAGCCCCACCGGCTGATCAGGAACCAGGTGGATCAGGAGTCTATCCAATGATTCATGTGGCAAATCCACATACGTCAGGACCAAGAACTATTCTTGTGTACCGAACTTGGACACAAGCAGACGTTAAGGCAGCTGTGGAAGGTGTAACTCCCCCACGAGAAGATGTAGCCCAGTACATTATTGACGTAACCGCTTTGGTTAAATCCTACAATCTTAGAGGGGATGAAGTTCAACAAGTCATAATGGCAACTGTGACAAAGGATTGGGCTGATGTAAAAGGAGATTGGGATCCTGCAGAGGCAGACCACACTCCATTAGCCCATGATAGTCAGGAACTGGAAGATCGATTGGCCGCACTATTGCTGAGAATTAAGCAGAAATACCAGCAGAAGTCAAATTACACAGAAATAAATCGCACAAAACAGAAAGATGATGAACCATTCGAAGACTATCGACATCGAATGGAAAAAGTTTTTAAAGTGCACAGTGGTCTTCTACCACTGAAAAATGATAGCGTGTATGAACAACAATTGAAAAATGCACTCCATGCCAACTCCAGATCAGATATCCGAGCATGGGTAGACAAACACATGATAACGCTCCCAACAACTGGGTTACAAGAGTATGTAGACCACGCCATACACGCAGAAAGAAATCTGAAAACAAAAAAGGCAGCCCGCTACTGTATATACAAATTTGGCCCAGGCCTGGCAGTACTCTTTGGATCTGTCGGAATTGAGACAAACTGAACAATTATTGGAGGAAGGTCTGATGACCTGTGAAAACAGAGAACACGTAGTAATGATGTCACCTAAAGATCTACACATAACTATGCTATTCACTCCACGAAAGGATGAAAGGTATGGAGCAGGATTTCTGAAAATTCCATCAGAATTACAGACAGTAGCACACCTATACACAGACAGAAAAACCACCTCTGTGTGTAGTGTAGTGCTGACCCAAAGTGCAGACAAATGGTACAGAGGAAAACCTGAGGCTGTGCCGCATATTTCACTGATAAGGGCAGACACTCAGTCCTGGAAGGACCTTGGAAGAATTGTTAAAATAGCTGAGGAAGCAACTGATTGGCATGAAGCAGATGCAATGTCGGTGTGGGATTTCAGTCCATCCACAGGCTTGTATCGGAAATACAAGTTTGTAAGTGCTTGGACGACACCGGTGATACATGAAGTAGATCTGGATGATTGAAATTTAACAACATCTGTGTTGTTGACACAGGAAGATGAGACTTTATTGGCCAAACTGCCTCCTCATCTCTGGGTGAATGCACCCACAGATGAAGGACTGTTGAAAAATACTCCGCCAGTCAAAATTAAGCCACGATCTGATTGGAGACCACGGATCAAACAATATCCGTTAAAACCTGAAGCAGAAAAAGGAAATGATGACTTTTCTAGGTATCTGTAATTATTGCAGAGCCTGGATTCCATGTTATGCAGAGATGGTGCAGAAATTGCAGGATTTAATACACTCTATACCAATGGATATGACTGACAAAATACAGTGGAATAAAGAAGCTGAAGAACAGTTTACAGCTCTTAAACAAGAACTTGTGAGTTCCACAGTATTATCTCTGCCCAATTATGCCAAGCCATTCACTCTCATGGTGGACACAAAACGGGGATTCATGTGTGCAGTCTTGCTACAACAACATGGTAATAAAAATAAACCAGTTGGCTATTATTCCAAACATTTGGATACATTCTTATCGCCTGCCAGACAGACAATGAACCATTAATAGATTCTGACCTTTTATTGGATATGCAAAAACAGGCACCAGCGCAGGAACGACATTTGTGGTTGAAAAATGGGGCAACCCCAAACCCCAAAGGACTTTATTGTATACATAACAAACCCATCCTACCCAAAAGCTTATTCAAAGCAGCTGCAATTGCGACACATGGGTGTGTCGACAGGGGGGATGGTATGGTAGACCAATACTTTACTACCTATGGATTTAATTTATACTCAAAAAATTTTTGTAAAGCCTGTGTTACCTGATTGAAACACAACCCACAGGGAAGTATAAGACCCCGGAGAGGGCAATTCCCAAAACCACAGTATCCTTTTCAAATTGTTCATATGGACTTTATTGAACTAAATCGATGTGGACCTTATCAATACTGTCTAGTATTAATTGATGCCTTTTCAAAATGGGTAGAAATTGTTCCATCACAAAAAGCAGATGCTTTAACAGTAGCAAAAGCACTGTGTAAGACAATTATTCCGTATTATGGAATACCAGAGACATTGTACAGTGATAATGGAACACATTTTGTAAATGAAGTTGTACAAAGAGTAGCAGAACACATGAAAATTAAGTTAAAACATCATTGTGCTTACCACCCACAAAGTGCAGGATTAGTGGAAAGGACAAAGGGCACAATAAAAATAAGATTAAGGAAATGTATAGAAGAGACAAAACGAACCTGGATTGAATGTTTTGGACCTAGTAAAATTGTATATGAGAATAACACCAACACCATCAGGTTTAACACCATTTGAGATACTTTATGGACGACCATATCGTCTACCAATTTTTGACATGGATACTAAAACAGCAGATGAGGAACAAACATTAGCAGATTTTATGAAAAAGACATTAACACAGAAAGAGATAACTTAAACACATTTACTGCCGAATAATTTTGATCTTCCACAGGATGGCCTTCCAGTAGTCCAGCCAGGAGACTGGGTGTTCATCAGATTAAGAGGAAGAACTGGTCCAGTCCTCGTTGGGAAGGTCCATACCAAGTGCTGTTAACAACACCAACAGCAGTAAAGATAGCGGAGAGATCAATGTGGATACATCTAAGTCATTGTAAGATACAGCGTGTGTTGGCTGCCTCCACAGTGTAAGGGGAAGTCTGGCTACAAAGGGAGTCTATTTAATTAGCAATAGATTGTCTCAATGCCAGTGAAGCAGGGAGATCCTTGCACTATTAGGTGAGGTTGGTTAACAACACTGTATCCTAGCAATCATGACTGAACTACAGCAGACCCCGGAGCAGCGTGCTCAGCGCCGCCGCTGCCGGACTGTTGGTAGGGCAGCCGGTTGCGTTGTGATCTTAGTGTGTTTCGTGCTCCTCGGATTCCTGGCCTGGTGGTTGACCCAAGAATTGCAGCTCACTGTGGACCGAGCCAGAGAACAACGCAAGCAACGTCAGAAGAGGTTTATTCATAATGTGAATGAGACAGATGGACACCCTCATATATACCATACTAATTTGTGGTACAGAGATGTTCATTTATTGGCTATGGAATTACGTTACTAATTGTTATGTTTGTTCGCAAATGCCTATATCCTCAACACACCCAGCTCTGACGGCTAAACCGTACCCTGCTAGGATGACAGAATGTCTTATCATACGGATGCATAATCAAACTGTATTTCGGGGGCAGCAGTTCTCAGCAAATCTGATAAGATGTAACACCACTTGCCTCAGTGCAACCACTTATATGATAGGGATTTCAACAGAGGACGTACAAGCGTGCCCAAGTGCTGCTCCATTGACTAGACTGAAGGGAAATGCAAAAATATCATCACGTTAAATTGTCATCACAACGGCCATTCCCGATTTGCTTTTACGGGACAGGGAATAAAACTGTAGGTAAAATTAAGAAACGTCTGTGTACCCAAACGTATGTTTTATCAAATAATTTAAGCCTAACCAAAACATAATATGTGGATGGTACTTATCTTCATCACATTGGACGGGGATGTAATTATACAGGCTCCTGTCCACGGGGAACGGATGAAGCATGTGCTTATGTTAGTAAGTTTTTGCTACAACCTGTAAATGGTACTCCGGTGTATGATGACATCTATTGGCTTTGTGGTTCCAGACTGTACATGAGTCTCCCACCAAATTGGGGTGGTGTGTGTGCACCTACCCAGGTGACTGACCATACATATGTGGTAGTGCCAAGGACCTCCACAGAGAAGAATGGCAGCACCAGACGGAGGAGATTGATATACCCAGATGTGTTACCACATGATCACATGTGGGGCTCGGATGTACCAAAGGATCAAAAATTGTGGTCTGTAGGAGATAAAATAGCACATTCATTGTTCCCCTGGATAGGAGTGGGAAAAAAAAAAAAAAAAAAAAAATTCATTAATGATTGAAACTCTGAATTATCGTTTGGGTCTGTTCATGAATGTAACTGAGAAAATAGTAGCAGCTCAAAACACTGAAATAGATGCTTTACGTACCATGGTGATGCAAAATCGCATGGTTTTAGACTTGCTTACTGGTTCACAGGGAGGAGTTTGTGTTCTGCTGAACACAACATGCTGTACTTTCATCCCAGACTCCATTCATTCAGTGGATGTGCAGGATGCATTGGAAGAGCTGAATAAACTTTGTGATGCAATGCATAAAGACACCCTAGCCGTGAACCGGTGGAATCCCTGGTCCTGGTTGACTTCAGGACCATGGTGGCAGTTACTATTGAAAATGGTGACACCAGTTATTATAGTCCTAATTCTGATTGGACTTTGCATGTGGTGTGTGATCCCTTATATCAAAACAATGGTTGACAAATTGGTGTCAAATACATTTGTACAGTGTAATCTGGCTTTCCAACAAACTATGCCAAAATATCAAGCATTGAAACAGTCAGACCTTAGTGGAGAAAACTATAATGACTGTGTTGAGAATTATGATGATATTGAAAAGCTCACAACTCCAGTTCAAGCTTGAACTGTTGACGTGATGAGTTAACACACTCTTAGCCTATGAAGCTTTAGCTGAAAATGTAATAAGACAAGTGGTGTAGTCGAATAATACAGATAAACGGTTCATTTATACCAGTCAGCCGAAGTGACGTGTGGTGGTGGTGTGGAGATAATAGAATTTTTGACAGATTGCCTAGGAATGTGTCAGGCTACTGTGCTTTAGTGTCCCTACTCCTCCCAGTAAAAGGCATTCCCGTTTTAGCCAAGGACTTGTTGACGCACCTAAAGTCTGTGGTGCCTGAAAATTGCAGCTGAAAATCTGAATAAGAAGTGGTTGCTTAGTAACAATTGTTTACTTTTAGGTGAAGATGTAATACCGTTGGAATGCATGATAAACAGTGGGGAATGCTGGAGTTATTCTGTAGATACACTGTTTTATTTTATCATGCATGTTTTGTGTTGTCTGCTCTGGTAGAATGTAGTTCTCTCTGCTCTGATAAAGTGTACTGTACTGATGTGATGGGTGAAGGTTACTTAAGATATGTGACATGAAGTGTTTCTGCAAGTTGTGGTATCTCTGTGTGCACGCTAAGCTCTTTTCAGGATATGTGAAGATGACCCAGGCAGAATGCAGCCGTAAGCGGAGCAGTGAGATAAAGAATAGAGAATTGAATGTTCCAACCACAGTGTGATTATGATACATTAGTCCTTGTGTCAGAAGAAGTGTGATTAATCGATAGATGTCTTAAACACATCTTAATTGAGCCCAAGATTAAAAAGGTTCTGAACGTCCTGAATGTATTGTGCAATCAGCGGTTCTGCGGCAACAGCTCACGCGCTATCACTCCTCCCCTTAGGAGCTGTACCGCCCATGTATGTAGGGAAGTCCTTAATAAAAAGAGCGGGAGCGCAGGCCAGACTTTAGTGTAGCTTTGGTGTACAGCCTGACTGCACTCCTCGCGAGCTAAAATTGACATTCTGTCTCACTGGTGTTTCTTGACTCTGTTTGTCTTATCAAGGTTTTAAGAATGTTTGGAGGCGAAAATACCCAACACCACCATCCTTGCCCATGTGCTTAAAACTGCTAAAATAAATTTTATTTAAATGTGTGCAGAAACTGTAGTGTGTGGAATTTATTTATTTGTTTATTTATTTGGATCCCTGCTGCAGCTACTCTTCCTTGGGTACACACAAGTCAGCAAACACAATATACAATAATCAAAAATGCATTCAAATAAAATAAGAAATAAAAAAGAAAAAAATAAATCAAAAACAATGAAATTACAATCAAATTAATCATCACATCTCATCAGTCTATATACACAAAAAAACTTATCTATAAATGATCAAAAGTTAAACCCAGATTGCACGCTATATCAACAGATGTCATTTTAGAAGTTCCTTAAAAGAACATTCATTTGAAGTGAGTTTAATGCATTCCGGTAATAAATTCCATTCCTTCATACCCCTAAATATGACAGTGTTCTTTATGGCATTAGTCCTGGCTACAGGTAGCATAAAGTTTCCCACCACAGCATGTCTGGTTATGTATCCATGATTTTCTGAACTGAAAGAGAAATTCCTAAACAAAACACAAGGTAACTTAGTGACAATAATCTTTCTGGTAAAAATGATCAGTGAATATAAAAGTCTGTCTTTAACTAACAGCCAGTTTAAATTTTTATGCATTGTAATGATGTTAGTTCTGTAACTGCACTTAAGTGCTATACGAGCAGCCCTATTTTGAATAATCTGTAACTTATTTATAATTTCTCTGGAGGCATTTGACCAAACTGCTGGGCAATAATCCAGGTATACTAATAATAATGCTTTAATTGTTGTGTGGGCCGCTGAAGAGGAGGTACTGCTGGCCCACTACCACCAGAGGGCGCCCTGCTTGGAGTGCGGGCTCCAAGCACGAGAGGGCGCCAGACCCAGAGGAAGTGACAGCTGTCACTCCTCACTCCAGCTGTCACTCATCTACACTACTATATAAGCCGGACTGCAACTCCACCTCCCCGCCGAGAAATCGACTACCAGAACCAAGGTAATTTCTCTGCTGAATTTAAACTGTGACTTACGTCTGTTTGCAGCCGTAATCCTGTGAAGACCCAGAAGAGGGACAAACAGGAGCTGCACAAGTGTGTGTGATTTGGAGGTGGAGGTGCTCCCTCCTAACGGTATCTGGACTATATATTACTGAGTGTGCGGACTCACACTCACACATCATATTTCTGCTTTCTGCCAGCAGTACCAGGGTCGACAGTCGAAGACAGAGGCCACCTGGGGACTCGGGACTTGGCGGCTCCGGTGTTCTTCAGGCCGTTGGTGGTGGAAGCCGTGTGGGACGCGGCTTCTCTCTCGTCGGGCGTCTTCTATCTTCGAGCCTGCCCACACTTCACCTGGTGTTTATTGACTGTGAGATTAAGACACGTTTCGTTGTGTAATATCACAACATTAAATTGTTACCTTTTGGCTTACTCATTGTCCGTTCATTTGCGCCCCCTGTTGTGGGTCCGTGCTACGACACCTTCCCAACATTAATAGCATAATTCAAAGTTGTACAACTTAAAAACCTTGCATGTCTTCTCATGCCCATTTTTACAAAAATATTATTTATATTTTTTTTTCATCATAATTTTGAATCTACCATTACACCCAGCAGCTTAGTCCCATGTACTTGATTTATTCTCATATGATTAATTTTAATTTTTAATACAGGGTTTTTCATAATAACATGACTGGAGCCAATAATCATGCAGTTAGACTTCACTGTATTTAACACTAGCTTATTGGATGTTACCCAGTCCACTACCTTGTGCAATTCAATATTTAAAGCAGCTTCCAAGTCATTGTGTGAGCGTGCTGATGTATAAATGGTTGAATCATCTGCATACATCACTATACTAACTTTATCAAAAATATATGATAAATCATTCATGAAAATTGTAAGTAATAGTGGACCGAGGCAACTCCCTTGTGCCACTCCACATGCTACACTCCTGATGCCAGCAAAGCTGCCATTAAAAAACACTGTTTGTGTCCTGTTAGATAGATAACTATAAAACCAAGTAAGAGCTGATAGCTCAAAACCAGAAGTGTACTGAGGTGTAACCACTGCTTTTAATACTTTAGTTATATCGCTTAATGTGTTTTTCCATTAATATTTTCTTTTGCGCATTTTCAACAGTTCTTTGTCTTTACCCTATCCCAAATGGACTTCACAAACTACAGGTTTGTTTGATAAGATTAATAATTCGAAGAGCTTTCACCAGCTTCATATTTATGGCTTACCTCACCCTAAATGACCTGATTTTGAAGTTCATAGCCCAGACAGACCCAGTTATGTACTAGCTTTTGATACTGCTTAAATAATTGCTTAATATCCCACTTTAGTTATGCAGAAAAGACTCAACAAGTCCACTTAGTGCAAAACTGTAGGCACTAAGGCAGGGGTGGCCAAGTTCGGTCCTCGAGAGCCACCTTTCTGACACTCTTAGTTGTCTCCCTGCTCCAACACACCTGAATCCAATGAAAGACTCGTTAGCAGACTTTTAATGAGCCTTTCATTGGATTCAGGTGTGTTGGAGCAGGGAGACAACTAAGCGTGTCAGGAAGGTGGCTCTCGAGGACCAAACTTGGCCACCCCTGCACTAAGGCATAGAGTAATAGTAATCAAATATTTGAGTTGATAAAAATTATTATTATTATTATTATTATTATTATTATTATTATTGTTATTATTATTATTATTAGTTGTAGTAATAGTACAAAGTCTCTACACCTGGAATTAGTCCACAGGTGCCAGACTGTGTCTGCCCACTGCTCCTAGTGGTGGGATTGTGTGTTAATGTAGTTCAGATTGATTAAATACAGAGGACAAATTTCATTGTATGAATGTATAATGACAACAATTAAAAGAAATTCACTCACTCACTCATCATCAACTGCTTACTCCAATTAAGCAGCAGTCATAGTGCGTGAGGCAGGTTACACCCCAGACAAGATGTCAGTCCGTCGCAGGGCCACATGTACACAAACAGACATACACACCCACATACACATCTATGGACAATTTAAAGTTTCCAATTCACCTAACCTGCATGTCTTTGGATGTGGGAGGAAGCCGGAGCACTTGGAGGGAACCCACACAAACTCCACACAGAAAGGCCACAGGTGGTAATTAATCCCATGACCTTCTTGCTGTGAGGCAACAGTGCTAACCACTAAGCCATCATTCTGCCCTAGAAAGGAAATTATTATTTATTATTATTAGTAGTAGTAGTAGTAGTAATCATAGTAGTAGTAGTCATAATCGTAGTAGTAGTAATAGCAGTAGTAGTAGCATATGCATAAAATGTCTTCAGAAATTTATACTAAGGGTGTTGGGGGGCAATTTGTTCTCTTTCTTTCTGGCTACACCCCTGTCCTGCACAGTCTGGCCATGAAGAATTGCAAATGTGTATTTTTTGTGGAAAGCACCACCTGACTGACAGGAAAGGTTTTATCCAAGCTTTTATCACATACACCATCCTCACAAAGTTTTTTTTTTTTTTCAGATTTGAAAAAAAGCCAACTTAATATTTTTATTAAACCTCACTGAGGATGTGCTGCTTTAGGGCCCCTTCAGACATAGTGCGAATTTGGTCAATTTGCTTAGAAAGTGCACATGAAGCAGGAATCGTGTGCAAAACGTGTAATTTCATAGCTGTCTCTAATGACCCGTACACCTGTTGCTACAACTATTTGCGCACACCAGCGGTTGAAAGACAGAGTGTGCGCTGTGAGAGCCCATTGAACCCTCTCTCAGTAGATGTCAGCCAAATTCCAACTGACACACACGAACATCTAACACCGCTTGCATGGCACTTATAAAATGTGTGGCCATTCTCACTATCATCATGAAAACAGTCTGCAGACAATTTGTCTATGTGTCCCACGACTGTGAAGTTGCTGAGTGTGCATGTGGTGTGCTAGAGTGTCGACTCCCCCGACAACACTTTCTTGCCCCCCCCCCCCCCCCGCTCCCCTCCCCACAAGACATCTGTGTGTGTGGTCCACCCCACCGCAGACGAGGCATCATCTGATCACAGAGTGACATCTTGGTCTGTGCACTGACAGGACAGGGTGCGTGGCTGGCTGCCCACAGCTGTTGCGACATCTCCGGTTCTGGACATCACAGCTGCAGCACACGTCCCGTGTTTTGTGACATGTGATGTGCATTTGTGTGTGCTTGTGTGGAAATACATAAAAACATGTATCACTTTTTGTGATGGGAGGAAAAACGGGCCATCAGTCCGTTTGGACACGCAACAGGCGATCTGAATGTCACGTCTGAGAGGACCCATTTCACGTTTGTAATATAAGACAGTGATTGTAGTGCAGTGGTAAAGCTTCCATCTGGTAATCAGAGTGTGTGGGTTTGAGTCCTGTGATGTTTTTTCTTTTTATTTAACCAGGGTTATTTAACGGCCCCTTCATCACTGTATGTTTGTGACCATGGGTCATCTACAGCAGTGATTCTCAACCGGGGTGCCGCGGCACCCTAGGGTGCCGTGATCGATTGTCAGGGGTGCCGTGGGTATTTTTCATATTCGCGATTATTTTTCATATTCGCGATTACCGTGAATTATTTATTTTATCCACAAAGCATAAAACGACTCAGAATCTGACGTCATTGTGCTGCAGCCTCTCTCTCGTCTTAAGGCGGGACAATAACAAGGAGGCTGATGGCCGATTAAAACAGTGCTGTCTCCTTCAAAAGCCGTCTAAAATGCGGAGCTGTCGGTGTGTGTGTCTGTGCCTGTGTGTGCACGCGCGCGGAGTTAACAGGCTGCAGACTGCGAGGGAGGGGGTGGGTCAGGGAGGGGAGGGGGTGGGTGAGGGAGATTCCTGAATGCAGGCGCGACACGTTCAGTGCGCATCGAGCGCGGAGCAGAGAGAGGATTTTAAATGGAGTGAACATGTTAACAAAACGAAAACGTGAAGCTTTTACTTCTCTCTGAACTTTCTCTAAAGGTGTGATTCTGCCGTTACCATCCTGTTCACACCATGTGCGCATCGTATGCTGAATTTATGAGATCATGAGATGAAATAAACGGTCAAATATCTTTAAAAACATATTTAAAAAATGAGAATATATGAATGAACTGAGATACAAAAAAAAATGTTCAGACGCACAGATCACAAAAAGCAGGTGAGAACTCTGAACTTTAACAGCTGTTATTTTCCAAAGGTATTTATTTGTTCAGTCTTGAGCTTAATGTAGTGTTTAAGCACAAAACGTGACTGATGAGGAGAAACAATTTCAGAAATGCAACAGAAACAACCACAAATCAGAAAAAGTTGGGACTGTATGTAAAATGAAGATAAAAATAAAAATGTTGCACCATTCCCAGTTTCTCCACTCACAGAAGCCAAACGTTCTTCCAGAGTTGTGTAATTATACTACAATAGTAGAATATAAAGAAGGGGAAAAAAAGAAAAAAAAATAGAAAATATATTCGTCAATCGCAATTATTTGTCTGACAATTAATCGTCTCCAGAAATTTCTAATCGTGACAGCCCTACTTGAGATCAGAGTGCAAAATGCTTGAGGATTTTCGAAATGCGATGTTTTCTGTATCGATTTTCTATTGCGATAATTGGGTTTTGCGCAAAATCAGAGGTAATAGCATTATAATATTATTTTAGTTGGTGGTGTGCCGCAGGATTTTGTAAATATAAAAAGGGTGCCGCGACTCAAAAAAGGTTGAAAAACACTGATCTACAGAACAACAGACGGATCATGTTTGTATTGCTCGCTTGAAAAATGCGGTGTTTTTATATGTTGTGTGAGTTTATTTCATTTTAAATATGTCCATCTCCTTCCTCATATCATATAGGTTCCCACAGCTTTCACAGGACAGTGATCATAGCTTAGTGGTAAAGTTTCTGACTGACAATCACAGCTTTTGGAAGGCGTGGGTTCGAGTCCTGTGGGTGACGTAATTTTTATTTATTTTTTTATATATTTTCAGCAGCTGCTGTGAAAAGCTGCTTTGTTCCCGCATGCACCCACAGTTGCACCGGTATCGTGCACACCTGCCCGTAGAGCGACGTTTCGTGGTTCGATCATTCGAGTTGTTTCGTTGTGAGTCAACTCTGAGTTGTATTTTATTCGCACTATGTGTGAAGAGGCCCTTAGTTTTTAGCTGCTGCATCTTCTCTGTGCTAAAACAGTCTGATTACATGCACAGACCTTTTGCCTTATTTGAAAGAAAGGAAAGCACAAATATGTTTCTAAAACTCACTGCGGGTGTGCTGCTGCTGTTCATTGCATCACCACCGCATTTTGAGACACAGCGAGAAAATGCAAACTGTTTTAAAGTACTCAGAGCTTCTGCACAAAATAGCTGACTAATGGATTGCCGCATCCAGTGCTAATTTATCAGTTGGACAGAATTCATCAAATATTAATGCCAAGGTTTTTTAAAACATTATCTGCATTTTTTGGTGAGTAATTCACTAATGTTCATTTACATAATTAAAGAATCATCATATGACACTTTTTAATATTTGCATTTAGTCCATTTGCAACTTGCAATATTATCACAATTCTTTAGTAAGAAAGGATTTTATGAAATATATTTCATGACAGTGCTACTGGGTTCTTTAATTTTAAAGAATGACAATCATCAAATTTTGAAAATGAACACCGCGATGCTATTCTAAAATTTGTCCTTTCTATCAATCCAACATCATGCATTCATCAATAATAAAACATGCTGTTAGCAAAAGTGAGCTCCTTTAAAGCGTCCGTCGAAGTCTCATCTATTTTTACAGTCTCACTGCAGAGCAGAGACAAAGATGGAGTACATGTATGTGATTGAGAGGGAGCACAGTTGAATAGTGAGGTTGCAAGGAGTCAAAATGGTGAAGGTAGATGGGTTTAAATACTTGGGTCAACTATTCAAAGTAATAGAGAGTGTGGCAGAGAGGTGAAGAAGAAAGTGCAGTCTGGGTGGAGTGGTTGGAGAAGAGTGATTTTTTACAGAAGCATACAGTATCTGCTGTGTTGTGAGAAAAGAAGACGAATCATCCTGGTCAATGTGTCCTCATATATCTATTTATAGATCATATCTTTACACAGTGTTCTCAACAAATATATCTCTTACATTCAGAAAGCTGAGATTGTTATGAAGAGTTTGATATGCAACACATGGGTATTGTACTCAAAGACAGTATATTAAAAAGGGAATTTCTTAAGGCAGTGGTTTTCAAACTGTAACCCTAACCCTCCCCTAACCCTTGGGGAGGGGGACGCCAGAGATCTTCGGGGAGGGGGCAAAAAAACCAAAACAAAAAACTATAAACACTGTTAACCAACAAAAGAAGGGGAAAAAAGGAAAAAGAAAACATTGTTAGCTAAAATGCCAGCAGCAAAATGGATTTTTTTTTTAGATAGATAGATAGATAGATAGATAGATAGATAGATAGATAGATAGATAGATAGATAGATAGATAGATAGATAGATAGATAGATAGATAGATAGATAGATAGATAGATAGATAGATAGATAGATACTTTATTTTAGTGCATAAATCTACCAGTGAGAAGACAGAGTTTGGGGCAGTGTTAGCGGAGGCTTATTTACCCGTAATCCCTTTGGAATCTGTCTGTGTTTGTTACAAAACTTCAGAATTAGTGCATTATTTAAAATTAAAAGATATGTGTTATATTTTAACTTTGTACAAATGACAGAATTGACATTAATGGAGTTATTCTATCTGGATTTTTTTTTTATCAAAACAATAAGTCAAAACTGCTTTATTTTCCAAGACCTCTGCCTCACGGTGGCACAACTGTATCCTGTTAAGGAATAATGGCTTGGGTGGACCCTGCCAGGGTGGACCCTGTCTCGCACTCTATGAACTCTGGGATAGGCCCCAGCCCCTTCTGACCCTTAATTGGACTAAGTTGAAGATGGTTGTGTTTGTGTCAAGTAAGTGTGTTATTATGACTTCATTTAATAGATGAAGTTTTAATTTTGATAACGTCAGAGCAGACAAAACCTCTGGCACCCCTTGTGATCTTTGGTGTCCCTTCCCATAGGGTATAAACCAGGGTATTACGCTAGTACTGTATCAGTATTCAGATGTCAAACCTAAAAATTAACTACGGTATAACAGTATATATTAAATTTTTTGAGATGAAAGAAAGTGGGTGGAGGTCATAAGGTTAAGAAATGGTGTTTATTGTGACAAGCTGAAAAATTTCCACTTTCAGTTACGCAAATTCTGATGTACATCCCATTGTGAGGTTAATGGCTACAGTTGACCAGGCAAGACTGTTGCCTGTTAATGTTGTTCCTGCTAAAGTATGAATCATAGTTTGTTTACAGCCATCTGCTCTTACTTGGTTTGCCTTCTGGCCTCACAGCTACAGCTTTCCTTTATCTTTTGCTCACAGTTGCAGTTTCAGTCTCTCAGAGTCTTGGGATTTGATGCATTTAACAGTGGAACTAATCAGACAGCACAAACTGAATCAAAAGTAAATTCATTAAAGCAGGATCATATACACGATTTAGAGGCGCATGTAGGAGAGTGCATTTCTCTGCTGAAGTCCCGGTCACACGGCACTAACGAAGGACACTGAAGCCAAAATGAAACAAGAAATCTGGACTTACGTTGACTTTCAGAGACATTTTTAACCATTGCCCAGCTTCGTTCCTGTAGCTGGTGCATCGTCATAATTTTCAAACTGTGGAAAAATGTGAACGAATCCTGAAGATAACTTCAATTTGGTTTCTGTCTTGATGGTTCCTCATCGTTTGCGTAGTTCCCGTACCGTCAGCTTTCCGTTTGATTGTCAGCCAACTTCGGCCAACCTCCCAAGTCCGACGTCTTGCATGAACATTGACGATATCTGAACAGATCAATAACTAAAGATCAGACAAGCTGAACGTGACTTGTCCATGTGTGGGATGAAAAGCAATGTTTTCATACAGAAACAATAGCGGCAAAAACGTTTTATCAACTGCTGTAACTATTTATGCACATTTGCATGCTGTCTGTGGCTGGAGAGGCTGTGCGCACACACAAATGACTGTGCACCACAGACGGCTGTGCGCACGTTCGCATGCTGTCTGATCACGTGTTCCTCCTGACGTCGGCTCGATGTTTTCATGGTTCGTTCATACACGCTGTTTCGCCGTGATTCACCCTGATTTGTACTTATTCGTACAAGGTGTGAAGGGACCCTAAATGTGGTGTTTTCCTTATTTTTATGGTTGTTCTTATTATGGTTAAACTTTCCCCCGAACCTTAACTAAAACAAAAATGCGCACTTCTGATATTTTATTAAGCAAAATGTGCATTTCCCACAGGCATGAGAATTTGTAGGAAGATGCAGAAAATGGAGCATTTAATTTTTCATATCATATAATGCGAAATGCACGATGAGAATATTTTGATAAATCCAAACCCTTTGTGTCCAGTATTTGCCGCATCTTAAAATTCAGCATGCTCTTGGACACACCCCAAATCAACTTTACATCTGAGACAACTAGTGTTTGTTTTCACAGTGAAGATTGGGTGCTATTAATCATTCTGGGCCCCTTCAGACATCGTGCGAAATTTGGTCGAAGTGTGCCACGAAGCAGGAATGGAATGCAAATTGTGTAGAATCATACATGCCTCTACCTCCCACAGGTACACCTGTTGTTTCAACTATTTGCACACACCAGCGGCTGAACGACAGAGTGCGCACTGTGAGAGCCCATCGCACCCTCTCACGGCAGGTATCAGCCAAATTCCAGGCGATACGCACAAACATCTAACACTGCTCGCATAGCACTTAGAAAATGTGTGGCCAGTCGCACTCTTGGCACGACAACAGACTGCAGACAATCACTGTCATACTCACACTGAAATTTGTGTAAGTTCCCCACGAGCGTGACTTTGCAAACACACACACTGACACGTGGGTGTGTGTGCGCCACTGACAGGAGGTGTGGCTTCCGTCAGAATCAGCTGTGGGTATCTGTCGCTCTGGACATCCCAGCTGGACAACACCTACTGTGTTTGGACAGACATGGACGAACGTGTGTCTGATTGCTGTACTTACGTGGACATAAATAAAAACATATATTGCCGTGGCGACAAGCTGCAGCTAAAGAGTGCGCACATGGAGCAGACATTGACAGCCTGCCAGGTTGAAACAGACCATCAGATCAGAACACTCAGCAGGCGGGCTGACCGTCACATCACCCACATGAGCTCTGTTCCACATGACGTGGTGTCTGTGCTGCAGCGCGCCGTCCACAAGACATGCTTGTCGGGCAGAACACGTGTGGGAGGGTGACTGGACACACCGGTCCAGTAGATGTGTACATGATTAGAGCCCACTGCTTCTCATTCATGTCATTTCATGACTGTATGTCTGTAACCATGGGTCATCTACAGAGGAACAGACGGATCATATTTCTATTACTCGCTTGATAAATGCGGCATTTTTATATGGTGTGTTATTTAAATTTTTTTTTTTTTTGTAAAACTTCCATGTCCTTCTTGATATGAGGCAGATTCCCACAGCTTTCAAAGGACAGCTCACTGGTGTAGTTTCTGACACAATCACAGCTTTTGGAAGGCGCGGGTTTGAGTCCTGTGGGTGGTATGGTTTTTTTAATTATTCCACATAAGCGGCGCATTGTGGTCCCACAGGTACCAGCTGGTTTTTATTTTTTATTTATTCCACATAAGCGGTGCGATGTGGTCCCAGTGGTACCAGCTGGTTTTTATGTTTATTTATTCCAGATAAGCAGCGTGATGTGGTGCACCACACACTGTTCCTGTTCAAAAGACACCGTCACGTTCATGAACTCTCGCTCCGGGATCGTGCACGCCTGCCTGTCGGTGCGATTTCCTGGTGTGCTAATTCTAACTGTTTGCACTGTTTTACCATATTTGACCAAACTTTGCACTATGTATGAAGGGGCCCTTAAGATTTTCATTAGGTTTTCAATACAGTAGTGTTTTTCAGTGAAGTCCCCAGAGTGCTTATTTCACCTGAGCTGAATTGGCAATGATACCAATTCCAATATTTCACATGAAATAAGGTGTATTGCTGCATTTCTCTCTCTGATCCCTGCTTTCAGGGCACTGGTTGCACGACTGTTGATCATGAAAGAACGATCCCTCTTCTGCCTTCATTCATTTTTTATTTTGTTCTCCTTTTTTATTGAACAAAAGAATCTACAGAAAATGTTTCAAATAAATTTAATTGTGTTTATTTGGACAAATGCACATGGTGTCAGGTATACACAAGAAGTTGGACATTTCGACCAGTCATTCAGCTTCAATGTGCAGAACAAACAATTTACCAATAATCCCATGCATCATGCAACAATTACATCAGGCTGTTTATGTGTGCACTGTTATTAGACTTAGGTGGCACAATGGCTTTGTAGTTCACGTTGTTGCTATACAGCAAGAAGGTCATGGGATAATTTCCCACCTGGTCCTCTCTGTGCAGAGTTTGCGTGTTCAAGTGGGTTCCCTCTGGGTGCTCTGAAGTTCTCCCATTTCCAAAGACATGCATGTTCGGTGAATTGGTAATTTTAAAATTGCCTGTTTGTCTATATGTGGCCCTCTGATAGACTGGCAACCTGTCCAAGTGGACTCTACCTCACACCCTATAACTGTTGGGATAGGCTCCGCCCCCTCCCCATGACACTTGATTGGAGCAAGCTTGTATAGAAAATGAATGAAAGATACTTGACTTTAGTCATTACAGCTTGTCAGCTTTTGTCACCAAGTCTGGTCATTCACATTAATAACTTCCCCAACAACAAAGCTTGTTTATCACATAAAATACGAGGTCTATTAGATAATAAACCGACCCTTTTATTTTTTTTAACTATATGGATTTGAATGACGTGCGATTACACCAATCATGCTTGAACCCTCGTGCACATGCGTGAGTTTTTTCACGCGTGTTGGTGACGTCATTTCCCTGTGAGCAGGCCTTGAGTGAGATGTGGTCCCGCCCTCTCGGCTGAATTCCTTTGTTTCACACGCTGCTCGAGACGGCGCGCGTTGCTTTATCAAAATTTTTTCTGTACCTGTGAGGAATATCCGAGTGGACACTATTCGAGAAATTAACCTGGTTTTCGGTGAAAAGTTAATGGCTGATGAGAGATTATGGGGTGTTTCTGTCGGTGTAAGGACTTCCCACGGAGCGGGACATCGTGCAGCGCTTCCAGGCGCCGTCGTCGGCCTGTTTTGAGCTGAAAACATCCTAATTTAAGGCTTAATTCACCCAGGACGTCGTGAGAGAACAGAGAAGATTCAGAAGAGGCCGGCATGAGGACTTTATGCGGACATTCCACTGTTTAAGGACATTTTTTAATGAAAGACGTGCGCGCAAATTCACCAAGTCGTTTCCGTGACGACTCGGCAAATCTGTGTGCGCCGCGACAGGAAAAACACCTCCGTGTTGAAAACCATTTGTAAAATTCAGGCGGCCGGTCGGGTCCGGCCCGACATGTGACTCTGCCCGCACCTTCTTTCATTACAAAATGTCCGTTAACAATGGAATGTCCGAATAAACTCCTCATGCCGACTTCTTCTGAAAGTTCTCTGTTCTCTGACGACTTCCTGGGTCAACAGAGCCTGAAGTGTGGAAGTTTTCAACTTGAAACGGCGAGACGCTGCCGCCTCGAAGCGCAGATCGCCGTCAGGCGCCGTGGGCCGTCCTTACGGCGACACTACCAGACCAAAATCTCTCATCAGCCGTTAAAATTTTTACCGAAAACCAGCTGAATTTATCGAATGGTGTCCACTCAGTTGTGCCTTACAGTTTTGAAAAACTTTTGATCAAACAAAGCAGCAGTCTCTGAGCCATTCCTAAACAATGAAAAAATCAAGGAGAGGGTGGGCCACTCCTCACTCAAAGACTGCCCACAGGCGAATGACGTAACCGACAGGCGTGAAAAAACTCTCGCATGCCCACAAGGGTTCAAGCATGTCTGATGTAATCACACATGATTCAAATCCATATGGTTTTTGAAAAAAATAATAAGGTCGGATACTTTTCTAATAGACCTCGTATGTGAAAGTCTCAAAAATGCAACTCTTGTGCCTTATCATTTTTCCCTTGGCAGGGGAGGGGGCGTCTGCATTCTGCACTTTTATTTTGACATGCGATGATGTTGGCGTCTTCAAGTCACATTTGGAAAAACATGGAAAGAGAAGCTCATCGACTTTATCTGGTCTGAGTGCAGAGTTAGAGCGAGTGCACCAGACAGAGCAGGAAACATTTGAAAGCATCGGAAACACAACTAAAAAGCATTTCCACTGCTCGACCCCACGCCGTCATCTCAAACGTCACTCACTGCCCTCCGTCCCATACACACACTAAAACATTTATACACCAAGGCCTGTCTACTCATGGTTCTACCTGTGAATTATTTACCAGCAGCAATCTAATTGCTGAGAAAGAAAGTCCACTGAAAGGTAGCCCTTAAAAAACTCTAAAAAATAGACGCTTTTCAGTTGTGATGTTCAGATTTAGTTTCCATTGCCCGCTTTGTTATTTTTCACATTCAAAGAGTGCCACTGTTTGCAGTCGTATCAATGTTTCTGTTTTTGCATGTTTCACTTATGACTGCTGAATATTTTTAGTTGCAGCAGGCAGGTGTCTCCTTCATGTGCTGCTTGTATCATCACACATCTGGCCAATTAACACATATACTTTAAAGGCCAGAGAACATGCAATGAGATGTATTAATTATTCTTTTCACACCTTCTGTGTTTGACTTTTAAGTCTTACAACTTGAACTTGAGAAGAAAGAAACAACAACAGGCGTTTTATCAAGAAACTCAGCATTTAAATGTGTAAAGAAAATCTGTTCATAAATATTTTGAAATAAGAAATATTACATTTCTCTATGCAATGTGGAGTTGTGTCATGAAAGGCATCCAGTGTAAAACTTGTGCCAGTTCAACATGCAGATCCACCATGGATTTGCTGTGGCGACCCTGAGTGCAAAACAAGGGAGCAATTAAAGGGACTAACTGATAGTAAGAAATATTACAAGAAAAGAACCATAGATATTACAGAAAGGATTATGATTGGCTGTGATATATCATGCACAATAATGTCACTTCAAATGTTGTTCCTATAAAGTATGGCGTTCCACAAGTGTCTGTTTTAAACCCCCGTGCTAACATGGCATGCTAACATTAGATGGTATACACTCTTAACAGCTGTATGACAGAATAGGCATTGGTCATTTTGTGAAATTTCTGCCAGATTTTTGAAACCATTTGTTTCAAGTTCCTGATCTTATGCTCCAACTATAATTCTTTCTCTGTCAAAACCAAGTTGTCCATTTTTAAGTCACTGTATTGATCTTTCTTCATCAGTGTATCCCTTTTTGAGTTCTTGCAATCGTCCAGCCCTTCTGGACTGTATCTGTCCATTCAAAAGTTTTTGTTTTCTTTTGCTGTATTTTCCCCTCCTGTCTTGCTAGTTTTGTTGCAGGTGTCAGATTGTTGCTTTCTCTCTCTTCTAAGAGATCTCCACCAATGTATTTTGCCAGTTTGATAACTGAGGTCTGCTGGCATGTGGTCTTATTGTGATGTTGTGCTACCTTTTTCATGACTTCTTCTTCAGAACTCTTTATCTACTGTCCAATACTTATTATAGATGCTCTGCAGGCCTGGTTGATTTCAGTGAGACATAGACCGCTTGTTGTACGAGGGAGATATATTCTGTCCATGCATTGATTTC
The DNA here is from genome assembly GCF_902500255.1 of Thalassophryne amazonica. NCBI lineage: Eukaryota > Metazoa > Chordata > Actinopteri > Batrachoidiformes > Batrachoididae > Thalassophryne > Thalassophryne amazonica. Next base: position 72,107,924 of record NC_047108.1, read on the forward strand.
TGTATGTAACTTCGTGGAGGGTGAGCATCTTCCTGGTTTTCATATCATAATCCCATGGGTTTGCCAAACCTATAATCCCATGGGTTTGGCCGGTCTACTGTGCCAAACCCATAGGTCACCACTGGTATTACAAACAGGTTTATGGCTATGATCTTGTTTTTTGGTGTTAATTCCGATTTGCAGATCCTTTTTTAAGAGGTTTAGATATTATTGTGCTTCTCTCGTTTTTTTTTTCCTTATGTTCTATTCTAGCATTTTCTTCTATTCCCAAGTATTTGTATGTGAAATCCTCAGCCAAATCTTCAAAATAGCTTCCCTCATCCAACTGTATCCAAATGCTCCCGATCTGAGACAGCAAAGATTTTTAAGTCATCCATAAGAGGTTTGCAACTGGTTCAAAATGCTGCTTCTAGAACTTTGACTTGGAGCTGAAAGCTTGACCATATTACCTTGATTTTGGCCTCCAGTCATTGGCTTCCTGTCTCTGCGACGTTGGAATTTAAGGTTTTGTTACTAATGTATAAAATCCTTCATGGACTAGTGCCTCCCTATCTGGCTATCCTAATTAAAACTTATGTACCAGCCATGGCTCTGTGTTCTCAGGACACAGGATTATTGTGTGTTCTTAAGGTTCAAAAGAAGTCAGCAGGCCACAGAGCTTTCTCTTACCATGCACCTGCTTGCTGAGATAAAACAGTCTGATTCTTTGGAGTCATTCAAGTCCAGATTAAAGACTTATCTGTTTTCCCTCTTGTATGGCCACCATATTTGTCTTGTATTGAACCCTTTTGTCCTGTCTTTCATAAGGGCCCTGTCCCACTGGCGTTTAGGAGGATTTGCATATGGATTGCGCACAAAATTGGCCCATATTCGCCAAACATCCGCAATATCCATGTAACATGCCTGTATGAGTTGGCTGTCATCCGAACACGCCCGTGATAATTCGCAGAGGCACGCATGTCCGCAGCCAGGATTTTTGAGCTGTTCAAAAATCTGAATGCGGATGACATCCGCATTACATACTCCATATATACTCAATTCATATACAATACATACTCACTCTATACGCTGTATATTTGCGTTAACTGATGATATCCACAACTGACGAGGATTTGTGGCTTGGCAGCAGACCGGGACAGTGTGTAAAACAGATATATATTGTGCCCATCATGTCCACATTACAAACTAAAATACGTTGTAGCGAATGCTTACAAATTGGCCATGAATAAAGCATTTTATTACATCTGCTTTGCAGCTGATTTGCGGACAATCTGTGAATGCATAACAAACACGTCACGTAAACCCAAAGTATTATATGTGGCAGAAAGAGACATACCTGCCAGTCAGTGCCGGTCCAGCTGTGTAAATCCACAAAGACGTAATAGCTGCTGCAATCCAGGACTTTTATTTAACACCAACAAAAGGAAGAGTTGCTGTTTACCCACAACTTATGCTGACGTGTTTTCTGTGACACTCTCAAAAAAAAAAAAAAACACTGTCTCACACCCCAAGCGGCTTCCCCCCTCCCGCTCCCCAAACTCATGAACAGTTAACCTTCGCATGAAAACACTCTGTGATCAACTTGTCCAAGTCCAGCAAATGCTCCAGATGCTGTATTGTTGGTGTGAATAGTGATGCCGACGGCCCGAGTGAGCTTATTTTATGACCGCAATGCAGATGCCGTGCACGCGCAACACGTGCGCGATGCATTCATAATACACCCGTAATACTGCAGTGATAATCTCAATGTGTCAGATCAGTTTCCTCACTACATGCGTTATATAACCGTGATTGTTCATCATATATTCACTATAGATTATTAATATATCCGTAATTCATACTGGGACATTTGTCATTTTTGGCCATGTTTGCTGCGGACGACAACGAACGCCCACAATTTGTGTACTCAATTCATGCGCAATTAATCATCTCCCCAGTGGGACAGGGCCCTAACTGTCTTGTGTGTTTGTGGTTGCTTCCTCAAAATATTCCAGAGTGCATTTTTCTTTACAGCTGTCACCTAAGTGCTTGCTCAGGGGATTGGTAAGGTTAGACCTTACCCATGTGAAACACCTTGGGGTGACTTATGTTGTAATTTTGAGCTATATAAATACATTGAATTGAATTTTTAGTTCAAGCTCCTCAGAATATTTAAATTTGATTCATATTTCCATATATGTACAAGCTGAGATCTGCTTGAATTTAAATTGTAGAGCTTCCGAACGTTTGACTGGTACTGTATATTGACAGAAGAATATTTATTACTGCAAGCAAATATGAAAACATCCTTGAAACATGTTCATAGTTTTCAGTAAATCCCAGGTTTCTTGCAGGAAAAGTTGTTTACACATGTCACAGGACAAATATTGGCTGAGGATTTCACTGTTCTGTACCTGATGATAACAATCATTACACAAATGGAAAAAAAAAAATCCTGTCACATTCACTGTATTGGACATGTACACGTTCAGCCACACATGTTGTGCACCCTTTTGAAGTGCTGCATCACCAGGCCATAATGGAATTCTGTGGCTGAGTGCTGACTGGAGGCTTTGGGGGAAGGATGATGAAGAAGTGGATGGATGAAGAGAAATGAATGGAGGTAGGTGGAAAGGTGGGGAAAATTGATTAAAAGAAAACGATGGAGTCTTTTTGTGTTCATACATTTGAAGAATTGCACTCTCTGCTTCCACTGGGATTTGCATCCACATGTGTGTGTGAACGTACCTGGGGTGATGCCATCAATATAATGTGAGACATGGTGAGGTACAAAGGCTCATTTTTCCTCTAACGCCTATTTTAAAAACATCACCTTCCTCAAAAACTTCAGTAATCCTCTCCAGGGTGTGCATGTAAATGCATCACTTTGCACCTTGCTTTTTCTTATGTTTCAACTTACATTTTTAGCAGAGGACAAAAGGGCACTGAAAATTACTTTTTGCTTCACCCTCTTAATTATGCTGATAGACTTCTGTATATGCTGTGATGCTAAGTGTTGTGGATTGCATTCATTATTCTGCATGCAGAGCTGTGTGAAAAGGCTCATTGCAGAAAACAAGCGTGTGTGTTTTGCATGCTCCCTTTTATGTCAAGGTGTAGGTGCACAATATTTAAACTAATATGGTTCTGCTCATTTGTGAAGAAAGGTACAAATACATCACCATTTTGGGAGCAAAATTCAATTCATTTCTAATGTATTAATGATGCCAAATGGGTTTTGGATTGATTCCCTTCTTTTTCAACCCTGGCTGTCGCTGTGATACAGAAAATAGCGCCCTGCTGTCCAGCTGATGAGGGAATATCAGTTGCCAGGATGTGTCCATGACCCTGCAAGTCAAATGGATGCACTCATGGATTTGCACAAATTAGTTGGACAACTTTTTGTGCTCATAGCCAGTCACATTCTATAGTGGTGTTGTCAACTTCTGAGACTGTGACAGTGAACCAATTTTAGTCATTTTGACTCTGTGTACCACCACAATGGAGTTTGGAAAAAAAAAAGCTATACAATGATCAGCCATAAGATTGTGATCACTGACAGGTGACATGAATAACTCAGATTATTTCATAGCAAATCAGTGGAGGGATATATTAGACAGTAAGATAGCAATTTGTTGATGGGTTGGAAGCAGGAAAAATGAAGACACAAGAAGTGAGTGGCTTGACACAGGTCAAATTGAGATCCCTTGACAACTGGAAATAAGACTGGTGAGAGGGTCATGTGGAACATGCTGGGCAGGAGGTCCAATCCATGGAGGCCCCAACTTTGCAAGTTAAAAGAATTAACGCCTCTACCACCAATGCCTTGGTGCCAGTTAGAGCAACACTCCTTCACAGGTTGAGTGGAGTCCATGGTTTGAAGGGTCACAGCTGGTTTGATGGCAAAGGAAGATGTACATAAAATTAAGCAGTTGATTAGAATATTATGGTGTATGTGTTGTGTAGAATTTACACTCTAATTGAAGGGGTTTCACAAAGTATTGCATAAAGCAGTGATGAATTACAGCCATTTTTATACAGAGTCCCTCCATTTTCAGAGCCCATAAGGATTTGGATGAACTAAAGATGAGGATTATTGATCATACAAATCATTACTTTTACAGCCAGCTTTCTTTAGACAGGTCAAGTGATGGATACATGAACATTTTTATGACTCTGAGTATGTCTTGGACTTCATGTACATCATTCATTCCTTTTTTATACCCATTTACTCCAATCGAGGGTTGGGTGGAGGCCAATCCCAGAAGCCATAGGAAGTAAGGTGGGGTACACCCTGTACATCATCATCTATCAGAGATCCACATATAGACGGTCAAACTCACATTTACATCAGTAATTAAGAAATGCATGCAGTGTGACACTGCATTGGAAAATGTTCTGAAATAGGAAGTTCTCAATGATTGGCCATGCTGGCTTCTGTGCACAGAAGCCAGCATCTCCATCCAATACTTTATATTCAATACATTGTATTCTCTGGACTCTAATACAAGGTGTGGATATACATTGTGAACACGAAAACACTTTTTGATTTGATATCAAAACTTATATTATCAAAACTTATATGAATATATTTGAAAATATGGCAACCACCGGTAGATTTGCTCAAAAGCTTTCGTTTCTCACCCGAAGAATTTCTATCACGGTTAAGGTTAATTATGGAGTTCCACAAGGTTCTGTGCTAGGACCAATTTTATTCACTTTATACATGTTTCCCTTAGGCAGTATTATTAGACGGCATTGCTTAAATTTTCATTGTTACGCAGATGATACCCAGCTTTATCTATCCATGAAGCCAGAGGACACACACCAATTAGCTAAACTGCAGGATTGTCTTACAGACATAAACACATGGATGACCTCTAATTTCCTGCTTTTAAACTCAGATAAAACTGAAGTTATTGTACTTGGCCCCACAAATCTTAGAAACATGGTGTCTAACTAGATCCTTACTCTGGATGGCATTACCCTGACCTCTAGTAATACTGTGAGAAATCTTGGAGTCATTTTTGATCAGGATATGTCATTCAATGCGCATATTAAACAAATATGTAGGACTGCTTTTTTGCATCTGCGCAATATCTCTAAAATTAGAAAGGTCTTGTCTCAGAGTGATGCTGAAAAACTAATTCATGCATTTATTTCCTCTAGGCTGGACTATTGTAATTCATTATTATCAGGTTGTCCTAAAAGTTCCCTGAAAAGCCTTCAGTTAATTCAAAATGCTGCAGCTAGAGTGCTGGCAGGGACTAGAAGGAGAGAGCATATCTCACCCATATTGGCCTCTCTTCATTGGCTTCCTGTTAATTCTAGAATAGAATTTAAAATTCTTCTTCTTACTTATAAGGTTTTGAATAATCAGGTCTCATCTTATCTTAGGGACCTCTTAGTACCATATCACCCCAATAGAGCGCTTCGCTCTCAGACTGCAGGCTTACTTGTAGTTCCTAGGGTTTGTAAGAGTAGAATGGGAGGCAGAGCCTTCAGCTTTCAGGCTCCTCTCCTGTGGAACCAGCTCCCAATTCAGATCAGGGAGACAGACACCCTCTCTACTTTTAAGATTAGGCTTAAAACTTTCCTTTTTGCTAAAGCTTATAGTTAGGGCTGGATCAGGTGACCCTGAGCCATCCCTTAGTTATGCTGCTATAGACGTAGACTGCTGGGGGGTTCCCATGATGCACTGAGTGTTTCTTTCTCTTTTTGCTCTGTATGCACCACTCTGCATTTAATCATTAGTGATTGATCTCTGCTCCCCTCCACAGCATGTCTTTTTCCTGGTTCTCTCCCTCAGCCCCAACCAGTCCCAGCAGAAGACTGCCCCTCCCTGAGCCTGGTTCTGCTGGAGGTTTCTTCCTGTTAAAAGGGAGTTTTTCCTTCCCACTGTTGCCAAGTGCTTGCTCACAGGGGGTCGTTTGGACCGTTGGGGTTTTTCCGTAATTATTGTATGGCCTTGCCTTACAATATAAGGCGCCTTGGGGCAACTGTTTGTTGTGATTGGCGCTATATAAATAAATTGATTGATTGAAATTGATTGATATATGGATGGATGAGATTTATTGTCATTGTCATTACAAGTGCAAGAACAATGAAATTACGTCTACACTCACATTTCCACAGACAAACAGCAATTAATCCACAATTATTACTTGTTTACCGTAATAATGGCACACATCAGAATTAACACATACACATTTGACATTGTGTATGTGCACTAAACTTGAAACAGTCCGTTTTCCAAATTGAGGCAATGTGAGTGTGTGGTAGCTGCTGCAACAGGAGTCACGCCGCCGCTAGCTTGGGGGGAACAGGGACCTGCCACAGCTAAAACTGCACAGCCCCCGGAGGGGAAAGGGGTGGCGTGAGTGGTGGCCGGGATGGGGTGTGTGATGGGGGACAGAAGGGGAGGTAGGTTGCGTACGTGTTAAGTCCATCAATTTCTATTTAATCCACTAGAATCTAGTGGGGGTGTCCAAACTACGGCCCGCGGGCCGTTCAGTTTTTATTGGCCCGCAGCAAATTCTGAAAATATAATTAAATATGGCCCACACAAGAAGCTTGAGGTCAACTTTGTTGCACTTCTCAGTTTCAACACTAGCCAGCCGCTGGCTCCATCTAGCCAGCCACAGAAACGAAATTAAGCGAAGAAAACTTTTACAGCACCGAAGAAGAAGAAATGGCAGAACGCAAAATATTAAGTGAATGTAGAAGATTTCAAACACGGTGGGAAAACGAGTATTTTTTCAAAGAAATCAACGGAAAGTGTGTCTGTTTGATTTGTAACGAAGATGTTGCTGTGATGAAAGAGTATAATGTCCGTCGGCACTATGAGACCAAACTTCAGAGCTACACATCGTACACCGGTGCCGAACGAACACAGAAAGTCAAGCAAATGGCAGCTAGCCTGCAAGCTCAACAGCAGTTTTTTTTTCGTGCTAACAAAATACAGGAAAACACCACAACAGCAAGTTATGAAGTCGCTAAACTTATTGCCCAGCACGGCAAACCGTTTTCAGACGGTGATTTCATAAAGCAGTGCCTCATCAAAGTCACAGAAATAATCTGCCCAGAAAAAGTGCAGTAAAGCTCCGCCTGTTTGCGACACAACTACGAGGCTTTAATGCTGCACACTTCCCTGCGCTGTCTGAAATCAAGTCTGCTTTTCCAAAGGCCGACCTTTCTGCTAAAAAGGAGAAATATGTGTCTGTGATTGCATCTCTCATGACAGAATTCAACCAGCGTTTCCAAGATTTTTCTGTCATTGAAAAACAAATCAAGCTGTTCTCGACCCCCTTCCTGGTGGAAGCAGAAGAAGTGGAAGAGAGTCTGCAGTTAGAACTGATTGAAATGCAATGTGATGATTCTCTGAAGAGTCAACATCAGCTTCTCTCCCTCCCTGAATTCTATCAGAGTTTGGATAATGCCAAGTTTCCTCTGATGAGACGCCACGCAAAAAGAATGATGAGCCTCTTCGGCTCAACATACATATGTGAACAAACATTTTCTGTGTTAAATCAGAACAAAAGCAGACTGAGTGTTATGTGTCGGACGCAGCTCGGAGAACCGACCAGCGTTTGAAGGACCCAGTATGAAATAAGCAGAGCACGGTACAAAGGCTAACTGAATTTAATACATAACAGTGATGTGATACAAAACAACAAAAGAATGTGCGGTCTGGCGTGGTGGTGATACGGTGCGCTCCCAGCAGCGCTAACGGTCCGGAGCCAGAAGCCGTTCGGACCCAAGGACCCCACCGACACCCCCCAGGTGGCCGCAACAAACCGAGTCTGTGAAAGAAGGAACCATTATGTGAGTCCACACTCTACACAGAGAGAGACCACTCAAAGGTGTACATAAACAGCAAACACTTCCTGGCTTAATTACTAATCAGCTTCCCAACCTGCAGGCATGGAACATCCAGTTCACAAAACTCCACTGCAGTGGAAGCCGATACATGACTAACGTACAGCTCAATATAATAAGGTGTGAGGGACACCACATTTACTGACTGTATAAACGTTAGTCACAAAATCTAACGTACCTCAGGAAGTGTGCTGACGAGCGTGTGACCTCACCCCCTCCTCCTTCACAGACCGTGCATCAAACCCTGGACGTTCTCTGCATCCACTGATGATGAGATGGCTCCCGAGACGACGATCTCACCCGTCTGGTCACAAGGTCGAGTCTCTGGCAAATACACACTGTATACTCCAGTCTTAAATGCCACCATGTTCCAATCCATATAGATGCACCACAGCTGTGAGTCCTGACGAGCCGCAGGTGATAAGGGTGAGGTCCTGATAACCTCAGCAACACAGCCACTCAGTCCCAAATGCAAGCCACCTGGAAGGAAAACCAAAAGACAGAAACAAAAAGGCAGCCAGGCCCCCCCAGCCATACAACACTGAGAACCAGAATGACTGATAGCCATCTCTGTGAAGTCCTTCGTGTCTCAACCACCAAACTTTCTCCTGACATGTCAGCCATCCTTCAATCCAAAGGACAGCATCACTGCTCCCACTGAGTGCAATGTTCTTCACGTTATAGGTGAGTTAGAAATACACACAGTATTCATGTGTCAATATGTCACCTAGTGTGTGGCCCGGCCCTTTGTTTATTTTTCTGTATTTGGCCCTCACTAAAAAAAGTTTGGACACCCCTGCACTAGATGGTGGTTGCAGCCTGTGAGCTGTTGCCAGCAGCTTCCATCTTGCTCAGGGTTCCACAGGGATCCGTTCTGGGTCCCCTGCTTTTTTCCCTGTATATGGCACCCCTTGGGAACATTTTGCGGCATTTTGGGGTTGCTTTTCATTGCTATGCTGATGACACTCAGTTGTATATGCCGATAGCTGCTGGAAATCCTGTCCACATAAAATCTTTACAGGACTGTCTTGCAGCAGTGAGAAGCTGGATGTCTAGCAACATTCTACTTTTGAACTCTGATAAGACTGAAATGATGGTTCTTGGTCCAGCAAGACATCGGCATCAATTTGATCAGCTAGCGCTTAGCCTAGGTTCATGTGTTATACATCATATAATAATAATAATAATAAATTGTGGTGTAAGCTTTCCTAAGTGTGTATTATATGTAATATAAATGATGTGATCTGTGTTGATCTGTATTCCCTAAAGTAGTGGCTTCGGTTTTACTGGCTGAATGCTTTGTCATGATAAATATCTCATCATTCGTTTAGTGATTCAATTAGAAATCTTGCTTTCATAAGCCTCAATATTTTCCTTTTTAATTAGCCTCAGGGTTTTTTCTACACATCAGGTTTTCCATCCTGAGATATTCTGCAAGAGCAAATTCACAGAATGTAAATGCTTTTTCTCTCAATTTGGTGAGTCACATGACAGTCACTTAGACATGGTATATTCTACTAATATAAGAATATATACGAATTAGATTAATTTCTCTATGATATACTCTATATTCAATTATTTGTGGACCAAGTTGAAAGAAATCTGAAAACACTTCACTGGAATAATCTTACTTTCACCCTGGTCAGTGTGGCTGCTTCATTTTATTTATTCTATTTGAAATTTTCACGGAGAAGTACTCTATTAAAGTGGCACCACAGCTGGGTTAAGAACAGTTTTTAATATTAATATCTTTAATATGATGGGGGCGTGCAAAGAACTTACTTTCACCCCTCATTATTTCCCATCTTTAACTTAACTTCATAATGAAATTAATTAAGATTCAGACTAGTATCTCATGTCGTGGCAGATGTAGTGTGTTTGACAAATTGATGGTATTATTTACTGTCTTGCTTCACAACATCTGGAGTGGGACTAACAAATTCATTCAAGTCTATTATATAGTCTGATCCCCTTCTGTATTTGTTTGGACAAATAGTAGCTGTACAAATATGGGTCTGAGTTTGAATAAACATAACAGCACAGTAAAAGCATGGAAAATGCAGATTTATGGTGAAATTCTCTTGAAAACATTGATCATGCCCACACTGATTTCTATGTATGCCTGGTTATTAGATGCTAACTAAGATGTCGGCGTTCTGGCAATCGCTAGCAAATGAGCGGATCGGCCCAATCCTCCATCCAGTGAGTAAATAGAAATCAAGTGTTAACTCACATTTTAGCCCACGGTAGATTTGTGGCCCTCAAAAATTTAGACTACCATTTAAAAGTCAGCATTTTTCATCAAATTTGACCATTCCTGGATGGCCACGAGTATAAATGCATGTGGGGTGGGGAGGGGGGGGGGGGCACAAGGAATGGGCTGTTATAAGTTCAGACCCAGTCTGAACCGAATCAGATCATTATTTCATTGTCATAGCGTCTACGTCATCTTCAGCAAGCAAGTCGTTTCAAGCAAGCAAGTTCTGGTTGTTAAAGCAAACAAGTTTTCAAGTGCACAAGTGGCCATCATGTCCGGTCACGAGAAGGATCTAAAGAGGAAGTTCACATCCAAAAACAAAAAAACTTCAAAACATGTAGAATCATCTGCACTGACAAAGCCCTCATCGATCAAGCGCAACAGCCCAAGGAAAAAGAAGATTCCAAATCCACTCCAGACGACGAAATCATCATTCAGAATAATCCGCACTGAAGAAGTGCACCCTTGAGCTTTTACGTTTGAATTTTTTATGACATTTTTGTTTTAATTTGTAAAATTATGCGCTTTTAACCTCAGTGAAAAATCTCTACATCATGAATTCAAAGAAATAAAAATCCAAAAGCTAAGATGGTGTTAGTAAGTAACTGCGCCCCTTTGTATAACACATAAAACCATCACTTTTACATAATAATAATAATAATAATAATAATAGGGCAGCACGGTGGCTTAGTGGTTAACACTGTTGCCTCACAGCGAGAAGGTCATGGGTTCAATTCCCGTGGCCTTTCTGTGTGGAGTTTGCATGTTCTCCACGTGTTTGCGTGGGTTTCCTCCCACATCCGAAGACATGCGGGTTAGGTGGATTGGCATCTTTAAAATTGTCCATAGGTATGTGTGTGTGGGTGTGTCTGTTTGTCTCTTTGTGGCCCTGCAACAGACTGGCGTCCTGTCCTGGGTGTACACTGCCTCGTGCTCTATGACTGCTGGGATAGGCTCCAGACCCCCACGACCCTTAATTGGACTAAGCGGTAGAAGATGAATGAATGAATGAATGAATGAATGAATGAATAATAATAATAATAATAATAATAATAATAATAATAATAATAATAATAATAATAATAATAATAATAATATAACCAAATTTACAACTTGGAAAAAATAATAAATGTATTATTTTTTCAAATTTGTAAAATTTGGTTATATCATTACTATTTTATTATTATTATGGGCAAAAACTGTTCTTAAAATGTCTTCAAAAGTAGACCTTTAAGGTGCTGGGGGGGGGGCTTTCCCACCCGTCACCCCTGTAGATCCACCCCTGTGCTGAAATGCAGAGCTGTAATGAAGAGAAAGAGGCACTGTTTTTTTTTTTAATAGCTGTCACTCAGCTACATGAGTGTGCACTATGAAGCAAGCAAGACAGACGTGCACTGTTCATAAGTGAAAAGAGACTTGTGTTTGAAGTGAAGATGTGTGTTTGTCTGTTCTGCAGCAAACAGTGAATCAACTTTACTGACTAATCAAAAAAACATCTTTGTTGGCCTGATTCTTATTGGATTCACTCAGTTGTGATCTATTTATCATCAGGACACACAGCGGCTTCATCAGTGCAACTTTTAAGGAACTCAATGCAGAAAAGCTGCACTCCACAACCCCACACATGGCTGTTTTGGGTTAAAAGTGTGTTGTAATGTGCATTACTGAAATATGTAATAGATATAATATAACTGAAAATTTATGACAGCAAGAAGTATTACATTACTGTAAATGCGTTACTTTTATCTCGCTTTGCTGCTCTTCAGCTTTGGCTTCATCACACTGTGACTGTAATTATGCAAAAAAGCTCATTATCTTAATAAACCGTGTCTGTAAACAACAACAGTAACACAAAGAGAGCTTCCTCACTGTCAGCCTTTATTTTTTTCATTGTCACATACGTCTCCTGCTCTCTAATACCTCTCAACTAATTTAACATGGAGGTATTTCAGCTGATGAGGTGTCTGCATGTGACACAAGCGCCCGACGTTAAGAATAGAAAGAAAAAAACTTTCAACAGCTAAATAAACAGCTGATGGCAGAGAGAGGGAGCTGAATGAGTTTAATGAGTCTACTATGTCAATGTGACCCAGATCTGCTTTCTCGATAATCTGGCAACAAAAACACAACTGACAATTGCAATCATTAACTTGAAGTGGTCCAAGAGCACATAGCCTACCTCACATACCATTGCTGAGACTTTAATCCATATTTTAATCGTACGCTTCATAAAGACAAGTCTGAGGGAGAAGAATAGAATAGAAAGAGAATAGAACAGAATAGGGTTGGTAAGGTTAGACCGTATTTGAGTGATGCGCCTTGACTTGACCTTCTCGCTTGATACAGCACCAAATCACTTTGTTGTGATTTGGTGCTGTATAAAAAATAAAGAAATAGAATAGAATAGTCTTTATTGCCATTGTACAGGGGCGGGGGTTCAACGAAATTGGGGGATGCTCCCAGAGCTACTGTACCCCCCCAAAAAAGAGAAACAAGACATACACTACAAAAAATTGTGTAATATCAACCTGGTCTGACAGACCATGCAACAGCTCAAAATATACATTAATCTATTGGTTCGTGATATTGTGATGCAAAGCGCCTCATTTTCATCACGGCAGCATGAATTCATTCTAATTCAATCCGTGATGGCTGCACGAAATTACGAGTGAAGCGGGGGGGGGGGTCTGGTTGGGGTGGTTACGGTTAGGGTGGGGGTAAAGAGTAAGATTAGGTTATGGTTAAGGTTAGGGTCCACTCCTCTGTAACCCGTCTGGATTTTGTGTGTGTTTATGTGTGTATGTTACAAGAATTAGGAGCGTCAGTTAGCTCAATCAAATCATCATGTCGTTGTCCCCCGTGAATGCGCGCACACACACGCAACCGGGTCGGTAGACTGTGTACGTCTTCAGTACAGTGAAAAAAAAATCATGTCAGAAATGAGTCCAGCTTTTCATTCCAACTTCCTGCTAACAGCCTTCAGACAGCACAGTGGATTTGATTTGTGTGTGTGTGTGTGTGTGTGTGTGTATACACACTTTTTACACATTTTGTTATGTTACAGCCAGTGATGCCGGTAACGCGTTACTTAGTAAAGCGTTACTCTAATTTGACCAATTTTTTTAGTAACGAGTAATCTAACGCGTTAATCTTTCCAAATCAGTAATCAGATTAAAGTTACTTCTCCAAGTCACTGTGCGTTACTATTATTTTTACATTGTGGGTCGATAGCAGCATTAAACTTGGTCCGTGGGCAGGGGGTTGGGGTTCGACTGAACTGCCCACTTTAAGTGAGCTGTGAGCTTTTCATCCGTGTTTTTTTGCAGCAGCTACGACTCGTCCTCACCTCTTAAAGCACAGTGACAGCAGCACACCTGCACTGAGCTTTACAAAGACATTTTTATGCTTTTTTTTTCTCAGAGCCGCTCTGTATCTGCTGCTGAAAACAGCTGAACCTCCGCGACGCGTCAACAACTACAGTAGTAACACTGTTTTCCACTGAAATGCACCTAAACTTTCTGAGGACCACATGATGTGAAAATGCAATAAAACTTTCTTACCTGTAAATCTGGTCATGTTTTCTGTATAAATAAATGTTATCCATTCTTTGTGCTCAAACGCCAAAGCAGGGGCGAATCCAGATGGAATGGGGGCGTGGGGCAAGGATGTGCCCCCTCTCCCCACACACACACACACACACACACACAACACCCCTAGATTAAAGGTCCAGTTTTGAAGCCTTTTTTTTACAACTACTAATACTACTTAAAATAATAAGAATTTTGACAAGTAAAATGTTTAGAGAGAATTTAAATGTTAGAAAAATGTTAGAATGAATGTAATAGTTACATTTATAAACAATGTAGGTTAGAAATTGCAATTTTTACTGTTACTGCTGTCAACAGTTAAATATGAGGTCAAGAAAGAGGTCTTTATTTTACTTTTTATAAAACAAGTATTTATTTTCATTGAAGTCAAGAAAGGGTGACTATAAAGTGAGTTTTGGCAAAACAAGTATCATTGTCATGTTGAGGTTGTTGGGAAAGTGTAACGACACGGACCCACAACAGGGGGCGTAAATGAACGGACAATAGATGAGCCAAAATACAACACTTTACTGTTGTGAAATGTGCACAACGAGAATACAGTGGTCACCGTCTCCGACTGTCGGATCTGGTACTGCTGGCAGGATGCAGAGAAACAGATATGATGAGTGTGTGAAAACACACCCAGTAAACAGTCAGCAGGAACAACAGTTTCTTTCAAGGTGGGAAAGACACCTCCACCTCTGACACTGAATTACCACAGACACCTCGCCTGAACCACACTTAAAGAGTTCGGTGTGAGGAGTGAAGACCGTCACTCTAATCACCGGCTGCGAACCCCAGCCTCCAGCTGCACGTATGGATCAGGTACGTCTGTAACAGTTCAAGAAAGATTACTTATGTTTGGTACAACAACAACGGCTGAGAGTTTACCTCGTAGGTAGACGACATCTCGGCGACGAGGTGGAGATATCGTCCGGCTTTTGTAGTGTGGGTGATGACCTGGTGATTGGTGACAGCTGTCGTAGTTGATGAGTGATAGCTGTCACTCCCGGGTGTTCCTGTGAGGCGGCAGCACCCTCTCGTGCCTGAAGCCCACACTTCAGGCAGGGCACCCTTTGGTAGTGGGCCATACCTCCTCTTCAGCGGCCCACACAACAGAGGTGGCAGAGGGTTGTTGTCGGCAGGTGGGGAAAGTAACTAAAAAAGTAACTAGTAATCTAACTTAGTTACTTTTCCAACTGAGTAATCAGTAAAGTAACTAAGTTACTTTTTCAAGGAGTAATCAGTAATCAGTAATTGGATTACTTTTCAAAGTAACTGTGGCAACACTGCTTACAGCCTTATTCAAAAATGGATGAGATTCATTTTTCCCCTCTCAATACCACAAAATTACAATGTAAAGAAGATTTTGTTTTTTGTTTTCTTTTTCTTTTTTTTTTTACAAATTTATTAAAAAAACAACAACTAAGAAATCATATGTACATACGTATTCGGACCCTTTGCCATCAAGCTCAGACTTGAGCACAGGTGCATCCTGTTTCCACTGACCATCCTTGAGATGTTTTGACAGCTTAATTGGAGTCCTCCTGGGGTAAATTCAGTTGATTGGACATGATTTGGAAATGCACACACCTGTCTACATAAAAGGTCCCACAGCTGACAGTGCATGTCAGAGCACAAACCAAGCATGAAGTCAAAGGAATTGTTTGTAGACCTCTGCTACAGGATTGTCTCACAAATTGAGGCACAAATCTGGGGAAGGATACAAAAAAATTTCTGCAGCTTTGAAGGTCTCAATGAGCACAGTGGCCTTCATCATCTGTAAATGAAAGACGCTGGGATCCACCAGGACTCTTCCTTGAGCTGGAACTGAGCAATCGGGGGAGCAGGGCCTTAGTCAGGGAGGTGACCAAGATCCTAATTAGTCACTGTGTCAGAGCTCCAGCATTCCTCTGTGGAGAGAGGAGAACCTTTGAGAAGGGCAACCATCTCTGCAGCAATCCACCAATCAGGCCTGTATGGTAGAGTGGCCAGACAGAAGCCACTCCTTAGTAAAAGGCACATGGCAACCCACCTGGAGTTTGCCAAAAGGCAACTGAAGGACTCTCAGATCATGAAAAACAAAATTCAAACAAAACCAGGCACCGTCCCTACAGTGAAGCATGGTGGTGGCAGCATCATGCTGTAGGGATATTTTTCAGCACAAGGACCTGGGAGACTAGTCAGGATTGAGGGAAAGATGAATGCAGCAATGCAGAGAGACATCTTGGATGAAAACCTGCTCCAGAGCGCTCTTGACCTCAGACTGGGGTGACAGTTCATCTTTTCAGCAGGACAATGACCCTAAGCACACAGCCAAGATATCAAAGGAGTCCACAGTGGCCCAGTCAGAGCCCAGGCCTGAATCCGATTGAACATCTCTGGAGAGATCTGAAAATGGTTGTGCACCAACACTCCTCATCCAACCTGATGGAGCTTGAGAGGTGCTGCAAAGAGTAATCTGAAAAACTGCCCAAAGGTAGGGGCACCAAGCTTGTGGCGTCACATTCAAGAAGACTTGAGGCTGTAATTGCTACCAAAAGTTGGTCAACAATGTATTGAGCAAAGGGTGTGATTACTTATGTACGTGTGATTCCTTAGTTTTTTTATTTTTAAATTTTATTTTATTTAGAAAAAGTGACTGGAGGTAAGTCCCGTGTCCATTCTTTGTGTGCAATGTCTCTCACTGCTATTTTTTCATCTTCATATCATTACCATGTTCTGTACTTGACCTCCCCTCACATTCTCACTAAATGTCAACAACTGAATATTCATCACGACTCTGACACCCCACCTCTTTTCATTGCTTTCAATCTCATCTCAGCCAGGGAACATTTTTTCTCCTTGCTCTGCTTCCACAGACTGATTAGCAGCATATCTGACGATTACCAATTACCAATGTTATTACAGTCATTTTCAAGCAATATTCTGCTTCTCCGCCCTCTGAGTGATCAAAAGAGCTCTGAAATTTTTTTCCTCTTTTCTTTCCTTGCAAATCATTCAAGCTCTTTCGCTCCATGTTACAGATGATTTTTAATATGCAAAAGACTTAATGAAGAACCAAACTGAGTTGGTAAAGTCTTGCCTTTAAATGCAAAATGCTGTGTTTACACAAAATCCAGAAATTACAATTTTGCAAAGGGGATTAGAGAAAGGGAGTGACTGGAAAAACAGTGAGATCAGCCCTGGGATTGATAGAAGCACATATGCATATTCATAATTTAAAGGAGGAAGACGGAGGGGGGTGGTGGGTATGAGAATAAAATGAGGAATTATCCAAAACAAGAGAAAGCTACTTTTCTCTCCTATTGTTCGCAACAGGACTAATGTTGTCCTCTATTAATCCCACCATACCTACAATATCATAATTTTCCACATTAGCTTACACAGCAAAACAACACCAAGCAGGCAGTTCAGTCATCTACTGCCAAGCTGTTGGAGTGTTTACCAGAATCAATCAGTGCTCAAGGGAAGCGATGCACCCTGCATGTGAGAAAGTAGGTGCTTAGGAGGCCTTAAAATAGGAGTCATGGTAGATGTTAAGTTGCATAATCATGGCAATATCATGTCAGGTTCACAAACCTAAAGAGGTTACAGCATTTTTTTTGGGGGGGGGGGGGGGGGGGGTTACATAATACTTCACTTTCATTTAATGTTAACATTGGAAAATAAAGTGTAGTATTTTCTGTATTTCTCCTGATCCACACACACCTCCCCCAGCGCCTCCAGGGGAACCCTGAGGCGTTCCCAAGCCAGCCGAGAGACGTAGTCCCTCCAGCGTGTCCTGGGTCCTCCCCGGGGCCTCCTCCCAATGGGACATGCCAAGGTTCAAACAATAAACGCAAACTACATTTTGAACAATATATACAAAATGGTCTATGCATTTTGTTTGTCCTCATCACAAAGCAATTTCTGTCTGCTATTACACAAAGGTTACATCACAAACTTCTACTTCTACTGTGTTTTGGAGTGTTCTGTGCTGCTCCTAAAGCAGCTTTCATTCACACTTTGGCCCACTTCGGCTCCTTACAGTCTGAGAAGCGGCCCTCCCCCCCGCTCCATTGATATGGTAAACAGTGCTTTGTGCAGAGAAAGCAACATAATTATCCAGTAACATTCACATGCAAACTAGTGGAGCAATCCTGATAGTTACACACTCTTTGTTTGAGCACATGAGAATGTCATCAGAGGCTCTCCGTCTGCTCTGTCTGCTTTCACTGATCGCTGTGCGTAATGGCACAGGTCGCCTTGGAGCCAAATAGTATGTGCTCATTGGAGCTCCCAGGGTGCTATTCAAATGGGCCAACTAGTAACATATCACTCCTGAAAATGATCTTTGGCTTTTCACGTGAGGTAAATCTGCCCTACGATTGGATTTTGGTAAACCATGTGACGGTTAACCAATTCCGATAGGACACACATTGCACACGTCATCACACAGCTTCTATGAGGAGTACAAAGATGGCCGATGGCTGGCTCAAAAGTTCGCAGAGTTAACTTTTCAGCAAAAAAAGTATGTTTCTATTTCATATCATTAAAAAAGTTATTTAGAATTTAGTAAAGCTTGATCTTAGCCGACGTATACGACGGCGTCGGCCCCAGAAGGTTAAGAAATGATTCAAGCCACTGATATCAGTAGTCTTTTTGCTTAACAATTTCCTTATCGGTCCTTCAGAACAGCAGTTGTTTTTGAGGTTGTTTGTCGGGAAAATGATCATTCCTCTACGTTGATTACAGACCCTGCAGTGGCTCTGTAATCAACCGTTTCTGCAGCGCAACACCACTTTGAAACGTGAACCATTGAAGCAATACTTCGATCCAATGGCTCATGGTTCTTTGATTCGCTGCTCTTCAGAAACGGCAAGTCCGCTTCTTAACCCCTCTCAAAGCCATTAAAATATCATGAGTCACTTTTGTGTGGATTAAAGTCACTAACTGGGACTCATGTCTTGTTGCAGTCAAGAAACGAGAATCGTCCTCTGTTCCGTCCTCAGCTCCAAACGCTGTGCAGCTCTCTGCTGAGACAGTGTCCGGTCAGAATTAATAACTTCAAAACGAATTGCCGCTTTGAATAAAATGACACCGCTTACAAACGTTGTAATATAGACAAGAAACTACAATCGACTAAAACATTTTTTTTCCTCCCAAAATGAGACGTCCTGCATTTCATACTTATTTACTTTAAGACTCAATAAAATTTTTTCAATGTAATCGGCTTATAAAGCACCAAATCACAACAAAAGCCATCTCAAGGTGCCTCACATAGAACAGTTCAACAAAAAAAAATGTAAATAAATTAATTAAAAATTCAAATACATAATAAAAACAGAAGTAAAAGAATAAAACAGATAAAAAAATAAAAACTATTCATAAGAAAGACAATAAAAATAGGCTTTAAGTCTTAACTTAAAAATGTCCACGGACTCTGACTGCGTCATGGTCGCAGGAAGACTGTTCCACACAGCAGGTGCACAATAAGAAAAAGCTCTTTGACGCTTTGACATAGAAAACCTGTAAAGCTTTTAGTACACAAAGAATTCACAAGAGGTATTGATAAGGGAATCGATAAGGAATAGGTTTCAATAAGCGGAATCGATAATGGTATCGATATTGATAAAATCTTATCGATACCCATCCCTACTCATGACACAGAGTCTGCTCTGACTTATATTTCAAAGTGAATTACATGTCATAAAATACTTCATTATCATCTATGGCCACAACTCAGCCACATGGGGTGTGCAGCCAGTACATTCTGGGTGCCAGTCCCAAGCCCAGATAAATGAGGAGGGTTGTGTCAGGAAGGGCATCCAGTGTAAAACAAGCCAACCCAACTATGCAGATTAAGAATCAAATTTCCATACCGGATCGGTCGCGGCCCAGGTTAACAACATCTGCCACCGGTGCTGTTGCCCAACAGAGTGCCAGTGGAAATTGGGTTACTGCTGGGTGAAGACAACAAAGAAGAGGAGGAGAACGTCTCCACAAACAGCGGGAAAAGACGAAAAGTAGAAGGGTGGAAATGAGAATGGGGACTTTGAATGTTGGTAGTATGACTGGTAAAGGGAGAGAGTTGGCTGATATGATGGAGAGGAAAAAGGTAGACATATTGTGTGTGCAAGAGACCAAGTGGAAGGGAAGTAAGAGCAGGAGCATTGGCGGTGGCTACAAGTTGTTGTACCATGGTGAGGACAGGAAGAGAAATGGTGTTGGGGTCATTTTAAAGGAAGAGTATGTTAAAAGTGTGTTGGAGGTTAAGCGAGTGTCTGACAGGGTGATGAGTGTGAAGTTGGAAATTGAAGGGGTGACAATGAATATCATCAGTGCATATGCCCCACAGGTAGGTTGTGAGATGAAGGAGGAAGATTTCTGGATTGTGTTAGATGAGGTGGTGGAGAGTGTGCCCAAGCATGAAACTGTGGTGGTAGGAGCGGACTTCAATGAGCATGCTGGTGAAGGGAACAGAGGTGATGAGGAAGTAATGGGTAGATATGGTATCAAGGATAGGAATGGGGAAGGACAGACGGTAGTTGATTTTGCAAAAAGGATGGAAATGGCTGTGGTGAATACCTACTTTAAGAAAAGGGAGGAGTACAGGGTAACATATGAGTGGAGGAAGGTGCACACAGGTGGACTACATTCTTTATAGGAGATGCAAACTAAAAGAAATCAGAGACTGTAACGTGGTGGCAGGAGAGAGTGTCGTTAGACAGCATAGGATGGTTGTTTGTAGAATGACTTTAGAGGTAAAGAAGAAGAAGAGAGTGAGAGCTCAACAAAGGATCAGATGGTGGAAGCTGAAGGAGGAAGACTGTTGTGTGAAATTTAGAGAGCAGGTGAGAGAAGCACTGGTTGGAGGGGAAGCAATTTTGGACAACTGGAAAAGTACTGCAGATGTGGCAAGGGAGACAGCTAGGACAGTACTGGGTATGACATCTGGACAGTGGAAGGAAGACAAGGAGACTTGGTGGTGGAATGAAGAGGTCCAGGAAAGCATAATGAGAAAGAGGTTGGCGAAAAAGTTTTGGGATAGTCGGAGAGATGAAGAAAGTAGACAGGAGTATAAGGAGATGCGGCGTAAGGCGAAAAGAGAAGTGGCAAAAGCGAAGGAAAAGGCATATTGCGAGCTGTACAAGAAGTTGAATAGTAAGGAAGGAGAAAAGGCCTTTTACCGATTGGCCAGACAAAGGGACAGAGCTGGAAAGGATGTGCAGCAGGTTAGGGTGGTAAAAGATGCACATGGTAATGTGCTGATAGGTGAGGACTGTGTGCTGAGAAGGTGGAGGGAATATTTTGAAGAGCTGATGAATAAAGAAAATGAGCAAGAGAAAAGGCTGGATGATGTGGTGAGAGTAAATCAGGAAGTACAATAGATTAGTAAGGAAGAAGTGAGGGCTGCTATGAAGAGGATTAAGAGTGGAAAGGCAGTTGGTCCAGGTTTTTTCCAGTGGAGGCATGGAAATGTCTAGGAGAGATGACAGTGGAGTTTCTAACCAGATTGTTTAATAAAATCTTGGAAAGTGAGTGGATGCCTGAGGAGTGGAAACGAAGTGTGCTGGTTCCTGTTTTCAAGAAGAAGGGTGATGTGCAGAGCTGCAGTAACTACAGAGGCATAAAGTTGATCAGCCACAGCATGAAGTTATGAGAAAGAGTAGTAGAAGCTAGGCTTAGAAAACAGGTGAAGATCTGTGAGCAGCAATATGGTTTCATGCCGAGAAAGAGCACTACAGATGCAATGTTTGCTCTGAGAATACTGTTGGAGAAGTACAGAGAAGGCCAGAAAGAGTTACATTGTGTGTTTGTGGACTTAGAAAAAGCTTATGATAGGGTGCCAAGAGAAGAGCTGTGGTATTGTATGAGGAAGTCTGGAGTGGCAGAGAAGTATGTTAGGGTAGTGAAGGACATGTACAAGAATAGTGTGACAGCGGTCAGATGCGCAGTCGGAATGACAGACTTATTCAAGGTGGAGGTGGGATTACCCCAAGGATCAGCTCTGAGTCCTTTCTTGTTTGCAGTGATGATGGACAGGTTGACGGATGAGATCAGACAGGAGTCCCCATGGACTATGATGTTTGCAGATGACATTGTGATCTGTAGTGAGAGTAGAGAGCAAGTCGAGTCTAGTCTGGAGAGGTGGAGATATGCTTTGGAGAGAAGGGGAATGAAAGTCAGTAGAAGCAAGACTGAGTACATGTGTGTGAATGGGAGGGAACTCAGTGGAATAGTGCAGTTACAAGGAGTAGAAGTGGTGAAAGTAGATGAGTTTAAATATTTGGGGTCAAGTGGTCAAAGTAATGGAGAGTGTGGTAAAGAGGTGAAGAAGAGAGTGCAGGCAGGGTGGAGTGGGTGGAGAAAGTTGGCAGAAGTGATTTGTGACCGAAGAATATCAGCAAGAGTGAAGGGGAGAGTTTACAAAACAGTAGTGAGACCAGCAATGTTGTACGGTTTAGAGACGGTGGCACTAACAAAAAGACAGGAGGCAGAGCTCGAGGTGGCAGAGCTGAAGATGTTGAGATTCTCTTTGGGAGTGACAAGAATGGACAAGATTAGGAATGAACATATCAGAGGGACAGCTCAGGTGGGACGGTTTGGAGACAAAGAGAGGCGAGATTGAGATGGTTTGGACATGTGTAGAGGAGGGACCCTGGGTATATTGGGAAAAGGATGCTGAGGATGGAGCCACCAGGCAGGAGGAGAAGAGGGAGGCCAAGGAGGAGGTTGATGGATGTGCTGAGGGAGGACATGCAGGTGGTTGGTGTGACAGAGGAAGATACATAGGACAGGGTGAGATGGAAATGATTGATCTGCTGTGGCGACCCCTAACAGGAACAGCCGAAAGACAAAGAAGATCATCTATGGCCACAAGATGACATTGTCTACATGCATGACAGCTGATGGTTGCTGCTGTATATTGATCTGAATTAGCTTCTGTTAGAGCTGCAATCCAGAGCAGAAGGTCGTGGTAATGTTCCATTAAGCTGCATGCCAATGACCCTAACAGAAGAAAAAGAAGATCTCAATGAAGAAAATGTGCTGGGACTTTGAGTAAACCATGCTTTCAAACAAAACACACACACACACACACACACACACACACACACACACACACACACACACACACACACACACACACTTGAATAAAGAGTGTGAACAGCATATAAAGAGAAAGAATAACTTTCGTACTGCTGGTGCTCAACTTGTTTGAACTTTGTGGGACACTTGGAGGGCAGCAAGGAGGACAGCTAGGCTAAGGTAAGGCTAACTGTAGTGTGTTAAAATATGTATTCAATTAAAAAGTATATTTATATTTAGTGACATAAACATGCACATGGTTACATCCCTCTTGACATTTGGTAGCACTTTACTTGAAGGCATCGTCATAATTGTGACATGACACTGTCATAACTGTTACATGACAAAGTCATGAATGTGTGTCATAAACATTATGTCAATGTCATAAATATTTATAACTGCTGTTACTAAGTCTCATTCAGTTTTTGTCATGACAAGTTGACATTTTTTGGGTCGTCTTGATTATGACAACTTGACATTAATCAAAATGACATTACCAGAAGTGTCTTTGTCATGACAACTTGAGATTAAATTTGTTTAGGATGTCCTTATTATGACAACTTGACATTAATCAAAGTGTCATGACCAGAAGTTGTCTTTGTCATGACAACTTGACATTAAATTTGTTTTGAGATGTCGTTATTATCAGTGATGCCGGTCGGCAGCTGGGAAAAGTAACTAAAAAAGTAACTAGTAATCTAACTTAGTTACTTTTACAATTGAGTAATCAGTAAAGTAACTAAGTTACTTTTACAATTGAGTAATCAGTAAAGTAACTAAGTTACTTTTTCAAAGTAACTGTGGCAACACTGGTTATTATGACAACTTGACATTAATCAACATGATATTACCAGAAAATGTCTTTGTAATAACAACTTGACATAAACAACATATGCATCTATTTTTGTGTTTATGGCAAGTTGACATAATGATTATTAGGTAGCACTTTATAATGACTACACCTTATTTAGCCTTAAGCATGAATAAATATGTAATGAATTCATCACAAATAATTAAGAATGACTCATACTTAAGTAATTAAGAAGTCCCTTTTGTTGCTTCATGGTTTGCATTTTTGTCATCACAGCAAATCCAAGATGCATCTGCATGTTGAATTGACACATTTTACGCTGGATGCCCTTCTTGACACAATTCTATATCACATGGAGAAATGTGGCAGAGGTGGGGTTTGAACTAGGAACCTTCCACACTTAAACCAAGGGTATTAACCACTTAGAGTCACCACTCCAGCCTACTTAATAAGTAATTAATACATTTAATTAATGCTTTACTTCTCACGAAAAGTCAAATTCATTATGTGTTTACTCATTGTTTTTCATACACAATGAACAAACTATTTGTAAGTGCACTATGTAGGCACTATTATGCCATGAATTACTTTGTGGTCATGGCAAGTTGACATAATGATTATTATAATTACATGCACCAATTTGAATATCTTCATTACACTGCCATAACTGTGTCATGACTCACAACAGTCAGTTGATACTTCATGATATGTTATTGACAAATCAAAATGCTACCACTTTACTTGAGGTCAAAAAATATATTTATTACATGGTCATATTGGGGTCATGACAGTCAGTTTATACGTCGTGATATGTTAATGACAAATCATAAAGCTACCACTTTACTTGAGGTCAAAGAATATCTTCATTACATTGTCATAATGGTGCCATGACAGTCAGTTTATCACAGTCATGATATGTTAATGACAAATCAAAATGCTACCACTTTACCTGAGGTCAAAGAATATCTTAATTACATTGTCATTATGGTGTCATGACAGTCCGTTTATATGTTGTGATATGTTAATGACAACTCAATTCTGCAATGCATTACTAATTCAGGCAATTACAACTACTTTTTTGTGAACACTATGAAAGTGAAGACTATTTATGCTTTATAAAGTATTTTTTCAGGTAGACAAAACCCTAAAATGTCACAAATCTCTTTTCAGTTCAGAAATCAGATCAAAATCAGTATAAGTAAAGCCACAAAGCATCGATACAGAAGTATTTGCAAAACTGTACGGAAATAAAAACAATATACTATGTACACACTTTTACATATGTTATAAAAGAAAAAAAGTGCCACCAAAACTTAGCCACACAGTAGCAAAACTTGTGTTGGCTACTTAAAATCACAAAATAATAATAAACAAAATATTTATCAGTGCAAATACTTGTAAATCATAAATACAACTCTGAAATACTTTCTGAAACCAATAAACAGTCAACAATATAATCCATCATTACTTTATCTTAAAAGTCAGTAGCTTTAGACTTCTAGTCTTTAATCAGCTGTCCTTCCTCTGGATCCTCTTTTATTGTAAATGCACACTGCAATGCAAACAGAGAGCTTAACCTCACTGTTGTAGTTTTTTAAGACTTCCCTTTATTTGCTACGTGCAGTGATCGACAGCTCTGCAATGGGAGCTGTTATCAAGATGGTGTTTCAGTCCACTTAATAGCACATAAACGCTCCAGCCATTGTTGCATCTCTCCTGAAGAGCTTGAGCAGACACTGGTACCAGGACACCACCTAATTTGGACTTTGGGCTGGAATAGAAGTATTAAATACCAATTATACAGGTCAAAATAAAGAGACACAACATATTAACACATGCAAATAAAAAAGGAAAAATATTAAAAATTTACCTCTCTGACAGTCATCTTCCTCATTCTTCTGTGACTTTTCCCATTCATCCTGTTTTTGTTCTTCCTCTTCTTCCTGTCATCATCTGATGACATTGGTGAGGAGTAATACTCAGATGACTCAGATGAACATTCTAACGCTGTGTCGGAGGAAAGACCTATTGCATCTCCGGAATCCTTTTTAGAGCGGGCATCCTTTTAAAGAACTATAAAAACAAATCTAAAAGATAAAGATAATTGATTAAAACACTAGAATAGACTCAATTTGCTGTATAATTGTAATGTTGGGGCAAATACAGAAATACACACAAGGCAACGCATACAGTACATTTTAATATAGTGAAAAAGATTTACCTGATGTCAACTGCTACTTCAGAAAGTCTCGTTCATGAGTCAGCTCATCGATTTTGTTGTTTTGCCAGTCTACCTTCATCTCCAGCATTTTATTTCATCTGATCTTTTTCATCCAACATTGCAGTTGGGGCCATCGTAAGGCAGAGAGCACAGAGAAGTCCATTTATTAAAATAAAAGAAAACTATTACACTGAATGGACACTTTTCAAGTTGCACTGCAGAGACATCTGGTTAATGAGCCTTTCGCTTGTGTGTTTGGCGTGATTAGAAAGAACAGCTTGTTATGACACCTCACGGCTAACCAATTGGTTGTTATGGGCCAGTTACTGTGTTTGTGAAGCGTTGTGTCTTTTCCAAAAAAGCGAAAATTAAAAACCAAAACAGTCTGTGAGTCTTACCAAAAAACAGAAGAGTGATGGACTTCTGCTGACAGGAGCTTCTTTCAGAGACTGTTCATCAGTGTGTTCCCGGTGTGAGGGGAGTGCTGAAACCCCCACACCGGCCAGAGAGAGGCAGCACACTTTCTTCCCCTTCTCTTCTCAGTTATTCATATCTCACTGGGACTAATACTCAGTTCTCCTCAGTGTTGCCAGTGTCATGTATCACATACACCAATGTTGAATTCAGAAATGTAATAATTTGTTTTCTTATGCTTCTAAAGTCATTGTCACATATGATGCAATGGTCACAGTTTTATGAATATTTAGTCAGACTCTTGACAATGAAATTTAATTTTGAATTTTGACTGTATTTCTACTTGCTTTTAAATTCCCCTCATTATTCTACATTAAGTCTCCTTCACTCTGTTCATCTTACATACAATATTCACATACATTCATTGCTATAATTTTCATTCACCTGCTCAGTTTTTTTTTATACAGCTTAGTTTAACTTTTTTCTTCAAACACAAAATACAGAATGCATCTCATTTTCAGGCTTATTCCCTCACGCTTACATTTACATAAATTATGACAGTTGGATTTTTTTTAATTATGTTTTTTAATCAAAGTTTATACGAGTTTGGTGTAATTATCAGCAAGCTCAAATATATATATATATACTCAACAAAAATATAAACGCAACACTTTTGGTTTTGCTCCCATTTTGTATGAGATGAACTCAAAGATCTAAAACTTTTTCCACATACACAATATCACCATTTCCCTCAAATATTGTTCACAAACCAGTCTAAATCTGTGATAGTGAGCACTTCTCCTTTGCTGAGATAATCCATCCCACCTCACAGGTGTGACATACCAAGATGCTGATTAGACACCATGATTAGTGCACAGGTGTGCCTTAGACTGCCCACAATAAAAGGCCACTCTGAAAGGTGCAGTTTTATCACACAGCACAATGCCACAGATGTCGCAAGATTTGAGGGAGCGTGCAATTGGCATGCTGACAGCAGGAATGTCAACCAGAGCTGTTGCTCGTGTATTGAATGTTCATGTCTCTACCATAAGCTGTCTCCAAAGTCGTTTCAGAGAATTTGGCAGTACATCCAACCAGCCTCACAACCGCAGACCATGTGTAACCACACCAGCCCAGGACCTCCACATCCAGCATGTTCACCTCCAAGATCGTCTGAGACCAGCCACTCGGACAACTGCTGAAACAATCGGTTTGCATAACCAAAGAATTTCTGCACAAACTGTCAGAAACCGTCTCAGGGAAGCTCATCTGCATGCTCGTCGTCCTCATCGGGGTCTCGACCTGACTCCAGTTCGTCGTCGTAACTGACTTGAGTGGGCAAATGCTCACATTCGCTGGCGTTTGGCACGTTGGAGATGTGTTCTCTTCACGGATGATGCGAAGGAGATGTGTTGCACTGCATGAGGCAAATGGTGGTCACACCAAATACTGACTGGTATCCCCCCCAATAAAACAAAACTGCACCTTTCAGAGTGGCCTTTTATTGTGGGCAGTCTAAGGCACACCTGTGCACTAATCATGGTGTCTAATCAGCATCTTGATATGGCACACCTGTGAGGTGGGATGGATTATCTCAGCAAAGGAGAAGTGCTCACTATCACAGATTTCGACTGGTTTTTGAACAATATTTGAGGGAAATGGTGATATTGTGTATGTGGAAAAAGTTTTAGATCTTTGAGTTCATCTCATACAAAATGGGAGCAAAACCAAAAGTGTTGCATTTATATTTTTGTTGAGTATATATATATATATACAAGGTCTGTGAGAAAAGTATCCAACCTTTTTATTTTATGCAAAAAATATATGGATTTGATTCATATGTTTTTACGTCAGCCAAGCTTGAACCTTTGTGCGCATGCGTGAGTTTTTCCACGCCTGTCGGTTGCGTCATTCACCTGTGGGCAGGCTTTGAGTGAGCACTGGTCCACCACTCTCGTTGTTGTTTCATTGCGAGGAAATGGCGGAATGATTTGGGCTTTTTTTCCATCAGACTTTTTTCAGAAACTGTTAGAGACAGGCAGCTGGAAACCATTCGAAAAATTTATCTGGCTTTCAGTGAAAATTTTACGGGCTTCACAGAGAATAAGGAGCGTTACTACAGGTTTAAGGACAGCCCACAATGGCGCATGGCGCGCCGCACTCCGAGCCGCGATCGAGAGGCAGAAAGCACCACATCATTTCTAAACGGATCGCTGTGTGGAGCCGGGACCATCGTGTGCAATTTCTCTGATTATCACAAGAGCTGGACATCAGCCATTTTCTGGCAGATTTCACTTTTAACAAGAGATTTTGTCATGGAAAGCCGAGCGGAGGCTTCGCGCATCATGACGGAGCCGCTGATGGAGCGAGACAAAGGAACACCTCCGTTTCGAACCTCGGAGTGAGGACAAGTTGGGACAAGCCTATCTCAGCTTTCAGTGCTTACCAGTCGAGTGAGTATAAGAGAAATTGTGGAGAGCTGATTAGTAGAGTAATTAGAATACAAAAAAAGTTAACTGTATTCCGCTACAGTTACAGAAAAAAAGACGTATTCAGATTACAGGTATATTTAGTAAAAATGGGGATTAGTTCGCAGGATTACAATTTTAATGAATTTTACGATATTATCTGTATATATTTTTTTTCTTTGAAATGAAAATGTCCCTTCATGGACAGCGACATGACGTCTTCTAACTGGGCAAAATATTGATTAAGTACCCGGATGTTAATGCATTTTCAATGGAGATTCGCGATTGAACACACTCAGAAAAATGCTCGCAAAATACGTGTTAAAATGCCATTTTGACCTGGATATCGAGCCAATAAAATTAAATGACATTAAATTCTGTCAGAAAAGTATTAAACTTACTCTGACACACACACATTCCCAAATATTAGTGTTGAAAGTTACATGGATCTGCGCTGTTCAAGCTGCTGAACTGCTGCTGTGTTCAACGCAGCGCGGCTCCTAAACCATTACAATACGTTTATATATATTATATTTTTACACA
Source organism: Thalassophryne amazonica (assembly GCF_902500255.1). Classification (NCBI taxonomy): domain Eukaryota; kingdom Metazoa; phylum Chordata; class Actinopteri; order Batrachoidiformes; family Batrachoididae; genus Thalassophryne; species Thalassophryne amazonica. The sequence continues at coordinate 72,137,154 of NC_047108.1, forward strand.
ATTATCCTTTATTGACTGAGTTTCATTCAGGAAGTCAGTGGTGTGGGTACACATCTCTATGTGTGGGTGTGACTCTGAGCGGCACAGCGTGGGTCATTATAATCTCATTATTTTAAGGTGCAAATTAAAAAAAATCCCCCGTCTTGTCGAAGACGGGGGATTTTTTTTTGTGTGTGTATATATATATATATATATATATATATATATATATATATATATATATATATATATAATTGATACACTCATAACATTATGGTGCTTAAACAATGCACAACATTCCTTCCTCAAAATATGAAACATTCATGGACTCAATTAATTGGAAAAGCATTTACCATTAATCAAAGAATCTTACTGAACTAACAGAAAAAAAAAAACAGATTGTATCTGTATTGTTCTCCAAAAGATTTCACTACAAACTCTACATCCTTCATCTACAGCCTTTGAACTGGCGACTTATGCAGTTTACAGCTGCACAAGTAGGCACTTTGCAGAAACTTTGCAAAATCACCAGGGAGTGGTTGAAGGGAGTGGTAATATGGCGCAGGCACTGCTTCAAATATACTATCAATCAATCAATCAATCAATTTTTTTTTTATATAGCGCCAAATCACAACAAACAGTTGCCCCAAGGCGCTTTATATTGTAAGGCAAGGCCATACAATAATTATGTAAAACCCCAACGGTCAAAACGACCCCCTGTGAGCAAGCACTTGGCTACAGTGGGAAGGAAAAACTCCCTTTTAACAGGAAGAAACCTCCAGCAGAACCAGGCTCAGGGAGGGGCAGTCTTCTGCTGGGACTGGTTGGGGCTGAGGGAGAGAACCAGGAAAAAGACATGCTGTGGAGGGGAGCAGAGATCGATCACTAATGATTAAATGCAGAGTGGTGCATACAGAGCAAAAAGAGAAAGAAACAGTGCATCATGGGAACCCCCCAGCAGTCTACGTCTATAGCAGCATAACTAAGGGATGGTTCAGGGTCACCTGATCCAGCCCTAACTATAAGCTTTAGCAAAAAGAAAAGTTTTAAGCCTAATCTTAAAAGTAGAGAGGGTGTCTGTCTCCCTGATCTGAATTGGGAGCTGGTTCCACAGGAGAGGAGCCTGAAAGCTGAAGGCTCTGCCTCCCATTCTACTCTTACAAACCCTAGGAACTACAAGTAAGCCTGCAGTCTGAGAGCGAAGCGCTCTATTGGGGTGATATGGTACTATGAGGTCCCTAAGATAAGATGGGACCTGATTATTCAAAACCTTATAAGTAAGAAGAAGAATTTTAAATTCTATTCTAGAATTAACAGGAAGCCAATGAAGAGAGGCCAATATGGGTGAGATATGCTCTCTCCTTCTAGTCCCCGTCAGTACTCTAGCTGCAGCATTTTGAATTAACTGAAGGCTTTTTAGGGAACTTTTAGGACAACCTGATAATAATGAATTACAATAGTCCAGCCTAGAGGAAATAAATGCATGAATTAGTTTTTCAGCATCACTCTGCAAAAAAGCAGTCCTACATATTTGTTTAATATGCGCTTTGAATGACATATCCTGATCAAAAATGACTCCAAGATTTCTCACAGTATTACTAGAGGTCAGGGTAATGCCATCCAGAGTAAGGATCTGGTTAGACACCATGTTTCTAAGATTTGTGGGGCCAAGTACAATAACTTCAGTTTTATCTGAGTTTAAAAGCAGGAAATTAGAGGTCATCCATGTCTTTATGTCTGTAAGACAATCCTGCAGTTTAGCTAATTGGTGTGTGTCCTCTGGCTTCATGGATAGATAAAGCTGGGTATCATCTGCGTAACAATGAAAATTTAAGCAATACCGTCTAATAATACTACCTAAGGGAAGCATGTATAAAGTGAATAAAATTGGTCCTAGCACAGAACCTTGTGGAACTCCATAATTAACTTTAGTCTGTGAAGAAGATTCCCCATTTACATGAACAAATTGTAATCTATTAGACAAATATGATTCAAACCACCGCAGCGCAGTGCCTTTAATACCTATGGCATGCTCTAATCTCTGTAATAAAATTTTATGGTCAACAGTATCAAAAGCAGCACTGAGGTCTAACAGAACAAGCACAGAGATGAGTCCACTGTCCGAGGCCATAAGAAGATCATTTGTAACCTTCACTAATGCTGTTTCTGTACTATGATGAATTCTAAAACCTGACTGAAACTCTTCAAATAGACCATTCCTCTGCAGATGATCAGTTAGCTGTTTTACAACTACCCTTTCAAGAATTTTTGAGAGAAAAGGAAGGTTGGAGATTGGCCTATAATTAGCTAAGATAGCTGGGTCAAGTGATGGCTTTTTAAGTAATGGTTTAATTACTGCCACCTTAAAAGCCTGTGGTACATAGCCAACTAACAAAGATAGATTGATCATATTTAAGATCGAAGCATTAAATAATGGTAGGGCTTCCTTGAGCAGCCTGGTAGGAATGGGGTCTAATAAACATGTTGATGGTTTGGATGAAGTAACTAATGAAAATAACTCAGACAGAACAATCGGAGAGAAAGAGTCTAACCAAATACCGGCATCACTGAAAGCAGCCAAAGATAACGATACGTCTTTGGGATGGTTATGAGTAATTTTTTCTCTAATAGTTAAAATTTTGTTAGCAAAGAAAGTCATGAAGTCATTACTAGTTAAAGTTAATGGCTTTGTCAGCATTGCTACAGTGCTGAAAAGAAACCTGGGGTTGTTCTTATTTTCTTCAATTAGTGATGAGCAGAAAGATGTCCTAGCTTTACAGAGGGTTTTTTTTATAGAGCAACAGACTCTTTTTGCAGGCTAAGTGAAGATCTTCTAAATTAGTGAGACGCCATTTCCTCTCCAACTTACGGGTTATCTGCTTTAAGCTACGAGTTTGTGAGTTATATCACGGAGTCAGGCACTTCTGATTTAAAGCTCTCTTTTTCAGAGGAGCTACAGCATCCAAAGTTGTCTTCAATGAGGATGTAAAACTATTGACGAGATACTCTATCTCACTTACAGAGTTTAGGTAGCTACTCTGCACTGTGTTGGTATATGGCATTAGAGAACATAAAGAAGGAATCATATCCTTAAACCTAGTTACAGCGCTTTCGAAAGACTTCTAGTGTAATGAAACTTAATCCCCACTGCTGGGTAGTCCATCAGAGTAAATGTAAATGTTATTAAGAAATGATCAGACAGAAGGGAGTTTTCAGGGAATACTGTTAAGTCTTATATTTCCATACCATAAGTCAGAACAAGATTGTTGGGAAAGTGTAGGAACACGGACCCACAACAGGGGGCGCAAATGAACGGACAATGGAGGAAGTCAAATAACAACACTTTACTGTTGTGAAACACGCACAACAAACACAACCAATTACAATATCAGATAATAAGCCGAATCACAACGGTGTCGTGTGGGCAGGCTCGAAGATAGGAGACGTCTGTCCAAGTCGAACCGGAACCACTCGATTTCCTCCGCCACCGAACCCCGGGAATACTGGAGCCGCCAAGTCCCGAACTCCCAGGTGGCCACTGCCTCCGCTTGTCGGATCCGGTACTGCTGGCGAGGAACAGAAACAGTCAGATGTGGGTGCGTCTGCACCCAGCAACACGTAGGGTGGAAACACCACCTCCATCTCTCGTCAGAAAAAACACTGTAGTGCAGGAATGTGAGTACTTATCCAAAATACAGTCTCCTGCTGTTCTTCTCTCTTTCTGTGTAAAGGCAAAAAGTTTTTAATGGTCAAAAGATAATCCGTTAGGCTGGATACGTTACCTCCTTGGTAGAGCGATATCTCGGCAAAGAGGTGGAGATGTCGTCCTGCTGATATACCGATGCTGATCCAATGAGTGGTGACAGCTGTCATAGGTGATGAGTGTCAGCTGTCACCCCGACTGCTCCTGTGAGGCAGCAGCGCCCTCTGGTGCCTGGAGCCCGCACTCCAAGCAGGATGCCCTCTGGTGGTGGTGGGCCAGCAGTACCTCCTCTTCAGCGGCCCACACAACAGGACCCCCCCCTCAACGGGCTCCTCCTGGCGCCCGACCAGGCTTGTCCGGGTGGCGGCGGTAGAAATCGGCCAGGAGGGCTGGGTCCAGGATGAAGCTCCCCTTCACCCAGGAGCGTTCTTCAGGTCCGTACCCCTCCCAGTCCACCAAATACTGGAAGCCCCGGCCCATCCTACGGACATCCAAGAGCCGGCGCACAGTCCAAGCCGGCTCGCCATCGATGATCCGGGCAGGAGGTGGTGCCGGACCCGGAGTACAGAGGGGTGAGGTGTGATGGGGCTTGATCCGGGACACCTGGAAAACGGGATGGATCCGCAGTGAGGCCGGAAGCTGAAGCCTCACTGCGGCTGGACTGATGACCTTGAGGATCTTAAATGGACCGATATACCGGTCCTGCAGCTTAGGGGAGTTCACTTGAAGGGGTATGTCCTTAGTCGACAACCACACTGCCTGCCCTGGCCGGAACGTAGGGGCCGGGGTCCGCCGACAGTCTGCATGGGCCTTCGTCCTCATCCGGGCCCGCAGCAAGGCAGAACGGGCGGCACGCCACACCCGACGGCACTTCTGTAGGTGGGCCTGGACCGAGGGCACACCGACCTCTCCCTCAACCACCGGAAACAAAGGAGGTTGGAACCTCAGACATACCTCGAAAGGGGAGAGGCCGGTGGCTGACGACACCTGGCTGTTATGGGCATACTCGATCCAGGCCAGATGGGTACTCCAGGCCGTCAGGTGCGTGGCTGTCACGCAACGCAGGGCCTGCTCCACTTCCTGATTGGCCCGTTCTGCTTGCCTGTTGGTCTGGGGATGGTACCCGGATGAGAGACTTACCGTGGCCCCCAGTTCCCGGCAGAAGCTCCTCCAGACTTGCGAGGAGAACTGGGGACCACGATCGGAGACGATGTCTGTTGGGATCCCATGCAGCCGGACGACGTGGTGGACCAGGAGGTCCGCTGTCTCCTGGGCCATCGGGAGCTTCGGGAGGGCCACGAAGTGGGCCGCCTTGGAGAAACGGTCCACTATCGTGAGGATGGTGGTGTTGCCCTGGGACGGCGGGAGGCCCGTGACAAAATCCAGGCCGATGTGGGACCAGGGGCGATGGGGCACGGGCAGCGGCTGGAGCAGTCCCGAAGCCCTGCGATGGTCAGCCTTGCCCCTGGCGCAGGTGGTGCAGGCCTGGATATAATCCCGGACGTCGGCCTCTAGGGACGCCCACCAGAAGCGCTGCCGGACGACTGCCACGGTTCTTCGCACCCCTGGATGACAGGAGAGCTTAGAGCCGTGACAGAAGTCCAGGACTGCAGCCCTAGCTTCTGGTGGGACGTAGAGTCTGTTCTTTGGCCCAGTTCCGGGGTCCAGGCTTCGTGCCAGGGCCTCCCGGACGGTTCTCTCTACGTCCCAGGTGAGGGTGGCCACGATAGTGGACTCCGGGATGATGGGTTCCGGTGGATCCGACAACTCCGCTTTGACTTCATCTTCATGTACCCGGGACAATGCATCCGATTTCTGGTTTTTGGTCCCGGTACGGTAGGTGATCCGGAAGTCAAAACGGCCGAAGAACAGTGACCAGCGGGCTTGCCTGGGGTTCAGCCGCTTGGCGGTCCTGATATACTCCAGGTTCCGGTGGTCAGTGAAAACCGTGAATGGCACGGACGTTCCCTCCAACAGATGTCGCCACTCTTCAAGAGCCCCTTTCACCGCAAGGAGCTCTCGATTGCCGACGTCATAATTCCGTTCGGCCGGGGTCAACCTGCGGGAAAAATAGGCACACGGGTGAAGGACCTTATCGGTCTTCCCGCTCTGGGAAAGCACAGCTCCTATCCCTGAGTCCGAGGCGTCCACTTCAACCACTAACTGGCGACTAGGATCGGGCTGCACCAGAACGGGTGCAGACGAGAAGCGCCGTTTCAACTCCTTGAACGCGGCATCGCAACGATCTGACCAGGTGAAGGGGACTTTTGGTGAGGTCAGGGCTGTCAGGGGGCTAACTACCTGACTGTAGCCCTTAATGAACCTCCTGTAAAAATTAGCAAAGCCGAGGAACTGTTGCAGCTTCCTACGGCTGGTGGGTTGGGGCCAGTCTCTCACCGCCGCGACCTTGGCCGGATCAGGAGCGACCGAGTTAGGGGAGATGATAAACCCCAGGAAGGACAAAGAAGTGCGGTGGAACTCGCACTTCTCGCCCTTCACAAACAGCCGGTTCTCCAACAACCGCTGCAGGACCTGACGTACATGTCGGACATGGGTCTCAGGATCCGGACAAAAGATGAGTATATCGTCCAGATATACGAAGACGAATCGGTGCAGGAAATCCCGCAAGACATCATTAACCAATGCTTGGAACGTCGCGGGGGCGTTTGTAAGACCGAACGGCATGACCAGGTACTCAAAGTGACCTAAAGGGGTGTTAAATGCCGTCTTCCACTCGTCTCCCTTCCGGATCCGAACCAGGTGATACGCATTTCTAAGATCGAGCTTGGTGAACATTTTGGCGCCATGCAGGGGCGTGAACACAGAATCCAATAAGGGCAAGGGGTATCTGTTACAAACCGTGATCTCGTTCAGCCCCCTGTAATCAATGCATGGACGTAGTCCGCCATCCTTTTTTCCCACAAAAAAGAAACCTGCACCCATCGGGGAGGTGGAATTCCGGATCAACCCGGCAGCTAGAGAGTCCCGGATGTAGGTCTCCATTGATTCGCGCTCAGGTCGTGAGAGGTTGTACAGCCTGCTGGACGGGAACTCAACGCCTGGAACCAAATCAATGGCACAATCGTAGGGACGGTGGGGGGGAAGGGTGAGCGCCAGATCCTTGCTGAACACATCCACAAGGTCATGGTACTCCACCGGCACCATCCCTAGATTGGGCGGGACTCTGACCTCCTCCTTAGCCTGGGAACCGGGAGGAACCGAGGAACCTAAACATACCCGATGGCAGGTCTCGCTCCATTGAACCACTACCCCGGACGGCCAATCGATCCGGGGATTGTGTTTTAACATCCAGGGGAACCCCAGAATCACACGGGAGGTGGCAGGAGTCACAAAAAACTCGATCACCTCCCGGTGATTTCCTGACACCACCAGAGTTACTGGTGGTGTCTTATGTGTGATAGGAGGGAGTAGGGAGCCATCTAGTGCCCGTACCTGTACAGGAGAGGTAAGCGCCACCAGAGGGAGCCCTATCTCCCTGGCCCATTTGCTGTCTAACAGATTCCCTTCAGAGCCCGTGTCCACCAGTGCTGGGGCCTTCAGGGTTGAATCCTCATAAAGGATTGTAACTGGGAGTCGTGTGGCAATATGGGTGTGTCCCACGTGAATGTCTCGGCCCACCCCTAGCCCAGTTTCTAGGGGCGGTCGTTGGTGTTTAACCGCTCGGGGCAGTCTCTAACCTGATGCTCTGTCGAGCCACAAACAAAACACGCTCCGCGGGCCAGCCTCCTCTGTCTATCTGGTGCCCTAAATGTGGCCCTGCTCGTGTCCATAGCTTCGTCAGCAGGGGGAGCTGTAACCACACGGAGAGTAGGGGCCGTGGAGCGTGGGGAGGGCGGGACGCGGTCGGAACCGGAAGGGAGAGGGACGGCGCGTGCCCGGCCACGCCCTTCATCTCGTTCCCGACGGCGTTCTTCTAACCGATTGTCTAATCGAATAACGAGATCAATAAGCCCATCTAAATCCCGCGGTTCGTCCTTTGCCACCAGGTGCTCCTTGAGGATCAACGACAGTCCGTTTACAAAGGCGGCGCGGAGGGCAGTGCTATTCCAGCCGGACCTCGCAGCCGCGATGCAGAAGTCGACTGCATAGGCAGCTGCGCTCCGGCGCCCCTGTCTCATTGACAGCAGCACGGCTGAAGCGGTCTCTCCTCTATGAAGCCACACATCTGGCTCTGTCCGTCTCCTCCTCTCTGCGCCACTCCATGGCACAGAGCCCAACTACGCATGCAGTCACAAAGTTCTTCTGAAAAACTGGAGTGATGAATTCGGTTGGATGAATATAGGTGGGTGTGTGTGGGGACAATTCACCTCGTTCACAATGGGTTCATTAGAGCTTTTAATCAGCTTGATTACAACTTACAAAACGGCTTCATTTATAAAAATCCATCGAGAATTATGATGACAGTAAAAAAACACAGTAAATGAACAGAATGGCATATTTTCCCCAAATTTTCACACTTTACATAAAACATTTTTTGTTTCTACCCAGATATGTATGGGTTCATTAGAAAGAGCAATTAAAGGGCTTTAAAACAAGCCTACTTTTATTAAAATCTGTTAAGAAATAGTGACAATAAAGGGAGAAAAGCAGCACAGTTTGTCATAATTTCCCCAAATTTCTGCATTTTACATAAACTTTTTTTTTCACCCACACATGCATAGGTGCATTGGAAAGAGCTTTCAATAGGCTTTAAAACAAGCCTACATGTATTAAAATCCATTAAGAAATAGCGACACTAGTGCGAAAAAAGCGGTCAGTTTATTATTTATGATCTGCACATCACCCTTAGCGATGGCGCCGCCCTGTCTTGAGCGACGCTAATAAATTGAGGCGTGCACGTCCATTCCAGGTCTATGTTTCCATGATCCAAGTGGCGCCAGTGGTGGTCCCTGGGAAATGTAGTCTTCACTTCAGAAACATTCACAAAAAGACTTAACTAGCTAATAATATAATGAAGGCAAAGCCTTTGACTGAGCAGTGTTTTTCTCTATGGAAAAATATTGAAGTTGATTGATTGAAATACTGTAAAAATTGAAGATTCAATTGGGCAATATTATTTTATTAATTTTATTCAGGGGTTTATGATTTCATTAAAAAAGTGATGTTTATACAACAACAGATATTTATTATCCTGACTTATGTGAAACTGGCAACATGTATAACGTATTAAATTGCAATTATAAATCTACTGAGCGATATTTAATGACAATATCATAAAACAACATTTTAATTCAATGGAACTAGATATGTATGCTATGTACAATGTAGAAATTTTCATTACAGGACCTCTAATTATAAATATGCAACAGCAATTCTAAATGTAAAATGTTCATTATAGCACCTGCCATTATGAATAAGCAACAAATTACAAACAGTTCATACTATTTCTATATATATCACAGAAATTTGATTCTTTCTTCAAAATCTGTAATTAATGTCACAACAATATATTATTTATGCCTAATTCACAAATTTGATTATAAATGACTAATTACCACTTCTTGTGTCACATACATCTTCTCAGTGTTGAAATATCCCAGGAATCCACTTGCAATCTCACTAACAGGGTTTTATATTTGACTTTCAGATTAAAAAAAAAAAATTACAAACCTGAATGTAGGTCCAGAAGGTAGTTTCATTATTATTCCCTTGCCTTTTAATTACTACATGAACGGCTCATTAATAGCGTGATAATTTTGCTACTTTGTTTACAAACACTGGAAGTGGCTTGTCATAGGATGGGGCCTATGTGGTACAACTACTGACTTTAGAAATGTTTTCATACCGTTTTATGTCCACAGTGTAATTCTTTTTAGCTCTTTAAGCAGTTATGTTGCTTCCAAAAAAATCACTGTCTTCTTACCAGTGTGAATGGCATTGGCAGCAGGTTTGTATGCATTGACCTGTGAACCAGAAGTGTTAGCTATCTCAATGCCATCTCAGTAATTTTTCCGAACTACTTTCTTGACAGAAGCTATAGAGTTACTGCGGTAATGCAGCTCACTCAGTGTATTCCTATGCCAGCCTTTCGCTTGTGTCCAGTGGGACGGCGTAACGCCGTTTCTACACATTTCTGGGAAAAAGTTCTCCCATCATGCACCTCTGTCTCTCCCATCATTCTTCTTGTGTACTTCCTGCATGAACTTCGTGTTTGCAGTGTCAAGCGCAGTGGCGGAAACTGAGCTGAATGGACTGCGAGAACATGCTCGCGCTCGTTTGTCATCATCCTCGCTAAGGTTGGCGGCTCTGCCGCCTCACGCTGCTCGGTATTAGCAACTGTGTGAATTATACATGCATTGCACAATTGGTAAATCATTTATTCAGACACTTCTTGATCATTAATACATTTCTAACTCATGGCGTAATAATACATACATATGTGCACCTACAAATAGTTTGTTCATGGTTTATTAAGTATAGAAACAATTTAGTAAACACATAATGCAGGAGACTATTCATTAGAAGTAAAGCATTAATTACATGTATTAGTTAATTCCTTATTAAGTATGAGTCATTCTTAATTAATTATTCATTACTAAGTCATTCTGTATTTGTTGTTTAATTACGGATAAATAAGGTGTAGTAATTATAAAGTGCTACCTAATAGTCATTATGTCAGCTTGCCATAAAGACACAAATACATGTATATTTTGTTAATGTCAAGTTGTCATAATAAGGACATCCCAAAAAAAAATTTAATGTCAAGTTGTCATATCAAAGACATTTTCTGGGAATGTCACTTTGATTAATGTCAAGTTGTCATAATAAGGACATCCCAAACAAAATTAATGTCAAGTTGTTATGACAAAGACAACTTCTGGTAATATCTCTTTGATTAATGTCAAGCTGTCATAATCAAGACAATCCAAAAAATGTCAACTTGTCATGACAAAAAACAAATGATACTTTATGACAGCAGTCGTAAACATTCATAAAATTGACATAATGTTTATGACACATTCATGACTGCGTCATGTAACAGTTATGACAGTGTCATGTCACGATTATGACGGTACCTTCAAATAAAGTGTTACCTGACATTTTCTGTGGTGACAAGAAGCAGTTAACTTGAGATTTTTTTTTGTGCCTCATCCAATAACATTAGCTTCTGATCACTTACTTGGTGTTTATGTTGTAAATAAATAATTTGCTGATTACATTAATTTTGCTTCTTTATGCAGGAAGCAGTAGCTCCACATTGCAAGTATGTGACATACACAATGATGCGACTTGATTTTTTCCTTTTCAAGACACATTTTTGGTCCCATGTGACTAATACTCCAGTGCATCATATAGTCCAGAAAATGTGCTACATTTAAAATGAAACAAAATAAAATTAAATAAGAACATTAAATAATAATTCAATATTAATAATAATAATTAATAATCAATAATTAAATAATAATAAGTGGAAGCATATAACTGTGATCTTGTGAGAAACTGAATAACCTGACTTTAGCTTATTTCATGTCAAAAGCCTCGGTCTGTTGTTTGCAATGCCAGTGCTGCTTGTACTTGATCAGTGTTGAGTATGACGATCATTTGTCAATGGCTCTCTTCAGCAGTGCAAAGTGGCAGTATCTTCAGTGTGACATTTTTTGTAAATTTAGGATTTAAATTTACATATGAATATTTAAATATTATATAAATAAAATTTAAATATATGGATATTGCCAAATCATCAAATAAGTCATGTAACATTCTCAGTTTTGTTGCAAATTTATGTCATGATAATGTCAGACAATGTCTGAGCTGATTTTTTTACCCTATGAGGTTTGTCTCTGAATAGAAATGCCCTCCGTTGGCTCCATTACAAAAAATATAAAAAACAAATACTCGTAAGCTCTACTAATGCAACTCAAATACACAGTCTTAGTAAGTCCCTTCGGCTGCTCCCTTGTTTTTGCACTCGGGGTCGCCACAGCAAATCCAAGGTGGATCTGCATGTTGAATTGGCACAAGTTTTACGCCGGATGCCCTTCCTGACGCAACTCCACTTTACATGGAGAAATGTGGCAGGGGTGGGATTTGAACCTGGAACCTTCTGCACTGAAACCAAGCACACTAACCACTTGGCCACCACCCCTGCCAAATACACAGTCTTACTAACACAAAAATCAAATGATACAATAAAACATCTCCACAAACACATGGTTATATTGGATTATCAATGGTTTTGCCATTAATTACAGTCTCTAAAACTATTATATGTGACAAAATACATTACACAGCTGTGCATGTAGTTCACCTGATTTAAACAAGCTACGTATAGTGATTATAGATGTATGCAGTAATTGGTTGGCACATGTATCACCCTTATTATCAGTGGTGTCAAAAGTACACACATTTGTTACTTAAGTAGAAGTATAGATACTGCAGTTTAAAAACACTCTGGTAAAAGTTGAAGTATCAACTTGACCTCTTTACTCAAGTAAAAGTGAAAAAGTATGTGCTCCAAAACCTACTTAAAGTATAAAAGTATAAAATAACCTTTTAAAAAAAAAAAAAGGTAGATGCCACTATATGAATTGAAAGCTTAATTTAAAAACTGATTCGTTCTACATGTGGCCCAAGACCCAAAACCAAAATTAGCCCAACACCACCTGCACGCAAATGTTTCAATTCTAGAAGCTCTGAAATGCAATCTGGGACTATTCCAGATAATAAACTGCAGTGAATGCAGCATCCATTTAGTGAAGGAAAAAAACAAAAAACAAAAAAAAAACACAACTTTCCTTATTCAAATTAATTCCAGTAGTATTCTGCTCTTACTAGGATGCAGCAGTTTTCTAGTTTGGCAGATAATTCTGGAGAAAATCACTGAAGAAATTAACAAACTGAAAATATGGTTTGACCGAAACAAACTGTCATTAAATAAGACAGGGATGAAATGGAGGTGTAAAAGTCACTAGGTGTTCACAGGAAACACTTATTTATTTATGTATATACGAGGGCTGTCCGTAAAGTATAGGTCCTTTTTATTTTTTTCAAAAACTATATGGATTTCATTCATATGTTTTTACGTCAGACATGCTTGAACCCTCGTGTGCATGCATGAGTTTTTCCATGCCTGTCGGTGACGTCATTCGCCTGTGAGCACTCCTTGTGGGAGGAGTCGTCCAGCCCCTCGTCGGAATTCCTTTGTCTGAGAAGTTGCTGAGAGACTGGCGCTTTGTTTGATCAAAATTTTTTCTAAACCTGTGAGACACATCGAAGTGGACACGGTTAGAAAAAATTAAGCTGGTTTTCAGTGAAAATTTTAACAGCTGATGAGAGATTTTGAGGTGATTCTGTCGCTTTAAGGACTTTTCACGGTGCGAGACGTCGCTCAGCGCTCTCAGGCAGCGTCATCAGCCTGTTTCAAGCTTAAAACCTCCACATTTCAGGCTCTATTGATCCAGGACGTCGTGAGAGAACAGAGACGTTTCAGAAGAAGTCGGTTTCAGCATTTTATCCGGATATTCCACTGTTAAAGGAGATTTTTTTAATGAAAGACGTGCGGACGGGTCCGCGCGTCGGGACGCAGCCGACGCGGCGCGGTGGCACAGGAAAAACACCTCCGTGTTGATAACCATTTGTTAAAATCCAGTTGGCTTTTGATGGCTTTCAGTGGAGTGAGTATATGAGAAATTGTTTATCAGCTGGAGATGTTCCAACTTGTCCTCAAGGCTTCCAACAGAGGTGTTTTTCCTGTGACGGAGCATCGCGGCGGCTGCGAGCCGACGCTGCAATCCGCCCGCACGTCTTTCATTAAAAAAATCTCCTTTAACAGTGGAATATCCGGATAAAATGCTGAAACCGACTTCTTCTGAAACTTCTCTGTTCTCGCACGACGTCCTGGATCAACAGAGCCTGAAATGTGGAGGTTTTAAGCTTGAGCTTGTCACCTCAAAATCTCTCATCAGCTGTTAAAATTTTCACTGAAGACCAGCTTAATTTTTCGAACCATGTCCACTTCGATGTGTCTCACAGGTTTAGAAAAAATTTTGATCAAACAAAGCGCCAGTCTCTCAGCAACTTCTCAGACAAAGGAATTCCGACGAGGGGCTGGACGACTCCTCCCACAAGGAGTGCTCACAGGCAAATGATGTCACCGACAGGCGTGGAAAAACTCACGCATGCGCACGAGGGTTCAAGCATGTCTGACGTAAAAACATATGAATGAAATCCATATAGTTTTTGAAAAAAATAAAAAGGACCTATACTTTACGGACAGCCCTCGTATTTATTTATGTATGTTCATTGTTAGTTGCTTTTATATTTTCTGTTGTGTTTCTATTCAGGTTCTTTTTGTCTCTTTCTCTAAAATTGTATATAATAATCATTAGATTATTAATATATAAACAAAAATAAATTTATGAAATATTACAATTTGAAAACAAATGCACCCGAACGTGATGAGAGCTGTAATTGCTTAATGCTAAGTTTTAACATTGAAAATGCCATAGACATGCTAACGCGTTAGCATCGCTCCCGTTTTTAAGTTATAAAATACATCTATCAACTGTTTCAGAAGACCATAACAGGTCGGTTTAACATAGAAAAGGTAAATAATACTCACAGACGTATGCTCTTTAGGGTTTTAGCGGGGGAAAATTAAGTGAAAGAAAGAAGGAATAAACGAAGCAATAGGTCGAAGCATTGCTTCAATCTGCGAACCACTGCTTCGATTGGTTCACGGTTCAAAGCAAAGCCGCGCTGCAGAAAATTTGATTACAGGCGCACATGACGTGAAATATATACATATATAAATATTAAACTGAAGCCAAGAGTAACGAGGCTGTTTGTTTTAAAAATGTAAGGAATAGAAAGTACAGATACTTGTGTGAAAATGTAATGAGTAGAAGTCAGAAGTAGGCAGAAAAATAAGTAATGGAGTAAAGTATAGATACCTAAAAAGTGTACTTAAGTACAGTAACGAAGTATTTGTACTTTGTTACTTGACACCTCTGCTTATTATCACCCAGAGTCACAAATTTGTTTTCTGTTCTCTCACAACAGATGATGAAACTGTTACTGTTGGGGTTAGAGTGGCAATTACAGTAAGTAGCAGTGACATGGGGAAAAATACCTTTCTGTTAGGAATTATTTGACTCCATGTTTTTTCTGCATGAGTGCAAGTTAAACAGCTTGGCCTCACCGAATCCTCCCTTCAGCATCCTGTTTTTCCATCAGTGCAAAAAGTGGTGTCTCATTAAATTTGTCTCAGTGGTTGTTGGCTCCCTACAAGAAAAATAAATGTTTCCTGTCAATATCTAGAACATATTTCACTCACATGGCAACTGACATGGTCCTTTTTTTCTTTTATGTCCCCTGTCTGCATATATAGTAATGGCAAATGCCACACTGGCAGAACCATTTATGAAATTAATACACATATATGCAATTTATTCTTGCAGGACAGAAGGTATGTTGTGTGTGTGTGACCCCCATCCGCCCTTACCGATCACCCTACAACATCCTACTCAAAGCCAACTGACATCTTCTATCAGGAGGGACCAACCACCAAAACAACACGAAGACAGACAAAAACAAAAGACAAGTGGTGAAAGCAATAACTGTGAAGTGAGACACCAAGGAGACGTGGCCCCAACATAAAACATGCCAGAACAAACCACCACACATGAACAAGCAGTGACAGCGACAGTCTTTTGTCTAATTAGTGAGCATCCATTCCCTAATCTAGGACACCAGAGTCTCGATCCCCTTGAGAGCACCCAAAACCAAATTGTGGTGTTGGCCATGAACACGTAACCAGCCACACACAGAGACCCAGATCACAGCGATATATCCGATCACTACTGTAGCTGGTGTGTTGGGCCAAGATAAAAGTACAGAACCCTACCATAAGACATGGACCACTCCGGTGCATTGGAAGCCATACAGCCGACTGCAAACGATGACGGGAAAAGGGCCCAGGACACAGGGCCCCAGGAGGAACCAGGCGAAAAAGGGAAGCGGAAGGGCACAGGGGCCAGGAAGGGCAGCCACCAGAGCCACCGGGGCAGCATGATGAACCAACAAGGGAGCGGCCCGATGGCGCCGGAATGCATCCCCGACACCGCCCCCCACGGAGGAACAGGAAGTAACCCCATACCCGAGGGAAGCACGCAGGGCGCCGGCAGGGCCCACCAAGAGGGGAGCACAGAACCGCACCACCCCGCACACAGCCCCGAGAGAGAGGAGCGAATGGCATTGTGGACGGGGAGCACAGGAGCCACCGCAACTGAACCCAGAGCGCAGGCAGGGACCACCGGCACATGAGGGCGGGGCCCGGCCCCCAGGAAAGAGGCGAGACCCACACCCGGGCCAGGAAGCACACAAGGCCCCCCTGACACCCGAGACCCCCCCAAGCAGCCTGCAGGACCTCCCAGACCCCAAACCACCCCCACCCCAGATCCCACCCTGGACACCAAGCCCAAGATCGGTAACCGTTTAAGCGAGAACAGGGCAACACCCCACCCCATGGAAACCGCGGCCCCCAAACCCACAACAGCCATCCGCCCCCTGTGCCAGACTCCGCGCCTCACCACCACCACCCACCCCCCAATGAACCGCAGGACCCCGGGTCCCACGAGTCCCAGAGCAGGGCCCCAAGACCATGGCAGAACCGGCAAGACAGACCCCCCCACCCCAGGCCCCAGACCTCCACAGCCATCCAGGGCCAATCACACATGCCACACTCACCCTACCTACCAACCCCACCATAACTGTTATGGTTAACTATGGCCCATTTTGTTACCAAACTGTACAGATATTGTCACCATAGTATTATGCTCAGGCACATTGTTACTATGTTCAGTACCTATTCATGTAGGCTGGTAAATGCAACTTATTTCTATACACAATATGGTAGACTTCAGAAGCTGTAATCAGCAACATGATGATGCTGAACACAATGTATAAGGATTAGTAGTTATTTCAGTCTGAGGGCTTCAGATTGGGGAGGGGGGTTGATTTCCAATATATCAATATTTCAGTCACCATCATCACTGATCATTTACATAATTGTGCAAAACCTTTGGCACATTGGTTGAACCTAAAGGGTTTTAAAAGTAATGAAAAACGACAAACTTTACACTATTGAGAACTATAAAATACACATATGTGAAATGCCGAATCAATTATATCACACTTAAAATATTTTTTTTTGGAGTGATAAAGCTACATAATTTCATTTGAGGTACAACCCCAATTCCAATGAAGTTTGGATGTTGGACTATTTTTTTCACGTAGTTGTTCACAAAGTGGTGATCCTGATCTTTGCTTGTGAATGGCTGAGCCTTTTGGGGATGCTCCTTTTATACCCAATCATGACACTCACCTGTTTCCAAACAGGTGTTCTTTGAGCATTCATCAACTTTCCCAGTCTTTTGTTGCCCCGTCCCAACTTTTTTGAAATGCAGGCATCCATTTCAAAATAAGCAAATATCGGCACAAAAACAATAAAGTTTATCAGTTTGAATATAGGGGTGGTGGCCAAGTGGTTAATGCGCTTGGTTTCAGTACAGAAGGTTCTGGGTTCAAATCCCACCCCTGCCACATTTCTCCATGTAATGTGGAGTTGCGTCAGGAAGGGCATCCAGCATAAAACCTAAGCCAATTCAACATGCAGATCCACCTTGAATTTGCCGTGGCGATCCCGAGTGCAAACAAGGGAGCAGCCGAAGGGACTTACCTAGTTTGAACATTAAATATCTTGTCTTTGTGGTGTATTCAACTGAATATAGGTTGAAGAGGATTAGCAAATCATTGTATTCTGTTTTTATTTACATTTTACCCAATGTCCCAACTTCATTGGAACTGGGGTTGTAGGTGCTTTGTTTTTAAAATATATTTTAATGATATTTCCATAATGATTTTTTGAGTCACTATTAAGCAGTCATCTTTGTATTGTCTCCCAATTGTAATGTTCTATTTTCAGGGTTACTGCAGTCCAGCATTAGGGGTCTGCCCAGACCCCCCCTTAAGCATTTTTCTTTTGTTGCCTTTCAGCTGACCCCCCTAATGACAGCCCTCTTAACTCCCCGCCACTTTAAGCATTTTTTTTTATGTCGATGTAATATTCAAAGTTTTCAGCTTGTTGACAGTAGGGCTGCACAATATGGCCAAATTATTGAATCTCAGTACTGTCATACCAGTACATTATGACTATGATTTCACACAAAGTGCCGCAACAGTGATAATTAAACATTCTTAAACAAAACAGTAATAATGTTGTGTGGGCCGCCAGAAGAGGAGGTACTGCTGGCCCACCACCAGAGGGCACCCTGCCTGAAGTGCGGGCTTCAGCCACGAGAGGGTGCTGCCGCCACGGACACAGCCGGGAGTGACAGCTGTTACTCATTACTGCCTGACAGCTGTCACTCATTCTTCATCATCTCACTCCATAAAACCCAGACGTCATCTCCACCTCATCGCCGAGATATCGTACTTCATTGAAGGTAATATCCTCAGCCGTTTTGTGTTACAATATATCTGTATATTGTGAGTGTTTGCAGGAGTACCGGTTCCTCTTTCTGTGGAAGCTGAGTGAGTGCAGGACGGCACTCTTTTCCCCTGAGGAATCACTGCGGTACTCATCACATATTGAGTGAGAGGTGGAGGTGGCATTCCCACCGTTGTTGTTACTGGGTGTACACACACCCACACTTGACTGTCTTTGTTCTCGCCAGCAGTACCAGATCCGACAGTCGGGGACGGTGATCACCTGGGAATTCGGGACTTGGCGGCTCCAGTATTCACCAGGTTCGGTGGTGGCGGAAATCGTGTGGTTCCGGCTCTTCTCAGGACAGACGTCTTCTATCCTCGAGCCTGCCCACACGTCACCTTTGTAATTTGACTGTAATTATATTCTGAGATTGTCTGTATATTCGTTGTGCACATTTCACAACATTAAATTGTTACTTTTTGGCTCATCTATTGACCGTTCATTTGCGCCCCCTGTTGTGGGTCCGTGTCACTACACTGTCACAACAGGATATCTCGGCCAGCATCATGGACTCCGAGGGGCGTCACCCGGCTGTTGAACGACCAATGGGAGAGCAGGGAGCGCAGGCGTCTGCAGGAGGCATGATTGGTGAGCTGCAGCACATTCTCACCGCCTTTACGGCTCGGTTGGATCAAATGACTGAGCACAACATCCTCCTGAACCGCAGGGTGGAGGCTCTCTCCGCACAGATGGCGGCGAGCGCTCAGGGCGCTGCTGCAGCTCGTCCTCCTGTCGACCCTGTGCAGGATATGAACGTTCCAGTGGTGGTTCAACAACCCCTCCCACCATCCCCTGAAGCATACATAAGCCCTCCTGAGCCATACGGAGGTTGTGTGGAGACGTGCGCGGACTTTCTTATGCAGTGTTCGCTGGTCTTCGCACAACGTCCCGTCATGTACGCGTCAGATGCTAGTAAAATAGCTTATGTGATTGCTCTGCTTCAGGGTAAGGCACGCGCCTGGGCTACGGCGCTCTGGGAACAGAACTCACGGTTGTTATCAGCATACACTGGGTTTGTGGGGGAGTTCAGAACAGTGTTTGATCACCCTAACAGAGGAGAGACCGCTTCAACTGTGCTGCTGTCAATGAGACAGGGACGCGAGAGCGCAGCCGCTTATGCAGTCAACTTCCGCATCGTGGCTGCGAGGTCCGGCTGGAATAACGTTGCGCTCCGCGCCGCCTTCATAAACGGACTGTCGTTGGTTCTGAAGGAGCAGCTGGTAGCTAAGGAGGAACCGCGGGAATTAGATGGGCTTATCGATCTCGTTATACGGTTAGACAATCGGTTGGAGGAACGCCGTCGGGAGCGAGGCGAAGGACGTGACCAGATACGCGCCGCCCCTCTCCCTTCCGGGTTCGAAAAGGGGCCGCCCTCTCCACGCTCCACAGCCGCAGCGCTTAGTGGGGCAACAGCTGCCCCTGCTGACGTTGTTAGGGAAACGCACAGGGCCAAAATGAGGAGGCTGATCTGCGGGAAGTGTTTTCTCTGCAGCTCAAAGGAGCACATACAGAAAAACTGCCCCAAACGGCCAAAACGACAACACTCGCCCTTAGAGACTGGGCTAAGGGGGGGTCAAAACATTTAAGTGAGACACACACAGATTGCCACACGACTCCCAGTCACAATCCTGAGTGGGGATTTAACTCTTCAAGCCCCAGCACTGGTGGACACGGGGTCAGAAGGGAATCTGCTAGACAGCAGATGGGCAAGGGAGGTAGGGCTCCCTCTGGTGGCGCTTCCTTCGCCATTGCAGGTTCGGGCACTAGATGGCACCCTCCTCCCTTTACTCACACACAAGACACAACCAGTAACTCTGGTGGTGTCTGGAAACCATCGGGAGGAGATTGAGTTTTTTGTAACTCCTTCTACCTCCCGTGTGATTTTGGGCATCCCATGGATGTTGAAGCACAATCCCCGGATTGATTGGCCATCTGGGGTGGTGGTTCAGTGGAGCGAAACCTGCCATCGGGTGTGTTTAGGATCCTCGGTTCCTCCCGGTTTACAGGCTAAGGAGGAGGTCAAAGTCCCTTCCAATCTGACGGCAGTGCCGGTTGAGTACCACGATCTTGCTGATGTCTTCAGCAAGGATCTGGCACTCACCCTTCCCCCGCACCGTCCGTACGATTGTGCCATTGATTTGGTTCCAGGCGCTGAGTTCCCGTCCAGCAGGCTGTACAACCTCTCACGACCTGAGCGCGAATCAATGGAGACCTACATCCGGGACTCATTAGCTGCCGGGCTGATCCGGAACTCCACCTCCCCGATGGGGGCAGGTTTCTTCTTTGTGGGCAAGAAAGATGGCGGACTCCGTCCATGCATTGATTACAGGGGGCTGAATGAGATTACGGTTCGCAATCGATACCCATTGCCATTGTTGGATTCCGTGTTCACCCCCCTGCATGGAGCCAAAATCTTTACTAAGCTGGATCTTAGAAATGCGTATCACCTGGTTCGGATCCGGAAGGGAGACGAATGGAAGACGGCATTTAACACCCCGTTAGGTCACGTTGAGTACCTGGTCATGCCGTTCAGCCTCACCAACGCCCCCGCGACGTTCCAAGCCTTGGTTAACGACGTCTTGCGGGACTTCCTGCACCGATTCGTCTTCGTATATCTGGACGATATTCTCATCTTTTCTCCGGATCCTGAGACCCATGTCCGGCATGTACGTCAGGTCCTGCAGCGGTTGTTAGAGAACCGACTGTTTGTGAAGGGCAAGAAGTGCGAGTTTCACCGCACGTCTTTGTCCTTCCTGGGGTTTATCATCTCCTCTAACTCCATCGCCCCTGATCCGGCCAAGGTTGCGGCAGTGAGAGATTGGCCCCAACCAACAAGCCGTAGGAAGCTGCAACAGTTCCTCGGCTTTGCTAATTTCTATAGGAGGTTCATTAAGGGCTACAGTCAGGTAGTTAGCCCCCTGACAGCCCTGACCTCTCCAAAAGTCCCCTTCACCTGGTCGGATCGGTGCGAAGCCGCGTTCAAGGAGTTGAAACGACGGTTCTCTACTGCGCCAGTTTTGGTGCAGCCCGACCCTAGCCGCCAGTTCATGGTTGAAGTGGACGCCTCTGACTCAGGGATAGGAGCCGTGCTGTCCCACAGCGGAGAGACTGATAAGGTTCTTCACCCGTGTGCCTACTTTTCACGCAGGTTGACCCCGGCTGAACGGAACTATGACGTCGGCAATCGAGAACTCCTTGCGGTGAAAGAGGCTCTTGAGGAGTGGAGACACCTGTTGGAGGGAGCGTCTGTGCCGTTCATGGTTTTCACTGACCATCGGAACCTGGAGTATATCAGGACCGCCAAGCGGCTGAACCCCAGGCAAGCCCGCTGGTCACTGTTCTTCGGGCGTTTTGACTTCCGGATCACCTATCGCCCCAGGACCAAGAACCAGAGGTCGGATGCCTTGTCCCGGGTACACGAAGAGGAGGTCAAAACTGCACTGTCGGATCCACCGGAGCCCATCCTGCCGGAGTCCACTATCGTGGCCACCCTCATCTGGGACGTGGAGAAGACCGTCCGGGAGGCCCTGGCACGGAGCCCGGACCCAGGAACAGGTCTGAAGAACCGTTTATACCTCCCACCAGAGGCCAGAGCTGCAGTCTTGGACTTCTGTCACGGTTCCAAGCTCTCCTGTCATCCAGGGGTGCGAAGGACCGTGGCAGTTGTCCGGCAGCGCTTCTGGTGGGCGTCTATGGAGGCCGACGTCCGGGAGTATATCCAGGCCTGCACCACCTGTGCCAGGGGCAAGGCAGACCATAAAAGGTCCCAAGGACTTCTCCAGCCATTACCGGTGCCTCATCGCCCCTGGTCCCACATCGGCCTGGATTTCGTCACGGGCCTCCCGCCGTCCCAGGGCAACACCACCATCTTCACGATAGTGGACCGATTCTCCTAGGCAGCCCACTTCATGGCCCTCCCGAAGCTCCCAACAGCCCAGGAGACAGCAGACCTCCTGGTCCACCACGTCGTCCGTCTGCATGGGATACCCACCGACATCGTCTCTGACCGTGGTCCCCAGTTCTCCTCACACGTCTGGAGGAGCTTCTGCAGGGAACTGGGGGCCACCGTGAGCCTCTCGTCCGGGTACCATCCACAGACGAACGGACAGGCAGAGCGGGCCAACCAGGAACTGGAACAGACCCTCCGCTGCGTAACATCCGCGCACCCAACAGCCTGGAGTAACCATCTGGCCTGGATCGAGTATGCGCATAACAGCCAGGTGTCTTCTGCCACCGGCCTCTCCCCATTTGAGGTGTGTTTGGGGTACCAGCCCCCATTGTTTCCCGTGGTGGAGGGAGAGGTCGGTGTGCCCTCGGTCCAGGCCCATCTTCGGAGGTGCCGTCGGGTGTGGCGCACTGCCCGTTCTGCCTTGTTGAAAGCCCGGATGAGGGCCAAGACCTATGCAGACCGCCGGCGGTCCCCGGCCCCTGCATACCAGCCCGGGCAGGTGGTGTGGTTGTCAACGAAGGACATCCCCCTGCAAGTACAGTCTCCAAAATTGATGGACAGGTTCATCGGCCCCTTCCGTATCCTCAAAGTCCTCAGCCCTGCCGCGGTGAAGCTCCAGCTCCCAGCTTCACTGCGGATCCACCCGGTCTTCCATGTTTCCAGGATCAAACCTCACCACACCTCACCCCTCTGTGCTCCTGGTCTGGCGCCGCCTCCTGCCAGGATCATTGACGGGGAGCCGGCTTGGACAGTGCGCCGGCTCCTGGACGTCCGTCGAATGGGCCGGGGGTTCCAATATCTGGTGGACTGGGAAGGGTATGGACCCGAAGAACGCTCCTGGGTGAAGAGGAGCTTCATCCTGGATCCGGCCCTCCTGGCCGACTTCTACCGCCGACACCCCGACAAACCTGGTCGGGCGCCAGGAGGCGCCCGTTGAGGGGGGGGTCCTGTTGTGTGGGCCGCCAGAAGAGGAGGTACTGCTGGCCCACCACCAGAGGGCACCCTGCCTGAAGTGCGGGCTTCAGGCACGAGAGGGCGCTGCCACCACGGACACAGCCGGGAGTGACAGCTGTTACTCATTACTGCCTGACAGCTGTCACTCATTCTTCATCATCTCACTCCATAAAACCCAGACGTCATCTCCACCTCATCGCCGAAATATCGTACTTCATTGAAGGTAATATCCTCAGCCGTTTTGTGTTACAATATATCTGTATATTGTGAGTGTTTGCAGGAGTACCGGTTCCTCTTTCTGTGGAAGCTGAGTGAGTGCAGGACGGCACTCTTTTCCCCTGAGGAATCAATGCGGTACTCATCACATATTGAGTGAGAGGTGGAGGTGGCATTCCCACCGTTGTTGTTACTGGGTGTACACACACCCACACCTGACTGTCTTTGTTCTCGCCAGCAGTACCAGATCCGACAGTCAGGGACGGTGATCACCTGGGAATTCGGGACTTGGCGGCTCCAGTATTCAAAAGGTTCGGTGGTGGCGGAAATCGTGTGGTTCCGGCTCTTCTCAGGACAGACGTCTTCTATCCTCGAGCCTGCCCACACGTCACCTTTGTAATTTGACTGTAATTATATTCTGAGATTGTCTGAATATTCGTTGTGCACATTTCACAACATTAAATTGTTACTTTTTGGCTCATCTATTGACCGTTCATTTGTGCCCCCTGTTGTGGGTCCGTGTCACTACACTGTCACAACAAATAATACCACACTCATTTTGCACTCATCATAAGGTTCGGATACAGTGCCCTCCAAAAGGATTGGAAAACGGTATTTCACACTTTTTAATTTGTTTATGCCATTTTAAATACGAGAAATACAAAAAAATATATAAAGAATAAAAAATTCTAAAATTATCTTCCTCAAACTGAAAGCAAATCTCTAAAACTTGATAATAAATGTAAATAATCATATATACCATATACGAGGTCTGTCCGTAAAGTATAGGTCCTTTTTATTTTTTTCAAAAACTATATGGATTTCATTCATATGTTTTTACGTCAGACATGCTTGAACCCTCGTGCGCATGCGTGAGTTTTTCCACGCCTGTCGGTGACGTCATTCGCCTGTGAGCACTCCTTGTGGGAGGAGTCGTCCAGCCCCTCGTCGGAATTCCTTTGTCTGAGAAGTTGCTGAGAGACTGGTGCTTTGTTTGATCAAAATTTTTTCTAAACCTGTGAGACACATCGAAGTGGACATGGTTCGAAAAGTTAAGCTGGTTTTCAGTGAAACTTTTAACGGCTGATGAGAGATTTTGAGGTGATACTGTCGCTTTAAGGACTTTTCACGGTGCGAGACGTCGTGCAGCGCTCTCAGGCAGCGTCATCAGCCTGTTTCAAGCTTAAAACCTCCACATTTCAGGCTCTATTGATCCAGGACGTCGTGAGAGAACAGACAAGTTTCAGAAGAAGTCGGTTTCAGCGTTTTATCCGGATATTCCACTGTTAAAGGAGATTTTTTTAATGAAAGACGTGCGGGCGGATTGCAGCGTCAGCTCGCAGCCGCCACGACACTCCGTCACAGGAAAAACACCTCTGCTGGAAGCCTTAAGGACAAGTTGGAACATCTCCAGCTGATAAACAATTTCTCATATACTCACTCCACTGAAAGCCATCAAAAGCCAACTGGATTTTAACAAATGGTTATCAACACGGAGGTGTTTTTCCTGTGCCGCCGCGCCGCGTCGGCTGCATCCCGACGCGCGGACCCGTCCGCACGTCTTTCATTAAAAAAATCTCCTTTAACAGTGGAATATCCGGATAAAATGCTGAAACCGACTTCTTCTGAAACGTCTCTGTTCTCTCACGACGTCCTGGATCAATAGAGCCTGAAATGTGGAGGTTTTAAGCTTGAAACAGGCTGATGACGCCGCCTGAGAGCGCTGCGCGACGTCTCGCACCGTGAAAAGTCCTTAAAGCGACAGAATCACCTCAAAATCTCTCATCAGCTGTTAAAATTTTCACTGAAAACCAGCTTAATTTTTCGAACCATGTCCACTTCGATGTGTCTCACAGGTTTAGAAAAAATTTTGATCAAACAAAGCGCCAGTCTCTCAGCAACTTCTCAGACAAAGGAATTCCGACGAGGGGCTGGACGACTCCTCCCACAAGGAGTGCTCACAGGCGAATGACGTCACCGACAGGCGTGGAAAAACTCACGCATGCGCACGAGGGTTCAAGCATGTCTGACGTAAAAACATATGAATGAAATCCATATAGTTTTTGAAAAAAATAAAAAGGACCTATACTTTACGGACAGCCCTCGTATGTATATATATCATATACAATAATAATCAGTTTTGTTGCCAGTTTCTTCAGACAAGTCAGGCGATGGAAACATGAACATTTCCAAGTCACTGAATATGTCTTGGACTTTATTTACATCAATTGTGAAGAAATACAAACATTTCTTTGGCAAAAACATCAAATCTAGGCTTTCATCTCAAATATACTTTGTGGCAAATTGTAGCTGAAATTTCACGTCTTCTTTTTAAGAAAATCCTCTTATATACACTCAACAAAAATATAAACGCAACACTTTTGGTTTTGTTCCCATTTTGTATGAGATGAACTCAAAGATCTAAAACTTTTTCCACATACACAATTTCACCATTTCCTTCAAATATTGTTCACAAACCAGTCTAAATCTGTGATAGTGAGCACTTCTCCTTTGCTGAGATAATCCATCCCACCTTACAGGTGTGCCATACCAAGATGCTGATTAGACACCATGATTAGTGCACAGGTGTGCCTTAGACTGCCCACAATAAAAGGCCACTCTGAAAGGTGCAGTTTTATCACACAGCACAATGCCACAGATGTTGCAAGATTTGAGGGAGCGTGCAATTGGCATGCTGACAGCAGGAATGTCAACCAGAGCTGTTGCTCGTGTATTGAATGTTCATTTCTCTACCATAAGCCGTCTCCAAAGGCGTTTCAGAGAATTTGGCAGTACATCTAACCAGCCTCACAACCGCAGACCACGTGTAACCACACCAGCCCAGGACCTCCACATCCAGCATGTTCACCTCCAAGATCGTCTGAGACCAGCCACTCGGACAGCTGCTGAAACAATCGGTTTGCATAACCAAAGAATTTCTGCACAAACTGTCAGAAACCGTCTCAGAGAAGCTCATCTGCATGCTCGTCGTCCTCATCGGGGTCTCGACCTGACTCCAGTTCGTCGTTGTAACTGACTTGAGTGGGCAAATGCTCACATTCACTGGCATTTGGCACATTGGAGAGGTGTTCTCTTCACGGATGAATCCCAGTTCACACTGTCCAGGGCAGATGGCAGACAGCGTGTGTGGCGTCGTGTGGGTGAGCGGTTTTCTGATGTCAGTGTTGTGGATCGAGTGGCCCATGGTGGTGGTGGGGTTATGGTATGGGCAGGCGTCTGTTATGGACGAAGAACACAGGTGCATTTTATTGATGGCATTTTGAATGCACAGAGATACCGTGACGAGATCCTGAGGCCCATTGTTGTGCCATCCAAGAACATCACCTCATGTTGCAGCAGGATAATGCACGGCCCCATGTTGCAAGGATCTGTACACAATTCTTGGAAGCTGAAAATGTCCCAGTTCTTGCATGGCCGGCATACTCACCGGACATGTCACCCATTGAGCATGTTTGGGATGCTCTGGACCGGCGTATACGACAGCGTGTACCAGTTCCTGCCAATATCCAGCAACTTTGCACAGCCATTGAAGAGGAGTGGACCAACATTCCACAGGCCACAATTGACAACCTGATCAACTCTATGCAAAGGAGATGTGTTGCACTGCATGAGGCAAATGGTGGTCACACCAGATACTGACTGGTATCCCCCCCCCCCCCCCCCCCAATAAAACAAAACTGCACCTTTCAGAGTGGCCTTTTATTGTGGGCAGTCTAAGGCACACCTGTGCACTAATCAGCATCTTGATATGGCACACCTGTGAGGTGGGATGGATTATCTCAGCAAAGGAGAAGTGCTCACTATCACAGATTTAAACTGGTTTGTGAACAATATTTGAGGGAAATGGTGATATTGTGTATGTGGAAAATGTTTTAGATCTTTGAGTTCATCTCATACAAAATGGGAGCAAAACCAAAAGTGTTGCGTTTATATTTTTGTTGAGTGTACGACTTCATCAGGAAGCTGGATTTTATATTTTTAATTAATTTATATCAAGTTGTACAGATTTGCTTTCAATTTGAGTTAAGGAAGACAGTTTTAGAAAAAAAATGTATTTGAAATGGAATAAACTAATTAAAATGTGTGAAATACCAAGTGTTCCAATACTTTTGAAGGCAACTGAGAAACACTGAGGAGCAACATCTTACATCTCATACATTGTGCAGCAGATAAGAGAATATTTAGAGCGAAATCCTGCAAATGGTGATACAAGCATCAAATTTGGCACAAATACTCCATAGACATTAGCTCTTTTGAAATAACTGATTGGCCACTTGAATTTTCAATAGGCAGCCAGGTAGGGGTCAATTGAAGAATTACACAGGGGGTCACAATTATAAGATGCTCCAGTCATATTGAAAACTACACCACATTAGTTGCCTGATCACAAAGATTCCAAAAAGGTATAGTTTGGTCTATCTATGACTGAATGTTATGGAGTTATGAGGTAAAAAAAGCAAGAATGGTGACAAAGGTCAGTTTAACTTTGTACAGGGGTCAAAAGTTAAAGTTACTCCAATTTTGGTAAAAAATGATGCAAATTATTGGTTGAGTTAATCAGGTTTTAAAAAGTAACAGTTTGCATCATGTGCCATGCTTTGTTCATGTTACAGGGTAACGTCACATGTCATAGAATCCAATAGACATTGACCTTGTTTTACCTTTACTTTGGAGACCATGCGTTCAACACTGGCAAGACTATTCCATTTATTAATCCTATTAGCTCAACCAATAATTTGCATCACTTTTTAACTGGAGCCACTTTTTTTGACCCCGTACAACCTGAAATTGACCTTTGTCACCATTCTTGCTGTTTTTACCCCAATCCAAACTATACCTTTTTTAAAATCTTTATGATCAGACAAGTAATGTGGTGTAGTTTTCAATTTGATTGGAGCATTTTTATATTTTGACCCCTGTGTAATTCTTCAATTGACTCCTACTTGGCTGCCTATTGAAAATTCACATGGCCAGTCATTTTTTAGAAAAGTGTGATGTCTAAGGTGTATTTGTGCTGAATTTGATGCTTGTATCACAATTTGAAGGATTGTTTCAGTTATCTGCTGCACTAATAAGCCAACAGAGAATGAACCAGCTGCTGTCTGTTAGCTTAAACATGTGTACATATGCATAAGAACCCCTGAAATGAAGGAGCAATGCTGCTTTTAACAACCTGGACCTTATTTCTTCCAAAAAATATGGCCGTTTACTCACCAATATAAGTTTGGTGTCATTAGAAGTCCACGGTTCAAACGATGTGCTCAGTTCAAATTTGAGGCAAACATTTTTCTTCTTCTACTAAGGTGGACTAGAACTTTTTGTGGTACACAGCACCAACCACTGGACAGGAGGAACCTAGCAGTCGATGTGACTCATTAATTTCAAAATGCAGCTCTTTTCAACCAGACATATGGTGCAGTGACATGTCAATCATCTGTGTCCAATCAGATTTCAGGGGAGTCCAGTGAAATCCCGGCCTCTGCTCCATGCCAGGAAGTTTTGAACATTTGATATTTCCTGTTTCACTGTTAACTCAAAATTTGGCACTTCCTGTTTCAGTGTGAACTTACCACTGAGTTCCCATAAGATTCCAAGGGATCTCGTCTGTCAGTCCAGGAAGTGTTTGACATTTGATATTTCCTGTTTCACTGTGGATTCAAAATTTGGCACTTCTTGTTTTGGCCACAGTGTACCATCAGCGAGCTTCACGCTGCTGTGCAGCGCAGTGCTTGTATTACACACAGTGCAAACACACACTCCAAATACTCAATATTTTATGATTTTGGGACTTTTGAGCATAATTTGTTGTATTCAGTGGGACCTCTAAATATGCGTGGAATTCCATAGTATTTTACATGTGACATAGTCTATACCAATGTAAAACATTAAGCATAGGTAAATGTTAGATTTCCAACCTTCATATTTTTGATGCACCCTATTGTACACGTGTTACTTACTAAACATTTGAAAGAAAGCTTTCAATATATGAATGAATAAGATTGGTGGTTGTGAGTTCAGTAACCTGACCGCTGTATATGTCAATGTACATTATGGTTTAGGTTTAAGATATGCTAAAGCTGGAATGAGTAGATGAATGAGTCCATTAACAATAATTCACTTGATATTTTTAAAACACAAATGAAGCCGCGCCTACAAATTTGACAACCTGCTGCAACTTCAGTGCTCAACCTAAAATAAAGCAAAGTTCCTGTAGTGAAATGTATGTAATCTGTATTCAGAACATTTTAGGATTTAATCATTATCATTTGATTTAAATCATTGAATGTATTTAGTTGACAATAATCTGCTTATGTAAGTACTCATCACATTATGGCAGTGACTTATTGCTTCTGCAAACACTGATACAACATTAAAAATTGATAATTCACAGCAATGACAAAGTGCATCAAGCAGGTGTACTCACAGTATTTAGTTAATGCACTCTGTGTTCCACTCGGGCTGCATGTCACTAAATATCTGAACATAATGATGTCTCAAAAGAAAATACAGCCAGGTCCATGAGTATGTTTTACAGTGACACGTTTTTTTTTTTTGCCTGTGTACACAACCACACTTATGCTGAAATGAAGCAATCAATATGTCCTTGTAGTGTTGACTTTCAGCTACAACCCCAATTCCAATGAAGTTGGGATGTTGTGTAAAATGTAAATAAAAACAGAATACGATTTGCAAATCCTCTTCAACCTATGTTCAATTGAATACACCACAAAGACAAGATATTTAATGTTCAAACTGATAAACTTTATTATATTTGTGCGAATATTTGCTCATATTGAATTCATTTTGGATGCCTGCAACACATTTCAAAAAAGTTGGGACAGTGGTATGTTTACCACTGTGTTACATCACCTTTCCTTCTAACAACACTCAATACGTGTTTGGGAACTGAGGACAATAATTGTTGAAGCTTTGTAGGTGGAATTCTTTCCCATTCTTGCTTAATGTACAACTTCAGCTGTTCAACAGTCCGGGGTCTCCGTTGTCGTATTTTGGGCTTCATAATGCACCACACATTTTCAATGGGAACCAGGTCTGGACTGCAGGCAGGCCAGTCTAGTAACTTCACTCTTTTACTACAAAGCCACACTGTGTAACACATGCCGAACGTGGCTTGGCATTGTCTTACTGAAATAAGCAGGGATGTTCCTGAAAAAGACGTTGCTTGGATGGCAGCATGTGTTGCTCCAAGACCTGGATGTACCTTTCAGCACTGATTGTGCCATCACAGATGTGTAAGTTGCCCGTGCCATGGGCACAAACACACCCCCATACCATCACAGGTGCTGGCTTTTGAACTTTGCGCTGGTAACAATCTGGATGGACTTTTTCCTCTTTTGTCCAGAGGACATGATGTCCATGATTTCCCAAAACAATTTGAAATGTGGACTCATCAGACCACAGTACACTTCTCCACTTTGCATCTGTCCATTTCAAATGAGCTCGGGCCCAGAGAAGGCGGCAGCATTTCTGGATGTTATTGATGTATGGCTTTCGCTTTGCATGGTAGAGTTTTAACTTGCACTTGTAGATGTAGCAACAAACTGTGTTAACTGACAATGATTTTCTGAAGTGTTCCTGAGCCCACGCAGTAAGATCCTTTACACAATGATGCCGGTTTTTAATGCAGTGCTGCCTAAGGGATTGAAGGTAATGGGCATTCAGTGATGGTTTTCGGCCTTGCTGCTTATATGTAGAAAGTGCTCCAGATTCTGTGAATCTTCTGATTATATTATGGACTGTAGATGATGGAATCCCTAAATTCCTTGCAATTGAATGTTGAGAAGCATTGTTCTTAAACTGTTTGACTATTTTTTTCCACACAGTTGTTCACAAAGTGATGATCTTCACCCCATCTTTGCTTGGGAATGGCTGAGCCTTTTGGGGATGCTCCTTTTATACCCAGTCACAATACTCACCTGTTTCCAATTAACCTGTTCACCTGTGGAATGTTCCAAACAGGTGTTCTTTGAACATTCAACTTTCCCAGTGTTTTGTTGCCACTGTCCCAGCATTTTTGAAACATGTTCCAGGCATCCATTTCAAAATGAGTAAATATTTGCACAAAAACAAAAAAAGTCTATCAGTTTGAACATTAAATATCTTGTCTTTGTGGTGTATTCAATTGAATATAGGTTGAAGAGGATTTGCAAATCAATATGTTCTGTTTTTATTTACATTTCACACAAAGTCCCAATTTCAATGGAATTGGGGTTGTATAATTCAAGTGGTTGAAAAAAAAAATCACAATACCGTTTTCAGAAATATATTTTTATCCATATTCCCCTAATTTTCAGAGCCCATAAGAAATTGGACAGTTCATGTAAGTTTCAATTTATTTCATTCATATAGCATCAAATTACAACAAAGCTGCCTCAAGGCACTTTCCACGAGTAAGGTCTAACTTTACCAACCCCCAGAGCAAGCACAGTGTTAAGGAAAAACTCCCTCTGATGATATTGAGGAAGATTGCCATTCTAACAGTTACAAGGTTTTCACAAATTTTTTACAAAGCTGAAGAAACAGGAAACAGAAAACCAGAGTAACACTGAAAACAAATTGCATTATTGAGAGGCCATTCAAGCAGTTGCACCACAGGCAGGGGTCATCCAGCACCATGGGGTGCATGGGGTGCATCTATCCATCACATTATCACTGGGCCATCTTTGCCTCGGGCAGAGAGAAAAAGAGCAGAATCAGTGGGCCCGCAAAACTGCACCTAAGGTATGAGTTCACCAGCAGTACATCGGCAGGGAAACAGAGCGAATACTCAGGTGATTGCCAGCTGCTAGCCCTAATCTTCACTCACAGACCCATAATTAAGATGAAGTGAGGCTGAGACCTGTTCTGTTGCTAATACGTTAAAGGGAAAAGAAGCATAGTACCATACTATGCCTGTATGCTCACCATATGAGAGAGAGAATAGATGTGTCTTGAGTCTGTTCTTGAATGTCTCTACAGAATCTGATTGTTTTATCTCCATCGGGAGATCATTCCACAAAACAGGGGCATGATAAGAGAAGGCTCTGTGGCCCGCAGACTTTTTATTCACCCTAGGGACACAAAGTAGTCCTGCGCATTGAGAACACAGACCCCAGGCCGGTACATAGGGTTTAATTAGGGCAGCTAAGTAGGGAGGTGCTAGTCCATGAATACTGTTATGGGTTAGTAACAGAACCTTAAAATCTGATGTCACAGAAACAGGAAGTCAGTGAAAGAGATGCCAAAATGGGTGTAATGTGGTGAAACTTTCTGCTTCCTGTCAAACTCTGGCAGCAGCATTTTGAACCAATTGGAGAGCCCTAATGCTGGACCTGCACCTTATACAACAGCACAGCTGTCTGAAATATCACAACTTTCTTGTTAATAACAGTAACTAGAATGACTATTTATATAGGACTTTCCCACGAATGAATGCACTAAACAAAATAAATTTATAAAAAATGAATAGAGACCAATAATAGAAAAGTACACTTCCACAATGCACAAAAATCCCAAATTAAAGACCTGATGCAGAAAACAGGTGTGACTCATTCTCCAGTGCAATTTACAGGATATATGGGTTTTTCCTCTCCAGGAGGCATTTTTAACAGGTGTGACTTATACTCCAGTATGTTTTCCAGTCATTTCTCATGAATGTGTTATTGTTTACTTATTGTAAAAAATAAATAAATAAATAAATTGTTCACTGTTTACTGTTTCTCTACTCTGGCAAAATAATTTCCTTTGGGATAAATAGAGTAAATTGAGTTGATCTTATGTTATAACCTTCATTAGGAACTCAATGGGGCTGTGGTGGAGATCACTCGAGGAAAACTCCAAGGCAATCGCTAATTTTACCCTAAACCTCCTTGATTATGAAGTCGGGAAATCAGTGGTTCTGCATCCTGCACTGAAACCAAGTGTTAATATGCGTTAACAAAATCTAATATTTTTTGTTCCAAAATGAAGCTGGCTTGTCCAAATGTGCTTTAGCGTGCTTCAAGTGACTCTGTTTGTGGCGTGTATGCAAAAAAGGCTTCCTTGTATTACAGCATCATACACCATCTCTTTGTGCAAAGTGCACTGTATAGTTGAATGATGCACAGAGACACTATCTGCAGTAAGATCATGTTGTAGGTTTTTGGAGCAAGTCTGTGGGTTGACTATGACTGTTCTCACCATCCTTCGCTTCAGCTTATCTGAGATTTTTCTTGGCCTGCCACTTCGGGCCTCGTACTGTGCCTGAGGTCTTGCATTTCTGGACTATGTTCCTCACAGTGGACACTGAGAGGTGAAATCTCTGAGATAGCTTTTTGTATCCTTCCCCAAAACCATGATGTTGAGCAATCTTTGTTTTCAGGTCATTTGAGAGTTGTTTAGAGGGTCCCATGTTGCCACTCATTAGAAGAGATGCAAAGAGGGGGAAACACTTGCAAATGGCCACCTTAAATACGCTTTCTCATGATTGGATTCACCTGTGTAAGGAGATCAAGGGTCAATGATCTTACCAAACCAATTTTGTGTTCCAATAATTAGTGCTAAATGTATTCAAATCAATAAAATGACAAGGGTGCCCAATTTTATGCACCTGCCCAATTTTAGTTAAATAATTATTGCACACTTTCTGTAAATACTAGAAACTTCATTTCACTTCTCAAATATCAGTGTGCTCGTCTGCTATACGAGTATGATATATTTAACTGAAATTTCTGATCCAGACAACCAATGATTATAATGATTATATATAAAGGAAAATCATGAAAATTATCAGCGGTGCCCAAACTTTTGCATACAACTGTATGTGTGTGTGTACAAAGGTGGATTGGTTTTGTTTTGAAGGGCTGCCTGACGGGTTAAAAGCACACCTTTCAGTCTGGTTGCACTCAAATGAAGTCTGCAACATTACACATACATTATACAGCAGCCGTAAATGAGTCATCAGTGTGTCTCATGTTCAAGGCTCATTCAGCAACGACTCAGTGGGAGCAAAAAGGAAAGCCTAGACTTGTTGCTGCTGTGATCGACACCGTTCAGGGCGGGTCTACCTAACTCTGTGTGTGTGTGTGTGTGTGTGTGTGTGTGTGTGTGTGTGTGTGTGTGTGTGTGTGTGTGTGTGTGTGTGTGTGTGTGTGTGTGTGTGTGTGTGTGTGTGTGTGTGTGTGTGTGTGTGTGTGTGTATAAAATGATAGGCTGAGACTTCATTTCAAGACACCCGTGAGCTTGGGCTGCTTATCAGTCCCTGACATTCCTTTTCTCGCTCTGTGGACACACATTCACACACACACACACATTTTGATGCCAGTCTGATATGTAACCCACTCACATATGGTCCGTTCATGGTGCCTCTGTTTCTTGACTGAACTCATATTATATTTAAGCCATGACTTTGCACCGTAGGGCATCTTGCTATTATTTCTGTCTTACTACTTCCTCTGTCTCGATTCTCTCTTGTCTGTATCTGTCAGGATCGAAGGAACAAGGTAACACAAAGGTTGAAGTGATGCCTGCGAAGACATCTCACCTGACTTTTTCATCTCCATTCGTCTTCCCGCTGTGTTGACACGGGGTTTGTGCAAGCGAGCGTATCTCCAAGACAATTTGATGCACAGTGAGCAACATGGTCCACGATCCAATACAAATACAACAAATTAATTTGTAAAGATACAAGATGGTAAACTCTCACAGGAAGATCTTAGACGCTGACGGTAAATGAGATTACGGTATGTTTCTTTCACCCTGTAGGCACCTCTGGAACAATCGAAGAGTCACATTATCAACCTATTTAGTACTTACTGTAGCTCTTGTTGCGTTTACATATCCAGTGACAGATATGTTGACAATGCATCAGTCATCAATGATATATAAATCAAACCACCACTTCTGTAATCACATGATAACACTGTGAATGATGAACACTTTAAGCTTTTGTAATGACATTTTTCTATCCATTTTCTGAATTTGCTGTTGTGAAAATGATCAAAATACGATAAGTATGTTAAAATATGAAGATAACTTAAGGTAGAGCAATACATAAAAAAGAGCACCCATGTCTACACCAAGACTCCACAGTTCCCTTTTAATTTAGGTTAAGCCCCAGTCTAAAGGCCAGGCCTCAGTTCATTGTAGTGAAACATCTCTGTCTAAAATAAATCCTTTTGGTTGTATTCAGGGTCACCACAGAAAATCCAAGGTGGATCCACATGTTGAATTGGCACACGTTTTACGCCAGATGCCCTTCCTGATTCAACTCCACATTACGTGGCAAGGGTGGGGTTTGAACTGGGATTTTTCCACACTGAAATCAAGTCCACAAACCACTTGGCCACATCCCTGTCTAAATATGCATTTTTGCTCTGGCCAAAGTACACGTATAGATAGTCAGTTATGAAATACTGGATAATTACCTTTGATTGTGATAACTCAGCTTTGATCTCAATCTTTGATCACTGTTTGCCTACTACTTTGATTCCTTGAAGAGGGTTTGGTTATCTTGTAGGATCACAGATTAGGTCTTGACATTGGATCCTGATAACTGAAAGAACTAACAATCCTGATTACAGGATCAAAGGAATCAGGGTTAGAGATGAAATATAAATGACTGGATTGGGATCAAAGGAATATGGATCAAAGAACAAAGGTCAGTAATCAAATTACATAATTTCTTGACCTGCAAAAGGTGTAGATCAGTGGGATAGGATTTGGGTTTCTGATATGTTAAGCATGGGTTTGATTCATGCTCACACTACCTGTTTCTGTCCTTGGACAAGACACTTCATCTGCATTGTCCCAGTCCATCCAGCCATAAACAGGCGCTGGTTTTGAGTGAGGAAGTAACCTGAGATGGACTGGTGACCTTCCCAGGGAGAGTTGTACACTGGAAGTGGACAAGCAGGGGCACCAATGGTCCATTGGATCTGTATAAACTCTGGAATTTCAGCTCTGAAACTCATTGCAACCATTGTTCAAAAATATAAACTCTCCTACTCTTCCAATCTGAACTCAAAACCCATCTGTTTAAGACTGTTTTCTCTCTCTCTGATCAATTGCACTGCCTAATTTGAACCTGTCTGAACCTTCTTTAACCTGTCTCATATATTTTTTACATCTGTTTTTACTGTTCTTTTATTTGTCTTTATTCATTGTGCAGTGTTCTTTACTGCTTAGAAAGGCACCTATAAATAAAATGCATTATTATTATAAAACTTACTTGTTCTGTCAAGTTGACCAAGTAATTTTCTGAAACCACCTATTCCAGTTCAGGAGGTCATTGGGTCCAGAGCCTATCCCAGTGCTCACTGGCTGAGAGGTGGGGTACACCCTGCACAGGCCACCAGTCTATCACTGATATGCATTCACATTCTCACCCCATTCTAACCTATGGTTAATTTAGAGTCACTGATTCACCTAATCTCAAAGCCTTTGTAAGTGGGGTGGAGCTGGAGTACCCACAGAAAACCCATGCAAACTCCATAGAGAAAGGTTTAGGCTGGAAGTGAATCTGGGACCTTCTTACTTTGTGTTAGCTTTCCACCTGGCTTTTGTCATTGTTTTTGGGTGTTTTTCAGAACTAGTCATTTTGATTTGTGCAGTATCACAATGATGAGGCCTATCTTGTCTATGGTGAGATTCTAATCCATGCCTTTGTGTTTTCCAGAACTGATTATTGTAATGTTTTACTTTCTGGTTTGCCACATAAGCATCTGAGATGTCTTTGGATCATTCTAAATATGGCTGCCAGGATTTTGACTAAAGCCTGGAAATTTGATCATGTCACAGCTTTTCTTCACTGCCTTCTTGTGAATTTAAGAGCATACTTTAAGGTTCTGATGTTGATTAATAAGGTCCTAAATTGCCTTCCACCTCCCCATC
Organism: Thalassophryne amazonica; assembly: GCF_902500255.1. Lineage (NCBI taxonomy): Eukaryota > Metazoa > Chordata > Actinopteri > Batrachoidiformes > Batrachoididae > Thalassophryne > Thalassophryne amazonica. The sequence goes on from NC_047108.1 coordinate 72,174,357, forward strand.
TCTTACAAATGATGTGTGGCATAAGTTCTGCTAAGAAATTTTCAGATTTCAAAGTTTTTATTCAGATTTATCTATTCAGTAACAGCTGTAATGTCTCAAAGGAAACAGCCTAACCCCCTTTTAGTCATCAATGTATGATGAATAGGAAACATAAATATTAACTCCAACTTACCCTTCTGTTGTTTGCAGTTGCTGTCCTGAACGTGATCTCCTCCACCCCACCACCACCAGTTGCTCCATGTCTGATACCGGTGAGGTGTGTGTGTGTGTGTGTGTGTGTGTGTGTGTGTGTGTGTGTGTGTGTGTGTGTGTGTGTGTGTGTGTGTGTGTGTGTGTGTGTGTGTGTGTGTGTGTGTGTGTGTGTGTGTGTGTGTGTGTGTGGAGGGGGTGGTGGTGCTGTGGTGCTTTCGTCTTCTAAAAGCAGGATTCAAGATCTACATATCCCTCCACTATTATGGTTGGGACCTCCGCCAAAGACTGTTCTTACATTCTTTACAATATCCCTATGGACTAAAACTTTTAACTATTTATTGTCTCCTGAGTCTTTATAGTGGAACTTTACTTATTAAGCCCTATATGCCTTCTTGTGCCCCACAATCTGAGGGTGAAGAAGATGTCAGCAGGTTTTATGGCTTCATCATGCCCTGACTGTGTGGAATAGTTCATCAGCTGAAGGCTCACTATTACTGTTTCATCTTTTAAGCTTCATCATAAAATACATTTACTTTGTGTTGCTTATAATAATGACATGATTATATTTCATTGTATTTAAATTTGTTAGTTTGAACTTTTTTAAATTCGGTATTTGAATTGTCTTTCATCGCTTATGTTGTTCTTAAATTTCTTTTTATTGAAATATTTCAACTTTTTACAATATAGATCATTTTTATATTTCCTGACTGAAAGTGCTGTATAAATACATTTTCTTATTATTTTGGCATCAGCAGTGTTCTCAGTCTTTTGTGCTCTGTGTTTCTATGTGTCTGTGTTGTGGGTTTGGCAGTCCCATTTGTTGTCTCTCTTCTCTGGCTGCACACCTGCACATCATTCTGCTAACTCATTCATCTCATCACCCCCACACTAGATTAAGCCATCCTTTTCACATTCACATTGCCAGTAGGTTGGTTATGTTAGGTTCTGACAGTTTGTGGTTTTGCTCTGAATAAGCTCTGCTGGTTTGGTTGTGTTACTGTAGTCCTGACAGTCTGTACACTCATCTTCTACCTCTTGTGTACGTCCTCATCATGTCATCATAGTGTTCCGGGTAGCCATACGGCTGTTCAACACTCCACTGCTGATCATCGCTTCCCTGTTTTCTGATCTGTCTGTCTGTCACTCCGCCCAGCACCTCTGCTCCTCGTTTGGCTGCTTGTCGGATGTCCTGATCATCATATTACTGTCAGGCCTGTCAGTCTGCCTATCTGTCTGCTCAACAACTCTGGCTCCCCCATCTGTCTGTCTCCTGGCACATCCTCCTGTCTGTCCAATCAACCTCATCAGAATCAGCAGTCTTTCATGTTTGCCAGTATCTCTCCACATTTAGTCTCTGCATGACTGTACAGTGAAGCAGTCCCAACCCTGGGAGTGATTGCTGCGTGAGCCCTCGTTGTCTCCTGTCCAGGGTTCGATTTTAGTGGTTACCCGGGAACCCGTGGCACCCTACTTTGGGGGCAGGCACACAACTCTCTAGACTTGCATTCCCGACTGGAATCCACCAATTTTTATTCAATAACTGTACAGAAATCTATCAAATTTGGACAAAATTTGCGCAGAATTCGACTTTCTGAGACCTACACATACACAAAACGTCATCAAAAAATGTTCTTCTCCTCTGCGTGTAATGCCGCGTTTTATTATACACAGATGTATAATAAAACAAATGGTGACTGGTTTCTAAACACAATTATGACAGAGTTTTTGAGGGAAGAGCGAGGAGCAGCCCTACAGCAAGCAGATCAGAGTTTTTTGCTTTACGTGCGCGCGCGAGTGAATCGTGCGTGAAGATTATTTTATTTTTATTTATTAACTACACAGATATATAATAAAACAAATGGTGACTGGTTTCTAAACACAATTATGACAGAGTTTTTGAGGGAAGAGTGAGGAGCAGCCCCACAGCAAGCAGAGCATTTTATTTTTTTTTTTTACATGTGCGCGTGTGAACGGGACAGGAGGTCCTCAAACTGGGTCCTGCAGAGGCAAAAGGACCGTTAAAAGCGGCCGTCATCCAGACGCAGCTCCTGCAGCAAATAATGATACACCCCGAATTGGGAACGTCTCATGATGTCTGTCAGCTTTCCACAACAACTCGCTCCGTGTGATCAAGGTCCGTCATGTTAACTTGACTGACAACCAGAGCAGGCAAGCGGCAACCTTTTCCTGTCGTCAGGGGAGAGGTCTAGGCAGCCAGCCTTCAAGGACACCCATGTGCAGGTTGCTGCCACTACCACCAGTTCTGCTTCTGTGACAGTGGCAGTGGATGCTGATGAAGAGGCTGCTGGTGATCCTGCTGTTGCCTATACAGCTGGAGCCTCTAATGTAGACTCAGACTCTGACTCTGGCTCAGATTCTGCCTTAGATTCTGAGTTTAATTCTGATTATGAGGAAGAACACCTTGAAGTGCTGCAGAGAATGGCAGATGACCATGATGACTGCTAACAAGTGTAATCAACACTCATGGCAGCCATGATTGTTAATGGGCTGGATGTTTAATAAACCATTGGCAGCTGAGATGAACCCATGCCAGTCTGCCTATGCATATTGGCATGGGGTCATCTCAGCTTCTGACAATGTTAGAAAATTTATAAATTTCAGAAAATATTACTCCAAAAACACAAAAATTCCCTCCCATCATTTCACTCCAATTCTGCCCCAGATATCACCAGAATGCACCATATGCATCCTTTTATATCAAAACGTTTCTGGGGGGCATGCCCCCAGACCCCCCGAGTTGGTAGATTTGGCACCAAACTTTTCTGAGGGGCACCAAACGTTTCAGATTTTGGTGCCCTTTATATATATATATATATATATAAAACCCTCATCATTTCCTGTAAACTCTGAGTTTGTGTTTTTCTACTGGGTTGTGTACCTGAGTAATCCTGACATTTGAGATATCCTGCTATAAAACAAATGGCTCAGAGATGGGTAATCCAGGCTTTAATGAGTGAACGTCCGACCATATATTTGTTCCATCCACCCACAAAACCACTCGTACTTATCTTCAACTGCTTATCGGGTCACTGCCCACTGAACCACTTGGTTCTAATGAGTTCAGCTTTTCAGGCAGGTAGATAAGCTAAGAAGTGAAATCATCTGTTTAGATGCACAGGTAGAAGCAATACGTGGCAGGACTTTTAATCAATGAAGCCGGGATTACCAACCTCTGAAATGGACAGATAAGAGTAAAAAGAAAAGCATAACCTCAGAGATGGAAATAATAATAATAATAATACTGTCAGTGTATGTTATTGTTTTTCACTGTATTTTATGGTACTAATAATGCACAGTTGTTATATAGCACTTAGGATTTCATTACTTAAGTTGAAAGTGCTATACAAATGAAGTTTTTTTTTTTTGTTGTTATTTCTACATGAATGTGGATTTGACTGCTCAGTTATTTTGATGCCAGACTTCAGTTTAAGCTAAAATTAAAATGTTTGTTTCCTGTTTTAATAATGAGCACAGGACTCTGCACTGACTATGAGTGGTGCAGTGGGAGGAGTGTGCAGTTTCTTGAGCAAGGCAGAAAAAATTCTCATCATGTCGCTCCACTCACATAGTCTGGCAAACCATTGATATCATATATGTGTACAAATTTGATCATTTTTAAAACAGTAAAATTAACAGACTTTTTTTCAAAAATGACCATTATAACTTTTTTTTATTTTTACATTTCTCAACTTTTTAGAAGAGCCAGTGTTAAAAACATAACAGTGGCAACAACATTCGTATCTGTTAGGAATGCTTACTTTTGTAGAAGGAAATAAGTGGTCTGGGAATTTCAGTACTTTTGAAAAGGTAAAATTATTGGAGGTTCAATTTTGTAAAAAAAAAAAGTATACTACCACATTTTTGTTTTATTTTATGTTTTTACGGCTCTTAACTTGCTTAAAACAGCCAGTGGCCAAAAAGCAACCATTCATATACATCTGTGATGCCTAATTTTATGCAAGGAAATAACTAATGGTCAGGGAATTTTGACAATTTTGAAAGAATAAAACTATTTTTTTCACAAGTTCATAACTACAACCCCAATTCCAATGAAGCTGGGACGTTGTGTAAAATGTAAATAAAAACAGAATACAATGATTTGCAAATCCTCTTCAACCTACATTACCTTTCCTTCTAACAACACTCAATAAGCGCTTTGGAACTGAGGACACTGTTGAAGCTTTGTAGGTGAAATTGTTTCCCATTCTTGCTTGATGTACGACTTCAGTTATTCAACAGTCCAGGGTTTCCATTGTCATATTTTTTCTTCATAATGTGCTACATATTTTCAATGGATGACAGATCTGGACTGCAGGCAGGCCAGTCTAGTACCAACACTCTTTTACTATGAAGCCACGCTGTGGTAACATCTGCAGAATGTGGCTTGGCATTGTCTTGCTGAAATAAGCAGGGATGTGCCTGAAAAAGATGGTGCTTGGATGGCAGCATGTGTTGCTCCAAAACCTGGATGTACCTTTCAGCATTGATGGTGACATCACAGATGTGTAAGCTGCCCATGCACACCCCATACCATCACATATGCTGGCTTTGAACTTTGCACTGGTATCTGGATGTTTTTTTCCTCTTTTGTCCAGAGGACATGACGTCCATGATTTCCAAAAACAATTTGAAATGTGGACTCATCAGACCACAGCACACTTTTCCACTTTGCATCTGTCCATTTCATATGAGCTCAGGCCCAGAGAAGGTGGCGGCGTTTCTGGATGTTGTTGATGTATGGCTTTCGCTTTACATAGTAGAGTTTTAATCATTATACATCCGCCTGTTATTGTCTTGTGCATAATGGTCTTGCATACCCAAGTGCCATTGCTCACTAAAACAGTATTTTACCTCCCACATGCTTATGATTGGCTCATTTTAAAGATCTGGATCTCTAGTTTCTGAAGATGTGTATAAGAACCATGTGAGTGCTACACAACTTTACCTATATCATTTCAAACATGCCTAAAAATGTTAGTTTTTATTCTTGAAAAAAAAAAAAACATGTCAAAAGCCTTTAGCTTGGACATACTTTACAGCAGACATTCCCTACTCACTACAATTGTTGTTCATGTTATTGACAACAACTGTGTGAAATAACAGGTCCCCAGTCATAAGCATTTTGCTTCTGTGAGACATTTTGTGAGAAATAGTCCATTCGGCACAATTGGTCCAATTTTGTGCCAAATTATTTGCATTATATGTCTTCTTAGACCATAAAAACACATTTTCATGTTTTGGTAGCTACAAATTTCAAGTCTAGCACTTTTTTTTTCTCAAATATCCATGTTTTTGCATTGTGACTATGCACTTTGTAATACCCCACATGCGTTCTGACCTCCGCATGGCTTATTACGCACAGTTATAGCAGCGGCTAGCAGCTCTGGATGTGTGACTACAAGTCCCATAATGCATAGGAAAGCTTATTTCCTGTTCTACAACCCTACGGAGCCCAAATGCTCCACACGTGTCTTATTTTTTTGTGCGCTGATTGGATAACAGGCATTACGCAGTTGTCCTTATGGAGCGCTTGTTTTGGTCAAAGGGCTCTGCTGGGTGACTCCGTGCACCGACAACTCCAATCATGATGCCATTTTGAAGCCAAGAGCAGTAGGAAATCGAGTGTACCAGTCGTAACTCAGTAATGGCATCAACTTTCTTTGAAGTATCTTACTTTATGGAAAATACAACTACATATTCTTTTTCTGTGGATTGTTACAGACAAAATGAGCCCAGTCATGCATGGATTTGGACTGATATGGACCTTCAGAACACCGGACAAGGTAAGAAGTTCTAAATTATGAATCATAAATTCATCACAAATTATTGGTTTTTGGCTTTTGTGGTGGATAGTTGACTTTGTTGGATTATGTGGTCACTTTCTTTGAGGTGTCCTGATTCCAAAGAGGTATAACAAGTTGGAATTGTTTTCATATATACTGTGGAGTTTTGGACTTAAAAATAATTTGTACTTGTAGATGTAGCGACGAACTGTGTTAACTGACAATGGTCTTCTGAAGTGTTCCTGAGGCCACGCGGTAAGATCCTTTACACAATGATGTCAATTTTTAATGCAGTGCCGCCTAAGGGATCGAAGGTCATGGGCGTTAAGTGTTGGTTTTCGGCCTTGCCACTTACATGTAGAAAGTTCTCGATTCACTGAATCTTCTGATTATATTATGGACTGTAGATGATGGAATCCCTAAATTCCTTGCAATTGAACATTGAGAAACATTGTTCTTAAACTAGTGGACTATTTTTTCACACAGATGGTCACAAAGTGGTGATCCTCGCCCCATCTTTGCTTGTGAATGGCTAAGCCTTTTGGGGACGCTCCTTTTATACCCAATCATGACACTCACCTGTTTCTAATTAACCTGTTCACCTGTGGAATGTTCCAAACAGGTGTTCTTTGAGCATTGTTGCCCTGTCCCAGCTTTTTTAAAATGTGTTGCAGGCATCCATTTCAAAATGAGCAAATATTTGCACAAAAACAATAAAGTTTATCAGTTTGAACATTAAATATCTTGTCTTTGTGGTGTATTCAATTGAATATAGGTTGAAGAGGATTTGCAAATCATTGTATTCTGTTTTTATTTACATTTTACACAATGTCCCACTTCATTGGAATTGGGGTTGTACATTGCAGACACACTTCTGAAGAAGGTGCCAGCTTCATTAGCTGGGATAAAAGCAGCTGAACATGCAATGTTTGTTTCTCCAGCCACAGTTTCATGGTAAACTGGTACAAGCAAAGCCATTGTTAAGAAAAATTAATGAAATCTAGAATAGTCTACCGCATGCCATCTGGCAAACTCTTGGATTGGTTTCATATGTCTTCTGGCTGTGACGTAGCTGAGCAGCCAGGCGTCCATTTGCCTTTTCTCTCTTTTGGAGACCACAGACAAAATGTAGAGTGACCCCTACACTGTTGAGCCAACTTCATGATAATTACTCCAAAATGAAAGGTGACCTTTTACATGATGAGCCCATATTCATTATTTGCGTTCACCTCAAATACAGTTGTGGACATATGCTTACGTACATACACACTGGCTAAAAGTGTTCAGACTCAGTTTTCTCCAACTGCACATATTCAGTTTTCTCAAACAATATGTGTCAGTTCGAACAGCTTCTTTATTTCTAAATAAAATTACTTTAAAATGATATTTAGAAAAAAGCTTGTTTTTCTTCATTATGTCAGACTGTCAGTACACCTGGGAAAACATCATAGTTGCCTTATGAAATGTAATTGTTACCGATACAGTTATCTTCAACTTCTCTTATTATACTGATTATTCGGGTGATGACAACAACAACAAAAAAAATCCAACTTTGCCATCCGCCATGAGGACCCCAAGAACCATGGGCCCAACCATTTTGAATGGTCACATGTACCATGCCATCCCTTTCATCCAACATGAGGACCCAGTTGTGGCGATGTCCGGTTTGCTTCTGCGTCAGATTGCAGCAATGTCACTTCCAGTTTGTTTCCACGTCAAATGTTTTTGGATCTTCCAATCTGTTTGAAGACTAATTCATCTTTGTCTGAAAGTCTGGCACAATGAAGAAAAACTGAAATATGTGCAATGGTGGGCACAGTTCAGCTAATCCGCTAACTGCTAATTATTGAAGCTAATGTGTTCATTATCAGATTAGCTTTTCAAATAACTTTGAAAACCATCAATGGACCAATTATCTTCCAATACATTTTGGTCCAATAATTTTTAGACCACTAACATTTTTGCAGGCATGGTGAACAAAACTTAATAGCTATAAATATTTATTAAGTTTAAAATCAGTTGAGTACCTATCTGTTCAATGTTTTGTAGATGATGTGCAATTCTATCCTCTGCAAACAGAGGAGAGCTGGTTCTAGAAGAAACCGCTCTATCCTCTGCAGGCTAACAAGAATTAGTCACAGAAAAAAAAAAAAAGCTAATTTCTTTTGACCCCATACTGATACGCTGGCAATATCACCCAAGTCATCCAGAGACATACAGTTTTAACTTATGGTTAAAATTTTAACAAAACTAATTTCAGACAAGTTATTTAAAGTAACGTCACATCTGAAGTTTTATAAAGTGAAAATATCAGATATATGTTTTAGTTTTAAAGTAATGCACTAATTTTGAAGGTTTTAGTGTGGACATGCTGTGTCCAGGTGCATGATGGGTAATCTCAGTACATTCACGACAGAAGAAATGCATTTGAGATGCTCTGATCTGATGCTCTGAGGCTCCACAGGGACAACAGCATTAAACTGTTTGTATATTGTGCCTAAAACTGTCGTAAATATACTCTCTGGGTTTATAGACGTTGTTATTGTGTTTGTTATCTGGAAAAATGCCAAAAGAAGCCCAGGTTGCTTCTCCATTATTTTCAGTTGGAATCACTGAAATTGATTCCTGTTTGCTCTTTAGAGTCCTGTTTGTGTCAAACACTGTCTGTCATCTTTGTTCCAGAGTAATATGAGCGAAGCATCGCACAGCGGCGCGAAGCTTTGCTCATGGTACAAGGCGTCATAAACAGGAAGTGCCAAAATTCAAGTCCACAGTACAACAGGAAATGTTCAAGTGTCAAACACTTCCTGGATTGACAAACGAGATCCCATGGAATCTCGCAGGAACTCAGTGGCAAGCTCACATTCAAACAGGAAGTGCCAAATTCTTTTTTTTTTTCAAAATCTTTATTTCAACAAATACAACAAAATGAACAAAGGACAATGGAAAGCGATACAAAAGGAAAAACATAGAATAAATTGTACAATAACAAAAGTAAAGGGATTCCTTAGTGTCGAAGGCTGCTCCACAGCCTGTCTAGTGGATTTTTATTTTGTTTTAGCACTGTTGTCGTGCGTTGCCTGTGCTGCTCCACAGCCTGTCCTGTGGATTTTTATTTTTATTTTATTTTATTTTTTAGCACTGTTGTTGTGCGTTACCTGTGCTGCTCCACAGCCTGTCTAGTGGATTTTTATTTTATTTTAGCACTGTTGTCGTGCGTTACCTGTGCTGCTCCACAGCCTGTCTAGTGTCGGATTCCCTGTTTGGGAATCCGCTAGCTTAGCGTAGCTACTAGCTCTTAGCCGTTTTAGCATGGCGGCTTCTCCTGTCTCTCCCGTACTTTTCTGCTCTGGGTGTGAAATGTTTAGTTATTCCTCGGCCTCTTTTAGCAGTAACGGTACTTGTAATAAGTGCAGCTTATTCGTAGCTTTGGAGGCCAGGCTGGGCGAATTGGAGGCTCGGCTCCGCACCGTGGAAAATTCTACAGCTAGCCAGGCCCCTGTAGTCGGTGCGGACCAAGGTAGCTTAGCCGCCGTTAGTTCCCCCCTGGCAGACCCCGTGCAGTCGGGAAGGCAGGTTGACTGGGTGACTGTGAGGAGGAAGCGTAGCCCTAAACAGAAGCCCCGTGTACACCGTCAACCCGTTCACATCTCTAACCGTTTTTCCCCACTCGACGATACACTCGCCGAGGATCAAACTCTGGTTATTGGCGACTCTGTTTTGAGAAATGTGAAGTTAGCGACACCAGCAACCATTGTCAATTGTCTTCCGGGGGCCAGAGCAGGCGACATCGAAGGACATTTGAAATTGCTGGCTAAGGCTAAGCGTAAATTTGGTAAGATTGTAAATCACGTCGGCAGTAATGACACTCGGTTACGCCAATCGGAGGTCACTAAAATTAACATTGAATCGGTGTGTAACTTTGCAAAAACAATGTCGGACTCTGTTGTTTTCTCTGGGCCCCTCCCCAATCAGACCGGGAGTGACATGTTTAGCCGCATGTTCTCCTTGAATTGCTGGCTGTCTGAGTGGTGTCCAAAAAATGAGGTGGGCTTCATTGATAATTGGCAAAGCTTCTGGGGAAAACCTGGTCTTGTTAGGAGAGACGGCATCCATCCCACTTTAGAGGGAGCAGCTCTCATTTCTAGAAATCTGGCCAATTTTTTGGGATCCTCCAAACTGTGACTGTCTAGCGTTGGGACCAGGAGGCAGAGCTGTGGTCTTATACACCTCTCTGCAGCTTCTCTCCCCCTGCCATCCCCCTATTACCCCATCCCCGTAGAGACGGTGCCTGCTCCCAGACCACCAATAACTAGCAAAAATCTATTTAAGCATAAAAATTCAAAAAGAAAAAATAATATAGCACCTTCAATTGCACCACAGACTAAAACAGTTAAATGTGGTCTATTAAACATTAGGTCTCTTTCTTCTAAGTCCCTGTTGGTAAATGATATAATAATTGATCAACGTATTGATTTATTCTGCCTAACAGAAACTTGGTTACAGCAGGATGAATATGTTAGTTTAAATGAGTCAACACCCCCGAGTCACACTAACTGTCAGAATGCTCGTAGCACGGGCCGGGGCGGAGGATTAGCAGCAATCTTCCATTCCAGCTTATTAATTAATCAAAAACCTAGACAGAGCTTTAATTCATTTGAAAGCTTGTCTCTTAGTCTTGTCCATCCAAATTGGAAGTCCCAAAAACCAGTTTTATTTGTTATTATCTATCGTCCACCTGGTCGTTACTGTGAGTTTCTCTGTGAATTTTCAGACCTTTTGTCTGACTTAGTGCTTAGCTCAGATAAGATAATTATAGTGGGCGATTTTAACATCCACACAGATGCTGAGAATGACAGCCTCAACACTGCATTTAATCTATTATTAGACTCTATCGGCTTTGCTCAAAAAGTAAATGAGTCCACCCACCACTTTAATCATATTTTAGATCTTGTTCTGACTTATGGTATGGAAATAGAAGACTTAACAGTATTCCCTGAAAACTCCCTTTTGTCTGATCATTTTTTAATAACATTTACATTTACCCTGATGGACTACCCTGCAGTGGGGAATAAGTTTCATTACACTAGAAGTCTTTCAGAAAGCGCTGTAACTAGGTTTAAGGATATGATTCCTTCTTTATGTTCTCTAATGTCATATACCAACACAGAGCAGAGTAGCTACCTAAACTCTGTAAGGGAGTTAGAGTATCTTGTCAATAGTTTTACATCCTCATTGAAGACAACTTTGGATGCTGTAGCTCCTCTGAAAAAGAGAGCTTTAAATCAGAAGTGTCTGACTCCGTGGTATAACTCACAAACTCGTAGCTTAAAGCTGATAACCCGTAAGTTGGAGAGGAAATGGCGTCTCACTAATTTAGAAGATCTTCACTTAGCCTGGAAAAAGAGTTTGTTGCTCTATAAGAAAGCCCTTCGTGAAGCTAGGACATCTTTCTACTCATCACTAATTGAAGAAAATAAGAACAACCCCAGGTTTCTTTTCAGCACTGTAGCCAGGCTGACAAAGAGTCAGAGCTCTATTGAGCTGAGTATTCCATTAACTTTAACTAGTAATGACTTCATGACTTTCTTTGCTAACAAAATTTTGACTATTAGAGAAAAAATTACTCATAACCATCCCAAAGATGTATCGTTATCTTTGGCTGCTTTCAGTGATGCCGGTATTTGGTTAGACTCTTTCTCTCCGATTGTTCTGTCTGAGTTATTTTCATTAGTTACTTCATCCAAACCATCAACATGCTTATTAGACCCCATTCCTGCCAGGCTGCTCAAGGAAGTCCTACCATTATTTAATGCTTCAATCTTAAATATGATCAATCTATCTTTGTTAGTTGGTTATGTACCACAGGCCTTTAAGGTGGCAGTAATTAAACCATTACTTAAAAAGCCATCACTTGACCCAGCTATCTTAGCTAATTATAGGCCAATCTCCAACCTTCCTTTTCTCTCAAAGATTCTTGAGAGGGTAGTTGTAAAACAGCTAACTGATCACCTGCAGAGGAATGGTCTATTTGAAGAGTTTCAGTCAGGTTTTAGAATTCATCATAGTACAGAAACAGCATTAGTGAAGGTTACAAATGATCTTCTTATGGCTTCGGACAGTGGACTTATCTCTGTGCTTGTTCTGTTGGACCTCAGTGCTGCTTTTGATACTGTTGACCATAAAATTTTATTACAGAGATTAGAGCATGTCATAGGTATTAAAGGCATTGCGCTGCGGTGGTTTGAATCATATTTGTCTAATAGATTACAGTTTGTTCATGTAAATGGGGAATCTTCTTCACAGACTAAAGTTAATTATGGAGTTCCACAAGGTTCTGTGCTAGGACCAATTTTATTCACTTTATACATGCTTCCCTTGGGCAGTATTATTAGACGGTATTGCTTAAATTTTCATTGTTACGCAGATGATACCCAGCTTTATCTATCCATGAAGCCAGAGGATACGCACCAATTAGCTAAACTGCAGGATTGTCTTACAGACATAAAGACATGGATGACCTCTAATTTCCTGCTTTTAAACTCAGATAAAACTGAAGTTATTGTACTTGGCCCCACAAATCTTAGAAGCATGGTGTCTAACCAGATCGTTACTCTGGATGGCATTTCCCTGATCTCTAGTAATACTGTGAGAAATCTTGGAGTTATTTTTGATCAGGATATGTCATTCAAAGCGCATATTAAACAAATATGTAGGACTGCCTTTTTGCATTTACGCAATATCTCTAAAATCAGAAAGGTCTTGTCTCAGAGTGATGCTGAAAAACTAATTCATGCATTTATTTCCTCTAGGCTGGACTATTGTAATTCATTATTATCAGGTTGTCCTAAAAGTTCCCTAAAAAGCCTTCAGTTGGTTCAGAATGCTGCAGCTAGAGTACTGACGGGGACTAGCAGGAGAGAGCATATCTCACCCGTGTTGGCCTCCCTTCATTGGCTTCCTGTTAATGCTAGAATAGAATTTAAAATTCTTCTTCTTACTTATAAGGTTTTGAATAATCAGGTCCCATCTTATCTTAGGGACCTCGTAGTACCATATTACCCCATTAGAGCGCTTCGCTCTCAGACTGCGGGCTTACTTGTAGTTCCTAGGGTTTGTAAGAGTAGAATGGGAGGCAGAGCCTTCAGCTTTCAGGCTCCTCTCCTGTGGAACCAGCTCCCAATTCAGATCAGGGAGACAGATACCCTCTCTACTTTTAAAACTTTCCTTTTCGCTAAGGCTTATAGTTAGGGCTGGATCGGGTGACCCTGGACCATCCCTTGGTTATGTTGCTTTAGACGTAGACTGTGTTTCATAATTATTGTATGGCCTTGCCTTGCAATGTGGAGCACCTTGGGGCAACTGTTTGTTGTGATTTGGCGCTATACAAGAAAAAAGTTGATTGATTGATTGATTGAATTCTCAGTCACAGTGAAAAGGGAAATGTCAAATGTTTAACACTTCCTGGCATAGGTGGAGCTAGAGCAGAGGCTGGGGTTTCACTGGACTCCCCTGAAATCTGATTGGACACAGATGATTGAAATGTCACGACACCAGACGCCATTGAAAGACCTGCTTTTTCAAATCAGTGAGTCACATTGACTGCTAGGTTCCTTCTGTCCAGTAGTTTGTGCTGTGTACCACAAAAAGTTCTAATCCACCTTAGTAGAAGAAGAAAAATGTTTGCTCCAGATTTGAACTGAACACATCGTTTGAACTATGGGCTCCTAATGACACCAAACTTATATTGGTGAGTAAATGACCGTATTTTATGCCAGAAATGAATTCCAGGTTGTTAAAAGCAGCATTTCTCCTTTAATTCGGGTTGCCTTATATACACGTTTAAGATATCAGACAGCGCAGCTGGTTCATGCTCTGTTGGCTTATTAGTGCAGCAGATAACTGAAACAATCGTTCAAATGGTGATACAAGCATCAAATTCAGCACAAATACAGCTGGAACAAAATTAATGGAGCAACTTTAAGTTTTAATGTAGCAAGATCTCTCTTGTGCATCCTTTCCTAACAATTTGATAATTAAGTATGCAGATAACACAACTATTATTGGTTTGAACTCTTCTCATGATGACTCTTTGTATAGATCTGAAGTGCAAAAGGTAGTTTCCTGGAGCGAAGAAAACAATTTCAAGTTAAATACTGCAAAAACATTTGAGTTGGTTGTTTACTTCAGTAAAAATAATTTTATGTTCCCATCCTATTAAATGGTGCTGAGGTGAAAACAGTTAAAAACTATAACTGATGTCTTGAGCTGGAATTACAATAACACCAGTGAAATTGTTAAAAAGTCTTGACAGCAGCTTTTTTTCTGCGTAAGCTGAAAGAATTCACTCTTAAGAATATTCTCTTAAATTTTTTATCACAGCTGCATTGAAAGTCTTCTTACAAATGCTATAACTGCATGGTTTGGAAATGCCACTGCTAAAGAAAGAAAGGTTTTGAATAGAGTGGTCCGTTCAGCCAGTAGGACTATTGGTGTGGAACTGTCTGTCCTTGAGGACATTTAAAAAAAAAAAGACTTCAGTTCCAGTCTTTGGCCATTACTAAAGACCTCCTGCATCCCGCCAGGGACTTGTTTGAGCTTCTTCCCTCGGGTAGGCACTATCGGTCTATTAAATATGGGACATCACATTACCGTAAAAGTTTCTTCCAACAAGCTGTGGCAATGATTAATACTCTGTGACTTGTTTTAAATGTATCTTAAATATTCTGTGGCTTTGTCATTTTTATGTCCTTTATGTCTTTTTATTGTTTTGTGTGTGTCTTGCTAGTGCACGCTGAGCTCCTTGCACCCTTTTTCCAATGTGGTATTAATACTGCAAATGGCAAATAAACTTGAACTTGAACTTTGGACCCCTGTACAAACTGAAACTGACATTTGTCACCATTCTTGCTGCTTTTAGCTCATAACTCCATAACATTCAGTGACAGATTGTCCAAACTATACCTTTTTGGAATATTTACGATCAGGCAAATAACGTGGTGTAGTTTCCTATATGATTTGAGCATCTTTTAATTTTGATCCCTGTGTAATTCTTCAATTGACCCCTACCTGGCTGCCTATTGAAAATTCAAGTGGCCAATCAGTTTTTTTTTTTGTTTTTTTTTTATAGTTAAGTCTTTGGATTATTTGTGCCAAATTTGATGCTTGTATCACCATTTGCAGGATCCCACTCTAAATATTCTCTTATCTGCTGCAATATATATGAGATGTACGATGCTGCTCCTCAGTGTTTCTCAGTTACCCTCAAAAGTATTGGACCACTTGGTATTTCACACATTTTAATTTATTTATTCCATTTCAAATAATTTTTTTTTCTAAAATTATCTTCCTTAAATCAAACTGAAAGCAAATCTCTACAACTTTATATAAATTAATTAAAAATATAAAATACAGCTTCCTGATGAAGTGATGTAGTGATGATGATTTTCTTAAAAAGAAGACCTTCAGCTCCAATTTGACAGAAAGTACATTTGAGATGAAAACCTAGATTTGATGTTTTGGTGAAAGAAACTTTTGTATTTCTTCATAATTGATGTAAATAAAGTCCAAGACATATTCAGTGACTTGGAAATGTTCATGTTTCCATCCCCTGACTTGGCAATAAAACTGATTATTATTTACAGCTATTATCCGGTTTTAGAAATTTGCTTTCAGTTTGAGTTTGAGGAAGATAATTTTAGACATTTTTATTCTTTTTTCTTTTTTTTTCTTGTATTTAAAATGGCATAAACAAATTAAAATGTGTGACATTCCAAGTGTTCCAATACTTCTGGAGGTCACAGTATCCTAACCTTATGATGAGTTCAAAATGAGTGTGGTATATTACTGTTTTGTTTAAGAATGTTTAATTTTCACTGTTGCTGCACTTTGTGTCAAATCAGTCATATTGTATATCATACTGATATGAAAATTCAGTAAGGTATATCCTCTATTATACAGTCTAAATCTAAGGTGGAACTCTACTAGTGTTTACTAAGGTACACCTAAATATCTTAAAAAAAAAAAAAAAAAAAACTCTCCCTACCCACCTAAGCGGCTCAAGAATATGAACAGCATGTATATACGTGACATTTACATGACAATTTGTTTGACAATTTATATGACAATATTGAGATACGATAATTTGGCCAAATTGTACAGCCCTGCTGTCAACTAGCTGATAACTTTGAAGATTAATTAACATCTACATTAAAAAAAATGCTTAAAGTGGCAGGAGGTTAAGAGGGCTGTAATTAGGGGGGTCAGCTGAAAAGCAAAAAGAGAAAAATGCTTAAAAAGTTGGGGAGTATGGGGGCAGAGCTCCTCCAGAAGCTGAAAGGCAAAATAAGGAAAATGCTTAAAAAGACGGGGGCTGAAAGGACATAAGCTGAAAGGTTTTTGCCATGCTAATGCTCCCCTGAACATTTACTCAAAATAAAGTCTGAAAACCTAAATGACATGGTGACACGCTGGCAAGCTTTGCTCATTCATCAAATCAAATCAATTATTTATGTAGCGCCAAATCACAACAAACAGTTACCCCAAGGCGCTTTATATTGTAAGGCAAAAGCCATACAATAATTACAGAAAAACCCCAACGGTCAAAACGACCCCCTGTGAGCAAGCACGTGGCGACAGTGGGAAGGAAAAAACTCCCTTTTAACAGGAAGAAACCTCCAGAAGAACCAGGCTCAGGGAGGGGCAGTCTTCTGCTGGGACTGGATGTGGCTGAGGGGAGAGAATCAGGAAAAAGACATGCTGTGGAAGAGAGCAGAGATCAATCACCAATGATTAAAAGCAGAGTGGTGCATACAAAGCAAAAAGAGGTGAATAAAAAGAAACACTCAGTGCATCATGGGAAACCCCCCAGCAGTCTAAGTCTATAGCAGCATAACTAAGGAATGGTTCAGGGTCACCTGATCCAGCCCTAACTATAAGCTTTAGCAAAAAGGAAAGTTTTAAGCCTAATTTTAAAAGTAGAGAGGGGTGTCTGTCTCCCTGATCCGAATTGGGAGCTGGTTCCACAGGAGAGGAGCCTGAAAGCTGAAGGCTCTGCCTCCCGTTCTACTCTTAAAAACCCTAGGAACTACAAGTAAGCCTGCAGTCTGAGAGCGAAGCACTCTATTGGGGTGATATGGTACTATGAGGTCCCTAAGATAAGATGGGACCTGATTATTCAAAACCTTATAAGTAAGAAGAAGAATTTTAAATTCTATTCTAGAATTAACAGGAAGCCAATGAAGAGAGTCCAATATGGGTGACGTATGCTCTCTCCTTCTAGTCGCCGTCAGTACTCTAGCTGCAGCATTTTGAATTAACTGAAGGTTTTTCAGGGAACTTTTAGGACAACCTGATAATAATGAATTACAGTAGTCCAGCCTAGAAGAAATAAATGCATGAATTAGTTTTGCAGCATCACTCTGAGACAAAACCTTTCTAATTTTAGAGATATTGTGCAAATGCAATAAAGCAGTCCTACATATTTGCTTAATATGCGCATTGAAGGACATATCCTGATCAAAAATGACTCCAAGATTTCTCACAGTATTACACTCAACAAAAATATAAACGCAACACTTTTGGTTTTGCTCCCATTTTGTATGAGATGAACTCAAAGATCTAAAACTTTTTCCACATACACAATATCACCATTTCCCTCAAATATTGTTCACAAACCAGTCTAAATCTGTGATAGTGAGCACTTCTCCTTTGCTGAGATAATCCATCCCACCTCACAGGTGTGCCATATCAAGATGCTGATTAGACACCATGATTAGTGCACAGGTGTGCCTTAGACTGCCCACAATAAAAGGCCACTCTGAAAGGTGCAGTTTTATCACACAGCACAATGTCACAGATGTTGCAAGATTTGAGGGAGCGTGCAGTTGGCATGCTGACAGCAGGAATGTCAACCAGAGCTGTTGCTCGTGTATTGCATGTTCATGTCTCTACCATAAGCCGTCTCCAAAGGCGTTTCAGAGAATTTGGCAGTACATCCAACCAGCCTCACAACCGCAGACCACGTGTAACCACACCAGCCCAGGACCTCCACATCCAGCATGTTCACCTCCAAGATCGTCTGAGACCAGCCACTTGGACAGCTGCTGAAACAATCGGTTTGCATAACCAAAGAAATTCTGCACAAACTGTCAGAAACCATCTCAGGGAAGCTCATCTGCATGCTCGTCGTCCTCATCGGGGTCTCGACCTGACTCCAGTTCGTTGTCGTAACTGACTTGAGTGGGCAAATGCTCACATTCGCTGGCGTTTGGCACGTTGGAGAGGTGTTCTCTTCACGGATGAATCCCGGTTCACACTGCCCAGGGCAGATGGCAGACAGCGTGTGTGGCGTCGTGTGGGTGAGCAGTTTTCTGATGTCAATGTTGTGGATCGAGTGGCCCATGGTGGCGGTGGGGTTATGGTATGGGCAGGCGTCTGTTATAGATGAAGAACACAGGTGCATTTTATTGATGGCATTTTGAATGCACAGAGATACCGTGACGAGATCCTGAGGCCCATTGTTGTGCCATACATCCAAGAACATCACCTCATGTTGCAGCAGGATAATGCACGACCCCATGTTGCAAGGATCTGTACACAATTCTTGGAAGCTGAAAATGTCCCAGTTCTTGCATGGCCGGCATACTCACCGGACATGTC
Source organism: Thalassophryne amazonica (assembly GCF_902500255.1). Classification (NCBI taxonomy): domain Eukaryota; kingdom Metazoa; phylum Chordata; class Actinopteri; order Batrachoidiformes; family Batrachoididae; genus Thalassophryne; species Thalassophryne amazonica. The sequence continues at coordinate 72,193,013 of NC_047108.1, forward strand.
ACCCATTGAGCATGTTTTGGATGCTCTGGACCGGCGTATACGACAGCGTGTACCAGTTCCTGCCAATATCCAGCAACTTCGCACAGCCATTGAAGAGGAGTGGACCAACATTCCACAGGCCACAATTGACAACCTGATCAACTCTATGCGAAGGAGATGTGTTGCACTGCATGAGGCAAATGGTGGTCACACCAGATACTGACTGGTATCCCCCCCAATAAAACAAAACTGCACCTTTCAGAGTGGCCTTTTATTGTGGACAGTCTAAGGCACACCTGTGCACTAATCATGGTGTCTAATCAGCATCTTGATATGGCACACCTGTGAGGTGGGATGGATTATCTCAGCAAAGGAGAAGTGCTCACTATCACAGATTTAGACTGGTTTGTGAACAATATTTGAGGGAAATGGTGATATTGTGTATGTGGAAAAAGTTTTAGATCTTTGAGTTCATCTCATACAAAATGGGAGCAAAACCAAAAGTGTTGCGTTTATATTTTTGTTGAGTGTACTAGATGTCAGGGTAATGCCATCCAGAGTAAGGATCTGGTTAGACACCATGTTTCTAAGATTTGTGGGGCCAAGTACAATAACTTCAGTTTTATCTGAATTTAAAAGCAGGAAATTAGAAGTCATCCATGTCTTTATGTCTGTAAGACATTCCTGCAGTTTAACTAATTGGTGTGTGTCCTCTGGCTTCATGGATAGATAAAGCTGGGTATCATCTGCGTAACAATGAAAATTTAAGCAATGCTTTCTAATAACACTGCCCAACGGAAGCATGTATAAAGTGAATAAAATTGGTCCTAGCACAGAACCTTGTGGAACTCCATACATGAACAAATTGTAATTTATTAGATAAATATGATTCAAACCACTGCAGCACAGTGCCTTTAATACCTATTGCATGCTCTAATCTCTGTAATAAAATTTTATGGTCAACAGTAGCAAAAGCAGCACTGAGGTCTAACTCTTCAAATAGACCATTCCTCTGCAGATGATCAGTTAGCTGTTTTACAACTACCCTTTCAAGAATTTTTGAGAGAAAAGGAAGGTTGGAGATTGGCCTATAATTAGCTAAGATAGCTGGGTCAAGTGATGGCTTTTTAAGTAACGGTTTAATTACTGCCACCTTAAAAGCCTGTGGTACATAGCCAACTAATAAAGATAGATAGATCATATTTAAGATCGAAGCATTAATTAATGGTAGGGCTTCCTTGAGCAGCCTGGTAGGAATGGGGTCTAGTAGACATGTTGATGGTTTGGAGGAAGTAACTAATGAAAATAACTCAGACAGAACAATCGGAGAGAAAGAGTCTAACCAAATACCAGCATTACTGAAAGCAGCCAAAGATAACGATATGTCTTTGGGATGGTTATGGGTAATTTTTTCTCTAATAGTTACAATTTTATTAGCAAAGAAAGTCATGAAGTCATTACTAGTTAAAGTTAAAGGAATACTCTGCTCAATAGAGCTCTGACTCTTTGTCAGCCTGGCTACAGTGCTAAAAAAAACCTGGGGTTCTTATTTTCTTCAATTAGTGATGAGTAGTAAGATGTCCTCGCTTTACGGATGGCTTTTTTATAGAGCAACAGACTCTTTTTCCAGGCTAAGTGAAGAACTTCTAAATTAGTGAGACGCCATTTCCTCTCCAACTTACGGGTTACCTGCTTTAAGCTGCGAGTTTGTGAGTTATACCACAGAGTCAGGCACTTCTGATTTAAGGCTCTCTTTTTCAGAGGAGCTACAGCATCCAAAGTTGTGCGCAATGAGGATGTAAAACTACTGACGAGATAATCTATCTCACTCACAGAGTTTAGGTAGCTACTCTGCACTGTGTTGGTATATGCCATTGGAGAACATAACAAAGAAGGAATCATATCCTTAAACCTAGTTACAGCGCTTTCCGTAAGACTTCTACTGTAATGAAACTTATTCCCCACTGCTGGGTAGTCCATTAAAGTAAATGTAAATGTTATTAAGAAATGATCAGACAGAAAGGGGTTTTCAGGGAATACTGATAAGTCTTCAATTTCCATACCGCGAGTCAGAACAAGATCTAAAGTATGGTTAAAGTGGTGGGTGGACTCATTTACATTTTGAGCGAAGCCAATTGAGTCTAATAATAGATTAAATGCAGTGTTGAGGCTGTCATTCTCAGCATCTATGTGGATGTTAAAATCGCCCACTATAATTATCTTATCTTATTCATGTCCACGTCATATGCATATTATATATAAGATGTCTGAAATTCAGTTTGCGTTTATTAAATTCCACGCATCTTAAACGTATTAAGATTATCTGGAATTTTGTTTTGGCAAGTTTTCACAGTCTCTACTGCCATCTACCGGCCATTAGTGTTCATGGCAGTATGAGCATCTGGACGCCAGTAGATGGCAGTGTTCTATTTATTTTGACCCCGGTTATATCAGACGGAGGTCAAATAACAACTTGACTTTTTGGCTTTTGCAAATGGCTTTTTTTTTTTTTTTTTTTTACAAATAAAAAAGGCATAATTTACAAAAGTACATTTATATTTAAACACCAACACACACCTCACATTAATGTGTTGGTTTTTACATAAAATGAATGAGTCAACCAATCAGTGTTAGCGGAGGCTCATTTACCCATAATCCATTTGGCATCTGTCTGTGTTTGTTCTAAAACTTCAGAATTAGTGCATTATTTAAAATTAAAAGATATGTGTTATATTTTAACTTTGTACAAATGACAGAATTGACATTAATGGAGTTATTCTATCCGGAATAATATGATGATTTTAAATCAAAACCATAACTCAAAACTGCTTTATTTTCCAAGACTTCTGCCTCACTGTGGCACGGCTGTATTCGGTTAAGGAATAATTGCTTGTTGTGCGTGCGTGCGTGCGTGCGTGCGTGCGTGCGTGCGTGCGTGAAGTTGAGCTTATAGCTCCTCTTAATTGTTTCACTGCCAAAATATGTAGTAAACAGGAGCTTCCAGCAGTGGGCAGGATGCACAAAGACAGAAGTGCTGACTCATTTTTTGGGTCTGTGGTTGCCTTTGATGCTACTAGAAGTGATTGTGGTGTTAAAACACAAAATCAGCTTGTTAGTAGTTGCAAGTGTATTGGAAGCAATAATGAAAGTTATCGTTGTCGGTTAGCTGTAGCTTCCGATACATTTTTGGGTGGTTTATTGGTTTAGCTTTATAAAAGATAACTTTTCAGTTAGCTGATTAGCTGCTATCAAAGCTAACTTTTTAGTTAGCTGTGCCAACCACTGAATATGTGTATAACTTCGATTTTAAATCATTTTGAATATAAATATTATACATATTCCAACTAACTAACTGTCATGATTTCAGCCGGACCTGGGGTTTGATTTGGGTTTTCCCTCTTTTTTTCCCCTTCACATGCCCCAGTCTTGATTTACTCATTATTTTATTTTCATCATGTGATTATTCTCTGTCCTGTTTTGATTTGTCAATTTGTTTTCTTTGTTACTTTTTACTTTGGCCTTTTGTTCTATTCTAGTTTTCTGCACAGTTGTGTTTTCATTTATTGTTTAATTTATCACTTGTTTATCTAGTTCCTCTCATTTGTAATATTTGTTGTATTGTGATGTCAGGGTTTGTTTTCTGTTATTGTTTAGTCACTGCCTTTTCTTATGGTTTGTTTTACTGCCTTGTTGTCAGTTTTGGTTTAAATTAGTTTAAGTATTTATCTCTATTCTCTCATGCAGTTTTCATTGGGTTATCACTTGTTTATTTTGCTATTAATACTTGTTTAGTTTTACTTTAGTATCTATGCTCCATGTTTCCTGATCAGTTTGTCATGTTCCAGTTCGGCGTTATATTTTATTCTGTCTTCTGTTTAGTCTGTTTATAGTTCTCTGTCTCACTCCATGCCCTGCACCTGCTCTATGTTTTCATCCTTCTCACATCTTTGTCTGTGTTGTCATGTCACTCAACTAGCTCTGTGCCCTCCTCTCACACTTTGACCCAGTCTGCTTTGTGTTTTCTTTTACTCATGCTCTTGGCACCTATTCACATATCTTTGTCTATTACATAACTCCACTTTGCGCACTCCCTTCCTCACCATCTTGCACCATCCATACTCTTTGTTCACCAGTCACACCCCCTTTCTAAATCCTTGCCCTCATGTGCACCTTGTTAACACCTGCCTATTCAATCTCCTCTCAGCCACCACTCACTTGCCAGTTTGTTGTCACTTCCTGCACACATTTCAGCCCTCTTGTATCCAGTCCTGATTTGTCTTGCCATGTACCAGTATCTTGCTCTGTGTTTCTTGACCGCGCCTTTTGCCTCAACCCATATGCCAGTGTTTGCTCGTGCCTCAGACCCCTGCCTGGAGATGACTGCATTTTTGCCTCACCCTGCTTGTAGCTCTGCTCCGCTATCTGACAACCTGTGTACCAAACCTCAGCCTGAAATAAACTCGACAACTACTTGTATTGTGGGTCCACCCTCCCCAGGTGCCAGGCTCTTGCCTGTTCTCACACTAACAAATATTGTTTGATAAAATGGAATATGTACAGTGGGGCAAAACTGAATTTAAAGCATTTAGGCAAGGCATATATTAAGTTATATCCAGAACTGTAGAGTTATGCATTTTGGACAACATGATATGGCATTAGGATGAGAATCAGAATTGAATTTATTTTAGTTCACACATACAAGGAATGTGATCTGGTGTTATTGGAGCATAAACAATAAGAAAAGAAAAAACACTTCTATAAGAAGGACAATTTGTCAAATAGACTAAACTATATTCATTGTTAAATAAATAAAACATAATGGAATGGGACAGTGCAAAAACAGGTGATTGGAGTACAAATGTACAGTACCTTTCAGTGCAGGGATGACCAATCTGCTTTATGGTCATGGAGGAGGGAGGCAGAGAAAGAGGATACGCTGCAGTCTTCTTCTATCCTTAGCTGTGGCGGCAGCATACCAGATGGTGATGGAAGTGGAGAGGATGGACTCAATGATGCCAGTATAGAAGTTCCTATGTCACTTTAGGAATGCTCAGCTGTGCCGCTGTTAATCTGCAGCCTGCCTCAGAGTGAGCCGCTCTGCTCCTGTCAGCTACGTTTCTGTTCGTCTTTGAGTTCCTGAGAATTCACTCTCATTCAGCTCCTGTCTGTGACTTCATCTGTTTATTCCTTTAATTCATTTGAAAGCTTGACTCTTAGTCTTGTCCATCCAAATTGGAAGTCCCAAAAACCAGTTTTATTTGTTATTATCTATCATCCTCCTGGTCGTTACTGTGAGTTTCTCTGTGAATTTTCAGAACTTTTGTCTGACTTAGTGCTTAGCTCAGATAAGATAATTATAGTGGGCGATTTTAACATCCACACAGATGCTGAGAATGACAGCCTCAACACTGCATTTAATCTATTATTAGACTCAATTGGCTTTGCTCAAAAAGTAAATGAGTCCACCCACCACTTTAATCATATCTTAGATCTTGTTCTGACTCGTGGTATGGAAATTGAAGACTTAACAGTATTCCCTGAAAACTCCCTTCTGTCTGATCATTTCTTAATAACATTTACATTTACTCTGATGGACTACCCAGCAGTGGGGAATAAGTTTCATTACACTAGAAGTCTTTCAGAAAGCGCTGTAACTAGGTTTAAGGATATGTTTCCTTCTTTATGTTCCCTAATGCTATATACCAACACAGTGCAGAGTAGCTACCTAAACTCTGTAAGTGAGATAGAGTATCTCGTCAATAGTTTTACATCCTCATTGAAGACAACTTTGGATGCTGTAGCTCCTCTAAAAAAGAGAGCTTTAAATCAGAAGTGCCTGACTCCGTGGTATAACTCACAAACTCGTAGCTTAAAGCAGATAACCCGTAAGTTTGAGAGGAAATGGCGTCTCACTAATTTAGAAGATCTTCACTTAGCCTGGAAAAAGAGTCTGTTGCTCTATAAAAAAGCCCTCCTTAAAGCTAGGACATCTTACTACTCATCACTAATTGAAGAAAATAAGAACAACCCCAGGTTTCTTTTCAGCACTGTAGCCAGGCTGACAAAGAGTCAGAGCTCTATTGAGCCGAGTATTCCTTTAACTTTAACTAGTAATGACTTCATGACTTTCTTTGCTAATAAAATTTTAACTATTAGAGAAAAAATTACTCACAACCATCCCAAAGACGTATCGTTATCTTTGGCTGCTTTCAGTGATGCCGGTATTTGGTTAGACTCTTTCTCTCAGATTGTTCTGTCTGAGTTATTTTCATTAGTTACTTCATCCAAACCATCAACATGTCTATTGGACCCCATTCCTACCAGGCTGCTCAAGGAAGCCCTACCATTATTTAATGCTTTGATCTTAAATATGATCAATCTATCTTTATTAGTTGGCTATGTACCACAGGATTTTAAGGTGGCAGTAATTAAACCATTACTTAAAAAGCCATCACTTGACCCAGCTATCTTAGCTAATTATAGGCCAATCTCCAACCTTCCTTTTCTCTCAAAAATTCTTGAAAGGGTAGTTGTAAAACAGCTAACTGATCATCTGCAGAGGAATGGTCTATTTGAAGAGTTTCAGTCAGGTTTTAGAATTCATCATAGTACAGAAACAGCATTAGTGAAGGTTACAAATGATCTTCTTATGGCCTCAGACAGTGGACTCATCTCTGTGCTTGTTCTGTTAGACCTCAGTGCTGCTTTTGATACTGTTGACCATAAAAGTTTATTACAGAGATTAGAGCATGCCATAGGTATTAAAGGCACTGCGCTGCGGTGGTTTGAATCATATTTATCTAATAGATTACAATTTGTTCATGTAAATGGGGAGTCTTCTTCACAGACTAAGGTTAATTATGGAGTTCCACAAGGTTCTGTGCTAGGACCAATTTTATTCACTTTATACATGCTTCCCTTAGGCAGTGTTATTAGAAAGCATTGCTTAAATTTTCATTGTTACGCAGATGATACCCAGCTTTATCTATCCATGAAGCCAGAGGACACACACCCATTAGCTAAACTGCAGGATTGTCTTACAGACATAAGGACATGGATGACCTCTAATTTCCTGCTTTTAAACTCAGATAAAACTGAAGTTATTGTACTTGGCCCCACAAATCTTAGAAACATGGTGTCTAACCAGATCCTTACTCTGGATGGCATTACCCTGACCTCTAGTAATACTGTGAGAAATCGTGGAGTCATTTTTGATCAGGATATGTCATTCAAAGCGCATATTAAACAAATATGTAAGACTGCTTTTTTGCATTTATGCAATATCTCTAAAATTAGAAAGGTCTTGTCTCAGAGTGATGCTGAAAAACTAATTCATACATTTATTTCCTCTAGGCTGGACTATTGTAATTCATTATTATCAGGTTGTCCTAAAAGTTCCCTGAAAAGCCTTCAGTTAATTCAAAATGCTGCAGCTAGAGTACTAACGGGGACTAGAAGGAGAGAGCATATCTCACCCATATTGGCCTCTCTTCATTGGCTTCCTGTTAATTCTAGAATAGAATTTAAAATTCTTCTTCTTACTTATAGGGTTTTGAATAATCAGGTCCCTTCTTATCTTAGGGACCTCATAGTACCATATCACCCCAATAGAGCGCTTCGCTCTCAGACTGCAGGCTTACTTGTAGTTCCTAGGGTTTGTAAGAGTAGAATGGGAGGCAGAGCCTTCAGCTTTCAGGCTCCTCTCCTGTGGAACCAGCTCCCAATTTGGATCAGCAAGACAGACACCCTCTCTACTTTTAAGATTAGGCTTAAAACTTTCCTTTTTGCTAAAGCTTATAGTTAGGGCTGGATCAGGTGACCCTGAACCATCCCTTAGTTATGCTGCTATAGACTTAGACTGCTGGGGGGTCCCCATAATGTTGAGTGTTTTTCTCTTTTTGCTCTGTATGCACCACTCTGCATTTAATCATTAGTGATTGATCTCTGCTCCCCTCCACAGCATGTCTTTTTCCTGGTTCTCTCCCTCAGCCCCAACCAGTCCCAGCAGAAGACTGCCCCTCCCTGAGCCTGGTTCTGCTGGAGGTTTCTTCCTGTTAAAAGGGAGTTTTTCCTTCCCACTGTCGCCAAGTGCTTGCTCACAGGGGGTCGTTTTGACCTTTGGGGTTTTTACGTAATTATTGTATGGCCTTGCCTTACAATATAAAGCGCCTTGGGGCAACTGTTTGTTGTGATTTGGTGCTATATAAATAAAATTGAATTGAATTGAATTCCAAGAACTGTATGAACTGTGTGCAGAACTATTAAGAATTTCCAAGTCATTCCTGAAGCCAAGTTCCAGCTAAACTGAACCACGTCATTAGACACGCTGCTGCTTAATTGCATTACTGACCTCTGAACATTTCTGAACTGTGAACATTCCTGAACTGCTAACTCTGAACATTCTGTTGTTAAAGACCTCTAGTGTCACGAGTGCATTCACTCACCATTGTCTCCTCGTCTCCTCAGAACGTTCCTCCATCCTCGACTCTGTTTTGTGGCTACCTGGCTCCTGTTCCTGGCCTGTCCTGTCCTGCCCTGCCCTGGATTCCACCCAGTCTCCAAATGTGGTTCCAACGTGCACTGCAGCTCCCGTCTTTCACCGCCCGGAGCGGGCCCTGTCTTCACTCTCCAGGCTCCCATACCAGTGTCAGCATTATTACTTCTGTTACACCATTATTGTAAATAAATCTCCTTTTGTTCACTCCCGTTCTCATCAATGCTCCCAGCATTTGAGTTCATCACCTGACCGGTCTGGTCTCGTCTGGACCTCTAACCATAACAAGTTCACTGTCATTGGTTTTGGCAAGTGGAACTTCCTCAGCTGCTGCAGAAAGTACATCCTCTGTTGTGCTCTCACTTGAGGTCCTGGGTGATGGAGATCCCCAGGTAGCAGAAGAACTCCACATTGGTGACTGGGGAGTCACACATTGCGATGGGGGCAGACAGGACTGAGTTCTTTCTGAAGTCAACAACCATCTCCATTGTCTTGAGGGCTTTAAGCACCAGATTGTTAAATCTTCACCACAGCACCAGGTGATCGATTGCCCATCTGTAGGCAGACTCGTCCCCATCAGAGATGAGTCTAATGAGGGTCACATAGTCCGCGATCTTTAGGAGCTTCACAGACTGGTGACTGGAAGTGCAGTTGTTGGTGTACAGGGAGAAAAGTAGAGGAGATAGAATGCTGATGGACCAAATGCTGCTTCTAAACAGGAAGTCAGCGATCCACCTACAGGTGGAGTCAAGCACATCAAGCTGAGAGAACTTGTCCTGCAGCAGGCCCTGGATGATGACATTGAAAGCAGAGGTGAAATCCACAAACAGAGTCCTGGCATAGGTTCCTGGGGAGTCCAAAATGGGAGTCCTGGGGAGATGCTGGAGGATGAAGTGGATGTCCATGTTGACAGCGTTGTCTACAGACCTGTTGGCTCTGTAGGCAAACAGCAGGGGATCCAGAAGTGGGTCAGAGATGGTCTTGAGAAATTAGGGGGAAGGTATTACATTATCAGTGCACTGCAAGGTGTGCACAGACGTAATTTATGCTATCGACATTATTGCATTATGTATCCTTTTCCTTGAATTCCTGCCCATTGGTGTATAAGCACCAAAGACATCTTTAGCTTCACGTTTAACCCGCCGTGACATCTGCTGTGGCATCTGTTCTTAGCAGTGGCCCCTTCACTGCGGGTAACCAGCCAGCATATTGACTAATCTCTGCATCATCTGGCTGTTCTGAGCAGCGTCAGTGATGATGAGATGAATGCTCAGTTCTGCTCAAGATTAAAACTGTTAAAGAGATACAAGGAGGCTGTTGATGCTACAGCTGATGCCACACTTCAGCATGCAGTATTAACTGTTAAATGTTCCATGGACATGCGAGTGGATTAGCTTAATGAATCTCGTCAATTTTTACATCGATGGACTTCTAAAGAGCTGGAAAAACACCTTATAATGGACAATTAACAAAAACTGATTGAAAACTGATTTACTGCACACTTTCACTCTGTTCTAAACTCAGTCCCGCTTTCTCACTTTGTATGTGTGAGACAGAATCTGTACATGGATTTATTCTCTGTAATCTTTTAATGACATGCACTAACGAAGCTCAGACAGAGCCTGGACCGTGAAACAGACACACAAACACAGTCGACGCTCAGTAGAAGGCCCTGGCCCCAGAGAGGATGCGCTGGGAGATTAGCCAAATCAGAAAAGCGTTTTAGAGGAAACAGCTTTAACACAACACTGTGCGCGGGTGTTTGTGTGTGTTATTGAGAGAGATGTCTGCAAGCACAAACACAACATATGCAAGCTTCTCTGTTTGAGCGTGCCTTATCATAGACCCTGAAAAAACCCTGCATGACATTACCCATACATTTTCTGTAGACCGGGTTTGAAGCTCAAACGAAGCCTTGTTTGACACAGTCTTATTCCTGGTCAACCCATAAATAGATAAAGAAGCAGAGCATGGGCAAGACCAGCATGAGAAATGAAGCCCATATGTGCCCCTCCCTATCTTGTACTTCCCAAACAAGCTGAACAAAATCCATGGCAGCACTTGACATTAAAGGATCGATCATTTTGTGTATATTCAAACCACTGGTGATTAAATTTACACATGGGTTGTGGGTGAATACACACATAAAGTGTGTGCTGATTACGGCAATGTGCAGAAAGAATTACCATACACTGACTGCGATCAAATTAACTTAGTAAAGGACTTTTCACACATTGTGTAACGTCCCAGTTAGCAACACATCAAAGCATTCATTATTGTAAGTCTATCCGTGCACATGTGGTCATAATTAGTGGTCGCTGATGTATTTTTTGCTAATTATCCATCTTGCTCTGCAAGTTAGCAGATACATTTCTGAAAAATGTCTTACTCAGCATTCCTCAGCATGTGACCCACATTTTAGAAAAAGCAGAAACATCCTGATGGCCGAACGACAGAGTGAAACAAATGCCGCTACATCCAATAATGAAGCTTCTGAGCTTTCATTCGAAAGTGATGGCTGGGATTTACAGAGGATGTACAGAGACGAGATGACACACTTCACCCCAAAACTCTTAATTTTTTCAGAGTCTGTCTGGACTTTGGATCCTAACGTGTACTGACGCTGCTGTTTGTGTCGCAGTATGCTATTTTACTGCTGCCATGATCATCGACATGGAATGTCTCCACGATGCTGTTTTTACAGGCTGCCTGAACATGCAGATGGATTTCGTACATTGGAAAAACAAGGAAAACGTTATTTTCAGGAGATAATGGACTTTGTATGTAACGTGCCAACACCGGTGCTGCTGTGGGACATCGTTTTCCAGTTTGGCGATCACACGGGATCCATATATGGATAGGGACTTCTTAGATGGAGCGGACATGGACATTGTTGTCCAGCTGGTGATCGCACGTGATCCGTGCATGGATGAGGACTTCTTAGATGGAGCAGACATAGACATTGTTTTCCGGCTGGCAATTGCGCATAATCTGTGCATGAGGACTTCTTAGATCAGGGGTTGGCAACTTGTTCCAGAAAAGGCCAAGAGGGTGCAGGTTTTCTTTGCAGCCACTGGCTCCACCAGGTGATTTCACTGGTTAATATCACTTTGAGCAGATGGAATCAGTTAATCAGTGAAATCACCTGGTGGAGCCAGTGGCCGCAAAGAAAACCTGCACCCTCTTGGCCCTTTCTGGAACAAATTGCCCACCCCTGTCTTAGATGAAGTAGACTACATATTTAATCTTGGAAATCATTCTAGAAGTGGGTGAGTGTCCTGTTCAGTTTTTTTTTTTTATATATATATATTTTGTTCTCCTCAGTGGAGCTGATAGGCTTTATTTTTATTTTACTTTGAGAGAGTCTGTCGGATTTTGGATTTTGCTGTGTGCGGACTGCGGCGTCTGCTCTCTGTAACAGAGCAGCACTCTGTTACATGTACATGCAAAACTGTCAGCTCTTTTTCAGGCTGTCTGATCACACAAATGTAATTCTTAGATTTTTCACAGTTATATCGATGACAACACTTAGGAGCATACACAAAGTCCTATCACAGTGGAGAGTGGCTGCTGCTTTTACAGTGACTGCATCAAAATTAACAGTTATCACTTAAAAAGGAGTCATCATAACACAACATCACACTTATGTAAACTTGGCAATTAATCAGTGGCTCAGTTCTTAAGGTGAGCAGCTACATTCCATTCATGCGCATGCTGGGACTTTTTCCTAAATGCTATGTAACGCTGTTGGAAACACTCAGAAAATTTCTTTTTGGCAGTCTCTATAGTTGTTTGTTGCAAATGCCATATACTTTGAGACCGGTCAGGGAATTGCACAAAGTAATCCCAGTGTATCATCGGATGGTCACTAACAGCCTAAATCTAAGTTGTTATGATTTTGGTGCAACATGTCCTTTAAGTTATTTAAATATATTTCTTTTAGCATGTTCTGTTATAAAATTTTTGGTTGTAAATGATTTTACTATATTAAATTTAATTGATATTTTATTGTTTCTTGATTACAACCACAAGCTCTATACTCACTGGCCAGTTTATTAGGTGCACTTCTTCAAGTGCCCATTAGAGTAATTACCACAGGTGAGACAAGTCACCATCAAGTCACTCTCAAGTCATGAATCAGCAAGTTTCAAGTCATGTCTCAAGTCATAATGACCACAAATTGTTTGCAAGGTGACTTGAAACTTGACTTGGGACTTGAGAATGACTTGACAGTGACTTTGTCCCACCTCTGGTAATTATTTGGACATTGATGTAAGTTGTTATTGTTATTTTTATGATTTATTATTATTATTAGTTTATCTGTTTGATTTATTTTTGGGCTCTATACAGTACATCACCACATTTGCTTTGAAATGAAACAATCAAGATGTGCTTACACTATAGACTTTCAGCTCTAATTTCGAAGGTGGGTTTGAAGTGTAGTGGATGCAGCAATGTTCAACACCTGGCAAACAGTGGATTAGTGGTTACTGTTGTCTCACAGCAAGAAGGTCATGGGATTGATTCCCACCTGTGGCCTTTCTATGTGGGGTTTGCATGGGTTTCCTCCTACATTTAAAAAGCATGCAGGTTAGGTGAATTGGAAACTTTATAACTGCCCAGGTCTCCCTTGAAAAAGAAATGTCAATGGGACTATAAAGGTTAAATTAAAATTAATACTTAGAGGATTGAACTTGAAAACTATATAGATTAAGAAGTTTTAAATGAATACTTACTTTTTATGTAAACACAAAATCAAAACAAAGGGAAACATATCCAAATTTCCACTGCACTCCACTTCTTAGAACTTGTGGAAAGTGTTGTAAATTAACATAAGAGTGAGTGAAATGTGGTTGAGCTCTCCACTGGTGCAGCATATCCAATTCCGAAGGTCTGTAGATAAGCCTGTGAAGCCCAAAATCCAGTAAACTGAGCATCTGGAGAGAGAGAGAGAGAGAGAGCGCATGTGCGTGAGAAAGAGAGACTAGTATTGGAAGCAACACAAAGCAACAGAAAAACAAAATAAAAAAAGGTACTGTGGAGTAAGAAGGGCCCGCCTGTATATGACTCTTTTTCTGGGTACCACTCAACACATAAAGCTCATTTTCTAATCATCCATTTAGACCTGAGTGAAACTGATTTATTTGCTCCACTCAGGTTTAATGGGGTTTTAAGTTTGTTTCATGCATCACTTATATCTAAAATGGACCTTCCTCTTGCTATCTACAGGACAAAGCTGCCCTAAAAACAAACAAATTAAATAAAAGAACCAAAAACAATGTGGTATTTTGCTGTTTGCTTCTTTTGCCACTTGCTCCTTAAAACTGCTCAAATACTGCTCCCTTACAGATGACAAAAACACACACAAGATGCAAAACCATGACAGCTACTTCACCTCACTCTCACCTGACATCAGTCATCTTGGCATCACTACAGATTTGCTTCAGAAAGGTGTGGTATATGATTCCACAGAAGTGGTTCTTGTACGTGGTCATTTTGGCTGGTCTCAATGATACAGCCTTCTGAAGCATCAGTGTTGGACATGTTGATACACAGACTAGAGTCAACAGAATAGGAAGACCAACTTAGACTCACTTAAATTTGGACATGACCCACTTCAGTTCCTAAGTCAAGAACTGAATGTACCCATGAAGATTCTTGTCAACGCCACAATAAAAATGCAACCTATTCAAGCTTGGGTGTTCCAGATTTGCCACTATATAATCTGCCATCTGTTTGTCACACTTGAACTGCATAAACAGCAGAAGTAAAATAAATAAATGAATAAATAAAGGCAGCAAATGTATGTAAAATGATTTGATTAGAGCTGAAATATGCACTGGAATATAGTTGACAGGTTAGTGTGCTCACTTACTATTGACCTGTTGTAGAAATTGAGAATGGCGATGAATTGTGAATTGTTGCCATGAGTTCCTTGCACACTGCTGCTTGGTGTATTTACAGGGAACCTGACCAAAGTGAAGAACTCACATGAACTCAAAAGAGTTGTAATTCTCTTGAAGTTGAAACTTCTGTTCTTTGCTGCATCCATCCATCCATTTTCTTCCACTTTATCCGGAGTCAAGTTGCGGGGGCAGCAGCTCAAGCAAAGCTGCCCAGACCTCCTGATCCACACACACCTCCCCCAGCTCCTCTTGGGGAACCCCGAGGCGTTCCCAAGCCAGCCGAGAGACGTAGTCCCTCCAGAGTGTCCTGGGTCTTCCCCGGGGCCTCCTCCCGATGGGACATGCCCGGAATACCTCTCCAGCGAGATGTTCAGGGGGCATCCGGAAAAGATGCTGCATCCTTAATAGTGATAAAATAGGCTGGACTCTGAGGAATAAATGCAGATCCTACAAATTCTTCTGCAACCTCTGTGCTATGGAACATTGCATGAGTGTCAAACTTACATGTCATGCAAAACAAAATGGCTACAAAAAGCACCACTGTCTGAGCTGTCATATGTTGAAAGTAAATGAAGAGTATTTTTTTCTTTTCTGCTGGGGGAGGGCAGAGTTCCTTACGACAGCCTGGCTGTTACAAAACACGCAACAGACAGGAATTAATGGTTGGTTTTAGGGTTTGCAAATGTTTTTAACCGTTCGGTCTTACTATGACAAGAAAGAAATGTTAGCAGACTGAAAGTTAGTGGAACTAAATTTAGCAGAAGCTAATTAATCCACTGATGGTTTTCAAAATTAGCTGAAAAACTAATCTGCTAACCAAAAAGTTAGCTTCACTAATTAGCTGTTAGCGGATTAGCAGAACTGTGCCCACCACTGCCAATAAAATCACTGGCTGTTAACCCTCAAGTGACGGGATGGGGTCATTTATGATACCAGACGTATCACTCAGTCACTCATTTTCAACCATTTACTCCAATGAAGGGGCTGGAGCCTATCCCAGCAGTCATAGGGCGTGAGGCAGGGTACACCCTGGACAGGATGCCAGTCTTTTGCAGGGCCTCATATAAACAAACACACATGCCTACAGATAATTTAAAGTATTCATTCCACCTAAGCTGCATGTCTTTGAATGTGGGAGGAAGCCGGAGCACCCACAGAGAACCCACGCAAACACGGGGAAAACATGCAAAATCCACACAGAAAGGTCACAGGTAGGAATCAAAACCATGACCTTCTAGCTGTGAGGCAACAGTGCTAACCACTAATCCACCATGCTGCCCATCCCAGACTTATATGTTTTCTAATTTTAATCGGAAAAATGTTTCCTACCATGGGGTCACTTATGACCCCAGGAAGCTCTATGAGAATTTTGACATTATAGCTTCACATGGCATTGTAATTTGCCAACTGTAATCATTATATTTTGCTGTTTTGCAAGGAAGCATGGCCAATAGACCTAGAATAGCAAGATTTACAGCTACACAAGCATTAAGACTGATTCTTGATACCCAGAGATAGGATGAAAAAGATGGACAAATATATTGCGGAGTGAAATAAATATGAAGAACCCCAAAACATTCATTTATATAGAAGTATTCCAATATAAAGTCAATGGGATCACAAATAACCCCACTCGATCATATTTGTCGCTAAAATAGCTTTGTCACTTGAGGAGAAAGAGGGAAAAGATCATTGCGCATAAAAAACAGAGATTGGTAAAAAATAAACCTACAAATAGACAAAGTCAAGCAAAAACACATTCTGAAAATGTAAACAAGAAATAAAATGATTGAAAAAAAGAAAACTTTGTCGCCAAACACAGCGTTATGTTTGGAATTGTTGAATGGAGTCAGGACAGTGTCACAGTATCTTTCAAGGACCTACTGGGTCTCCATCTCCATTGCAAGGTCAGAGTGCAGATGAGAACCAGGTGCTTCCTGGAAAATGGACATGTTGTTTGGTGGTTGGATTGCCCCTGTAACTTTGTAAGAAAAAAATGGCATTGAAGGTGCTCTTCAAGGTGTACTCCTGAAAAGTACAACTTAGTCCCTGAAGACTGTGCTGCTATGCATGGGTTGGTACTTTCCCTGCTTTTAGATGTATATTGCATGTTTGAAAGGTTTTTTTTTTTTAAATCATGGTATAGTCATTAAAATAAAGATTTTTTTTTTTTTTTTCCAAAAAAAGAGTCTTGGTTTTTCTTTCGGGAGAGGTGATGCGGTTAAGTGTTGGGTTTGAGACCAGAGTATCCTTGGTTCAAATCCCAGCCTAACTGCAAATCACTAAGTGTCCTTGGGAAAGGTCCTTAATCCCCTAGTTACTCCCAGTGTGTAGTGAGCGCCTTGTATGGCAGCACCCTGACATCGGGGTGAATGTGAGGCGCACTGGTGGGCACAGATAACCAAAAAGTTAGCTTTGATAACAGCTAATCAGCTAACTGAAAGGTTATCTTTTAAAAAGCTAAACCGATAAACCACCCAAAAATTTATCAGGAGCTACAGCTAACTGATAACTTCCAGTACTGTCTAAATAAATGCTAAATGGGCTGCATTTATATAGCGCTTTTTGATCTGCATCAGACGCTCAAAGCGCTTTACAATTATGCCTCACATTGTCTCCAGTACACTTGCAACTACTAACAAACTGATTTTGAGTTTTAACACCACGGTCACTTCTGGTAGCATCAAAGTTGACCACAGATCCAAACAAGGAGTCCAATGATGGTTTTCAAAGTTATCTGAAAAGCTTATCTGATAATGAAAACATTAGCTTTGATAATTAGCGGTTAGCAGATTAGTGGAACTGTGCCCACCACTGGTGAGGCATTATTGTAAAGTGCTTTGAGAGTCTGATGCAGATGGAAAAGCGCTATATAAACAGTCCAGTCCATTTACCATTTTTCCTACTACCCCTGTAGTATGTTGGTCCAGATGGGGTAGGGATGGGGTTACCCCTTGTAGATCAGTTATAGTACTCCTTTGTGTATCTTGTGTGACTTCTTGAGCATAGGTCTAGTAGCGGGAGGTGGACAGATATATTAGGGTGCATTAATTGCCCTGCACTGCTGATGTCTGGTCTTGGTAGCCTGGTGGGTGTACTCGGGCATCATTTTAATGGATTTGGGGTCCATCTGGGATGTCCTTCTTCTTCTTAATGGCCCTTGAAACTTGATTTGGAGGCATTTGGGCCTGCAAACCCCTTCTGTCTTAGGTCCAACTTTTCACTGTGATTATAAGTTGTTTAGAAGGAAATCCCACATACAACCTGAAAAAAACAGGCAAAACCATAACCTGGCAGAAGCAAAAAAAGATTCAGACCAAGGCAGAATATCTATTGGTTATCATTGTCTGCAGTGAGCATTTCTTGTCACTTTAAGAATCCTGGAGAAACTTTACACATACTGTAAAATATTTCCACACATTTGAACAGTCAACAGCTCAACTGTATGCATGCCCTGTAAATAAAGAAATTGAACATTACTTGTTATTCTGCAAGTTGTTATTCTGGCAAGTTTGCAAAGACCAATCAATGCAAAGATTACACTACCTCTGAAAGATTTTATTTCATTTAATACTGACACACGTACTCAATAGCAGTTAACAGGCGTTTAAAAACACATATTAAACCATTAGAGCATTGATTTATTTGTTGCCCAGTTGAGTCCAATAAGTTTTTTTTTTTGTACACTTTTACATATTTTAATATATGATAACATCTACTTGTTATTAGTCTATCCTAACCCCTGAAAGAATTTTGTCCTTTGTCAAAACAATGGAAAAAGTAGAGGAAATATAACACTGATTAACTGTCTCTCCATTTAAAAAAATGGCATTCAGTAGGGCTCAAATTACTCAAGGAAAAAGTTCTCATGGTCATGAAATCTGAAGAATCAGGAAGAGGTTGATTTTCAAATCTCAGACACATTTTAACAGCATTGTCTCACGTATGTTAAATTTAAATTTGTTATTCAGGCTGCCATTTATAGACCCACTCCCATTTTGCAGTGAACTCTGTAATCAAGGACAAGTGTCAAAAATCCAGATCTCATTCATTCCCAGTATACACATATGGAACAAAACTAAGCCAAAGAAGAGAGATGAAGAATACAAGGTTGTTGTTCTTGTTGTCGAGAACAATGCTTTTATCATGTTATCCAGTGTTTAGATTATAGTTCACTTTGTAGTACCAGCAGAGGATTGTGGGTAATGCAGTCCTGTGTTGCAAAGAAGCAAAAACCACTCAGGCACATCATGCAAGCAGCGTGAGAGTCCTGTCTCTTCAGCGGCTGCTTCATGGATGTCCTCAGAACAATGAAACAGATACAGGATCCACTAAAAAAGTCCCTCTGGCTGCATTTCTCCATTACTGATAGGTCCACCATGCTCCCAAAGTAACTCCACCATCTTTTTGTTCCATCTTGTCTTGTCAAGACAGGTAGCACTATCGGGTCACCTGAAACAAAAAGAACCAGGTCAAACCTCATCCAAAAACATTTTAGAAAGCATCTTAAACAGGCTGCTGCCGAGTCAGTGAAGCTCATAAAAATGAAATGAGTGCCTCTCGTACAGAAGATCCTAAATAATGCACTGCGACCCAGTGCAGCACGCTATTTGAAAATATGTGGATCTTGTTGGGGGAACACCAACAGCATGGCGTGTATGTTCTCTGTCTCTTTTGGCAAAAGATTAAACAAGACGCATGGCAAGAATAATGGCTGTTAGCCCACAAAGCCCCATTCTTGGCTGGTGGCCCAGTACCACATCATTTTATGTTTTTGTCAAGAAGTCTGCCCTAATCTATTCTCGTCTGTCTAATTTCCCATTTTCTTTCCTCATTTTTGATTTATTTCGATTCCAAGGCATATTTTCTATCCAATGGCTGCCAGTGTTCAGACATCCAGCAATGTCCTCCTGCTTTGCATGCCTTGTTCTTTGATTGTGTTTCTCTATGTTTTTTTGCCCAACACATCCTGTCCTTCTTGCATTTGCTCAGGAGGGAGTCAGTCATTGGTCCAACTCAGGTGCCAGCTAACAAATGTGATGTACAGCCGAGCCCACTTGAGAGAGCACAGAACAGCCTCGACTCCGAACTGGCAGCTCAGAGTCTTTTACTGTATCTGCTGTCTATGGCTTCAGGCCACCCTTCCTGGGTTCGCTCCCATTCCTTTAGGCATCTACTCCCGCACCTGATCAAAGAGTCTGCAGACGTTTGTTGTTAAGCCAGTGCACTCTCTCTCTCTCTCTCTCTCTCTCTCTCTCTCTCTCTCTCTCTCTCTCTCTCTCTCTCTCTCTCTCTCTCTCTCTCTCTCTCTCTCTCTCTCTCTCTATATATATATATATATATATATACACACACACACACACACACACACACACACACACACACACACACACACACACACACACACACACACACACACACACACACACACAGAGTTGCATCTCTGAGTGCTATGCTTTTAAATGCTAAGTCAAAGTCCCTTTAGGTGTTCGTGCCCTTGCCTGTTCAAATATGCCCGCAGGTGGCCATTTCCGTGCCTATTTACAAAGCAGATTTACATACTTAGATCTCAGTTCACCAAGCATGGGCCTTTTTGAACACATGAGCACTACAAACTTTTAGTGTTTCTTCGCATATGGCCACAAGGCAGATGTCTCCTTCACTCCTACGTTATTGTTACACACACGCTCCCATTTTCCGCCTCACTTAGTCTGCTTACACTTGACAAGCAGCATGCTGAGCTGGGTTGCTGGTGCTGGGCTTGTTTTGCATGAACGTATTTGCCAAGCAGAGTGGCTTAACAAAGTGTGGAGTACATCATCCAGATGATCCAGTACTAACTAACTTTAGATTGCTATCTTTCTTTCCAGATCATACAGGACAGCCACGTCTCCCCCTAAGGTGCATATATAGCAATGTTTTTGACATTTCGACACAAAAAGCATGTGGTAGTGCCCATTTGTACAGAGATACACAAGGGACTGATTTTTTTCCATGTCAGAAGAAATGTATGAAAAAGTTTATAAATTTTCTAATGCAATCCCAACACGCAACCCTCATATTAAATATAACCAAAACAGCAGTGAATGAGAAAATAAATCATTGTCTCAGACTGATCAGAAAAAAAGATCAACTTCCGGTGGAATACTGCACTGAAGCTTAAGGGGACTCTCTGCAGCCCCCTAATGACAAAAATGCTAAAAGTTTCACCTTGTGGACACCTTGCAATCAGAACATCTTGGGGATGTGTATTTTATGACTCAGGAAAGTGTTCCACAGGAGTTAGCTTTTTTTTTAATTTACGATGCAGCTCATGGGCCGTTCCAAGGTTAGTACTGTTGCCTCACAGCAAGTGGAGTTTTCACATTCTCTCCGTGATTCTTGTGGGTTTCCTCCAGATGTGCCGGCTTCCTCCCATTAAAGACACATGGGTCTGATGAAGTGGTTGTCATGTGGGACTATGTAAATGTTTGGATTTTTTATTGCTTTATGTTCATGTTTTTTTTTTTTTATTGATTTGTGTTCAAGTTTTGTTTTGCTTTGTGTTCTGGTTACTGCACTCACTGTGTCTGCGGTTTGGATCTGGGTGTGCTTTCCTTTTGTTTGCCATGCCTCTTTCCTGAATGATCCATCACACCTGTTCCTAATTTCTTCCTCATTACTTGTGTTATTTTTTTAGCCCTTTGTTTTCCATCTTATTTTCGCCAGTTGGTCATATCTTTGTATTGTCACAACCAGCCATAATCCTTACTTGTTTGGTGTTGCCACAGCGTGTTTTGGTCAGGAGAGACTTTTGCCTGTTTTTTGACATCAAGTTTTGTCTCATAATTTGGATAGTGCTGCTGATTCTGGCCTGTCTTTTTGTGTACCAACCTCTGCCTGTTTACCAAGTAAACCTTTTTTCGCATCCCACGCGTCTGTGTGAGTCCTGCATTTGTGGCCAGCCTTTTTTGGGTCCAAGTTCATGTCAGAACAAACTGGCCAAAAATGGACACAGCAGGCTCCACCCCGGTCCATGTTATGCTTTGTGCTCAGGGACAGAGACTCACACAGCAGGAGGAGACTTTGCAGGCTCTGTGCCCCAGCCTGAGTGAGTTAACTAAGCGACAGGATTGGATTATGTCCACTTTGGGCACACAGGTCAGTCTCCTCGTGAAGAGTACGTCAAGAGTACATCTGTCGCAGCAACACCCACCACTTGGGGCATCAGCAGGAAGCCCACCCCAAGTCACAGACTTTGATTTTTCCAGAGAATGACCCAATGTGAACTTTACACTGAACTTCAGGCTTCAGACTGTGTGCTACGATTGCATTCATTATGTCACACCTGTCAGGATGCGCTGATGCTTGAGCCACAGCTGAGTGGAGATCAGACACTGACACTTGCTCGTCAGTTCACAGCTTTGTTATGGCATTCAAGCAAGTGGGGTTGCAGCGTCTGCAGGGACAGTCATCAGCACAGCAGAGAAATGTACGGAAGAACCCATGCAGCTTGGACGAACCCGCCTAGCAACAGAGGAACGTTAGCTTCGGCAATGAGAGGGGCAGTATTTTTATTGCGGTCAACTCAGCCACCTGGTTTCTGGCTGCCAGGTCTGTGGTAATCGACCAATCCAGAAACCATCAGTGAGGGTGAGTCAGAACCTTGCGAGCACCAAAGTTGAACATTAGAACATCAAAGTCATGATTACATCTGCAAGTGCTTCTAAAACTGTTCCCATGTGTAAGACAACAAAATGTGGATAATGTGAAGCGCTGTGAATACTTTCTGAATACAGTGGAAAATTGGCCATGCTTGTGCATCGGCTCACCCCCTCTTTAGGCAGAATTTCAATGCAATGATGGGTGAATATGGTATTTAATAAACACTCCCTACTTTGGCAAATTTAAAATATAATATACTCCATCATGAAAAAAAAGCAAATAATATTAATTGACTACATGATTTAGTTAAGTCTTTTATGTCTAATAATCTTGATCTCTGTCAAAATTTTCCTAAGTCATACGAATATATTTTGAAATAGGAATATAACACACACACACACACACACACACACACACACATATATATATATATACTGAAAACAGCTTTTAACCATCCAGTGATAAGACATGCTTTTGCTTTAACTTAATGCAGGACCATATCAACACCATGCAGTAACATATTTCAGAAGAACTGCAGAACACAGCACACTCATTACAATCTGGTCTTTTCTCCGTTCAGTGAAGCATGAACAAAAGAGGTGCCACACAGGTTTTCTCATAATATATTTCACTGGTGTGTACAAAACACATAATTATTTCCTATGTTTAGATAGTTCATGATATATGTCTATGCTGTACCAAACTGCCAAGTGTGCACAGACAATTATACCATTTGTAATACAGTGCATCCAGAAAGTATTCACAGTGCTTTACTTTTTCTACATTTTATGTTAACACCTTATTAGGGATGAGCTTGGACATTTCTGCAAAACTTGTATTTAAGGTGAGGTTGGCTCTCACTGCGGTATTGTATCACTTCCTGTTCCGGAGCACAGCGGTGTTTTTCTGTATCTGTTAGCTGTTAATCTGCGCAGTTAGATTGATCTAGTTAACAAGATAACGATTTGTTTCACAGTGTAATCTTCACGTGCCTTAACTAAAGCACTCCCTCTTCTGAATCACCTCTAAATTATTTACACATTATTCACTTTGTGTGTTTTTAGGAATCTGCTAGCTTAGCGCAGCTACTAGCTCTTAGCCGGTTTAGCATGGCGGCTTCTCCTGTCTCTCCCGCACTTTTCTGCTCTGGGTGTGAAATGTTTAGTTATTCATCGGCCTCCTTTAGCAGTAATGGTACTTGTAATAAGTGTAGCTTATTCGTAGCTTTGGAGGCCAGGCTGGGCGAATTGGAGACTCGGCTCCGCACCGTGGAAAATTCTACAGCTAGCCAGGCCCCTGTAGTCGGTGCGGACGAAGGTAGCTTAGCCGCCATTAGTTTCCCTCTGGCAGATCCCGAGCAGCCGGGAAAGCAGGCCGACTGGGTGACTGTGAGGAGGAAGCGTAGCCCTAAACAGAATCCCCGTGTACACCGCCAACCCGTTCACATTTCTAACCGTTTTTACCCACTCGACGACACACCCACCGAGGATCAAACTCTGGTTATTGGCGACTCTGTTTTGAGAAATGTGAAGTTAGCGACACCAATTGTCTTCCGGGGGCCAGAGCAGGCGACATTGAAGGAAATTTGAAACTGCTGGCTAAGGCTAAGTGTAAATTTGGTAAGATTGTAATTCACGTCGGCAGTAATGACACCCGGTTACGCCAATCGGAGGTCACTAAAATTAACATTGAATCGGTGTGTAACTTTGCAAAAACAATGTCGGACTCTGTAGTTTTCTCTGGGCCCCTCCCCAATCGGACCGGGAGTGACATGTTTAGCCGCATGTTCTCCTTGAATTGCTGGCTGTCTGAGTGGTGTCCAAAAATGAGGTGGGCTTCATAGATAATTGGCAAAGCTTCTGGGGAAAACCTGGTCTTGTTAGGAGAGACGGCATCCATCCCACTTTGGATGGAGCAGCTCTCATTTCTACAAATCTGGCCAATTTTCTTAAATCCTCCAAACCGTGACTATCCAGGGTTGGGACCAGGAAGCAGAGTTGTAGTCTTACACACCTCTCTGCAGCTTCTCTCTCCCTGCCATCCCCTCATTACCCCATCCCCGTAGAGATGGTGCCTGCTCCCAGACCACCAATAACCAGCAAAAATCTATTTAAGCATAAAAATTCAAAAAGAAAAAATAATATAGCACCTTCAACTGCACCACAGACTAAAACAGTTAAATGTGGTCTATTAAACATTAGGTCTCTCTCTTCTAAGTCCCTGTTAGTAAATTATATAATAATTGATCAACATATTGATTTATTCTGCCTTACAGAAACCTGGTTACAGCAGGATGAATATGTTAGTTTAAATGAGTCAACACCCCCGAGTCACACTAACTGCCAGAATGCTCGTAGCATGGGCCGAGGCGGAGGATTAGCAGCAATCTTCCATTCCAGCTTATTAATTAATCAAAAACCCAGACAGAGCTTTAATTCATTTGAAAGCTTGACTCTTAGTCTTGTCCATCCAAATTGGAAGTCCCAAAAACCAGTTTTATTTGTTGTTATCTATCGTCCTCCTGGTCGTTACTGTGAGTTTCTCTGTGAATTTTCAGACCTTTTGTCTGACTTAGTGCTTAGCTCAGATAAGATAATTATAGTGGGCGATGTTAACATCCACACAGATGCTGAGAATGACAGCCTCAGCACTGCATTTAATCTATTATTAGACTCAATTGGCTTTGCTCAAAATGTAAATGAGTCCACCCACCACTTTAATCATATCTTAGATCTTGTTCTGACTTATGGTATGGAAATTGAAGACTTAACAGTATTCCCTGAAAACTCCCTTCTGTCTGATCATTTCTTGATAACATTTACATTTACTCTGATGGACTACCCAGCAGTGGGGAATAAGTTTCATTACACTAGAAGTCTTTCAGAAAGCGCTGTAACTAGGTTTAAGGATATGATTCCTTCTTTATGTTATGTTCTCTAATGCCATATACCAACACAGTGCAGAGTAGCTACCTAAACTCTGTAAGTGAGATAGAGTATCTCGTCAATAGTTTTACATCCTCATTGAAGACAACTTTGGATGCTGTAGCTCCTCTGAAAAAGAAAGCTTTAAATCAGAAGTGCCTGACTCCGTGGTATAACTCACAAACTCGCAGCTTAAAGCAGATAACCCGTAAGTTGGAGAGGAAATGGCGTCTCACTAATTTAGAAGATCTTCACTTAGCCTGGAAAAAGAGTCTGTTGCTCTATAAAAAAGCCCTCTGTAAAGCTAGGACATCTTACTACTCATCACTAATTGAAGAAAATAAGAACAACCCCAGGTTTCTTTTCAGCACTGTAGCCAGGCTGACAAAGAGTCAGAGCTCTATTGAGCCGAGTATTCCTTTACCTTTAACTAGTAATGACTTCATGACTTTTTTTGCTAATAAAATTTTAACTATTAGAGAAAAAATTACTCATAACCATCCCAAAGACGTATAGTTATCTTTGGCTGCTTTCAGTGATGCCGGTATTTGGTTAGACTCTTTCTCTCAGATTTTTCTGTCTGAGTTATTTTCATTAGTTACTTCATCCAAACCATCAACATGTCTATTAGACCCCATTCCTACCAGGCTGCTCAAGGAAGCCCTACCATTATTTAATGCTTCGATCTTAAATATGATCAATCTATCTTTATTAGTTGGCTATGTACCACAGGCTTTTAAGGTGGCAGTAATTAAACCATTACTTAAAAAGCCATCACTTGACCCAGCTATCTTAGCTAATTATAGGCCAATCTCCAACCTTCCTTTTCTCTCAAAAATTCTTGAAAGGATAGTTGTAAAACAGCTAACTGATCATCTGCAGAGGAATGGTCTATTTGAAGAGTTTCAGTCAGGTTTTAGAATTCATCATAGTACAGAAACAGCATTAGTGAAGGTTACAAATGATCTTCTTATGGCCTCAGACAGTGGACTCATCTCTGTGCTTGTTCTGTTAGACCTCAGTGCTGCTTTTGATACTGTTGACCATAAAAGTTTATTACAGAGATTAGAGCATGCCATAGGTATTAAAGGCACGTGGCTGTGGTGGTTTGAATCATATTTATCTAATAGATTACAATTTGTTCATGTAAATGGGTTATCTTCTTCACAGACTAAGGTTAATTATGGAGTTCCACAAGGTTCTGTGCTAGGACCAATTTTATTCACTTTATACATGCTTCCCTTAGGCAGTATTATTAGACGGCATTGCTTAAATTTTCATTGTTACGCAGATGATACCCAGCTTTATCTATCCATGAAGCCAGAGGACACACACCAATTGGCTAAACTGCAGGATTGCCTTACAGACATAAAGACATGGATGACCTCTAATTTCCTGTTTTTAAACTCAGATAAAACTGAAGTTATTGTACTTGGCCCCACAAATCTTAGAAACATGGTGTCTAACCAGATCCTTACTCTGGATGGCATTACCCTGACCTCTAGTGATACTGTGAGAAGTCTTGGAGTCATTTTTGATCAGGATATGTCATTCAAAGCCCATATTAAACAAATATGTAGGACTGCTTTTTTGCATTTACGCAATATCTCTAAAATTAGAAAGGTCTTGTCTCAGAGTGATGCTGAAAAACTAATTCATGCATTTATTTCCTCTAGGCTGGACTACTGTAATTCATTATTATCAGGTTGTCCTAAAAGTTCCCTGAAAAGCCTTCAGTTAATTCAAAATGCTGCAGCTAGAGTACTAACGGGGACTAGAAGGAGAGCGCATATCTCACCCATATTGGCCTCTCTTCATTGGCTTCCTGTTAATTCTAGAATAGAATTTAAAATTCTTCTTCTTACTTATAAGGTTTTGAATAATCAGGTCCCATCTTATCTTAGGGACCTCATAGTACCATATCACCCCAATAGAGCGCTTCGCTCTCAGACTGCAGACTTACTTGTAGTTCCTAGGGTTTGTAAGAGTAGAATGGGAGGCAGAGCCTTCAGCTTTCAGGCTCCTCTCCTGTGGGACTAGCTCCCAATTCAGATCAGGGAGACAGACACCCTCTCTACTTTTAAGATTAGGCTTAAAACTTTCCTTTTTGCTAAATCTTATAGTTAGGGCTGGATCAGGTGACCCTGAACCATCCCTTAGTTATGCTGCTATAGACTTAGACTGCTGGGGGATTCCCATGAGGCACTGAATGTTTCTTTCTCTTTTTGCTCTGTATGCACCACTCTGCATTTAATCATTAGTGATTGATCTCTGCTCCCCTCCACAGCATGTCTTTTTCCTGGTTCTCTCCCTCAGCCCCAACCAGTCCCAGCAGAAGACTGCCCCTCCCTGAGCCTGGTTCTGCTGGAGGTTTCTTCCTGTTAAAAGGGAGTTTTTCCCTTCTCACTGTCGCCAAGTGCTTGCTCACAGGGGGTCGTTTTGACCGTTGGGGTTTTTCCGTAATTATTGTATGGCCTTGCCTTACAATATAAAGCGCCTTGGGGCAACTGTTTGTTGTGATTTGGCGCTATATAAATAAAATTGATTGATTGATTATTACAAAATGAATTAAATTGAATTGTTCACTCAAAATTCTGCTCACAACAACCTATAATGGCAACATGATTTTTTTATTTTTTATTTTAGCAAATTTATAAATTACATAAATGTATAAATTACATTAAAAGAAAATCACATGTACATTAGTATTCACACCCTTTTCTCAATACTTTGTTGATGCACCTTTGGCAGCAATTACAGCCTCACGTTTTCTTGAATGTGATGCCACAAGCTTTGTGCACCTATCTTTGGACAGTTTTGCCCATTTGTATTTGCAGCACCTCTCAAGCTCCATTGGGTTGGATGGGGAGTGTTGCTGCACAGTCATTTTCAGATCTCTCCAGAGATGTTTAATCAGATTCAGGTCTGGTCCCTGGCTGGATCACTCAAGCACATTCACAGAGTTGTCCTGAAGCCACTCCTTTGATATCTTGGCTGTGTGCTTAGGGTCACTGTCTGAGGTCAAGAGCGCTCTGGAGCAGGTTTTCATCCAGGATGTCTCTGTACATTGCTGCATTCATCTTTCCCTCACTCCTGTCTAGGGATGGGTATTGATAAGATTTTATCAATATCGATGCCATTGTCGATTCCGCTTATTGATCTGATTCCTTATTGATTCCCTCATCAATACCTCT
This sequence comes from Thalassophryne amazonica, assembly GCF_902500255.1. Taxonomy (NCBI): domain Eukaryota; kingdom Metazoa; phylum Chordata; class Actinopteri; order Batrachoidiformes; family Batrachoididae; genus Thalassophryne; species Thalassophryne amazonica. The sequence continues at coordinate 72,221,154 of NC_047108.1, forward strand.
TGTGAATTTTCTGTGTACTAAAAGTAGGCTTTACAGGTTTTCTATGTCAACAACATTTTAAATTGGTCACTGGATCCTTGATCTCTGGACATAAATAAAAATATCAGAATCTGTAGTTTTTGTCAAAAGCATTGCCTTTCAGACATTTTGGCATGACTGTCTCTCCATACCTTTGAGCTCAGCCAGCTGCTGCACATCAGCGCAGGACATCTCATTTTCAGAGGAAAAAACATTTTGATCGATTGCAGTTTGTTTGTATTACAACGTTTGGAAGAGGTGTCAATTGATTTAAACAGCATTTCGCTAAATTCATGCCAGTAGTATTCTGCTCTTACTAGGATGTAGCAGTTTCTAGCTTGGCAGATAGCTATGGAGGAAATCACTGAAGAATTTAACAAATTGAAAATATGGTTTGACCAAAACAAATTGTTATTAAACTTAAATAAAGCAGGGATAAAGTGGCGGTGTAAGAGTCACTAAGTGTTCACAGAAAACAGTTATTTCTATATGTATTTATTTTCATTGTTAGTTGGTTTTATCTTTTCTGTTGTGTTTTGTTTCATCAGGTTGTTTTTGTCTCTTTCTCTAAAATTGTATTGCAGCATTATTCTTTATGAGTTATGACTATTATTGTTGTTGTTGCTATTATTATTAATATATGTATAAAAATACATTTAAAAAAAATACAATTTGACTCTTTTATGACAGCAAATGCTGAGCCATTAATTATTATACAGAAAACATGCACACAAACATGCTGAGATGCGAACAGCTTAATGCTAACTTTAACATTGAAAACGCCATAGACAAGCTAACGTGTTAGCATCAGTCCCGTTTTTAAGTTCTAAAATACATCTATCAACTGTTTCAGAAGGCCATAACAGGTTGGCTTAACATAAAAAAGGCAAATATTACTCACAGATATATGCTCTTTAGGGTTTTAGTGGGGAAAAATTAAGATAAAGCAAAATAAAATAATGAATCCACGAAGCACCAGATCGAAGCACTGCTTCAATCTGCAAATCACTGCTTCAGTTGATTCAAGGTTCAAAGCAAAGCCGCGCTGCAGAAAAGTTGATTACAGACCCACTGCATGGTCTGTAATCAATGTAGAGAAATGATCATTTTCCTGACAAACACCCCGAAAAACAATGGCCACTCTGAAGGACCGATAAGGGAATCGTTAAGGAAAAAGATTATTGATGTCGGTGGATAGAATCATTTCAATTCAATTCAATTCAATTCAATCAATTTTTTTATATAGCGCCAAATCACAACAAACAGTTGCCCCAAGGCGCAATTTCTTAACGATACCCAACAGGAACCGGTTCTCAATACCCATCCCTACTCCTGGCTAGTTTCCCAGTTCCTGCTGCTGAAAAACATCCCCACAGCATGATGCTGCCATCACTATGCTTCACTGTAGAGATGGCATCTGGTTTCCTTCAAACATGATGACTGGCATCAAGCCAAAGAGTTCAATTTTTGTCTCATGAGACCAGAGAATTTTGTTTCTCAGTCTGAGAGTGCTTCAGGTGCCTTATGGCAAATTCCAGGTGGGCTGCCATGAGCCTTTTACTAAGGAGTGGCTTCTGTCTGGCCACTCTACCATACAGGCCTGATTGGTGGATTGCAGCAGAGAGACTGTCCTTCTGGAACATCCCGTCTCTCCACAGAGGAATGCTGGAGCTCTGAAAGAGTGACCATTGGGTTCTTGGTATGTCACTGACTAAGGCCCTTCTCCCCCCAAGGCTCAGTTTAGATGTGTGGCCAGTTCTAGGAAGAGTCCTGGTGGATCTGAACTTCTTCCCTTTACAGATGATGGAGGCCACTGTGCTCATTGGGACCTTCAAAGCAACAGAAATGTTTCTGTATCCTTCCCCAGATTTGTGACTGCAGACAATCCTGTCTCGGAGATCTACAGACAATTCATCATGCAGTGAATAGATGGCTCTAAGATGGTCACACAACTGCAATTTTTCAACACCCAATTGTGTACTTTTATGCCTAAAAATGTAACGGTGCATGCCAAAATGGTAATGTTTTGTAATGGTATCATTGTTCAACGCTGTGACCAAGCAAAATGTTTTTGAATGTTCTCAAAAAGATTCTAACATTGGAATGAATCACATTCCACAAACATGTATAATTTTATGTAATCTGTGCAGACAGATAGGGGGAATATCTGTCTTTTATATCTGGCTTTGTCATTATTTTGTCAGTGCCTCTTGAAATGAATATTTTCCACTTCATTGTGCATTTGGCAGCTCATTTATTTTGATAACAGCATACAATGCAAACTAAAAATAAAATGCAGATTGTGTTATATGTGAAGCATGTGCTTGCTGATTTTTTTGCAGCAGGATGAAAATGATTGGACCAGGGAGCAGAGTGCAGAGGTCAGTCAATCAGTGTGTGTAGGGAGGTGTGTTCAAAGACCCACTATTCGCTGACCTCTTTAAATCTCCCCAGTAAATATAATATACACCCATAATCTTGTGAAAAACGCACCACACTCTTCAGCAGAAGACAATTATCTGATGTTAACAGACACATTTTAGTGTTGTGGGAAAGTATCCAGAAAATTAAGTGCATAGACTGCACATAGTACCATTGTGAGTATACCCAGAACCATTTGTGTCAAGGGGCTGCATTCAGTATTGCTTTTAGTCGGCACTAACCTGCTGTATACTGCTATGATGCACAACCTTAGACTGCTATTGTAATAAATCAGGCCTGATTTCCTCATGTTTGGAATCGAGAAGGCAACTACGGCTAAATATCTGCAATGGGAGACCAGCTTTAGTCACAGAACCTGAAATGAGACGTTATTTATTTTCACCATCAGCTCATAGCGAGAATGTGAAACTAAGTGGATTTTCATTTTTGCGCCTGTGGCAACGTGTTTTCTCCCCCATCTCATAAGTGTACAAGCATAATAGGTCTTGATTAATCAAAGTTGTCTTTCTGTTGGAAGGAAAATTTATGCGAAATACAGCACATAAAGGAGATTCATGGTGCTTCCTGAATAGCAAAACTAATTGAAGACAGCCCTCTTATATTAGGAAATATACTGCAGACAACTTGTCATCTGTGCAGTAAAATGACATTATGCATGTGAGAAGAAGTGTAAAACACACTGACACTCTGTGATGGCGCTGTGGCTTGGCAGCATGACTGTGTCTCTCTGCTCATCCATATGATATTATTTGGCATTGATCAAGCTGTCTTCTGTACCCTCCCTTTCTCCTCCCTCTGCCCTCCTCCTCTTCTCCTTTCTCCCATCCAGGGATACAGAGAAGTATAGCGAGTGCCAAACCCTCTTTTGTGTTTTTGACTGCTCTTGAAACCCAAGTGCTCTGTCATCTGACCAATTCTAATATCGTTTCTTTCAAATGTTTTTCTTTCCTCCGTTATCTACTTACCACCTCTGCCTGCATCCACTCCTCTCTACTTTCCACATTATTTCTTTCTCATCCATCTCCCCCACTGCCTCTCGCTTCCTTTTACCTCCACGTCTGTCTCTCTTCCTCACTCCATCGTCAATTTCAATTTACGGGCGGGTCTTAATGGGACTATAAGAGAACGTTCGATGATATTGATCTGGATGCTTCTGCATCTTGACCTGAGCATTGCACATGGGGGGGGGGGGGGGGGGGCACTCCTTTCATCAACAGCCAAACACGCTCACATTGTGTGCTCACATCACACAAGTGCAAGCACACACACACACGTCATTGATCAAAGACCAGAATGCAAGACAGCAAATATTTGTGCTTTTTCAAACTACCACAGAGACGATGATAAAGCAGTTTGTGGCTCAAAGTTGCATCCTTAGATCTTGTTGGAATTTATAAATGCACCCAGTGGGTTTGATAAAACTAAACACAAGGCCAAATTTCTGTGGCTACTTCCCAGTAGCACTGATGTTATGACAATCATATTCTTTAGATCTCAAAGCTAGTGGTGCGGTGCTATGTCATGGAATTTCATGACACAAAAATGTAACATCCACCACAAAACTCGAAAAGGAGATCACAAATGAAAATTTTGCATGCAGAATGTGTTCTTGCTTGCAAGACTGTGCAGCTGTTGGTCTGTTGATGTCACTTTTCAGTCCTTGCATGGACTGGGTGTTGGGTAGGGTTGTGGAAAACCAGCAGCTTGGGTTTTTAAATTATTTAACAAGTAGAACATAGCAACCAGAGTTCTGTTTGGAACATGTACATTTGACCATATCACACCTGTACCAGGCTCCCCTCACTGGGCACTGGCTGCCTGTGACAGTGAGAGCAAATTTTAAGGTGCTGTTGCTGAATTATAAAATATTAAAAGGTTGTACACCCATTTATCTTGTGGAACATATTAAGCCTGATGTTCCACTCCGGGCCCTGGCCTGTCAGGACTAAGGCTCAAGCCCCAAAACACCACCTTTGCCTTGCCACTTTGTCATTTCCCTTCATTTTTACAATTCATGTGAATGTGCAAAATGAAGGGAAAGAGCAAAGTAGTCGGGTGAAGGGGGAGTGTTGCAATTGGCCATTGCACTGTGTCTCTAAAGTTGAGAAGAAATGAGCAGAATGTAGTGCTTTTTCTTATCATTTTCCAGTCTTGGGGAATAACCTGTCACTGGAGGTTTTGTTGAGTCATTCAAAGCCAATCTAAAAATATACAGTGGTCCCTCGTTTATCACGGGAGTTATGTTCTAAAGATAATCCGCGATAGGTGAAATCCGCGAAGTAGTCAGCGTTATTTTTTACAATTATTATAGATGTTTTAAGGCTGTAAAACCCCTCACTACACACTTTATACACTTTTCTCAAACAGGCATTAACATTTTCTCACTTTTCTCTCGTGTGTAAACACTCTCAAAGTTCAAACCTTAGTAGAAAATAAGTCCAGTATTATAGAATGAAACCAAAGATCAAAGCCTGTTTTCAGACCCAAACATTTGTTTTAGAAATAAAAATTGATCATTTTCCTATAAATAATTATGATGGCTTTTAGAACTAATTAATTAAATTTTAACGATCAACCTATGAGGTTGGACACATAAGAAATTATTAATAGTGACTCACCAGTATTTCACAGTTCTCTGATCACGCCTCTTCGTCCTGGCGCCGCTCCGCAGCGTGTTTTTCCACTGAGAGACACCTTGGTGCAGGTGTCTTTTTCCGAGTGAAAAACAGTTATGGGTAGTTGTTGGCGCTCTTTTTTCTTCTGGGCGAGAAGATTCTTATAAACAGACACACGCAGAACACAATGCGCGTGCTCTCCCTTCGCTCACTGCCTCCGGTGTTACTGTTGTGGGACGGATGCGGGACCCGCAAAGAATCCAAGTCATTAAAAAGATACAAACCTCTCTCAGTGGCCATGGAGCTCTGCGGCTGCGGTTACCGAGACAATGCAGCACTACAGATTTTTATGCAAGAATTCTATCGTTGCGGGCTGCTGGAGCGCTCTGCATCAAAACAGCGAGTGTAGTCTCTGGACCTGTTGCCAGATTTTGGCCACAACTCTGCACAGCAGACAGTGGGGCGGTGTGAGTGGCCGATGTGAGTGTGAGTGCAGACTCGGTAAGCGCATCGGAGGCAGTGAGAGCAATCGCGGTGATGCCGACCAGCCTGCCTGATGAGGATGCAGAACACAATGCACTGTAAAAAAAAAAAAGAAAAAGAAGAAGCATGCAAAATTGCACTAAAAAAAAAATCTGCGAAACTGCGAGGCCGCAAAAGGTGAACCGCCATATAGCAAGGGACCACTGTACTTCTTTTCTGTAATTTAAAATTAATATTGTCATTTTTATTTGAATATTTTATGTTTCATCTATGTTAGTTCTTAGGTGGAAGAAATCCCATAAGACTTGGTACTGGTTGTGGTATCCAGCTCACAGTTGCCATTGTTGATTATTAGCTGTTTTTCAGCCTTAAGTATGCCTATTGATAGCCCACCAAGCCCATGGGTAACTTCTACCCCTTTCTCTAGGCCAGAATGCCATGCGTTAGTGACATGGGATTCAATTACCCACAAAGTCTGATTACAGACACCAGCTGATGTTAAATGTATTCCTGTGGTCAGAGAACCTGACACTGCCTCTCACCTTAGGGTGCTGACTATACACAAGGGCAGACAGACAAAGGAACATGACATTAGTTACACCCACATAGTTATTCATGTTGCCACGAACGATGTTAGGATGCAACAATCAGAGGTCACAAAAATGGACACAGAGAGGACTTGTGACCTCGCCACAAAGATGTGTTCACTTCGATTAATAGTCTCTGGTCCCCTTCACTCTTGGGGAAATGATGAGGCGTTTAGTGGGCTTATATATTTGAATATGTGACTGGCGCAATTTTTCAGACAATAAGGCTTTACTTTTATTGAAACTTTCCCTCTTTCTGGTGTCACCATGGCTTGTTGATGCCAGACAGCCTTCACCAGACTGGGGAAGGTGCAGCATCTTAGCTGAAAACATAGTTCTACAGAGAGGATAGCATTAGGATGCTACCACAGGCCATGGGTCAGGAGACTAGAGAACCTGCAGGGACTTGTTTTAATGTGGTAGAGGAGTCCATTGGCATAGTGGAGAAACAAGCACAGGAAATCCCCTATGGTGACAGCATAGTTAATGTGTCAGGGAGGGAATTTTTTTTTAAGTGAGACGGTGGCCTGTTTCCACATAATAAAAAGCGTAGAGGGAAATGTTTTACAAATTTAGTGCCCATTACTACACTGGATAACATTAAGACTGAGGGTGCCCCACTGGCTGTTTCTGCAATGTCAACAACTCCGCATTTGCTATCTTAAGCCTGTGTGGAACTTCCCAAACTGAAACCTAATCTAAGGCATGTAACATATATTAATTTGAAACCATCCCTGAATCCAAACAGTCAAAATGCCAACCCTAGTGAAGTCCTTAGCTTGAGTCTCATTAATATAAGGTCAGTGTCCTCAAAATCACTGTTGACAAATGATCTAATTATGGAACACCACCAAAATGTGAAACCTGGCTCTCTCCAGAAGGCATGTGGCTTGTCCGTGTGGGCACCTGCAAATTTAAGGTGGCACTCTCTCAGTTCATGGCAATGTAAAACTCGCTTCAATGTAGACAGGCAGACCTGAGCCTTAGTTGTTCCTGGTTTGATCCTGAACGTTCTAACCAATTTCTTCTCTACTGGGGTGACAGTTTGGTTCTTTTTCCCGACCTTGGCAAAGTGATGACACATCTAACTAACTTTTACAGCTGTTGGCACAACCATTCGCGCACACTAGCAGCCGAAAGACAGCGAGTGTCATGCGAGTGCCCATTCGACCCCCTCTCAGCAGGTGTCAGACAAATTACAGGTGCCACATATGAACTCACTGGGCACTTAGAAAAGGAGGGGATATTTGCGCTCCTGTCATGATAGTGGAGTGCAGAAATGGTTAAATAGTTCAGTACTCCGATGAACACAAGCATAAAAAATAAATATAAGATTGACAAGTTTTTTAAAATAAGTTAAATACTTTGAGAACAAATGAAATAAATATCTAAGTTAGGCAAAAACACTCTTTCTACAAATAAGGCATTATCACAGTGTGATTTCAATCTGCTCAGTGTCTGAAAGGAGTACTGCACCAAGGGACTATTAAAATAAACTAGGAGTGACAAAAAAATCAAAAATACCCAACCAGCAACTGTAAAAAAATTGAAATATGACATTCCTGGTCCAGGTAGGTAATGTATCATTACCTACCTGAGTATTCCATTATCTTTAACTAGTAATGAGTTCATGACTTTCTTTGCTAACAAAATTTTAACTATTAGAGAAAAAATTACTCATAACCATCCCAAAGACGTATCGTTATCTTTGGCTGCTTTCAGTGATGCCGGTATTTGGTTAGACTCTTTCTCTCCGATTGTTCTGTCTGAGTTATTTTCATTAGTTACTTCATCCAAACCATCAACATGTTTATTAGACCCCATTCCTACCAGGCTGCTCAAGGAAGCCCTACCATTATTTAATGCTTCGATCTTAAATATGATCAATCTATCTTTGTTAGTTGGCTATGTACCACAGGCTTTTAAGGTGGCAGTAATTAAACCATTACTTAAAAAGCCATCACTTGACCCAGCTATCTTAGCTAATTATAGGCCAATCTCCAACCTTCCTTTTCTCTCAAAAATTCTTGAAAGGGTAGTTGTAAAACAGCTAACTGATCATCTGCAGAGGAATGGTCTATTTGAAGAGTTTCAGTCAGGTTTTAGAATTCATCATAGTACAGAAACAGCATTAGTGAAGGTTACAAATGATCTTCTTATGGCCTCGGACAGTGGACTCATCTCTGTGCTTGTTCTGTTAGACCTCAGTGCTGCTTTTGATACTGTTGACCATAAATTTTTTTACAGAGATTAGAGCATGCCATAGGTATTAAAGGCACTGCGCTGCGGTGGTTTGAATCATATTTGTCTAATAGATTACAATTTGTTCATGTAAATGGGGAATCTTCTTCACAGACTAAAGTTAATTATGGAGTTCCACAAGGTTCTGTGCTAGGACCAATTTTATTCACTTTATATATGCTTCCCTTAGGCAGTATTATTAGACGGTATTGCTTAAATTTTCATTGTTACGCAGATGATACCCAGCTTTATCTATCCATGAAGCCAGAGGACACACACCAATTAGCTAAACTGCAGGATTGTCTTACAGACATAAAGACATGGATGACCTCTAATTTCCTGCTGTTAAACTCAGATAAAACTGAAGTTATTGTTCTTGGCCCCACAAATCTTAGAAACATGGTGTCTAACCAGATCCTTACTCTGGATGGCATTACCCTGACCTCTAGTAATACTGTGAGAAATCTTGGAGTCATTTTTGATCAGGATATGTCATTCAAAGCGCATATTAAACAAATATGTAGGACTGCTTTTTTGCATTTACGCAATATCTCTAAAATCAGAAAGGTCTTGTCTCAGAGTGATGCTGAAAAACTAATTCATGCATTTATTTCCTCTAGGCTGGACTATTGTAATTCATTATTATCAGGTTGTCCTAAAAGTTCCCTAAAAAGCCTTCAGTTAATTCAAAATGCTGCAGCTAGAGTGCTGACGGGGACTAGAAGGAGAGAGCATATCTCACCCATATTGGCCTCTCTTCATTGGCTTCCTGTTAATTCTAGAATAGAATTTAAAATTCTTCTTCTTACTTATAAGGTTTTGAATAATCAGGTCCCATCTTATCTTAGGGACCTCATAGTACCATATCACCCCAATAGAGCGCTTCGCTCTCAGACTGCAGGCTTACTTGTAGTTCCTAGGGTTTGTAAGAGTAGAATGGGAGGCAGAGCCTTCAGCTTTCAGGCTCCTCTCCTGTGGAACCAGCTCCCAATTCAGATCAGGGAGACAGACACCCTCTCTACTTTTAAGATTAGGCTTAAAACTTTCCTTTTTGCTAAAGCTTATAGTTAGGGCTGGATCAGGTGACCCTGAACCATCCCTTAGTTATGCTGCTATAGACGTAGACTGCTGGGGGGTTCCCATGATGCACTGTTTCTTTCTCTTTTTGCTCTGTATGCACCACTCTGCATTTAATCATTAGTGATCGATCTCTGCTCCCCTCCACAGCATGTCTTTTTCCTGGTTCTCTCCCTCAGCCCCAACCAGTCCCGGCAGAGGACTGCCCCTCCCTGAGCCTGGTTCTGCTGGAGGTTTCTTCCTGTTAAAAGGGAGTTTTTCCTTCCCACTGTGGCCAAGTGCTTGCTCACAGGGGGTCGTTTTGACCGTTGGGGTTTTACATCATTATTGTATGGCCTTGCCTTACAATATAAAGCGCCTTGGGGCAACTGTTTGTTGTGATTTGGCGCTATATAAAAAAAAATTGATTGATTGATTGATCTTGGTAATGTATACCTAATGCTGAAACAAAGTCTTTTTCAATGCCTTTGTAGTTGATCTTCAGTCAGGCTGGGTAAAAGAAACTGTAGCGCACCCCCTCCATGCTACGTAGCTGCCGCCTGACTTCATTAAAAGTCACCTTGGCCTGGACCACTTTAACAGTATGGTCGGGAAAAAACAGAGATCCTTGTATCACCAGTGGACAGCCATTTACTTACTTTCGCATGCTGCAAAATATCTGCACAGTCACTGTAATAATGAAACCCTGCAATAATGGGCCACGGTTGCTCACCGGGTCGGGGCTTCAGCTGGGAGGTTTGATGTGTTTGATCCAGCAGTTGATCCTAGTACAGCTATAAAGCATCCTTAAGCAGGGCTGCAATGGTGGATGTGTCAGTGACCGTGTCCTGTGGAACCCCTACTATTCTTACATTCAACTCAAGGTCGTCACACGTTCCAACTTGGAAAACTCTGCCATTTGCTGGTCAACTTCAGGCTTCAGTTTAACGATAACTGTGCAAGCAGAAAGCGGCAGCTCCATTTCACCCACCATTTCGGTATCCGAAGCTGCTTTATCATCTACAAGCTGTGGTTTTGCTGATTGTAGGTCCGCTCTGATCATGGATAAATCATCTCTTAAAGCCGCTCAGAGCTCAGATTTAAAAGTCTTCGCAATGTCCCATTGTAAAGTGGCTAACAGCTGTAATGTCAAAGCCGCAGTATCGATAACGTGCAGCCCTGACCGCGGGGAGGTGGAGCCAGTGGGCGGAGAAGAAGTAGCTGAGGCTATGGTCAGGCTTCTGTTGTAGCATCGTGGCATGAGTTTTCATGCTTTTACCAGCCATAATACATTTTAAAAAATAACAAATACTCAAAAAGAAACTGTAGCTTTCAAAAGTAGAGTTTTCAAAAAAGTGCAGATAAATGACAATTTAAACCAAATTCTATGGGAGCCTAAACTTAGGGCCTACTCCATTGGCTGCTCAACAGCGCCACCCAAGAAAGTAATTCTTAATGAGACCAGAGAACATGTGGGAGCAGCTTTTCTTCTGCTTTTCTTTTACCCAAGCAGATGAACTCTCCATCCTCCGGCCACGCCTTCAATCAATTATTCAGGTGCAAAACAAAGGTCTGCACCCTTCCATGAATAATGGAAGGTGAGAAAGCAGAATGAAGGATGGGGTTAGAAACTGAAGCATACACTAGCAAGAGGTGAGTCTTGCACACTTTCTTTCCCATGACAGACAGCTAAGAACATGCTCATGTGAAGCCACTGAAGAGAAGCCAACAGGTGGCAAAGGGAACAGACAGAGAAATACATTATGTATAGCCTCTCCTGCAAGCCCAAAGACAGGAGCCGACATGAAATCCCATGGTTGGAATATAGGAGAAAAAACATGCCACACACTCATGCACAACCACACATTTTACAACTATTCAATAACAACTACAACGCTAAGTGATATGGCAGGTTGTTTTTGCCTTGAATCTGATGGAACTGCAATCAGAGGCAGGCAAACAGGGAAAGAGTTAGTGAGGTGGGATTGTGATGTCTGTGTGTGTATCTGTGTTATTTGGCTTCTTGTTGGCCTTCTTTTTTTCAGAGAATGTTTGATGTTTCAGCCAAGACAGTCAGGGTGAGGAAGTAGAGAGAAAATGAAGAGGGTACAAAACTCAAGATTTCAGGATAGGAGACAGAACAGACAACATGATGGAGGGTAAGTGGGCAACATACAATGAGAAAAACATCCAACATGGCAGTAAAAATAAGACAGTCTGCATACAATATGAATGCCAATCTCCATACAATATGCAGTTATGGTCTAAAATGTGCACACACACATTACAGACTTGTTATATGGCAGCATTTTGCAATCAGCGAGTTCTATGAACTGCTCCTTTTCTGGTGTAGAAGTGTTGTACCTCATACATTTTTAATCAAAAACAAAAAACAAATTGTTGCGTAATCTGCCATTTACTCTGGATTTTCTCAAGTACATGGTCAAAAATATAAATATAGGTTTTACTTTAACGAAAAGTGACGTGGTCATTGTACATAAATATATATACAATGAAATTTGTCCTCTGTATTTAACCTATTCTAATTACAGTTAGACACAATCCAACCACTAGGAGCATTGGGCAGCCACAGTCCGGCACCCGGGGACCAAGTCCAGATGTAGAGACTATGCAGTGGTCAGGAACAGAGAAAGGAGCAGACCCTAAATAAGCATGTATTTGATTGTGGGAGGAAACTGGAGTGCCCGAAAGAAACCCATGCAGACACGGGGAGAACGTGCAAACTCCACACAGAAAGGGCGGGAAGCAAGCCCACAACCATCACACTCTGAGGCATTAGTGCTAACCACTAAGCCACCATGCCGTACCAACTGCAGCTTGCAATATGATCAGTTCAAACAGTTATTGGGAGGTGTAGCCACTTTACCAAATTGTGGAAGAAGAGACAAACTGTCATCCTCATTTGAGGGAAAATTGATTTGGATGGTCAGGAACAATCTAGCACCCATCAAAGCACAGACAGGCCTGCCATGAAAATGGAAGTTGCCGGAACAAAAGTGCCACTGTCTATATTCAAGCAAGTTTGACATTGCTGTGGACTGAGAGGCTCTATCCAAGAATGAAGTCCCTGCTCTGAAATGGACACTTTGAAGTACAGCTGATGATGATCATGATCATCATCAGTGGAACATGTGGACAAAGGAGTAGAAAAAACAACAGCCTAATGGAGAAATTTTCTTTATTGAGTTCACTCCTTGTGTACTTTAGAAAGTTAGTTTTCAGAATGCCTTACAAATTTAAGTTGACTGAAGGCGAGGATGTGGGAGCGCTTCCTGCCTCGTCCTTTCTGTGTGATGTTTGCATGTTCTCCCTGTGTCTGTGTAGGTTCCTTCCAGGTACTTTGGCTTCCTCCCACTTCAAAAGACATGCAGGTTAGGTGAAGTGGAAACCGTTAAAGTGACAGTTCTCACATTAGCCACTGGGCGTCCCTGTTATGCAGAGCATCATTGTGTGCAATAAAGGCAGTTAACGAAACAAAGGCTGGATAGTTCATAACAACAACCAACCAGGAAATAAACAAAACTGTCGTGCATTGGAGGCATTTCTTGGCAACGGCGCTTGCGAGGCCGTTATGCCCATGAAAACTGTCAAATCACATAAAACGGCTAATCTACAAGTTTAGCTCTTGATTTGATTTGAGCGCCTTGGGGCAGCTGTTTGTTGTGATTTGGCGCTATACAAGAAAAAAGTTGATTGATTGATTGATTGATTTGAAATGGAGATTAGACGGATATATTGGTCGACTAACTGTTGTCGACTAAGTAAGTTTAATAGACTAAAAGATTACACTACTTTATGAAACTGGGCCTAGGTGGAAAAACAACACAATATCACAAAAAAAATAATTGATAAAAATACATAAAAACAAAATTAAAACATTTCCCACTATCAAAAGTAGGAGGCAGCTGGGAAAAGGAATGTTTTTAGTGTAGATTTTAAAATGTCTACAGAAAACTACCCAATGTCATATACTAACGATCAGATGCATCAACACATTATACTGTTGTGTTGGACATTTTTCTCACTATGTGTATTGGAAATGATGTGAGGAAAGATAAAAGGTTCAGAAAAATAGCTTACAAACCTTTGTGGTCTTGACTTTGTTGCCTGTGCTGCAGCTCCATCCTGTGAGGTCTGGGAGCACCTTACACTCCTCTCCTTCCATACATGGCTGCATTTGACACCACCACTTCTGAGCTACAATGGAGGCTGAGAGAAAGAGACATGTCAAAGGGGTGTGCAGGCGACTTTTAAGATCAGCACAATAGTAACCATTTTCAGACTGTGGTCATTTTATTAGTGAACCTTGTTAAATGATAGAGGGTGTTGCTTTCATGAAAAAGTTGTACAGAGAGTTCTAAATTAAATTCAGGCCAAATCATTTAACTAGTAAGTCCCTTTGGACTTACTTCGGTCCCTTCGGCTGCTCCCTTGTTTGCACTCGGGGTCGCCACAGCAAATCCAAGGTGGATCTGCATGTTGAATTGGCACAGGTTTTACGCCAGATGCCCTTCCTGACGCAACTCCACATTACATGGAGAAATGTGGCAGGGGTGGGATTTGAACCCGACCTTCTGCACTGAAACCAAACACATTAACCACTTGGCCACCAGCCCTGCTCAGGCCAAATCATTTAACTACTGTATGCATATTTGAGTCTGAACCCCTTTTTGAACAGATTCTGATCATCAAATATCATCAAAATCTGACACGTTTTCTGAGGAGTGAAAAACATGATTGTTTAAAGATGATGCATGACAGACTATTACACTAAGACACCTGAGTAACTCCAATGTATTTCAGTCCTGCAAGACCGTTTCATTGCATCATATGGTGTGCTTCACACCAGATGCAATGACAGCTGCAGCTCGTATTGATTTTTTTCTGTTGGTGGCTATGTTAACAGGTTACAGTTTGCATACTGCAAACATGAGAGGTGGGTCTCAAGATGTGTAACAAGCATCATGACTTTTGCAACTCTAGGGATTGGGAGCGGTGCATATTTTTCACTCATGACATAACAGTTCACAGTAAAAAACACAAACAAATAATCTGTAGGCAGTCAGGTTTATTTCATACAGGCATTATTACATAATTTACCCCGTTACTGTAGTTTAAGTCTTTAGGGTAGAAGTCATAGGCATGAAAAATAATAAAAAAAAATTTTTAACCATTTCAGCAATTGAAAAAGTTATATGGCAGCTATCCAGTTATGATAAGTAAATTTTCTGGGCTTCACTTTGGCAAACACTCTTCAGTAATACTCACAAAGAGCTCTGTGACACACAGAGTTCATATTATGAGATACAATAAAAAAGGAAATGCTGTTGGTTCAGATTGTAACTCTGTATTCATTCATTCATTTTCTGAACCCACTTATTCTCGTTCAGGGTCAGTGACTGCTGTATACTTTGTCTGCATAGGCAGACAAAGTTATTCACACTTTCACACATACACACCTCTACGGTCAATTTAGTAATACCAATTCACCTAACCTGAATGGGTTTTGCTACAAATTCTCACTTCCAACTCATTACATTTTGACACTTAGTCAATGCCCCTATGTGCCACTATGTGAGTCATTAAGTAACACATCATTTCTCTCTGATAGCAAACAGAACTATCTCCTTGATGCCTGCATCACCAGGGAATATTCACCTATGTTTGGGTTATGGTTATGGTTAAGGTTACACTTAGGATGCCTCCACACATCACTAAATGAGGTGAAGGAACTAACCAACTAATGAATGATGACGTTCAGTTATAACAAACCTTCTGTGTCTGTGTGATGAGCTGGGAGTGAGAATATGTTGTAGCAAAAAGGGAAAGTTCTCCGCACTTCTGCCAAGCACAAAAATCTGGTGCAACCATGTCTTTCAAGGACTCTGAGGAAGATGTAATTTTTTACATTGAAACATTAGTCTCTTCAATGCTTTTGGCACCTTAATAAATATTTTGCACCCACTTCTGTGTTGCACAAGCCGTTCTCCTTTTCTCTGAGAATATGTTGTCTTAAGAGGTTGGAGGAAGCCAGATCACCTAGAGGGACCTCATAGAAACGTGGGGAGACCATGCAAAACCCACACAGAATGAACAAATTTGTAAGCGACCCAGAATACACTCGCTGTTAGGCTGCAGTGCTAAAAACTAAGTCACAGGCCTATATATATTTTTATATTTCTATTCTTAAGATTATGTCAGGGAGCGGTTGTCAGCTGCTCTGTTATTCACAATAATGCTGAATGTGGTGATGTACCTGATGGAAAATGCTACAACAGATAGTATAGTGTAGTGGGAACTCGCCACCTTTTGTCAAAATTCACCAAAACCACCCACGGCCAACTCTCTCATCTCTTAACACGGCCAGCAGACAATGTGTTCCACGTCCCGCAGGTGTTAGCATGTTGAGTGTATGAGCCAGTTTCGAGTTTTCAGCACCACATTGGCTGCTGGGTAAGTTCAAAGGTCAATGCATATAAGTATTGCGCATTCCCAGGATCATGGAGGCGAAGTACGGACAGAGTCTGCCTCTGGAAATGGTAATGATTACAGCAGTTTCTTCGTGTAAGGGGTTTGCGAGCGAAGGGTAGAGTGGAGGAGCTTTGACCATTAGTGTGCAGTGCTCAGTTCTTCAGTGTAGCGGCAAAACCCACAACAAAAGAGGAGAACCAACGCCGAGCAGATCAGTTTACTAACAGTCAACGGCGTCGTCTCACCCGATCCATTCGCCAACCTCCAAAACTGTTAGCTTGGTAAGTTACTGCATTTATAAGAGATACTATAGATGAAGCTTATCACAGGCTGGCAATAACATTTTTTTTTTTTACTTTTTTCCTTCTGGCATGTATGTGTCGTGACTGACGTCACCCAGAAAACGGCACACTGGTAGGAAGGTCTTCAACTTGCAAACAAAAATCAAGATATTATCATAAATACACTCAACAAAAATATAAACGCAACACTTTTGGTTTTGCTCCCATTTTGTATGAGATGAACTCAAAGATCTAAACCTTTTCCACATACACAATATCACCATTTCCCTCAAATATTGTTCACAAACCAGTCTAAATCTGTGATAGTGAGCACTTCTCCTTTGCTGAGATAATCCATCCCACCTCACAGGTGTGCCATATCAAGATGCTGATTAGACACCATGATTAGTGCACAGGTGTGCCTTAGACTGTCCACAAGAAAAGGCCACTCTGAAAGGTGCAGTTTTGTTTTATTGGGGGGGGATATCAGTCAGTATCTGGTGTGACCACCATTTGCCTCATGCATAGAGTTGATCAGGTTGTCAATTGTGGCCTGTGGAATGTTGGTCCACTCCTCTTCAATGGCTGTGCGAAGTTGCTGGATATTGGCAGGAACTGGTACACGCTGTCGTATACGCCGGTCCAGAGCATCCCAAACATGCTCAATGGGTGACATGTCCAGTGAGTATGCCGGCCATGCAAGAACTGGGACATTTTCAGCTTCCAAGAATTGTGTACAGATCCTTGCAACATGGGGCTGTGCATTATCCTGCTGCAACATGAGGTGATGTTCTTGGATGTATGGCACAACAATGGGCCTCAGGATCTCGTCACGGTATCTCTGTGCATTCAAAATGCCATCAATAAAATGCACCTGGGTTCTTCGTCCATAACAGACGCCTGCCCATAACATAACCCCACCGCCACCATGGGCCACTCGATCCACAACATTGACATCAGAAAACCGCTCGCTCACCCACACGACGCCACACACGCTGTCTGCCATCTGCCCTGGACAGTGTGAACCGGGATTCATCCGTGAAAAGAACACCTCTCCAACGTGCCAAACACCAGCGAATGTGAGCATCTGCCCACTCAAGTCGGTTACGACGACGAACTGGAGTCAGGTCGAGACCCTGATGAGGACGATGAGCATGCAGATGAGCTTCCCTGAGATGGTTTCTGACAGTTTGTGCAGAAATTCTTATGCAAACCGACTGTTTCAGCAGCTGTCCGAGTGGCTGGTCTCAGACGATCTTGGAGGTGAAAATGCTGGATGTGGAGGTCCTGGGCTGGTGTGGTTACACGTGGTCTGCGGTTGTGAGGCTGGTTGGATGTACTGCCAAATTCTCTGAAACGCCTTTGGAGACGGCTTATGGTAGAGAAATGAACATTCAATACACGAGCAACAGCTCTGGTTGACATTCCTGCTGTCAGCATGCCAGTTGCACACTCCCTCAAATCTTGCGACATCGGTGGCATTGTGCTGTGTGATAAAACTGCACCTTTCAGAGTGGCCTTTTATTGTGGACAGTCTAAGGCATTTACTCTGATGGACTACCCAGCAGTGGGGAATAAGTTTCATTACACTAGAAGTCTTTCAGAAAGCGCTGTAACTAGGTTTAAGGATATGATTCCTTCTTTATGTTCTCTAATGCCATATACCAACACAGTGCAGAGTAGCTACCTAAACTCTGTAAGGGAGATAGAGTATCTCGTCAATAGTTTTACATCCTCATTGAAGACAACTTTGGATGCTGTAGCTCCTCTGAAAAAGAGAGCTTTAAATCAGAAGTGTCTGACTCCGTGGTATAACTCACAAACTCGTAGCTTAAAGCAGATAACCAGTAAGTTGGAGAGGAAATGGCGTCTCACTAATTTAGAAGATCTTCACTTAGCCTGGAAAAAGAGTCTGTTGCTCTATAAAAAAGCCCTCCATAAAGCTAGGACATCTTTCTACTCATCACTAATTGAAGAAAATAAGAACAACCCCAGGTTTCTTTTCAGCACTGTAGCCAGGCTGACAAAGAGTCAGAGCTCTATTGAGCTGAGTATTCCATTAACTTTAACTAGTAATGACTTCATGACTTTCTTTGCTAACAAAATTTTAACTATTAGAGAAAAAATTACTCATAACCATCCCAAAGACGTATCGTTATCTTTGGCTGCTTTCAGTGATGCCGGTATTTGGTTAGACTCTTTCTCTCCGATTGTTCTGTCTGAGTTATTTTCATTAGTTACTTCATCCAAACCATCAACATGTTTATTAGACCCCATTCCTACCAGGCTGCTCAAGGAAGCCCTACCATTATTTAATGCTTCGATCTTAAATATGATCAATCTATCTTTGTTAGTTGGCTATGTACCACAGGCTTTTAAGGTGGCAGTAATTAAACCATTACTTAAAAGGCCATCACTTGACCCAGCTATCTTAGCTAATTATAGGCCAATCTCCAACCTTCCTTTTCTCTCAAAAATTCTTGAAAGGGTAGTTGTAAAACAGCTAACTGATCATCTGCAGAGGAATGGTCTATTTGAAGAGTTTCAGTCAGGTTTTAGAATTCATCATAGTACAGAAACAGCATTAGTGAAGGTTACAAATGATCTTCTTATGGCCTCGGACAGTGGACTCATCTCTGTGCTTGTTCTGTTAGACCTCAGTGCTGCTTTTGATACTGTTGACCATAAAATTTTATTACAGAGATTAGAGCATGCCATAGGTATTAAAGGCACTGCGCTGCGGTGGTTTGAATCATATTTGTCTAATAGATTACAATTTGTTCATGTAAATGGGGAATCTTCTTCACAGACTAAAGTTAATTATGGAGTTCCACAAGGTTCTGTGCTAGGACCAATTTTATTCACTTTATACATGCTTCCCTTAGGCAGTATTATTAGACGGTATTGCTTAAATTTTCATTGTTATGCAGATGATACCCAGCTTTATCTATCCATGAAGCCAGAGGACACACACCAATTAGCTAAACTGCAGGATTGTCTTACAGACATAAAGACATGGATGACCTCTAATTTCCTGCTTTTAAACTCAGATAAAACTGAAGTTATTGTACTTGGCCCCACAAATCTTAGAAACATGGTGTCTAACCAGATCCTTACTCTGGATGGCATTACCCTGACCTCTAGTAATACTGTGAGAAATCTTGGAGTCATTTTTGATCAGGATATGTCATTCAAAGCGCATATTAAACAAATATGTAGGACTGCTTTTTTGCATTTACGCAATATCTCTAAAATCAGAAAGGTCTTGTCTCAGAGTGATGCTGAAAAACTAATTCATGCATTTATTTCCTCTAGGCTGGACTATTGTAATTCATTATTATCAGGTTGTCCTAAAAGTTCCCTAAAAAGCCTTCAGTTAATTCAAAATGCTGCAGCTAGAGTACTGACGGGGACTAGAAGGAGAGAGCATATCTCACCCATATTGGCCTCTCTTCATTGGCTTCCTGTTAATTCTAGAATAGAATTTAAAATTCTTCTTCTTACTTATAAGGTTTTGAATAATCAGGTCCCATCTTATCTTAGGGACCTCGTAGTACCATATCACCCCAATAGAGCGCTTCGCTCTCAGACTGCAGGCTTACTTGTAGTTCCTAGGGTTTGTAAGAGTAGAATGGGAGGCAGAGCCTTCAGCTTTCAGGCTCCTCTCCTGTGGAACCAGCTCCCAATTCAGATCAGGGAGACAGACACCCTCTCTACTTTTAAGATTAGGCTTAAAACTTTCCTTTTTGCTAAAGCTTATAGTTAGGGCTGGATCAGGTGACCCTGAACCATCCCTTAGTTATGCTGCTATAGACGTAGACTGCTGGGGGGTTCCCATGATGCACTGTTTCTTTCTCTTTTTGCTCTGTATGCACCACTCTGCATTTAATCATTAGTGATCGATCTCTGCTCCCCTCCACAGCATGTCTTTTTCCTGGTTCTCTCCCTCAGCCCCAACCAGTCCCAGCAGAAGACTGCCCCTCCCTGAGCCTGGTTCTGCTGGAGGTTTCTTCCTGTTAAAAGGGAGTTTTTCCTTCCCACTGTAGCCAAGTGCTTGCTCACAGAGGGTCGTTTTGACCGTTGGGGTTTTACATAATTATTGTATGGCCTTGCCTTACAATATAAAGCGCCTTGGGGCAACTGTTTGTTGTGATTTGGCGCTATATAAAAAAATTGATTGATTGATTGATAGACTTAGACTGCTGGGGGGTTCCCATGATGCACTGAGTGTTTCTTTCTCTTTTTGCTCTGTATGTACCACTCTGCATTTAATGATTAGTGATTGATCTCTGCTCTCTTCCACAGCATGTCTTTTTCCTGACTGTCTCTCCTCAGCCCCAACCAGTCCCAGCAGAAGACTGCCCGTCCCTGAGCCTGGTTCTGCTGGAGGTTTCTTCCTGTTAAAAGGGAGTTTTTCCTTCCCACTGTTGCCAAGTGCTTGCTCATAGGGGGGTTGTTTTTCTGTAATTATTGTATGGCTTTTGCCTTACAATATAAAGTGCCTTGGGGCAACTGTTTGTTGTGATTTGGTGCTATATAAATAAAATTTATTTGATTTGAAGCTTAGGGCTAGTGGCCGTCGATGACCTAAGTATTTCTTCTGTTTTTCTTGTTGCTTAATGGTGACAAATTATACTGTATTTGTTGTCTTTCTAATGCCTGATTTTGTTTTTTCTCTCTGTTTGAGGTGCGGTCCATCCAGAGATAGGTGTGGTGTCTACGTCTGCAACCATTTCCCTCCGGTACACCGGCAAAATTTCCTGTATATTCATTTTGTAAGTTGTTTTGTCAATTGTGTCGCTATCATGGCCCAAGCAGAGGGTCACCCCTTTGAGTCTGGTCTGCTTGAGGTTTCTTCCTCAGAGGGAGTTTTTTCCTTACTACTGTCGCCTTTGTGTTTGCTCTGAGGGTTGGTAAGGTTTGACCTTACTTGTGTGAGGCGCCTCGAGGCAACTTTGTTGTGATTTGGCACTATATAAATGAAAAAATGAAAATATATTGAAAATCATGTCTTGATAATCGTATATACTTTTCTCTCATTCAGGAGAGGAGAAAGGAACCCATCACTGGCCAACGTGCATGTCCTGCGACATATCGGACTATCTCATCAGTGGAGGGGAGAGGGACCTGCAGACAAGGATCCTTACAGACTACAGAGAAGGAAAAGCCTGCTCATACTTTGTCACTGTGGTTGAAGGAAGTGTATTACCATCCAGTCTCTGATGATTCTCTGTACTGTTTTTTTACAAGCAGACTGCACCCCTTATATGAACATTAGGCTTTTGTTAAACCTCTCAGGTTTTCTTTTTCATAGTCAACTCAAACGTCAAGGGATAAACAAGTTGCACCTTGCTATGGGTTAATCCAACCTTTGTCTTTAAATCAACCCTACATTTGTGGTCATTCACCCCCCCCCCCCCCCCCCCCCCCCAAAAAAAAAAAAAAAAATCCATCATACTGCAATGTAACTACAGCAAACAGACCAGGATTGAAAAACTTTTAAACCTCTCCAGTCTGAAGGTTCTTATTTCAATGACACAAAGTTACAAATGTGACTCTCAATGTTTTGAAAATAAAACATTCTTTAATTTCTCTCATCTGCTTCTTTTAGATATATTAAAATAAGAAGAAAGTTACGTTTATGATAACCTATTATATTGTTTGCATAAGCAAAAAGCTGATACATACAAAGAGAAAAAAATTACATAATTAACAACATTAAATATAAATATATACAACAGTTTCAACAGTTTAGCTGTTCTAAAGGTGCTCTGACACTTGCACAACTTTGATCCGTGCACTTGCACGCACATCGTCGTGACAATCCCACCTACTGTGTTCCCCGCTGGATGTTGTGCTTTGTTTCACTGGCTGCCACGCGTTGTGTGCTGGACACTGCGTATATATATAAAATAATTACAGTGGTTCCTCGTTTATCGTGGGAGTTCCGTTCTAAAAATAACCCGCAATAAGCGAAATCCGCGAAGTAGTCAGTGCTATTTTTTGCAATTATTATAGATGTTTTAAGGCTGTAAAACTCACTACACACTTTATACACTTTTCTCAAACAGGCATTAACATTTTCTCAGTTTTCTCTCCTGTGTAAACACTCTCTTTTTTCTTCTGGGCGAGAAGATTATAAACAGACACACTCAGAACTCTCCCTTCGCTCACTGCCTCCGGAGGTACGGATGCGGGACCCGCAAAGAATCCAAGTCCTCTCTCGGTGGCCACGGAGCTCTGCGGCTGCAGTCAACATCCGCATCAAAACAGCGAGCATAGTGTCTGGACCTGTTGCCAGATTTGGCACAGCTCCGCACAGCAGACAGGAAGGCGGTGTGAATGGCCCGCTGCTGCGTTTACCAAGCCCGCAGACTCAGTAAGCGCATCGGAGGCAGTGAGAGCAATCGTGGTGATGGCGACCGGTGCCGCAACCGGCTTGCCGGATAAGGACGCAGAACACAATGTGCTGTAAAAAAAAAAAAAAAAAAAAGCAAAATTCCACAAAAAAAAATCAGCGAAACTGCGAGGCAGCAAAAGGTGAACCACGTTATAGCAAGGGACCACTGTATTTTGTAGTGGATGAATCATTTTCTGTCAAAGTTAACTGTTGAAAATGCCTCTAATCACTTCCAGAATCACAGAGGAGCGCTCCAGCCGCAGCTTTACTCTTGCACGTGCGGACTGAATGAGGTGGAGAAAGCATTTGGAGCCGTATAAAAAGGTAATTATTTGTCATGTTTATATTGTCATGGCTTGGTAAAACAGTTGCATGTTCTTTCTTGGGTGCAGCTGTAAAAGAATGTTTGTGATAGATTAAATATCTCGTTATAATCGTTCAGACGACCTGCGTTGTGATGCGGTGCACTGACATAATCACTCACACTGTTCACTTCTTTACTCAACATGACAAGTTGCATGTAGTGTTGGTGAGTAGATCACGCAACATTCACTAACACTTCACGTTTGTTGCACGACATTTATGCATGAAAGATTTTTTGAACATTTCAAAATTCTCTTTGCGCAATTGCACGCACCGGCACCCCTCTCACGTTCAGTCTACCGCTGTTAACGGCAAGTTTACTCTCCTGTACGACACAGTGCATGCATCAAAGTCATGCAAGTGTCAGGAGGCCTTAAGGAGAGCATGAGAACTCCATACTTTCACAACAAAGAACAGGTCTCACACAGTAAAGTGTTCACAGCCTGATCATTTTGCTATTTTGTTTACAGACACTGGAAGTGGCTTGTCTTATAATGGGGCTGACATGGTCCAACTACTGACTTTAGAAATGTTTACATACTGTTTTCTGTCCACAGTGTAACTTCTTTTGACTCTTTAAGCTGTTATGTTGGCAGTGTGTTTGTATAACTCAGCCACATGGGGTGTGCAGCCAGTACATTCTGAGTGCCGGCCCCAAGCCCGGATAAATGAGGAGGGTTGTGTCAGGAAGTGCATCCAGCGTAAAATAAGCCAACCCAACTATGCAGACTCAGAATCGAATTCCCATACCGGATCGGTCGTGGCCCGGGTTAACAACGTCCGCCACTGGTGCTATTGCCCAACAGGGTGCCGGTGGAAATTTGGCTACTGCTGGGCGAAGACAACGACAAAGAAGAGGAGGAAAACGTTACCACGAACAGCGGGAGAAGAAGAAAACTAGAAGGGTGGAAATGAGAGTGGGGACTTTGAATGTTGGTAGTATGACTGGTAAAGGGAGAGAGCTAGCTGATATGATGGAGAGGAGAAAGGTAGACATATTGTGTGTGCAAGAGACCAAGTGGAAGGGAAGTAAGAGCAGGAGCATCGGCGGTGGGTACAAGTTGTTGTACCATGCTGAGGACAGAAAGAGAAATGGTGTTGGGGTCATTTTAAAGGAAGAGTATGTTAAAAGTGTGTTGGAGGTTAAGCGAGTGTCTGACAGGGTGATGAAGTTGGAAATTGAAGGGGTGATGATGAATATCATCAGTGCATATGCCCCACAGGTAGGTTGTGAGATGAAGGAGAAAGAAGATTTCTGGAGTGTGTTAGATGAGGTGGTGGAGAGTGTGCCCAAGCATGAAAGAGTGGTGATAGGAGCAGACTTCAATGGGCATGTTTGTGAAGGGAACAGAGGTGATGAGGAAGTAATGGGTAGATATGGTATCAAGGATAGGAATGTGGAAGGACAGATGGTAGTTGATTTTGCAAAAAGGATGGAAATGGCTGTGGTGAATACCTACTTTAAGAAAAGGGAGGAGCACAGGGTAACATATAAAAGTGGAGGAAGTTGCACACAGGTGGACTACATTCTTTATAGGCAGAGGAGGGACCCAGGGTATATAGGGAGAAGGATGCTGAGGATGGAGCCACCAGGCAGGAGGAGAAGAGGGAGACCAAAGAGGAGGTTCATGGATGTGGTTGGTGTGACAAAGGAAGATACAGAGGACAGGGTGAGATTGAAACGATTGATCTGCTGTGGCGACCCCTAACGGGAACAGCTGAAAGACAAAGAAGTTGGCAGTGTGTTTGTATGCATTAACCTGTGAACCTGGATGTGTTACAAGCTCTCCGAGCATGTGCAATGAGGAACTCGAAACTGGCTTATTCTATCCAGACAAAGGTCTCAGGGTGCATTCATGTCTCTCACGAACACAATAGCCTATTCTCTGTTATATGTAAATAATGCTGTAAGGTTCATTCACATCTCTCATGAACCACAGGTGGAAAATGATCACCTTTCCTCTGTCTGCACACACAAAGCTGTATTAAAAGTGAAAGTAAAAAAAAAAAAATAGTTTGCAAATATAAATATAAATACCAGACATACTGATCAGTACTGGTCTACTGTCTACTACTGCTCCTCTACTTCCCCTCCTCTGTCTTCCTGTTACTCCTCCTGCCCCTGAGTGAGGAGATGTACAGTCTGATGGCCTGAAGGACAAAGGGGTTTTTCAGTCTCTTGGTCCTGCACTTGGAAAGGAGCAGTCTGTGGCTGAAGAGGCTCCTCTGGTTGCTGATGAAGGTGTGCAGAGGGTGACTGGCATTGTCCATAATGTCCAGACGTTTGTCCAGTGTTCTCTTCTCTGCCACCAACACCAAAGAGTCCAGCTTCATGCCAACCATGGAGCCGGCTCGCCTGATCAGTTTGTCCAGCCTGGTTGTGTCCTACTTGGATGTGCTGCTCCACCCAGCACACCATGGTGTAAAAGGTGATTTAGAGTCTCCCTCTAATGCCGCGTTCACACCACATGACACGCGAAGCCACAAATTTGCATCTCTCGCCTGGCGATTGACGTGCCACCATTGCCCGGTGTGTTGCTTTGCTTTCGCTGTGAAAATTCACCCCAGTGCATCATCAAATAGGAGGAGCTTCTATTCCAATCGCCGTAAAGTCAACATGCCGGACCTTGATCACATGGAGCGAGTTGCTGTGCTCTATTTGTTGTGGAAAGCTGACAAACATCACCAGTAAGCTGTCCCTGGGTTCACAACATCCTCATGAGACGTTCCCAATTTGGGTTTCATCATTTGCTGCAGGAGCTGTGTCTGGATGACGGCCGCTTTTAGCGGTACTTCCACCTCTCCAGGACCCAGTTTGAGGACCTCCTGTCCCGTTCACGCGCGCACATGTGAACAATAAAAAAAAAAAACTGGCTGCCGCTGCAGTCGTCACTCTCCTCTCCAACTCTATCATAATTGTGTTATAAACCAGTCACCATTGGTTTTATTATACATCTGTGTAGTTAATAAAATTATCTCACGGACGACTCGTTCGCGCACTAACGTAAAAAAAAACTGGCTGGTGCCGCTGCTGCGGTGCTGCAGTTCGCTCTCCCCTCCAACTCTGTCATAGTTGTGTTATAAACTAGTCACCATTTGTTTTATTATACATCTGTGTAGTTAATAAATAAAATAATCTTCATGGATGATTTGTTCGCGCTCGCACGTAAAAAAAAAAAAAAGTGGCTGCTGCCGCTACTGTGGTCCTCATCTCCACTTCTAGCGCACCTCCATTAATTTTGAGCATGAACAGAACATTCAGGCTGGCCGTAGGGTGGGTAGGTTGCTATTATGTTAAATGCGCTAATATTTTTTCAGAGTCCAAGGACCCAGAATGGGTCCTTTGTTGATGTGGCATGTTTCTCTGTATGATCAAGGATGTCAGTTCCTCAGGGCTGAGGACTGCAACAACTGAAAAAAGGTCAAGGAGTCTCCCACCTTTCCCCTGGCTATGACAGATAGATTGTTATTTTCAAGATGTGAGTATGGACTTGTTGTCTGCCTGGATGGTTGCCATTCAGCACCCGAGACAGTTCCGTGGTGTAGTTGTGTGGCACCAGATTTGACTATGCTCTTGAGTAAAAATTCCACATAATTTATAATACTATATATCAATTTATTTTTTTAGAGAGATACATGTATAGCAAGAAATACCCAATACCAAATGTAGGGATTATTTAATCAAAATATCAAGTATGCATGAACACTTCTTCTTATGGTGCACTAAAGATTAAAGAAGCAACCTTGTGACCAAAGGGTCATGGGTGGACGAGAACTAAGAAAAGCATTTGTCTCACCCTCAATACCATCATTGTGCTCTTGTACAAATTAATCTCCAAATTGCACCTTGAATTATAGCACCCTATAATCAGGGTGTGTGAATAGATGAATGTCTCCTTAAAACAGTTAAATTGTAGTGATGCTACAGTTTTAATTCTCTCTGTAAATCACTCAAATTATTCACAGCAGTCTATCTCTTGCGACTCAGTGTCACAGGCCGAACGGTCTGCCCTGCCTCCACTGTGCATGCGTCATTTTGGAGCTCAGCCACTCGTCTGAGACAGTCTCTTCACCCAGGGCGATCTGGATTAATGGGACAACAGATGACAAGGTAAAACCTTTAAATCATTCTAAAGTCAGTTTTAAGCAGAAACGAGGCAATACTCAGTGACATTTTGAAATGACCGATGTGCAGTGAACGCATCAGCTAGCAGCTTGTGTAACTGCAGTGCTCTGATCGCTTCCTCCATCTTTTCTGATGAAATAATGCTGAATTTATGTGGAAATGATTGTTGTACAAAAGCTTCAGATATCTGTTGCTGAGATAAATGACTGCTGGAGTGCAGTGTGAAGCAGAAACGAGGTGATAATCGGTGAACCGCAGCTAATGACGCATGCGAAGTGAAGGCAGGGCGGATGGATTTCTGGGGGGGAGGGGCATTCGGTCTGCGACACCGCTGTAGCAGACCGAACGGTCCGCCCCTAAAAATCCATCCGCCTTTTGCATCTGTGCATGCGTCATTTAGGACCACAGCAGCACATTTGAGAAGAAGTGTCTTCACTCAAAGCAATCAAATGGATTAATGGGATTATTAACCATCAGATGAGCAGAAACAACATGAAATTCTGTGACGCTTTGAAATGTCCGACGCACAGTGAATGCATCAGCAGCAGCTTGTTTAGCAGTGGTGCTCTGATCGCTTCTGCCACATTTTATGATGAAATAATGCTGAATTTATATGGAAATAATTGTTGTACTAAAGCTTCAGATATCTGTCACTGAGATAGATGATGACTGAAGTGCAGGTTCAAGCAGAAACGAGCTGTTAATCCGTGAAACGCGTCATAAACCGGGTCATCAGGGGGGGAAGATTTTTAGGTGGACCGTTCGGTCGGTGACACCAGCATTTCCCATTGTTAAAACTAAAACATAGTTACATTATTATTATTATTATTAGTTTGTCCTTATTGGTGTGGCAGGAAAACATTGAAAACTTTTAACTTTTGACAGTAAGTCTTGTATGTCTTGCTCAAAAACAGTGGTTAGCGGAACTGACTTCTCATAGAAAACATCTGATTGATTCTCTGCCACTTACATTTGAATTTGAATGTAGTACTACAATTAGACCGAAATGTGATGTATAAGTGCAGTGCACTTGCCACATTCCTTCTCTACATCGTTTATAATATTCATATGAGATGGATGTTGAGCACTTTTAGTGTTTGGTGTCTTGCACAAAGACACTTCAGTGCTAAGCTGCAATCAGGGATCAATCAAATTTAAAGAGCTTTCAGTTAAAGGACGATCAGCTCTACTGGCTGAGCTTCAGTAACCTGCCTCAGCATCTCTTTATCTAAACCAATGCAAAGTATGCAATATATGTGATATCTATCTTCAGAAGAAGTATTTATGATCGGTTAATAAACCCTTTGTGAATGAACAGCGCTGAGAGTAGATATTATGAAGTAAAAGCTATTTTCTCTGAAGTTACTGCCTCAAATTACATAATACACAAATGAAACTGCTAATATTACATGCTAACTTTGCTTACGATATGGCGAGAAAAAGAGGATGTCTATGAAAGCAAGTTAACTGATCATTTAACGGACAACAGTGATCACATTCTGCAAGTGTACAGTGTTCTCAGGTTCAATTCTCATGCTACAAAACTATGTTTCCCCCCCCATTTACCTTCAAATGAAGGTACATCAACCCAAAAGTATATTGTGGCATGCAAAAATTTGGGCACCTGCTGTGGCTTTTACACCTTTTATTATTATTATTATTTTTTTTTTTATCTATCACTGCAAATAATAATAAAAAAAAACATTTAAAAACAAAATTCAGACTTCTTCATATTAAAATGTCCACAATTCTCTTTAGGTCCATAGTGACAACAAACCTCCACAGCAAAATGTACATCACAGTAAAATAATAATAATAATAATAAATATATATATATATATATATCATTGCCAAACTAATAAAATATACAAAAAAGGTACTCTTTCCTTTGAGTTGGTTGCATGAAGACTTAGAGAAATGCCAAAATCTTTATGCTGCTGGTTCAAATCCAGCTGCAAACACATGCTTTGTTTTTAAATCAAAATTTCAATTTCAAAAAGTTTCAATTTTCATTTTTAAGAGCATCTCTACTGTATATTAGGAAATAATATGAAAAGATTAAAATTGTCTTGCATTGTAGCCTTAGAGAAAATCGAAGTGAATCATTATTATTGCTTTGTATCATTATTATGACACAACAATACAGCCTTGGAGAAAACTGAAAACACAATATATGCATACTCAGAGGAAGGTACGTTGTATAGACTATATAGGTTATAGCAAACATGGCAAAGTGTCTGCCAGTTGTAGCCAGTAAGGACGTGGCTGCCAGTGTCAGTCACATGGCTTTCTATATTCTGATTTTTTCTTCCCAAGTCCTCCATAGGAGACCAGCAATGTATTTCTCTGAGAAATGTCAATAAGCCATTTCCAGCATAATTTGATCAATAGCAAGGGAATTTCTCTATGCCAGGGGTGGGCAATCATGTGCCATGAAGGGCCGAAACACTGCCGAAACAAATTTTCCTTACTACCAATCATCTCAGCAGGTGATTTCATTGACAATCAGGTGGTTATGCTCAGGGGAGAAGCTCATCAGCAACCCACCTGCTGAGGTGACTGGTTGCAAGGAAAACCTGCAGTGTCTCGGCCCTCGCTGCCCACCCCTGCTCTATGCACACACTTTGACTTTTGGTACTTTGAGTACGTTTAATTTGAAACCCTAATCCTGTTTAATTGTAAAACTATAATACATATAACTACATATAAACTGCTGAAAAACAACCCCCCTTGAAAATATACTAACTGCTGAGTTGTTTCATGTAGTAAACATGAATTCAATCATTTTGAGACTTTGGGTCTCTATAACTCATGTCATCACGTTTTGCCTTTAGATTGTCATCTG
This sequence comes from Thalassophryne amazonica, assembly GCF_902500255.1. Lineage (NCBI taxonomy): Eukaryota > Metazoa > Chordata > Actinopteri > Batrachoidiformes > Batrachoididae > Thalassophryne > Thalassophryne amazonica. The sequence goes on from NC_047108.1 coordinate 72,251,103, forward strand.
GCCCACAGAGGGACTTACCATCGACACAGGAGGGCATGGCCCTGGTGGTGCCTGCAACCTGTCCAGGGAAACAGGAACATTTGACAGTCTGAGATCTCTCTTCAATCTTGTTCTTGTTGCAGCAGCGATGGGCAGCAATCACCTCACATGTTCCTGCTTTCACATGCACTGGAACACAAATGAGAGAAAGCTTGTTAAGCATATTATCAACCTAAAACAAGGATTTGTACAAACTTTCAAGAAATTCCTCCTAAAAGTGTGAGGGGAGTTGGTTTCAGAGTGCTTACACCCTTTTGGGGACAGGCAGACATGCAGACAGACAGATGAGGTGTCAGTCTTGTACAATTTTACAATATGCGCATTATAAACCTATAACAGGGATTTGTCCAAACTTTCAAGAAATTACTCTTGAAAGTGTGTGAGGAGTTGATTTTAGAGAGGTTATACACTTTTTGGGACAGACAGACAGGTGTCAATCTTATACAATATTACAATGTGCGTATTATAAATCTATAACAAGGATTTGTATATCTCACCCATATTGGCCTCTCTTCATTGGCTTCCTGTTAATTCTAGAATAGAATTTAAAATTCTTCTTCTTACTTATAAGGTTTTGAATAATCAGGTCCCATCTTATCTTAGGGACCTCGTAGTACCATATCACCCCAATAGAGTGTTTCGCTCTCAGACTGCAGGCTTACTTGTAGTTCCTAGGGTTTGTAAGAGTAGAATGGGAGGCAGAGCCTTCAGCTTTCAGGCTCCTCTCCTGTGGAACCAGCTCCCAATTCAGATCAGGGAGACAGACACCCTCTCTACTTTTAAGATTAGGCTTAAAACTTTCCTTTTTGCTAAAGCTTATAGTTAGGGCTGGATCAGGTGACCCTGAACCATCCCTTAGTTATGCTGCTATAGACGTAGACTGCTGGGGGGTTCCCATGATGCACTGTTTCTTTCTCTTTTTGCTCTGTATGCACCACTCTGCATTTAATCATTAGTGATCGATCTCTGCTCCCCTCCACAGCATGTCTTTTTCCTGGTTCTCTCCCTCAGCCCCAACCAGTCCCAGCAGAAGACTGCCCCTCCCTGAGCCTGGTTCTGCTGGAGGTTTCTTCCTGTTAAAAGGGAGTTTTTCCTTCCCACTGTAGCCAAGTGCTTGCTCACAGGGGGTCGTTTTGACCGTTGGGGTTTTACATAATTATTGTATGGCCTTGCCTTACAATATAAAGCGCCTTGGGGCAACTGTTTGTTGTGATTTGGCGCTATATAAAAAAATTGATTGATTGATTGATTGATTTGTGCCAAGTTACATGACATTCCTACTAAAATTTCAGATTTCAGAATGATGTCAGCCTAGCTCTGTTAATCGAGGGCCATAACTCTGGTAAAATGAGCCCAAGTGGAACGATATTATAATATGCATATTACCAACCTATAACAAGGACTTTTATACCAAGTTTCACAAAATTTCTCCTAAAACTGTGAGTGGAGTTGATTTCAGAATGCTTACATGAGTTCTGGGATAGACAGACAGACAGATGGAGAGAAATCACCACAGCATAGTCCCCTTTGGGCCTTTGGCCAGTGTGGGATAAAATAGCACATGAATTAAGAACATGCATTTGTCTTATTGGGGCCATGCACTACAACTTGTGCCACACATGGCCGTGGTTCACAATTTAGAGAAAACAGCAAATAGTTGCATTGGTAAAATTCTATGTCATTATACATAATGAGGTTGGTGGAAAACTTTTCACTTCTGTAGCAGCAGCCGAGCTACCACTTTGCTTGCACTTGTTTCGTACATACAAACACACTTCAGTCAGAAAACCATGTGGTTAATTAACACCAAAGTTCCCAGAGCACTGAATTCCCTTGAGTCACTTAAGAGAAAAACAACAAAGAAATCACTCAACATTTGAATTTGTGATGTCGACATATGGCCCTTTCACAGCAGCCTTTCATGCAACACATGCAAATGTCAAGGACAAACAATAAAAAGCTTTGTCGGCGGCACTGTGTGCACGTACACTGTGTACGTGTGTGGGCTTGTAGGACACAGTGTACATTTTCAAATGTATTCAGATAGAGGTGTTATGAGTCAGGGTGTATGTGTTTAGTCTTTGTGTTGAAAGTCAGTGTCTGTGGCTTGCAATTTCTGGAAGTTACAGCAATTTCCATTACAAAAGCATTTCCCCACAATACAACAAAATGTGCACAGTGCAAGAAAAAGAAAAGTAATGTCGCACATAATGCAGATGTTTGGACTGAAAGAGAGACAGGCTGAACTGAGGCTCAGTGTGAATTTGTTAATCAGATGAACAGAGATAGAGCATCGCACTATGATCTCTCATTTTACATTTTGCACTACTGATGATGAGATCCAAAAACAATAGTAGTTGAGTCGAGTGGAAACTTTAGAACCATGAAAGAAAAGTTGCCAAGTGGAGTTCCTCAGGCATTGGTTCTTGGCCACATCATGATACAGACCAAAATTATTATGCTTATCAATATTATAGTGGTATTGTTAGAATGTGCTGAGGTGAGAATTTTCTTTTCTGCATGCCCTGCATACAGGGTTATCATCTTCAACCACTACCATTGTCCCACCAGTGACAAGGAGCAAAGAAAAACACAATAAATTTTGCTGTGGCTCTTCAACAAACCCAGGGGCAGATCAAAGTTCAACAATCAGGTACAATATTCCACAATCAAAATCAAAGATTAGTAATCAGGATCCACAGTCAGCCATTCCAGATCAAATTCCAGGAATCTAGACCAAACTTTGGCTATCCAGATCAAAGTTCAGCAACTTTGATGAAAGCTCAGCAGTCAGTATCATTGGTAAGTGATTATGATTAAAGATTACTATTCAGTTTCCAAAGACTGGATCAGAAGAACATGATCAATGATGTGTGATAAGGATCAAAGATCATGTTCAGCATCACAGGACAACAATCAGAAACAAAGGTGAGTGATCAGGATGAAGGTCACAATAAGGAATAAAGTTGTGTGTTTAGGATCTCATGACTGATTAACCTGAGTTGTAACTCATGCTAAAGAGTGTTGGGAAAGTGTAAGTACACGGACCCACAACAGGGGGCGCAAATGAACGGACAATGGAATAGGTCAAATAACAACACTTTACTGTTGCAAACGTGCACAACAAACACAACAGATTACACAATAGATCAGAGGTCAAATTACAAGGTGTCGTGTGGGCAGGCTCGAAGATAGGAGACGCCTGTCCAAAGCAGAACCGGAACAACACGATTTCCTCCGCCACCAGACCCCGGGAATACTGGAGCCGCCAAGTCCCGAACTCCCAGGTGGCCACTGCCTCCGCGTGTCGGACCTGGTACTGCTGGCGAGGAACAAAAACACAATTAAACGTGGGTGCGTCTGCACCCAGCAATCTGCACGGCAGGGAAGCTACCTCCACCTCTCGTTGGAGAAAAAGTCTGTTATCACTCACAAAAATCACAAAAAGGGCTTTCTATCAAGCAGTCAGGCTGAGGATATTACCTTTCAGGTAGAACGATATCTCGGCAAAGAGGTGGAGATGACGTCTTGCTGATATACCGATGCAGATCAGATGAGTGGTGACAGCTGTCACAGGTGATGAGTGTCAGCTGTCACCCCGGCTGCTCCTGTGAGGCGGCAGCGCCCTCTGGTGCCTGGAGCCCGCACTCCAGGCAGGGTGCCCTCTGGTGGTGGTGGGCCAGCAGTACCTCCTCTTCAGCGGCCCACACAACAGGACCCCCCCCCTCAACGGGCGCCTCCTGGCGCCCGACCAGGCTTGTCCGGGTGGCGGCGGTAGAAATCGGCCAGGAGGGCCGGGTCCAGAATGAAGCTCCTCTTCACCCAGGAGCGTTCTTCAGGTCCGTACCCCTCCCAGTCCACCAAATACTGGAAGCCCCGGCCCATCCTATGGACATCCAAAAGCCGGCGCACAGTCCAGGCCGGCTCGCCATCGATGATCCGGGCAGGAGGCGGTGCCGGACCCGGAGTACAGAGGGGTGAGGTGTGATGTGGTGTGATTCGGGACACGTGAAATACAGGATGGATCCGCAGTGAGGCCGGCAGCTGAAGCCTCACTGCGGCTGGACTGATGACCTTCTGGATTTTGAAGGGACCGATGTAACGGTCCTGTAACTTGGGGGAGTCCACTTTGAGGGGGATGTCCTTTGTTGACAACCACACCTCCTGCCCTGGCCGATACGCAGGGGCCGGGGTCCGCCGACGGTCTGCATGGGCCTTTGACCTCATCCGGGCCCTCAGCAAGGCAGAACGGGCGGCACGCCACACCCGACGGCACTTCCGTAGGTGGGCCTGGACCGAGGGCACACCGACCTCTCCCTCAACCACTGGAAACAAAGGCGGTTGGTACCCCAGACATACCTCGAAAGGGGAGAGGCCGGTGGCTGACGACACCTGGCTGTTATGGGCATACTCGATCCAGGCCAGATGGGTACTCCAGGCCGCCGGGTGCGCGGCTGTCACGCAACGCAGGGCCTGCTCCATCTCCTGATTGGCCCGTTCTGCTTGCCCGTTGGTCTGGGGATGGTACCCGGATGAGAGACTCACCGTGGCCCCCAGTTCCCAGCAGAAGCTCCTCCAGACGTGCGAGGAGAACTGGGGACCGCGAACTGAGACAATGTCTGTTGGGATCCCATGCAGCCGGACGACGTGGTGAACCAGGAGGTCCGCTGTCTCCTGGGCCGCCTTGGAGAATCGGTCCACTATCGTGAAGATGGTGGTGTTGCCCTGGGACGGCGGGAGACCCGTGACAAAATCCAGGCCGATGTGGGACCAGGGGCGATGGGGCACGGGCAGCGGCTGGAGCAGACCCGAAGCCCTACGATGGTCAGCCTTGCCCCTGGCGCAGGTGGTGCAGGCCTGGATATAATCCCGGACATCGGCCTCTAGGGACGCCCACCAGAAGCGCTGCCGGACAACTGCCACGGTTCTTCGCACCCCTGGATGAGAGGAGAGCTTAGAGCCGTGACAGAAGTCCAGGACTGCAGCCCTAGCTTCTGGTGGGACGTAAAGTCTGTTCTTCGGCCCAGTTCCGGGGTCCGGGCTTTGTGCCAGGGCCTCCCGGACGGTTCTCTCTACTTCCCAGGTGAGGGTGGCCACGATAGTGGACTCCGGGATGATGGGTTCCGGTGGATCCGACAACTCCGTTTTGACTTCATCTTCATGTACCCGGGACAAGGCATCCGATCTCTGGTTCTTGGTCCCGGGACGGTAGGTGATCCGGAAGTCAAAACGGCCGAAGAACAGTGACCAGCGGGCTTGCCTGGGATTCAGCCGCTTGGCGGTCCTGATATACTCCAGGTTCCGGTGGTCAGTGAAAACCGTGAATGGCACGGACGTTCCCTCCAACAGATGTCTCCACTCTTCAAGAGCCTCTTTCACCGCAAGGAGTTCTCGATTGCCGACGTCATAGTTCCGTTCGGCCGGGGTCAACCTGCGGGAAAAATAGGCACACGGGTGAAGGACCTTATCGGTCTTCCCGCTCTGGGAAAGCACAGCTCCTATCCCTGAGTCCGAGGCGTCCACTTCAACCACTAACTGGCAACTAGGATCGGGCTGCACCACAACGGGTGCAGACGAGAAGCGCCGTTTCAACTCCTTGAACGCGGCATCGCAACGATCCGACCAGGTGAAGGGAACTTTTGGTGAGGTCAGGGCTGTCAGGGGGCTAACTACCTGACTGTAGCCCTTAATGAACCTCCTGTAGAAATTAGCAAAGCCGAGGAACTGTTGCAGCTTCCTACGGCTAGTGGGTTGGGGCCACTCTCTCACCGCCGCAACCTTGGCCGGATCAGGAGCGACGGAGTTGGGGGAGATGATAAACCCCAGGAAGGACAAAGAGGTGCGGTGGAACTCACACTTCTCGCCCTTCACAAACAGCCGGTTCTCCAACAACCGCTGCAGGACCTGACGTACATGCCGGACATGAGTCTCAGGATCCGGAGAAAAGATGAGTATATCGTCTAGATATACGAAGACGAATCGGTGCAGGAAATCCCGCAAGACATCATTAACTAATGCTTGGAACGTCGCGGGGGCGTTTGTGAGGCCGAACGGCATGACCAGGTACTCAAAGTGACCTAATGGGGTGTTGAATGCCGTCTTCCATTCGTCTCCCTTCCGGATCCGAACCAGGTGATACGCATTTCTAAGATCCAGTTTAGTAAAGATTTTGGCTCCATGCAGGGGGGTGAACACGGAATCTAATAATGGCAACGGGTATCGGTTGCGAACCGTAATCTCATTCAGCCCCCTGTAATCAATACATGGACGAAGTCCGCCATCTTTCTTGCCCACAAAAAAGAAACCTGCCCCCATCGGGGAGGTGGAGTTCCGGATCAGCCCGGCAGCTAATGAGTCCCGGATGTAGGTCTCCATTGATTCGCGCTCAGGTCGTGAGAGGTTGTACAGCCTGCTGGACGGGAACTCAGCGCCTGGAACCAAATCAATGGCACAATCGTACGGACGGTGCGGGGGAAGGGTGAGTGCCAGATCCTTGCTGAAGACATCAGCAAGATCGTGGTACTCAACCGGCACTGCCGTCAGATTGGGAGGGACTATGACCTCCTCCTTAGCCTGGGAACCGGGAGGAACCGAGGATCCTAAACACACCCGATGGCAGGTTTCGCTCCACTGAACCACCACCCCAGACGGCCAATCGATCCGGGGATTGTGCTTTAACATCCATGGGATGCCCAAAATCACGCGGGAGGTGGCAGGAGTTACAAAAAACTCAATCTCCTCCCGGTGGTTTCCAGACACCACCAGAGTTACTGGTGGTGTCTTGTGTGTGAGTAAAGGGAGGAGGGTGCCATCTAGTGCCCGCACCTGCAACGGCGTAGGAAGCGCCACCAGAGGGAGCCCTACCTCCTTTGCCCATCTGCTGTCTAGCAGATTCCCTTCTGACCCCGTGTCCACCAGTGCTCGGGCTTGAAGGGTTAAATCCCCGCTCAGGATTGTGACTGGGAGTCGTGTGGCAATTTGTGTGTGTCTCAGTTGAATGTCTTGACCCCCCCTTAGCCCAGTCTCTAAGGGCGAGTGTTGACGTTTTGGCCGTTTGGGGCAGTCTCTCTGTGTGTGCTCTGTTGAGCTGCAGAGAAAACACTCTCCACGGATCAGCCTTCCCATTTTGGCCCTGTGCGTCTCCCTAATAACGTCAACAGGGGGAGCTGTTGCCCCACAAAGCGCTGCGGCTGTGGAGCGTGGGGAGGGCGGCCCCTTTTCGAACCCGGAAGGGAGAGGGGCGGCGCGTATCCGGTCACGTCCTTCGCCTCGCTCCCGACGGCGTTCCTCTAACCGATTGTCTAATCGTATAACGAGATCAATAAGCCCGTCTAAATCCCGCGGTTCGTCCTTAGCCACCAGGAGCTCCTTTAGGACCAACGACAGTCCGTTTACGAAGGCGGCGCAGAGGGCAGTGTTATTCCAGCCGGACCTCGCAGCCGCGATGCGGAAGTCGACTGCATAAGCAGCTGCGCTCCGGCGCCCCTGTCTCATTGACAGCAGCACGGCTGAAGCGGTCTCTCCTCTATTTGGGTGATCGAACACTGTTCTGAACTCCCTCACAAACCCATCATATGTCAGAAGGAGCCGTGAATTTTGCTCCCAAAGCGCTGTAGCCCAAGCGCGTGCCTTGCCGCGAAGCAGATTAATTACATAAGCTATCTTGCTAGAATCAGTCGCGTACATGACAGGACGTTGTGCGAAGACGAGCGAACACTGCATAAGGAAGTCCGCGCACGTCTCCACACAACCTCCGTACGGCTCTGGAGGGCTTATGTATGCTTCAGGGGAAGGTGGGAGGGGTCGTTGAACGACCAGTGGATCCATGACGTTGGCCGAGATATCCTGTTGGGAAAGTGTAAGTACACGGACCCACAACAGGGGGCGCAAATGAACGGACAATGGAATAGGTCAAATAACAACACTTTACTGTTGCGAACGTGCACAACAAACACAACAGATTACACAATAGATCAGAGGTCAAATTACAAGGTGTCGTGTGGGCAGGCTCGAAGATAGGAGACGCCTGTCCAAAGCAGAACCGGAACCACACGATTTCCTCCGCCACCAGACCCCGGGAATACTGGAGCCGCCAAGTCCCGAACTCCCAGGTGGCCACTGCCTCCGCGTGTCGGACCTGGTACTGCTGGCGAGGAACAAAAACACAATTAAACGTGGGTGCGTCTGCACCCAGCAATCTGCACGGCAGGGAAGCTACCTCCACCTCTCGTTGGAGAAAAAGTCTGTTATCACTCACAAAAATCACAAAAAGGGCTTTCTATCAAGCAGTCAGGCTGAGGATATTACCTTTCAGGTAGAACGATATCTCGGCAAAGAGGTGGAGATGACGTCTTGCTGATATACCGATGCAGATCAGATGAGTGGTGACAGCTGTCACAGGTGATGAGTGTCAGCTGTCACCCCGGCTGCTCCTGTGACTCTGGTGCCTGGAGCCCGCACTCCAGGCAGGGTGCCCTCTGGTGGTGGTGGGCCAGCAGTACCTCCTCTTCAGCGGCCCACACAACAAAGAGGTCCTGATTTTTTTGGGGGGGATAAAGTGGCACACAACAATGTATGATATAATGAAAAATGCGCAGCGAAAAGGAGAAAGCGATCATTTTTGAAAATTTTGTGTTATTTTCTGTGCTTGGAGTATGTTTTAGCATGTGTAGTTAGTGTGTGGTGTAGTTTTTTTTATTTAGTTAGTGTGTCAAAATAATCATGTGTCTGAACAACGCGTCAAGTCTCTCTTTTTTATGAACTGCATGAAGATGATCGAAGCGCGGAGTGCTTCATGATGAAGTGGACTTCATTCTTCTGGTCTGGACGAACCAGAGCAGGTGGATTCACCGATCTGTGCGCACAGATTTGCACAGTGGATGAGACCGCGCACTTCTCTATCATCGTCTCCAGTTTCTGCTCCAGCGCTGAGTCCTGGAGCAGCGGGGGGGGGGGGAAGACACATACTACCCTAGCAGTCAGCAGGCTCCATGGTTGGAGAACACAGGAGTTCACATAGAGACTCCCCCCCCTTTGTTTTCTGGCCACTAACAGAGTCAGGACCGTCTGTATCAATACTAAGAAAAATGCTACAAAAACAAGGAATTGTTTTGCGAGTGTGAGAGGCATGCGAGTGTGCAGTGTGTGAGTGTGTTACCCCCCCCACCCACACACACACACACACGACAATCAGAAACAAAGGTGAGTGATCAGGATGAAGGTCACAATAAGGAATAAAGTTGTGTGTTTAGGATCTCATGACTGATTAACCTGAGTTGTAACTCATGCTAAAGAGGTCCTGATTTTTTGGGGGGGATAAAGTGGCACACAACAATGTATTTTCTGAAAGGAGATGGTACAATAGAGTGGACTAAGATTTTGAATTTGGTTTCAAACAAAACTAAAAAAATTAAGGGGTACTCTGGTGCCTTATAGTGGAGGCATATGCACTTCCAAAATGTCCTTTCAGTTTGTTTAGTGTCCTCAATTTTTGAATTTCACCTTTAAACTTGTTCAGTTTTTTTTTCATTTTATTTCCTTTTGAAGTGCAAGTGTGCCAGGTTTTTATACCATCAAATAAACACTGTGTTTGCAGAGCATAAATAAACGCCTCTGTCCTTGAATGCAGCAGTACTGTCGAGAGAACACTTTCTGAACAAATACCGATGAGACTACCAGTGGATATTATGACGCCTGAGAAAAATGCCTGGTGAGTTTTGTGCTCTCTGACCTTTTGTTTCATATTAGCAGCAGGAAAACAGATTCATATGTAAAGAAATATTAAAATGTATGCGTTTCTCTGGCAACAGTCACAGGTCAAAATGTGATCTTTATATCCAAGTCATTATGTGATATTGACCAGATTCATATGGGATACGTTGTGGACTGTAATGGCATCTAGGGGATGTATCCTACCGACTGCAATGATTGCTTGACCTTTCCTTTATTGCCACATTCCAGAAATATGTTTCACCCCTACGTACTGTAAAGTGTCTGAAAAATATAAATCACAAACTACCAGACAAAATGTGCACTATTTTGTTATGTGATGGTCATTACCGGAAAACCTTTCCTTCAAAGCTGACCTTACTTCATATCATGAGTTTTCTACATTACAAATAATGACGCATTTGCTTAAGTTTGTTTGGAGCCCCAGAGAATAAACATTAATAAATCTATTGATCAATGGCTATAACTAGTGCAAGTTGTACAAGAACAACAACAAACAACCAAAATCATTGTATAGAAAGATCAGAGAAAGAAAGAGCAGGAAACAAGAGCAATCAGAGACTCCTGATGTCTGCCAATCCGGATCCAGATCAGCTCCAAAATTTAATGGAGTATTCCATGGCCTAATATCTATCTGTGGTGAAAATTTGGTGAGAAACTGTGAAGTAGTTTTGACATAATCCTACAAAGCTTATATGAAGTGAATCTTGATCCATAATCCGGATTCTGATCCAGATCATTGCCAAAACATAATGGCGTCTTCCATGGCCTAATATATATCTGTGGTGAAAATTTGGTGAGAATCCATGTAGGAGATTTGACGTACTCTTTCAAAGTCTATATAAAGTGAAACTTGATACAAAATCTGGATCCGGATCCAGATCATCTCCAAAATTTAATAGAGTCTTTCATGGCCTAATATGTATCTGTGTTAAAAATTTAGTCAAAATCCGTGCAGTAGTTTTAACGTAATCCTGCTAACAGTAATCCTTCAAAGCCTATATAATGTGAAACTTGATCCAGAATCTGGATCTGGATCAACTCCACAATTTAATGGGTTCTTCCATGGCCTAATATCTATCTGGTGAAAATTTTGTCAAAATTCATGCAGTACTTTTAATGTAATCCTCCTAAGAGACAGACAGATGCCAATGATTTTCTTACGTCCTTGGTGGACATAATAATTAGGATTTTATGCTAAAATTTCACTTACATACTTGAAGTCCAACTTAGTCAGTGTAATTTGGGCTTGACTAGGTGTGTCAACATTTTTGATATCGACTTTGAGCATAAACTTGTGCGAGCATAAACTTGTGCATGATGGATTTTCATCGGATTGTACTGGTCCATTTTGGACCAGATGAAACTTCTGACAAGAAAATAATAATTAAAAAAAAAAAATCTTTTTTTTTAAACCAGCTCATTCTAATTAATGGTCATCAGCGGATGGAGCTTATCCAAGTGGCCATTAGGTGACAGGTGGAGATAATAATAATACAGGTAAAACCTGTTAACTCGCGTATGTGTTAACTCGCGTTTTGGCTTAACTCGGTCAATTTGTGAAGCCCGAAAATTTTGACTACTCTGTAAAAGTCAACATTTTCGTCAAACTTTATCATTTTTGGGAGGGACGGGTGCAAGTATAAATTCCAGCCCAATCTGAACCGTATCAGATCATTATTTCATTGTCATAGCATCCATGTTGCAAGGTAATATTGCAAGGTAAGCTGAGTGTAACTTTTTTTGGTCATCTTCATTAACTCGTGCTTTCCTCTCAGTCAGGGGTTGATTTTGTGGACTCCAACTTGCGTGAGTTATTACCTGTATTAATAATAATAAGAAGAAGAAGAAGAAGAAGAATGAGGCTGAAGTTGAAGCCCCAAACAGAAAATTCAATTATATGTTCCATCTAACACTTTTGCTTTGATGGTTATGAACACAGTCTCTCGTGGCTACCGGTGGACCTCAGACACATCACAGTGTTTCAGTCCCTCTCGGTCTCTCTTCCTCTGTGCTTCAACATCTGGACTGGTTGGCATTTTCTTTGCTTATAAGCTGGAAACCCATTTGGCAGATACACAGCTCGGAAAAATCAACATGGAGAAAATGCCCCAACCCAACTGCTGCACAGTCTCTCTTACACACACACACACACACACACACACACACACACACACACACACACACACGCACACACACACACACACACACACACACACACACACACACACGGCCCATTTTTAGGCTCACCACCTGCAGTCGTAATTGACTCAGCATTAATAAGTGACAGTGTGCTGAACTGAGCTCAGAGAACTAATGAGGAGGGGAAGAGCATTTGACTGGAGCAATGGAAAAGTTTACTGAGACTTGATGACACATATCAGTGTTAGCAGATTGTAGTAAATACTTTCAGTGTTGACCACACACCATAAACAGGATGAAGCTATACATCAGGAACTGAGTGTTACAATTATGGCCAAATCACCATTTGCCTCTTCTGAAGATCCTTGAGTACTGCTGGACTGGCTTTGTATCAACTGAAAGTCGAATGACACGCCAGTGCATCAAAAGTCACATGACCTAATTAAGCTGATGTAGCACACAATTGGCTCCACTCTGAGTGTCTCTTTGAATGTGGAGACTTCAACCTCCACAGCACTTTTTAAATTTTGTTAATAGGCCATTGATGATTTTTTATGATATTCTCATATTCGCTGCGCATTTTGCAGACAGCTGACTCATTTCCTCCTTTCAGCTGAAAGAGCGAGATGTCTGGGAAGAAACAGGACTCCCTCAACTGCTGCAGGAGAAAGGGGTGTTACCATTGGTGGAAACATCAGAAACTAACCAATCCCATTCACTAACTTCACTTGGGATTGATGACAATGCACAGACCCCATGTGGGTGTGTGTGTGTGTGTTGTGTGTGTGCGTGTGTGTATGTGTGTGCGTTTTGCGAACGGGACTTTTCTTCCATGTCTCTCTGCCTGCCACAGCAAACAAATAAAAATACACAATTTTTTCTTTATCACTGGTGTAAAATATATTAGTAAATAAAGAATGGTCCCCAATCCACGTAATTTGGTTCCTGAGCAAAAGGAAATTGTGGTTTCATGCGCAGCGAAAAGGAGAAAGCAATCATTTTTGAAAGTTTTGTGTTATTTTCTGTGCTTGGAGTATGTTTTAGCATGTGTAGTTAGTGTGTGGTGTAGTTTTTTTATTTAGTTAGTGTGTCAAAATAATCAGGCGTCTGAACAGCGCGTCAAGTCTCTCTTTTTTATGAACTGCATGAAGATGATCGAAGCGCGGAGTGCTTCATGATGAAGTGGACTTCATTCTTCTGGTCTGGACGAACCAGAGCAGGTGGATTCACTGATTTGTGTGCACAGATTTGCACAGTGGATGAGACCCCGCACTTCTCTATCATCGTCTCCAGTTTCTGCTCCAGCGCTGAGTCCTGGAGCAGCGGGGGGGAGACACACACACTACCCCAGCAGCCAGCAGACTCCATGGTTGGAGAACACAGGAGTTCACATAGAGACTCCCCCCCCCTTTGTTTTTTGGCCACTAACAGAGTCAGGACCGTCTGTATCAATACTAAGAAAAATGCTACAAAAACAAGGAATTGTTTTGCGAGTGTGAGAGGCATGCGAGTGTGCAGTGTGTGAGTGTGTTACCCCCCCTCCCCCCTACACACACACATACACACACACCACGAGCCTGTGGTGGAGGTGCGGCTTAGGTTGCGAACAATGGCTGCAGTGCAGTGTGATCGCTGTCAGAGCCGTACGCATGGCTGTCATGTCCATGATGGAACAGGTGACGGTGGTCAAACACCATGGCATATCGAAATCCCACACCACCACAACAGAGATGAAAATAAAAACCCAGCCCGGCTGTGTGTCACAGCACCAGCACACATTTTGACCGGAAAAGCATGTCACATGACACGTGATCGCAACATCCACCCGGACCATCTGTCATGTGACAGCCTGACTGACAGCCTCACAGAAAAATCAGCACGGCCAGCTCAATTGACCCACAGCCAGGAGCCATGAGCCCATCTATGTGAGGGCAATGTTGCAATGGAAAGGTGTGCGTGTCGAGTGTCGTTGATGTGATGTCCATATTGATTGACATGATCACACCCGCACACACTCACTACAGTTATGTGTGTGTCAGGGGACCAAGGTTGACATGTAATCATGGATTGGATGTCATTTGAAATCAAGCAGGAATGGGGCTGATCATGGCCCATGGCCAGTAAATGTGTTCCTCGGCTGTTTGCAGCTCCTGCTGACCACCACATCAGTGTCACACACTGCTGGGGAACACATATTTTCACATGTGCTCCAACCACCTATGTGCAGGTCACGGAGGTGGCGACATGGGGAAATATTAAAACAAAAGATCATGCTCAGCGCACAGCGATGAGCATGCAGTCAAAGCTGCACCTGACCGCTGCGTCATCGCTAGGCACAGCTGGTGAACACATATTGTGCCATGCAGACTATCACCTGCCAACACGCCACGACGATTCGCGTGCATCAGTGGACTCTCCTCACATGGCAATAAATAAAACTACATATCACCTTTGCAACATGGTCACCAGCTGATGTGTGTGTGTGTGTTTTTTACAGTGAGAACAGAATCATTACCAGCAACATGACTGTCTTGCATCTAAACAGTACGTTCATTGTTGTTATAATGTTCTGTGCTCTCTCATTATTTTGTCATTACACAGTGTCCTTGATTTATGTACATTTGTCCAATGTAGGTAAAGAATACTTCACCTACATGAGGTGGCTGCCATGTCAGTCACCACACGTAGGGAAAGTTCTTTGGTTAAAGGCAGGCATGGTCTGGTGATGAGTGAACAAACTTTGGAGACTAGCTTAGAGCCATAACAAAGTCGCTTCAGCTGCTTCCTTTTTCATTTGTGGTTGCAACAGCAGATCCAAGATAGCTCTGTGTGTTGATTTGGCACAAGTTTTAAGCCGGATGCCCTTCCTGATGCAACTCCACATTACATGGAAAATCAGTAGGGGTGGTCTTGAACCAGGAACCTTCTGCTTTGGAAGCAAAGCACACTAACTGCTTGGCTACCATGCTACCCCTGAAGGACACTAACCTATCAACTCCATATTACAAATTCCATGTAATGTCCAATTGAACCAATGTATAAATAAAGTATATCATTGTCTGGAAGATTCATAGTGAGTGACTGAGTGTGCAGATGATATTTCTTTGACACAACTGGCATGAAACTGGAAAAATACATTCATCTGACAGTGAAGAAGGGCCATTTAGAAGAAGGTCTTAGGTTACATGTGGGAGCATTACATGATTGAATCATCTTTGGTCCTGAATAGCAACTACAGAGGAAGACAACTGGTTCATGTTGTTCATTAGAGTTTTGGTGACACACACAGATAAAGTACAGATATGATGTTCCATTATGGCAGTATGGTGACTTGGTCATGGCTAATAAATTCCACCAAATGTTGTTGATCACAGCCAAGGCCACCAGTATTCCCCTGCTGCTGCTGCTGCTACTGTGTGTGCGAGAGAGGAACTCCCGGTGGTAGAAATGACATTTGAAAGAAGTCTCCCACTGGGATGAAAAAGAGCCATCTGTATGCTGAATATGTGTCACTGAAAGCATACGCACACAACTGCTGGTCGTTTAGAGTGAGGCCATTCTGTCCATCTGCTCGTGTGTCTGTAGCATGTCATCTTTAGTAAATGGGGTTAACAGCCTCTGCTGTGTCAAGACAGGCAAGAATAACAAGTGCATGAGGTTAGAGCAAGATGGATGTGACAGAGAGAAAGGAGGCATTATGGAAAATATAAAAATTCTCAGATCTAAAGCGAATGACTGAGGATAATGGTGTGCTATCCTGCTTAGTTTGCTGCGCTGAGCCAAAATGAGAGGAGACAGAAAAATGCAGGGTTTATGAGAGTGTAGAGAAAAGATGGGGTCATTTATGAAATAGCAGGAGGATAAGGAAGATGATGAAGAGAAGAGCAGAATGGGGTATGCGAAGTGTGAAAATGGAAGCACAGGATGGCACTGTTTAGGAAAACATTTAGGAGAGACGTTTTAGAGAAAGATTTAGAGGAAAAAAATAATCCCTCACACACAGTGAGAGAAACCTAATTGTATTTTATTTATTTATTTTTATAATATCCAAGAACACAGTGAGGGAAACAGCAAAAGGTGTTTGTATCTGACACATCCACATGAGTGTTTAAAACTTAATTTTTGTGCATACTGATATGTCAGATCAGGCCAGATACAGATATATACAGTAGCAGCATGGTGTAGCTCATAGGAAAATTCCAACTAATAAAGAGATGTGTAAGAAAAAGGTGTGTCCTAATTTCACACCTGTTTGTTCTACATGAGGACTGTTCAAGGTATAAAGGTTTGCTCAAAAGTTTACATACTGTGGCAGAATTTTTGTTTTTTTGGCCACTTTTCAGAAAATATGAATGATAACACAAAAACTTTTTGTTTCACTCATGGTTAGTGGTTGGGTGAAGCCATCTATTGTCAACAACTGTGTTTGCTCTTTTTTAATCCTAATGACAGCAGAAACTACCCAAATGACCCTGATCCAAAGTTCACATACCCCCGTCCTTAATACCATGTATTGGCCCCTTTAATATCAATGACAGCTTGGAGTATTTTCTGGTGGTTGTGGACGAGGCTCTCTGATGGTAAAGCTGCCACTGAATATGTCTTGGACTTTTTTTTAATTAATTACAAAGAAATACAAACAGTATGGCACTTTATGGTAAATCTGCATGGAGTGGACAGTTCTCAAAAACTGAGTGTGCAAGAAGGAGAAGAGTGAGGAAAGCCACCAAGACACTCAGACAATGCAGAAGAAGTTATAGGCTTATGTGGCTGTGATTGAAGAAATTGTGCACAGTGCAAATTTTGCATTTTACATAACCTCTCTTAGCTTCATAGTGGAGTAGAGCGGAGAAGGATTTTCTTTCACCAAAACAGATCAAATCTAGGTTTGCATCTCAGATGTAACTTCTGGCAATTTGTAGCTAAACATTCAGGTCTTCTTTTTAAGAAAATCCTCCTCCATACCACTTCATCATGAACTGGTGATATAATATGCAAAGCTGAAAACAAAAGAAAAAGAAAATTAAGAACTCACGTACATATTCACAGCCTTTGCCATGAAGCTCAAAACTGAGCCTGTTTAAAATCCTGAGGGACACAGCCAGAACTCTGTTATCATCTGTTAATTATTGATAAAACACATGGGCCAGTGGTGAGAATAACCTTATTGCATAATGAAATGGGGATGATATTGAGTGGGCAGGAGGAAGGTTTCATTCTCTCAACCAGACTGATGAGTTCTTTCAGTGGTATTGGTGTCATACTGTCCAGTACTGATGTCCGGGTGAGACGTGGGACAAAAGAAAGAAAAGAGGGGTTGATGTTTGCTCTGATATCATGGATTTTATTGATAAAAAAGGACAAAAAGTTCTCACAGTCTTCATTAGACTGAATGATAGCAGCAGGAGATACAGCTGCTAGTTTACTGCTGTGGACAACATGTATGTCTCGTATTGGAAAAACTAAGAAAATGCTGTTTTCAGGAGATAATGGACTATCTAATATTCCACGATCCTGACAGAAGTTGACTTGAAGGCAAAACTGCGATCTGACATTAAGCACACGCGATCAGAACCTGACAGCGAGTGGACCTGGACATTATTCTCTGGCTGAGTGGAACTTGAAAAGGATGTTTGGTTGTGGATCTGAGTGACAATGAGTGGACCGTTCCATGGCTAGCGATCGCAATTGCATCTTTTGTGTTTTCAATGGAGCTTTCAGTGGAAGTGCTTTTTTTTACTTTGAGAATGTATGTGTGTGTGTGTGTGTGTGTGTGTGTGTGTGTGTGTGTGTGTGTGTGTGTGTGTGTGTGTGTGTGTGTGTGTGTGTGTGCACGCAGCAGCTGTTTTAACCACCAAATTAGACAGACTTCTGGCTGAAAATGAACAATATATAATCAGTATTAAGCTTGTAGACTCTCTCAAATGTCAAACTGTCAATCTCTATAAGGAACTTTTTAAAAGAGAATTAATGCTGAATAATCCCTTAATAAAAATAAATAAATAAATAACAGCTGACATGCGGGTTAAAATGGCTGTTACGCTGTTTTAACCCGCATGTCAGCTGTTTATTGCCACTTAATGGATGTGGAATGTCTCCGCCACAGCTATATATATATATATATATTAGATAGATTTTTTACTCTTATATACTACACCTATTAGCATTTTTAACAGGCTGCATTTATGACTAATGGCCGCAGGTGCACAAAACCTTCTCACAGTTGCTGCTTTTACCGTGACTGCATCAAAATTAACAGTTATCACTTAAAACGAGTCATCATAACACAACATCACGCTTGTGTAAACTTTGGAATTAATCTGTGCCTCCGTTCTTAATGTGAGCAGTTACGAGGTCTGTCCGTAAAGTATCGTACCTTTTTATTTTTTTCAAAAACTATATGGATTTCATTCATATGTTTTTACGTCAGACATGCTTGAACCCTCGTGCGCATGCGTGAGTTTTTCCACGCCTGTCGGTGACGTCATTCACCTGTGAGCATGCCTTGTGGAAGGAGTGGTCCCGCCCCCTCGTCGGATTTTCATTGTCTGGAAATGGCGGAATGAAAAGGACTTTTTTTCCATCAGAATTTTTTCAGAAGCTGTTAGAGACTGGCACCTGGAAACCATTCGAAAAATTTATCTGGCTTTCAGTGAAATTTTATGGGCTTCACAGAGAATAAGGACTTTAACTACAGGTTTAAGGACCCCTTTAAAGGACGGTCGGTGCACCGCGCTGCGAGCTGCGACGATGCGGCACAAACCACTGGATCATTTCTAAGCTGATGGCTCTGTGGATACGAGACCGTTGTGTGCTCTTTCTCTGGTTATCACAAGACCTGGACATCAGCCATTTTCCGGCAGATTTCACTTTTAACAAGAGATTTTGTCATGGAAAGCCGCGCGGAGGCTTCGCGCGTCACGACCGATTTGCTGATGAAGCGAGACAAAGGAACACCTCCGTTTCGGAGTGTTAGAGGACAAGTTGGGACATGTCTATCTCGGCTTTCAGTGCTTACCAGTCGTGTGAGTATAAAAGAACTTGTGGAGAGCTGGACATGTCCCAACTTGTCCTCTAACACTCCGAAACGGAGGTGTTCCTTTGTCTCGCTTCATCAGCGAATCGGTCGTGACGCGCGAAGCCTCCGTGCGGCTTTCCATGACACAATCTCTTGTTAAAAGTGAAATCTGCCGGAAAATGGCTGATGTCCAGGTCTTGTGATAACCAGAGAAAGAGCACACGACGGTCTCGTATCCACAGAGCCATCAGCTTAGAAATGATCCAGTGGTTTGTGCCGCATCGTCGCAGCTCGCAGCGCGGCGCACCGACCGTCCTTTAAAGGGGTCCTTAAACCTGTAGTTAAAGTCCTTATTCTCTGTGAAGCCCATAAAATTTTCACTGAAAGCCAGATAAATTTTTCGAATGGTTTCCAGGTGCCAGTCTCTAACAGCTTCTGAAAAAATTCTGATGGAAAAAAAGTCCTTTTCATTCCGCCATTTCCAGACAATGAAAATCCGACGAGGGGGCGGGACCACTCCTTCCACAAGGCATGCTCACAGGTGAATGACGTCACCGACAGGCGTGGAAAAAGTCACGCATGCGCACGAGGGTTCAAGCATGTCTGACGTAAAAACATATGAATGAAATCCATATAGTTTTTGAAAAAAATAAAAAGGTACGATACTTTACGGACAGACCTCGTACATTCCATCGAAGCGCACGTGGAACACTTCTAGTAACTGCATCACCTGCAGAAACACCTGAGTACTCACAAGTACTTTGTTTTTGGACGTCTCCATAGCCATTTGCTGCAAATGGCGTATACTTTTAAACCGGTCACGGAAGTGCACAAAATTATCCTGGTGGATCATTGGATGGCCACTAACAGCCTAAATCTAAATTGTTATGATTTCAGTGCGACATGTTCTTTAACAAAGGAGGCTCTCTGCAAAACAGCCTCAAGTGCCCATACAAGGAACTGCAAATCTCACTTCATTTTTCAGCACCAGAGGTTGCCACTTGAAACCATTACAGTATGCAGAGTGCTTGTCATTGAAAGACATTACACATAAGCTGTGTAAAACCAACATGATGAATTAGAACAAGAATGCTGTGAGTTTGGATACCGGGGATGGCACCGTCTCTACCCCATCCCCGTAGAGACGGTGCCCGCTCCCAGACTACCAATAACCAGCAAAAATCTATTTAAGCATAAAAATTCAAAAAGAAAAAATAATATAGCACCTTCAACTGCACCACAGACTAAAACAGTTAAATGTGGTCTATTAAACATTAGGTCTCTCTCTTCTAAGTCCCTGTTGGTAAATGATATGATAATTGATCAACATATTGATTTATTCTGCCTTACAGAAACCTGGTTACAGCAGGATGAATATGTTAGTTTAAATGAGTCAACACCCCGAGTCACACTAACTGTCAGAATGCTCGTAGCACGGGCCGGGGCGGAGGATTAGCAGCAATCTTCCATTCCAGCTTATTAATTAATCAAAAACCCAGACAGAGCTTTAATTCATTTGAAAGCTTGACTCTTAGTCTTGTCCATCCAAATTGGAAGTCCCAAAAACCAGTTTTATTTGTTATTATCTATCGTCCACCTGGTCGTTACTGTGAGTTTCTCTGTGAATTTTCAGACCTTTTGTCTGACTTAGTGCTTAGCTCAGATAAGATAATTATAGTGGGCGACTTTAACATCCACACAGATGCTGAGAATGACAGCCTCAACACTGCATTTAATCTATTATTAGACTCTATTGGCTTTGCTCAAAAAGTAAATGAGTCCACCCACCACTTTAATCATATCTTAGATCTTGTTCTGACTTATGGTATGGAAATAGAAGACTTAACAGTATTCCCTGAAAACTCCCTTCTGTCTGATCATTTCTTAATAACATTTACATTTACTCTGATGGACTACCCAGCAGTTGGGAATAAGTTTCATTACACTAGAAGTCTTTCAGAAAGCGCTGTAACTAGGTTTAAGGATATGATTCCTTCTTTATGTTCTCTAATGCCATATACCAACACAGTGCAGAGTAGCTACCTAAGCTCTGTAAGTGAGATAGAGTATCTCGTCAATAGTTTTACATCCTCATTGAAGACAACTTTGGATGCTGTAGCTCCTCTAAAAAAGAGAGCTTTAAATCAGAAGTGCCTGACTCCGTGGTATAACTCACAAACTCGTAGCTTAAAGCAGATAACCCGTAAGTTGGAGAGGAAATGGCGTCTCACTAATTTAGAAGATCTTCACTTAGCCTGGAAAAAGAGTCTGTTGCTCTATAAAAAAGCCCTCCGTAAAGCTAGGATATCTTTCTACTCATCACTAATTGAAGAAAATAAGAACAACCCCAGGTTTCTTTTCAGCACTGTAGCCAGGCTGACAAAGAGTCAGAGCTCTATTGAGCTGAGTATTCCATTAACTTTAACTAGTAATGACTTCATGACTTTCTTTGCTAACAAAATTTTAACTATTAGAGAAAAAATTACTCATACCATCCCAAAGACGTATCGTTATCTTTGGCTGCTTTCAGTGATGCCGGTATTTGGTTAGACTCTTTCTCTCCGATTGTTCTGTCTGAGTTATTTTCATTAGTTACTTCATCCAAACCATCAACATGTTTATTAGACCCCATTCCTACCAGGCTGCTCAAGGAAGCCCTACCATTATTTAATGCTTTGATCTTAAATATGATCAATCTATCTTTGTTAGTTGGCTATGTACCACAGGCTTTTAAGGTGGCAGTAATTAAACCATTACTTAAAAAGCCATCACTTGACCCAGCTATCTTAGCTAATTATAGGCCAATCTCCAACCTTCCTTTTCTCTCAAAAATTCTTGAAAGGGTAGTTGTAAAACAGCTAACTGATCATCTGCAGAGGAATGGTCTATTTGAAGAGTTTCAGTCAGGTTTTAGAATTCATCATAGTACAGAAACAGCATTAGTGAAGGTTACAAATGATCTTCTTATGGCCTCGGACAGTGGACTCATCTCTGTGCTTGTTCTGTTAGACCTCAGTGCTGCTTTTGATACTGTTGACCATAAAATTTTATTACAGAGATTAGAGCATGCCATAGGTATTAAAGGCACTGCGCTGCGGTGGTTTGAATCATATTTGTCTAATAGATTACAATTTGTTCATGTAAATGGGGAATCTTCTTCACAGACTAAAGTTAATTATGGAGTTCCACAAGGTTCTGTGCTAGGACCAATTTTATTCACTTTATACATGCTTCCCTTAGGCAGTATTATTAGACGGTATTGCTTAAATTTTCATTGTTACGCAGATGATACCCAGCTTTATCTATCCATGAAGCCAGAGGACACACACCAATTAGCTAAACTGCAGGATTGTCTTACAGACATAAAGACATGGATGACCTCTAATTTCCTGCTTTTAAACTCAGATAAAACTGAAGTTATTGTACTTGGCCCCACAAATCTTAGAAACATGGTGTCTAACCAGATCCTTACTCTGGATGGCATTACCCTGACCTCTAGTAATACTGTGAGAAATCTTGGAGTCATTTTTGATCAGGATATGTCATTCAAAGCGCATATTAAACATATATGTAGGACTGCTTTTTTGCATTTACGCAATATCTCTAAAATCAGAAAGGACTTGTCTCAGAGTGATGCTGAAAAACTAATTCATGCATTTATTTCCTCTAGGCTGGACTATTGTAATTCATTATTATCAGGTTGTCCTAAAAGTTCCATAAAAAGCCTTCAGTTAATTCAAAATGCTGCAGCTAGAGTACTGACGGGGACTAGAAGGAGAGAGCATATCTCACCCATATTGGCCTCTCTTCATTGGCTTCCTGTTAATTCTAGAATAGAATTTAAAATTCTTCTTCTTACTTATAAGGTTTTGAATAAACAGGTCCCATCTTATCTTAGGGATCTCGTAGTACCATATCACCCCAATAGAGCGCTTCGCTCTCAGACTGCAGGCTTACTTGTAGTTCCTAGGGTTTGTAAGAGTAGAATGGGAGGCAGAGCCTTCAGCTTTCAGGCTCCTCTCCTGTGGAACCAGCTCCCAATTCAGATCAGGGAGACAGACACCCTCTCTACTTTTAAGATTGGGCTTAAAACTTTCCTTTTTGCTAAAGCTTATAGTTAGGGCTGGATCAGGTGACCCTGAACCATCCCTTAGTTATGCTGCTATAGACGTAGACTGCTGGGGGGTTCCCATGATGCACTGTTTCTTTCTCTTTTTGCTCTGTATGCACCACTCTGCATTTAATCATTAGTGATCGATCTCTGCTCCCCTCCACAGCATGTCTTTTTCCTGGTTCTCTCCCTCAGCCCCAACCAGTCCCAGCAGAAGACTGCCCCTCCCTGAGCCTGGTTCTGCTGGAGGTTTCTTCCTGTTAAAAGGGAGTTTTTCCTTCCCACTGTAGCCAAGTGCTTGCTCACAGGGGGTCGTTTTGACCGTTGGGGTTTTACATAATTATTGTATGGCCTTGCCTTACAATATAAAGTGCCTTGGGGCAACTGTTTGTTGTGATTTGGCGCTATATAAAAAAATTGATTGATTGATTGATTAACAGAATATCAGTGATCCAGAAGTGATGTACAGCAGACTGAAAGCAAACACTACATCTTATTTTATAACAGATATTGGCTGCGATATACAATATATATCCATTCTGAGAAAGACTGCTTTTATTTGTGGTTACACAACCATGACCAACACGGAACAGTTTGACAGCCCAAACACTGCAGTCACAGGTAAACATCCATTTGATTCACTTCGTCCTACAAAAACAACAAAAGTCAACTGCAACAGATTCATCTGTGCCACTATATAAAAATGAATTGGCCACTAGGGCAACATACACCGGCAACGTGTGCAATAACCTGCGTTATTGTTGTCTGAGGTGTTAAATGAGAGTGAGCAAACACAGAAAGGGCTAAGAGGGTGCAGGCTTTCTTTGCAACCACTGACTCCACCAGTTGATTTCATTGACAAACTCATCCCATCTGCTCAAAGTGATAATAATCAGTGAAATCACCTGCTGGAGTCAGTGGTTGGAAAGAAAACCTGCACCTTCTCTGCCCTTTCTGGAATGGCTTTGGACACCACTGGTCTACAGTATCTGTCTTGCAGAAAATAATTGATTCAAAATGAATTTCATTGTATTTTCAGTCCTTCCCCTACCAAATAACTTTAAAATCATGTTTATCTTTTCACAAACATGAGAATGATACTCAAAAATATCATTAAAATGCGGTTGTATGTAAAACAGTATCAAAATTTTCTGCTGGCAGAGTTAACAGAATTTTAAAAAGGAATAGTTGGTATCATGTGTCATGCTTAGTTTTCATGTTATGGGTTGACATATGTCACATGTCATACAATCCAATAGACGTTGACCTTGTTTGACCTTTACTCTGGAGACCAAGCATTCAACACTGTCAAAACTATTCCATTTATTCATCCTATTAGCTCAACCAATAATTTGAGTTGCACCAAAGTTGGGGCAACTTTAACTTTTGACCCTTGTACAAACTGAAACTGAGCTTTGTCACCATTCTTTCAGTTTTTAACCCCACAATTCCATAACATTCAGTCACAGATAGTCCAAACTATACCTTTTTGGAATCATTATGCTCAAGCAAATAATGTGATATAGTTTTCAATATGATTAGAGCATCTTTTAATTTTGACCCCCATGTAATTCTTCAATTGACCCCTACCTGGCTGCCTATTGAAAATTCTGGTGGTTAATCGATTATTTCAAAAGAGTAATGTCTAAGGTGCATTTGTGTCATATTTGATGCTTGTATCACCATTTGCAGGATTGTTTCAGTTATCTGCTGCGGTAATTCTGTGGCTGTAATTGTGGAAACTGTACAGAGTGCACCTTTTATCTTTTGTCACAGCTTCATGGTGGAGTTATACAGAGAAAGATTTTCACATGAGATGAGGTCAAATGTTGGCCAAGGTCTCCCATATGCTTTCTGGATAAATGTAGCTGAAATTTCTCATCTTTTTAAAAGATGTGGCCCTGTTCCATGGCACTGTATAACCTGTGATGCAACAGACTGAAGTTGCACAGTGCATAGTTTGTCCAGTGTTGTCAGTGGGTCTTGGTGGCTTTCCTGGCTACTCTTTTTCTTGCATGATTGTTGAATTTTTGCCTACTCCAGAAAGACTTGCCATATATGTCTCAGAGTGATGCTGAAAAACTAATTCATGCATTTATTTCCTCTAGGCTGGACTATTGTAATTCATTATTATCAGGTTGTCCTAAAAGTTCCCTAAAAAGCCTTCAGTTGGTTCAGAATGCTGCAGCTAGAGTACTGACGGGGACTAGCAGGAGAGAGCATATCTCACCCGTGTTGGCCTCTCTTCATTGGCTTCCTGTTAATTCTAGAATAGAATTTAAAATTCTTCTTCTTACTTATAAGGTTTTGAATAATCAGGTCCCATCTTATCTTAGGGACCTCGTAGTACCATATTACCCCATTAGAGCGCTTCGCTCTCAGACTGCGGGCTTACTTGTGGTTCCTAGGGTTTGTAAGAGTAGAATGGGAGGCAGAGCCTTCAGCTTTCAGGCTCCTCTCCTGTGGAACCAGCTCCCAATTCAGATCAGGGAGACAGATACCCTCTCTACTTTTAAGATTAGGCTTAAAACTTTCCTTTTCGCTAAGGCTTATAGTTAGGGCTGGATCGGGTGACCCTGGACCATCCCTTGGTTATGTTGCTTTAGACGTAGACTGTGGGGGGTTCCCATGATGCACTGTTTCTTTCTCTTTTTGCTCCGTATGCATCACTCTGCATTTAATCATTAGTGATCGATCTCTGCCCCCCTTCTCGGCATGTCTTTTTCCTGGTTCTTTCCCTCAGCCCCAACCAGTCTCAGCAGAAGACTGCCCCTCCCTGAGCCTGGTTCTGCTGGAGGTTTCTTCCTGTTAAAAGGGAGTTTTTCCTTCCCACTGTGGCCAAGTGCTTGCTCATAGGGGGTCGTTTTGACCGTTGGGGTTTTTCATATTTATTGTATGGCCTTGCCTTACAATGTGGAGCGCCTTGGGGCAACTGTTTGTTGTGATTTGGCGCTATATAAGAAAAAAGTTGATTGATTGATTGATTGATATTACCATACTATTTGTATGTATTCATAATTTACATAAATGAACTCCTCATCAACTGCTTACTCCAATTAAGGGTCACGGGGTACTGGAACCTATTCCAGCAGTCACAAGCCATGAGGTGAGTACACACTGGACAGGATGGCAGTCTGTCGCAGGGCCACATATCGACAAACAAACACATTCACATACCCATGCTGACCTTACAGACAATTTAAAGTTTCCAATTCACCTAACCTTTGTGTCTTTGCTGGATGTGGGAGGAAGCTGAAGCACCCGGAGGGAACCCACACAAACATGGGGTGGAAATGCAATTGCCACACAGAAAGGACACAGGTGGGAACTGATCCCATGACCTTTTTGCTGTGAGGCAACATTGCTAACCATGCTGCCTTAACTCCAAGAAATATTTAATTAGAAATATTTTATTTATGTAGTGCTAAATCACAACAATAGTGTCTCATATTTAGTTACTTAGAAATGTTCTCACACACATCCACTGACTTGTCTAAAGAAAAGTGGCTACAAAAGTCATGATTGTATGGAAAATAATCATCTCATCATCATCACTCATCTTCAACTGCTTATCTGGGGTCGGGTCATGGGGGCAACAGCTCTAGCAGGGGACCCCAGACTTCCCTTTCCTGTGCCACATTGACCACTTCTGACTGGGGATCCCAAGGCATTCCCAGACCAGTGTGGAGATATAATCTCCCCACCTAGTCCTGGGTATTCCCTGGGGTCTCATCCCAGATGGACGTGCCTGGAACTTCTCCCTAGTGAGGCACCCAGGGGGCGTCCTTACCAGATGCCCGAACCACCTCAGCTGGCTCCTTTCAACACGAAGGAGCAGCGACTCTACTCCGAGCTCCCCACAGATGATCGAACTTCTTACCCTATCTCTAAGGGAGACACCAGCCACCCTCCTAAGGAAGTCCATTTCGGATCTAGTGCTTTCGGTCATGACGCAACCCTCATGACCATAGGTGAGAGCAGGAACAAAGTTTGACCAGTAGATCGAGAGCTTCGCCTTTTTGCTCAGCAGTACGGTAGAGCAAATGCAACACCGCCCCTGTTGTGCCGATTCTCCGGCTAATCTCACGCTCCATTGTCCCCACATTCGTGAACAAGACCCCAAGGTATTTGAAGTCCTTCACTTGGGACAAGACTGTATTCCCTATCTGTAGCAGGCAATCCATCGGTTTCCTGCTGAGAACCATGGCCTCAGATTTAGAGGTGCTGATCCTCATCCCAGCCACATCACACTCACCTGCAAATGGATCCAGTGAGTGTTGGAGGTCACCGGCCGGTGAAGCCAACAGGACCACATCATCTGCAAAAAGCAGTGATGAGACCCTGATCCCACCAAACTGGAAACCCTCCTCCCCCTGACTATGCCTCGAGATTCTGTCCATGAATATCACTAAAAGGATTGGTGACAAGGTACAGCCCTGGCAGAGGCCAACCCCCACCGGACAATGTCCAATTAGTCATAGGCTCTGAAAATGAATAGTCAATGCAGTATTTTTGTTATAACCCAATTCCAATGAAGTTGGGAGGTTGTGTAAAATGTAAATAAAAGCAGAATACAATGAGTTGCAAATCCTCTTCAACCTATATTCAATTGAATACCCCCAAAGACAAAACATTTAATGCTCAAACTGATAAATTTTATTGTTTTTGTGCACACATTTGCTCATTTTGAAATGGGTGCCTGGAACACATTTAAAAAAAGCTGGGACAGTGGTATGTTTACCACTGTGTTACATCACCTTTTCACCAACATTCAATAAGGATTTGGGAATGGAACATACAAATTGTTGAAGCTTTGAAGGTGGAATTCTTCCCCATTCTTGCTTGATGTACGACTTCAGTTGTTCAACAGTCCGGGGTCTCCGTTGTCGTACAACGTTTTATGTGCTTCATAATCTGCCCCACATTTTCAGTGGGCGACAGGTCTGGACTGCAGGCAGGCCAGTCTAGTACCCGCACTCTTTTACCACAAAGCCACGCTGTTGTAACATGTGCAGAATGTGGCTTGCCATTGTCTTGCTGAAATAAGCAGAGACGTCCCTGAAAAATATGTTGCTTGGATGGAAGCATGTCTTGCTCCAAAACCTGGATGTACTTTTCAGCACTGATGGTGCCATCACACATGTGTAAGTTGCCCATGCCATGGGCACTAACACACTCCTGTACCATCACAGATGCTGGCTTTTGAACTTTGCATTGGTCACAATCTGGATGGTATTTTTCCTCTTTTGTCCAGAGGACACGACGTCCATGATTTCCAAAAACAATTTGAAATGTGGACCTATCAGACCACACCACACTTTTCCACTTTGCGTCTGTCCATTTCAAATGAGCTCGGGCCCAGAGAAGGCGTTAGTGTTTCTGGATGTTGTTGATGTATGGCTTTCACTTTGCATGGTAGAGGTTTAACTTGCACTTGTAGATGTAGCGACGAAATGTGTTAACTGACAGTGGTGTTCTGAAGTGTTCCTGAGCCCATGTATACAATGATGTCGTTTTTTAATGCAATGCCACCTGAGGGATCGAAGGTCATGGGCATTTAATGTTGGTTTTCGGCCTTGCCGCTTACATGTAGAAAGTTCTCCAGATTCTGTGAATCTTGTGATTATATTATGGACTATAGATGATGGGATCCCTAAATTCCTTGCAATTGAACATTGAGAAACATTGTTCTTAAACTGTTGGACTATTTTTTCACGCAGTTGTTCACAAAGTGATGATCCTCACCCTATCTTTGCTTGTGAATGGCTGAGCCATTTGGGGATGCTCCTTTTATACCCAGTCGTGACATTCACCTGTTTCCAGTTAACCTTTTCACCTGTGGAATGTTCCAAACAGGTGTTCTCTGAACATTCATCAACTTTCCCAGTCTTTTGTTGCTTTCCCAGCTGTTTTGAAATGCGTTGCAGGCATCCATTTCAAATGTTTTTGTGCAAATATTTGCACAAAAACAAAAAAGTTGATCAGTTTGAACATTAAATATCTTGTTTTTGTGGTATATTCAATTGAATATAGGTTGAAGAGGATTTGCAAATCATTGTATTCTGTTTTTATTTACATTTCACATAATGTCCCGACTTCAATGGAAATGGGGTTGTAAATATTTTGAATGAAAGCTGGAAGCCTGCACTGTCAGGACATCTAGATTGTTTCATTTCAACCCCACTGTGATGGTGTACACAGGCAACATTACAAAAATTATGTCACTGTCCAAACACTTATGGAGCTCACTGTGAGTATGTGGTGACTTTAAAAAAACAGACTGTTTATTTTAGCTCACCTTATACATATTAAATTTGGTTAACAATTTGTAGTTGAGTGGCCCTGCAATAGACTGGCATCCTGTTCAAGGTGTACCCTGCTTCTCGCCCACTGATCGCTGGGTATGCAACAGCTCTCCTGTCAGCTTTGACTGGAATAGGTGAGTACAGAAAATGAATGAATAAAAGAGGAAAAAATGAATTTCCAGCTAACTGATGTAGATACCTGTAATTGTACATCAGTCAGTTGCAAATTCATTCATTCCTTTTTATTCGTAAAAATTCTGAATTCATAAAAAAATTCTGAACTCATCAAAAGACAAACAAATATGATAAACCAGATCAAATGAGCATTGTGTCAATCTGGAGATCAGCAATGATAACTGTGTGTGACATGCCTCTCACAAGGAATAGATGTGAATCCAAACATCATGCACTCAGCATCACTCTAATAAGTAAGTCACGGAATTATCTGGTAAAAAAAAAACACACATATACATAAAGGCATAAACAGTCATTCAATGCTATTTAGTGTCTTTCTTAAGACCCATGGTGGTCTGGTAAGAAAAAAGCTTGTTTTCAAATGTAATTGCTTGTTAATTAGATCACATTGTACATTTCACTTGGTGCATGCATGATAGCCAGAGAGTGTGTGTGGAGGAAGCATTTGTGTTAATAAGATTACACTGGTCTCTAAGCTGGTACCAATCTTTATGAATTGTAAACAAAGTACAAATTAACATTCTGTTGAAGACTCTGCCAGGAAAGAGATGAGAAAAAGGCTCACATGCACCCTAATTTTGCTCCTAAACCCTGTGATCTGTCATTTGTCATTTCTGGAAGCCTGTTTTCTATGCAACCCCTAAAACAAAAAGTTGAGATGGTATGAAAAAATCAACAACAACAACAACAAAAACAGATTCTTGCATTTACTTCAACTTCTATTTCTTTAGGGCCTCTTCAAACATAGTGCGAAGTTTGGACGAACTGCACACTTAGTGCCCATAATGCAGGAATCGTGTGCAAACTGTGTAATGTCATCCCTATCGCCGAACGCATCGTACACCTGTTGCTACAACTATTTGCTCACACAAGCGCCTGAAAGATAGAGTGTGTGCTGTGCGAGCCCATCGCACCCTCTCGTGGCAAATTCCAGGTGACACACATGAACGTCTAACATTACTCGCATGGCACTTAGAAAATGTGTGGCCAGTCGCACTCTTGGCACAACAAGAGACTGCAGACAATCACTGTCGTACTGCTGTGAAATTTGTCAAAGTTCCCCACGAGTGTGACTTTGCAAACACTGACATGTGGGTGTGTGCGCTCCGCACACACCCACATAAACGAAATGAGTCAAATTTTCATGATGGAGTTTTTTTAAACTCACTATTACTAACCCTACTCCCACCCCGACCATAGCCCTAACCATAACCTAATCCTACTCCTTCCCCCAACCCGAACCATACCCACCCTAACCCCCCCGCTTCACTTTTAATTTTGCGCAGCCATCACAGAATGAATTAGAATGAATTTGTGCTACCGTGACGAAAATGAGGCACTTTTCGTTACAATATCAAGAACCAATAGATTAATGTATATGTCGTGATTCAGCAGCACGAAATATACATTAATCTATTGGTGAGTGAGCTACCACAGTTACTGACTGTCAGCAGCCATTTACATTCCTGAAAACTGGAAGGGTCACACATATGGAGAAATTGGCACAACCAAATTTAGATTACAGACAAAGAACAAAACACAGTGGGAGTACACAGAGGGGATAATCCCTATGAGGAAATACATCTTGCCAAAAAATCCCCAACCTATTTCGACACACTTACTCAGCCGTGAGAGAAAACAAAAAGTGTTGACGCTATCAATTACTCATAAGAGCAATTTTTTTCTGGCCATGGTCTGGTTTAATCTGACAGCATTATGTTGTGTTCAGTTCTGTCACTGTCACCTAAACACAATGAAAGGATCTGTCTCCAGAACGTGTACATCTGTAACGCGCTCCCACCATCACCCACTCGTGCACTGCCCACCCCCCACCGCCCATACTAATCATCCTCACTGATGTGAGTCTAGCTTGTACCAGATTGTCTTCAATTCCCTCAAACCACACCTTTGGTGCGCTCAGACTGATCTCCACACAGTTCGAATGCAGTTCAGACAAGGAAATAATCTACCCCACCATCACTCCCACCGCCGCCCGTCTGCTGCTTTATCATACACAGCATTAACTCACACTGCTGCCTGATAACACATGAGGTGTCTTGACATATTTGTATCCCGCAACCGCCCCACAGCAGATGATCTGCACTAATTTGCGCTTCAGGCAAAATATTAGGGTAGGGAATTGGGTATAAATTATTAATTTGCACAGATGTATTAACACAGCATTACGCCTAAGCCTTTAACCTGTGTGCATGCTTGCACATGTGCACACACACACACACACACACACACACGGGTCCTCATTTTTTAAAGCCTTGCTTTAATTGTTACCCGATGACTGGAGGTGACGAGCCCTCAGGGTTGTCCAGCTCTCTTTTCTGCCTCCCTCTTTCCTTCCCACTGTCTCTAAATTTGGAAAGCGTAGAGGACGTTCTGCACCTTTTTCCATCCCCTGCTGAGGGTTTCTAAAGTGCATTGTTGTGGGGGAGCTCAGAGCATTGTCAGCCTCTTTTCATTTCTCTGATTGAAGCTGATCTCTCTTCTTTCTCTGTCTCTCTCCATCCCTTTTCCTCCTCGTCTGTGTCATTTTGGCAAACCGGTGCGGAGACAGCGACACAATGATTGTGTTCATTCCAAACACTCTCCACCACCACCACCACCTCCTCCTCCTGTGTTTGACAGTCAGGGAGCAGAGCGCACAGATCTATAGCAGCACAGCCACGTTGATGACGATTTCATTCTGTCTGAATTCTCTCACTGCCAAAGGAATAAGGACGGACACTCGTAAATGTCAAGCACTGCATATTTCACTTTAACAGGTTACAATGTGTTAGTGTGCACACATAGATGAGTGCAAATCTGTGTGTGTGCATGTGTGTGTATGAGTTATGGTTGTTTATGTCACTCGGTGTAGTGGCGTCTTTTCACAGATCATGATAAATGGCTTGCTATCAGCCTGTTTATTCTCTGTGAAATACCGAACGGTCCCATATGTTATGTTATACCACAGACTGACACTCAGCACCGTGACGTTGTGCATGGGAGACTCTGATGCTGCTGATTTTCATTGCTGGTTTAGAATTAAGGCTGCAGCTAACAACTACTCTTCAAGCAAATATTATTTTTACTATTTTTTTACAGATTAGTTGATTAAGTAAATGTAAAATGTAGAAAAAAAAGATTTTTCACAATATGACCCCTTTAATAATTATCTAATTTGATCAAAGCTATTTTTTAAAAACTTCATGAATCAAAGATTTTTTATACAGTTTTATGTTTACAAAAAACACATGACTGTGCTTATTTAATGTGCACACACAGCACAAAAGTCTACTCCTTTATTTTAGACCATATTTCCATAACTGTTATGTTTTCATTGGAAATTTCCTTAAAGTGAGGTACATTTCAAAGAAAAGTAGTTAAACAGTTGTTTGACTTGCGTCTGATGCACCACACAGCAGGAATTAAAAATACATAAGACAAGTATCACTGGAGCATCCTCAGCACCAGGGGTGATCAGAATGCTGCAGATGTGCTGAAATCATTATTGATTTCCAAATGATTCAATATTTGCCATATTTTTTTCATTATTTAGTCTTTTTTTTTATTGGCATGTGTAAAAAATATATATATATATCTATATATAGATATATATATTTGTGGCTTAGTTGCAGGCATTTGAATTCTTGCAGCCCGCTTTTGATGTGGTGGCTTAGTTGTGTTGGGTGGGCCGCCGAAGAGGAGGTACTGCTGGCCCACCACCACCAGATGGCGCCCTGCTTGGAGTGCGGGCTCCAAGCATGAGAGGGCGTCGGAGCCGCTGGAGGTGACAGCTGTCATCTATCAACGCCAGCTGTCACCCATCACCACCACTACAAAGACCGGATTGCAACTCCACCTCCTCGCCGAGAAATCTTCTACCATACAGGTAATTTCTCTGCTACACTTAACACTGACTAATAGTCTGAACGTCTTTGCAGCCGTTTTCCTGTGGGTGTTGCCTTATCTGTGGGATTGGCGTTTGGTGTGATCAGCGACGGCTTCGCTTCACACCCCAACCAGATAAGTGGTTAGACAGGAGCTGCACAAGTGTGTGACTGGAGGTGGAGGTTCTCCCTCCTTACTGAACACAGACTGTGGGATTACTGAGTGTGCGAACTCACACTCATCCAGAACTGTTTTCTCTTTTCTGCCAGCAGTACCGGGTCTGACTGCTGAAGACAGTGGCCACCTGGGGCGCAGGGCTTGGCGGCTCCGGTGTTCTTCAGGTCCGTTGGTGGTGAGGCTTGTATGGGTTCCGGCTTTCCTCTCACCGGACGTCTCCTATCTTCGAGCCTGCCACACGTCACCTTTTTGTCGGATTGATATAACGCATATTTGTATCTGTCTATATTACGTTGTGCACCTTCACAACATTAAATTGTTACTTTTTGGCTATTCCATTGTCCCTTCATTAACGCCCCCTGTTGTGGGTCCGTGTCACGACACTTCCCCAACAAGTTGCAGGCATTTGAATTCTTGCAGCCCGCTTTTGATGTGGTGCAGAACCATCTGGAGAAATTCAAATTAGTCTTAAATGCAGAAAATTACAAAATAATGTTTTTCTCTAAATCACCTGTTTCCTTGGAGAACATACCATCAATCAAAACTGCCCGAGGTAATGTTCATCAGCAGCTACAAGTATTTAAGACTGACTTGATCTCTCTCTTAAAGTTCATTTTAAACACTTGATTTCCAAGTTAAGGGTGAAGCTAGGCTTCCTTTACAGAAACAAGTCAGGGTTCTCCTCAACTGCTCCTGATAACTGCTGCCTTCCTGCCCTTATTGGACTATGGCGATGTTGTGTATAGATGTGCCTCAGCCAGTTGTCAACAGTCCTTGAACCCGCTGTATCATTGTGCCTTGAGATTCATCAGTGGTTGTAGCCACCTCACCCACCACTGTGAGTTGTACGCCAAAGCGGGCATGCCCTCTTTGTCTGTCAGGCATTATACACACTGGTTGATTCTGGTTTACAGAACTCTTATTGGTCTGGTTCCGACCTATTTATCCAGTTTACGTCCAACATCTGAAAGCCGTTACGCTCTGGGCTCGAATGACAGGTTATGTTTTCGTGGACCTCATGTCTGCTCTGAAGTGGGAAAGAATGCCTTTAGTTTATCAGCTCCCTCTGATTGGAACATTCTCCAATCTGAACTGAAACTGTCCAGACTGAACTTCCCTGAACACCTTCTGGTCTATTTTATGAGATGGTGAATGGGATTCTTTTACGCAATGCCTATGTTTCTAAATCTAAATCTGTTTGAGACTTTACATCATGTGCAATGTTTTTATGACTAAGATGATTTTATTTTATTTATCACCAGCGTTCTCATGATGATGTTAACCTGTCCACTATGACGTGTGCTGCTGCCTTTCTTGGGCAAGTTATTCTTGTAAAAGAGGTTTCAATCTCAATGGAATTCTATCTGGTTAAATAAAGGTTATTGTTATTATTATTATAGTTGTGGAGGGGGGGGGGTCTTCTTGGCTTGGCAGGCCACTGTAACATAACACTATCATAAAAATGATGCGTTGGGTGAAAGTGTTGTTGACACATTCTCAACATTGACATAATTGATTACATCAACTAATCGCAGCAGCCCAATATGTGTCACAACTGGCTCACCCCCTCAGCCTGCTCTCTCCCTGACCCCATTCTGTTAAGTAGGCACAACTGTTCCTAAATGTCATCATGTCTCATCATTCAGCTCTTGTTACCTTGTTTGCCTGACTGTTGTCTGATCCCTGCCTGCATTAGACCAACGTTTCTGCATTTACCTGTGAATTCTCATGGAGTTTGTGATTCCACATCCAGTGGAGTCCACATACAAAGACCCCCTTCTAGTATATCATGGTTATCATCACTTGTAAACTCTTGTCCGTGAGTCATGCTAATGAACCTTGCCGTTTTATTCAAGCTTTGCTACAATACAGGTTAAGCGTGTTGTCATACATTATTATATAATGGCTGAGTGAATCCTTGTCATTTGATTGGTGCTTTGTATGTCACATGACATGCATTAATTCATCCCATTTGTGTTGCATTGCATTTAGGGTGCAGCTTGGTTCCATTTAGAGTGCAAATTTGGTTCCATACATTTGGTACCATTGCACTCTGCACACACACGCACACACATGCATCATGCATGCACATGTGCGTGCACACGTGCACTTCCTCATGCACTTCCTAGTCCACATGCGCACACATGCTCGTACATATGCACATGCTCGCGCACGCACATAAACGCATGCACACACAACACGTGCGTGCAGGCACACACAAAACAAATCCACTGTGCTGTCTGGAGGCTGTTAGCAGGCAGAAAGAAAGAAAAGCTGGACTCATTTCTGACATGATTTTTTTTTCGCTGCACTGAGGAAGTACACAGTCTTTTTTTGGTATTACTTGCACGCGCAAGCACCGACCAGGCTGCGTGTGTGTCTGTGTGCACAGGGGACAATGACTCTCTCGATACACAATTTGATTGAGCTAACTGACGCTGCTAATTCTTGTAAGATATACACGCACACACACACACACACACACACAAAACAAATTCACTGTGCTGTCTGGAGGCTGTTAGCAGGAATAAAGAAAGACAAGCTGGACTCATTTGTGACATGATTTTTTTTTTCGCTGCACTGAGGACGTACACAGTCGACCGTGCCAGTTGCATGTGTGTGTGTGTGTGTGTGTGAGAGAGAGTGCGCACACGCAGGGGACAACGACATGATGATTTGAATGAGCTTACTGACGCTGCATACACACATACACACACACACAAAATTCAGTCCACTGTAAGCCCTCTGGATGCATGAAGACCTGTTCACATGAAACGCTCATGTGATTTTTGGCTAGACTGAGGAACAACACAAAGTCTTTTTTTATGTAAGTCCGAAGTCAGTGCACTCCATCACTGGACTACACGTTACACTGGAACACCAAAATGTAAGTCCCTTTTCTGTTGTTTATAAATTAATAAAATATCAAATGGCAAGGATCTATTTTAGCTGTTATTTAAACCAAATAATGAATGTTTTTACATTCTTTCAATGGAATGAATATTTCATGAGGTGAAAGCTGGAAAGTGCCATTCAACGAGGCGAGGTGTACCATTGAATCCATAAACATTCATTATTTGGTTTGGATTATTACCAGTCCAGCATTAAGACCAACATTTCCATTGGTGTGCAGATGAGCAACTGTCTATTTGCTATTAAATCACGTAGGTGTTGGCTATGAAAACGGCATCTCCATGGGCTGGAAAGTAACAACGCCACATGCCCTGTGCTATGCATATTTGCATGGGGCGTAAAATACTAATTCTAGTACACCAGCTGAATGCTCATCTAAATACGGTCAGAGCATAGTTGTCTACATCTTTGAAACAGAGGGCTAAATCACTTTTATTGACCGGTGAATATTGACAGGTGATCTGATGAGTTTGGTGCACCACAAGCCCCTCTCTTCTTTAAGCTTCTGTTCCACAGCATCAGCACTTTCTCTCTAACTGCATCATCATGACAGATCATTACATTCTTCCAGTCCCATCCTCTCTATCCCATCCCTCACTACCAAATGAAAGGGAAACCCTGATGTGTCAGAGTCTGGCTGGCAGGAGAGAAAGGGGTGGAAAGATGAGAAGAGAGAAAGACGCAAGATGAAGACAAAAAAAAAGGAATGAAAAGGGGGAAGAGCATCTAAGAAAAGTGCAGCCTGCGCTGACTGTAAATGATGTTAAAGCAGAGGTGAGGCTGTGTGGGGTTTCTGCTTGGACCATGAAGAACCAGGACAGCTGGGATATAAGCACACAGCAGGTTAAAAAGCAGACCCCTAACCAGTGAAAACCATACCGATACATATTCTGCATATCAGCTCAGATCAGTTTTGGGCAGTTATGAGCAGCAGTTCTGCATATTTATTTCTTTGAAACTCACAGCTTTGGCAATGACCTCAGTACTATGCAGGGTTTCAACTACAACCCCCGGCAATAATTATGGAATCACCGGCCTCGGAGGATGTTCATTCAGTTGTTTAATTTTGTAGAAAAAAAAAGCAGATCACAGACATGACACAAAACTAAAGTCATTTCAAATGGCAACTTCCTGGCTTTAAGAAACACTATAAGAAATCAGGAAAAATAATTGTGGCAGTCAGTAACGGTTACTTTTTTAGACCAAGCAGAGGGAAAAAAATATGGACTCACTCAATTCTGAGGAAAAAATTATGGAATCACCCTGTAAATTCTCATCCTCAAAACTAACACCTGCATCAAATCAGATCTGCTCGTTAGTCTGCATCTAAAAAGGAGTGATCACACCTTGGAGAGCTGTTGCACCAAGTGTACTGACATGAATCATGGCTCCAACACGAGAGATGTCAATTGAAACAAAGGAGAGGATTATCAAACTCTTAAAAGAGGGTAAATCATCACACAATGTTGCAAAAGATGTTGGTTGTTCACAGTCAGCTGTGTCTAAACTCTGGACCAAATACAAACAACATGGGAAGGTTGTTAAAAGCAAACATACTGGTAGACCAAGGAAGACATCAAAGCATCAAGACAGAAAACTTAAAGCAATGTGTCTCAAAAATCGAAAATGCACAACAAAACAAATGAGGAACGAATGGGAGGAAACTGGAGTCAACGTCTGTGACAGAACTGTAAGAAACTGCCTAAAGGAAATGGGATTTACATACAGAAAAGCTAAACGAAAGCCATCATTAACACAGAAACAGAAGAAAACAAGGTTACAATGGGCTAAGGAAAAGCAATCGTGGACTGTGGATGACTGGATGAAAGTCATATTCAGTGATGAATCTCGAATCTGCATTGGGCAAGGTGATGATGCTGGAACTTTTGTTTGCTGCCATTCCAATGAGATTTATAAAGATGACTGCCTGAAGAGAACATGTAAATTTCCACAGTCATTGATGATATGGGGCTGCATGTCAGGTAAAGGCACTGGGGAGATGGCTGTCATTACATCATCAATAAATGCACAAGTTTACATTGATATTTTGGACACTTTTCTTATCCCATCAATTGAAAGGATGTTTGGGGATGATGAAATCATTTTTCAAGATGATAATGCATCTTGCCATAGAACGAAAACTGTGAAAACATCCCTTGCAAAAAGACACATAGGGTCAATGTCATGGCCTGCAAATAGTCCGGATCTTAATCCAATTGAAAATCTTTGGTGGAAGTTGAAGAAAATGGTCTATGACAAGGCTCCAACCTGCAAAGCTGATCTGGCAACAGCAATCAGAGAAAGTTGGAGCCAGATTGATGAAGAGTACTGTTTGTCACTCATTAAGTCCATGCCTCAGAGACTGCAAGCTGTTATAAAAGCCAGAGGTGGTGAAACAAAATACTAGTGATGTGTTGGAGTGTTCTTTTGTTTTTCATGATTCCATAATTTTTTCCTCAGAATTGAGTGATTTCATATTTTTTTCCCTCTGCTTGGTATAAAAAAGTAACCGTTACTGACTGCTACAATTTTTTTTCCTGATTTCTTATAGTGTTTCTTAAAGCCAGAAAGTTGCCATTTGAAATGACTTTAGTTTTGTGTCATGTCTGTGATCTGCTTTTTTTCTACAAAATTAAACAACTGAATGAACATCCTCCGAGGCCGGTGATTCCATAATTTTTGCCAGGGGTTGTATGATAATTAGATCAGCCTAGCAAGAGTCTAGACTAAGGCTAGGGGCCACCAGACCTTATATTTTCAGAAAGTACATTGTAAATAAAAAGTGACAGCTCCTGTCTGTGAGTCCTGCCTGCCTCTATTGTTGCAGGTGACAAAGTTGAAGGCCTTATCTCTTGCATACAACGGTCCTTTTAATTTTTTTCAAAAACTATATGGATTTCATTCATATGTTTTTATGTCAGACATGCTTGAACCCTCGTGCGCATGCGTGAGTTTTTCCACACCTGTCGGTGACGTCATTTGCCTGTGAGCATGCCTTGGGAAGGAGTGGTCCCGCCCCCTCGTTGGATTTTCATTGTCTGGAAATGGCGGAATGAAAAGGACTTTTTTTCCATCAGAATTTTTTCAGAAGCTGTTAGAGACTGGCACCTGGAAACCATTCGAGAAATTTATCTGGCTTTCGGTGAAAATTTTACGGGCTTCACAGAGAATAAGGACTGTTACTACAGCTTTTAGGACCCCTTTAAGGACGCTCGGAGCGCTGCGCTCCCAGCTGCGACGATGCGGCACAAGCCACCGGACCATTTCTGAGCTGATGGCTCTGTGGATAAGAGACCGTCGTATGCTCTTTCTCTGGTTATCACAAGAGCTGGAGTTAAAACTTGTCCTCTGACACGCCGAAACGGAGGTGTTCCTTTGTCTCGCTTCCAAAGCGAATCGGTCTTTACGTGCGAAGCCTCCGCGCGGCTTTCCATGACAAAATCTCTTGTTAAAAGTGAAATCTACCGGAAAATGGCTGATGTCCAGCTCTTGTGATAACCAGAGAAGGAGCACACGACGGTCTCGTATCCACCGAGCCATCCGTTTAGAAATGGTCCGGTGGCTTGTGCCGCGTCGTTGCAGCTCGGAGCGCGGCGCGCTGAGCGTCCTTAAAGGGGTCCTTAAAGCTATAGTAACAGTCCTTATTCTCTGTGAAGCCCATAAAATTTGCACCGAAAGCCAGATAAATTTTTCGAATGGTTTCCAGGTGCCAGTCTCTAACAGCTTCTGAAAAAATTCTGATGGAAAAAAACTCCTTTTCATTCCGCCATTTCCAGACAATGAAAATCTGACGAGGGGGCGGGACCACTCCTTCCCAAGGCGTGCTCACAGGCGAATGACGTCACCGACAGGCGTGGAAAAACTCATGCATGCGCACGAGGGTTCAAGCATGTCCGAGGTAAAAACATATAAATTAAATCCATATAGTTTTTGAAAAAAATAAAAAGGACCGTTACTTTATTGACAGACCTCGTATATATATATATATATATATATATATATATATATATATATATATACTCAACAAAAATATAAACGCAACACTTTTGGTTTTGCTCCCATTTTGTATGAGATGAACTCAAAGATCTAAAACTTTTTCCACATACACAATATCACCATTTCCCTCAAATATTGTTCACAAAGCAGTCTAAATCTGTGATAGTGAGCACTTCTCCTTTGCTGAGATAATCCATCCCACCTTACAGGTGTGCCATACCAAGATGCTGATTAGACACCATGATTAGTGCACAGGTGTGCCTTAGACTGTCCACAATAAAAGGCCACTCTGAAAGGTGCATTTTTGTTTTATTGGGGGGGGGATACCAGTCAGTATCTGGTGTGACCACCATTTGCCTCATGCAGTGCAACACATCTCCTTCGCATAGAGTTGATCAGGTTGTCAATTGTGGCCTGTGGAATGTTGGTCCACTCCTCTTCAATGGCTGTGCGAAGTTGCTGGATATTGGCAGGAACTGGTACACGCTGTCGTATACGCCGGTCCAGAGCATCCCAAACATGCTCAATGGGTGACATGTCCGGTGAGTATGCCAGCCATGCAAGAACTGGGACATTTTCAGCTTCCAAGAATTGTGTACAGATCCTTGCAACATGGGGCCGTGCATTATCCTGCTGCAACATGAGGTGATGTTCTTGGATGTGGCACAACAATGGGCCTCAGGATCTCGTCACGGTATCTCTGTGCATTCAAAATGCCATCAATAAAATGCACCTGTGTTCTTCGTCCATAACAGATGCCTGCCCATACCATAACTCCACCGCCACCATGGGCCATTCGATCCACAACATTGACATCAGAAAACCGCTCACCCACACGACGCCACACACGCTGTCTGCCATCTGCCCTGGACAGTGTGAACCGGGATTCATCCATGAAGAGAACACCTCTCCAACATGCCAAATGCCAGCGAATGTGAGCATTTGCCCACTCAAGTCGGTTATGATGACGAACTGGAGTCAGGTCGAGACCCCGATGAGGACGACGAGCATGCAGATGAGCTTCCCTGAGACAGTTTCTGACAGTTTGTGCAGAAATTCTTTGGTTATGCAAATCAATTGTTTCAGCAGCTGTCCGAGTGGCTGGTCTCAGACGATCTTGGAGGTGAACATGCTGGATGTGGAGGTCCTGGACTGGTGTGGTTACACGTGGTCTGCGGTTGTGAGGCTGGTTGGATGTACTGCCAAATTCTCTGAAACGCCTTTGGAGACGGCTTATGGTAGAGAAATGAACATTCAATACACGAGCAACAGCTCTGGTTGACATTCCTGCTGTCAGCATGCCAAACATACCCCTGTTCTTAATACTGTGTATTGCCCCCTTTAACATCAACAACAGCTTGGAGTCTTTTGTGGTGGTTGTGGATGAGGCTCTCTGATGGTAAAGCTGCCACTGAATATGTTTTAGACTTATTTACATCAATTACAAAGAAATACAAACAGTATGGCACTCTATGGTAAATCTGCATAGAGTA
This sequence comes from Thalassophryne amazonica, assembly GCF_902500255.1. Taxonomy (NCBI): domain Eukaryota; kingdom Metazoa; phylum Chordata; class Actinopteri; order Batrachoidiformes; family Batrachoididae; genus Thalassophryne; species Thalassophryne amazonica. Next base: position 72,293,106 of record NC_047108.1, read on the forward strand.
GACAGTTCTCAAAAACTGAGTGACTGTGCAAGAAGGAGAAGAGTGAGGAAAGCCACCAAGACACTCAGACAACCCAGAAGTAGTTATAGGCTTATGTGGCTGTGATTGCAGAAATTATGCACAGTACAAGCTTTGCATTTTGCATCACTACTCTTAGCTTCATATTGGAGTAGAGCAGAGAAGGATTTTCTTTCACCAAAACAGATCCAATCTAAGCTTGCATCTCAGATGTACCTTCTGGCAATTTGTAGCTAAACTTTCAGGTCTTCTTTTTAAGAAAATCCTCCTCTATACCACTTCATCATGAAGATGGATAACTGGTGATACAAAATGCAAAGCTTGCTACCATGAGCATGAAACCATGGTAGTACAGGACCATCACATTCAGCTTCTTTGCCTAATAATAGCATAAAATGGACCATAGTTGATCACTGATCCATATGGACAACAACAGTTTTGCACACATATGAACTATGGATTAATTGTAAAGTTTAAATAACAGTGTGCAACACAGATTTATTGTCATTATGGGTGTCACTGTACATAGAAGTCATGATCTGGTTCACACTTGGAAAAGACATTACAGTACAGTTCAGTACGAGTTTGGGACAGTGGCTTTAAAAAGCAACAACAACAAAAAAGACAAAAGCAGATATGTAAGGCTAGATTTTTTTTTTAGGGAATGATGATTGTGACATCTGGGTGATGCCTACCTATGTGCATTAACATGTTCCATATGCATCGATTCACATACCTGAAGAATGCAGAACAATGTTGGCACATAGTCTTGGAGTGATTCATGACTCACTCTACTCCTACTATAGGTCACAGCAAACCCAACATTTTCCAACACAGAAGATTTAAAGGAGGCAGGCGCGTCAGCTAACTCCTTTGTGCAAGGAGCTTCGCATTCTCTTTTTTTTCACTCAACATGGTGTTTGACTGGCTCCATACATCACCAATCAGCAGCATGTGCAGATATGCTAAGGCTTGCTGCTGCTTAAGCTATCTGGGTGGAACACGTCATAAACTTTGGTTGCACTTTACATTCATCAGTCACATTAAGCTGTGTGTATCATCATACTGTGCAAAGTCAGGCTATGTATTCTGTGTGTAGTTCTGTATACCAAACTGCATATCTGCTCAAGAGATGGGATGAATCACTCCAAAATATTAAAAGTTCAAAACTCCCCGCACCATTCTGAGCTGAGTACATATGGGTTAGAGGTGAGTGGAAGTCCACTGAGCTCCAGGAAAAAAAGACCTTTACTGAGACCCTGATTCATGCATTTGTCTCTTGTAGATTGGATTCCTGCAATGTTCTATTTTCTGGTTTACTGAGGCCAGGATTAGGAGTCTCCAATTGGTTCAAAATGCTGCTGCCAGACTCTTGACAGGAAGCAGAAAGTTTGACCACACTACACCCATTTTGTTGTCTCTTCATTGACTTCCTGTTCCTGTGAGATCAGATTTTAAGGTTCTGTTACAAACCTATAATTTCCTCCCTACTTAGTTGACCTACTTAAACCCTACGTACCAGCATGGGCTCTGTGTCCTTAGGGTGCAAGACTACTTTGTATCCCTAGGGTGAATAAAAACTCTGTGGGTCACAGAGCTTTCTCTTATCGTGCGCCTGCTTTGTGGAATGATCTCCCTGCATCAATAAAACAGTGAGATTCTGTAGAGACTTTCAAGTCCAGACTTAAGGCGCACTTATTTTACCTTTCGTATGGCTAGCATACTGGCATAGTGTATTACTATGCTTTTTACCCTTTTAAATTTATTTTATCATTAACAAAGCGGGCCGTGGCCTCGACTTTATCTAAAGTCTTGGTCTTTAGTGAAGCTAAGGGCTAGTGGCCGGTGATCACCTTATTATTTCTTCTGTTTTTCTTGTTGCTTAATGCTGACAAATTATATTGTATTTGTTGTCTTTCTGCTGATGGAATCTGTTTTTTTTTTTCTCTCTCTGTTTGAGGTGCAGCTCCATCCAGACATGGGAGTAAGTGTCTTTTTCTGCAGGCCTCCCATCCCGTGCACCAGCATGGACTCCCACAACTTCCCAAAATGTCCTGTATATTCGTATTGTCAATTGTGTCAGTAGCATGGCCCAAGCAGAGGGTCACCCCTTTGAGTCTGGTCTGCTTGAGGTTTCTTCCTCAAATCATCAGAGGTAGCTTTTGCTTACCACTGTCACCTGTGTGCTTGCTCTAGGGGTTGGTAAGGTTAGACCTTACTTGTGTGAGGCAACGTTTTTGTGATTTGGCACCATATAAATGAAAATAAATTGAAAAAACAGTTTACTGACTTAATTCAAGTGGTGTGCCGATGTGGGAGGACGTAGCACAGGAAGAAGATGTTCCATTTTATCTAAAAAAAATGTTATTCAAACACTGGACACCTTGGTTTCATTCAGGACCAAAGGTTTGCTGTTCTTTAAGTTGTTTAATAAATCAAAAGCAAAGTTATATTTCTATCCTATTTGTTTTATCCAAAGAAATAAAGATCTGTTCAGAAAATGTGACTTGAATTTCATCATCCGCTGAACTCCTTTTTAAAAATCAGATAAACATTTTATCGTGGCTTTTTACTGTGACCAGTTCAGGGCACATATTTGCAATAATCATGCTTTTTATCTGAATCTGGACATATCTGTTTTGATTATTGTGTAATCAGTAAAAATAGAAAATATAAATTTGGCCACTGACATACTTTGATGTCCACTGGAAAGTAAATCTTCGCAGCTGCACAAGCATTGCACCTGGATTATAGTTTTCAGCCCCAACACACTGATTTAATTTTGAACCATCTGACATTTTTTTTAAGGAGAAACACTTGGAAGCTGTAAACTAGTAGTCTATGTTGCTGTTTTACATTTGGACAATTGCAAAGTCATGTGCCTTTAAATATTTTGTTTTTGTATAACCTTTTGGCTCTCATTGGACTGTATTTTTGAAACTCCTGTTCTCTGAAGGAAGCCAAATAAAAGCTGTTGCAGCACAGCAAATACCCTATATTTGCTTCAGGCATCTTGTATAATTTACTTCACACCCATTGAGGGAGATATTTCAAGAACTGTGCAACAGCAGAACTTGTTGAGAGAAAACATAAAGAAACCTATTTATTTGATCTGCTTTTTACTGTTTTGTTTTTAATTATTTTTTAAGGATTTTTTTAAGTAGCATTTGCAATATATTTCAAGTCTGTTCAGTAAAATCTACAAACATAGCTTTTATAGTTCTGAGGAAAGCTGGGAGCAAAATTATGCACATAATTATCTGCAATGGTGCCAGGAAGTCAAATGCATGTTTGGCCATACCCCAGTTTCCACGGTTACATCTTATTTATACACACAATAAAAGCTAGTATAGAGTCCTTAAATTTTGGTATTAGTTGGCTTAAGCAAAATTAAGGTGCTGCCAAAAGAAACAACATATTCATTTAAGAGAAGTCTGTGAATTCAATTTTGTTAGAGCCACTTGTTGAATGAGAAGCAAAGTTGCACTGGGTTCTGACCTCGTGGTTACAAAATGCTGATATATGTGTATGTGTGTGTGTGTGTGTGTGTCTGTGTGCACGCATGCACTTGTTTTCATGACAACTGAGGACATTTTTATAACACACCTTCAATATCAGGACACTGGGAAAAACTAGGACATTTTCCACATCCTCATTTTTTGGAGCACTCTAAAGCATTCAAGACCCCACCAACATGCTCCCTGACCAAAAATCTCTGATATCCTAATAAGTGTGTTTATTGTTTTTGCTCATGTTCAATTTCACTACCTAGTGGTCAGTTTTGGAACTTAACACATTTTTCACACACTTTCACTGTGACGTTATTGTACTCATAAGGCATGTAGTGTCTTCATACTTCAAATCAAGTTTGACCAAAATATAGCCCTAGCCAAAAACTCAACAGATGGACATATTACTGTAAGCATGGGTCAGAATGAGTTTGATTCCCAGGCATCTAGGACATTGGGAAAGGCATGTTCTCATTTTTCACATTTCTGTCATATGTCCTGATATGTCTTGAAAACGTGTGTGTGTGTGTGTGTTTTCTTATCTTTGGCTGCAAATATTAGCATCTGTTTCAAACCTGGTAACCCATATTAGCTTGATATAAAGTTGTGTATACAGTGAGGAAAATAAGTATTTGAACACCCTGCGATTTTGCAAGTTCTCCCACTTAGAAATCATGGAGGGGTCTGAAATTTTCATCTTAGGTGCATGTCCACTGTGAGAGACATAATCTAAAAAAAAAACGGGAAATCACAATGTATGATTTTTTTAATAATTTATTTGTATGTTACTGCTGCAAATAAGTATTTGAACACCTGTGAAAATCAATGTTAATATTTGGTACAGTAGCTTTTGTTTGCAATTACAGAGGTCAAACGTTTCCTGTAGTTTTTCACCAGATTTGCACACACTGCAGCAGGGATTTTGGTCCACTCCTCCATACAGATCTTCTCCAAATCTTTCAGGTTTGGAGTTTCAGCTCCCTCCAAAGATTTTATATTGAGTTCAGGTCTGGAGACTGGCCAGGCCACTCCAGGACCTTGAAATGCTTCTTACGGAGCCCCTCCTTAGTTGCCCTGGCTGTGTGTTTAGGGTCACTGTCATGGTGGAAGACCCAGCCATGACCCATCTTCAATGCTCTTGCTGAGGGAAGGAGGTTGTTTGCCAAAATCTCGCAATACATGACCCCATCCATCCTCCCTTCAATAAGGTGCAGTCGTCCCGTCCGCTTTGCAGAAGAGCACCCCTAGAGTATGATGTTTCCACCCCCATGCTTCACGGTTGGGATGGTTTTCTTGGGGTTGTTCTCATCCTCTAAACATGGGAAGTGGAGTGGATTCCAAAAAGCTCTATTTTGGTCTCATCTGACCACATGACCTTCTCCCATGCCTCCTCTGGATCATCCAGATGGTCACTGGTGAACTTCAAACGGGCCTGGACATGTGCTGGCTTGAGCAGGGGGACCTTGCTGCCCTGCAGGATTTTAAACCATGACAGCATCATGTGTTACTAATGTAATCTTTGTGACTGTGGTCCCAGCTCTCTTCAGGTCATTGACCAGGTCCTTCTATGTAGTTCTGAGCTTTCTCAGAATCATCCTTACCCCACAAAGTGAGATCTTGCATGGAATCCCAGACCGAGGGAGATGACAGTCATCTTGTGTTTCTTCCACTTTCTAATAAATAATCATAACAGTTCTTGTCTTCTACCAAGCTGCTTGCCTGTTGTCCTGTAGTCCATCCCAGCCTTGTGCAGGTCTACAGTTCTGTCCCTGGTGTCCTTAGACAGCTCTTTGGTCTTGGCTATGGTGGACAGGTTGGAGTGTGATTGATTGAGTGTGTGAACAGGTGTCTTTTATACAGGTAACAAGTTCAAACAGGTGCAATTAATACAGGTAAAGAGTGCAGAATAAGAGGGCTTCTTAAAGAAAAATTAACAGGACTGTGTGAGCCAGAATTCTTGCTGGTTGGTAGGTGTTCAAATACTTATTTGCAGCAGTAACATACAAATAAATATAAATTATTAAAAAAAATCATACATTGTGATTTCCGGATTTTGTTTTTCTTTAGATTATGTCTCTCACAGTGGACGTGCACCTAAGATGAAAATTTCAGATCCCTCCACAATTTTTAAGTGGGAGAACTTGCAAAATCACAGGGTGTTCAAATACTTATTTTCCTCACTGTATATCATGTGACCCATTTTAATTACATCAAATCCATGGATGGATGGACTTTGCCTTGATTGCCAGTTAGAATGGATTAATGGATAGTTTGATTGGACAGATGGACAAATGGAAATGGATGGATGAGTACTTGACATATGTTGTTGTTCACTCGACTGCCCCCGGTTTTGTTCAGGGTCGCCACAGCGGATACAGCCAGATCCGCATTGGTAATTGGCACTTATGCCGGATGCCCTTCCTGACGCAACTCCAGTTTTACCTGGAAAAACACACAGCCGCTGGCATTCCAAGGAGGTCTCCCATCCAAGTACTAACCAGATCCTGCTCTGCTCAGCTTCTGAGATCTGACAAGATCAGGCTGACACAGAGCAGACCGGCTGCTGTCTGCTGATCTGGTAATCATGCCATAAATAGGTTTGACTTCTCAAGTCTGGGATTATGAGTTGCAGTATCCTGCTTTCAGCATCCAGAGCAGCACCGTTGCACATGGTATACCGACGGTGAAGCAAAGGAGATCATTTATGATATGTTTTCATGGGAACATGATGGGAATTTCTTTGGAACTGCAGGGCCAATAAGTGCCCAGTTTGTGAACTCTCACCATATACCTGATGGAGTTTCAAAAAGACTGGACTCGGTTTTATCTCTGAAAGTGCTGCACTTGTTGGAAGATTGACTTATCTTGGCAATGAGATTCATATCTATGGGACCTCTGACTTTGAGATCAGCTATGAAGAGCTTATGAAAGCATGAGTTTCCTGGGCAGAGGGGTTTGTCAATTGAGATACCTTTGCAGAAGAATGACAGTCCAGAGCTTTAGAGTTCTGGTGCTTCCAGTCGTACTGTATGGTTGTGAAAGCTGGACGCTAATCAGTGAACTAAGGTGAGGATGAGATATCTTTTGTACCAAGTCTCTGTGGAGATTCCTCGTACACTGCTTGAATGACTGTGTCAAACAAACAGTTACAGTACTTCAAGAAACTCAGTTAAGGCATATGACTTGCAGTTGCCTTAACCGAGTTTCTTGAAGTACTGTAACTGTTTGTTTGACAGTCATTCAAGCAGTGTACGAGGAATCTATATGTATAGCTAAATGGATATTTGAATGGAAGTTTGATTGTATAGCGGTTTAACTGCATGAATGAATGGAAGGATGGATGGCCATTCTGTGATGAATGCCTTGGTCATACCACAACCTGAGTCGAAATATTATTTAATCTTATATGTTTGGACAGTCAAACCACAGGAAAAGCAACTTGGTGTCAGATCCAGACGCCGCTGTCCATGCACATGAGGTGATTAAGAATGTCATTGATATTCATTTCAATGAAACTTGCATAACATAAAAGCTTTAGGTTACAACACACAAAACCCACATCCTGACCTCTGTATTCAGACGTCGCAGGGGATCCATTTCTATGACCACTATCTATCTCAGACACACAAAGCTGTGTATTGATTCCCACACAGAATTCAATTTAAACACCGCATATACATAACCATACAGTAACCACATAAACAAGCCCAACCAGGAAGCATTTGTTATTTCTGGCACATCTCTCTCTCAGATGAAAAATAGTTTTCAATTAATCTGCACCAAAATAAGCATAAAACACTCAGAGAGGGATTGTGTGATTTGTACTTTAATGTGGCCCACACAGTATTTACAGCAGGGTTCTACTCGGATTAGTTGTGCGAGAGGATTAGTGAAGCTGCGTTAGTGATTTTTTTATTTAACTCACAACAGCAAAAGACTAAAAAAAAAGCTTCTTAACCACATTTACACAACATAAGAAGCTAGGCTGGACAGTGACACAAACAAGATATCTGTGTCCTCGTTATAGGCCTATGCACACCAGCTCTTGTGCAAATGCTGAACTTCGTGCACTCAAGATATAATCGAATAATCTTGTGAGAGTTGCCCTGTGTGTGTCATGTACGGTGCATGGAAGCACTGTGTCACATGAGGTAAAGGGATGATGTCGGTGAGAGGGCAGCATATGCAGATACTGGCCGGATCAACAGAGTGGGAAACTCACAGAAAGAGCAGGATTAATACCCAAAGACCAGCAAAGAGGGAGATGGTGAAAGAGAGAGAGAGAGCTTTGCAGAGGAAGCACATTACGTCTCTCTCATGCGCTCTTTCCTTGCATCAGCATTGATCACAGTACATCAGTAAAGAGCACCCCATCCATCAGTGCATGTCTGAGGAGCTGCTGGTGAGAATACTAAAGCTGTTCTATAGAGTAGACATACACACAAACACATCCATACACAGACTATTTACCAGAGACATTAGCATTAAAGCAACTGAAATAGAGGTGCCGTTAATCCGTTCAAATTCTGCCAGATTTCAGAGTGTGAGCTGGAACTGTTCTTACTGCTTCAGCGAGTTAAAAACACCCTTTTCTTCTCACCTGTTCACAGTGAACTGCAAAAATTACATTGTACATTGTCACGGGCAGTTGATTTTTTTTTTTTAATGTAAGATCACATGCGTTAGTATTAGTATAGAAAGAAACCTAGTTTTGCCCATTTGTCTATTTGACTCCGTTACTTCTTACAGAAATATTTTTCCTTTTTGTTTTACTGTTGTTTATGCACCTATTACTTCTTACAGAAGTATATTATTATTTTATTGTTGTTTATGCACCAATGACACCAGATCAAATTCCTTGTATGTGAGAATTTACTTGGCAATAAGTTCGATTCTAATTCTGATTCACATGCACAGAGATACAGCACTGTGCAAAAGTGCATTCAGATTTTCAGATGATAGCTTTTTTAATATTTATGTGTACATAGAAACGAGTAATGGTGATGACTTTTCATATTTAAAACATCAATCCTCTCATTTTGTTTTAACAATAATAACAATTAATTTTATATGTGGTGCCTTTTTAGACACTCAAGGTCACTGTACAGATATTACCCCCCCCAAAAAAACTGCATAATATAAGATATGAAATATATATATATATATATATATATATATATATATATATATATATATATATATATATATATATATATAAAAAAACAAGCAAAAATAGCTGTAAAATCAACTATGGTATAATGATCAAACAGAGCAGGCACATTTAAAAAGGCGAGCTTTGAGGCAGGATTTGAAGGTGGAGAGAGAGTCAGTATCATGGATGGACTGTGGAAGAGAGTTCCATAGCTGAGGGGCTGAACAGCTAAATGCTCTAGACCCTCATCCCAGCAGGAGGTGTAATGAGGAACATGGCGGACAAAGAGCATGGGAGGAGGGAGTGCACGGATGAAGGAAAGGAGAGTTTATGGAGAGATCTGAAAGTGAGAAGAAGAAGAACCTTATAATCAATGCAGTGTTTGACAGGGAGCCAGGGAATTTCAAGCGCTGTTCAAATTGACTTAAAGGTTTTGGGAGCTAATTTGGAATTAGATCTGTTTTGGGCTCTTGTTTTTGTTGTTGGTGGTGGTTTTTATGCTCCCTATTCTGCATTGTATTTTGTTTTGTTTTAACAAATTCTCTGTTACTGTTAGAATGGCCTATGCATTGAGTTGCCCTCTGAGTCTGGTCTGCTTGAGGTTTCTTCCTCAAAAATGCCACAGGGAGTTGTTCCTTACTAACTGTTGCCAATGTGCTTGCTCAAGGGGTTGGTAAGGTTAGACCTTATGTGACGTGCCTTGAGGTGACTTTGTTGTGATCTGACGCTATATATAAATAAACTAAATTCAATTGAGCCAGTTCCTGAAGGATGGAAGTGTTGTGAGAAGTTGAGGGGGTTCTGGTTTTGATGCAAACAGCAGAGGTCTGGACCAATTGAATTTTATGGAGGAACTTGAATGGTAGACCAGAAAGGAGAGCAATAGTCAATGCATAATGTCACCACGGCATTGACAAGGATGGCAGTACAACTAGACGTGAGCGACAGGTGGAAATATGCTTATGAGTGACATTATTGAGGTGTGCTTCAAAATATCACGGAAGGGGGGGACAGAGGAACTATGGAGTTGTCTACGGTGAGTAAAAGCTGCTAGATTTGGACAAACTTGTTTTAGAGCCAAGGAGGAGAACCTCAGTTCTATTACTATTAAGTTTTGGAAAGTTGTGTGAAACCAGATTTAGATCTCAAGGACACCATCAATAAGGGAAGGCCGTCCACATAATGGCTATACAAGGCCTATATTTATTCATTCATTTTCTTTACCCATATACACCATCAAGGGTCACAGGGGGCTGAAGCCTATCCCAGCAGTCACAGGGCGTGAGGTGGAGTACAGCCTGGACAGGATGTCAGTCTGTTGTACGGCCACATATAGACAGACAAACACATCCACACATGCACAAATGTCTACGGTCAATGTAGAGTCACCAATTTACCTAACCTGCATGTCTTTGAAAGTGGGAGGAAGCCAGAGCACCTAGAGGAAACCCATGCAGACATGGGAGAACATACAAACTCCACACAGAAAAGACCAGTTGCTCTGACTGACTGAAGCTCTGTGAGTTTTTTCAATTTATTTTCATTTATATAGCACCAAATCACAACAAAGTTGCCTCAAGGCACTTCACACAAGCAACATCTAACCTTACCAACCTCCAGAGCAAGCACACAGGCAACAGTGGAAAGGAAAAACTCCCTCTGAGGAAGAAACCTCAAGCAGACCAGACTCAAAGTGGTGACCCTCTGCTTTGGCCATGCTACCGACACATTTATAAAACAATTCACAAAACAAATATACAAGAAATTTTTCCAGTGCACAGGAGAGGAGGATTACAGAAACAGACATCACACCCATCTCTGGATGGAGCCACACCTCAAACAGAGAGAGAAAAAAAAAACAGAATCAGGCATCATAAAGACAACAAATATGGTATAATTTGTCAGCATTAAGCAACAAGAAAAACAAAAGACATACTGGCGGACACATTAATGTTTGGCCATGAATAAAAACAACTCTAGTTCTCCAGTAACACATCTTGGGGAATCTGCATTTGACATGAGACAGTTTTGTCAGTGATAATAAGTGAGCCAGTGATCTCAATTAAGTTTACAGTCTCGTTGCAGTGTTTACTGGAACAAGAACCTTATTTATCATTGTAGGGATGCAGAAACTGCAATTGACTGCCTGATATCTTAGCATCACTTTCAGAAAAAGACCATTCAGTAGACAGCCTTTTGGACAGCTTAAACTCAGCGCTCACAACCACACTCAACATGATTGCTCCACCTATATTAAAACCACATCCCGCCAAGACACAGTCACCTTGGTTTATTGATTACTTGCGTGGTCTCAAGCATAAGGCTAGGCCTAAAACAAAAATTGGCGTAGTTCAAAACTACAATTATTCTACCTCACGTGGTGCGATGCTATTCTAGACTGTAAGCATGCACTACTGGCTACAAAGTGGGCCTATTACTCTGATTTGATCAAGAAAAACAGCCATAATTCAAAGTTCCTGTTTGACATGGTGGCAACACTTATTCATAGACAACCTGTAAACAACTCTCCTTTTACAGCCCAAGACTTTTTAGATTACTTCAAGAAGAAAATATATGGCATTTGGTTGAATAAGATGAAAAGCTGGATGTCCAGCAATTCCTTACTTTTAAACATGGACTAGACTGAAATGATGGTTCTTGGTCCAGTGAGACATCGGCACCAATTTGACCAGTTAATGCTGGCCTAGGCTCGTGTGTCACACATCACACTGACAAAGTGAGGAACCTTGATTTTTGATCCCATGTTGTCCTTTGACCTACATATTACAGATATTACAAGGACTGCTTTCTTCCACCTGCAAAATATTGCAAAGATTCATCCCATCCTGTCTATGGTTGATGCAGAGACTCTGATCCATGCATCTCTCTTCTAGGCTGGATTACTGCAATGTTCTATTTTCTGGTTTACCACAGTCAAGCACATGCTGCTGCCAGACACTTGACAGGAAGCCAAAAGTTCGACCACATTACACCCATTTTGGCATCTCTTCTCTTGCTTCCTGTCTCTGGGAGGTCACATTTTCAGGTTCTGCTATTAACCTATAAAGTTATTCATGGACTAGCACCTCCTTACTTAGCTGACCCAACTAAACCCTTCATACTGGCTCAGACTTTGCATTCTCAGGGAGCAGGACTACTTTGTGTCTCTAGGGTGAGTAAACACTCTGCAGGACACAGAGCCTTATCTTATCGTGCACCTGACTTGTGGAATGATTTCCCTATGGAGATAAAACAGTCAGATTCCATCAAGACATTCAACATTGCAACTACCAACTCCACCAGGTGATTTCATTGATTAACATCACTTTGAGCAGATGGAATCTGTTTTACAGTGAAATCACCTTGTAGAGTTGGTGGTTGCAAGGAAAACCTGCACCCTCTCGGCCTTTTCTGTGATTGAGTTGAATACCCCTGCTGTAAGGGTTGGTAAGGTTAGACCATACTTGTGTGAAGTGCCTTGAGGCAGGTTTGTTGTGATTTGGTGCTATATAAAATTAAATAAATTGAAATTAAAAGTTGAACAGTTTCACAGTTAAAGTATTAACAAAATACAATTTCAGATGTGCGTCTGGAATGAGGTTAGTTTGTCTTTCACTCAGCCAACAGAAAACAACCACTCCAAAACTACAGATAAAACACACGTAATACTGGACTATAAAGACCATTGTTACAATATCACAGCTTCACAGCCCAAATCCTTTTGGGTACAAATGCACACATGGGCATGAAAACAAAAGCACTGGATGGATTCTCGCCTTTCCCAAAAGCCTGTCTCAAATATCAAAAAAGGTAACATGCAGCCATTTGTTTCCCATCCAAACATCTGGTCATTCACAGAATCCCCTGATGCTGTTACAGTAACTGTATGGGGTTTGAATATGGCAGAGAAACAGAAAACAAACACAAATGAGGTCAGACAATGTTTTTTTTATTTAAAACAAATTATGCAAATGTGTTAAAATGAATATATAATGTTTGAGGACTCAGGGCCCTGTCATACCTTGATGATTTAACCAGCGTATGCCGACCATAGTAAAAATGCTGGCATAGGTGGGCGTATGTTTAATAAATTATGCAGCTGTCACACCTTGATGATTTAGCAGGTGTATCCTGACAGCCCCATTTCCACTGAGTGGTTCAGGTCGGTACTACATGATATGACACGTCTTGGAACAGTTAAGTCTGAATTGGTTTGCGTTTCCACCACTGGCAGAACCCTTTTGTTTGGCAGGTGGAACACTTAAATATTGACGAGCACGTCTTCCTGGGTGTGTACGCTGTCATGCACTCTCTTTTCAACACAGAGGCAAAACAGAGTAATTTAACATTTTATTTTTGTCTTGGTGGATCATGGGATTTATTTTCTTCGCCTGCACTGCAGACTGCTGAAGAATCGACTGATATCTGTTGTAGACACTGACATGAATGAATGAGGAGCTGTAACTCTTTCAACATTTAAAATAAGTTAATTTTCTTGTTGCGGCACAAAGAGCCAATGTCCTCTGATTCAGACTGAGAAATGCACATGGAGCAGAAAAACTGTCGAGGGACTTGCTTTAGGGCCCCTTCACACATAACACGGAAGACACAGAAACTGGAAGAAAATCCACAAACCAAAAACAAAATGGGGAACAGTGAAACATTCCACCTGCTGTCGGGCAGGTCTCATGGTCGGACAGGCCTTCACGACACTGCAGCAACGGTTTTGTGCATGCTCGTGTTTGCATGCACAAACACAGTGCGAGCACATGGAACTAAAACACCACAATTTATAATACTTAATTCCTGTTATAAAGAGCGGAGTTAGCCTCTGCCTAGACATACACCAGGAAGTAATGAAATGATGTGGATTACAGTTCTCCCTTTCATGTTTTATATGAATTGCCTGATGGGCTTCTCTCATGAAGACATCAGCTGGGAACTCGTCTCAAGAAGAACCAGCTCTCGTGTCATGAACGCATCAGCTGGCATAGCGTGTGCAGCACGCAGTGCTCCACTGGTGACCACATTGCAAATGTGACAGGTGTTTTAATTATTACAAAGTGGGGAAATCCCACAGTGACACACGCCTCGCGGTGATGCTCAGCATGGCACGATATTCACCAGCGTTGCCGTGCGATATGTTTTAATTTATTCCCACGTGCGGACAGCAAGCTGACGTCCGCGCTACATGGCATAGAGTTGTAAGGTCATGTCCTTCAAAACATGGTACGTGTTCTCCAGCTATGACTCGTGGGTCCAGAGATCTCAACAGCTGCTGCTGTTTGGGACCAGGCCCACCTGTTCTTTCAGCGCACAGAACAAAGTATCAGTCTTTGTTTCTGTGTTCTGTGATCATTTGTTTTAGTTATTTGTTATGTAATTCTGTTTGTAGTTATTGTAGTGATTATTTATATACCTGTCCTGGCTGTGGTCTCTGTGTTTTTAATGTAACACGTTGTGTGCACTAAGCCGTCATTTCCAGCTGTCAGTGTGTTGCTGGGTAGTGATCACCTGAGAGCCACCTTGCTATGATGTGTGCACTCAAATGTGGCTGGCCTGCCCATGTAATCATGTCTGTACATACATATCAGCATTTCATGCATGTGCCCCCCCCCCCCCCCAACCGCATGCCACATGTGTTGCGGGGGTAGCGTAGCGAGCTGCGACACACGCACACACACACACGATACACATGCACACCACATGTGTTGAGGAGGGAGCCAACACTCTGGCATGCCACATGTGTGTTGCTAGGTTACACCACACTTGTGGGCCCCTTAGACACTGGAATTTGGCTGACACCTGCTGAGAAAGGGATCAATTAGGCACTCACTGGGCATTCACTGTCTTTCAGCTGCTTGTGTGTGCGAATGGTTGTGGCGACAGCTGTATGAGGTTTTTGAGACAGTTCCGATTTTTCACGAGTGGAAATGCAATTCCTCTTTCGTGTGCCAGTTGGTTTTTAATCATGTTATGTGTGTAGCGGCCCTTAAAATTGTACATTTCTTCAGACATGACAAGGACTTAAAGTAATTTCAGACATCGTTTTCTAAAATCAGGACGCTTTATGTGGATAAGTTTTCATCAGGCTGTGATGATGAATCTGAATGAAACAAACAGGTAAGATTAAGACTTTTTATTATATGGCTACAACAGTATGCACGCTCTGATTTGCTGATTTTGGTCTGATATTTTCCCATAACAGACCATTACCATGACGATCTGTGCAACAAAAACCGAACAAAGAAATTAGGAGCGACGAGAGGACCATTCTCTCGAGCAAAGTTTGTGATACTGATGAGTTTGAATTGGAGGAATTAACAGCAACCAAGCTTGAAGTGGACATGCAAAATGAAGACCAACAGGATGAAATCACAGCTCTGAACAGTCATATAATAAACAAACTGTTAACCTTGCTTGCTCTGTAAGGAATATGAGACCAAGCAAGCTTGCTGTGCTTGGTCCATACTGTCAACACCTCAGTCTGATATTTTCCCATACGGACCTCTGCTCGGTTAATAATCCTTTAATATTTACTCTGTGTGTGAATGGTTTTAATATTTGAAAGTCTGTTTGCATGAGGACTGCAGCTTTGGACAGCAATCAATGAACGTATTTTGACTCATGAGTAACTTACATGAAACGTGTGTCAACAATCGCACAACTTACCTACAACTTATGTCCTGCCTAGTAACATATGACTCATACCCTGGCACGCGTCGAAAATATTGTGTATGTCCAAAATTCTTTAAGGTACTCGGTGTATTGTGATGTATATCAGCATGTTTCAAATTGCTCTTAACTGATACAATACTTACCCATAACTTATTACACATACACCAGTGTATGCCAGCGTTTTTAATGCAGTCAGCATACGTTGGCTAAAACAGCAAGGTGTGCCAGGGGTGTTATCTTGGCTGAAGAGTTTGTGTCTTTTTGTCATGAAGCAATCTTCTGCTTGCATGGGGAGCATGTTGATGTGTGAGTGTACATACACATCCACACCTTCACATACATACATACATACATCTGACTCTTATACAGTGTATAAGATATATTTCTAAAGAAGAAATGGTAACTATTGCAGTGTAAGCCCTTTATTGGGTGCCCATCCACTTATTAATAACTGCCTCACATTTTTCAATCGAATGCAGTAGATATCAATATCCTCTACCAAACGGTTGAGTGGACCATTAAAGGATTTAACTGTAGTGTGTAGCGGTGAGGTTGCACATTGCGTTATGTCATCTCTGGTCACAATTTTGCTTTCTTTTACATTTTAGCTTCTTTGCTGACAGGGATTCATGCTCCCTTGCCTTCTCTTGTGATAAGCAATATGTATGATCCTCAGTTTCACAAAAATGAGGGTTTACAAACTTAGTCTGGACTAGCAACCATAAAACAGTATATGAACGAGTAACCATTGATTCCTGCATCATTCTTTCTTCAATCTTCCAGCAAAGTTGTAAAATGTGAAAGGCAAAGTACCTGCTATGTACCTTTTTGAGCTACTGCATTAACATGGTATTGCAACATGGTGACCTCCATGAGGGGGCCCACTCTCAAGTGGATATGAAGGCCTCATTCTAAGCTTAAGAAAACATATCACTCACGGTTATGAATGATATATTCAATTTTGGATAATAAACAGCCAAATGAGTTACATTTCTTAAGTGCAGTATGCTATGTGGCTCTACTATCAAGGTCTGGTCTATGTCCACATTTTCTTGTGTTTTGTTGGATTGTTTTAGATTCATTTTGATCACTGCTTCTTTGAATTATACTTTATTCGTGAGTTCCTTTCTATTCCCATTCCTTCTTTTGCTCCTTGTATTAGTGGGTGTGCACTCTCTTTCATGTTCATGTAATCATCCACCTGTGCCTCCTTTGTAAGTAACACATCTGTGTTGTGGATGTTAATGTTAGTCATCATATATTAGAGAAAAGAAAAAAGAGATTTGATATTGAGACCATTTAGTTAAAAGTCAAGGACATGGGCCAAGGTCAGAAATTAGGCCCAATGCAAGATACTTTGAACAGCTGAAGAATTTCTCAAAAGTCATTGTCATCACTGTTAAACAGCCTGGAGCCAACATGAATTAAACACAAAGGAAGGGTTGTGTGTTTGTCCAAGATAAAGTGGTATAATTTTGGATAAAACTGATAAAGTATCAAGGCCACACAGTAGAATTAATTTGTATGACTTGGCACCAAACATGTAAGGTGCCGGTGCTGGACTCGCTGTCCAATTTTGTTTTCATGCTTGTTTGTGGGATTGTTGTGTTGATGTCTTGTTGGAACTCCATGTTCCATGGATCTTGGGCATATTTAATAACGTTTTGTCAGAGTCCTGCCTGTCCTATCTCTCCATATCAGAGGTCCCTGTCCTGTCTTTTAATTTTTTCATCTCCATGCCAAGTCATCTCATTCTCAGTTTTGCACATTTTGAACTATTTTCACTGCTGCTTTCGGTACGTGCTGTCCTACATTTTGGGTTCAGATTTTCAATCATCATGACATCTATAACGGAGTTTGAATGTCCCCACCCGCCGGGGTGTCATTTATAAGGCATCACCTCCATAAAATATCCCCTTTACATCACAATCAACTTAATGTGCCCACATAAAGACCTTCAATACCCGAACAATTAGCCATAAATACTCCCTATAAAGCACTTAATGAATATTTAAATGCACATAAAGACACATTCAGGCATCACAGCAGCTTGTTAACATGCTCCACATGTGGATGTGTCCAAGCATGGGTATTATTACTCTACTTTTCCTATGTATCCTGATGGTTTGTGAACAGAGATGACTTATAAAACTGACTTTAACAGCTATGATGTTTAATAAGCAGACAACTAATACCCTTTGTGCTGCCTACAGCCTGTCTGCTTTATTCCAGAATAAGTGGACACAGTTATACATACATACATGGGTTTACAACATTACACAATCGATACTGCGAGGAGGAGGCTGCGTCAGTCACAGTCAGTCAGAGCTGCGTGTCGTCAGAGCGAGCTGCAAAAAGTTTGTACCTGAGTTTTCAGAGGTGGTGTTTGTAGTTGCCATCTGCCACGCTGGTGTTTGCCAACCCGGACAGTGGGAATACCACCTCAACCGGCAACTTAGCCCCGCGACTGGACAGCAACAACGTCCGAGGCCCGCTCAACGTGGTGAATTCACTGAGGCCGCGCGCTGCGTCATTAGAGCCGCGCGTCACGAGTGCCGCTTCCCCGAGGCCTCGTGCAGCCACCGCGGATCCATCAGCGCGGAAACACCGAGGCCGCGCGGCACCAGCGCAGTGCAGATCCATCCCGGTGACAAACAACACAGGCTGTTAACATCGGCGATCGACAAGCTGCTCATAAACCGACCATGGGGCCTAAGAAGGTTCTGACAGCGGAGGAAGGTGACGATATTAAAAAATCTCTGGACTTTTTATCAGAGGAGATTTCTGTTGTGAAGCAGCAACAGAAATCAATCATGGATCTGGTGGAGGAGGTGAAGGCATTACGGCTCCAGAATGCCGAGAAAGACCGGCATCTGGTGCAGCTGGAAAATAGAGTGGCTGAATTGGAGCAGTACACCAGAATCAACGACGTCATCATCACAGGTCTTCACATCAAACCACGGTCCTACGCACGGGCGGTAACAGATGAGAGCGGAGGGGAGCCCAGTGAACAGGAGGTCAGCTCTGTGGAAAAACAGGTTGCTGATTTCCTCCTATCTAAAGGTATAGAAATGGATTTAAATAACATTGAAGCGTGCCACCCTCTGCCCCGGAGAAATGACGGTGATAAACGAACCGTCATCATGAGATTCATCAACAGAAAACACAAAACAGCACTGTTAAAACAAGGAAGAAAACTGAAAGGGACAAACGTATTCATCAATGAACATCTCACCAAACGGAATGCCGACATCGCCAGGAAAGCACGCTTCTTGAAGAAACAGGGAAAAATCCAGCACACATGGACTTCAAACTGTAAAATATTCATCAAACTGAACGGATCACCAGAACAAGCAAAAGTCATGGCAATAAGGAACATCGAGGAGCTGGACAAATATGAACAATAGTGTTTCTTAAAGCGAGGATCTGGACAGATATGACCAATAAGGTATGAGGACACAAACACATCACAACACCATGACACAGACCAGAGGAACCTATTCATCTACTACCTATTCATCTACATCTGGAGACAAGAAGGATATAACTCAAAGGATTGCTGATCATGGAAAAGTAGAACTGAGAACATTTAAATACACAGACCACAATGTACTGGACTTGGAGCACGATATAGACCCAGACAATAATTTCTTCTCAAATATCAATGACAGTTGTTGCTATTATACAGATGAACAGTTTAATCGGATCATTAAAACGGATAACAAATTATCAATAATCCATTTCAACAGCAGAAGTCTATATGCAAACTTTAACAACATTAAAGAATATTTAAGTCAGTTTAAAAAAATATTTAACATAATTGCTATATCAGAAACATGGATCAATGAAGATAAAGGAATGGATTTTGAACTGGATGGATATGAATTTAATTGTGTAAACAGAAAGAATAAGAGTGGAGGAGGAGTGGCTGTGTATGTGGATAAGAACATGGATTATAAAATAGTAGACAATATGACAACTGTGATTGATAACTTATTAGAATGTATAACTATTGAAATATGTGAAGAAAAAAGCAAAAATGTATTAGTCAGCTGTATATATAGAGCACCAGGATCTAGTATTGAAACATTCACTGACTGTATGGGAAAAATGTTCTCAAAAACTAATCAAAAAACTGTGTTCATTTGTGGTGACTTAAATATTGATCTGCTCAATCCAAATAAGCATAAAATAACAGATGAATTTATCAGTATAATGTACAGTATGAGTTTATATCCAAAAATCACCAGGCCAAGCAGAATTACATCCCATAGTGCCACCTTAATTGATAATATATTCAGCAATGATATTGAGAATAACACTGTGAGTGGATTATTAATCAATGACATTAGTGATCATCTACCAGTTTTCATCGTTTATAATAGAAACCATCGGCGGAATCAGCCAGAGGAGAAAATAAAATACAGGCGAGTGCGGACAGAGGAAAACATGAACACACTAAAGAAGGATTTACAGGAGCAAAACTGGGAAAAGGTATACAGTGAAAGTGATGTTGATAGTGCATATGAAACTTTTTTACAAATATTTACATCATTATATGATAAAAATTGTCCAATTAAACAAGACTACAGAAAACAAAAAATCCAAGCTCGACCATGGATGACGAAAGGGTTACGAAATGCATGTAATAAGAAAAATACACTGTATAGAGAATTCATAAAACTAAAGACTAAAGAGGCAGAAAATAGATATAAGAAATACAAAAATAGATTAACTAATATTATACGGGTATGTAGGAAGGAATATTATAGTAACATATTATATAATAACAAAAACAATATTAAAGGAATATGGGATATATTAAATAGCATTATCAAAAATGGTAATAAAAAACAGAGTTACCCTCAGTATTTCATTGATAATAATGTCAAGAAGGAAAATAAGGATGAGGTAGTCAACGGTTTTAATAATTTTTTTGTAAATATTGGACCAAGCTTGGCAGAAAAAATTCCCGATTCCCAACCTGAGGATTGGGATAATAATCTCATAGAAAGAAATCCCTGTTCAATGTTCCTCACAGCAGTGGATGGAAATGAAATTATAGACATTGTGAATAATTGTAAATATAAAACATCTACCGATTTAAATGAAATTGATATGGTGGTGGTAAAACAGGTCATTGAATGGATTGTAGAACCATTAACATACATCTGTAACTTATCATTTCAAACCGGTAAATTTCCCAATCAAATGAAAATAGCTAAGGTTGTGCCGCTGTATAAGACTGGGGATAGACACCACTTCACAAATTATAGACCTGTTTCTTTGCTTCCACAATTTTCCAAATTATTAGAAAAGTTATTCAATAATAGATTAGACAAATTCATAAATAAACATAAATTACTTACTGATAGTCAATATGGATTCAGAGCACATAGTTCAACATCACTTGCATTAATAGAATCAGTTGAGGAGATTACAAACGCCATAGACCACAAATTACATTCAGTTGGAATATTTATAGATCTTAAAAAGGCTTTTGATACAATTAATCATGACATATTAATCAATAAACTTGAACAGTATGGGATTAGGGGGTTGGTGTTGCACTGGGTGAGAAGCTACTTAAGTAACAGAAAACAGTTTGTGAAGTTGGGGGAATATACATCATCATGCTTGGACAATGCTTGTGGCGTCCCACAGGGGTCAGTATTGGGTCCAAAACTGTTTCTAATTTATATAAATGATATTGTCAATGTTTCCAAAATATTAAAATTAGTATTATTTGCAGATGACACAAGCATTTTTTGTTCAGGGGGGGATTTGCAGGAGTTACTGAGGAGGATCAGTATGGAAATGGGAAAATTGAAAATATGGTTTGACAGAAATAAATTATCATTAAACTTAAGTAAAACAAAATACATGTTATTTGGCTATTGTAATACAGATATACAGGTTCAGTTACAAGTCGAGGGGGTAGATATTGAAAGGGTACATGAAAATAAGTTTCTGGGGGTGATAATAGATGATAAGATAAACTGGAAGACTCATATAAAACATATACAAAGTAAACTGTCAAGAAGCATTTCAGTTCTAAACAAAGCGAAACATATTCTGGACCACAACTCACTCCGCATTCTTTACTGCTCACTGGTTTTACCATATTTACAGTACTGTGCAGAGGTATGGGGTAATACTTATAAAGGTACAACACAATCACTGTCAGTAATGCAGAAAAGAGCTATAAGAATTATTCATAATACTGGCTATAGAGATCATACAAATCCACTATTTTTACAATCCAAATTCTTAAAATTCACAGACTTGGTTCATTTTCAAACAGTACAAATTGTGTATAAAGCAATAAACAATTTACTTCCAGCAAATATTAAAAATATGTTTTTTAACAGATCAGGGGATTACAGTCTGAGGGGGAAATTTAATTTAAAGCATCAGTGGGCACGAACAACATTAAAAGGTTTCTGTATTTCTGTCTGTGGGGTGAGGATGTGGAACAGATTGGGAGTGGGGCTCAAGCAATGTCCAAGCATGAACCAGTTCAAACAGCGGTACAAAAATATGGTTTTTTCTGGGTATAGGGAGGAGGAAGGGTAATGAGGGTTAGGGTGTTTTTGTTGTTTGCTTCGGCTTGTAAATATATAGTATTTTGTATGTAAGTAGGTATGTGTAGGTGTATATTTATGTTTGTGTATATATATGTGTATATATGTATATGTGTATATATGTGTATGTTGATGTGTATATGTATGTGTGTGTATATATATGTATATATATATATATTGATATCGGTTTAGGTGTGTAGGAATTTATGTGTATATGTGGCAAAGGGTATTACTGGTTGTGGGGAAGAAGGGGTAGGGATAAATAAGCTGATGCTTCACCCTACCCCTTTTCGGACATGTTGGGTACACAGTAGGAACTTTTTTGTTGTTGTCTTTACTGAGCTATCTTGTAATTGTTGTTGTATCAAATGTTCGAAATAAACAGTTTTCATTCATTCATTCATTCATTCAGTTAATCCAGCCATCACAGAACATCTGCGCCATTATACCTTTATGTATTTACAGCCCAGTCACAAAATGTTTGATAATATGGAAAATGTAAAACAGACAAGCAAACAAAAGTCATTCTTACATTTTCATTAACTTCTATTTCATTGCAGAGAATATGAACCCAAGATGTTTCAAGTCAGCTTTCGCTTGTGACTATACATCAATTCCATAAAGCATTGACCAATTTGCATTGTTGATATTCATTCTCTCTTCAAAACATGTTTTGGCATTGACAATACAAAGTGATGGAGTGTGTCAGGTGTTATATTGACCCATTCTTACTGCAAACATGACTTAGGGCCATGACTGCAAACATGACTTTGCACATAACACGAAAGACGCAGATACCGGAAGAAAATCCACAAACCAAAAATGAAATAGGGAACCACGAAACATTCCTGCTGTCATGAGGGACGCACGGTCATACAGGTGTGCACGATACCATGGCCACGGTTTCATGCACGCTTGTGTTTGCGCGCACGATCACAGTGCGAGCACGTGGAAAGTCGCGCACACAGCAGCAGTGGGAAAAATGAATAAAACACCACAATTTATAAAACTTATTTCCTGTTATAAAGAGCAGATTTAGCCTCTGCCTAGATGTACACCAGGAAGTAATGAAATGACATTGATTATTGTTCTCTCTTTCACGAATTCATGAATTACCTGATGCGCTCGAGCTGACCGGCTCCCGTCTCATGAAGAGCCAGCTCTCGCGTCGTGAACACATGCAGCCGGCATGGCGTGCCCAACGCGCAGTGATCCGCTGCAAATGTGATCTGTGTTTTATTTATTACAATGCAGTGAAAGGAAATCCCGCAGTGACACACGCCTCGCAGGGGTGTCCCGTGGGATGATTTCCTGCATGTCACAATATTCACCAACGGTGCGCTGATGCAGCGGTCAGCTGAAGTAATATGTGTTTTTACTTATTTCCATGCAAGGACAGCATGCTGACATCCGTGCTTCACGCTGTAGCTATGCGACTTAATATCCTACAAGCCACTAGAGGTATTCCCGAGCTATGACTTGCAAGCACAGATATCTGAACAGCTGCACATCGCAGGGGGACACACCCACCTCTGTCAGTGGATCTTGGCAGGTCACAGAAAAAAAATTCTCACTCTGTTGCTTTGTTCTGTGATTTCATTTAATGTATGTATTATTATGTGTTTTTCCTGCATCTGTCTAATGTCTGTGTTTATAATTTGACACCTTGCGTGCACGGTCACATCCAGCTGAGAGTCTGCGGTCAGCTGACATGCGCCATATGTCCACAGAAAAGCATATGAGCAAAGCGATCACACAAGAAGAGCTCACACCTTCACCCTTATGTGGTGTTTTATTTAATTTCCACTCTCTGTCTGTAATGTAAACTACATTTTATGTGGTGGAAGTGACATCAGCCGGCCGGGTGGCTTCGCACCGTGCCGCACGCTCAGACGCTTGCTGGTCGTCATGAGGGCATGAGCGCCCGCACACATGTGCACGGTGTGTTCTCCAGCAGAGCTGCAGGACACAGCGATCAGGTGGTCCAGCAGTGCACTGCCAGCCCAGTCTCACGTTTTTGTTTCGTGCTCCCGTCACAAAATGAGTCAAATTTTTGTGATTTTTTTTTAACTCACTAACCCTACTCCTTCCCCCAACCCTAACCATAACCACCCGACCCCCCCCCCCCCCCCCCCACTTCACTTTTAATTTTGTGCAGCCATCACGGAGTGTATTAGAATGAATTTGTGCTGCCGTGACAAAAATGAGGCGCTTTTCGTGACAATATCTTGAACCAATAGATTAATTTATATTTTGTGCTGCTGAATCATGACATGGCGTGAGACTGGGTTGGCACTGTGCTGGACAGAGACCGCACTCTGGGACCTTTCACCACAGCTGACAATGTTGGATTCATGGTGTGTGTGTGTGTTGGTGGGGAGGTAACGCCATTTGTGTTTGGGGGTGCAGATGATGACACACTCCACACTACACATGCCATTTGTGTGTGTGTGTGTGTGTAAGGGGGGGAGTCTATACAGTTACACCCATGTGTGTTGCTAGGTGAAGGCACACTCGTATTACACTTTGACAATTTTCACAGACAGGCCGAATGTGATCACCTGCTGTCTACTATCATACCAGGTGCATAAATAGCCCCACCTTTTCTAAGTGTGCACCGAGCAGTGTTAGATGTTCATGTATAACACCTGGATTTTGGCTGACATGTGCCAAGAGGGGGATCGAATGAGCATGTGGAGGGCATAAGCTGTCTTCCGGCCGCTTGTGTGTGCAAATGGTTGTAGCGACAGGTGTACGATGCGTTTGAAGTGGCTCAGATTTTTCATGCAATTCCTCCTTCGTGCACTAGTCGGCTTCAATAGTGTTATGTGTGAAGGGGCCCTTAAGGTGTGCAACAGCATGGGTTTTTTGTTGTTGCATTTTTTGTTTCAAAATTCTCAACACATTCTGTGTTGGGGACAGATCAGGACTGCAGACAGGCCAGTTCTTTATCCATTCACACTCCTTCTGCAGTCATGCCTTTGTAATGTGTGAAGAATGTGGTTTCAGATTGTCCTGTTGAAAAATCAATGGACATCCCTGAAAAAGATATCTGGATTGCTCTGAAATCTCAATGTACTTCTCTGCATTAATTCTGGCATCACAGAAGTGTAAATTATGTCTGCCAAGGGCACTGACAAAAGCTACATAACATGACAGAACCTCACTTTTGGAATTGTTGCTGATAACTGACTGGTCCCCTTTGTCTTTGGTCTGGAGCAGATTGTGTCTATTTCTTCCTAAAATTATATGGAATACAGAATTGTCAAACCACACTGTGGCCATACTGTGTGATGGTCTAACCCAGATGCCTCCAACCCCAGAGATGCCCATGCTTCTTCTGGACAAGGTTAGCATAAGGTTACCTTTTTGCACATTAAAGATTTAAGTGGCATTTGTACATATAACTCCATAGTGTAGTACTTGACAAAGGTTTCCCAAATTAATCACTTGTTGATGTGGATATATCAGCTATTGATAAATGATGATTTTGCCACAGTGCCATCTGCACACTAAAATTGTTCCAGATTCTTTACATTTTTTTTAATGATATTATGCACTGTAGAGGTAGAAATACGCAAATCTCTTCAGATCTTCATTTCTAAACATTTCAATAATTTTCTCATGCAATAAGTAGACCTGGGTTTGAATTCCACTCATTCTACCTGTTTGCATTCTTGAACAAGACACAATCTACATTATCTCAGTCTACCCAGCTGCATATGGGTGCCACCCTTGGCTGGGGAAGTAACTTGCATCAGAGTGGTGTTCCATCCAGGGGAGTCATAGACTTTCATCTGCTTGATGGCAGAGAATCAGGACATAAGCAACGGCATCAATGGACCTCAGGGTCTATGCATAGGACTTTTATGAATTTCATCCTTTTTTGAATAAGGCTGTAACATGACAAATTCCGTCAAAGGTGAAGCATGGTGAATACTTTCCAGATACACTGTTCTCCCATGAGTAATGCCTTAATTTTGTTTAGTTGATAAAAAAAGATGACTGAAAATGCTGTAAAACATGACAGAAGTATTATTATAACAGGAAAAAAGACAAGTCCAATGAAGATCTGAATTCATATGCAGAGTTAGGGGTTAATCGCTGCTTTCTTGAAAGTCGCATAACAGTGCATAAAGGCACATTTAAGCCCACAGTTAAATACGGCTATACTGTAAAGAGAGCCTTCTCTCTATACACTCGACATCAATTTTGTTTTCTGAGAACCTAAGGATACTTATGAAATGGAGCAGTAACACTGGAGATCATAGGGCAGTGTAGCCAAACTTTAAGTGAGATCCAAGCCTAGAAAAAAGTGTGTCAAGAAGTGTGATGCACTTGTGTGAAGCGCCTTGAGACAGCTTTTTTGTGATTTGGTGCTACATAAATGAAAGAAACTGAAATGGAAGAAGACCATCAACATTTGTGAAATATTCTGACAAAGGTTTAAGTATTTGATGGCCTCACAGACCACCTCTATTGACACTGCTGCTTCTGCTTTTGTTTCTATTGTGGTAGAAATATTATATCGATTTATTTGACCGTCAACAATAATCAAAAATAATACATAATAAATTAATAATAAATTAATAGTAACTTTCAAGACAGTCTGCAGTGCCATCTAGTGGGTACTTTTTTGACATCTGTACCAATGTAAGGGCCCCTTCACACATAGTGCAAATTTGGTCGATTTGTGTAGAAAGTGCACATGAAGCAGTAATTGTGTGCAAAACGTGTAATTTCATAGCTGCTTCCAATGGCTCATACACCTGTTGCTACAACTATTTGCGCATACCAGCAGCTGAAAGACAGTGTGTGCGCTGTGTGAGCCCATCAATCCCTGTCACGGCAGGTGTCGGGCAAATTACAGATGACATGCACGAACATCTAACAGCACTCACTTGGCACTTAGAAAATGTGTGGCCATTCATACTATCATCACAAAAACAGTCTGCAGACAATCACTGTCGAGCTGGCAGTTAAATTTGTCTAAGTGCTCCAAGACTGTGAAATTGCCGAGTGCACATGTGGCATGCCAGAGGATTGGCTCCCCGTGTGCACACGTGTGCGTATGTTTCGCACGCTCCCCCAACACAACACATCTGTGCATGTGGTTCACCCCCCACAGGTGAGGCATCTCTTATCTGATCACAGAGTGACATCTTGCTCTGTGCACTGACAGGGCAGGAGGCATGGCTGGCTGCCCACAGCTGCTGGGACATCTCAGCTTCTGGACATCACAGCTGCAGCACACGTCCCATGTTTTGACGTGGGACGTGTGGAAATACATAAAAACATATATCGCTTTTGCGATGGGAGGAGAAACGAGCCATCAGTCCATTTGGACACACAGCAGGCGATCTGAATGTCACGTCTGACAGGACACGCGTGTCGGGCCGTGAGGGCTGTGAGCGCAGCAGCAGGACAAGCCAACAGTATGACAACTACACCACTTTCTGTCACATATCAGCAGAAATACACCGGAACAAATGCTGTTCGGTCTGGATTGTAATCTGATTGGTTTGTGCTCTGATGTAATAATTATCCACATCTCACTTATTCTCACTTATTCCTAGATGTTAGCACTCATCATATTCCTAATGGTTTTCAAAAACATTTGTGCATTATTTCTCAATGTTTAAAAAATAAAGAAACGAAAATCATGATTGTGCCCTGTTAATATGCTCCACTCCAAAAGTTAATGGTGTCCCATACCCCACCCTTCTACCAAGTTTCATGAGCATCAATTTAGTACTTTTTGTGTAATCTCACGAACAAAGAAACAAATGAGCAGGCAAACAGCTCAAAAAGCATTACCTTTTTGCTGGAAGTAATGAGCCTTAACTCCCATTTGCACAGAAGGACTGAAGACAAATTGCACAGAACAACTTGATTTCATCAAAGTACAATTTAATATGGGTGTCTGAGTCTTCACACACAGATCTGGCAGTCTAGAATACATAGAGCATTTCAACACGGGACACCGCTCATCAGTGTTTCTCAACTTTTTTCCTGCGCATTTTCCATCCGCTCAGTCAGATGTGTTCAGCTAATTAATGTTTGTTGAACAACCATGAAGAAACATACAACTTGATTCAGAAAGGCAGAAATGAATTTGGTCCTTGGTAGATGTATGCAGAAATGCCCTTAGCTGTCCTTTTTTATTTGCATTCCATTGTACAGCAGGTCAAACCCTCTATGTGTCACAGTGTGGAGGTACTGCACAGTTATTGCCAGTTGTCAGGCAACACTTTTGCTGCGGTGTAAAACAGTCTGTCTGAGGCTGCGCTGAGGCAACAACCTTCAAGTCCTCTGGTCATCCTTGAGTTGAATAAAAGGAAATAGCATGCATTGGTTATACATGTTTGAGTGCGTCGCTCCTTGTTTGTCAAGAGCTTACTTGAAAGGGTGATTCCCATCTCAATGTGGCTTTCCACATAAAAAACTTCAGACACAGAATTGGAAATTCAAAAGCCTGTTGTTACAAGGATGGTCCTATGAATACCGAAGGCACACGACGCACAAACGCGTAAGAACAAAACAGTCGTGCCACCCACCAGGCAAATACCACGAGAGGACAAATTGGAAATTGAATCATAAGCTATAAAGAGCCAAGGCTGGGTTCAGCTGTGGAAGAAAAGAGCGATGAGATGGAGGTGGGGAGGAGAAAAGAAAGAACGACTGCATTAAATAAAAGTTTGTTCTTTCTCTCCTGCCCCTGTAGAAATTCACACTGTGCTACCTGATTGAAATTTCCTGGTTTAATAGCTGTGAAATAAAGTAAAAGTTGGGAAGAGAAGGAAAAAGAGAATAGGCCACAGAGAGCAAAAAAAAGAAATGGAGTGATCAAATGGAAATGCAAAGGAAGGTGGCATAAAAAGCAGCAGATATATGGACCTCATGGCAGAAAATTTACTGTGTGCCTTGTAAAACTGGAATCAGGGCTAATTAGCCATTATTTTATTAAAAGGCTACCCTGTTACTGATAATCCACATAATTACAATATTATATAATCTACACTGTGATATAACCAAAGGCAGAGCATACGTACAGGGTTCAGTGTTGCAAGAGAGACCATGCAGCTGTACCAGTGTGGGTCTGTGCAGGGTTGGCTGCTGAGCTAACAGATAACGATTAGCACTAATGAATGTCATGAGAAGGCCCCAATGAGGTAATCTCACAGCACAGCCAGAGGAAACTCTCCATTTACACCAATTAGTGCTAACACATAATCAGACAGTGACCACAGCAGCCAGGCACAACCTGTAAAGTAATGGTTTTGCTGTAAACTCAGAGGGCTTTGTTTATGCACTGCCAAAGAGTTTACACTGGGCTCCTTTTTCACAATCATCCTCTTAATCACAGTTATTCTCCTTTCTGCATTTTCTAAGGCTGGTCAAAGGATCAGGGGAGGCAAGCACAGTGGGTCTGATCTTTCACCTGGTGCAAAGCAGTGCACAGTGCAGAACAAGTGCAATGGCACTTGCACTTGTTAACATCCACATGCTGACAGACACGCATTCAAGGAAGCATGCAGCCACGCACACGCATTTAGGCACACATGCAAGTAGGCATGCAGGCAGGCAGGCACATGCACAGAGAAGCATGCACAAACACACGTAGACACACGCAAGCATGCAAGGCAGACACAGACGTATGTGCACACACACATGCACACACGTGTACATACCTCATTTTGCAAAGCATCAGTCTATTTTGTCTCTTTAGCAAAAAAATATCATTACTTGCATAGTAGCTCTGATGGCAGAATTATTATCTTGCATCCCTCTAGCTGAGTTAAATCAGAAAATATCAATCAACATTCAGCACAAAATGAGGTAAAACCTCTCCGTGTCCGCTTCCAATATTATCAACTGAATGTAGGTCAGCTCTTTATTTTTACACCCACAGCTAAATTCAGGAGCAGATAAATTCATGTATGTTGCATTTGGAAGCATAATGACTCCAAGTGTCACTTACTTCCAGGTACAGAACTGTCTGCATGAAGGGACTCGAATGAGTTGGTCATGTCTGCCACATGTAAGCTGTGTGCTGTGATTTTACTTTTTTTTTTTTTTAAATGAAATGCATATAACTGACCTTAAATTATGACTCTGTATGAAATTATGTCATTTGAGAAAAAACACTGCGAAGGATATACCATGTGTTTAAAAAATATATAAATCTAAAACTGGTGGATGAAAGGACACATACCGAAACATATTTGGCAAGCTAATATAAATCATTGAAAGTCTTAAAACATGTAATTGTTGTGAAAGTGACGTGACACGGACCCACAACAGGGGGCGTTAATGAACGGACAATGGATAAGCCAAAAACGTAACAATTTAATGTTGTGAATCGCACAACAACGTACAAACAATAACAATATGGTGGACTGTCAATCATACACCAGGTGACGTGTGGGCAGGCTCGAAGATAGAAGACGCCTGGAGAGAGAAGAGCTGGATCCCCACACAGCTTCCACCACCAACGGAGCTGAAGAACAACGGAGCCGCCAAGCTCTGCGCCCCAGGTGGCCGCTGTCTTCAGCAGTCAGACCCGGTACTGCTGGCAGAAAACAGAGACAGTCCAGATGAGTGTGAGTTCGCACACTCAGTAATCCCACAGTCTGTCTTAAGTAAAGGAGGGAAAACCTCCACCTCCAATCACACACACTCGTGCAGCTCCTGGTCAACCACTTATCTAAGTTGGGGTGTGAGGCGAAGCCGTCGCTGTCACACCACACGCCAATCCTCCAGATAAGGAAACACTCCAGGAAAACGGCTGCAAATAGAAGTTCAGGTTAAACACACACAGTGTCAGGCAGCAGAGAAATTACCTGAATGGTAGTTGATTTCTCGGCGAGGAGGTGGAGTTGCAGTCCGGTCTTTGTAGTGGTGGTGATGGGTGACAGCTTGTGTTGATTGATGACAGCTGTCACCTCCAGCAAAACCGACGCCCTCTCGTGCTTGGAGCCCGCACTCCAAGCAGGGCGCCATCTTGTGGTGGTGGGCCAGCAGTACCTCCTCTTCAGCGGCCCACACAACAGTAATAGCTTGGATCCAAAAATACTCCTTTGACAGTGAGATGAGGCATCCCAAAACAAAAACACTATCTCAAAGAAACAACTTGTTTCTGCGCTGCTTACTTTAACTGGAAATTCACTGATTGCCACGCCCCTTCTCGATTTGGACAGGTGAAATCTGTTACACAGACCGCGTGTGTGTGTGTGTGTCTGTTGGTAGGAGTGTCACTGGAAAATCACCTGTTAAATAGTTCAAATTTTCTTTAAAGGAATTCATCATCATCAAAATCATCATGCGTGTTGTGAAGTATCATATAGCACAGTGATGCATTCAAGTTCTGCTTTCAAAATCTTACAACAGTTTCAAATTTAACTGGCTTGCAATTTTGTTGGGAAGGTGAACATAGTAGAAAAAACAATAATCCAAAAGACATGCAAACATGCTAAATCCTCACATTTTACAGTCTGCACTATATATATATATATGTGTGTGTGTGTGTGTGTGTGTTTGTGTGTGTGTGTGTGTGTGTGTACAGTATAGTCCACAAAGTTTACTAAGGAGTGGCTTCTTTCTGGCCACTGATTGGTGGATTGCTGCAAAGATGGTTGCCCTTCTGAAATGTTCTCCTCTCTCCACACAGGATTGCTAGAGCTCTGAGAGAGTGACCATCGGGTTCTTTGTCACCTCCCTGACTAAGGCCCTTCTCTCTGATCGCACAGTCTAGACAGGCAGCCAGCTCTAGGAAGAGTCCAGGTGGATCCGAACATCGGATTTGGACCTTTTAAAGCAGCAGCAATGTTTCTGTACCCTTAACCAGATTTATGCCTCGAGACAATCCTGTCAGAGATCTACAGACAACTGGGCACTGGTGTGTCATTTAAGGGTGGGCACTAAAGGGGTAAAATATGATGCATATGATGTAATTTCTCTACTTCCAAGGGGGAAAAACTGCATTTTTGGGGAAATTATACACAAAGTGAAAATACAAAGAAAAAGTGATGATGCGGTGGGAAAGTGGACATGTCTTGCGGTTTGTTTATGACCCGGAGCACAAACATGTCAAAGTGGTTTTGCAGGTGACAAATCAAAGCTACTCTGGTTAGCTGTGTAGGCTAACACTTGCCGACACGACGTCTCCCATTTGCCTCATCTTCCCTTCTCCACTAGGGGAACCAAAAAAAAAACACTTTTTGTGACTACAGTCAAAAACAAAACAGTACACCATTTTTCCATGAGAAGTTATGCTGAGTATATATTATTGCACAGTGGGAGCGGAAGTCCCCATAAGTGGTCAAATCCCGCGATATCACGCAGGATTCAAACGAGACTGCAGTGCCCTATTCCTTTTGACTTCATGATTGGTTTGTGCTCTGACATGCACTGTCAACTGTGGGACCTTATATGTATACAGGTGTCTGCCTTTCCAAATCATGTCCAATCAACTGAATTTACCCCAGGAGGACTCCACCACTTGAGATGTAGAAAAATGTCAAGGGTGATCAGTGGAAACAGGATGCACCTGAGCTCAATTTTGAGCTTCATGGCAAAGGTTGTGAATACTTATGTATCCACACCCTCACACTTTGCTTATGATTGCTTATATTTTTATTTTTAATAAATTTACAAGAGTCTCAAAATAATCTTTTCTTCACGTTGTCAATATGAGATATTGTGTGTAGAACTTTTGGGGAAAAAAGAATTTTATTCATTTTGGAATAATGCTGTAACACAGCAAAATGTGGAAAAAGTGAAGCGCTGTGAATAGTTTCTGGATGCATCGTATGGTCTCATATCATATGGCACTTTATGGTCCCATATTCTATGTTTCTTTATGTTCTCATATGATATGGTCTTTTGTGGTCCTATATGATATGGGCTTTTATGTTCTCCTATGGTGTTGTCAATCATAAGAGCTCTTGACCCTTGGGGTCTGTAGCCCTGCTGGCAAATCTACATACAAAATTTTTTATGTTTCTAGGACTGCATTTATATAGCGCTTTTCCATCTGCTTTACAAATAATGCCTCACATTCACCCCAATGTGAGGGTGCTGCCATATCACTACACACCGGGAGCAACTAGGGGATTAAGGACCTTGCCCAAGGGCCCTTACTGATTTTCCGGTCAGGCTGGGATTTGAACAGAGGATCCTCTAGTCTGAAGCCCAATGTTTTAACCACTAGACCATCAACTTCCCTAGAACTGGAGTTGCTTCAGGAAGGGCATCCACCATCGCCTATGGTCCTTTCGACTACATTTTGCAGGTCAGGACTGAAGCTGAACTGATAAAAGCTGATAATATAAGCAGGTCTGTTCAAGAGACTCTTGTGCATACTGACACTGTGAGAAACACAAAGATTTACTGTTTGCTCACTTTCAACAGTTTGTTTTCAGAGTGGCTCACAATGCACAGCAAGTTTTTCAACAGCTGAAATATTCAAATGCACCATAGTTTTTTCAGCCAACATAGTAAAAGCTTGGATTGGCTGTGAGACAAATTCTCCGGATGGGCGACATGCTTAAAGACATTTTGGGGATCCTGGAAAGAATCCTGGAAGCAAATAAATAACAAAATGTCTGGTTTTTATGGGTTTATCCTATTCCTTGAGGAAAGAATCACTGCTAAAAGTAGTGAAACAAATAAAGAAAAATGAGTCATAAAATATATGCAGAGCAGATGGCCTGCCTTTAATAACCCAATCACATCCTCACACTCTGCTTCTGTTTATATGTTGACCTGGTTGTTCAGGCAGAGGCCATGATTCATGCTGCCTACTTGCAGAGTATATCTCACCGTCTGGCATCACCTTTCTACTTTCACAAATATTTATTTTCCATATTTGTTAGAATAGAACAGCTACAAACACACTTCCTCCTGGTAGGATGTTTTTGATCTTCTTGTTCAATATTTCAGCCAACAGGTTTTCTGACAGATGTTAAAAAATATATGTTTCGCAACACTACATCCCCAGAATATATAATGGAATCATGTGAGTCGGAATAAAAACAAACTTTCCTCTGTGATGCAGCATGCAAGATGAGAATACAAGAGCTGTGTAGTCAGTTAATTACAATTATAAAATTGTAAAAAGACAAGAATTCATGGAAAAACCAATGTGTGCTTGGCCAAGCATGCACTGAGTAGTGACAGTGAGGATATGGAATATGTGGCTGTGATTTCTTCATTCACAGTTATGGTTGTCTTGGTGGCTTCCCTCATGAGTCCCATTCGTGTATGCTCATTCAGGCTGCTTATACTGTGCTCTACTCTTTCCATTTCTCAACTACGCATTCACCAAAACCCCACTGACTAAAATGTGACCTAGGAATGTTCATGTCACTACTGTTTGAACTTGAAAAAGAACAAGTGGCTACAAAACTGATGTGTTATTGTGTTATAATAAAGGGGGGAGTAAAATCCAATAACAACATTGAGCTTGTATCACATAAATGTGGCTGAGTGATGAATGTGATTGAGTGAGTGACTCTTTGGGTGTGTTAGTCCATTCCAGCCAGATTGTCTAAGTAATCACTCTAAAACAATAAATGTCATCATTTTATAGATCCCTAACGTAACGGGATATATGAAGAGGACAATTTCATTCAAATTGAATGAACTTTGAAGAACCCGATCAATTAAAAAAGCATTTTGTTTAAATTATGTAATATCCCATAGATCTGGCATCCTGTCCAGGGTGTACCCCACCTCATGCCCTATGACTGACGAGATAGGCTCCAGCACCCCATGACCCTTAATTGGAGTTTGTTGATATAGAAAATGAATGGATGGGTATCCCATAGATGTGTCTACTAGCTGCTGGATGTGATGCCTGTCTTCATGTGAGTTAACAAGTAAAGGC
The DNA here is from genome assembly GCF_902500255.1 of Thalassophryne amazonica. NCBI lineage: Eukaryota > Metazoa > Chordata > Actinopteri > Batrachoidiformes > Batrachoididae > Thalassophryne > Thalassophryne amazonica. Next base: position 72,327,936 of record NC_047108.1, read on the forward strand.
AGCAACCGCAGGGGGAAGCATGATGCCCATTATATTGTCAAATATGAGATGAAATATACAACAGAATAGGAAAGTAAAACTGGAATTAAACAATGGGGAGAACATGTCAATTGGGATGACACCAAATCTTGTTGTCTGTACTACAAATTATTTATGGCTGAGAGTCTGCAGAGTCTGCATGTAAAGGAATTTAATTCAATTCAGTTCATTTACATAGCACCAAATCACAACCAAGTTGCTGCAAGGTGCTTCACATAGGTATGGTCTAACTTTACCAACCCACAGGAACATATAATGTGCTGACTTGCCACCTGCTGAACACTGGCACCTGCAGGACAATTGGCATTCATATCAAATTTTGAATTTAATATTTAAAAGCTACAGTCTGTTTATGATTTTCATGCACATTCATTCATTCATTTGCTGACACTTGGGTCCAGGTTGTGATGGCAGTAGGCAAAGCAGGTCACCCACACATCCTTATCCTTGGCGAAGACTACAAACTTCCAAGTCTTCAGTGTCCTGGAGCTTCCTGTCTTACTGTGACCTGAGTTGACAACTGGATGTCTTTGGTACTAGCTCTCCTTGGGTACCACTGTAGTGATTTGGGTCAAATGAGTGGTTACTTTGACAGATTCAGTTTAGAAGTATACTTGCATTGTAAGGGAATATGAACTATGAAATTTTGACCATGTGTGGCATGTTTCATTGGCATGATCCAGCACTCAGGTGTTTCAGTGTTGAGGATCCCAGTGGCTGGAGTAGACCAAGGTGACACCTACATCTGGCTGCAGCAAATAGATGGATATTTCTGAGACATGGGAATGGTCTGGGGCAGCACGGTGGCTTAGTGGTTAGCACTGTTGCCTCACAGCGAGAGGGTCATGGGTTCAATTCCCGTGGCCTTTCTGTGTGGAGTTTGCATGTTCTCCCCGTGTTTGCGTGGGTTTCCTCCGGGTGCGCCGGTTTCCTCCCACATCCAAAGACATGCGGGTTAGATGGATTGGAATCTTTAAAATTGTCCTTAAGTGTGCGTGTGGGTGTGTCTGTGTTTGTTTGTCTATTTGTGGCCCTGCGACAGACTGGCGTCCTGTCCTGGGTGTACCCCGCCTCACGCCCTATGACTGCTGGGATAGGCTCCAGCCCCCCGCGACCCTTAATTGGACTAAGCGGTAGAAGATGGATGGATGGATGGGAATGGTCTGATTGCAACCCAGGACCCAATACTGTTCCATGATGTGACAGATGCTCCCAGACCTAACCTGATCTGACCTATGTAAATAGCAGACAAGTTCTTTTAGATGTATGGTCCTAATTACAAGAAACAGTAACCTCTAGTGGCAACGAGGACACTGCAGTTAGTGCCAAAGCTTAGTTAGCAACTTGACTGGCCTGTTGGTCTCTATTTTATTTGGCATGTTATAAAAGGAGGTTCAATGATCCTCATCTGTATCTTCCAGAACCCAACATTTCAAAGCTCAATAACTGATCCACTGATTTATTATCAAGGCTGTCGGACAAAGAAGGTTGAAGACAAATGCAGGACTCGACAATGTAGCTCTGGTTCAATGAGGCATTTACCGAAAGGTTCAGCAGGGTTCGGTACACAGAGAGGCAGTCCAAGAGAAGCAAACAAATCAAAAACATCAGGCAATGGTGTGGTCAATATAACAGGCAGGTGGTCAAAACACAACATGGAAACAGGACTTAGAATGAACAAGGAACAGAGCTAGAAGCGATGGCACAGGGCACAACAATCAGGCGAAAAACCAGTGCAACCAGTGGTGTTTAAATACTCCCAGTGATAAGCTGTAGATATGAAACATGTGGAAAGATCCAGAACAGGGCGTGACCCAACCGGAGTGAAACGCCCCCATCAAGCTCGAAGAAAGGTAGACAAGAAAAATGGGGACCAGAAAACCCAAGCAAGACACACCCAGCCAGAAAAATAACATAATCCAAAAACAAAACCCAACAGTACAATATAAGACAAAACACAATACATGACACTTATGACATTAGTCCTGTTTGCACTGATAATCACAGCAAATATTTATAATAATCAACATAAATACTCATTAAAGCTGAAACATGTTTATAATTAATACAAAATTGTTAATGAAGACAGCTGCATAACTGAATGACAGCAGCTGTAATAATAACTGTATGTGAGTCAGGTGACTTTGCAGCAGTAAATATGAATGATCCTGATGAATGATGATGATGTGAGTGAAGAGAGGAGTGAAGCAATTAATGTGGCAGATAAACTCAAATGAAGGAGCAGCCAACAAATGTGCTCCTTCTGAGCTTGCACAGAGCTTGACTTCACATAAACTGCAGTTCACATTGTTTTATTGCATGACACCAACATAATTAACAAGATTAATCATGAAATCGACATAATGAAAAATGTAATGCAGCTTTGCTAAACCATATTTTATAAAGAGAAACATTTATGAAAGTGTTGTATTTACTACATTGAAATTAATGTTCAGTTTGGTGTTTATTCATTTGTGCTAAGAGACTGAGACTTTTAAACAGCTATCATATGACAAGTTGAGAAATGGTTCTCTGTCTGTTGTTGTTCCACAGGTTCTGCCATATCCTGTGGTTTGTGGATGAAAGGCATCCTCACAATTGCAGTTAAAATGTTTGCTTTAATTTAGGCCTAGGTCACGAGAGTCAAAGGTTGACCTTTGACTTGGTCAAAGATCAACGTTTTTCATTTTGATTGCACCAAACTTGGCACACATATGGAAGTGGGTTCTGTAATTGAAAAGATGAGGTTAAATTTGCCAAAGATCAGTCATTTCAGTTGAAGATCACTGAGTCAATGTTCCCAATTTATTTATTTGTACTCCAATTTGCACCAGATGCAAAGATGCATTCTAGAACTGGTCACCAAGGGGTCAAGGTGGGGGTCAATGATGGGGTCAAGGTAATCGCTGCCTGTCTGCTTGTTGGCCGGTCCATTTGTGAATATCTGTCAAACTTGATATTTCAAGGGAGGTTGACCCTGAAATTGCCCATAAAAATTAATTTTGTCAAGAAATTTGATTTTAAACCTGATTTGGACCAAATGTGGCGCACACTTAGCTGGATTCCAGAATTACTCAGTCAGAGGTCATTCATTTGGGTGAAGGTCAAGGTCGAGATCAAATGTCAGCCCGCCATAGCCCTTCCAGTCTTCATGCTCACAGGAAAATCTTTAAATGTCTGCAGTAAAGAAGGAAACACTTTTAACTCAGGATCAGAAGAGAATATAAGATGGATTTTGTGCAAGTGCATTTCCAGAGTATTCTCTGAAAAGTTCAATTGCCAACACTATCTGAGTTTAATATTAAGCTTGTGTTGTGATTTCCACCTATCTCTCACAAATAAACACGCATTCAGTCCCTTGACCGGTGATTTAAAAGTAGAAGGGAAAGCAGGGATGTTTATCGACATAAAAAAAAAAAATTCACATTTGTAATTTTCAGCTTGAATTTTTCACCAGCCATATGGAGTCCTGCAGTCGAGCGAGGGTGGAGCACAACTCTACTGTGAAGCAGCCTTTTAAGGAGAGCCTGTCTTTGCACATCACGCTACAAGCTAAGTGGATGAAAGTTTCTGTGCAAATTTAGTGCAGGGACGTCTGGGTGAGTGTCTGAATGCACACGTCCCACTGAGCTCATGCATAAGTGTTTGCTGCATCTTTGCATCTTAATAAATTTCTGTTACATTTCTATTTCCCTTTCTTAGCAGACAGAATGGCTTTCAAGGTAAGTTAAGTTCTTAGGAGCCTCTAATCAGTGGCAATGTGGAAATCACAACCTACACACTGAGAATCAATGGTTCGACAGTGTGTGGTAAAGTGATCAGCATAATCCTTGTTCCGCTTTAGTTCACGATCCCAGCCAAGTTCTTTCTGCAAGACTTTTGGCAAAGCTACTGAGACATCTGGAGAAAGCTCAGAGCTTCTCCCCAAGTTATGATCTCTTCAACAGAACAGACCTCCAAATTGCTTGTAGTCCTGAAAAAAGCCTGTGCTTCTGGAACGCAGAAATGTGAAACGTAATACTGCAGGTTAAGCAAGAAATAACACACTTTAATAATATTCTTTTCCAACATCCATCTGGGCATATCAAGAATAAAAACAGTTTCTATCAGGCCATTTGTTCCATTTTGTAGAGAGTTGCTTGCTTTATGGGGTTTTCCTGGTTCTGTTCCGCTCTGTGCATGCTGAGGTATATGTGTGATTGTTGTGCTTTAACATACGTTCGGGCAGTCACAGGACTGAAGAAGGCCATTTCTGATTGGATGGTTTCATCTGTAATTCAAGTGCAGTTTATTCACACAATAATGTCTGTATATATATATATATATATATATATATATATATATATATATATATATATATATATATATATATATATATATATATATATATATATATATGATATGACACTAACAAATAATAATGTGGAGGAAATAATGAAAAATAACTCCAAATGCCCATTAACATGGGAATTAAAAATCATTTTGGAGCATCCACAGCTCTAATCATGATTGCAACACTGAGACTTTGATCATCACACGTCCATTCGTTTCCTGTTCTGCTGGAAAAATACGTGTCAAAATGAATGTTAAATAGAGTACTTTTCTGATGGATATAACTGACATAGGTCATTTTCTTATGAAAACAATAACTTATCAGTTGTGGAAATGGTTGAAGTGCAACTGACATGGTTTGTTATGCTTTAGATAACAAGACTGGACATAATGTACTAAGTCCCAAATAATACACTAAAATGCTATAAATGGACAATTTGATGATTTTATATAATTTAAAATGTCACACGCAAGTTTCGACTTCCAAGTTGAAGCAGTGAGGTGCATGTGATGTCACTCCAAGAAGTCTTTGCTTCACTCCAGCTTGAAAGCATGGGCATGTCACCTCTGATATTGATAAAGAAAGGCATTGTTGAGCATGGAAATATATCTTGTAGGTTCATTGCAGTGAGTGCTCAAATGACAGAGACGACAGGCAAAATGTGAGCATTACACCGAACATGGAAATATATTTATGGAGAGTGCATGTTTCTGACTATTGCTTCAGGACCCATGCAATCATTTGAAATGGGAAAAACATGACACAAAAACCAATTTTAAAGCCAAAAGCACTGTCTGCTATTTTTCCCAAAATAACACCTCAGAGGTGAAACGTCACTGGTACACTTGTGGTCGGATGTTTAATACACTCATCGTGAGCATAAATTTAATGGAATTTAATTTTGGCTTTTTAATGGTGTCTTTGAACTATTCGTTTACTAGGGTGGAATGATTGTCCAACATGCATTATTAATAACTTTAAAAAAAAATGGTGCACAAATTTGAATGACTTTTGCATCTTCTCTAAGGGCCCCTTCACACAAAATACAAATAAGTGCAAATCATGGCAAATCACGGCGGAACAGCTCATATGAGCGAACCACAAAAGCATTGAGCCGACGGGCAGGCATAAACGAATCCACTGTGATGGTTTTGTGCATGCGACAGTGTTGTGCCTGAGCATGCACAAAACCGTTGCAGCAGGAGCACAGTGTGAGCAGCTGGAGCATGTGTAACCACATTCCACAGCTGGTGTGAAAAAAAAAGAAAAGAAAATACATGCCACCCACGGGATTCGAACTTGCAATTTACAAAAGCTCTGATTGCTAGCCAGAAACTTTACCACTGCGCTACCATCGCTGGCCTGTAAATGGTGCGGAATGCTACCTGAAATCAGCAAGGACATGGACGAGGTGCGCTGTGTGCAGTCGCTGCAGTGCAAAGGTGAAAGATGTTTCATATATTTCCACGTGAGGACAGCAGACAGAGACACGTGCCTCACGGACAAATGTAAATTCATGCCCTTTTAACATGGTACGTGTTCTCCAGCTGGGACGTCCAGGAGCACAGATCACAACAGGAGCGGCTGTGGGCGGACACAGCCCCCTGTCTATTCAGCACCCAGATGTTATGTGTTCATTCATTTACGTTATTTGTTATGTAATTGCGTATGTAGGTATTGTTATAATTATTTATATAACTATTTCTGTGTTTTTAACGTGTGCACTGAGCTGTCATCCAGCTGTTAGTGTGCTGCGATCAGCTGACAGGCCCCTCCCTGTGTTGCGTGCGCTCAGACCTCGCTATCCAGCCCCCTGTGATCAGATCTGTACATACATATAAGCATTTTATGCAAGTGTGCCCCCCTCCCCCCGCCACACCACATGTGTTGGAGGGAGCGGGGGAGTGCATGACACACTCGCACACGTGCGAGACACATGCATCACATGTGTTGCTTTTTGCAACTCCACACTTGTGGAGGCAGTTAGACAAATTTCACATCCAGCTCAAAAGTGATTGTCTGCTGGCTGTTTTTGTGCTAATAGTGTGACTAGCCACACATTTTCTAAGTGCCAAGCCAGTGATGATAGATGTTTGTGTGTGTCACTTGGAATTTGGCCAACACTTGCCACGAGAGAGATTGAATGGGTGCTCACAGGGCACACTCTGTCTTTCAGCTGCTGGTGTGTGCAAATATTTGTAACAACAGGCGTTGGAAGCAGCTACGATTTTACACATACTGCATACGATTCCTGCTTCATGCGCAATTTGACCACATTCGTATTATGTGTGAAGGGGCCCTAATCTAGACGGGGTCAAAATTATACATATACAGTGAGGCTGCTGATGTACCTCTTTGACGTCACACTAAGACTGCAGGATTATAGCTGCCTTTGGCCTCATGAGACCAAACAGTGCTGTTGTAGGGGTACTATTTTGTCAAAATAATGTGTGTTAGGATCACAAGTCAATCAATCAGATTTTTGTTCAAGAGACCAAACCACACACTAGTGCAAAATAATGTCATTCAAAAAAAAAAAAAAAAAAAAGCAAAAGCCTTCACCCCTTAATTTGCTTCCAGTGAGCAGCTGTCACCTTGCTTGGCAGCTCTTCACGTCAGTGAGTAAATGTGTGACATGACTGCAGGCTCGGACTGATAATCTGTGATTTTGGACATTTGCCCGGTGGGCCGCTGGACGTTTAGACGTGCGTGGGCCGGCCGTCCCATATTTATAGAGATTATGGAAATATACAGTGTTCTCGAACCGCGTGCTGCTGTCAACACGAGGAAAGTCCGTGATCGGTGAAGCTACAGCATTTAATCGGCGCAGCTGCAGAACCACTTCCTGAATTTGTGTCAAAATAAAAGTTCTGTAGTGTTTCATACACGGCGCAGTCTTATTCTAGGTTTCAGTTTTGTTTCCGTTTGATCACACAACGGAGACTTACATGATTGACATGACCAACAGCCAATGACAATTGGAGAAGCATACCGGGTGGCCAATCAGATTGCATTGCCGCTCCCGCCACTGTGAATGGACTGGGCTTCTCTCCGCTCTTCTACTGATACAAGGTTGGAATCGTTTCTTTTATCCTAATTAACTGTGCTTTACTTTTGTTAATCTTTAAATGCAACAGCTATGGACTTCAGCTCCTTTTGCTGCTGTGTGAATCCTAGCAGTGGTTACACATTACCTCTTTCTCTCTCTCACACACACACTTTGGAGACACAAAAACTTTTTTTCCGCTTGTGTGCTGCTTTTGCTTCCGTTTTGTCAGACCCGGTGCCAGAAAAAAAAAAAATATTAAGGGGGAGATGAGTTTATCATCACCCCCCCCCCCCCCAAAAAAAAAGTGCGCACCGGCGGAGACGTGCGCTCCTGTAAAGCTCGTGTATTTACGCTGCACCGTTGTAAGAGACTAAGAGTGAAGAGTGATGACAGTATTTTTTTTTTATTATTATTTGAATGTATAGACGCTCGATCAAGTGATCTCCTGCATTCCACACAGAGGCGGTGTTCTGTCGAGATGAGGTGCGCCAACTTTCGACACTCTGAGCTGTGACGTACCTTCGCATTGTCCAATAGGAACGACGCGTCGGGCCAAAACACGGAAGACTCGTGGCAGAAACCACTGATTTGTACAAAACATTAACGTGTGACAGGACTGCTCATTTATAGAGCAGTTTTCTGAAGAAAAATCATTGGAAATGTTTTTTTGTTGTTAACTCAAAATTTCTGATTACTGTTAAAAAAAAGTTTAGAACACTTGTAATTAAAATAGGTAAATAAATCAATAAATGGTTCTTTAGAAAGCTTTCATCTGTATTAAAACCACCTGTTACTTCAGATTAGATAATTTCTTGTTTAACATAAGGAACCTCAGACATTTATTTTTAGACAAATAAAATAACATGGAAACTTGTATATTTTTTGAAGTCTGGTAGATTATTTATATCTTATTTCAACCAGAAAAATAAACACTAAATAAATACAAATGTTTATTATAAATGTAAAAGGAAATAATTTAACAATGACTGCAGTGTGATTGTAAAGTAGGATTTCTGTGACATAAACCTCATGATGTTTTATATATATATATATATATATATATATATATATATATATATATATATATATATATATATATATATATATATATATATATATATGTGTGTATATATAGTAATTTAAACTTGTAATTTCGTCAAAATATGTAATTGCCTTTAATGTTATCAGGACGCCCCCTCGTGGCGCCGGGAATGCGTTTTGTACTATGATCAAGGTGAAATGACAGTGAAAGTGTGTGTTTAGGTGTGTGTTCATGGTGTTTAGGTGTATAGTATTTGTTCATTGGGGGTTCGGTATGGACAGGTGGGTGTGCGTGTTTGGGGGTGGATTTGTCGGGGCAATAGTGGGCTGGTCCAGAGGAAAAATGCCAGGGCCGAAATTTGTTCCCAGTCCAACCCTGCATGACTGTAAAGCACTTTGATGATTTGCATTAAGATAGAAAAGCAGTACAGACACACAATAAAGTTGTTTTTTTTTTAATCCACTAACAGAAAATGGTGCATATCCAATACAACTTTTAATATTCAGATAGCCTCACACAGGCAGGTTCATGATGACCTACCTGTGCACACAGGGATGTGCATTAGAATGTTATACCATCACAAAACCAAGTTAAAAACCAAAAAAAAAAAACACCAAAAGGTTTAATAACTCTTCTTTGCACAATGCTTTACTGTGCTTTTCTGTGCACCATCAACCCCAACCAAAAGGTAGAAATTGAGTTTTCACAAGGGGTCCAGAATTTAAATGGTTTGACATAAAAATGTAAACTGCTGAAAAATATAAAGACATGTGATAGCCAGAGTTTTGATACAAAAACACATTACATGGTAATCACACACTTCATCCTCACTCACTCCATTTTTGCACCAGCACACAGAACGCACAAGGATTTTTAATTTGAATCAGAGGTAATAGTTTGACTCTTCCTGCTGCAGGACTACAGGCGTCTTGATATGGACACTCTTGAGGACATAATCCTTCCAATCATTCAGAAATTTGAATGTTCTCTCAAAGGCCAGCTGTACCTTAAGTGCATGGAGCATGGACCGCTGGTGGTCTTTGAAGACATTCAGCAATGCTGAGAATGAACTTTCACACATTGCAGTTGATGCAGCAAGGGTTAGGGTTAGGGTTACACTTGGCATGACTTCCAGCAGTTTGTAGAATGTGACAGGATTTTTTGCGTTTGCTTGTATCCCTGCAGATTCTGGTTGTGCACTATGAGACTGAAAATCTACACTGAAAAAAATTTGGAGTAATATTTACTTGAAAAAAAACTAGGAAATTTTTTTTTTCACTTAGAAATTCCAAGTCAATTTTAGAAATTCCAAGTAAATTTTACAAGGGGAATTCTTAAGTAAATTTTACTTGCATATATTAGTTTTTCGAAAAGAGTAACTCAAGTAACATTTACTAGCAATTATCAATTGAATATTTTCATTGTATTTTACTCTGTCTTTATTCATAAAAAGTAAAATGTTTCAGCTGTTCCCCTTGTTTTCACTCACGGTTGCCACAGCAGATCCAGTTTGGATCTGCATGTTGATTTGGCACAAATTCTACACTGGATGTCCTTCCTGATGGACCTCCACATTACATGGAGAAATGTGGTGCAGAAGTGGGGTTTGAACCGGGAATTTTTGCACTGAAACCAAGTGCACTAACCGCTTGGACACCACCCCTGCACTGAGTTTTAAGTCCCTTTGGCTGCCCTAGTTTTCACTTGGAGTTGCCACAGCAGATCTTGGATCATTAGTTCATGAATGCGTTCATTATAAAACAACCATTGATGCAGCTTTTTCTGAACAGAATTTCTTTTGTCTCTCTGTCTGACAAATTTAAGTATTTTTAATAATCCGTAGTTGGCTGAGGTTTGGCCAAGTGGTTAGTGCACTTGGTTTCAGTGCAAAAGGTTCCTGGTTCAAACCCCACCCCTGCTGCATTTCTCCATGTAATGTGGAGCTACATCAGGAAGACAGAGTAAAATTCAATGAAAATATTCAGTTGATGATTGCTATTACATGTTGTGTTATTCTTTTAGAAAAACTAAGATATGCAAGTAAAATTTACTTAAGAATTCTCCTTGTAAAATTTAATTGTAATTTCTGAGTGAAAAAAACTTTCCATTTTTTTCAGTGTAACGATTATGAGTTTGCTCTCTGAATATCAGTGCTGCTGATGCTGGTGCATTTATGTCTTAAAGGCCATGACAGGTGACACTACGATTGGAAAAATTTCATGTTATACCCAAAATAGACCTATAGCTAACTAGGGGAATAAGTACCCTTTGTGCCCTGTGCCCGACTTTGCACTCAGATTTTATGGCAGAAACATTATTATGTGGAGTTTGACGGGTCCGCACGTCGGGACGCAGCCGACGCGGCGCGGCGGCACAGGAAAAACACCTCCGTGTTGATAACCATTTGTTAAAATCCAGTTGGCTTTTGATGGCTTTCAGTGGAGTGAGTATATGAGAAATTGTTTATCAGCTGGAGATGTTCCAACTTGTCCTTAAGGCTTCCAGCAGAGGTGTTTTTCCTGTGACGGAGCGTCGCGGCGGCTGCGAGCCGACGCTGCAATCCGCCCACACATCTTTCATTAAAAAAATCTCCTTTAACAGTGGAATATCCGGATAAAATGCTGAAACCGACTTCTTCTGAAACTTCTCTGTTCTCTCACGACGTCCTGGATCAACAGAGCCTGAAATGTGGAGGTTTTCAGCTTGAAACAGGCTGATGACGCTGCCTGAGAGCGCTGCGCGACGTCTCGCACCGTGAAAAGTCCTTAAAGCGACAGAATCACCTCAAAATCTCTCATCAGCTGTTAAACTTTTCACTGAAAACCAGCTTAATTTTTCGAACCATGTCCACTTCGATGTGTCTCACAGGTTTAGAAAAAATTTTGATCAAACAAAGCGCCAGTCTCTCAGCAACTTCTCAGACAAAGGAATTCCGACGAGGGGCTGGACGACTCCTCCCACAAGGAGTGCTCACAGGTGAATGACGTCACCGACAGGCGTGGAAAAACTCATGCATGCGCACGAGGGTTCAAGCATGTCTGACGTAAAAACATATGAATGAAATCCATATAGTTTTTGAAAAAAATAAAAAGGACCTATACTTTACGGACAGCCCTCGTGCACACTAACACAAAAATCCACTACGCCATAATGCGAAACACACGTGTTTCTGGACGCATGAAGAGCTGTTAGGATGAAAACCTGGACACATTTCTGACTCGATTTTTCACTGGAATGAGGAAGCACACAAAGTGTTTTTTATTTGTTTGTTTTTTTTGGAAGTATCATGGACTACATCTGTTTTTTCCAAGTTGACTGAGAACAATTTTGGACTTCAATTTAAAGTTTGTCCTAGACTGTTGATGTCAACGTACCAGTGATGCACACCAAAATTTAAGTCCCTTTTCAGGTTGTTTATAAATTAATAAAATATCAAATGACAAGGATCTATTTTAGCCGTTATATAAAACAAGCAATGAATGTTTTTACATTGTTTCAGTGGAACAAATATTTAATTCAGTGAAAGCTGGAACATACCATTCAACGAGGCAAAATATTTCACCTCATGAAATATTCATACCATTGAACTCATAAACATTCATTATGTATTCCAATCAAGAATTACAGGGGGCTGGATCCTGTCCATGCAATTATTTGGCAAGAGGTGAGGTACAACTTGGACAGACAAACACATTCACACTCTCATTCACATCTACAGTCAATTTAGAGTCACCAGTTCACCTAACCTGCATATCGTTTGAAGTGGAAGTCAGAACACCAAGATGGAATTCAAACACAGGCAGAACTCCACAGAGAAATAACCAGGTGAGAACTACACCTGGAACCTTCTCACTGTTCCATCACTTTGTAATACAGGCAAAAAAAAAAAAAAAAAAAAACATTAAAGTGTCTGTTAGCACATTCAGTGAATGGATTGCAACATTTTTAGACCATTATTTCCTATACACATCATTTTGGCTTGGTGGCGGTCTACATCAGAATTTACAAATCCCAGAACATATGGATTTGGGGTGAGAACTCGCATGACCGATAACTGATTTGGCATTGATGAAATCACTAATTCAGTAGTGGGGTCTGTTTGCAGGGGTGGTGGCCAAGTGCAAGTAATGCAGCTGGTTTAAGTGCAGAAGGCCACATTTCTCCATGTAATGTGGAGTTGTGTCAGGAAGGTCATTCAGTATAAATCCTGTGACAATTCAACATGCAGATCCATCTTGGATTTGCTGTGACGACCCTGAGTGCAAACAAGGAAGCAGCTGAAAGGACTTACTTTTTACTAGTGTGGTCAGTTTGTCTGGGATTCTGGCCTGAATATCCATTTGTATAGTGAACATTAGACTGCATATGGTTGATTAGCTACAACATCAGACTCAAGAAATTTCTTCCACCAGGTTCAAATGAGGTATGGCTTATGTAGACATGTTTAATTCACCTGAGGACAGAGACTGGATGGTGCAGAAATGGGATGGACAAACTGTGTGATTATGGAGAAGAACACCTGCTAATCTGCCACCATCTGCCAGAATCGCATGACATGAAGACCTGGAAATGTTCAACCCTCAATTGAAACCTTGCATCCTGCACTGGACTGGTGTAGTGTAGTGTCCAGAGAAGAAGATTCCTCTCAATGTATGTTCTAACAAATGTCTTGAGCCTTTGTTTTATTTGTTAGTATGGACAAAGCAGATGGCTACCTCAATGAGTCTGGTCTGCTTGAAGCTTCTTCACACAATTAAAAATTTAAGGAGTTTCATTAAAGGAGTTTTTCTTTTACAGTAACTTTTTTTTTTTTTCCTTTACAGTAACTTGGTTTCCATAGCAGATTTGTGCAAAAGTTTAGTGACATTTTCAGAATGTCAACAAAATGACAAAGAACTAATGGAATGTGATGACTGGACTCTGTGTTCTCATGATAACTGTCATTCCAGAGAGGCTCTTGTGAGAACTGTAACTCCATCAGTAATGGCCACAGAATGGTTAGTCCTGTTGAACATTGCCATTTTGTTGTTTTTAATCCAATGATGCTGTAGTGGCATCTCTTGTAACATTTAACAAGCTCTCTGTTTATACATAATGTTTTGTGTATTTTAGAATGTTATGTCATGCTTTCCATTCAGCTTTTTCAAAATAAGGCTTTTTCAAATTGCCTGAAAAACCACCTCATGTGACAGTAAAAAATGTTTTTTAGTAATAAAAAGGTTTTTGTTTTTTTTTTTGGAAATACATGTGTTTCCATTAACCGTATTTTCAGTTTGCTACTTCAGTTTGTGTATTTTGGAGGGTGTTGGAAACCCACCCAATGTCTCAATCTGCTTGCTCACGGGGTGGGTAAGGTTTAAACCTTGCTTGTGTACAGTGCTGGGATGCATGTTGTGAACTGATGCTGTGTACATAAAGTGAACTGAACTGAATTATTTCCTTGTTTTCACAAGGATGGATAAGGTAACAATTCCCAGGGAGGGTCCACTACTCCTAGGGTACATTGGTCTTTATATTATTTGATAGTGTATATTACAACCCCAAACTAATTTTGAAGTTCACCCTAACCCTAGCTCCTATCCCTAATCAGGACTACTGTACCCTAGGACTAGTGGACCGTAGGACTAGGACTAGTAGACCCTAGGACTAGTGGGAAGTTCCCCAATTCCCAAGGCTATAGCATGATCATCTGGTTGCTCTATTCAAAAAGAAAAAAGTCACAGTGGCAACCAGGCTCACATAACAGTTAATTTAGCACTATCTGTTTGACAAAGATTTGTGCTTTTACAAAGCAAACCATGCAGACATACTTTTCCAGGGTTTAGAGTTCTCTATTCAGTGAACGTTTTCTCAGTGATGCACCATTTCTGGGAAAGTGACTGATTACGAGCAACTGGACTGAAGACAAGAAAAGAAAAATTACCTACTTCATTTATCTGATTAGTTAAAAACTGAAAGTGTAGAAAAGCCTGAGTTCACAGAGTGCAGAAAAACAGCACAAGCATAGTAATTAAAGTACAAATGTGTTTGCTCAAATGAAATCATAAAAAATAATGCCATTCAGGTGGTTTAAATATTTCTCAGCTGCCTTGACCAGCAGTTGTGACGGCTGAATGTTTGCCTCCTGAGCTGGTCTCAATAAACACACAAAACCAGCATCTGGGGTGAATCACACACTACAAATTGTATATGAAAGAGGAGAGGATGCAAGGGCAATGGTATCGTCACACCTTTCTTCACGTGCATGCATGAGGGTGTTTGCTGCAGCCTTGGGGTGACCTCAAGGATTATAGTTAGTAATTGTTTTCCAGCTTGGACAACCTGCAACTGGATAACAATGCAACTCCCTCATTACATCTTACCCAGCAATCAATCACCCTATAACAAGAGCACACACACACACACACACACACACACACTTCTGCATTGCTGATACACTAACACGACCACTGTTGCCTTCAACGGATCGTATTGTAAATTAATCTTAAGCACAGCAAAGTGTCTGCTGTTACACGTTTGTGCTTTCTGACATGAGTATTCATAGCTCAGTCTGTGTGTTCTTGTGTGTTTCCACAGCTTTGAGCAGACTTCAGCACTTCACTGAATGTGTCGTGATTTACCACAATAACAGAACATCTCCGTTCTCTCTTCATGTGTCTACCCTGTCCTTCCATTTATGAAAATGTTTGCCCTTGGCTTGTAAAAACTCTCTTTCTGACAGGAAGAGATCATGCCTGGCAGCCAGAGAGAGTCTCAATGGCAAACTGACAAACACACATATCGGCAGTCATCCAGAATCAGACGCAATAAAGGACACACTTCAGAACTTTGCATTTATTATAACATCGTTATCACTTTTTTTTCAGTGACTAAAGAACTGGTTGGCACATTCAATGAAATACATAAATAAATGCCATTTACCATTTACAGTTAAGCATATCTAGTTAGTATTGTGTTTGTTTCATTGAGTAAACAGCATAATGATGGATAAAATATTAAACAATGTTTTCTGTGGAGTTTTATTTTGCACAACAGACACCAAAATATAGCCACCAACCTCACGCGAAATATTCCCTTAAATCAACCCTATAATTCTCAACCAGCCTCTTTTACTTAATGTGAAGGACTCTTACTATAATTCTTCAGATTATTATTATTATTTATTTATTTTTATTTTTTTGCTCAGTCTTTGCAAAATGTTTCACACACAAATGTTTGAGCCAAACCACACAAATGTTTGAGCCAAACCACACAAATGTTTGAACCAAACCACACAAAAGCAATCAAATGGATTTTTTTTTTTTTCTGTTTTGCAACAACTGTCACCCAAGGTTGAGTGGGTGTGGCTTATTTCACTGAATCTACTGTAGCTGACAAATCAATCACTCTGTTAAAATCAAAATCATCACCCATTTTTGTTTCTGAAATTTTCCACCATTTTGAATTATTTGAAAAGTTTTTTTTTTTTTTACTTCTCATACAATTTTTGCTCAATCTTCATAAAAATCAGTACATACAATGCTTGAATCAAGCCACACTGGGCCAAAGTGACACATGAACTGATCCACCTGCACTGTCCTTCTGATAGGATCATTGTTAATCCTGTCCATCCTAATCGGTTCCAAGGAAAATGACAGCATTTTTAGCTCTGCCTCCTGTCTTGACCACTCTAAGTTGTACAAAGTGGCAGCTCCTGAAAAATTTCAAGGTGGGGGAATTTTTTTGATAACACCGGTCAACACGATTATTCTTTTTTCTTTCATGGAGATTTCAATGGATTCTGGGTAATTTGGGGGCACTGAATCCGAATTACGTTTTTGAGATATAAAAAAATTATTTCTCGTATCAAGCACTGAAGCAAAACCTGCAGTCTCGCTCACATCTTCTGCGCCATAAACGATACTGTAGCTCTTGTTCACATGTGGTGAACCTGGTTTAAAAACTATGCCTTTGAAGCTGCTTTGGTGCATGATTAGTGGCATCAAGCTCATGCGTGAATAAGCAACCTTTGCATAATCCATCAATACGGAACATGCAGATTGCAAAATAAATGTGATGTGATAGAGGAAATCTGAGCTCAGATGACCCAAAATCAGTTCTCAAAGTCTATGTAAGATTTTTTTTTCTTTTTTTTTTGACCAGTGTAATGATCAAGGTGACCCATTCAATATGTACATTATGGAAGACAATCATATCCATTTGTTGTTAGCTGATTAAGTCATACAGCAATACTTCCACTAGATAGCAGCACACAAGATTAGATTTCCTCTCTAGCTACATAATTTACATCTGGAAAGCTACGGAAGAAAGCTGCATCCAGGAACCTTCATGAGCAAAATATTAATCAAAATCATAATCAAGATGATGTGACCCTACAATAAATTTACCCATTCATTAGCCACATTAATCATTAGAGCTAAAATGAAATCGCCAAAGATCTTTAGGGTACTTAGGGTACTATTTCACTGACCTGTGACATGTAGAGATTACATACTGCAATAATATGCTATTATTATGTGAAAGGAAGCTAGACTTAAATACGCTAGACTTGAGGCACAGAAAAAAAGCATTTTAAATAACTAGTGTGGTCAAGAGATTAAAAAAAATAATGTAATTAATTACAATGTCTGATTAATTTAATTAATCACATTTAATTGCATGTATGATTATTCTATCACCCCTCAAATCACAAAACACATACAGAGACTCTCAAACAACAAAACAATGAAAAAACCCCAGAAATCTCAGAAAAAATTACAGAAATATTATATTGCATAAAAAAATAAACTGCAGTAAATGGACTGCATTTATTTTACACTTTTCTATGTGAATCAGAAGCTCATAGGGCTTTACAATGATGCCTCACATGTACACACACACGCACTTGTCAGGGTGCTATATGCAAGGTGCTCATAAGGGGAGCAACTGGGGATTAAGGACCATACGCATGGTCCTTAGTGACTTTCCAGCCTGATGGGAGTTTGAACCAAAGATCCTATGAGCTCAAGCACACCGCTGATCCACTGGACCATCACCTCTCAATAATTTATCATCTTTGCACCAATGTGGAATCATGAACATAATGAGCATTATTTAATGCTGTATTTTGAAAACATTTTTCCCACATAATTAAGGTGGTGTGTGTGTGTGTGTGTATTTAATATTCTGAGGTAAAATTACAGGATCTGGTTTATTTTAGTTACGTATGTCTGAGAGGTGTTAAACAAGCTGTAACATAAATTCATCTTAAATCAGGAGAACATCTGTGAAAACACTCATAGAATTGTGGGACTGCAGAGATGACATGTAAATGTGTCTTTTTTTTTCAATATGATAATTATTAAATATACAATATTTAATCATTTTGTGTGGTTTGCGTGGTGGACACTCACCAATGGCAGATACCCAGTAGAGTGAAAAAAAACAAAAAAAAAAACCCCGACATCACTGTCCTGCTATCTACTTGACATAAAGTAACGTGCTGTGTTCAGGAAGCTGGAAAAGACCAGACATTTTTTTTTTAAAGTCCCTGCTTCCGGAAAAAAAGTGTGGCCATGAAATTATCCCGGAGACAAATGTGGATCAACTATTGATTCTATCAGAACTCGGTTGAAATCACCGGACATTTCTGTTGATGTGTGGAGCTGCTAACTTAACTAATTCAACATAGGATGTGTATAAGGCATTATTCCCCGAGCTGGAGGACAGAATTTCCAAGCGTCTGAGGGTTTGACCACAGCATTAATGCCTGTCAACATGTAATGATGTGATTGATGTAAACACATAAAGTGCTGAGAGAGATGGGTGGTTCAATTTTCAACCTGACTGAAATAGCATGAGAATGCGCAGGACCTGACTGGACAATGACATTTAGAGGCAGATCAAATGGTCTGGAACACTCATAAGCACTGGAACAGTGTTAGGCTAAGATAGAGAAAAAAAATCCCTCCTTTTCCCATTTTCTGTCCATATCGCCCTTATGAAGCTTTCCCTTTTACTCTTGCAAGATATCTTTGACAAACTATCCCTCACACTTTTCTCCACCCACTCCATCCTGCCAACACATTCTTCTTCACCTCCCTCCCACACTCTCCATTACTTTAAACAGTCATCCCCAGATATTTAAAATCATCCACCTTCACCACCTCTACTCCTTGCAATCTCAGTATTCTACTATGTTCGATATCATTTATATGTATTTAGTCTTGCATCTGCTCATTTTCATTCCCTTTCTCTCCAGAGCATACTTTCACCCCTCTATGCTCGTCTCATCCAGCTCTCTACTCTCACTACAGTTTACAATATCATCTGCAAACATCACACTCCACTGAGACTCTTGTCTAATCTTGTCCTCCAACCTGTGCATTACCACTGCAAACATAGAAGAGTCCGGAGCTGATCCTTGATGTAATCCCACCTCCACCTTGAACTCATCTGTCATTTGTACTGTACGTCACTCCACTGTCACACTTTCCTTGTACATATCCTGCATCACCCTCACATACTTGTCTGCCACTCCAGACTTCCTCATATAATATGACACCTTTCCTCTTGGCACTCTGTCATAAGGTTTCTTTAAATCCACAAATACACAACACAAACTCCTTCTCGTCTCCTCAATCCATCAACCCTCAAAGCAACCATTGCATCTATAGCTCAGCATGAAAAGTGTGAGTCACAGATCTTCACCTGTTTTCTCAACTTCCATTGCTCTTTCTCACATCAGACTGTAGCTGATCAACTTTATGCCCCTTAGTCACCCTTATTATTAAAAATCAGTACCAATATAGTTCTCCTCCACTCCTCAGGCATCGTCTCACTTCCCAGATTTTATTAAACATTCTGGTTAAATACTACACTGCCATTTCTCTGAAATCTCACTGCTTCCACTGGTATGTCATCTGTACAACTGTCTTTCCACTCTTCACCCTCTTCATCCACTGTACATCCAGATTCACTCTCTCAACATCATTCAACATTCTAATTATGTTCTTGAATAAAATTTAGGAACAAAAAAAACTTTGTGTTTGCTTTGTGAAAAAGAAATGTTCCCAAACTTCAAAATGGATGTTCTTTTGACCCACTGAAAAGGCCACATAAAAAAACAAACCTGAAAATGTGTGAAAAATCTTCCCATAGTAATTTTTGTACAAGTAAGTAATACTTGAAATTTGGTATTCTCTGTCAAAGTCGCAAAAAGACATTTAGCCTGGAAACGTTAACATTCCATGCCGTGAACTCAAGAAGAAAAACCTCACGTGTATGGGTTACAGGTACAAGGTTCTCACTATTATTGCCCTGTCACCTAAAGCAAGGTCATTTTCACTGTGGCACATGAGTGAGCATTGTGAAACAAAGGCAGCATGCTCAACCTTCACATTAGAAATGAACTGCTAGAGTGCACACGACTCATTTACAGTGCTCACACTTAGCCCATGAGCAAACCGCCGTCTGTGCGATGTCCCACAGGCATGAAAATTCAGTAAGGTATATCTATATATTATATTCCAATTCTAAGGTGGAACTATGCTAGTATACTAAGGTATATTTAAATATCTAAAAAGGACGAGTAAAATAGAAGAGTAGAAAAGAGTAGAGTAGAGCCACTTAGGTGCCTGGTCTTGAGAACCAGGCATGTCGAGGACAAACGTACCTGTGTGGCTCCTGTGTGCGTGGGTGAGGGAGGCCAGACAGAGGGACAGCAGGAGACTCCACACACCTACTCCACAAATACAAGGACCTCGTTCCCGCATTCTGCCAGATCAAAACAGAACGACACAGCATTAGAAAACACAACGTGTGCGCACACATGAGCACAAGGTTTAGGATAAGCTGCGTATTGTGTGACAGGTGGCCAGCCACTCTGCTTTAAACAGCTTTTCAAAATAACTGTAAAATATCTAGACACCTACGACTTTCAGGATATTACACAGACAACACTTCTCCGCTGTGCCAAAGGCAGTGTTATTTACACAGGCGAGATTATTATGTACTGCAAACACCAAGAGAGATGACAACAGTGAGAAGACGTGAGAGAAACAGGATGAAGGACAGAAGGAGGTTATCACTGCTACCAAATTCACTGTTTCATTTTATACATCAGGAGCAGAAATGAGCTCAGTTGTGTTTGTACATCATCATTGAATAAGTGCTGTGCACAGAATACCTGTCAGCATCCAAAAAAGACAGCATCTGTGAACTGAAGAGGATTATAATTATCCAAAAAGCAGTCACAAGCTTTGACTGGCAACACATGTTGAAGGAATAAGATACTCATTAGACTGCATTTGTTACAAATCCAGATCCCCAAAAACCAAACACGTGTTCTCATCCCTGAAAAACAAAGCAATAACAAAACAAAAAAACCCTAACAAAAAAATAATTAATAAGCAAGCGCAATCTGAGATTTCTGATGTCCACCAAGGGCTGCTGAGGACTCAGAATAAAAGATATGTGATTCACATCGTGACCTGGACTTTACCTGGATCCACAATACAATGCAGTAATTGCATACAGATCCAGCATGGTCCGACTGATCAAGATGTTGCAATCTGATATGTAATTCACAAGCTGATACACATAGTGTCTTTTTAATCTTGGTTTTACATTGTGATGTCGCATCCGTGAAGTAGTCTTGATGTAATCCTTAAAAGCCTACAAAGGGAAATCCTGATCCAGAATCTGGATCCAGATCCAGAGCACTTGCAAAGTTTAATGGAGTTTTGCAAGACCTAACACCAATGTGTGGTGAAAATGTGTTAAGTAGTTTTGAAATAATCCTCAAAATCTGACAAAGTGAAGTGTACAAATTGAAATCCATATCCAAAATCTGGATCTGGATCACCTCAATCATTCAGTGGAGTCTTCCATGGCCTAATATCTATTTTTGGTGCAAATTAGGTGAGAATCCATGAAGTAGCGTTTAGGTAATCCTTAAAAGTCTACAAAGGGAAATCCTGATCCAGAATCTGGTGTTGTGGCTGGTGTGCCTGGCTGGCTTTTGTGTGTCTTCTGTTTCTGTCTTTTGGTTTTCCTCCCAGGTGGTGCGCATTTGGGACTGAGTGGCTGTGTAGCTGAGTTTATCAGGACCTCACCCTGATCACCTGAGGCTGATCACGTGCAGCTCGTCAGGACTCACAGCTGTGGTGCATCTACACGGATTGGAACATGGTGGCATTTAAGTCTGGAGTGCACAGTGTGTGTTTGCCAGAGACTCGACCTTGTGACCAGACGGGTGAGATCGTCGTCTCTAGAGCCATCTCCCATCAGTGGATGCAGAGAACGTCCAGGTTTGATGCATGGTCTGTGAAAGAGGAGGGGGTGAGGTCTCACGCTCGTCAGCACACTTCCTGAGGTACGTTTGGTTTTGTGACTAACATTTATACAGTCAGTAAATGTGGTGTCCCTCACACCTTATTATATTGAGCTGTATGTTAGTCGTTTAAATCAGCTTCCACTGCAGTGGAGTTTTGTGAACAGGGTGTTCTATGCCTGCAGGGTGGGAAGCTGATTTGCAATTAAGCCAGGAAGTGTTTGCTGTTTGTACACCTTTGAGTGGTCTCTCTGTGTGTTGAGTGTGGACTCACATAATGATTTCTTCTTTCACAGACTCGGTTTGTCGCGGCCACCTGGGGGGTGTCGGCGGGGTCCTTGGGTCCGAACAGTTTTCTGGCTCCGGACCGTTAGCGCTGCTGGGAGCGCACCGCAATCCACCACGCCAGACCGCGCACTCTTTTGTTGTTTTCGTATCACTTCACTGTTATGTTTATTAAACTCTGTTATCCTTTGTACCGTGCTCTGCTTATTTCATACTGGGTCCTTCAAACGCTGGTCGGTTCTCCGGGCTGTGTCCGACACATAACATCTGGATCCAGATACAGAGCACTTGCAAAGTTTAATGGAGTTTTGCAAGGCCAATGTGTGGTGAAAATGCACCCAAGTAGTTTTGAAGTAATCCTCAAAATCTGACAAAGTGAAGCGTACAAATTGAAATCCTTATCCAAAATCTGGATCTGGATCACATCCAACATTCAGTGGAGTCTTCCATGGCCTAATATCTATCTGTGGTGCCAATTAGGTGAGAATCCGTGAAGTGGTTTTGATGTAATCCTTAAAAGCCTATATAAAGTGAAATCTTGATCATGAATCCAGATCTGGATCCAGATCACCTCCAAAATTCAATGGAGTCTTCCATGGTCTAATATCTGTGGTGCCAATTAGGTGAGAATCTGTGAAGGAGTTTTAATGTAATCCTTCAAAGTCTATATAAAGTGAAAAAGTGAAAGAGTCTTGTCTGGCCTAATATCTATATGTGGGGAAAGTTTTGTCAAAATCTATGCATTAGTTTTGACTTAATCCTGCTAACAGACAGACAGACAAACAAATAAATACTGATGATTTTATTACATCCTTGGCGGACGTAATAATAAAAAGGTGTAGATAACAATTATTTACAATCAGATATAAAAAAAAAAATAAACCAAAACAAAGACAGAATCTGTTGAACTTCTGCTTGTCAGTTAAGACTCATCAAGTCAAGTTGGCACATCCATCATAGCGTGGATCTGCTTGGGTCCTAGATAGTAACCACAGAGATAAACAACCATCCCCACTGTTCAAAAGTAACCATGTTTCTGCTGCAGCCACATGAATCATGGGTGACCCCTTGCCCTTCTGCAACCAATGGGGTACTCAACAGTGAGCTACCAGCATGCTGGATCTTGCACAGAGGAACACACAACATGACCAAAATGCATTATCCCTTCACAGAAGAAGGTCACATGTTCAGCTTACAAATACTTTTATTTCTGGGTGACGCTGAGAACTGTTTGAAGAGCCCCTGTATAATTCTGAGTTAAGTAAATGTTCTTAAAGATGTAATCTTTTTTGCCTGTCTCTTTTGTATGTGTGTGTGTGTGTTTTGAAGCATTTTGCACTGTGAGTACAGTCAAGCTCGTGTACATGTGTTTTTGTGAGTCAATAAAAGATTCAACATTACAGAATGTGAATACAAATGAAGTCTGGATTGAAAGAAAAGAATGACATGCAGCATTTTAGAAATAATGAACGTTCAGGAGTGCAACAGTAAGAACACTTTCATTTGTTGATAAATAGAATATTCCATCTTTCAATGAATGAAAATAGTCTTACCATTGCACGAATGGAAAACATCTATTATTTGTTTCATATGACACCGAAATATATCTGCATCATCTTGTTTATATTATTGATAATTCTGGTGTTTTTCCTTGGAGTAGGAATGCGGGAGGCAGCACTTCACTCCAGCCAGCAGGTAGCTGCTAACACTCCGCTGATCAGAACAAGAGCCTAAACAGGCTTAGCGGTGGATATGTAAAACAGGAAAAAAAAGAGACAAGAACTTGCCAGTTTTTCACGAAGCAGCACTTCACCCAATGGCGGCTGCTGGTCTGCTGGTCTGCTGGGGAAGCTCACTGTCGGCTTACATTATAAAATTTATCAATTTATTTATATGTAAATTCAAATATGTAAAATGGTCATACCAGTCCCTAGCTGCACAAGCATTTCACAATTTCTATCTCTATTACACACAGTATTTTATGATGGCACAATTACCATCAATTGTGGAGAGCTGCAGAGGTGTTCCTTTGTCTCGCTCGATCAGCGAATCGGTCGTGACGCGCGAAGCCTCCGCACAGCTTTCCATGACAAAATCTCTTGTTAAAAGTGAAATCTGCCGGAAAATGGCTGATGTCCAGCTCTTGTGATAACCAGAGAAACTGGGACGGTCCCGGCTCCACACAGCCATCCGTTTAGAAATGATGTGGTGTTTTCTGCCTCGCGATGGCGGCTCGGAGCGTGGTGTGCTGTGCACCATTGTGGGGCGTCCTTAAAGGTGTAGTAACAGTCCTTATTCTCTGTGAAGCTCGTAAAATTTTCACCGAAAGCCAGATAAATTTTTCGAATGGTTTCCAGCTGCTTGTCTCTAACAGTTTCTGAAAAAATTCTGATGGAAAAAAAGCCCAAATCATTCCGCCATTTCTTGACAATGAAAATCCGACGAGGGGGCTGGACCACTCCTCCCACAAGGCGTGCTCACAGGCGAATGATGCAACCGACAGACGTGGAAAAACTCACGTATGCGCACGAAGGTTCAAGCTTGGCTGACGTAAAAACATATGAATCAAATCCATATAGTTTTTGAAAAAAATAAAAAGGTCCAATACTTTTCTGACAGACCTCGTATATTCAAGTTTCATTCAATATATATTCAAGTTTCCATTCAATATATTCGAGGTTCATTCAATATATTCAAGTTTCCATTCAATATATATTTACTTTCATTCAGTATATTCAAACTTCCTTTCAATATATTCAGGTTTCCATTCAATATATCCAAGCTTTAATTCAATATATTTAGGTTATTTGAGGTTCATTCAATATATTTTTCATTCAATGTATATTCAAGGTTCATTAAATATATTCAAGTTTCATTCAATATATATTCAAGTTTCCATTCAATATATGTTTAGTTTTATTCAATATGTTCAACTTTCCATTCAATACATTCAAGGTTTCCAATGTCCATATTCTCATATTTTCCTGTTTGGCACACACACACACACACACACACGTATATATATATATATATATATATATATATATATATTTCTTATTGTTACATGGGGAACAAGGTACCAGTAGATTCAGTAGAGTCTCAGAAATCCAACAAAACCAAGCATTCATGATATGCACACTCTTAAGGCTATGAAATTGGGCTATTAGTAAAAAAGTAGAAAAGGGGGTATTCACAATAATAGTAGTGTGGCATTCAGTCAGTGAGTTCGTCAATTTTGTGGAACAAACAGGTGTGAATCAGGTGTCTCCTATTTAAGGATGAAGCCAGCACCTGTTGAACATGCTTTTCTCTTTGAAAGCCTGAGGAAAATGGGATGTTCAAGACATTGTTCAGAAGAACAGCGTAATTTCATTAAAAAGTTGATTGGAGTGGGGAAAACCTATACGCAGGTGCAAAAAATTATAGCCTGTTCATCTACAATGATCTCCAGTGCTTTAAAATTGACAAAAAAACAGAGACGCGTGGAAGAAAACAGAAAGCAACCATCGACATGAATAGAAGAATAACCAGAATGGCAAAGGCTCACCCATTGATCAGCTCCAGGATGATCATAGACAGTCTGGAGTTACCTGTAAGTGCTGTGACAGTTACAAGATGCCTGTGTGAAGCTAATTTATTTGCAAGAATCCCCCACAAAGTCCCTCTGTTAAATAAAAGACATGTGCAGAAGAGGTTACACTTTGCCAAAGAACACATCAACTGGCCTAAAGAGAAATGGAGGAATATTTTATGGACTGATGAGAGTAAAATTATTCTTTTTGGGTCCAAGGGCTGCAGACAGTTTGTGAGACGACCCCAAACTCTGAATTCAAGCCACAGTTCACAGTGAAGACAGTGAAGTATGGCAATGCACGCATCATGATATGGGCATGTTTCTCCTACTATGGTGTTGGGCCTATATATCGCATGCCAGGTATCATGGATCAGTTTGGATATGTCAAAATACTTGAAGACGTCATGTTGCCTTATGCTGAAGAGGAAATGCCCTTGAAATGGGTGTTTCAACAAGACAATGACCCCAAGCACACTAGTAAATGAGCAAAATCTTGGTTCCAAACCAAGAAAATTAATGCCTCATAGATGTGAAGAAATCATGAAAAACTGTGGTTATACAACTAAATACTAGTTTAGTGATTCACAGGATTGCTAAAAAAAAAAGCAGTTTGAACATAACAGTTCCAAGCCAACAAAATTAATGTTTTGGAGTGGCCTGCCCAATCCCTGGACCTAAATCCAATTGAGAACTTGTGAGGTGACGTCAAAAAAGCTGTTTCTAAAGCAAAACTAAGAAATGTGAATGAATTGTGGAATGTTGTTAAAGAATCTTGGTGTGGAATAACAGCTGAAAGGTGCCACAAGTTGGTTGACTCCATGCCTCGTAGATGTGAAGAAATCATGAAAAACTGTGGTTATACAACTAAATACTAGCTTAGTAATTCACAGGATTGCTAAAAAAAGCAGTTTGAACATAATAGTTTTGAGTTTGTAGCATCAACAGCAGATGCTACTATTATTGTGAACACCCCCCTTTCTACTTTTTTACTAATAGCCCAATTTCATAGCCTTAAGAGTGTGTATATCATGAATGCTTGGTCTTGTTGGATTTGTGAGAATCTACTGAATCTACTGGTACCTTGTTTCCCATGTAACAATAAGAAATATACTCAAAACCTGGATTAATCTTTTTAGTCACATAGCACTACTATTATTCTGAACACTAATATATATATATATATATAAATCAATATTATTAGACTTTTTCTGCATTACCATCTGGCAGAAGCATGTAATCATTCTTCCCAATGCACAGTTTTTAGTTCAGTCTTTCCATTTTGATGTTTTAACCCTTTATCTTTTACACCACATGATCAATGTAACCTCCTCGTCTGACGTCTCCTAACAAACTAATTATCTGTCTCCTGCAGAGGTGTCAAGTAACGAAGTACAAATACTTCGTTACTGTACTTAAGTACACTTTTTAGGTATCTATACTTTACTCCATTACTTATTTTTCTGCCTACTTCTGACTTCTACTTATTACATTTTCACACAAGTATCTGTACTTTCTATTCCTTACATTTTTAAAACAAACAGCCTCGTTACTCTTGGCTTCAGCGCCGGTGGATGTGCGCTGAGGCCTCAGCGCACATCCACCTGAAGCCCGAGGCGTCAGCGCAGTTCCACCGGCGTGGCTTTACCGAGGTGCCAGCGCGGATTTATCTGACCATGGGTCCGAAGAAGGCACTGACGGCGGAGGAGGGAGACGATATCAAGAAGTCCCTGGACTTTTTGTCTGAGGAAATCTCTGTTGTTAAAATGCAGCAGAAATCCATTATGGAGCTGGTGGAAGAAGTGAAGGCTCTCCGGATCCAGAATGCCGAGAAAGACCGGCGTCTGGTGCACTTGGAGAACCGTGTTGCAGAGTTGGAACAGTACACAAGGATGAACGACGTTTTGATTACAGGAATTCATATTAAACCTCAATCCTACACACGGGCGGTGTCAGAAGACAGCGGAGGGGAGGCCAGTGAGCAGGAGGCCAGCTCAGTGGAACAACAGGTGGCTGACTTCCTGCAATCTAAAGGTATTCAAATGGACTGTAATAACATTGAAGCGTGCCACCCCCTGCCCAGGAGAGAGGATGGAGAACAAGCGAGCTGTTATAATGAGGTTTGTCAACAGAAAACATAAAATGGCATTGTTAAAACAGGGACAGAAACTCAAAGGAACAAACGTATTCATCAATGAACATCTGACCAAAAGAAACGCAGACATCGTCAGGAAAGCTCGTCTCTTAAAAAAGCAGGGAAAAATTCAACAGACATGGACATCCAACTGCAAAACATTCATCAAACTGAATGGAACACCAGAACAAGCGAAGGTTATGGTAATCAGGAACATCGAGGAACTGGACAAATACGACCAATAAGGTATGAGGACACAAACACATCACAACACCATGACACAGACCAGAGGAACCTATTCATCTACTACATCATCTACATCTGGAGACAAGAAGGATATAACTCACAGGATTGCTGATCATGGAAAACTTGAACTGAGAACATTTAAATACACAGACCACAATGTACTGGACTTGGAGCACGATATAGACCCGGACAATAATTTCTTCTCAAATATTAATGACAGTTGTTGCTATTATACAGATGAACAGTTTAATCGGATCATTAAAACAGATAATTATCAATAATCCATTTCAACAGCAGAAGTCTGTATGCAAACTTTAACAACATTAAAGAATATTTAAGTCAATTTAAAAAAATATTTAACATAATTGCTATATCAGAAACATGGATCAATGAAGATAAAGGAATGGATTTTGAACCAATCGAAGCAGTGGTTCGCAGATTGAAGCAATGTTTCGACCTATTGTTTCATTTATTCTTTCTTTCTTTCACTTAATTTTCCCCCGCTAAAACCCTAAAGAGCATACTTCTGTGAGTATTATTTACCTTTTCTATGTTAAACCGACCTGTTATGGTCTTCTGAAACAGTTGATAGATGTATTTTCTAACTTAAAAACAGGAGCGACGCTAACGCGTTAGCATGTCTATGGCATTTTCAATGTTAAAAGTTCGGGTGCATTTATTTTCAAATTGTAATATTTCTTAAATTTATTTTTGTTTATATATTAATAATCTAATGATAATTATTATATACAATTTCAGAGAAAGAGACAAAAAGAACCTGAATAGAAACACAACAGAAAATAAAATATAAAAGCAACTAACAATGAACATACATACATACATACAGAAATAAATGTGTTTCCTGTGAACACCTAGTGACTCTTACACCTCCATTTCATCCCTGTTTTATTTAAGTTTAATGACAGTTTGTTTCGGTCAAACCATATTGTCAATGTGTTAATTTCTTCAGTAATTTCCTCCAGAACTTTCTGCCAAACTAGAAAACTGCTGCATCCTAGTAAGAGCAGAATACTACTGGAATGAATCTGAATAAGGAAAGTTGTTTGTTTTGTTTTTTTTCTCACTAAATGGATGCTGCACTCACTGCAGTTTATTGTCTGGAATAGTCCCAGATTGCATTTCAGAGCTTCTAGAATTGAAACATTTTCGTGCAGGTGGTGTTGGGGAGTAATTTTGGGTTTGGGGTCTTGGGCCACATGTAGAACAAATCAGTTTTTAAATTAAGCTTTCAATTCATATAGTGGCATCTACCTTTTTTTTTTTTTTTTTTAAGGTTACTTTATACTTTTATACTTTAAGTAGGTTTTGGAGCACATACTTTTTCACTTTTACTTGAGTAAAGAGGTCAAGTTGATACTTCAACTTTTACCAGAGTGGTTTTAAACTGCAGTATCTATACTTCTACTTAAGTAACAAATGTGTGTACTTTTGACACCACTGGTCTCCTGTTTTCCAGAAAGCCACCTAGCAAATTCAAGTCTCCTTGCCATTTGCTGGGAAGTTAATTCACTCTGAGACTGAATTTTGTATGGAAAGAGATGCAGTCAGCCTTTAGGATGCGTTGCACAGAACTCAACGATTTTTGTTCTCTGAATTAGGGTCAACTGCTGCATTTTTGTAGGACTTTAATGTCTTGCTGAACAAACTTTAGGGTTCCTGAAATGAGAAAAAAAACATTACTTCCCAGTAAAACCATTTCCTGGTATTCATATTTCAAAGTACTTTTGGGTACATTTTATATTTATAAAAAAATCATACATTGTGATTTCCGGATTTTTTTTTTTTAGATTATGTCTCTCACAGTGGACATGCACCTAAGATGAAAATTTCAGACCCCTCCATGATTTCTATGTGGGAGAACTTGCAAAACCGCAGGGTGTTCAAATACTTATTTTCCTAACTGAATATAGGTATATGTATTTACTTAATTAGTCATGTGTGTTTTGTGCATGTTAACAAAATAAACCAGACTGTCATCATTCATTACATTTTAGATATAAGTGCCCACTTCTGCTGCATTGCTGTTTAGATCGTAGACTCAGAAATGAGAGGTTTTCTGAGGAAATGATTCTGAGTGCAAAGTGACAAAGTATGCAAATGGATCATTTACGAAAACAGAAACCAGCCACCCACAGCTTCCTGAAATGAACTGATCATATTCCACCAGGCACAAACAGTGTCAGCACCCCAAATCCCAGACTCCAAGTGGAATTGGACTCCAGCCCAGGATTTTTGCTGAAGATGAAGCCAAACCAGGATAAAGATTTCATAGAAGCTACTTATTAAAGTTTTATGTTAACAGTGTCAAATGATGGCCAACACTGTGTCTGACCACAACTCATTTTAACATGCGTGGCTGCACAAATAAACACAATTATACTTGCTACTTACAAGATGAGGGCACTGAGAGTGAAACTCACACCTGTGCTGCACTGTATCAGGTGGAAGTTAGGGCCCTGAGTGCTCCTGCCATCCATGATGGCATTAATATCTCACACTTGACTTTGTGTTGTTATGCTGTGATAATGTTCTCTTAAAAGTAGAAATTAAACTAATTTACAGTTCACATCTAAACCTCAGGTGGGTGAGAATTTATCTTTAAAGCTGTCAAAATTCCTCCTTCAACCTCACTGTGTGAACACATGGATCGCAACAAAAGTTAAATAAAGAAAACTTTCTCAGAAGTGATGAAACTGCACATCTATTTTTGCATGTGCAAGTATGTTAAACGCTGGCTTCTCTTCTGAGCTGGTGTGTTAATCATCTGGATAAGCAGACAGCCATTTCTAGACCAACTGAAGATGCTGCAGAGCCGTACAGGTCGAGCCCAGGCTTTTTCCAGATCATCACATCCGCAAATGCAAAATCAGACGTAAAATCGTTGTTTTTTTCATTCCTCGAGTGTTTTGCATCCGTTCTCTCTTCGTCCCTCACCTGTGCACTGATTGTAGTAAATAATTAGAAAACAAAGCAGAGGCGCTGCCTGCTTCCTCTGCAGCTCATTTAGACCCACAGCAGTGTTTGTGATGACGCACTGCCACTTCATTACAGCTGTGTGGTCTGTCTGCTGCAGAACGAGTGGGTGTGCAACATACAAACGGATTCACAAATAAACAGGAACAGAGTGACAGACTGGAAGTTATATGGTTCCCAACTTCCTGTCCACGTGCTGGGTATTAAAAAAAAAAAAAAACTGCTGAAGAATCAGACAGAAATTCCTGAACTGCTCTGAACATATTGGTAAAACAGTAGTCCTGCATCCTGTAACCCTGGATGATGTAGCTTCATTAACCGACCATAGAAGAGCAAAAGTGAAAAGAAAAAGCGAGAGTTAGAGAAGGAGGGGTCTCCGATGAGTTGTGCAGTCTGTTCCATCCCTTTAATTAGTCCCACTGGAATGGCCTCCCCGCTCCATGTACGGCTGATCGGCTTCCCCTCCATATTTGAAGTCTGTGTTTGTGTGTGAGCGTGGGCGTGTGTGTGTATGTGTGTGTGTGCGATCTTCGCTAAAGCTGGACAGACATCTCTCGGGCATATGAGCCACGATGGAGCTCCCAGTGTTTGGGCAAGAAAATCTAGTCGAAACACATTAATATTCAAAGAGCTTCCGTTCCAGCGTTTACAAAAATGCAGAACCTGTCATCTATAAATCACTGCAGCAATTAATATGCAGCAATTTTACTATCAAAAGATATGTAGTCTTGCAATATTATTCATTGTTGTAAAGAATACTTTTTTTTTACATTGTGTTAATGTAATAAAGCATGTGAGCAAAAACTCTGTTTCATCCTGGCAGGGAGATAAATCTCACTTTGTTTCTGCAGCGTGCCGTAGGTCGTAAGGACACTTATTGCCAGTGAAATTCAAAATCACACTATCAAAAGCAAATGACAGATATCCGACATGGTATTTCATGTTGTCAGGATGTTGTGAGAGGGAAAAGAAAGAACATGAAATTGGCAGAAAATAAGGAACATGAGGAAAAGATGAAAGGTACGAGTACATAAAATGGAAGTGGGAAAATGTAAGAGAAACAAACAATGATGAAGATAAAGTTGCAAAACAAAGTTTCTTAGAAAAGACATGAAAGAAAATGAGGGAGATGGGAAGTATTTGTTAAATAATTAAGCAACAAGCCATACTGTGTAAGGCCTATATGCACTCTGCCCTTTGTTTTGGGTGGGCTCAATTAAATACTAATTAATTAAATGTGATTGATTGCAATTCTCATTTGACTTTGATCACTCAGTGCATATACAGTACTTGCATTGTTTTTTTTTTTTGTTGTTGTTTGTTTGTTTTTTGCTCCTCCTGACCAGCAGTGGAACTAGCTTGATAACCAGCCAGTGGCTGTGCATAACAACAATTGGAAGGACAGTAGCCATAAGCCAACATCCATTTAAAATTTATTAGTTGATGATGTTTTAACAAATGTAAAACATGGAGGGAAATAATTCTCTTACTGAAACCAATGAAGAATGTGGCAACAAATTGTTCAGTCCAAAATCTGTGTTGCTTCAAGCAGCATCCAACTTAGTGCAGCAGATACCTGAAACAGTCCTTCAAATGGTGAGGCAAGCACCAAATTTAGCACAAATACTCCTTAGACATTACTCTTTTGAAACAACAGAGTAGCCACTTGAATTTTCATTCGGTATAGTTTGGACTATATATGAATGAATGTTATGGAGTTATGGGGTAAAAACAGCAAGAATGGTGACAAAGGTCAATTTCAGTTTGTACAGGGGTCAAAAGTTAAAGTTACTCCAATTTTGGTAAAAAAGTGGTGCAAATGTTTGGTAGAGCTAATAGGATTAATAAATGGAATAGTTTTGACTGTGCTGAGTGCTTGGTCTCCAAAATAAAGGTCAAACAATGTCGATGTCCATTGGATTCTATGACATGTGATATATGTTATCCCACAACATGATAACTAAGGACGACACATGGTGCAAACTATTCCTTTTTGAAACCCGATTAACTCAAAAAGTTTGTGTCCTGGGTGAGAGGGATCGACCACTTATCTTTTTGACAGTTATAAAATTAAAATAAAATTTGTTTAATGTTAAAGATAGGGATTTTTCCAATTTTCCAAAAACTTTTCCTGACTTTGACCTTTGACATATGACCTTGAAAATTGAATCAGTTCTTGAGTATCAGGATATGAATCTTCAGTAAAAATTTCTTAACAATATATAAAAAATTGTTCACAAACAAACAAATGGGGTGAAAAAAAAACATCTGCCTGGCAGAGATAAAAAAACATATTTAGTAGTATATCACAGTGCGGTGCATTTAATGGTGCTTTGTGTATCAGTGACTGCTCCCCTTTGATTGAGACAAATAGCATCATATCATCAGTTAACTAATTAATTTTAAAGTTTTTAATTTTAAAGAGGTCTGGGCGGCTTTGCTTGAGCTGCTGCCCCCGCGACCCGACTCCGGATAAAGCGGAAGAAAATGGATGGATGGATAATTTTAAAGTTAATTAATTTAGTTAATTAAACAATTGTAAATAATCATCAACATCTGGGTGTTGACAGCCTTTTGTATGTGTTCACAATGTGGTTTTCATATTGAAGTTGTTGGATGTGTCAAAAGATGTTCAAAGGTGGCCTGTTTGATGGTATTCTGATCGATGGTGATTTATCTGTTGATGGCCATAACGGATTATTCAGTCACTGCAGGAACTAGCATTTAGATTTTAGATTTTTTTTCAAAAAGACATTTGCAGTGAACTGGATATACGTAGCTGCCCACAAGCCTCTAAAGAGAACTTTATGTTGTGCTGTTATTTGGTCTTGCTGCATGAGGTGACCAGACAATGGCAAGTTAGCTAGATGATCAGTTTGCACGAACACAGTGTGAAAAAAATTGTCAGATTAACTCTATGTTAATTACTGAATGAGCCACTTTATCCATCACTGAGGCAACTGCCCCCAGTCTGTAACAAATTAGTCAGGAGCTACGAATGGTTGCGCATATTAATTGTAGCTTATACTGTGAAATTAACAAGCTTGTTTTGATAGGCTTCAGTGTTCAAAGAATTTTAAAATATAATTAGCAAAATGTCACCACTTGGTAGCATATATATAAAATCTCTACCTCACACCATCCAGGGATGGTGGTATGTGTGTTCCTCATGCTTGGGTCCACTACCAGAGGCCTGGGAGTTTAAGGGTTCTGCGCAGTATCTTAGCTGTTCCTAGAACTGCACTCTTCTGCAAAGAGACATCTGATACTGTGCTTCCAATTAGGGCTTACAGCTCCTAGTGCTCCTATTACCACTGGGACCATGTTGGACTTTACCTTCTACATCTGCTCCAGTTGCTCCTTCAGCCCTTGATACTTTTTGGTTTTCTTATGCTCCATCTTCCTGATATTGCTGTCAGCTGGGATTGCCATACAACTGTGGTCTTTTTTCCCTTGTCAACCATCACTGTGTTTAGCTGGTTGGTCAGCAGCTGCTTGTCTGTCTGGAATTTGAAGCTGTCTGTGTTTGCACCTTGCATCCTACTACAATTTCCTGGACTGTCTCTGGGCTACATTTACACGACCTGCAAATTTGGTTATGTCAGCTGTAGTAGAGTCCTGCCTCTATGGATCTGGTGCGTAGGGCTTGTTCTTGTGCTGCCATGATCAGAGCCTCTGTGCCGGCCTTTTCTCACTACTGGTAGGACTTCTTGATGTCAGCAACTTCCTCTATCTGTCAATGGTACATCCCATGGAGTGGCTTGGTCTTCTATGATATCTCCTCCTCCTGTTCCTTATCACAATCTGTCTTCAGCTGTGTGAGGCATTCTTGTAGCAACTGATCTTGGGGGGCATCTTTATGTTGTATTCATGGATGCTTCTTGTCGTTTCCTGGATTGTGGCTCTGACACTCATAAATCCTCGCCCTCCTTCCTTCAGTTGCTCATAGAGCCTTCGGGTACTGGACTTTGGGTGGTAGCCTCCATGCATTACGAGCAGTTTTAGTGTCTTGACATCTATCTCCTCCTGTGGCCAAGTTAACATCCCAGCTGGGTATCTGATGACTGAGCTGGCTTCTTACCACCTGTCTTACCTTTTGGAAGTATTTGGCTGTGGCTGGCCTTCTTGCATCGTCATCATGGCTCCCATTGGCTTGTGGGATTCCCAGGTCCTGTATATTCGCCATCCTACCTTCTGGCAACTCCACCCCCTCAGTCTGGATCACCTTCCCTCTCTTTGCCACCATTCAGCCACACTTATCCAATCTGAATGACATCCTGATATACACACTGTAGATCCTGGTGAGGTGGATCCGTGAACCAATGTCTCGCTCAGTCTTGGCATACAGCTTGATGGCATCCATGTAAAGGAGGTAGCTGATGGTTACTCCACTCCTGAATCCATATCTGTAGCTGCTCTTTGTGATGAGTTGGCTGAGGGGGTTGAGGCCGATGCAGAACAGCAGCAGGGACAGTGCATCACCTTGGTATATTCTGCACTTGATGGTGACTTGTGTGATTGCCTTGGAGTTGGTCTCCATTGATGTCTTCCACACTCCCATTGAGTTCCATGATGAATGTTATCAGTGCACTGTTAGCCTTGTATAGTGCCAAGCAATCCAGTATCCTTGTGTGAGGCGCTGAGTCAGGCTTTCCTGTAGTCAATCCAGGCTGTGCTCAGGTTGGTCTGCCTGGTATTCAAGTCCTGGTGTACTGCTCGGTCAACCACTAGCTGGTGCTTCGACCCTCTGGAATTATTTCCAGTGCCCTTCTGAGCAGTGCTCATGTGTTGACTCATGTGCCTACTCAAAGTGATTGCTATGATGCCTGATAGGATTATGTTGTGGAGAGTGTTAAAGATTTTGTATATATGTTATCACTGTTAAACATTTGTACATTTGTCTTCTTTCTCATGAGAACGGTGTTGTGCTGTTTTGCACCTGTCTTAACGCAATCCTGAGAATTCAATTTTGTTTTAGCACTCTGGGGTCAATCTGAGCTGGGAATGAAGGGCTGGATGTACTTATTATTATAATATAACTTTGTTTTCGCAGCCTCTAACGACTGGGAGTAAGAGAACGTTTTGACTGTTGTGATGTGGTGCTTAGTGTGAAGGAGTGTGAAGGACAGGACACTTCAGGCAGATGCAGAACAGCTGATAACTGCAACAGACGAACGAGATGTGCTGACCTGTGTAAAAGAAAGTGTTCTTCCTTACAGCTGCACTTATTGACGTATGCGTTTATGTTACGGGAAG
The DNA here is from genome assembly GCF_902500255.1 of Thalassophryne amazonica. Taxonomy (NCBI): domain Eukaryota; kingdom Metazoa; phylum Chordata; class Actinopteri; order Batrachoidiformes; family Batrachoididae; genus Thalassophryne; species Thalassophryne amazonica. The sequence continues at coordinate 72,364,197 of NC_047108.1, forward strand.
AAACTTGTCTTGCGTCATCACCCCCACCCTTAGGACAAGTTTTTTGTTTATGTGATGAGGGCGTCTCTTAATAAAAAGAGCGGAAAAGCAGGCCAGACTTTAGTGTAGCCTTGGTGTACAGCCTGACTGCACTCCGCGCGTAAAATTTGACTTTCTGTCTCACTGGTGTTTCTTGACTCTGTTTGTCTTGTTAAAGGTTTTAAAAATGTTTGGAGGAGAAAATACCCAACATTGACTGGGGGCTCGTCCGGGATCTCAACAACACCGGAGGTGTCCGGCGGAGGTCGTCAAGTCCAGACGTAAATCCTTGGCCAAGGTCCGATCGATCGATTGATCGTGTCTGCAATTGTCGACCACCGTTGGCATCGTCTGGTTGACGAGATTTTCCCGAAGAAGACAGACAGGAAGTCGAGTCAGTGAGTAAAATTTCTTTGTAAACAGTACTGAGTGAGTGGTGATCAGATCACATAAACAGTTAAATTCCGCAAGCGATGATACAGAATCGTCTGTTAATGCAACACAGTTAAACTCTGTAAGGAGGGTGCGGACTCCTCTGTTTATATACGCGTACCGGTAGGGGATAAAAGTGATCACATAAAACAGTTAAACTCCGTAAGCGATGATACAGAATCGTCTGTTAATGAAACACAGTTAAACTCTGTAAGGAGGGCGGACTCCTCTACGGTTGCGAGGGACGCACGTAGTTAAATTCCGGAAGGAGGATACGGACTCCTCTGTTTTAATACGTAAAGGAAATCCCGGGTAGAAATACGTGCACTGTAAAAAAGCAGTTAAATTTGGCAGGGACGGCGGAGTCCCCTAATGCAGGACATTAGTTAAATTTCACGGGAGGGCGAGCTCCCCTGGCATAAGAATACGCGTACGATTATTAAAAGTGTTTCTATGTGTACATAGTGTTTTGTGTAAGTGTAAATAACTGTGTGAAAGTGTAATACTTTGGACAACGTTAGTGACAACCGTGCGTGTGGAAGCAGAGGCAAGTGATTCCGCTTCCTACGGGGAGGTGAAAGGAATCAACCACACGATGGCAAATTAATTGTCACGTCCAAAGAAAGTGTGAAAACTTCAGATTTAGAACACCCTAGGTGTGCCCCCGTCTGAAGTCCAAATTATAACAAGGGATAAAAAATATAATAAAAATGGGGGGTAAGACGTCTAAAAATAAGGAAAATTTATCAACTGACGACTGGAAATTTATGGAAGCAAAAAATCCAAAAGCAACAAAGAAATTGGAGACCTGGATAAATAAACATGACTTTGACGGACGACTGAACCTGATCAGCATACAAAAGCTGAAGAAGGAGTTAGAACGGGAACATAAAGGTGATGAGAAAAGATGCAGAAAGTAGGGGCAGATTTAGTGGCATTTTGGGAGGAAGAAGCAGAGAACAGACAGAAAGGAGCAGAGAAGCGACGATTAGAGAAAGCAAGGAAAAAGAAAGCTGTAGGTAAGGCAGAAGAAGATGTGATAATTCAGCACAGAGAGCCAGAACAGCCTCAACAATCACCGCCGGCTGGATCGTCGGTGACAAAGAGACCTTTATCTCCTCTACCAGAGGATGACGATGTACCACCACCACAGTATGATTTGGCAGTAAAACCTAAGGTAAAAAGAGAAAAACCAGAAAAACCACAAACACGCAGTCAAGCGAAAGTGCCTACAGCCCCTCCCATGGTGGAACATAGTGATCAGGGAGGTGCCTATCCTATGATAGAAGTACCAAATCCTCGTGCAGGAACAGCAGGACAGCTATCAACCATGCTCGTTTATCGGACATGGAATGCTGATGATATCAAAGCAGCAGTCGACATGATACCATCGCCACATGTCGATATCGAGGGCTTTATGCAGGATATAGAAAACATTAGAACATCTTACCACCTTAATGGACCTGAAGTCCAACAGGTGTGGATGAAAGCATGTGGCCCTAAATGGAGTCAGGTACGCGGAGACTGGAATCCTGCAGATCAACAAGGCGTACCACTGACACATGATGATCTAGTCTTAGAAACAAGAGTGGAAGCTATGATTACACGTGCAAAAGGAGTGTTAGGACCAAAGATAAATTATACTGAAATTACCAGGACAACTCAGAAAGAAGGAGAGCCATGGACAGAGTTTAGATGCAGATTTGAGAATGTCTTTAGGGTCCATAGTGGCATATTGCCAGGAACACCTGTGTATGAACAACAATTGAAAAACGCTCTGATCCAACATTCCAATAAGGATATAAAAGCTTGGATACAGAAACATTGGATTGGATTGCCTACAGGCACATTGGAAGAAACACATACACACTGCTGTCATGCAGAAGAAGTCTTAAAGCAGAAAAAGACAAGAAACAGCGACAAAGGAGTGTATGTAGCACATGGAGATGATGAAATATATTACCAGCAGGGTAACTTAAGACAGCAGAAGCAGTGCAAACGCCCCAAAAAGCCATGGCAAAATAGACAAGGTGGACAGCCACAACATCAAGGACCATGGCAACCACAACAGCAGCACAGACAGGGAGGGCCACCACGTGGTCCCCTGATTTGTTGGAACTGTGGAAGAGAGGGACATATGTATAGAAATTGTCCGAATCCACCTACTGAGGGAGCAGCAGGGAGAATTCCACAACGGAATAATCCTCCGCAGCCACAGTATCCACAATGACTAGAATCCATAATCCATGATTCCACATCAGAAAGGCAGTCTGATTGTGATATGGATCTGTGTGCCTTGCTGGGAAATCCGGTACCAAAACCAGAAGTGACTTTGTTGGTAAATGGACGACCAGTGACATTCCTTTGTGATACAGGAGCATGTAGAACCACATGTAATGACAACATACCTGTCCATCAATTGAGCAACGAAATCTTTAGGGTTCGCTCTGCAAATGGACAAACATCAGACATCCCTATCACCAAACCCATAACGTTGACAGATCCATTTGGCCTGACGTGTACTATGTCAGTGTTGAGCATGCCACAATGTCCAGTTAACCTCCTAGGACGAGACGGATTGACTGCATTGGGCTTGTCCATAATTGTGGAACAAGGGAAATTAGTTGTTGAACGCACAGGAGGCGTTAACATGGTAAGAGAAGAAAGCGATGACCCCACATTCCACTATTACTATACATTTGACATTTCAGAAGAAGATGCTGCAGGATGGGGTAAAGATGTCGTCTTGCAAGCGACAGCCCTACTAAAAAATCCTGAACAACAGATGTCACCACCTGACCTGCATGTCACAATGTGGCATAAAGATCCTCCAGGTCCGGATGGTGACTATGAAACTAAATTGAAAAATGTTTCACCTGTGAAGCTGACAATGACCGATTTGATTCATGATGGCAACTCAACAGCTGTCATAACAGTAACAGGCGCCACTGAAGATGTATCAAAATTGAGATTCACAGGCATGCCATTACATATGTCACTTTGTAAGCCATATTTGACAGAATGGCAAGAATTGGGACTGACAGTCATAACAGCTTTGTCAGCCTCTGATTGGAGTAGAGTTGGACCACGAACGGAGTTCAGTCCATCAACCAAGTTGTATAAAGTGCCAGTTAATGTCTCATTGGTGCTGACAGCTGGAACACACATTGATGCGTCCACTTCACAATCCTGAGTGTTTCAGTTGAGTCCTGAAGAAGATGCTCTTCTCTCTTCAGTACCGTCAGGATTGTGGACAACAGGTCCTTCAGACGTAGGACTGATTAAAAATGCACAACCTGTAGTTATAAGGCCAAAAACAGAATACAGACCATGTGTAAGACAGTATCCATTAAAACCTGATGCAATTGACGGAATCAGGCCAGTAATAGAGGATTTATTAACAGCAGGAGTAATAGTGCCATGTCCAGATTCACCATGTAACACACCCATATTTCCTGTAAAAAAGGCTCCGCCCTCAGTGGGGTGGAGAATGATTCAAGATCTGCAGGCAGTAAATGCTGCTGTGATTAAAAGAGCACCATGCGTCCCAGATCCACACACCTTGTTAAATTCGCTGAGACCAAATTCTAATAGTTTCTCAGTAATTGACATAAGTAATGCATTTTTGTCTGTGCCAGTACATCCAGATAGTCAATTCTGGTTTGCTTTTACCTTTAAAGGACAACGATATACATTCACCAGATTACCGCAGGGTTACGCAGAGAGCCCAACTATTTATTCTCAAGTCATGTCAGCATGTTTAGCCAATTTCGTTCCACCGGCAGATAGCCAACTATTAGTGTATGTTGATGACATTTTGATTGCCTCTGACACACGAGAAAACTGCATAACTGACACAGTAGCATTATTATGTTTCTTATTTGACAATGGCCACAGAGTGAGTAGAAACAAAGTTCAGTTGTGTAGGGATAAAGTAAAATATTTAGGACATGAGTTATCAGCCACAGGGCGCACGATCCTGTCTGACAGGAAGGAAGCAATTTTGCACACTCCAAAACCACAAACCAAAAAGCAGATGATGTCATTTCTTGGATTGACAAATTACTGCAGGGCATGGATTCCTTGCTATGCAGAGTTGACTAGTCCACTTTCTGATTTGATGTACAAAGATGATATTTCAATGTCAACCGTGTTGGAATGGAACAAAGATGCTGAGGAAGCCTTTGTAAAAGTAAAACAAACATTAGTGTCATCCACAGTTTTGGCACTACCAGATTATAGTAAACCATTCATTCAAACAGTTGATTGTAAGAATAAGTTCATGACTAGTGTTTTGGTTCAAGTGTATGGCTCAAAATTGAGGCCAGTTGCCTACTACTCATCTAAATTGGATGCAGTAGCAAGTGCTTTACCACCATGCGTACAGGCTGTTGTTGCAGCCTCTATGGCTGTTCAAAGTAGCAGTAATGTTGTTCTATTCCATCAGCTGACATTGAAAGTTCCACATGCAGTCTCTGCACTTCTGTTGCAGACAAACATGAGCCTTTTGTCCCCAGCAAGACATCTTTCGTGCATGTCCTTGCTATTATCACAGCCACACCTTACGGTAGAGCGATGTACAACATTGAATCCCTCCACATTGATACCTTTACCTGAGGATGGTGAGCCGCACAATTGTCTTGATGTAGCTACGGTCTGTACGAAAGCACGCCCAGACCTCCGGGACACACCCATCCCAAACAGTACAATCGTGTATGTGGATGGTTCTTCCACTAAAAATGCTTATGGACAAACGCAATCTGGATATGCTGTCGTCACAAATTCGGAAGTATTAGATTCTGCTTCATTGCCATCGTCATTTTCAGCACAAGCAGCTGAATTAGTTGCTTTAACTGCAGCTTGCTATCTGTTTCAAGGTACGGCCGTATCAATTTATACAGACAGCCAGTACGCTTTCAGCACAGTGCATGTGTTTGCAAAACTGTGGGAGGAGCGTGGAATGGTGACATCATCTGGAAAGCCAGTGACTCATGCCACTCTCCTAACTGCCCTACTGCAAGCTGTGAAGTTGCCTCAACAAATTGCTATATGCAAATGTGCGGCTCACACCAATGGCTCTGACAGTGTTTCAAAAGGAAATGATTTTGCTGACAGAGCAGCAAAAGAGGCAGCAGCAGCTTCTTCTATTTTTGTTGTACAGGAAACTACTCCAGATTTGCATCTAGGTCATACACTGCTTGCTGACATGCAACAGCAGGCAACTGACAGAGAAAAACAAATGTGGATAGCTAAAGGAGCTACGTATGCAAATGACGTACATATGACCACAAAAGAAACCCATATTGCCAAAAAATATGTTTAAATGGGCAGCTATAATGAGCCATGGCGTGACGCATGTCTCATCAGGGGGTATGATATCGCAATTGCAATCTATTTTTTGTCTTTATGGGTTCGATGCATATGCAAAACAGCATTGTAGAGCATGCATGATATGTGCAAAACACAACTCACAAGGCAATTTGAGACCCCAAAGAGGTAAATTTCCAACACCACAATATCCCTTTCAAGTGATTCATATGGATTATATACAGCTGAGTAAACATGAAGGGAAGGAATTTTGTTTAGTCATAATTGATGCCTTCTCAAAATGGGTAGAATTGTTCCCTACAAAACATGCAGATTCACTTACAGTGGCTAAAGCATTATGCAAAGACATCATCCCACGATTTGGAACACCAGAAACAGTCTATTCAGATAATGGAGCGCATTTTGCTAATGCAATAGTGCAATACGTAGGAGAAGCACTACAGGTTAATCTAAAAAATCATTGTGCTTATCATCCACAAAGCGCCGGATTAGTGGAAAGGATGAATGGAACAGTAAAAAACAGACTTAGAAAGACAATGGAGGAAACAGGCAGACCATGGACGCATTGTGTAGATTTGGTAAAAATGTATATAAACATAACTAGTACCATGGGGTTGACACCGTATGAAACATTGTTTGGCAGAAAATATCGATTGCCATATTATGGACAAATTTGGGATGTACCTGAGGAAGCCAATTTGGCGGATTACATGAGAAAAATGTTAGAAGGACAACGAGGGAGAGTTCCAAACACTGATGATCCCATTTCTCCACAGGAGGACCCTAAAGTGGTACCTGGAGACTGGGTGTTGATAAGAAGCATCAAGAGAAAACACTGGCATTCACCTAAATGGGAAGGGCCCTATCAAGTACTACTCACAACACCCACAGCTTTGAAAATTGGGGAAAGAAGTACATGGATTCATTTAACTCACTGTAAGAAAGTCATTTCTGCAGACACAGACAAACAGTAAGAACAGTAGGACAAGACTAGTAATAGTGTGTGAGCTTGGTGTTAAGATCCAGGTTAGACACGAAAGCTAGCAGAAGACGTTAAGAAGCCACTGTTCTGAACATAGGTGTGCTGTAGTGTGCAGAAATGGCGAAAGAAAAAAATAAAAAGAACGAGGGTTTCTGGACCCCACGGACAGTCCTTGTTATGCTACTTTTCTTTTTTGAATTGGGATTATTATTAAAAGCCATGAGCACGGGACATGATAATAAGGATCACATCCGCAGACTGCAGAGACCAAAAAGAAGTAACGAAGACCCCAGTCCGATAATAAATGCCACAGTACATAGCTGTGATGGGAATAATGCGTACCGATTTGGTGTACAAGCCTGCATTCCTAGAAATACTTCTGTGATCATCTCTGTACCATATAGTGCTCTTACCCATGGAATGCCGGATGGTGACAGAGGGACTAATTACGGAAATAGTTTCTCATGGTATATGACCAACGATCAACAAGATAGGAGATGGGAAACGTTGGTAGCCGATGAATGGAGTAGATGGACACCAAGATGGGCACAAACCGAGTGGGCTAAGTACCAGAGTCAAATTCTCAAAATGTATCAAACAGATGATAAGCTGTCTATAGTGGTGAATACCACAGAAAAAGGAACCATATTCCCACCTGATATAGAGGGAGACTGTTGGTTGTTCCTCCTTTGGGTATACAAACAAGGAAAAGATCCGTATTTCCATTTTTTCCTCTGTGAAACAGATAGAGTACAGCAACCAATATTGACCGAATTAAGTACGTCAAAGGGGGTGTCCATACAAGCAAAGGGGGTGCCCATACAAGCAAAGGGGGTGTCCGTACAAGGCACAAAAGACATGAAGGCAGATGACTGGTTCCTAGTAACTACAGGAATTAGTGGACAAAATAATAATTGGCTTTTAATGGCAGAACAAGCAGGACTAGCAGCAAAGAAGGACTGTGTTGTATGTATGGGACCCAGACCTATAGTACAGGTAATACCGGCAGCATTACCCAAAGACTGTCTACTGACTGCTATGACACAGACATACATTGCGGCAAACAACAATTGTTCTAAGTGGGACAAGATCTATCCAGTGACCAAATTGACTAAGATTAAACCTTTATTCTCAAGCAAAGTTGGGCATGCTAACCATACATGTGTACACTTGACAGGGACAAGTAAGACTTTGGGTAGCTTAAACCACACCGCCTGGTGTAAGAATGTGGTCCATAGTACTCCCACATTCAAACCTGTCGGGAGGAGTGACGTATGGTGGTGGTGTGGGGATAACAGAATCTTTGACAGACTGCCACGAAATGTGTCAGGTTATTGTGCATTAATATCATTATTGTTACCAGTTGAAGCCATACCCATGACCCCTGAAGACGTTACGACATATGCAGCCTCTCTTATTCCTGAAGATTGGCAGAAAGGCATAGCCAGACATAGAGTAAAAAGAGATTGGAAAGGAGTGGGAAATCCAACATATATTGACGCAATAGGAGTCCCCAGGGGAGTGCCTGACGAGTATAAACTGGTTGATCAAATAGCAGCTGGATTCGAATCTTCCATCTGTTGGTGGTGTTCAATTAATAAAAACGTGGACAGAATAAACTACATCCACTACAATGTACAGAAATTAGGAAATTGGACTGAGGAAGGATTTAAGGCTGTCCATTCACAGTTAGAAGCCACGTCCCTTATGGCCTTCCAGAATCGTATTGCTCTGGATATGTTGTTGGCAGAGAAAGGAGGTGTTTGTGCCATGGTCGGAGAACAATGCTGCACATTCATTCCCAACAACACGGCTGCAGACGGCAGTCTCACTCAAGCCATTGACGGGCTGAGGACGTTGAACAGGAAGATGAAAGAGCACAGTGGAGTAAACACCGAAGGCTGGGATTGGTGGCTGGAAGGGATGGGAAAATGGAGGTCTTTGATTTCTTCACTATTAGTGTCTATAGCAGTATTTGCTGCAATTCTAACATTGTGTGGATGTTGTTGTATTCCATGTCTGCGAGGCCTTGTAAATAGAATGATAACCACAGCAATAAGTCCAGGACCAGGAGGGGGTCCGGCATCATATCCACTTCTGGGGACAGACGACGACGAGGAGGATGATGGCTCTCCTGACCTGTACCCAGACCAATGGAAGTATGATGACCCAGACACCGATGATGGTGACAATGATGACATCACCTCTGGGGTGTAAGCCTATAGAGAGAACATACCATGATGAACCTCTTAGTGAAAATCTCAAAAAGAAGTGCTAAGCTGAGTGATGCCTACTGTATGTTTAACAGGCGATAAACAGGAGGGGAATGTTAAAGATTTTGTATATATGTTATCACTGTTAAACATTTGTACATTTGTCTTCTTTCTCATGAGAACGGTGTTGTGCTGTTTTGCACTTCACCCTGAGAATGTACGTGTTATTCAACCTTGTTTTAGCTTTGTCTTCTTTCTCATGAGAACGGTGTTGTGCTGTTTTGCACCTGTCTTAACGCAATCCTGAGAATTCAATTTTGTTTTAGCACTCTGGGGTCAATCTGAGCTGGGAATGACGGGCTGGATGTACTTATTATTATAATATAACTTTGTTTTCGCAGCCTCTAACGACTGGGAGTAAGAGAACGTTTTGACTGTTGTGATGTGGTGCTTAGTGTGAAGGAGTGTGAAGGACAGGACACTTCAGGCAGATGCAGAACAGCTGATAACTGCAACAGACGAACGAGATGTGCTGACCTGTGTAAAAGAAAGTGTTCTTCCTTACAGCTGCACTTATTGACGTATGCGTTTATGTTACGGGAAGAAACTTGTCTTGCGTCATCACCCCCACCCTTAGGACAAGTTTTGGTTTATGTGATGAGGGCGTCTCTTAATAAAAAGAGCGGAAAAGCAGGCCAGACTTTAGTGTAGCCTTGGTGTACAGCCTGACTGCACTCCGCGCGTAAAATTTGACTTTCTGTCTCACTGGTGTTTCTTGACTCTGTTTGTCTTGTTAAAGGTTTTAAAAATGTTTGGAGGAGAAAATACCCAACAGAGAGGCAGATAACTGACCAATAGCTTGATGGTGTCGTACCCTTGCAAGTGTCCTACATGATCAGGATTACCCTGCCCTGTGTTAGCCAGTCTGGGTGAGTATCTGCTGCTACTAGCACACCCATTTCTACTGCCAGTTTGCTTCTTCAGCCAGTAGGTGTAAAACATATCAGGCACTGGTGCTGTTCAGTTCTTGATCCCTGAGACTGTTGGGAAAGTGTAGTTACACGGACCCACAACAGGGGGCGTAAATGAATGGACAATGGATAAGCCAAAATATAACAATTTAATGTTGTGAATTGTGCACAACGGAATACAGACAAATGCAGTTTGATAATGACAGTCAATTATACGAAAAGTGACATGTGGGCAGGCTCAAGGATAGAAGACATCTGTCCAGAGAAGAGCCGGGTCCCCACACGGCTTCCACCACCAACGGATCTGAAGAACACCAGAGCCGCCAAGTCCTGGGTCCCCAGGTGGCCACCGTCTCCAGCTGTCAGACCTGGTACTGCTGGCAGGAAGCAGAGGCAGTTAATGGTGGGTGTGTGGATACACACCCAGTAAATCCTCAGACACTGATACAGTTCCTCTGGGAGGGAGCACCTCCACCTCCGAAGTAGGAACACACTAGCAGCTCCTGTTACCACTTATCTGGATGGAGTGAGAGGCGAAGACGTCGCTTCTCTCACTAAACGCCAACCCAGCAGAGAGTGCACCACAGGAAAAACGGCTGCAAAACAGATCAGACGTAAGTCACAGTTTGGATACAGCAGAAAATATTACCTAAGCGGTAGATGATATCTCGGCAGCGAGGTGGAGTTGCTGCCCGGCTTTTAAGGTGATGGTGATGATGAGTGACAGCTGGTGCTTGTTGATGAGTGACAGCTGTCACTGCCGGCTGCTCCGACGCCCTCTCGTGCCAGCAGTACCTCCTCTTCAGGGGCCCACACAACAGGACCCCCCCCCCCAAACGGCCGCCTCCTGACGCCCGACCAGGCTTGTCAGGGTGATGGTTGTAGAAGTCGGCCAGGAGGGCCGGGTCCAGGATGAAGCTCCTCTTCACCCAGGAGCATTCCTCAGGTCCATACCCCTCCCAGCCCACCAAGTACTGGAACCCCCGGCCCTTCCGACGGACGTCCAGGAGCCGGCGTACTGTCCATGCCGGCTCTCCGTCGATGATCCGGGCAGGAGGCGGCGCCGGTCCGGGGCTGCACAGTGGTGAAGTGTGATAGGGCTTAATCCGTGACACGTGAAAGACAGGATGGATCCGCAGTGAAGCTGAAGCTACCAGCTTGGACTTTGAGGATGGGGAACCAATAAATCTGTCCTTACGTTTTTGGGATTCCACTTGCAGTAGGATGTCTTTGGTGGATAGCCAAACCGCCTGCCCGGGCTGGTATACAGGGGCCGGTGAACGCCGGCGGTCTGCATGGGCCTTGGCCCTCATCCGGGCTTTCAGCAGGGCAGAGCGGGCAGTATGCCACACCCGATGGCACCTCCTGAGGTGGGCCTGGACCGAGGGCACCCCGACCTCTCCCTCCACGAGTGGAAACAATGGGGGCTGGTACCCCAAACATACCTCAAATGGGGAGAGGCCAGTGGCAGATGAAACTTGGCTATTGTGAGCGTACTCGATCCAGGCCAGATGGTTGCTCCAGGCCGTCGGGTGCGTGGAGGTCATGCAGCGGAGAGCCTGCTCCAAATCCTGGTTGGTCCGCTCTGCCTGTCCGTTCATCTGGGGATAGTACCCGGACGAGAGGCTTATGGTGGCCCCCAGTTCCATACAGAAACTCCTCCAGACTTGCGAGAACTGGGGACCACGGTCAGTGACAACGTCAGATGGAATCCCATGCAGACGTACGACGTGGTGGACCAGGAGGTCTGCTGTCTCCTGGGCCGTCGGGAGCTTTGGGAGGGCCATGAAGTGAGCCGCCTTGGAGAACCGGTCCACTATCGTGAAGATGGTGGTCATGCCCTGGGACGGCGGGAGGCCCATGACGAAGTCCAGGCCGATGTGGGACCAGGGGCGGTAAGGCACAGGTAATGGCTGGAGGAGTCCCTGTGCCTGTAGTTGTCAGCTTTTCCCCTGTGCAGGTGGTGCAGGCCTGGACGTACTCCCAGACATCAGCTTCCATAGACGCCCACCAGAAGCACTGCCGGACCACTGCCACGGTCCTTCGCACCCCTGGGTGACAGGAGAGCTTGGAACCATGACAGAAGTCCAAGACCGCAGCTCTGGCTTCTGGTGGAACGTATAACTTGTCCTTTGGGCCAGTTCCTGGTACCGGGTTCCATGCCAGGGCCTCCTGGACGGTCTTCTCCACGTCCCAGGTGAGGGTGGCCACGACAGTGGACTCGGGGATGATGGTTTCCGTGGGATCTGACAGCTCGGCTTTGACTTCCTCTTCGTGAACCCGGGACAAGGCGTCAGATCTTTGGTTCTTGGTCCCGGGGCGGTAGGTGATTTGGAAGTCAAAACACCCGAAGAACAGTGACCAGCGGGCTTGCCTGGGGTTCAGACGCTTGGCGGTCCGGATGTACTCCAGGTTCCGATGGTCCATGAATGGAACCGCAGCTCCCTCCAACAGGTGTCTCCACTCCTCAAGAGCCTCTTTCACCGCAAGGAGTTCTCGATTGCCCACGTCGTAGTTTCGCTCAGCCGGGGTCAACCTGCGGGAAAAATAGGCACAGGGGTGGAGGAACTTATCGGGCTCCCTGCTCTGGGACAGCACAGCTCCTATCCCTGAGTCAGAGGCATCCACTTCAACAACAAACTGGCGGTTAGGATCGGGCTGCACCAGGACTGGCGCAGTCGAGAACCGGCGTTTCAACTCCCTAAACGCGGCTTCGCACCGATCCGACCAGGTGAAGGGGACTTTGGAGGAGGTCAGGGCTGTCAAGGGACTAACCACCTGACTGTAATCCTTAATAAACCTTCTGTAGAAGTTTGCAAAGCCGAGGAACTGTTGCAGCTTCCTACGGCTTGTTGGTTGGGGCCAGTCTCTCACCGCCGCAACCTTGGCCAGATCAGGGGCGACGGAGTTGGAGGAGATTATGAACCCCAGGAAGGACAAAGAAGTGCGGTGGAACTTGCACTTCTCGCCCTTCACAAACACCCGGTTCTCCAACAACCGCTGCAGGACCTGACGTACATGCTGGACATGGGTCTCAGGATCCGGGGAAAAGATGAGTATATCGTCCAGATATACGAAGACGAACCGATGCAGGAAGTCCCGCAAGACGTCATTAACCAAGGCTTGGAACGTCGCGGGCGCATTGGTGAGGCCGAACGGCATGACCAGGTACTCAAAGTGACCTAAGGGGGTGTTAAATGCTGTCTTCCACTCGTCTCCCTTCCGGATCCGAACCAGGTGGCACGCATTCCTAAGATCGAGTTTGGTGAATATTTGGGCTCCATGCAGGGGCGTGAACGCCGAATCCAACAGAGGTAACGGGTATCGGTTGCGAACCGTAATTTTGTTCAGCCCTCTGTAATTGATGCATGGACAGAGTCCGCCGTCTTTCTTGCCCACAAAAAGAAACCTACCCCCCACTGGGGAGGTGGAGTTCCGGATCAACCCGGCAGCTAAAGAGTCCCGGATGTAGGTCTCCACTGATTCGCGCTCTGGACGTGAGAGGTTGTACAGCCTGCTGGACGGGTACTCAACGCCCGGGATCAAATCAATGGCGCAATCGTATGGCCGGTGCGGGGGGAGAGTGAGTGCCAGATCTTTGCTGAAGACGTTAGCAAGATCGTGGTACTCCTCAGGCACCGCCGTCAGATTGGGGGGAACTTTGACCTCCTCATTAGCTGTCACACCGAGTGGAACCGAGGATCCTAAACATTCCCGGTGGCAGGTTTCGCTCCACTGCGTCACACCCCCAGATGGCCAATCTATCTGGGGATTGTGCTTTACCATCCATGGAAATCCCAAAATCACTCGGGAGGTAGAAGGTGTTACATAAAACACAATCTCCTCCCTGTGATTCCCAGACACAACCAATGTTACTGGCTGTGTCTGGTGTGTGATTAATGGGAGAAGGGTGCCATCTAGTGCCCGTACCTTCAATGGTGAAGGTAGGGCCACTAGAGGGAGCCCTACTTCCTTTGCCCATCTGCTATCCAGCAGATTCCCTTCCGACCCCGTGTCCACCAGTGCTGGGGCATGAAGGGTTAGATCCCCACTCAGGATCGTAACTGGGAGTCGTGCAGATTTACGTGCGCACCCCTTGTGCGTGTTATGACCCACCCTTAGCCCAGTCTCTAAGGGCGAGTGTTGTCGTTTTGGCCGTTTGGGGCAGTTTTTCTGTATATGCTCTTTTGAGCTGCAGAGAAAACACTCCCCGCGGGCCAGCCTCCTCAATCTGTCATCTGATCTGATTTTGGCCCTGCTCGTTTCTTTAACAACGTCAGCAGGGGGAGCTGTTGCCACACGGAGCCCTCTGGCTGTGGAGCGTGGGGAAGACGGCTCCCTTTTGGACCCGGAAGTAAGAGGGACGGCTCATGCCTGACCACGCCCTTCGCCCCGCTCCTGTCGACGTTCTGCTAATCGGTTGTCTAACCCAGTGGTAGGCATACTTCCGATAATCCAATAACAGATAATTATCAAAGATAATGTTTTCATTATCGGATTATCTTTTTAGATAAATTTAAAACCATCATCAGACTAATTATCTTCTGATGAATTACCGTCCGATAACTTTTAGACCGATAACGTACTAAACTAAGTTGAACAGTGAAAACATTTTTAAAACTGTTAAAGCTGTTGAGACCTACCTGTTAAAAGTTTCCTAATAGGCATGTTATTCTATCCTTTGCAATCAGAAACCACTCTATCGTCTGTAAGCAAAGGAGAAATGGTGACCAAAAAAAAAGTAATTTCCTTTAACACCATACTAATATAATCGCAATGTCACCAAGTCATCCAGAGGCATACATGTTTAACTTATGGTTCAAATTTTAACCACTCATTTTAGACAAGTTATTTAAAATTATTGTCATGTCTGAAGTTTATAAAGTGAAAATATCAGATATATGTTTTCGTTTTAAAGTAATGTGCTAATTTTTAAGGTTTTGTGAGCACATGCTGTGCCAGGCAGCAATGCATTATGGGTAGCATAAGGTAATCTCAGACGTTCACGACAGGACAAATGCATTTCAGACACTCTGTTCAGGGTCCACAGATAACAGCATTAAACTCTAGTGCCTAAAACTCTCGTGAATATATTCTCTGGGTTTACAGACGTTAGTGTATTTGCGTTTGTTAAATTCCACGCATCTTAAATGTAGCAGACACGGATTATATGGAATTTTGTTTGACATTTTTTCAAGGCCGCTACTGCCATCTACTGGCCAGGAATGTTCATGGCAGTATTAAACATCTGGGTACATGGCTGCTCTCAAAGTGTTGGTATTGTCCATTGTCCAGGTGCTTCTTGTGTGCATATATTTGTTAACTTTGTATTCTAAAACTACGGTTAGAAGTAATTCCGACTCCTTATCGGTCCACACGAACGAGGTTGGCGCCATGTTTTTAGTTTTTGTGGAAGTGACGACAAGAGAATAAGGCTCCTGATTGGATAGAATTTTAATCAGTACCGCCACCCAAAGGTTTGGCAGACTAATTACAACACATTTATACAGTTCAATGTGGTTGGATTTTTTTTTTAAACGACGTAGTGTGGATGAAGTTTTTTCCCCAAACTGAAAGGGTAAGATATTCGGTTTTACAAATACCCGACAACGTGTGTACATGGCCTTATGTCTGTGAAAGGCACTATATAAATAAATTTACTTACTTACTTACTAATATTGAGTGCACGTTTTACAACATCACAAACGTTTTAAAACATGCAATTGCAATGACACTTCCAGGGCTCCGTAAAAATGCCTATTTTTACAAATAAAAATGGAATATTTTACAAAAGCACATTTATCTTTAAACCAACACACGACACACGTCACATTAACGTGTTGGTTTACATAATGGATTACTGAACCAATCACTGTTTAGCACTTTTACTCAGAATGCTATGCGGTCTGTGTTTGTTACAAAACCTCAGAATTAGTGCCTTATTCAACATTAAAAGATATATGTTATATTTTAACTTTGTACAAATGACAGAATTTACATTAATGGAGTTATTCTATCAGTATTTTCAAAAAACCATAAGTTAGTATGACTTTATTTTTCAAGACCTCCGCCTGACCGGAGTGTTGAAATTGATAGGGAGCTGGCCTTATGGCTGCTCTTGGTGTGTCGCTGTGGTGGGAGCGCTGTTGTAAACAAGAGCTTCCAAAAGGGGCAGAATGTTGAAAGAAAAATGATTATGATTAGTAAAGAGTTGATTACGTGGGTGCTCTCAGGATTTGTCTGTACTGCTTGCTGCAGAGGGCAGCATGGTCTAACATTCATTGCTTATTCTTCAGGTCATTTACCGCTTTTGATGCTTTCAAAAGTGGTCGTGTTAAAAATCAATTTCAGCTCTTTAGTAACTGCAAATGTCCGATAGACAACACCGGAATTTATCGGTTATCAATTATCTGTAACTTCCGATACATTTTTGGGTGGTTTATCGGTTTATCTTTATCAGAGATAACTTTTCAGTTATCTTATTATCTGTTATCGAAGTTAATTTTTTGGTTATCTGTGCCCACCACTGGTCTAACTGTACTACCAGGTCGATAAGCCCGTCTAAATCCCGCGGCTCGTCCTTAGCCACCAGGTGCTCCTTAAGGACCAGAGACAGTCCGTTTACAAAGGCAACGCGGAGTGCAACAGTATTCCAGCCGGCCCTCGCTGCTGCGATGCGGAAGGCGACTGCATACTCGGCTGCACTCCGACGCCCCTGTCTCATAGACAGCAGCATACTCGAAGTGGTCTCGCCTCTATGTGGGTGATCGAACACCAGTCTGAACTCCCTGACAAACTCAGTATATATCGTTAGGAGCCGTGCATTCTGCTCCCAGAGCACCGTAGCCCAGGCGCATGCCTCACCTCGAAGCAGATTAATAAAATAAGCCAACCGGCTGGAGTCTGATGCGTACATAACGGGATGCTGTGCAAAGACGAGCGAACACTGCATCGGGAAGTCTGCGCACGTCTCTACACAACCTCCGTATGGCTCCAGAGGGCTTATGTATGCTTCAGGGGACAGTGGGGGGGTTCGTTGAACGACCAGTGGAATATCTGTATTCGGCGCCTCAACAGCAGGAGGAGGTGCTGCAGCAGCGCCCTGCGTGCGCGCTTCCACCTGGGCGGTGAGAGCCTCCATTCTCCGATTGAGAATAACATTCTGCTCGGTCACCAAGTCCAACCCAGCAGTGAAGGCAGATAATCCACTGTTAAAGGAGATTTTTTTTAATGAAAGACGTGCGGACGGGTCCGCGCGTCGGGACGCAGCCGGCGCGGTGCGGCGGCACAGGAAAAACACCTCCGTGTTGATAACCATTTGTAAAATCCAGGCGGCTTTTGATGGCTTTCAGTGGAGTGAGTATATGAGAAATTGTTTAACAGCTGGACATGTTCCAACTTGTCCTTAAGGCTTCCAACGGAGTTGTTTTTCCTGTGGCGGAGCGTCACGGCGGCTGCGAGCCGACGCTGCAATCCGTCCGCACGTCTTTCATTAAAAAAAATCTCCTTTAACAGTGGATTATCCGGATAAAATGCTGAAACCGACTTCTTCTGAAACTTCTCTGTTCTCTCACGACGTCCTGGATCAATAGAGCCTGAAATGTGGAGGTTTTCAGCTTGAAACAGGCTGACAACGGCGCCTGGGCTGCTGCGCGACGTCCCGCTCCGTGGGAAGTCCTTAAAGCGACAGTATCACCTCAGAATCTCTCATCAGCCGTTAAAATTTTCACTGAAAACCAGCTTAATTTTTTTAACCGTGTCCACTTCAATGTGTCTCACAGGTTTAGAAAAAATTTTGATCAAACAAAGCGCCAGTCTCTCAGCAACTTCTCAGACAAAGGAATTCCGACGAGGGGCTGGACGACTCCTCTCACAAGGAGTGCTCACAGGCGAATGACGTCACCGACAAGCGTGGAAAAACTCACGCATGCGCACGAGGGTTCAAGCATGTCTGACGTAAAAACATATGAATGAAATCCATATAGTTTTTGAAAAAAATAAAAAGGACCTATACTTTATTGACAGACCTTGTATGTGAAATTTTTCCAAATTGCAGTAGAGGCTGCTGTGAAGACTACACTTATCAGTTGCTTTAACCCTGAGAGACCACCATGCTGGATCATTCCAAAAGAAGCATGTCAAATGTCAAGTTGTTTTCTTTTTTTTTTTAACGTCCACCTAACCCATCATGAGAGTCAATCTGCACTGCCCAACCCACAAAAATATGTGTTGATTAATGACCCAAACTCAACCCAACCCAAAGAAAGGGTCTACAGTAATGGAATCCATGCCAATTGGCTACAGAATATATTTTCTTATTTATTCCACATTTTAAAAAAGATTGACACTGGTACAGACAACAAGGATTTTCACTGTCAGTGCAGGTTTTGCTACTTATGCTACATTCACTTCTTTTCTTAACACAGAAGGAATGATGGACTGCAAGAGATGGATTATTTAAGTGTAGAGTCACCAGGTTTTAATTAGGTGAACATGAATAATTTGTGGGTATTGCTGAGAGGAATTAATCAATAATCTCACAAAAGTGAACTTTTTAAGCTGCCATCAGAGCCAGAGCTTCCTTTATTAAAAATATAACGCTGTGCAGAACACCTTTTCTTCAAATTAGGTCAATTATTGTCTGAGTCATTATATGTACTGCCCTCAAATTGTCACCTATAATTTACTGCTGCAGACAACAGGAAGTTGGCTATGATGAGCAGTATGACATTTTTTCTACAACCAGTGTGAATGCAGCATAAATGCAGACTACAGCAGTCCAGAGGGCACCCTCATATGTGTATGCGTGCAGAAGGGAGAGGGCAAAGAGAAAATGGAAGTAATCCCATAAGTAAGCCCGTAATATATGTGCAAATTATTAATTGCTTAATGCCTGTAACCTGAGATCATAACCCAGTTCCCACAGGTTGTGATCTCAGGCTAGAAGTTGACCACACACACACACACACACACACACACACACAATGGTCTTCAACCACATAGTCCAATCAAGGGTCGAGGGGGGCTGGAGCCTATCCCAGTAGTCATACAGCGCAAGGCAGGGTACACCCAGGACAGGACGCCAGTCTGTCACAGGGCCACAATCCCAGTAGTCATACAGCGCGAGGCAGGGTACACCCAGGACAGGACGCCAGTCTGTCACAGGGCCACAAACAGACAAACAAACACATTCACACCCACTCGCATACCCATGGACAATTTAAAGAGTCCAGTCCACCTAACCTGCATGTCTTTGGATGTGGGAGGGAGCACCTGGAGGAAACCCACGCAAACATGGGGAGAACACGCAAACTCCACACAGAAAGGCCACAGGCGGGAATTGAAACCATGACCTTCTCACGGTGAGGCAACAGTGCTAACCACTAAGTCACCGTGCTGCCCACAAGTTGACCAGTGAATCATTAATTGTTAGTAATGCTAAGGGAGCCCAACTCTACCCTGGAGGAGTTCAGCCCCAATCCCTGATACAGTATTTTCCCAATTTTCAGCTTTTCCCCCACCTTTGCAATTTAATTAATATTTACTAGTTTGTAAATAACAGGTGGACCTGTCATCAAAACCCTAGTTGTGGAACTGTAATATTATACTGTATACAATGTTGCCATAGTTACTTTGAAAAGTTACTTCATTAGCAGCTTTATGCAGTTACTTTATTAGCATATTATTAGCAAGTCATGTTACTACAACACCAATTCCATTGAAGTTGGGACATTGTGTAAAATGTAAATAAAAACAGAATACAATGATTTGCAAATCCTCTTCAACCTATATTCAATTGACTACACCACAAAGATAAGATATTTAATGTTCAAACTGCTAAACTTTATTGTTTTTGTGCAAATATTTGCACAAAAACATTTGCTTGCAACATGTTTCAAAAAAGTTGGGACGGGGCAACAAAAGACTGGGAAAGTTGATGAATGCTCAAAGAACACCTAATTGGAAACAGGTGAGTGTCATAATTGGGTATAAAAGGAGCATCCCCAAAAGTCTCATCTGTTCACAAGCAAAGATGGGGTGAGGATCACCACTTTGTGAACAACTGCATGAAAAAATACTCCAACAGTTTAAGAACAATGTTTCTCAATGTTCAATTGCAAGGAATTTAGGGTTTCCATCATCTACAGTCCACAATCAGAAGATTCAGAGAATCGGTTGTACCGCTCCTTAATCTGTGTGATGCCCATAGGATCGTCACCAAAAGCCATCTGAATAATCCGAATGGTTTCCACCTGGCTGTCGTCCAGTTTCTGGCAAAATTTGATGCAGTCACGCTGCTCCAGTTGTTCCGCCATTTTCCTTGAAATAAAAATCCGACGAGAGACTACACCCATCCTCACACAAAGGCTGCTTACCAGCAAATGACGCAATCGACAGGCGTGAAAAAATTCACGCATGTGCACAAAGGTTCAAGGTTGGCTCATGCAAGCACACGGATACTTTTCTAACAGACCTCGTATACACCCAAGAACAACCGACTAATGAGCGTGCTTGTAAGTTCACTTCCGCTTTCGATGCGGGGAAAAGGCAGATATTTTCTCGCCAGCTGCGGGAGGGTTCGCAGCCCATGGAGGGACTGTGATCTAAAGCGGTTCTGTTTGGCTCATCACACCCAGGAAACTGTGCCAAACTAACACCATCTTACAGACAACAAGCAGCATTTTGTTCATAAAAACTGTTTCATAGTCGTTAACAGGCTTCTGTTCAAAATACTTATGAAATTTGTTTGCTTTCATCCATTGTGGTGTTTTTTCGCAGTAATTAAAGACGGCGCCGTTAAATGTGTCAAACATATGCCCCTTTTCACGCCACAATATGATCAATCTATCTTTATTAGTTGGCTATGTACCACAGGCTTTTAAGGTGGCAGTAATTAAACCATTACTTAAAAAGCCATCACTTGACCCAGCTATCTTAGCTAATTATAGACCAATCTCCAACCTTCCTTTTCTCTCAAAAATTCTTGAAAGGGTAGTTGTAAAACAGCTAACTGATCATCTGCAGAGGAATGGTCTATTTGAAGAGTTTCAGTCAGGTTTTAGAATTCATCATAGTACAGAAACAGCATTAGTGAAGGTTACAAATGATCTTCTTATGGCCTCAGACAGTGGACTCATCTCTGTGCTTGTTCTGTTAGACCTCAGTGCTGCTTTTGATACTGTTGACCATAAAATTTTATTACAGAGATTAGAGCATGCCATAGGTATTAAAGGCACTGTGCTGCTGTGATTTGAATCATATTTATCTAATAGATTACAATTTGTTCATGTAAATGGGGAATCTTCTTCACAGACTAAGGTTAATTATGGAGTTCCACAAGGTTCTGTGCTAGGACCAATTTTATTCACTTTATACATGCTTCCCTTAGGCAGTATTATTAGATGGCATTGCTTAAATTTTCATTGTTACGCAGATGATACCCAGCTTTATCTATCCATGAAGCCAGAGGACACACACCAATTAGCTAAACTGCAGGATTGTCTTACAGACATAAAGACATGGATGACCTCTAATTTCCTGCTTTTAAACTCAGATAAAACTGAAGTTATTGTACTTGGCCCCACAAATCTTAGAAACATGGTGTCTAACCAGATCCTTACTCTGGATGGCATTACCCTGACCTCTAGTAATACTGTGAGAAATCTTGGAGTCATTTTTGATCAGGATATGTCATTTAAAGCGCATATTAAACAAATATGTAGGACTGCTTTTTTGCATTTACGCAATATCTCTACAATTAGAAAGGTCTTGTCTCAGAGTGATGCTGAAAAACGAATTCATGCATTTATTTCCTCTAGGCTGGACTATTGTAATTCATTATTATCCCTGAAAAGCCTTCAGTTAATTCAAAATGCTGCAGCTAGAGTACTAATGGGGACTAGAAGGAGAGAGCATATCTCACCCATATTGGCCTCTCTTCATTGGCTTCCTGTTAATTCTAGAATAGAATTTAAAATTCTTCTTCTTACTTATAAGGTTTTGAATAATCAGGTCCCATCTTATCTTAGGGACCTCATAGTACCATATCACCCCAATAGAGCGCTTCGCTCTCAGACTGCAGGCTTACTTGTAGTTCCTAGGGTTTGTAAGAGTAGAATGGGAGGCAGAGCCTTCAGCTTTCAGGCTCCTCTCCTGTGGAACCAGCTCCCAATTCAGATCAGGGAGACAGACACCCTCTCTACTTTTAAGATTAGGCTTAAAACTTTCCTTTTTGCTAAAGCTTATAGTTAGGGCTGGATCAGGTGACCCTGAACCATCACTTAGTTATGCTGCTATAGACTTAGACTGCTGGGGGGTTCCCATGATGCACTGAGTGTTTCTTTCTCTTTTTGCTCTGTATGCACCACTCTGCATTTAATCATTAGTGATTGATCTCTGCTCCCCTCCACAGCATGTCTTTTTCCTGGTTCTCTCCCTCAGCCCCAACCAGTCCCAGCAGAAGACTGCCCCTCCCTGAGCCTGGTTCTGCTGGAGGTTTCTTCCTGTTAAAAGGGAGTTTTTCCTTCCCACTGTCGCCAAGTGCTTGCTCACAGGGGGTCGTTTTGACCGTTGGGGTTTTTACGTAATTATTGTATGGCCTTGCCTTACAATATAAAGTGCCTTGGGGCAACTGTTTGTTGTGATTTGGCGCTATATAAATAAAATTGATTGATTGATTGATTGACAATAGAGCCTTAAAGTGGTGTAAAAAACATACACAAGATACACAAAATATGTCAAATACACAATACCGGTTGGGCGAATAAAGTAAGACATTATCCTTCGTTTCCTTTGGTCTCCATATTAGAAATATTACTAGGACTGCTTTCTTCCACCTGTGAAATATAGCGAAGATTCGTCCCATCCTGTCTATGGCTGATGCTGAGACCCTGATCCATACGTTCATCTCTTCTAGATTGGACTACTGCAATGTTCTATTTTATGGTTTACCGCAATCTAGCATTAGGGGTCTCCAATTGGTTCAGAATGCTGCACCCAGACTTTTGACACGAAGCAGAAAGTTTGACCACATTACACCCATTTTGGCATCCCTTCACTGGCTTCCTGTCCCACTGAGATCAGATTTTAAGGTTCCGCTACTAACCTATAAAATTATTCATGGACTGGCACCTCCCTACCTAGCTGACCTAATTAAACCTTACGTATCGGCCCGGGCTTTACGTTCTCAGGGTGCAGGACTACTTTGTGTCCCTAAGGTGAATAAGAAGTCTGCGGGTCACAGAGCTTTCTCTTATCGTGCCCCTGTTCTATGGAATGATCTCCCTGCATCAATAAAACAATCAGATTCTGTGGAGACTTTCAAGTCCAGACTTAAGACGCACTTATTTTCCCTTTCATATGGCTAGCATACTGGTGCAGTTTTGTTTTACACTTTTTACTCTTTTAATTCATGTTATTAGTAATTGAAGTGGGCCACGGCCTCAACTTCACCTAAATTCTTGTTCATTTATTGACGCTTAGGGCTAGCGGCCGGCGATCACCTTAGTATTTCTTCTGTTTTTCTTGTTGATTAATGCTGGAAAATTATACAGTATTTTTTGTCTTTCTGATGCCTGATTCTGTTTTTTCTCTGTTTAAGGTGCAGCTCTATCCAGAGATGGGAGTTGTGTTTGTGTTGGCAATCCTCCTGTCCTGTGCACCAACAGCAATTTTTGTATATTCGTCCGTGAATTGAGGCAACTCTGTTGTGACTTGGCGCTATATAAAGGAAATAAATTGAAATTGAAATAGACATTATATTTATCTGTCCAACGGTTGGGCGAATAGCCTTTGCCTAAAGTTTATCAGTTTGAACATTAAATATCTTATCTTTGTGGTGTATTCAATTGAATATCATTTGAAGAGGATTTGAAAATCGTTGTATTCTGTTTTTATTTATTTACATTTTACACAACATCCCAACTTCATTGGAATTGGGGTTGTAATAAGGTAACTACGAGTAGTAATGTGACTTGGTTACTCTTAAAGCCGCGTTCACACCAGCCGCGATGCGACGCCACAAATTCGCGCCACCATCGCCTGGTGTGTCGCTCTGCTTTCGCTGGGAAAATTTGCCCCAGTGCATCATCAAATAGGAGGTGCTTCATTTCCGCTCACTGGCTCCGCTTGTCAGTCAAGTTAACATGGCGGACCTTGATCACACGGAACGAATCGCTGTGCTCTTAATTGTTGTGGAAAGCTGACAAACGTTGCCAGCGGCGCTGTCCCTGGGTTCACAACATCCACACAGGGAGTTTCATTATTTGCTGCAGGAGCTGCGTCTGGATAATGGCCGCTTTCAGCAGTCCTTCTGCCTCTGCAGGACCCAGTTTGAGGACCTCCTGTCCCGTTCACTGCCACTGCTGCGGTGCTGCTGCTTCCTCTCTGTCATAATTGTGTTTATAAACCAGTCACTATTTGTTTTATTATACATCTGTGTATTTAATAAATAAAATAATCTTCACGGATGATTCACTCGCGCGCACATGTGAAAAAAAAAACTGTCCGCTGCCGCTGATGTGCTGCTGTTCGCTCTTCCCCCAAAAACTCTGTCATAATTATGTTTAGAAACCAGTCACCATTTGTTTTATTATACATCTGTGTAGTTAATAAATAAAATAATCTTCACGGACGGTTCGCTCGCATGCGCACATGGAAAAAAAAGAAACTGTCCGCTGCTGCTGATGTGGTGCTGCTGCTCGCTCTTCCCCCCAAAAAATAAAGGACAAAAGGGACATAAGTCCTGCTCACAGGCTGGCTAGCAGAGACAGGACATGTTCACATCCAACTCAGTCAAACTCCAGACATCTCCATGTCACTACATATCCAGTCCCTGATTGGTCATCGCAGCGCGACAAGATGAAAAAGTTCAGATTTTTCAACTTGGGGAGAAGGGCAGCACGATGTGATGCAACGCGATATCGCACCACAAATGCGCCAATCACTCAAAATCTCTTCATTCGCATCGCTTCATTCGCGTCCATCACGTCGCATTGGCGCCACAACGCGTCCTTCCATAGGGATTACATGGCAACCTGTCGCCACTGTTGCTCACGTTGCGCCCAATGTGAACGCGGCATAAGATTGAGTCATCAGCAAAGTACCTAATCGGCAAAGTAACTAATAGTTACAAACAAGGGAGCAGCTGAAGGGACTTACTTACTTTTCTGAGTACTCAATTTTAAAAATAACTAAGTTAGATTGCTAGTTACTTTATTAGTTATAGTCAGCAGCTACCGACAACTTGACAACTAATTCGGGAGGTCCTGCAACTTGTATTCCAGTGCGACTTTAACATCAAAAAATCATGCATCTGTTATTAATAATACTAACAATTTATAGAGGACTTTTCCAGGAATCAAAGCAGAAAACAAAACACCAACAATAAAAGAATATATAAATGTTGTTGTTGTTGTTGTCTGTTAAGCTGTTCCCGTTTGTTCATGGTCACTATAGCGGATTCAGCCAAAACCACATCGGTATTTGGCACAAGTTTTTCGCTGCATGCCCTTCCTAATGCAACCCCAGTTTTACCTGGAGAAACAAACACTGTCCTGGTGTTCCGAAGAGGTCTCCCATCCGTGTACTAACCAGGCCCCACACTGCTTAGCTTCTGAGATCTGACAGGATCAGGCTCACACAGAGCAGACTGGCTGCAAAAGAATGTATAAACACCAGTAATAAAAGAATATTTAAATGGCAATAATAAAACATACAAGACAACAATATACAAAAATCCCAAATTAAAGAGCGGTGCAACTTATACTTTTGTACAATTTATACTACAGAATATATGGTGGGTAGTTTGCTATTCCTGTGCGATTACCCAAACAGGTGACACTGGCATTTTAAAGATGTACAAGTCGGTGAGCCCAAAATTTGTTCTGTGTGGACTTTGCATGTTTAAGCTTGGTTGTTGGTTTCTTTCATTTAGAAATCCAAGGTGTGGAGGCCACCAAGGCCACCGCTGCTTGTCTGTATATAGCTGAGTTAATGGACGGAAGCGAGATATATTTTGGAAACTACGCTTAGGGTTGTGGCTCTCTAGCCTAATTGCAACCCCAGGAGATTTCAGCTTGATTAGACTTCAACGAGCCTACCAACAACAAGCAAGTGTGTGTGTGTGTGTGTGTGTGTGTGTACACCACAAGTGTATGTTGCATTAATGAAATCCACAGTTTGGCCTTTGTGGATAAATTTACTCCATGTGAGCTGTGGAGAAAGCCAGCGGCTCCAAATTAAGCCTCCAATAGAACAAACATTGTGGAAACTCAACAGCGTGTGTGTGAAATAGGGAGAAAGATGGAACAGAGTGAGAGAAATGATGAAGAGCGGAAAGCTATTGGCCCTCGTCTGTCCTCCATTGCTCACTTTCTTATCATTCTCTCGCAACTTAACAGGATTGTGTGACTTCAGCAGAGTGCGCATCAGACTTGACATTCCCATCTTTCAAATCAGCCGCTGCTGCTGCCTCGTGCACGTACCGCACCGCAACCCTCAAGCTTGATTCAACCCAAGGGTGTCACACTCAATCCATCTCCCCCCGCCTCCTTTCTTCTCTCTACCTCCCACTCTTTCGCTGTGTATCGTTCACTGTACTAACCTGGAGAACTCTGCACACCGCGAGGTACAGTCCTGATGTCACCATAGATCCATCGCCCACACATGGCACAGCCAGGGCCCCCAAAACATCCCAGGTCAAACACACACACACACACACACACACACACACACACACACACACACACACACACACACACACACACACACACACACACACACACACACACACACACACACACACACACAATGAGATGCATGTGCATATGTACGGAAGCACACAGCTGCAGAGTCTGTGTGCTGACAGTGCACATCCAGGTGGTAAATGTTATCTGAACATTTCTTTCACCCAGACGTCCAATGGTATTAGACAAGGAAAGGAAAGGAGAATTGCCAGCCCTCACCTAGCAGCACTACAGCCGCACCATAAACTGCCTTAATACACAAAACCAACATCAAAGTCCCTTTCTATGTAGAATCTCACATTTATCTATCGCAGTATGACCACACTTCAATTTTGTGCAAGGTTCTTAGGCAATAAAAAAAACACTTTGAACTAAATAAACAAATGCAAAGCAGGACGTCTTGAAGCTTTGGAGTTTAGGAAATGTATTAAAGCAAAAATGTAAATACCCAGCGCTGTGTGGTGCCTGGCGATGGGAACAAGCACGACAGAAAACAAGTAATCCAGGGTAGAAATTGCTTATTTAATTCAATTTCTATCCACATTTTTTGAAGCTCTTGGTTGAGATTATTTCAAGAGAGACGACATTGAAATCCATCCAATACTGTAAGCCTTTGTTGACAAATGTAAGATTATTCTGCAAGCTAGGAACAACAGCAAGGAGGAATTTCAGGTAAAGCCACCCTCTCACTGCGCAATGATATAAAATGACCGTAGCGCGCACGTTGTTGTGCACCTGTATCCACACAGTAAGAGATCGTTGCACAGATTCTTCATTATGCTGAGCTCCATTGTGAGGCAAAAGTAACTAGCCAGGTTTTATTCAGCACTCACTTTGTGCAAACTACTGCTTGCACAAAAGATAAAATTATTCCCCATGGTTGATTACTTCCTGCACACATGATAATGAATGAATGAATGAATGAATTAATTAATTAATTAATTAATTTTTATTCGGCGCGCACACACACATACTTAACGAAAGAATCTCTCATGATCCAAAACAAAACAAAAATTCATAAACAAAAACTCAAAGAATTTCCCAGTTTTGTGCGGCCGAAAGGGTGTAGGCTGAAGCAAAAGCTTATAAATGCACCCCACCTCACCAGTTGCTATATACACACATATGTACACTCATAACAACAAATACCAAAAAAGAAAAAAAGACAAGAAAGACAAGCAGAGACAATATAATCAGTAAACTAAAATGTCTGAACACAGCAGAACAAACAGCAGTATAACTGATAAAACAGAACAGTAACAAAGTCAGTTAACCTACTTTATCGTACTATAATAAGTAATTATATTGTTCATTTTAGCCTCATTTATAGCCTCATTTTTGACAAATACCCAGTCAGTAGACAGACTTGTGGACAGTTTAAACTCAGTGCTCAAAACTACACTCGACATGATTGCACCACCTGTGTTGAAACCGCGATCCCACAAATCACAGTCACCTTGGTTCAATGATTACCTGCATGACCTCAAGCATAAAGCAAGAGGTCTAGAATGGAAATGACGTCATTCAAAATTAGAAGTATTCCACCTTGCGTGGCGTGATGCTATCTTAGACTATAAGCATGCATTACTGGCTACAAAGCGGACCTACTACTCTGATATGATCAACAAAAACAAGAATAACTCAAAGTTCTTGTTCGACACAGTGGCAACGCTTATTCATGGACAACCACCTGTAGCTCGCTCTCCTTTTACAGCACAAGATTTCCTGGATTACTTTGAGAAGAAAATAGATGACATTAGGTTGAACATATCCCAGCATGCCTTAACCCAGCCACTACACCCTGCTATTGAGGTTGGCGCCACTACTGAGGTATTACCTAGATTTACAGAATTTGATAGTATCTCTCTAGGCATGCTGACGAAACTCATAACGTCAACAAAAAGCACAACCTGTTTATTTCATCCTATACCATTTTTAACTGTTTAAGGACCTGTGGCCCACTCTTGTGCAGATTGTGCTGGAAATTATTAATCTTTCTTGAACTTCTGGATCTGTTCCTAAATGTTTCAAATCTGCAGTGATTAAACCATTACTTAAGAAACCTAATCTTGACCCTAGTGTATTTAAAAACTATTGGCCAATATCAAATCTATCATTTTGCTCTAAATTTCTGGAAAAAGTGGTGTCACGGCAGCTCGTAGACTATCTTACTGAAAATAATCTCTTTGAGCGACTGCAGTCTGCTTTTAGAAAACATCATTCCACAGAGACGGCTCCCATTAAAGTGGTGAATGATCTTCTGCTTACAATGGATTCGGACACCACTAGGGTTCTGTTGCTGTTAGATCTCAGTGCTGCATTTGATACAGTGGATCATCATCATATTCTACTTGATAGGCTGGAAAATAATTTTGGGATTACTGGGAGTGCTCTTGCATGGCTGACGTCATGCCTGACCAGTCGTTCTCACTGTGTTTTGTACAGTAACACTACCTCTAACCTTAGTGACATGAAATTTGGAGTTCCACATGGGTCTGTCTTAGGCCCCCTGCTTTTCTCCCTTTATATAGCACCCCTTGGGCACATATTGCAGCATTTTGGGATTACCTTTCACTGCTATGCAGATGATAATCAGTTATATATGCCGATAACTGCTGGTAATCTCGTTCACATAAAATACTTAGAAGATTGCCTTGCAGCAGTGAGAAGTTGGATGTCTAGAAACTTCCTACTTTAAAACTCTGATAAGACCGAAATGATGGTTCTTGGTCCAGTGAGACATCGGCATCAATTTGACCAGTTAACACTCAGCCTAGGCTCGTGTGTCATACATCACACTGACAAAGTGAGGAACCTTGGGGTAATTTTTGATCCTTCGTTGTCCTTTGGCCTCCATATTAGAAATATTACTAGGAATGCTTTCTTCCACCTGCAAAATATAGCGAAGATTCGTCCCATCCTATCTATGGCTGATGCTGAGACCCTGATCCATGCATTCATCTCTTTTAGATTGGACTACTGCAAAGTTTTATTTTCTGGTTTACCGCAGTCTAGCATTAGGGCTCTCCAATTGGTTCAAAATGCTGCAGCCAGACTTCTGACATGAAGCAGAAAGTTCGACCACATTACACCCATTTTGGCATCTCTTCACTGGCTTCCTGTCCCAGTGAGATCAGATTTTAAAGTAGACCTGCATTTAAATAAATGCAGTCAGAACTTTGGACCACAAAATGACTTATATTTACACATAAGATCCTTCTGAATATAGTAAAGTAAATCTGCAAGCCCAGATCTGTCATTCAATGGAGAAATCTTCATTTAAAAATGACAAATTTACAGCTAAAATTTAACTGTCATCACATCCGGGACGCTACCGAGACGTCACAGAGAAGACCCTATCCCAGCATGCATTGCGTGCGCCAACTTAATTTGTGGATTTACGTCAGTTTGCATCTGCACCTTTTTCTTGTCTTATACATCAGGATCTACTTTTTTAAAACTTCATATTGTCTTGCGGCACGTTTGGTGAGTACACATTTCTTTTATTTGTGCTTGAAAATTATTTTGGGGGACTTTTTCATACGCCCGTTTGATTGAGTGGTGTCGCATTGAAAATCTGTCTTTCGCCTCCGGTGTTACCGTCGCGGGGTATGGAGGCGGGACCCGCAAAGAATTCAAGTTATTAAAAAGATATAAACCTCTCTCAGCGGCCACGGAGCTCTACGGCTCCGATTACCGAGACGTGCGACGCTGCGGATTTTGCCGCAAGAATTCTGTCCTTGCGAGCAACAGGTGTCACCGGCCGCTCCGCATCAAAACAGCGAGCGTAGTCTCTGGACTTGTGCCAAGTTGGCTGCACCTACATTTAGTAGACAGAGAGGTGGTGCCGGCTGCACAGCAGACACGGGGGTGGTGTGAGTGGCCCACTGCGGCGTTTACCGAGCCTGCAGACTCAGTAAGCGCATCAGAGGCAGAGAGCGAGGCGTCGAGGAAGAACGTCGCCCGCTGTCAATGTCGCCGCTGATCTGAGCATGCAGAGCTGTATCTCACATTCATTGCTGCTTACTTTTGGATGTTGAAACCAGGATGTGTATAACAGTAACATTACTAACAGATAAAATCAGTTTCAATGCGGGATTGGACTGAAGGCGCGAGCGCTCCGTCTTCTGCCGCACGTCACTGCAATGTCCCGGATGTACAAACAGTTTTCGCTGAGGGCCAAATTTTAGCTGCAAATTTGTCATGTTTAAACGAAGATTTCTCCACTGAATTACAAATTTGGGCTTGCAGATTTACTTTACTGCATTCATAAGGGTCTTATAAATATATATCAGCTATTTCTTTCTGAGATCTGACCACATTTATTTCAATGCAGGTCTACTTTAAGGTTCTGCTACTAACCTATAAAATTATTCATGGACTGGCACCTCCCTACCTAGCTGACCTAATTAAACCTTACGTACCGGCCCGGGCTTTACGTTCTCAGGGTGCAGGACTACTTTGTGTCCCTAGGGTGAATAAGAAGTCTGTGGGTCACAGAGCTTTCTCTTATTGTGCCCCTGTTCTGTGGAATGGTCTCCCTCCGTCAATAAAACAGTCAGATTCTGTGGAGACTTTCAAGTCCAGACTTAAGACACACTTCTTTTCACTTTCATATGGCTAGCATACTGGTACAGTTTTGTTTTATGCTTTTTACTCTTTTAATTCATGTTATTAGTAATTGGATCAACGATCACCTTAGTATTTCTTCTGTTTTTCTTCTTTTCTGATGCCTGATTCTGTTTTTTCTCTGTTTAAGGTGCAGCTCCATCCAGAGATGGGAGTTGTATTCATGTTGGCAACCCTCCTGTCCTGTGCACCAACAGCAATTCTTGTATATTCATCCGTGAATTGTTCTGTGAATTGTTTCTGTAATTTATGTTTGTAGCATGGCCCAAGCAGAGGGTCACCCCTTTGAGTCTGGTCTGCTTGAGGTTTCTTCCTCAGAGGGAGTTTTTCCTTACCACTGTTGCTCTGGGGGTTGGTAAGGTTAGACCTTACCTGTGTGAAGCGCCTTGAAGCAACTCTGTTGTGATTTGGCGCTATATAAAGGAAAGTAAATTGAAATTGAATTGAAATTGTATGAATTAAAAAAATGGTAATATTTTACTGTCCCACCCTGTAAATGAGATAGAAAATAACAACTTGCATAATAGACATTATTTTTGAGTGTTTATGTGGATAACAAACACTGAAATACATTTATTAAGTAAATGGTAAATGGACTGCATTTATATAGTGCTTTTTCATCTGCATCAGACGCTCAAAGCACATTACAATAATGCCTCACATTCACCCCGATGTCAGGGTGCTTCCACACAAGACTCGTTAGCAGACTTTTAATGAGCCTTTCATTGGATTCAGGTATGTTGGAGCAGGGAGACAACTAAGAGTGTCAGGAAGGTGGCTCTCGAGGACCGAACTTGGCCACCCCTGATGAATGGAGTATGTAAGGCGGATGTCATCTGCAGCCAAAATTTTGTGCAACTCAAAAATCCTGATAACGGAAAATCGTTCCTCTGCAGATAATTGCAGACGTGTGGGGGTGTCGGCCGACTCATACAAGCATGTTTCACGCAAATTGCGGATGTTAAGCGAATATGAGCCAATTTTGTGCGCAATCCATACGCAAATCCTCCTAAATGCCAGTGGGACAGGGCCCTTACTGGATAGTGAGTGGCCGACTTAAGTTGCTGAACAAATAGTGCAGTGAGTTGAGATGGTTTCAGACAGGAGTACAAAACGTTCTGGCAACATTTGAGTTTGTATTAGTTGCTGCGATACCCCTACTGTCAGTGTGAGAGCACTATGGGTGTCTGAAACCCACATCGATGGAGGAAGAGTGCATGTATTTCTTTGCCAGGTTACTCAAATAAGAATCTGATTTCATCCATCCATCTTCCAGACAGACAGGAGAAAGTGACCAGCAGTAAAACTTCACTTTCTCTGTGCTACTCTTTCTCCTCTGCCTCCAACCTTCATTTTTCATCACACTGTGGATTTCAGAGGACTGGCATATTTTCTCCTCTCCATTGCCCTCAGCTGGCACATTTAGAATCTCTCTCTCTCTCTCTGTTTGGATTACCAGTTAAAGGATGCTTTGTGAGGCACTGCCATAGCATTGTTGCTTACATGCAGACAGTTTGCAGTATGCACAAGGACTTAACGTAGTATTATTGCAAATAAATTCTTTGCTGTTGGACGAGTCAAGCATGTTCTTCTTGTTGGGGTTATATAATTGAAATGACCACATTAGTACTGAACAAAACAAAGTGATGAATTATTTAGTTAAACAGCAGTTTTCTCAGTTTCATTGTGTCCTTGGGTACTAAACATTTTTCATGTTTGCTGTTTTTATACATCAAAATATGGAGAAGAATTAATATCAGAATATCCACAAAGGTATATTACATGCTATACAAATGAAAATAAGATTAAAGTGTACAGGATTTGTATGTAATATTAGGTCCTCGCAAATGTGCATTCAAATCCCCACTCAAATAAATGTGTATAAATATTTGTGTCAATCTTTGGCTTACAGGTTGGTAAAGATGTATGCAGCCATCATCTTATAACCTTAACACTAATGTTAATAATAGTTCACTTGTGATCAGGGAATGGTACGATAAAAGTGCCTCAAACCATCAGATGTAGATAGCGTTATTTAATGTTCTATAACGGCTGAGTAGATCCTTGTCATTTGATTGGTGCTTTGTACGTCACATGACATGGATTATTTGTCCCATTTGTGTTACATTGCATTTACAGTGTAATTTGGTTCCATTTAGAATGCAAATTTGGTTCCATACATTTGGTACCATTGCACAGTGCACACACACACACACACACACACACACACACCTACATGCGTACAGACATGCACGTGTGCATACACATGCATGCATGCACACGCGTGCAAGTGCGTGCGCAAACACACACACACACAAAACAAATTCACTGCACTGTAAGCCATCTGACGTGATTTTCTGGGGGTTTTTTTGGTAGTACACGCGCACACAAGCGCCTTCCTGCTTGTGTGAACACGCACCGCGCGTACGCTCACACAAGCAGGAAAACGCTTAGCTTTTAAACAAACATGGCTGAGTTGACGGACAACGATTTGATACACGGCATGGCGGACTTCATCGTCAGAATTATTTTTGGACTCCTATTTAAAGTTTGTGTTGGATTGTTGTTGTCAAAGCAGCAGTCATGCACCAAAGCTGGATTAATTTCTGATGTTATTTTTTTCGCTGCACTGAGGAGGTACCAAAATGTAAGTCCCTTTTCTGTTGTATGTAAATTAATATAATATGAAAAAAGAAATCACTTCGCACATCTCTTGGCGACAGGTGCGAAAGAGAGGGCACACAGGCTGCTGAACAAGAAAACAAAAAGACTCTCGCACACTGCCTCGCTTGCAACACAAAGGTGAATTTAATCAAGCAACGTTTCGGCCAATGGCCATCATCAGGAAAATAATTACTATGAATGAAAAGCCATCTTAAATAGGGTGTGGCTGATTATGTCACAGGATGTTGTCATACAAAAAACATAAAAACCACTGTGTATATATATATATATATACACAGTGGGGAAAATAAGTATTTGACCCCCTGTCAGTTTTGCAGGTTTTCCCACCTACAAAGAATGATTTTTAAATAATGAATTTGCATTTTATTACATAAAACAAGTATTTGACAACCTACCAACCAGAAAAAATTCTGGCTCACACAGACCTGTTAATTTTTCTTTAAGAAGCCCTCTTATGCTGCACTCTTTACCTGTATTAATTGCACCTGTTTGAACTTACCTGTATAAAAGACACCTGTTCACACACTCAATCAATCACACTCCAACCTGTCCACCATAGCAAAGACCAAATAGCTGTCTAAGGACATCAGGGACACAACTGTAGACCTGCACAAGGCTGGGATGGACTACAGGACAACAGGTAAGCAGCTTGGTAGAAAACAACAACTGTTGTGATTATTTATTAGAAAGTGGAAGAAACACAAGATGACTGTCAATCTCCCTTGGTCTGGGATTCCATGCAAGATCTCACTTTGTGGGGTAAGGATGATTCTGAGAAAGCTCAGAACTACACAGGACCTGGTCAATGACCTGAAGAGAGCTGGGACCAAAGTCACAAAGATTACATTAGGGCCCTGTCCCACTGGCGTTTAGGAGGATTTGCAGATGGAATGCACACAAAAGTGGCCCACATCCGCCAAACAACCGCAATAACCGTGTAACATTCCTATATGAGTCGGCCGCTATCCGAACACGTCCGTGATCATCCGCAGAGGCACGCATGTCCGCAGCCAGGATTTTTCAGCGGCTCAAAAATCCTGCTGCGGATGAGATCCGCATCACTGCCTGAACACATACTGAAGACATACATACAGGACATACACAACCAACGCGCCGCAGATCCCCTGTCATCCGCTGATATCCGCAACCGACGGGTTGGCGCGGCTTGGCGGCGGACCGGGACAGCATGCAAAACAGATATGACGCGTGCCCAGCACGGCCACATCACGGTCACAAATGGTATGTCGTGCATGCAGACTAGCGCATGACACGGAAGTGGATTTTCACTCCCATCCCATCCCGCTCCCAGAAACAAAATCCCATCCTGTCCCAATCCTGGACTGGAGTAAAAAAAAAATCCCATCCCGTCCCACTCCTGTAAAGATGACTCCTAATCCCATCCCGCTCCCACTCAAAATCAGGCCCACTCCCATCCCACTCCCGTATGTCTCGCGCCGTGATGATCAATCAGGGACTGAATATGTAGTGACGTGGAGATGTCTGGAGTTTGACTGAAGATGTGAACATGTCCTGTATCTGGTAGCAGCCTGTGAGCAGGACGTATGTCTCTTTTGTCCTTTATTTCACAATTATGACAGAGTTTTTGGAGCGAGCAGCAGCAGGAGCGGAGTTTCTTTTTCCTTTTATGTTATGTGCGCGCGCAAGCGAATCGTTCATGGAGATTATTTTACTTATTAACTACACAGATGTATAATAAAACAAATGGTGACTGGTTTCTAAACACAATTATGACAGAGTTTTTTGGTGGAAGAGCAAGCTGCAGCAAGCAGCGGAGTTTTTGTTTTTTTTAATTGTTTACATGTGCGCGCGTGAATGGGACAGTTGGTCTTCAAACTGGGTCCTGCAGAGGTGGAAGGACCACTGAAAGCGGCCGTCATCCAGACGCAGCTCCTGCAGCAAATAATGATACTCCCTGTATTGGGAGCTTTTCACAACAACTCGCTCCGTGTGATCAAGGTCCGTCATGTTAACTTGACTGACAACCGGAGCCGGCGAGTGGAATGGAAGCTCCTCCTATTTGATGACGCACTAGGGTGAATTTTCACAGCAAAAGCAGAGCGACACACCGGGCGAAGGAGGCGCGTCCGTCGCCACGTGACCCCCGCGAATTTGTAGCGTCTGATCGTGCCCGGTGTGAACGCAGCATTAAATAGATGAAAATCATCATCTATTTTTGGCATTCCCGCTCCTGCCCGCTCCCGTTCATTTTTATTCCCGTCCCATCCCTATCACGGGATTGATAAAATTTTGACTCCCATCCCACGGGAATCCCGCAGGAATCACGTGACCCACAGGAATTCCCAAAAAATGTCATTCTCTAATGCAGACAGAGTGGGCACGGATGAAGCGAGTGCATCACGGCCGCTGTGCCCCTCATGGGGCCACCTCAGCGGTCGCCTTCGCTTCTGTTCTCTGTTATATCCGCTTTTCTTCCTCATGTATTCGCGGATCCACCCCGGGACATTTGTCATTTCTGCCCACCTTTGTTGCGGACGCTCAGCTTTTGTCTCCTCATTTCATGCGCAAATTCTCCTAAACGCCAGTGGGACAGGGCTGTCATGGTTTAAAATCCTGCAGGGCAGCAAGGTCCCCCTGCTCAAGCCAGCACATGTCCAGGTCTGTTTGAAGTTCACCAGTGACCATCTGACCCCAAACACACAGCCAGGGCAACTAAGGAGGGGCTCCGTAAGAAGCGTTTCAAGGTCCTGGAGTAGCCTGGAGTAGCCTGGCCAGTCTCCAGACCTGAACTCAATAGAAAATCTTTGGAGGGAGTTGAAACTCCAAACCTGAAAGATATGGAGAAGATCTGTATGGAGGAGTGGATCAAAATCCCTGTTGCAGTGTGTGAAAACTTGGTCAAGAACTACAGGAAACGTCTGGCCTCTGTAATGGCAGACAAATGTTTCTGTACCAATTGTTATGCTCGCTTTTTCTAGGGGGTCAAATACTTATTTTATGCAATAAAAAGCAAATTAATTATTTAAAAATCATACAATGTGATTTACAGGAATTGTTTTTTAGATTCTCACAGTTGAAGTGTAACTATGATAAAAATTACAGACCTCTCCAATCTTTGTAGGTGGGAAAACCTGCAAAACTGACAGGGGGTCAAATACTTATTTTCACCACTGTATATATATATATATATATATATATATATATATATATATATATATATATATATATATATATATATGTGTGTGTGTGTGTGTGTGTGTGTGTGTGTGTGTATATTGAGCTGTCTTATATATCCATGTCTTTTATGTATATAATACGTTTCACTGTGGTATATAGGTATATATCTATTTTGTATACGTTATTGCATGGGTTTTATGGATATGGATGTGCATATTGTGAAAGGGTTTTTATGTTTTCTCTATGACAACATCCTGTGACATAACCAGCCACACCCTATTTAAGATGGCTTTTCATTCATAGAAATTATTTGCCGGATGATGGCCATTGGCCGAAACGTTGCTTGATTAAATTCACCTTTGTGTTGCAAGCGAGGTAGTGTGCGAGAGTCTTTTTGTTTTCTTGTTCAGCAAATTAATAAAATATAAAATGATAAGGATCTATTTTAGCCATTATATGAAACAAGTAATGAATGTTTTTACATTCTTTCAATGGAACATACTGTATATTTAATTCGGTGAAAGCTGGAACATACCATTCAACGAGGCTTCGCCTTTCACCTCATAAAATATTCATATCATTTAGAATCAGAATCAGAATCAGAAGAAGTTTATTGCCATTGCCAGTGAACAGGATTCACAGACTAGGAATTTGCTTCGGTACAATGGTGCAACATTAAGAAGAGATAAAATGCTAAGATAAAATATAACATATGTGTCAAAATAAGATAAAATATAAGATAAAAAAAAAAAGAAATATGAAATATGAAAGGCTGTGTGCAACAGAAAAACAGAGAAACAGAAAAAACAGTGCAGTGGGAGGAGTGCAATTAAAAACCAAAGTACATTGTCTAAAGTGACCCGTGATAAAATGATAAAGTGACAGAGTTAAGCTTAAGGTGACTGAGTTATGAGATGTTCATGAGTCTAACGGCAGAGGGGAAGAAACTGTTCTTATGGCGGGAGGTTCTGGTCCGGATGGACCGTAGCCTCCTGCCCGAGGGGAGTGGTTTGAATAGACCATGTTCAGGGTTTTGTAGGGTCAGCTGCAATCCGACCTGCTCGGCCCAGAGTCTTGGAGACGTGCAGGTCGTGGAGAGATGGAAGGCTACAGCCGATCACCTTCTCAGCAGAGGCCACAATGCACTGCAGTCTGTGTCTGTCCCTGGCTGTGGCCCCGGCGTACCACACCGTGATGGAGGAGCAGAGGATGGACTCGATGATGGCCATGTAGAACTGCACCATCAGCTGGACAGGCAGCTTGGCCTTCTTCAGCTGCCGCAGGAAGTACATCCTCTGCTGGGCCTTCTTGATGAGGGAGCTGATGGTTGACTCCCACTTGAGGTCCTGGGTGATGGTGGTGCCGAGGAAGCGGTGACAGACCACAGTGGTGATGGGGCTGTTGGTGAGGGTGAGGGAGGGCGGGGGGGCTGTGGCTTTTCTGAAGTCCACGATCATCTCCACTGTTTTCTGGGCGTTGAGCTCCAAGTTGTTGCTGCTGCACCAGGTCACCAGCCAGTCCACCTCCCTCCTGTAGACAGACTCATCCCCATCCGAAATGAGTTCGATGAGGGTGGTGTCGTCCGCAAACTTGATGAGCTTTACGGAGTCGTGGCTGGAGGTACAGCAGTTAGTGTCTTCACAGAAATGAATATATGACATCACAGTGTCCGTGTAGTCATCTAGACTGTCTGTTGAAGACTCAAACATATCCCAATCCGTGGTGGCCAAGCACGCGCGTAGCTCCTCTACAGCTTCATTGCTCCACACTTTAGACGTCCTCACAACAGGTTTAGAGAGTTTAAGTCTCTGTCTGTACGTGGGGATCAAGTGGACCATCATGTGATCTGAGAGTCCCAAAGCTGCACGGGCCACCGCGCGGTAGGCGCCGCTCACTGTCGTGTAACAATGATCTAACGTGCTCCCTTCTCTGTTTGGGCATTTAACAAACTGTATTTTGGTAATTCCTGACTGAGATTCCCTTTGTTAAAATCACCGAGAATTATAACAAGAGAGTCCGGAAAGTCTCTCTCCACGCTCATAATCTGATCCGCGAGCGCGCGTTCGGCCTCGTGCACGTCCGCGCTCGGTGGAATATACACAGAGCAAAGTATGAAAGAGTTAAACTCACGTGGAGAGAAGAATGGTCTGCAGTTTATGAGGAGATATTCCAGAGAGGGACAGCAGTGTTGGGAGATCACAGTCACATCAGAGCACCACAGGCGTTGTTGATATAGAAGCAGAGTCCTCCCCCTCTAGTTTTTCCACCAGAGAGTGCTCGGTCTCTGTCTGCGCGGAGGAGTTGGAATCCCTCTAGTTGGAGCGCGCAGTCCGGTGTCTGTGCATTTAACCACGTCTCCGTGAAGCACAGTACACAAGATGAGGAGAAATCTCTATTCTTCTTCATCAGCAGTGCCAGCTCATCCATCTTGTTGTGGAGTGAGCGGACATTGGAGAGAAATATCCCAGGTAGGGGCGTGCGCGTGCCCCTTCGTCTCAGGCGCACGAGAGCTCCAGCTCGTTTTCCTCTCCACCGTCGTCTCACTTTTTTGGCCAAAAAGTGAACCAGTTCAGCTGCAGGCACTAAAAAAACTGGCGTAATGTCCGTGGGTGTTGATGATTTGATGTTTAGAAGCTCCTCGCGGGTGTAGGGACACGATGACACACTATTCATGCACAAAAACAGACAAAACAGGGAGCACCAGAATACCAGGGCGCCTTCACGTGGCGCCATCTTGGAAAGGATCTGTATTTAACTCATAAACATTCATTATTTGTATATTATCTGAAATATATAGCTTAGTATCACTTTATTTATATGGTAGAGTAGGTAACTCATTGGGACAAGGGCTTGTGCTACCAACATGTAGACCATGTTGTGTGGGCCGCCCGAAGAGGAGGTACTGCTGGCTCACCACCAGAGGGTGCCCTGCCTGTCGTCGGGTTTCAGGCTCCAGAGGGCGTAGTCGCCTCACAGGAGCCCCAGGAGCCCGGAGCTGACAGCTGTCAGAAATCAGTCATCATCACCACATCCCATAAAAGCCTGGAAGAAACACCACAACTCTGCCAAGTTATCAGCTTACCCGTCAGGTAAACTTAGTCAGCCGTTCTGTGCTGTATGCACACGTTTTTGCATCTGAGCTTTTTGCAGTCGAAACCTTTTTGTACACTTGCAGCTTGTAGCTGAGTTTGTGGAAGTTGGAAGGAGTTGGCGTACCCACTCCTCACTCCGGACTGATTAAGCGATACATAAGGCACTGCACATACTCTGTGGTGCTGTGTTTGGAGGTGGAGATTTTTCCCTCAGGAAGGAACTGTATTTTTGCTGACTATTTGCTGGGTGTACACACACCCACCTTTAACCTGTGTCTGTTCCTGCCAGCAGTACCGGATCTGACAGCTGGAAGCAGTGGCCACCTGGGGACTCAGGACTTCGCGGCTCCGGTGGATTGCAGGTCTCTGTTGGCGGTGGAACCTCGTGGGTCCCGGCTCTTCTCTGGATAGGCGTCTCCTACCCTCGGGCCTGCCCACACGTCACCTTTTGTGTAGATTGATTGACAGACTAAAAGCATATTTGGTTGTTGTGCACTTTTGCAGAATAAATTGTTATTTATTCGGACTTCCTATTGGCCGTTCATTTACGCCCACTGTCGTGGGTCTGTGTACTTCACTTTCCCAACAGACCAACGTTCAGTTCCTGGTCACACTACCTGTGTCAATGGGCAGCATGTCATCTGCATTGTCCCAGCCTGCTCAGCTGGAAAGGGCTACTGATCTTGGCTGGGGAAGGACCATGTATCAAATCGTTACCCCATCCAGGGGGCACCATCCACTTCCCCAACAACCCACCCAAGAGACAACTGTGAGACGACAACCCAGATCCAGTGCTGATGAAAGTAATTTCTGCCTGGTGTCTGTTCTGAAAAGAAAAAAAAACAAGTCTGCACACCAAACAAATCGGAAGAGAGATATGCCAGAGAATGACAAGCCAGTACCTTGTGATAGATAAAATAAATGGCTCTGATTTGTAAGCTCACTGTGGTTTTACAGTAGTCAAATGATGCCATTTAAAAAAATAAATAAAATAAATTATCTGGTGGGCTTTTGTCATTTTTAAATGTACAGTTATCTACATTTATAAAATCCTAAAACCTTAGTGAGGATATTTTGGATACTTTTTGAGTTATTGTTTTTACATATATGATGTTTTTATTGTTTAAACTACTGAAAACATACAAGTGGAATATATTAAATAAAACCCCAAACTCTTCACATGTTCATTGAGAACAAACTACTGTAACCCAGTGATATTCACTAACTATACAGCTTAGCTAGTTTTTATTTTTCTCCACATCAGTGGCACGATGTGGTGCAACATGTCCCAGCAGCTCGCACTGTGTTGCCGCTGCAACTATTTAGTGCACGCTCATGCATGACACCATCGCATGCATGAAACCGTTGCAGTGGGATCGTTCATGCCTGCTGGCTTGATATTTTCGTGGTTCGCTCATGCCGTGACTCGGATTTGTACTTATTCGTACTATGTGTGAAGGGGCCTTAACTATGGATTTTCTTCATTTTTTTAAACCCTTCTCAACAATAACAAAATCTGAAGAGTGTCTACGATGGTGGCCCAACCACCTTTTGTCTATGTGATAATGGAATTGCCCATATTCTCTTCTAATTACAAGGATACAGTAAAATAAGTTCAACAGAGCAGAGGTGACATGGCTCTGCATATTAATTTGGTGAAAGTTACACCAGATACCCGTCCTGATGCAACTCCACA
This sequence comes from Thalassophryne amazonica, assembly GCF_902500255.1. NCBI lineage: Eukaryota > Metazoa > Chordata > Actinopteri > Batrachoidiformes > Batrachoididae > Thalassophryne > Thalassophryne amazonica. The sequence continues at coordinate 72,406,144 of NC_047108.1, forward strand.
TTACATGAAAATTGGCATGGATGGAATTGAAGAGGGAACCTTCTGCTTTGAAAATAGGTGCACTAAGCACTTTGCCATCTTGCTGTCCCATTACAAGGATACAGTCTGACTTAAAAATCAGTGGTTAGCGTGCACAGTGGGAGACTGAGACACATGCACAGGTGGGTGTGTTTGTGATCATCATGTGGCATTTGGCTGATTGCGTCAGTCATTTCTGGTATTCTGTTGTAGCTCTACTAAACATTACTGGTTCAGACCCATTTCTATGCCCTGAATACACAATTTTGTAAATGACACATCTGCTTGTGTGGTCCCAGTAGACCCACATGTATGTAGCTGCCGCTGAGATTTTCCCAAAGACATGCACTAAAATAGATTTGTTAACATTCCTATAGTATTCAGATTGACTACCTTTGAGATTGCAGCTGTCCTGTATCTGTGTAATTGAAGAGGTTACATCACAAACCATTATACACAAAGAATGAAGTCTTACCTTTCTCATTCCAGCAGCAAGCACATTGATGAGAGTGGCAAAACTCCCTTTTAAGAGAAAGAATTCTCATTCAGACCCGACTCTGTTGGGTGGCCATCTGCTTGGGCCATTCTAAGTTAACAGCCAAATATGCAGTAGCTTATTTTGTTCAATGGAAGGGCAACATAAATGAATAAAACAGTGACATATAGCTGTGTATCTATTACAGACTTGCACAAAGGTTGAGAGATATTTTCAGAATGTCTGCAAAGCAAAATGGCAGTAATTCCATTAACTGATGGAATGTGACTGTTTAGTTCTGTGTTCTCTTAGGGCCCCTTCTCACATAGTGCAAATAAATACAACTCAGAGTGACTCACGGCAAAACAGCTCGTATGAGCTAACCACACAAACATCGAGCTGGCGGACAGGCGTGCACAATCCTGGTGCTACGGTTCATGCATGCAACTGTGTCTTTCAAGCAGGAATACAGGGCGAGCAGCTGCACCACATCACACCGCTGATGTACAGAACAATAAAATAAAAACCAGCTATACAGTTAGTGAATATCACTGGGTTGATATAAATAATACAATAATAATAAAATGGGACACAATAGAACCCTGAGGTTAAATAACCCTGGTTAAAAAAAAGTATATATCACTCATGGAATTCAAACCCGTAAGCTCTGATTACCACATGGAAACTTTACCACTGTGCTACTATCGCTGGCCTGTCATCAGTGTGGAAAAATGTCTGAAATCAATAAAGACATGGACAAGGTGCGCTGTGTCCAGCCGCTGCAGTCCGGCCCAAAGGCGAAAGATGTTTTATATATTTCCACATGAGGACAGCAGGCAGAGACACACACCTCATGGAGGGATGCTGTAAGTTCATGTCCTTCCAGGACGTCCAGGAGCAGAGACCTTTACAGCCGCAGCTGTGAGTGTACAGGCAGGTGTATGAGGCGTTAGAGGCAGCTACGATTTTACATGTTTTGCATACAATTCCTGCTTCATGCTCACTTCATGCACAATTCGACCAAATTCACACTATGTGAAAACTATAATTTCCGTCATAGACTAATGGCAACAGAAAGACAAGTCTTGATAAATATTGCCATTTTGTTGTTTACTGTTTTGTTGTTTACTGTTGTTTATTTTGTTGAATACTGTCAAAATGTCATTTTTTATAACATTTACCAAGCTCTTTGTCTCTTACTCCATCCACACAAATGGTGTTGTGTAGTTTAGAATGCCATGACACTTTCTGCATGTTATGCGACCTTGTAATAGTGAAAAAGTGTTTCCATTTTTTTTCAAGAAAAGGCTTTTCAAATTGCCTGAAAAATCACCTCTTGTGGGCAATTTTTTTCAGTAATTGAGTTTTTTTTTTTTCTTTTTTCAAAATTCATGCTTCCATTAAGCATATTGTTAATTAGTTCATTCAATTTGTACAGTTTGGAGGATACTGGAAACCTGCCTTGTGACAAGCCTAGTCAGCATCTGTTTTGCCAACCGAAATATCTTAGGAAGCAGTGAAGGTCACATGACGTCACAGTGTCGACAGGGCTGAAGCCCCCTATTGTTTCTATCTATGCAGAGCCCTTGTATTCTATATTAAAATAGCCAAGTTGCTTCTGTGTGCATGTGTGTGCGTGAGTGCTCATGGAGAAACTGGGGAGACCTGACATTTGCCATTTGGTATGCTTGTGTATTTTAGGTCAAGGGTGAATGCTGTGAAAACAGAAAGTTGATAGTACTAGTATTTTTGGAGAAATTAGGTATATTAGCTAACTACAGTGACCAATGGATGTTGTGCTACAATGCACCATGGGAGTTTGGAGTTTTGGGGGTTTAAATGTTGTTATTGTGGGCCATATTAGTTTAACAGTGTTGTTAGTGTTATAGATGTATTTTGTTTTTGTAGTTCAGTTGGTTTAGTCAATTTAGTCAAGTGTCATGTTGCCATTACCATGAGTGAGTTGTCATGTTACTGTTACCATGAGTGAAAAATGTACTGCATTTGATGTCTTCTAGGCCCATCTCTGTTTGTGGGTGTTTCAAAATAAAAGCACCTGCTTGCGGCAGAATTCAGAAAAAAAAAAAAGCTGTGTGTGTACATGCCTGCGTGCATATAACTTTGATCACAGGCAAACTGTGGAGAGCTGACATTTTCCGTTTGGTATTCTGATGTATTTTGGGTCAAGGATGAATGCAGCAAAAACAGAAAATTAATAGCACTAATATTTTTGCAGAAATTAGGGAAATTAGCTAACAACAGTGACCAATGGATGTTGATAATTAAGTTCTGGACTCACACATCATTCCAGCAGGGGGCGGTAAATCAGCTATATATTAAAAGCCAAGTGGCCTCTGTGTACATGTATCCATGCATGTGTATAACTTCGATCACAGACAAACTGGGGAGAGCTGACATTTGCCATTTGGTATGCTTATGTATTTTGGGTCAATGATGAACGCCACCAAAACGGAACATTGACAGGACTAATATTTTTGGAGAAACTATGGATATTAACTAACAGCACTGAAGAATGGACATTGATAATTACATTCTGGACTCACACGCCATTCCAGCAGGGGCCATTAAGTATACCTTATCACATGTTTGTTTATGTATCACAACCTGTATCATGCCCTGATGTATCTATATGAGCCGTTGTCCTTCGGACTCGAGCTCATACAGATACATGCAGTGGTTTTATTTAGTAAATGTAAGTATCTAATATAATTGTATATACATTAAAAATACGAGGTCTGTTAGAAAAGTATCAGACCTTTTTATTTTTTTCAAAAACCATATGGATTTGAATCACGTGTGATTGCATCAGCCAAGCTTGAACCTTCATGCGCATGCGTGAGTTTTTTCATGCCTGTCGGTTGCGTCATTCGCCTGTGAGCAGGCTTTGAGTGAGCACTGGTCCACCCCTCTTGTCGTTAAGGAAATGGCGGAATGATTTGGAGCTTTGCTGCATCAGTTTTTTCCTGAAACTGTGAGAGACCTCCAGGTGGACACCATTCGGAAAATTAATATGGCTTTCAGGGACGATTTTATGGGGATTACACAGATTAAGGAGTCCTCCAGCCGGTTTAACACAAGAAAGTGAAAACACTTATTTACATTGCGGTCCATTTAAAAATCAACAGACAAAATACAAATAATAATAAGAATAGTTTGTATATTATAACAAGAACCAAAACAATTTATAAATACATTAAGACAATAAATTAACATTAAAAAAATGTAATTAACAGGAAATAAAAAGGTTGAGTTCTTCCTCTAAAAACCATTGAGCTCTAAGGTTCTAAAAACATTCTAGACTCATACGTCATTGCAACAGAAACTTTACATAATTTATTACCGCCCTTGAAAAATGTCAGCTACCTATTTTCTAAACACTACCCAATCTAGAGCCTGTGGATCCCCATGGGAAACACGCTATGTACTGACATTAATACACCAGGGCACAGTATCCAACATCAAAGTGGCACCAACATGTAGTGTCACCAAAAATGTGTGTACATCTCCTGGATCATCAGCATCTGCTACTGTGTAGTTGTATATCAAAAGTTGTTTTGAAGCATAAGTGAGGAATGTTGTTGTATATCTCGACCAATTGATTTTCCCAATAAAGCAGCAGGTGGGGACAATATAAGAGTATGTGTTGAAACAGAACAGCTGGATCTCATATTCATACCCACACAAAAGTACGGATACATGCATTCTGGACTGCATCAGTCTCACACAAGCACCTCCATTCCCAAAAACAATCTTTATCAATCCTGTGTATCAGTCCATACTTGCCCCATTATTTTTGCAGCAATCCCTTTTCCCCTGTTCTTCCTCTTCCCCCGTACTGCCTATCCAGTCACACTTCATCCCTTTCCCTCTCCTGCCACCATCTCTCAGTCCCATGATGATACCTTTGGAGGTCAGTGCACACTTTGGGAAGGCTGATGAATGGTTCCATGATCAATAGCTGTAATTACAGTGTCAAATGAACTATTAGCTGACCAATGTGTGCTAGTTTGTTGTGCGTGTGCATGCATGCTTGCGTTTTTGTCTAATGTGCTAGTCAGCTCCCCACAGATGCTGATGCCTTATCAGCATAAACAACAACAGATGGGATCAAGTTGCACAAACATGAATGCAAATCCTCACAGAGGAACACAAACCACTGAATCACATATAATTCATCATAGTCTGAGGTAACAACAAATCTAGGCAGTACATCCTATTGTAACATCATCTGAGTGTGTGTGCGTAGCTGTGCTCAAGAGTTTATGTGCACTCATCGTGGACATGAATGCTGTGGTATTTCTGGACTTCCATTTACTTCTTTGAACTGATCCTGTTCTGGGGCAGAAGTGATTGTACAACATATAGTTGTTCAGTACAGGGTCCAAAATATAAACTCAGGGTCAACAATATACAAACAGAAATATTTGTCTATAAGCAACTTTAACATTGACCACATACTTGTGATAGCCATCAACCAGCCTCTGATACAGTTCTGTTTGGACACTGTTTTTGGCAGCGTTCAAATACATTTGTTTGGTTTCCAGTACACACCAGAATATGAAAGAGTATAACTCCAGATATTCTTGATACGAGTGAGTCAGGACTTTGGGAAACCTATTCCAAAAGACTGCTTCAGTGTGTCATAACATACATACTGATTAACATATTTGGCAGGATGCAACTTCTCCCCAGCGAAGTTGGCCTAGGGACGTTTCCAGGGGGGAAGATAAACTGTTACACCGGCTCTGTGTTGTCAGGGTACGGGACTACTTTGTGTCCCTAGGATGAATAAAAAGTCTGCAGGTCACAGAGAATTCTCTTATCGTGCCCCTTTTCTGTGGAATGATCTCCCTGCATCAATAAAACAGATTCTGTAGAGACACTCAAGTCCAGACTTAAGACACACTTATTTTCCCTTTCGTATGGCTAGCATACTGGCATAGTATGTTACTATGCTTTTTACTTTTAAATTCATTTTATTATTAACAAAGCAGGCCGTGGCCTCAACTTTATCTAAAGTCTGGGTCTTTTAGTGAAGCTTTGGGCTTGTGGCCGCCGATCACCTTAGTATTTCTTCTGTTTTTATTGTTGCTTAATGCTGACAAATTATACTGTATTTGTTGTCTTTCTGCCGCCTGATTCTGTTTTTTTTTTTCTCTCTGTTTGAGGTGCAACTCCATCCAGAGATGGGAGTAAGTGTCTTCTTCTGCGGGCCTCCCATCGTGTGGACCAGCATGGACTCCCAACATTTCCTGTATATTTGTATTGTCAGTTGTGTCAGTAGCATGGCCCAAGCAGAGGGTTACCCCTTTGAGTCTGGTCTGCTTGAGGTTTCTTCCTCAAATCATCAGAGGGAGTTTTTCCTTACCACTATGTGTATTGTTTCCTTACGCCTATGTGCTTGCTCTTGGGGTTGGTAAGATTAGACCAGTGGTGTCCAAACTATTCCAGAAAGGGCAGAGACGTGCAGGTTTTCTTTGCAGCCACTGACTCCAGCAGGTGATTTCATTGATGAACTCATCCCACCTGCTCAAACTGATGTTAATCACCTGCTATATCAGGTGATTAAAATTTAGCACGCGTGTGTGATTTGGGATTTGTTCACCCGAGGACGCAAAATTCTGGGAGGGAATGTGGAAGTAGTTGAGGTTTGCACATGCAATGTGATTCATCATGTTCAAAAAAAAAAAAGAAAGAAATTTAGCAGGTGATGACTGACAGTGTCTGTATTTTGTGAGTTTGAAACCACTTAGTATTAACTTATTGCACTTGAGAGAATGCTGTTACAGAATGTGATTCCAGTACAGAGTCCACACAGAATAAAATAAATAAATAAATAATATAATAATAATCATTCATTATATCATTGGGGATATTTAACTGTACTTGCTTGCTTCTTTAGGAATGAATGTCTCCATACAGAGCAAGTGGACCACATACAAATGCCCATATTAGAGTTTGTGTGGGACATCACAGCTGTGTGGACAGGATGCATAGCTCGTGGCCACGTTTGTGCACTGGCTATTACACCAAACAAACAAAACAAAACAAATAAATGTCCTTTTTCAGCCATTTAATTAATGTTCCATCAATGGTAATTTAGGAAAATGGTAAATTATTACGTATGCTGCATTCTGCCTGCAGACTGTGCAGAGAACTGTGTGGAAAGCTGTCTGTCTGTGTGTGCTCCACCAGTTATTAACCAGTTTGCTAAAATTAAATGTCTGAAATAGAAGGTTGTTTTTCTTTTCTTTTTTGTCTGTTTTAATTGCCAGTCCACTTAAAGTATATTGCAGAGTTCATGCAAAATAAAGGTGCATAGCTGCAGCTGACTGATTTAATTTTACTCTTCATAAATCACCCACAAAATCTCCACTCAAATGTACAAAAGTTTGGTTTGCCCACGCAATTTTTCACTTCTTATCTGGGTCTTCGTAAATCAGGTCCTTAATCTGCAGTGTCTCAGTCCACCCAGCTTTAAATGGATAGAACCTTGACTGGGGAAGTAACCTGCATCAGACTGTCATTCTGTCCATGGGGAGTCAAAGACTCTCATCCGCTACAGTCTATGACTACGTTCACATGCCGTTAATATTTGGGTTAAGGTCAATATTCCGGTTTCTAAATCATTAGGAATAACCCGTTTACATGCTTAAGCAGACAGTTACTCCTGTATACATGGTCACTGGTATCATTTGAAATATCCCCAACTAAACAGTGACGCATGGACAACGTCCAGACGCATGGAGAACGTCATGACGCAAATATGTGTCATTTCCGTTTCTTCTTCCTCTTTCTACCGTCAATAAAAGACATTATATTCATGTCTTTCACGATACTAATGAAGCATTCGGTTTTCTCCTCACTCCAAAAGTGTGGTGCTATACTGCCGTGGCTGAATTTCCCCATACTTGTTTACCTCTGCTTCTGTGGTGTCCGGAGGGTTGCGCGCGCCGCATACAAGTAGTTGCCGTACTCAAAAGACCAAGATTCCTTGCGGATAGGACATGCACAGAACACAAAATAATGTTCCTTTCTATGGGGATATTCCGATGTGCGTTTATATGACCTAATATTCGGGTTAGAAAAGGAGTAACCCAGCGGTCATATTGAGGTTTTTTAAAGGTTTTTGGAGGTGTTTACATGGCCGTGCGCAACAGGGTTAATGCTAATATTCCGGTTACGAAAGGGTTATTGGCTGCATGTAAACGTAGTCACTATCATACGGAGATAATCACTGGCATCAATGGTCCTCAGCACCCTTATAGGACTCAATTCTTCTGTTTCTGTTCCACTAATCCGCTAATCGCTAATTAGCAAAGCTAGCTTTTTTGTTAGTAGATAAGCTTTTCAGCTAATTTTAAAAACCATCAGTGAGCCAGTTAGCTTCCTTTAAATTTTGTTTAGCTTTTCGTTTCAGTCTGCTAACCGCTTTTTTTCTTGCAGATTGAGTAAAACAATTGTAAACCCTAAAATCATACATGTTAGTTCCTGTCTTTTGGGTGTTTTGCAACTGTCACACCGCTGTGAGCTCAGTCCTCCCCCAGCAGAAGCAGGCAGGCAGGCAGGCAAGCGGGCTGCCAGCTGCTGTTGCAAAAAGAAAAAAAAAAGGTGTCATTTACTTTCCACATTCAATGATACAGACATTGAGTAGGAGACATGAAACCCAAAGCACTTTTCATTCATGGTTTCACTTATCAACAACTAATTCTGGAGAGTTTATCAACACTAACAGTAAATCATTTCTCTGTCATACAAAGTGAAAATATTGCACATACCTTTTAAAGTAATGCACTAATTCTGAAGGTTTGAGCATTAACAGACCCACTTATCAAAAGGCATTATGGGAAAAATGAGTCTCTTTCAATCTGTTCCCCCCACCCCATCAAAATGCATAGAACACTACCATCTACTGGATGGGAGTGTGAATAGCGACCAACATTGGTCCCTATTCGTTGTGAATTCCACTTCACAAACAGAATTTTCAATTTTGCAAAAGCCTCTTTTTCTTTACAAATGAAAAAATGACATATTTACAAATACACATTTATTTATAAAAAACAACACACATTACAGTAACTTGTGTGTTGGTATTTACAAATAAATAACCAGTGAAGGAGACTCATTTTTCCCATAATGCCTTTTGGCACGTGTGTCTGTTAATGCTCAAACTTTCAGAATTAGTGCATAACTTTCAAACATATGTGTGATATGTGCACAGAGTTACCGCTTAATGTTGATAAACTGTCAGGAATTAGTTGTTTATAAGTGAAGCAATGAGTGAAAAGTGCTTTGCATTTCATGTCTGCTGCCCACTGTCTGTTGTAGTATGTGGAAGGTAATTTTTTTTTTTTTTGGGGGGGGGGGGGGGGAGCAGCAGCGGTCAGTGTGAATTTACTCAGAAGCCTTGGAACCTGAAACTGGCTTATCAGTAGCCAACAGTGTACTGAGTCAGTACTAAAATTTAGTGGTTAGCTGTAACTTCTGCTAAATTGTTTAGCATTATGAAAATGAACTTTTCAGTTAGTGAATTAGCCATTACGGAAGCTAACTTTTGGTTAGCTGTGCCCACCACTGACAGTTTCCCAGCAGCCTTCAGTTTATGGAAAACTAGTGATGGGTCCAGCACCGATGGTTCGGCGCATGCATCAAGCTCATAGAGTGAAACCCAGTGTCGGTGCAGGTATCATTTTGTGAAGGTCACCTGACCAATACAGGAACTGTTTCAAACTGACAATGACGCGCCAAAGTGGCCAAACTGTGTTTATAAGGAAGCGTATGTCAACAGGATGCATCTGCCAAAAGAATCTCGGATCTTTTGCAGTGTATCATCAAATTCACCAAACGTCATGGAGCAGCAGCAAACGAAAAGGAGTTTCCGCCGTGTGGGATCATTTTGATGTCATATCGGAAAATATGGTATGTTTTAATTTCCTTGTTTCATCCAGCTTCTCTCAGAGTTTCCACTTGATCTATCTGAATTTGTATTAATTTCAAAGTGACTCTTAATTTACTATTCATATTATTTTCTGCAGGTTAAATGTCGCATTTGTTCAGGAGAACTTTCCTATCTAAGCAAGAGCACCTCCTCAATGCTGAGACATTATAGGGCCAGGCATGAGAATGAAGTCCCAGATACACCCAGGATGAACTCAGGTATACAGCCAGTCTACAACTTACTCACAGTTAATTTATTGATAATTAATTCCTATTAATTTATTCTTTACCTCATTTTAAGCATCAAGCTTCCAGGAAGCATTATTTGTTTGTTGTGGTTTGTAAATCATGTCCTGAAATGCCACATTGTTGTTTTTAGATGAACTTTGGCAACATCTCGATATCGAAGGGGGCAGGCAGACCAAAAGTGCCACAGCTGATGCCATCCAGGAGGTGCAGAGGTACCTGGCAAAGGCCAATATTGCCAGGTCCCAGGATCCTCTGAGATACTGGGACAACCACAAGACAGTATATCCAAACCTCTTCCAGCTGTCATTACAATTTCTCTGCACTCCAGCCTCATCTGTGCCCTGTGAGAGGGTATTTTCTAAAGCTGGGGAAGTTGCATCAAACAAGCGTAACAGACTCAAATTCAAGACTTTGGAACAACTTATTTTTTTTAATAAAAAAATAAAAAATAAAATAAAATCCCAGTCCACACGCATCATCATTCACAACATGTTCACTTAGATTTTCACGTTATGATACATGTTCATATTATTTATTATTAAAGATTTTAAATTTAACTGAAGATATGAAATGATACAAAATGACATACAGTGACTTAGATTATATCATATATACTAGGCCATGAAATCAGTGTCAGTTGAGAGTGTCAACGCGGGTGCCTGTAGGGATTTTTTTTAGGTCGAGCAGGTGTCAGTATTCAGTGACACAGTATCGACACAGTATCAATACAGTTTGGCAATGTGTTGAAACACTTCATGACGCCTCATCGACCCATCACTATGGAAAACCTGTGTGTTTTGGTTCCTGGACTGTCCCTGACTTGAATTAGCTTATATACTTATATACTTGCAGAGAATGATTTGAACTGGTGATCTTGGAATCTGCATTTATTTGGAAATGGCTTGAAGAGACATTCCTAATTTGTGGAAATCTATGGTTCTCTTTTTCGGGTCTGCACTGTGCTTATAATGATTGCTAATCAAGTATGTATATAGGTCAATATCGAAGTGGAGGCTGAGACCTAAACCTTGCAGACATGCAGCATGAGGGATGCGTCCCAGATGCAAACTGTTATTAGAATCAGAATCACATTTATTGCCAAGTAAGTTCACACATACAAGAATTTGATCTGGTGTTGCATAAACAAACAAGAGGAACAATTCTATAAGAAAAAAAATAGAGTTGGAAAACAAAAATATATTCACTGTTAAATAAACCGTAATGGAATGTGACAGTGTGCAAAAACAGGTGATCGGAGTACAGATGTACAGTTCAGTGCAGAGATGACCAATCTGTTATGGTAGTGGGGAGATTGGGAGGCAGAGTAAGTGGGGGTCTCTGGCGTAAATCATTAGGCCAGCTGTGGATGGAAAGAAGCTTTTTTTGTGTCATGAGCTTTTGGTCCTGATGGACCTCAGTCTCCTGCCAGAGGGGAGGGTGACAGACAGTTTGTGTCCTGGGTGGAAGGGATCAAGCACAATCTTCCATTCTCACCTCAGGGCCCTGGAGGTGTACAGGTCCTGTAGGGATGGCAGAATGCAGTCAATCACCTTCTCTGCTGTGTGGATGATACACTGCAGTCTGTTCCTGTCCTTAGCAATGGCAGCAGCATAGCAGATGGTGATAGAAGAGGAGAGGATGGACTCAATGATGGCAGTGTAGAAGTTCACCATCATTGTTTTTGGCAGGTTGAACTTCCTCAGCTGCCACAGAAGGTACATCCTCTGTTGTGTTCTCTTGATGAGAGAGCTGACATTCAGCTCCCATTTGAGGTCCTGGGTGATGGTGATCTCCAGGTAACATGAAGACTCCACAATGGCAACTGGGGAGTCACACAGTGTGATGGGGTGCAGACAGGACTGTTTTTTTCTGAAGTGAGCAACCATCTCCACTGTCTTGAGGGAGTTAAGCTCCAGATTGTTGTGTTTGTGCCAGGACACCAAGTGATCAATCTTCCATCTGTAGGCAGACTCTTCCCGATCAGAGATGAGTCCAGTGAGGGTCATATCATCCGTGAAGTTCAGGAGCTTCACAGACTGGTGACTGGAAGTGCAGCTGTTGGTGTACAGGGAGAAGAGTAGAGGAGAAAGAGCGCAGCCTTGGGGGATCCAGTCCTGCCTGACTGTGTGTGAGACGTGTTCTCCCAGCTTCACATGCTGCCTCCTGTTAGACAGAAAGTCAGTGATCCACATACAGGTGGAGTCAGGCATGCCAAGCTGAAAGAGCTTGTCCTGCAGCAGGGCCGGGATGATCGTATTGAAAGCAGTGCTGAAGTCCACAAACAGAATCCTGGCGTAGGTTCCTGGGGAGTCCAGATACTGGAGGATGATGTGGAGGGCCAGGTTGGCAGGGTCGTCTTCAGACCTGTTGGCTCTGTAAGTGAACTGCAGGGGATCCAGGAGTGGGACAGAGATGGCCTTGACATGTGTACTTGAAGGTCTTTATCACCACAGAGGTCAGGGCGACGGGTCTGTAGTCATTAAGTCCTGTAGTTGTTTGTTTTTGGAGGATGGGGATGATGGTTGAGGTATTGAAGCATGCTGGCACCTGGCATGTCTCGAGTGAGGTGTTGAAAATGTTGGTGAACACCAAAGACAGTTGGTTTGTGCAGTTCTTCAGTATGGATGGGCAGACAGAGTCAGGTATGGTTGCTTTGCATGGGTTCTGTCTCTAAAGAGCCTGATGACATCCTCTCATGAGTGGAGAGAGGCGTGGTGGGGGAGGAGGTTGGGGTCCTTGCTGTGGGCAGTTGTGTGGGAGTCAGACCCCAGTTGGGGTGGGGGAGGAGGTGCTGATAGGTTGAAGCTGGTGATCATGGGGGATGGTATTTGGATTGTCCCATTGTCTTTTGAATACTACCACCCAGTCCAGAACAACATGATTTACTAAATGTCTAAACCAACAATAACCTATTAGCTTAGCTTGTTCAATGATGGGAGGGGGTGTGTTTGGGCTTCATTTGTCCCACCCAGGTCACGCACAGTCTGGCCTACAGTCTACCTCTTCATCCATTTATGGGTTGGTTGTGATGTAGGCAGAGTAAGTGTTGCCAATGTGATGAGACCCAGAACAGCAATTTTTGGGCTCCAAAATGGATCTTCAAAGTCTTTATAGAAAACTTCTTGATATCACACAGGGTTTGTCCAGTACGTACATTTATGTAGTCTGTGCTGAAAACTGGAGCAACGTTTAACCGAGTAATAATATGAAGACACAGCTGGTGAAGTTGCAAGGTCCATCTATTGTTATTTCCTCTTTTTTTTTCTTTTTTTTTTTTAGGATGTCTTATTCCTTTGTAACAAAAATCAACACAGTCAACTCTTCTCCCTCCTAACTACAAACTTTTCATTCCACCACTATTAACGACCTTGTGTAGTGGTGTTGTTTGTGACCCTGTGAGTCACTGAAATGAGGCAACTCCTGGGTATTCTGCACCCCCTGCCAGCACAGAGTGACTTAAAAAGACCTCAGTTTTAAGGGCTACACCGCCCATGGTGTTAAAAGATGTGTGTTTGTTTTGTCTTCCTCCTTCTGAGGTGTACGTGTGTACTGAGAAGGTCATATAATACACCTTCTCAGAAAGCAAATACTGGTCACCACAGGGGTAGACATAAAGGGTTTATGCCCATTGGCTAAGGAAGCTAGCAACTTTTCAAGTTTATTGCCGACCCTTTGGGAGGTGGGTGGAAAATCTTTGCATCTTATTGTTCCTTTGATATGAAAGCAGAGTGTGTTCCTATTCATGCAAACAAACCAAATGTGACCAAAACCTGGAGACATTTCATGCACAACTGTAATGTCAAAGTTAAAAATATAGTGGATAGAAACCCGTGTGACTCACATGCAAACGACACACACACACACACACACACACACACACACACACACACACACACACACACACACACACACACACACACACACACACGCTTACTCACTCACAGTTCAAAAAATCTATGACATATAAAGTAACAGTACTTGAGATATACTTTATTGATCTCACAGTGGAGAAATTACTTGCAATCAAAGTCTGCAATCAAAGCTTTCAAAAAACAGAAAGCACAAAAATAATCCAAAAATAATATTTTCTAGTAATCATTGGTAACACATCTGGGAGAAATTGAATCATAAGTGGCTATGGATGCTTATTGATACAAATGGATTCTAAATTGTTTTCCACAGAATGATATGCTCAAAGTGTGAAATCAAAGTTCTCTAAAAAGATTTCCCCCCCAAATCACTAATCCATAACCGCCATGTCTTGTACTGTCTCATATCATGTATCAAACGTATTACTATGTATCATCACTTTCAATTCCAAGGGTCTGTTTGAGGCCATAGCAAAACTATAACCATGGGCACAGTATGGTCTCGCCTGCTGCCAAGCTTGCTCAGTCCCTATTATAATAGTGTTTTATGAAAAAAAAAAAATTTAAACATCAACAGAAGATTGTTTTGTTTTTCCTCATCACAGGGGCATAACTGAATAATATACTTCCAGTGAATATGAACCTGTATTCCATAAAGTATTAAAGTTATAGCCAATGTCAGCATTTTCTGTCAAAAATAAGGTTTTTCCCCCCAAAATATGCATGGGTATAGAATAATAACAATGCATCATCTAGGAATCATCCAAATGAAAGATGGTGCCGCATATGGAATCTCTATTTCCACACATAGAGAAACTACTATAGCACCTGGAAAAAACCTTGAGGTAGGGTCCACATGCTTAACAGCGACAACAGATGGCTCATTCATTACACAGACTCACATTGCATTACATGTGAGTCCAAAATCATTTCAACCTGGCATGCTTGTAACTTTAATAACTTCTGGCTCAATTGCTGTTGTCAGTGTTGCATTTCCACACAGGAGTGACTGTTGTAGCTGAAACTGGCTTCAAATAAGACAGACTTTACCAGGACCATATATTTTCTAAAATGACTAACTTCAGTCTAAAAACAAATAAAATGTATGAATTATCCATCAGGAAAATATACAACTTGCTTTTCGCATGTGGAATCAGTGTAAATGTCAAACTGAATGAAAAGGCTAGGCTATGACTTAGGCCATTATTTTAGGAAGGTGACAGTATTGAATTGGCCAAGGTTTTATGCCAGATGCACTTCCTAAAGCAACTCCACATTACATGGAGACACGTGTCAGGGGTGGGGTTTGAACCAGGAACCTTCCATACTAACCGCTTGTCCACCACGCTTACCACCATGATATAAATGTACAAGTACAAATTTTTTGCAATAATTGACATTGCCTTATTACTTTTGCGTGACTTCATTTTAAAGTCACATATTTTCCTTATCAGTAAATACTTTTGAGTTTTGATCATCATTCTAGGCTTCTTGGGTGTTGACTTGCATAAAAAAAGGTGATTTACAGATCATGTGTCCCTTGACCTACTTGAAAATCAAATTATCTTTAGATAGCTACCCAAATAATGTTCCCACCAAGTTTGAAGGAAATCCATCCAATTATTTTTGATTTATCTTGTCCAAACACATACACGTGTGCCATTTTGCTGATGTCTAGGGTATAAGACGTTGCACCATCACAGGTCATGGCTGCATTGTTAAACATACTTAAATAATTGATTTGTCTGCTGGCATATGGAGACAGTGAAATATGACACATTCAATGGTTCCAAACCTTCAAAAAATAACAATAAATATCCATTTTGGCCAGTTCTTCTCCTGTTAGCAAGTGTGTGCGAAAATTTTTTTAAAGTTTCGAGCCAAAAAAACCTATACATGCTGAGGTGACCCATCGTTACCTCCCCAGTCCACAAAAAACAATTTGCTTCTGTGACCGATGCTTGAAATAGAACAATGCTGCTTCTTGCCACGCCCATTATTTTCAGCAAGACAAGGTCGGCATTGTTCACCATTTCCCATTCACATCACACAGAGCACAGACCAGGTCACTGCATGTGTACAAATCCTGTTTTATACTCACCATTAAATATGGATGTGGACGAAATGTTCTATCTACACTCTGCATTCAGTTTGTCCAGAACCAACAGTCTGCCAGTCTGCACTGCATATGCCTGATCCCATCAGATCTCAGAAGCTAAACAGTGTGGGGCTTGGTTAGTACATGGATGGGAGACCTCTTCAGAACTCCACGGGCTGTGTAGGTTTCTCCAAGTGAAATTGGAGTTGCATCGAGAAGGGCATCCGGCGTAAAACCTGTGCCAAATACCAATGTGTATTTGGCTGTATCCAGCAGAAACAACAAGTAGGTAATAGCACCCATGGACATGAAGATATTCAGCGCTATGGCAATCTGACATGTGACCCAACAGACTTTGACATTCACCTAAATAATTGAGCTACAGTTGACCTTGCCAAGGCAATTCTGGAATCAACAAAAGAGCCCAACCGATATATCGGCCGGCTGATATTATCGACAGATATAAGCCCTTTTCAAAGTACTTATTATCAGCCGAAATTTTGCTGATAGACGCCGATAATTTCTCATAAACAGAGCAGTTAATAAAATAATGTTTGTGTCGGCAATGCAAAATGTCCTTGCACCATTTGTCCAGTAGATGGAACTCTGACTCCAGTCAACTGAGAGCCGCTTACACCCCTGCTTAAATGTGTTCATCACCGGCCCCCGTAGTTTGCCATCACACTGCACTGAACGGCTGACAAAAGCATACAAGTAAGTTTATAAGGATGTTGTTTGTAATAACTTTGCAATTACATTCACCCCACATTTCTCCCGTTTCAGTTCAACTCAGTTTGATTAACTCAGTTTATGTAGTAATGTGTCAAATGTGCTTCATTGCGTCGATCATGCTTTTTATTAAGCCCACGTTGTGTAGACCTTATTTCTAGCATGAAAAACTTTTCTTTACTGCTAAGAGGTTGAAACATTCAGATTCACTGGTCATCCGGAAGGGTTCTGGGAATTACTGCCATTCGCCATTAACCCTCTGGGGCCGACGCCATCGTATACGAAGGCTGGGACCAAGCTTTACTAAATTGTAAATGACTTTTTAATGATATGCGATAGAAACTTCCTTTTTTTTCTGAAAAGTTAACTTAGCGGACTTTCGATCCACCGTCGGCCATCTTGGTACTCCTCATAGAAGATGTGTGATGATGTGCGCAATGTGAGTGTCCAATCGGAATTGAGCGACCACAAACTGCCGCACACTGGCTGCGCTCACATAGGCGGCTCAGAGTTTGGTAGGTGGAAAAGAAGTAGCACAATGCCAACTAAAACCAGCTCCCAGCCTCACTTCTTACAAATGGAGCCAAGTCTGTTTGAGTTTGTTTGTTTGCTTGTTTTTTATGGAGGCGTGTGGTCGCACATTGCAATCAGGTCTGTGAGAAAAAAATGCGTAAACTACTTCGCTGAATAATTTGGAGCGGGACGACTGTCGTAGCGGGAACAAGGCGTGAGGATTTCTGGATCAAATCTTGGCTGTGGATTTGACTGTTTGGCAGATCTTCGCCTCTTTAGGTGAGTCGCGACTCGCTCCTCTGGATTTTGGCCTCTCTCACACACACTCTCTCTCTCTCTTTCTCTCTCATACACATACCACCTCTCTCTGTTTTCACGCAATCACGCAGTCCCCCAGACTCCCATTCGTGTTAGAACCCTCCCAACTCATTCATTCACACACAAACACACATACACACTCTCTCTCTCTCGCTCTCTCTCTCTCTCTTTCTCCTTTTGGAAACCAGGTGACCTGTGACCTCGTTAGAGGGCCCTGTCTTCTGGTCCCCAAGTGTCCGTTGATGCAAAGAAGGTTACAAGAGTCCAAATTATGATTCAAATTGTCCCAGGAGATAGACCTCTCACGCGAGAATTTATTACAGAAAACTGATTAAGAAACCGAGTAAGATATACCGTATGCAGAATTCTGTAGGTCCGTTCTGAAGTCTGTCCCTCAGCATAGCCTCTAGCAGATCAGCAGCAGGAAAGATTACATCATGAGGGACTGAAACTAAGCTCTCCCTGGACCTCTTATATACCCTTCATATAGTTCCCTATTCTATACAAAAAACATTGCTAAGCTTGAGCGATTGTCCATATATGGCCTCTTGACCATCTGCTTAAGGGCGTGGTCCCATTCTTTTAAACTGGTGTCATTGTGAAACCAGGATCTGTTTGGCTGAAGATAATGGCAGTGCAGTACAGTTTGGTGTCCTGTGTGTGTAATTGGTGTCAAATGGTGAAATATTCCTTGCTCAAGAACTTGAGTGTTGTATTGTATTTGATACTGTTCCTTTCCAAAGTATAAATGAGGCCTAATATAGCTGTAAATTGTTAACTTTATCTCTGAAACTGCTGATTTTGAGGACATTAGATCATTATTGTGGAATTGTAGTAAGTTTCTAATTGTTCATTTGAATGTCTGTACTGGACTACGCAGGGAAATCTATTGGCACACCAGCTGCCACTGTAAGAGGCCCTTGTAAAAATGTCCTAATTTAGGGCAGCAATAAACATGTTCACAGCCTGGTACAAAAATAATGTTGGTGTCTGTAGCTGGTTTAACCCTTCATGACAAATGTGGGGAGGGTGAATTTTCTTCTTTGAGTGGCAACTATAGCGTATTGTCGCTGAGCTGAGCTCAGACACAGAGCACTGGTCACTCAGATGCTGCTAGATACAGCAGCTAGCTTGTTTAGAGGACTGTGTCTATCTTTTTTGAGCATTGTATTATAAACATAGTATGGCTTGTTGTGTGGTAAATTGTCCTAATGGATCATCTAAGAAGTCTGTCTTCCACCATTTCAATCAAGTGAAATTTTTGTTTGATTTAATTTTAGATGCTAACAGTGGTAGCACTTATTGACTCGGTCGCACATCCGGGAACTCTGCCTGTGAGATCTTAGCAATGTGCTTAGCAAAGCCGGCTGGTGTGTAAACAATCCATAGCGGGCAATGTAACTTGATGTGAGTTTTTTTCATTTTCACCACTGTTTTGTTGTCATTTGTCATTGTTTCAGCAATGCAAGGCAGTGGGTTGTACCAACAAAGCGAGAAAGAATATTAAAATCCATCATGAACACCAAGATGATTATTCATCACATCGATCATCATGGAGGAAATAATCAGCAGCTGCTCCCCCTCCTGGAGCAGACCAGCAATTCACAATGCATACGCAACATAAATGATAGAAAATACAAAAATACCTGGTGTGTCTATGAGGTAGGAATAAATATCAGGATATTCATTGAACATCTGGCCATTGTGTTGGATCATTTTTCCATCATCCAACTTTGTGTTGGTACAGACGAGATTCCAGTACTGCTGCTGCTAATTTGGTTTGGATATCGCTCCCGAGCGATATCCAAACCCTCTGAGTAGTTAAAGGACACACTAAGGTCCTAACAACAGAAATATAACGAAATTCAAACAAATAATTACTTAAATCTGCAATTCAAGAACAAATACCACTCCCACAAACACAATGTATCTCTATGGTAAAACGCGCTGACAACCTCAGAAGTAAACTGGCAGTGACGTGGCCGCGACCAAATCAAGAGCAGCTATTGATACCTTGAGGCCATTAGTTCCAGTTAACCCACAGTTACTGAGGAAATGGGGGGGGGGGTGTCATAATTTTGAATGCCCATATCTTTATGAAAGCTATGCCCAGTTCCCAAAAATATTAATACAATAACATGCTTTTGGAGGGCGGTATGCATTTTCAGGAGTCCGACGTCCATGCCCAGTCGCCCAAGATAACCGATATTCACCTGAGTTAGACGAGGGCAACACATGGAATCATATTAACAATATTTAATGTAATTTCAAAATGCACGACACCTAGCAAACACGTACATAAAAAGTTGGCTCACTTTAACTTTTGACGTGTTGGCTGGCGCGCGCTGCTCTCCAAATTCGCCAGTGCATCCTTTATCAAGCTGGCTGCTTTGGCTGCTGTTCATTGTCATACTATCCATGATGAAATCATCCGGAATATCCATATTGGGACCAACACACACTTCTCGTCTTTTCATCTTTTCCTCTTGG
The DNA here is from genome assembly GCF_902500255.1 of Thalassophryne amazonica. Lineage (NCBI taxonomy): Eukaryota > Metazoa > Chordata > Actinopteri > Batrachoidiformes > Batrachoididae > Thalassophryne > Thalassophryne amazonica. The sequence continues at coordinate 72,425,861 of NC_047108.1, forward strand.
GCTATGCGTGCGCTATGACGTCATTTGTTTACGCACAGCGGCCGGGTATGCTAATACTCGTTCACTACTGTGGGCGGGTATAGCCAGGTAGCGTCGACATAAATCTACTCTACCGACCTAGCAACGCCTCGGTAAAGTGATAATAATATTTAATGATCACCCCAACCTATTTTAGCCTGTAATCTTAACTTCATCTGTAGTGGTTAAAATGGGGCATGTTCGGGATTCATTTGCCACATCTAGATCATGGAGGGTTTCACCCATGCTCTACCTCTTTATGGGTTGGTTGTTGCTCCCAACATGGTGACGTTACACAGATTTTATCCAGTATATATATATATATATATATATATATATATATATATATATATATATATATAAACAAAAAAAACCACATCCGTGTTGGAAACCATTCAGAAGATTCAGACAGCTTTCGATGGCTTTCAGTCGAGTGAGTATCTGAGAAATTGTGTAACAGCTGGACATGCCACAACATGTCCTGTGAGACTTCCAACACGGAGGTGTTTTTTTGTTGTGCGCCATGAGCGGCTCCGTGCCGACGCGCGAAATTCTCCGCATGTCTTTCATTACAAAATCTCCTGTAACAGTGGAATGTGCCGCAAAAGTGCTATGTCCAGCTCTCTTGCCATTTCTGTGGTAGTCACGCGATGTCCCGGATCAACACAGCGTTCACTTTAGAAATAATCTGGTCGTTCCAGCCTGTCGATGGCCGCTCCGTGCACCGCGCGCCCTCCGCCGTTGTGGGCCATCTTTAAAAAGGTTTTAACAGTCCTTAATGCGCGTGACACCGACAGAATCTTCACCGATATCCAACTGAATCTTTCGAATGGTTTCCAACTGGCTGTCTCTAACAGTTTCTGAAAAAAATTTTCATGGAGAAAAGCAGCAGCCTCTCAGCCATTTCCCAGACAAAAGAAATCTGACGAGGGGGTGGACCAGTGCTCACTCAAAGCCTGCCCACAGGCGAATGACGCGGCGAATGACGCAACCGACAGGCGTGAAAAAACTCACGCATGCGCACGAAGGTTCAAGCTTGGCTGATGCAATCACACGTGATTCAAATCCATATAGTTTTTGAAAAAAATTAAAAGGTCCGTTACTTTTTGGACAGACTCATATAGTGATAACGTACAGGATAGATGGAAATATGTCGGCTATGACGGTTACATTGTTTGAAATGCACATATAAATTTTTCTATGAAAATAGGCCATGAATGTGTCATGATTGGGTCTGTGGGGTCGTTTTGTGTTGTTGTATATTTTCTCTCTGGTGTTCTTTGTTTTTATTTGGGTTTTGGCGGAGGGACTTGGGCGTGTCCCTCCCGTCCTTTCTTCCTGCTTGCCACGCCCCGTTCCTAAACCTTCCTCACACACCTGTCCTGCATTTCCTCATTATCACTCCCCCATACCCCTATAATTAGTCACACCTTTTTCCTCATCCAGTTGTGAGATTGTTGTGCCTTGTGCCTCTTTCAAGCGTTTGTCCTCTGAGTATCCAGTCTTGTTTTGCTTACCTGTGTTTTGACCAGTGTGCCTGTTTTTGGATCCTGTCTCTGTCTCATGCTTCGACTATTGTTGCTTATCTTGGCCTGCCTTTTTGTGTACTGAACCCTGTCTGGACTGACATTAAACTCTGTAATGCTGACCTCTGAATCCTGCATTTCTGTCCAACCACTTCGTACCATCAAGCGTGTTACAATGAACTTTAGAGGGGACTCAAACATGATGTTCTGTGACATATGTCACAGTAGTCTAAATCAAGCTGTGTCAGGTCTAAATGTTGCTGAAGGCTGGGGAGTTTCTACATGCACAGTCATAGAAATGTAGGATCTTGATTATGTTTAACATCAAACCCAGCCCCTTGTAATTATTAATGGTTGATTAAAAAAATAGATTTTGCACAACGTGACCCTTTTAAGTTTGGTTTTTGCAAATGCACACACACCAAAGTATAAAGCATGGCCAGCATAACAAGCTGAACCTATTGCACCTGACATAAAGACAGTGATCTAATGCCACTGCACGGATTGACAGCTTAGTTATTCTGTCTGGTGAAATTACTGCTTTCGTCTTCTTCCCTCAGCTTTAAAGAGGGAAAAGAAAGAACGTCAGTGAAACAAGATGCTCTTGAAATTGACCCGGTGTGTGCATTGTCTCATTAGCATTTATTTACATAAGTCAAAGCATCTGGCTGAGGCTAATGTAACCCTTTTATCTACTGATGAAGGGCCTTCCCTAAACTCATGTGGTTGTGTGTTAAAGATAAAAACAACCTGACACACACACACACACACTATGATGTTGTTTTTGCATCTGACTTGGCGACTGATTTGGTTTTCTTCTGTGCAAACATTTCTCTCCACTGTCACCTTAGTGGAGTAGATCATTGACACTGCTGGCCTTGTGCACTCAAGTGCACCTGCAGGACAAACACGCACACTTGTGTCCACAAACATGCGCACATGCACGATGAGAAAACGTTTACAACAGAGACAAGGCGCCTAATCAAATTCAGAGATACATCTAGTGGCGCATAAACACGGCTGCAGATTCTTGTCACGTGTGTCTTTCAGTCAGGATGTGTGCTCGTTTCTTTGTGCGCATGGATCTGCATGTCACAAAGACAGACACAGTGAGAGCATGTTTGGTATTCAAGAGTGGCTTGTTGAAAGTGCGGTTTCCCACAATTCCTATCAGAGTTGTGATCACAGAAAACTGTTTACCTCAAACTGAACACATCCCTTTCCCCATCTATCTGTAGTGCTTTCACACACACACACACACATACACACAACTGACAACAATACCTCTCTATGCAGTACCACAGCATGCATCTGTAAGTACATTTGAACTGGATTACACCAAAATAAATCTGTGTGCCAAATTCAAAGACATCCATTTCAATTTATTTAATTTATATAGCACAAAATCACAAGATGCTTCACATAAGTAAGGTCTGACCTTACCAACCCCTAGAACAAGCACAGAGGTGACAGCAGTAAGGAAAAACTCTCTCTGATGATATTGAGGAAGAAACCTCAAGCAGACCAGACTCAAAGAAGTGACCCTCTGCTTGGGCCATGCTAACGACACACTCGACAATACAAATATACAGAAAATTTTGGGAGTCCATGCTGGTGTACAGAACCGGAGGCTGGCTGGGGAGAGGAGGGGAAGAGGGGTGGGGTGGGTTGGGTCCACAGATCCTGTCTATTACAGAAGAAGACACCCACTCCCACTTCTGGATGGAGCCGCACCTCGGACAGAGAGAAAAAACAGAAACAGGTGGCAGAAAGGTAAGGTAAAGTATAAAAAACACAAGAAATACAAAAGTGATCGCCGACCACTAGGCCTAAGCTTCACTAAAAGACCCAGACTTTAGGTAAAGTTGAGGCTGCGACATGCTCCGTTTACTAATAAAATGAATTTAAAATTGGATTTAAAAGGGTAGGACGCATAGTACCATACTATGCCAATATGCTAGCCATATGAAATGGAAAATAAGTCCAACAGCGAACATATTTGACCCTCAATGACTTTTATGGTTTCTGGTGGGATCTTGACAAAATTCTAGCATGCATAGACTGAGCAAGCCCAGGGGCCACATTTATTAATTTACCAATTTATCAATTGTTCATACGAGGTCTGTCCATAAAGTATAGGTCCTTTTTATTTTTTTCAAAAACTATATGGATTTCATTCATATGTTTTTACGTCAGACATGCTTGAACCCTCGTGCGCATGCGTGAGTTTTTCCACGCCTGTCGGTGACATCATTCGCCTGTGAGCACTCCTTGTGGGAGGAGTCGTCCAGCCCCGTGTCGGAATTCCTTTGTCTGAGAAGTTGCTGATGCAGCCGGCGCAGTGCGGCGGCACAGGAAAAACACCTCCGTGTTGATAACCATTTGTAAAATCCAGGCGGCTTTTGATGGCTTTCAGTGGAGTGAGTATATGAGAAATTGTTTAACAGCTGGACATGTTCCAACTTGTCCTTAAGGCTTCCAACGGAGGTGTTTTTCCTGTGGCGGAGCGTCGCGGCTGCTGCGAGCCGACGCTGCAATCCGCCCGCATGTCTTGCATTAAAAAAATCTCCTTTAACAGTGGAATATCCGGATAAAATGCTGAAACCGACTTCTTCTGAAACTTCTCTGTTCTCTCACGACGTCCTGGATCAATAGAGCCTGAAATGTGGAGGTTTTCAGCTTGAAACAGGCTGACGACGGCGCCTGAGAGCGCTGAGCGACGTCTCGCTCCGTGGGAAGTCCTTAAAGCGACAGTATCACCTCAAAATCTCTCATCAGCCGTTAAAATTTTCACTGAAAACCAGCTTAATTTTTCGAACCGTGTCCACTTCGATGTGTCTCACAGGTTTAGAAAAAATTTTGATCAAACAAAGCGCCAGTCTCTCAGCAACTTCTCAGACAAAGGAATTCCGACGAGGGGCTGGCCGACTCCTCCCACAAGGAGTGCTCACAGGCGAATGACGTCACCGACAGGCGTGGAAAAACTCACGCATGCGCACGAGGGTTCAAGCATGTCTGACGTAAAAACATATGAATGAAATCCATATAGTTTTTGAAAAAAATAAAAAGGACCTATACTTTATGGACAGCCCTCGTACTTACAGATTTGTGCTTAAACCATGCGTATGAACATTCCCACACAAGGTAGAATTTTACGAATATGTATTATTACTTAGTGCGTACGCACAACATCTCGTGGAGGGACAACTGTGTGGAGTTAGAAACAGACATGTAGCTTCATTGGTGTCAAAAACGTCAAAACACACCTGCAAAGTAAATAGAAAATTTTGGCTTCAACCCTCCACAACAAACACTTCGATCTCCACCTGCTACAACAAGAAACAGAGCAAATAGTTTCCCTCCTGCAATGTTACATTAAAAATGGTCCCACATTATTATGACAGATTATGTCTTATGTCAAGCAGAGTGACGGCGCTCTGTGTGTGAGAGTCGTGGCTGCTATTAGGTACTCATTTTTACTGACAGAACACGGAAATAAATGTTAAAAACCTCAGGAAAATGAGCCTTTTCAATGACTGGAAAACACTAATTTTCATTCAGTCTTTCACAAAACGAAATGAATAATGAAAAAAACATGCAGTGGAATACATTTTTTTGATGAATTTTATTTTAGTGTGTGGATCAGCACATCTGTGAACTCACCCTGAATAAGGGTTTCAATTACCAGTGTTCCTAGATTGAGAGGGCATTCAGATGACATGTTGAGTGACATAATTTTAAATGTATTTTTTGTCATGTCTATAAAGATTCAAATGGAGAAACTTTGTTGTTTGTTGTTGTTGTTTAAATCAGAAAGCATCTTCTGTTCATTTCTGTTTGACAAAAATGAATACATAGGCGTCAACCTGACTCCAGAAAGGGCAAAAAGGATGCAGGTTACTTTGTAACCATCAACTCCACCAGGTGATTACATTGATGAACTCATCCTGTCTGCTGTTAAACAGTGATATGTAGTATGCCATTAGTTAGTGTGATTTTATCTACATCACCCCAAAATTGGGTAATATAGAGATGCAGCATTTTGCTCAATATGCAAAATTTTCATTCTGGACATTTGTTATACATTGATTTACATTTTACTTCATATATTACAGTGATCCCAAAACATTGGTAAACCCATTTCTAGGACCAAAACAGTTTTTTCCAAATAAATAAAGGTGCATTTTCAATATAGATTTGAAGAATTTTCTACAAATCCATTTATATTTTCTGATTTTTGTGTGTGTGTGTGTGTGTGTGTGTGTAGTGTTCTAATCACATACAGTGCATCCAGGAAGTATAGAGCACGTTTATTTTTTCCAAACTTTGTTATGTTACAGCCTTATTCCAAAATGGAGTAAATTCATTTTCCCTTACAATTCTACTCACAACCTTTCAATTTCACCCAAATTCAAAGCCCATTTGACCAACAGAAAGGTATTTTATAAATTCATATTCTAATCCAATTACATCTGTTCCGCAAATGTGACTGACTAATCGTGTTAGATTTCAGACCATAAAATATCGTCTTGACTGTGGCAAAATATTCAACTGCTTCACATTTGATGTATTACTCCACACCCTGACCATGTTGCCATGCAGGTGTCAATAATGGTGCTGTTAGCTGAGAGTGAGAGAAATTGGTGGAGTGACAATGATGTCGAAATGCGTGAATTTAACCTACCATACAAAAGTATTGATGTGGATTCTGATACAGAATTACTCAACGCAGCTGACGAGATGGAGAAATCTGTGGTTTGGCATGAAGACGCTGTTGCTATGGTAAGCTTTGACGAGCCAACTCCACCCTTTCAAAACAATTCGGAAAGTGGCCAGGTGGAGAGGCATCTCGTCCAGGTCGAATTACTTACAGAAAAATAAACCGTGCAAACAATGGAATTGGATTAGAATGGGAATAATGCAGAGTCGGTAAAACGGATATTTGTGAAACGTCTGCATATCATCAGTCTCAACAGGGTTATTCCCTAATTAATGTTTCACAATAACCACAGATTGATCTTTGACCAATTCCTTAAAATACCCATTCTAAATATTTCCTATTTCTCAGATTTGACCTTGGCTGTCACTCCACCAGGTTTGGCACAAATCTTATCTACACTTTATTATTTTGCTGGCTTTAGTTTCCCTAGGGTTTTCCTGCAGAAACATGCAGTTGTAAGAAATCACACATTGTGAGAAAATAATGAAGTTTCATTTTGCATGCCTGCAAAAAAATAAAAAAAATAAGAGCTTGCACTCTCTGTGGACAGTCTTCACACCCATTCACTCCTTCTCTTTTGCACAATCATTGATCATGGTGCATTCACATTTTTCCATAAATTATGTGCATAGTTTTAGAAATTGCTTCTCAGTGATCACGCTGCAGTCTTGGTTACACTCTGTAGTTGCAGGTACAACTGCCGCCCTATCTTATTTGTATGAGCCAGGGATAAGCTTTATGACATGCACCACATTCATGAAACTCAACCTTAAGGGCCCCTTCATACAGTAGTGTTCAGAATAATAGTAGTGCTATCTGACTAAAAAGATTAATCCAGGTTTTGAGTATATTTCTTATTGTTACATGGGAAACAAGGTACCAGTAGATTCAGTAGATTCTCACAAATCTAACAAGACCAAGCATTCATGATATGCACACTCTTAAGGCTATGAAATTGGGCTATTAGTAAAAAAAGTAGAAAAGGGGGTGTTCACAATAATAGCAGCATCTGCTGTTGACGCTTCAAACTCAAAACTATTATGTTTAAACTGCTTTTTTTTTTAGCAATCCTGTGAATTACTAAGCTAGTATTTAGTTGTATAACCACAGTTTTTCATGATTTCTTCACATCTACGAGGCATGGAGTCAACCAACTTGTGGCACCTTTCAGCTGTTATTCCACACCAAGATTCTTTAACAACATTCCACAATTCATTCATATTTCTTGGTTTTGCTTCAGAAACAGCTTTTTTGATGTCACCTCACAAGTTCTCAATTGGATTTAGGTCCGGGGATTGGGCAGGCCACTCCAAAACATTAATTTTGTTGGCTTGGAACCAAGATTTTGCTCGTTTACTAGTGTGCTTGGGGTAATTGTCTTGTTGAAACACCCATTTCAAGGGCATGTCCTCTTCAGCATAAGACAACATGACCTCTTCAAGTATTTTGACATATCCAAACTGATCCATGATACCTGGTATGCGATATATAGGCCCAACACCATAGTAGGAGAAACATGCCCATACCATGATGCTTGCACCACCATGCTTCACTGTCTTCACTGTGAACTGTAGCTTGAATTCTGAGTTTGGGGGTTGTCTCACAAACTGTCTGTGGCCCTTGGACCCAAAAAGAATAATTTTACTCTCATCAGTCCACAAAATATTCCTCCATTTCTCTTTAGGCCAGTTGATGTGTTCTTTGGCAAATTGTAACCTCTTCTGCACATGTCTTTTATTTAACAGAGGGACTTTGTGGGGGATTCTTGCAAATAAATTAGCTTCAGACAGGCGTCTTCTAACTGTCACAGCACTTACAGGTAACTCCAGACTGTCTTTGATCATCCTGGAGCTGATCAATGGGTGAGCCTTTGCCATTCTGGTTATTCTTCTATCCATTTTGATGGTTGTTTTCTGTTCTCTTCCATGCGTCTTTGTTTTTTTTTTTTGTCCATTTTAAAGCATTGGAGATCATTGCAGCCTATAATTTTTTGCACCTGCATATAAGTTTTCCCCTCTCCAATCAAATTTTTAATCAAACTACGCTGTTCTTCTGAACAATGTCTTGAACGTCCCATTTTCTCAGGCTTTCAAAGAGAAAAGCATGTTCAACAGGTGCTGGCTTCATCCTTAAATAGGGGACACCTGATTCACACCTGTTTGTTCCAAAAAAGTGACGAACTCACTGACTGAATGCCACACTACTATTATTGTGAACACCCGCTTTTCTACTTTTTTTTACTAATAGCCCAATTTCATAGCCTTAAGAGTGTGCATATCATGAATGTTTGGTCTTGTTGGATTTCTGAGACTCTACTGAATCTACTGGTACCTTGTTCCCCATGTAACAATAAGAAATATACTCAAAACCTGGATTAATCTTTTTAGTCACATAGCACTACTATTATTCTGAACACTACTGTACATAATACGAATAAGTACAAATCAGGGCGAATGAACAAACCATGAAAACATTGAGCTGACGTCAGGAGGGACACATGGTAGGGCAGGCCTGAATAATCCCGTTCCCAATACAGTGGGAGCACAGTGCCAGCAGCTGGAGCATGTGTAACCACATCGCGCAGCTGCTGTGAAAAAAAATACATGCCACCCACAGGATTCGAACCTGCAATTTACAAAAGCTCTGATTGCCAGCCAGAAACTTTACCACTACACTACCATCGCTGTCCTGTAAAAGATGTGGAAAAATGCCAGAAATCAACAATGAGATAGACATATTTAAAAAATACAATAAATTACACACCATAAAAAACACAACATTTTATTGAATCCCTCTTATCGAGCGAACAATACAAGTATGAAACATCTGTTCCTCTGTAGATGACCCATGGTCACAGACGTACAGTCATGAAATAACATGAATGGATCAGTGCTCTCTTATCATGTCCACATCTACTGGCCTGGCATGTCTGGTCGGCCCCGCGCGCATGTCTGGCCTGACACTTATGTACTTTGGACAGCACATCACAGGACAGACACCACATCATGTGGAACAGAGCTCACGTGGGTGATGTGACATTGAGACCACCTGCTGCGTGTTATGATCTGACTGTCCATTTCACCTGGGGCAGTCTGTCAATGTGCGCACCATGCACTAGCTCGCTGCAGCCTGTTGCAACAGCAATATGTGTTTTTATGTATGTCCATGTGAGGAGAGCAAGCAGACACACGCGCGTCACAGTGGACAGTTGTAAGTTCATGTCCAACCACGGTACATGTTCCCCAGCTGTGACATCCAGAACCAGAGATCTCAACAGCTGAGCCTGTCGGCAGACACACCCACTGTCAGTTCAGCGCACACACCAATATGTCACTCTGTGTCTGTGTTATGTGATCATTTCTTTTTAGTTATTATTACTGCTATTTAGTTATTCCCTCCCATCCATGGTGGATGTGTTGCACGCAACACAGGTGCGATTGACATGCATGGCACATGTGTTGCGGAGAGAGTCGACACTCTGGCACGTCACATGTGGGTTGCTGTTTTGCAATGACACACTTGTGGGGGCACTTAGACAAATTTCACAGCCAGCTCGGAAGTGATCGTCTGCTCAAAGTTTTTGTGCTAACTGCGTGAATACCACACATTTTCTAAGTGCCAAGCGAGCAGTGTTAGATGTTCTTGTGTGTCACCTGGAATTTGGCTGACACCTGCCGTGAGAGGGATCGAATGGGTTCTCACAGGGCACACTCTGTCTTTCAGCCGCTGGTGTGCGCAAACCCTGTATGTCTGTGGACCAATCTCATGTCATATTTATGTTGGCAAAATCTTGTGATTTTACATATAACATGTAATTAATATTTAATTTAATAAATATAAATGACTACTTAATATTATTACGCCATTGTATATCAGGAGGTATTACATTTATGTCACCTGCATCCCCGTCAGAGTATGTGTTATTTTAACATCTCTTCAGATTCATTATTTGGCCAAAACCTGTGGTCTCATCAAAAAATACGAGGGTAGGCTGAAAAGTTCTAAGGCTTCACCAAGAAGAAGAAATGCCATTTCAATAAAACTTGGCATGCATTAAGTTCAACTCTTCTGATGACTAACTGTGTTATTTTCTTCCAGGTTGTGAGGTAGTTTGTGGTTCATAGCCAAGTTTGAAAGTTCATGGTAGAGGGAAATGGCAAAAATGGACAAAATCTGGCATTGCGGTGTGATTAAGTACCTGCATAAGAAGGGGTTAAAGCACAAGGACATTCGTGCGGATATGGTTGCTACATTAGGGGATGAAGCTCCCTCCATATCTACAGTGCAGAAGTGGGCAGCTGAATTTAAGAGGGGCAGAGAGAGCCTTGAAGACGACCCAAGGTCTGGGCGGCCTGCAACAGCCACAACCCAGAAAAACATTGACCTTGTTCATGAAATGGTGATGGACGACAGATGATCGACGATGCTGATGCAGATGCTGTGGGAATATCCCGTGAGAGAATTGAACACATTCTGCATGAAGAACCTGGAATGTCAAAGGTGTCAGCTCGGTGGGTGCCACGTCTTCTGACGACTGATCAGAAACGCACCAGGCTAGTCATGTCGAAGGCAAACTTGGTGCAATTTGAAGAGGATTCAGCCAATTACATGGAACGTTTTCTTACCCAGGAAGAGTGTTGGGTTCACCACTTTGAACCAGAGACAAAAACAATCAATGCAGTGGAAACACCCAAGGTCACCACCTCCAAAGAAGGCCAAGGTCGTTGTCTGCGGGGAACAGTGTTGCCACAGTTACTTTGAAAAAGTAATCCAATTACTGATTACTGATTACTCCTTGAAAAAGTACATTAGTTACTTTACTGATTACTCAATTGTAAAAGTAACTAAGTTAGTTACTTTTTTAGTTACTTTCCCCAGCTGCTGACAACAACCCACGTCAACATGACAATGATACCTGTTTTGCCAAAACTCACTTTATAGTCACCCTTTCTTGACTTCAATGAAAATAAATACTTGTTTTATAAAAAGTAAAATAAAGACCTCTTTCTTGACCTCATATTTAACTGTTGACAGCACTGTAACAGTAAAACTTGCAATTTCAAACCTACATTGTTTATAAATGTAACTATTAAATTCTAACATTTTTCTAACATTTAAATTCTCTCTCATTTTACTTGTCGAAATTATTATTAATTTAAGGAATATTAGTAGTTGTAGTAAAAAACGGCTTCAAAACTGGACCTTTAATCTAGGGGTGTTGCGGGGGAGGGGGGCACATCCTTGCCCCACGCCCCCATTCCATCTGGATTCGCCCCTGCTTTGGCGTTTGATGGATAACGCCATCAAACCATCAATGGATAACATTTATTTATGCAGAAAACAGGACCAGATTTACAGGTAAGAATTTTTATTGCGTTTTCACATCATGTGGTCCTCAGAAAGAGAGTTTAGGTGCATTTGAGTGGAAAATAGTGTTAGTTGTTGATGCGTCGCGGAGGATCAGCTGTTTTTAACGAGACGATACAGAGCGGCTCAGCTCAGAATTCTAAATAATGGAGGGAAAAAAGTCTAAAAATGTCTTTGTAAAGCTCAGTGCAGGTGTGCTGATCACCGCGCTTTAAGAGGTGAGGATGAGTCGAGCAGCTGCAAAAAACCGTGGATGAAAAGCTCACAGCTCGCTGAAAGTGGGCAGTTCAGTCGAACCCCGACCCCATGCCCACAGACCAAGTTTAATGCTGCTATCGATCCACAATGAAAAATAATAGTAACGCACAGTGACATGGAGAAGTAACTTTAATCTGATTACTGATTTGGAAAGATTAACGCGTTAGATTACTCGTTACTAAAAAAATTGGTCAGATTAGAGTAACGCGTTACTAAGTAACGCATTACCGGCATCACTGGCGGGGAAGGTCATGGTGTCAGTTTTCTGGGATGCCAAGGGCATTGTGTTCGTGGACTATCTTGAAAAGGGACAAACCATAAATGGACAGTACTATTCTAACCTACTGAGACAGTTACGTGAGGCTATCAAAAAGAAGCGACCAGGAAAGCTGACGAAAGGGGTACTGTTCCATCAAGACAATGCCCCAGCTCACAAGTCAACAGTGGCCATGGCCACTATCCACGAGTGTGGATTCGAACTGGTAGATCACCCACCATACTCCCCTGACTTGGCACCCTCGGACTTTCATCTGTTCCCAAACCTGAAAAAAACTTGGCTGGGAAGCACTATCGGAGCAATGATGGGGTGATGGTTACCGTTGAGGACTATTTTGACTCTCAAGATGAAAGCTTCTATGCCAAGGGAATCGAAGCACTCAAGCACTGCTGGAAGAAGTGTGTGGAGTTACAGGGAGACTATGTAGAAAAATAACGCTGAATTTGTTCAATTCGACAACTGCATCATAGTCAGCCTTAGAACTTTTCAGCCTACCCTTGTATAACTACCACGTCATCTTCTCTATTGAAGATCACTGGAGAAAAAAAAGTTTTTCCTCTGAGCTGCTTGTGGGGACTGATAATGTTGTGAACTCAAGCAGCCTACTAGTGCCTGTTTGCTGCAATATTGAGACTGTTGCATTTAAGCTGCTTTTGGCCTTGCAAGACAAAACAGCTGAAGGGGTAATATTTTGCCAAAATAATATTTTAGGATCGCACTTCAATAATTCAATATTTCTGTCACCACAAAATAATATGAATCAGGGACTTTAACATTCAATGTAACAAGTGGTGTTTCTCTCTACTGTTATGTACAGAGATCTATTATATATCATTTGATTACAGTTTTTCTGAATTGCTAATACACTAAACCCTATTGTCTGAACGAAATGCTCAGTTGCTTGAACCCACTGATTAAATCAGTCACTCTTTTGGCAAAACCATCAGCATGTTTCACCTGTTTAGACACCATTTGCCAACACATTTTCATTGTGATGCACCTGTGTTGCATAATGGTGAGCACAGGTAGCAAAAGTCAAACACATTTAAATTAAAGCACTGGTGTCACAGATGTTTAGAGACTGCTCAGTACGGTTTTTAATTTTGAATGACTCGGAGCACAATTTATCAACATAGTTCAGTTTTGAGCACAGATTGAACTGTTTTGAGGTGAAAGTTTGGTTTTGCAAGAGTCTGGGGTTTTGTGTTCACAGTTTAGAGAAAAGGAGAGCAGCTTTCGAGAGATGTGTCTTAGCAATTTCGAAAAATTGTAAGTAGCTGAGTGGATAAGGAGCCGGTTTGCCAATATGTAAAACTGGGTTTGAACCCCCTTCATGTTCCCTGTCTGTGTCCTTAGACAATTTACATTGTCTCCATCAACCCATCCTGGAAATGGGTACCAGCCAGAGCTGGGAAAGTAACTTACATCAGACTGGTGTCCAGTACAGGGGGAGTTGTACGCTCTCATCCACTTGATATTATGGATTCTGGAGATAGATATATTCTGGAGATTTATATATATATATATATATATATATATATATATATATATATATATATATATATATATATATATATATATATATATATATATATATATATATATATATATATATATATATATAAAACTGTGAAGCAGAAAAGCACCATAAATGGTAAATGGGATACATTTACGAGGTCTGTCAATAAAGTAACGGTCCTTTTTATTTTTTTTCAAAAACTATATGGATTTCATTCATATGTTTTTACGTCAGACATGCTTGAACCCTCGTGCGCATGCGTGAGTTTTTCCACGCCTGTCGGTTACGTCATTCGCCTGTGAGCATGCCTTGGGAAGGAGTGGTCTCGCCCCCTCGTTGGATTTTCATTGTCTGGAAATGGCGGAATGAAAAGGACTTTTTTTCCATCAGAATTTTTTCAGAAGCTGTTAGAGACTGGCACCTGGAAACCATTAGAAAAATTTATCTGGCTTTCGGTGAAAATTTTACGGGCTTCACAGAAAATAAGGACTGTTACTACAGCTTTAAGGACCCCTTTAAGGACGCTCGGCGAGCCGTGTTCCGAGCTGCGATGACACGGCACAAGCCACCGGACCATTTCTAAACGGATGGCTCTGTGGATACGAGACCGTCGTGTGCTCTTTCTCTGGTTATCACAAGAGCTGGACATCAGCCATTTTCCATCAGATTTCACTTTTAACAAGAGATTTAGTCATGGAAAGCCGCGCGGAGGCTTCGCGTGTAAAGACCGATTCGCTTTGGAAGCGAGACAACGGAACACCTCCGTTTCGACGTGTCAGAGGACACGTTTGGACATGTCCAGCTCTCCACAATTTCTCTGATACTTAATGGACTGGTAAGCATTGAAAGCCGAGATAGGCATGTCCAATTATTCATCATTATTCAGTCTATTGTTTGTTCCTACTATGTATTTTAATGATAGGGGTCTATTGGTGGCCATTTTGGATGCCATTTTGAATCTTAAACCCATGAATGAATTTAGTTTAGGCACAAATGAGTTTGCTGTGATCTGCAATGGTCTTCCCATTGAATCTTTGTGATATTTAGGTTTTTTATATGTTGTGTAAAGGTGTTTTGGTAAAATACCTTATTTTGGTGGGCATCTTGGATAACTGGCTTGAGGCCAGCTTTTATTATTGGGAACATCCTGATTGTGTTTTGGGGTCATCTAAGGAACCTAAAACAGTTGGTTTGGTTTAGTTCTGGGGAGGAGGGTGCAAAGGTAGTGATCGTAGCTCCCCTAGTACTACACACCAGGAGCGACTAGGGGATTAAGGACCTTTCTCAAGGGCCCTTAGTAATTTTCCGGTCAGGCTGGGATTTGAACTGAGGATCCTCTGGTCTCAAGCCCAATGCTTAACCACTAGGCCATCACTCCCCTAATCAGAGACTCTACTGGTAGATTCTCCGATTCTGCCAGTTTCTGATCGGAGATTCTACCAATTCACAGACTCTACTTTGACAAATATATGCGGATCAGCTATAACATTGTGGTCACTCACAGTTGAAGTGGTATACTAACATTGATTACCTCATTACAATGGCACCTATTAGTGGGTGTGATATATTTGGTGGCAAGTTAACAATTATAACTCAAAGCTGATGTGCTGGAAGTAGGAAAAATTTGTGAAACATAAATATCTGAGTCACTTTGACAGTTTGTGATGGATGGACAACTGGACCAGAGCATCTCCAAAACTGCAACTGTTTTGGGATGTCCCCAGTCTGCAGTGGTCAATACTTGCCTAAAGGGGTCCAACAAAGGAAAAGTGGTGAACTGGTGACAGGATTATATGTGATGTGCTGGACAAACAATTCTGATCCATAGATATCCCACCTAGCAACATACAGGATTTAAAGGATCTGTCATTAATGTCTTGGTGCCACAGCATACATGACTCAGTGGGTCAGGGCTGGAAAAAGGGGGGGACCTATATAATATTAGGAAGATGATCTGAATGGTTTGTCTGATCAGTGTACATGTCTGTTACATTTAACTACTGTTGAGCTTTTGTGGGAAACATCATCAAAGCTCCATAATTCTATGCCTTTGCATGTAGAAAGTCTCCTGCTACAGTATGAGCAAAATATAGGCCAGAAATTACATTTATATACCTGGTTTGGTGAATAAAATACCCAATGAGCTGGACTATGATTCACATGCCCACACTGTCAGTGGGAAAGAACGACACCCTCTAAAGACAGAAGAGATGTGGCTGGCAGCAACTCCTTCTCATGTAAAGCAACATGCACAGAAACAGGATTTTTCTGAAACTGCATTTACATACAAAATGTTGTCAGAAACCTGAAAGTTGAATTCCCTTCAGTGCTGAAGTAGCCAGCAGCAGACAGCATGACTGGAACATACCGTCTGCTGCTGACAGTAAAAGCTCGATTTGCCTGTCAACGGCCAATTGGTAAAGTGACCATCATCTTTTTTTCACAATTAAATGGAGCCAATTTGATGTCAGTAAATGGAGACTGAACATTTTGTACTTTCTCTACAGTCACATCCTGTTCTGTAGAACTAACGTATAAAATTCTTTATCAAATAAATGAAAAGAAGGCGCTTGAAAATAACAGTGTTGCTAAATCTTGCTGGAAATGCATTTGATATGATATGATTTCTTGTAGCTTAAATTGGTTGTGTTGTGTGGTGTTACTATGGAAACGTTCTGTTTTTCCTCTTAATTTTGCATTTTTGGTCAATGTGATTAAAAAAGAGAAAATACAGTAATTTGACACCTTTAATTATTAATACTCAAGGACCAAATCTTTAAACCCTCTGGGGTCCGAGGGCATTTTTTGGACAGTTCACTCGCCTGGCATAAATGTTTTATTATTGCTATTAACAGCTCTCCCTGCATCCCACAATCAAGTTTTATGTCACTTTTTTCAGGACAACCTGTGCTTTCAGAATATATATGTTTTTGTTGTGTTTTATAAGTGGAATAAAAGTTTACAATCAAAAATAGGCAAGGAAAAACTAAAGCGAAAAATAATTTTCCACACATTTATTCAACACACACAGACTGTACAACAAAAATGTTCAAAGAATAAACACAAATGCATAATTTGGACAATATATACAAAATGGTGTATGCGTTTTGTTGTCCATTGATATGGTAAACAGTGCTTTATGCAGAGAAAGCAACAGAGTTATCCAGTAACATTCACATGCAAACTAGTGGAGCAGTCCTGATAGTTACACACTCTTTGTTTGAGCACGTGAGATTGTCATCAGAGGCTCTCCATCTGCTCCTGCTTTCACTGATCATTGTGCGTAATGGCACAGGGCACAGTGAGTATGTACTAATAGTATGTACTCATTGGCGCGCCCAGGGGGCTATTCAAACGAGCCAACTAGTAACATCTCACTCCTGAAAAAACTCTTTGGCTTTTCACGTGAGGGAAATCTGCCCTAAGATTGGATTTTGGAAAACCATGTGACGGTGAACCAATTCCGAGTGACACACATTGCGCACGTCATCACACAGCTTCTATGAGGAGTACAAAGATGGCCAATGGCTGGCTCGAAAGTCTGCGGAGTTAACATTTCAGAAAAAAAAAGTACGTTTCTATCTCATATCATTAAAAAGTTATTTATAATGTAGTAAAGCTTGGTCTTAGCCGTCGTAACTACAAATGATATGAATGATAGCACAATTTTTCTCATCACTCCAATTTACTTTGTTCTGTGTTGTTTGGTGTACTGTAAGTGAAATACTTTGTAGCATTTGTGTAGTATTGGGTTTCTTCTGGCGACTCCACCATGGTGCCCATTTTTCTTCAAGTACCTCCTTATTGTGCATCTTGAAACAGCCACACCACTTTTTTCAAAGCATCCTTTATTTCAGCTGAAGTTATTTGTGGGTTGTTTTTTGCATCCCAAACAATTATCCTGGCAGTTGTTACTGAAATGTTTGTTGGTCTACCTGACTGTGGTTTGGTTCCAAGAGAATTCTTCATTTTCCACTTCTTTATTAGTGTTTGAACACTGCTGATTGGTATTCTCAGTCTCTTGGATATCTTTATCTTTCCTGTTTTATACAGCTCAATTACCTTTTCTTTGATAATTATTTTGCTTTCCATATGACTCAAACTTCAGTGCAGCACTGGGTGAAAGATGCAAGGGTCTGTCAGGAGCCTAGAAACTCACTGACCTTTTACACACACACACACACACACACACACACACACACACACACACACACACACACACACACACACACACACACACACACATTACAAGAAAACAGATCACAGGTGAGGATGGTTACCTTTTGTAACCATTCAAACCTGTTTGTGTCAACTTATGTGCATGTCATCAGGCCAAAATCACCAGGGTTTGTAAACTTTTGATCAGGGTCATTTGGTTAGTTTCTGTTGTCATTATGATTTATAAAGAATAAACACATTTGTTTGACAGTAAATGTGAATGTGTTACCATTCATATTCTTTAAAAAAAAATGGCCAGAAATTCAACATTTCCGTAAGGGTATGTAAACCTTTGAGCACAACTGTAAACTTTTTTTAAAATCTCACATCTTGTGGAACACAACTGCATGGCCATTTCAGCATTTCTTTTCTTATGGCTCTTCATCCCTTCTTCCACATTTTCGCTCAACTTTCAAAGGCACAACTGAAAACATGAGTCTAATAGAAGTTTGGAAAAACTAGTTGCTTAGAAAAAAAATTGAAAACAAAAGGGGAAAATACTTTCACAAAGAAAAAAACACCAGAATAGCAGACATGTACTAGCTATCAGCTGGAAAAGTAAACTGACTGACCTTTTAAGGGGGTTAAAAAAAAGAAAAAGGAAATAAAGCAAATAGCTGCCAGGTTTTGTTTGATTTTGTATTTTTGTCCCTGCAGAGAGACATCACCAACATCCCTGTGATGGAAATGTGCGTGTGTGTTTTTTTTGTTTTGTTTTTTTACAGAGACTTTGCATAATTGATAAGCCAACATTATAGCATCATATTGGAGAAAGTAGAATCAATCAATCGTCAATCTGCATGCTGAAGAATGCATCATACCAAATGTTTCAAGTAGTGAGAGAAAAATAAAATTAAAGACAGAAAGACGGGTTCAGAATCTGGCTTTGGTACATTTTGAGAAGTGTGTCGTAGTTAATTCCCTGATGCTCAGAGCACACACACTAAAGTACAAGCAACATGACTCATACACTACAGATGCATTCTGTCTAACAGTGAATGGCAACCTCCAGTGCTGAAAAATTAAGCCAAATGTTGCAGTGCCAAATGTATTTGCGAATTCAGCAAAATATTGCAGTTCCTTAAATGTCCACTTGTGGCTGGCTCAAAAAAGAGAGTCACTTTCCATAGATGTTCATGATAAACTGCCTAACTTTTCAGCAGAATTAAACATATTTCAAGCCTGGTAGAAAATACATTTTTTTGCTATGTGGTTTTGGTTTTCTCTTTCATTTGAACTCTTTTATACAACTGTTTTATACAGTTTTGAATGACTAAGGGCATGGTGGCTTGGAGTTACAGCAAGAGTGCCAGTGAGTCAAAGGCCCCACGAGCTGAGGTTGCAAGTTTCCATGGACACGACTGTCTTTGTCCTTTCTGAGTATTTTATTACAAATATCTGATATATTCTGGTTTGCTGTGCAGTTAATTGTACTAATGGTTCACTGAGTAAAATATTTATATTATTTAATTTATTAGCAGCATGGTGGCTTAGTGGTTAGCACTGTTGCCTCACAGCAAGAAGGTCATGGGTTTGATTCCCACCTGTGTCCTTCCTGTGTGGAGTTTGCATGTTCTCCCCGTGTTTGTGTTGGTTTCCTCTGGACACGTTGGTTTCCTCCCACATTAAAAACATGCAGGTTTGGTGAATTGGAAACTTTATAATTGTCCAGGTCTCCCTTGCAAAAGAGGTCTCAATCTCAGTGGTACTAACCTCATTACATAAAGGTTAAATAACTTTGTATGTTAGCACTGATTAGCATGTTTCCATACCTTGGCGATGTTGGCACCTCAGTTACTGAAGCAATATGTTGGCCGTAACTTTTCAATACCCTCACCCAAGCCACTCGTTATGAAAACTACAACCCAGTCTGCAAAACATATGCATAAAGCAGGTCTCCATTTGCTAGTTTCTGACATGGAATTGTTTAATTTAGTGGCTAATAAAAACAATCAGATATGCAATCAGGACATGCTATATGGTGTAATCTGTGGTAATAACAGTGTTGTAGATGTAAGTGACCAATCACATAGTTTTTGAAAATAAATAAAACAACTGTGATACACAGAAGTGAATAATGTGCAGATATGTGTCTCTTTCTTTAATTTTACAGATGACATTCATTTTTATTCCATTACTTGACATAATCTTGACATAAATAATTTGTGCTTGAATATGGATTTGGCTGTGTAGCCACTTTGATGGCAGGTTCAAATTACAGGTTAAAATTAAAATACAATGCAGATTATTTTCTGTTTTGGAGCAGAGCACTTTCATTGTCCCAAGTGAGCAGCGATGGTGAGCAGCAGTGTGCAGCAGCTTGGCGCTGAGAAAGCAGAAGAAGATTAGCATGGCTCTGTGAGATGCACAGCAGCTCCTTGAGATGCACAGCGACTTTGTGCCGAGGCACACAGCTCTGGACTGCCTGCACACACCATGCAACTATTTCATTTACTTACAGATGGCTTTTGTTGTCATTTCAGATGACTTTGGTAATATTTTGTCAGTGCCTCTTGAAATAAATAATATCTGCTTGAATGTGGACTGGGCATTCGTTCATTCACATAATGATCCTTACAATTTCTTTGACTTCTGTTTCATTGCAGACTGTATGAACCAAAGCTATTTCATTTTTTGTGTGGTCATCTTCATTCCATTCGTAAATGTACATCCATTCCGACATTTAAGGCCTGCAACACATTGAAAAAAAAGGATGAACAGGGGCAATTTATTCTAAATTTAAGGAGTAAATCATCAATTTTCCAGCCAGTTTTCTTGAGACAAATCAGGGGATGGGTACATGAACCTTTCCAAGTCACTGAATATGTCTTGGACTTCTTTTACATCAATTATTAAGAAATGCAAACAGTATGGTATGATGAAAATATTAGTCATCAGTGTAGCTACTTTACTGAAGAACAATGAAAGGATTATCCTATTACAAATGGAACTTTCTGTTGTGTGGGCCGCTGAAGAGGAGGTACTGCTGGCCCACCACCATTAGAGGGCGCCCTGCCTGGAGTGCGGGCTCCAGGCACCGGAGGGCGCTGCCGCCTTACAGGAGCAGCCAGGATGACAGCTGTCACCCATCACTGGAGACAGCTGATTCTAATCAACAGGGAGGTATATCAGCAGGACGGCATCTCCACCTCATTTGCCGAGATATCGCCTAACCAAAGAGGTAACAATCTCTGCCCGAACATATAAATAACCATTGTTGTATTTCTTGTTGAGTATTAGTAGGACAGCAGACTACGGGACAACAGTTGGATAAGTACTCATCTTCCTACACTCCTGTATTGTTGTTAACGAGAGGTGGAGGTGGACTCTCCACCCTCCGTGTTGCTGGGTGCAGCCGCATCCACACCTGACTGTTTTTGTTCCTTGCCAGCAATACCGGATCCGACGAGCGGAGGCAGTGGCCACCTGGGAATTCGGGACTTGCCGGCTCCAGTATTCCCGGGGTTCGGTGGCAGAGGAAATCGGGTTGGTTCCGGTTCGACTTGGACAGACGTCTCCTATCGTCGAGCCTGCCCACACGACACTGTTGTAATTGGACTCAGTCTCAATATTGTAATCGGCTGTGTTGTTGTGCCTGTTTTCACAACAGTAAAAACAGTGTTATTTGACTCCTCCATTGTCCGTTCATTTGCGCCCCCTGTTGTGGGTCCGTGTTCCTACACTTTCACAACACTTTCTCCATCATACATTTTAACAGTAGCAGTTTTCTTTGTAAATTTCTCAAAAATACAGGACTGTTTAAGAATGTCTAATAAACATTTTTCAGTTATTGCAAATACTGAAACTTGGCTGAGAGAGGAGTTAGTTGATGCCGTGCAGATTGAGGGATATGATTTTTTTTGCTATAAACAGCAGTGTTGCCACAGTTACTTTGAAAAAGTAATCCAATTACTGATTACTGATTACTCCTTGAAAAAGTAACTTAGTTACTTTACTGATTATTCAATTGTAAAAGTAACTAAGTTAGATTACTAGTTACTTTTTTACTTACTTTCCCCAGCTGCCGAGACAACCCTCACCTCAACATGACAATGATACCTGTTTTGCCAAAACTCACTTTATAGTCACCCTTTCTTGACTTCAATGAAAATAAATACTTTTATGAAAAGTAAAATAAAGACCTCTTTCTTGACCTCATATTTAACTGCTGACAGCACTGTAACAGTAAAACTTGCCATTTCTAACCTACATTGTTTATAAATGTAACTATTAAATTATTTCTAACATTTTTTTCTAACATTTAAATTCTCTCTAAACATTTTACTTGTCGAAATTATTATTATTATAAGTAGTATTAGTAGTTGTAGTAAAAAAAAAGGCTTCAAAACTGGATCTAGGGGTGTTGTGGGGGAGGGGGGCACATCCTTGCCGGATGCCCCCATTCCATCTGGATTCGCCCCTGCTTTGGCGTTTGAGCACAAAGAATGGATAACATTTATTTATGCAGAAAACATGACCATATTTACAGGTAAGAACGTTTTATTGCATTTTCACATCATGTGGTCCTCAGAAAGAGAGTTTAAGTGCATTTGAGTGGAAAATAGTGTTAGTTGTTGACGCGTCGCGGAGGATCAGCTGTTTTTAGCAGCAGATACGGAGCGGCTCAGCTCAGAATTCTAAATAAAGGAGGGAAAAAAGCACAACGTCTTTGTAAAGCTCAGTGCAGGTGTGCTGTTGTCACTGTGCTTTAATAGGTGAGGACGAGTCGTAGCTGTTGTAGAAAACCGCGGATGAAAAGCTCACAGCTCGCTTAAAGTGCGCAGTTCAGTCGAACCCCGACCCCGTGCCCACGGACCAAGTTTAATGCTGCTATCGACCCACAATGCAAAAATAATAGTAACGCACAGTGACTTGGAGCAGTAACTTTAATCTGATTACTGATTTGGAAAGATTAACGCATTAGATTACTTGTTACTAAAAAAAGTGGTTAGATTAGAGTAACGCGTTACTAAGTACGCGTTACCGGCATCACTGATAACAGGATGCATAAACATGGTGGAGGGGCTGCGCTTTATATACGAGTTAATGCATTAACTGTATCATAGTGAGCCTTAGAACTTTTCAGCCTACCCTAGTATCTTCAAATTATCAATGTGAAATTATACAAACTATGTTGTTTTCCTTGGAAAATATTATGGAACGTGTCACTGTGGAAATTAAATGTAAAAAATCAAAAAATATCATTATAAGTTGTGTTTACAGAGCTCCAGGATCTAATATAGATACTTTTGTGGATAAATTGACAGAAATGTACAATACAGTGAAAACTAAGTTTTTGTTTGTCTGTGGAGACTTTAATGTGGATTTTTTTAAATACATATGGTCAGGTACAAATAACTGAATTTATAAACTCTGTGTTTTGTACGGGATTGTTTCCAGTAATCACACACCCAACCAGGATAACTATGAACACATCAACACGTATTGATAATATATTGACAAATACTACTGCAGGGAATATAACAGGTGGAATACTCATTAATGATGTCAGCGATCATATGCCGGTTTTTGCAGCTTTTCAGCTCTTAGTTGACGGATATGACAGAAAGACCTCTACATATCAAAAGAAAATTAACTGAAGTTACCCTTGAAAATTTTAGAAGGGCCTTAATGCAGCAGGATTGGTGTGATATTTACAGTGATGACATCGACAAAGCATATGAATCTTTTGTCACCATTGTTTCGAATTTATATGATAGATATTGTCCCTTGGTGCCATTAAGTAAAAATGCTCAAAAAACTTACAAACCTTGGGTTACAAAGGGTCTCCAGAATGCATGCAAAAAGAAAAATCTTTTGTATAAGCAGTTTATAAAATTTAGAACTAAGGAGGCTGAAAGTAAATATAAGATATATAAAAATAAATTAACGAATATCATGTGATTGTGTAAGAAGCAATACTATTGTGACTTACTGGTTTAAAAATAAAACCAACATTACTGGCACCTGGAAGATATTAAATTAAATTATTAACAAGAGGAAAATAGTTAAAGATTATCCAACTTATTTTTATACAGGTTCTGATAAAACTGTAAAAACAATAAAGTTATTGCAGATCATTTCAATAATTATTTTGTTAATGTGGGTAAAAATTTATCAAATTCAATCATATCTTCTGAAACACATTCTATGGACAACAGTAAATTAATTAATTCTGTTTTGGATTTATGTATCTTAAGAAGTAGATGAAAATGAAATTCTCAACATTGTTTATAATTAAAGGGGAAAAAAATCAACTGGACTGTGATAACTTTAGTATGTTTTTGATCAAAATATTATTCTGTATTATTAAATCTTTAACTTATATTGCAATTTATCACTAATGACAATTCCCTTCTAAAATTAAAATAGCTAAGGTGATACCTTTGTTTAAATCTGGTAACAAGCATGTCTTTTCAGATTATAGGCCAATTTCTTTGTTATCACAGTTTTCTAAAATTCTAGAAAAAATACTTAGTGAACAGCAGTATAGTTTTAGAAAAAGTCGCACTACTTGATTGGCTATAATTGACTTTGTTGAGCAAGTTACAAATGCAGTAGAGATGAAGAAGCAATATACTGTAGGGGTTTTCTCTGATTTACAGAAAGCATTTGATACCATAGATTATTCTTTATTATTGGACAAATACAGAAGTATGGCATTAGAGGATAGCACTTGATTGGTTAGCCAGTTATTTATCAACAGGTATCAGTGTGTTCATTTTGGAGGGACAAATTCAAAATTGTTGAGGATCACATGTGGGGTACCCCAAGGGTCAGTCCTTGGGCCATTGTTTTTTTTTTGTTGCATGTTAACGATATAGGTTTGGTGTCAAAGTCTGTGCGTTGTATTTTGTTTGCTGATGACACGACTGTGTTCGGTAGTGGGGACAATTTGGAACAGCGTTTGGAAAGGATGGAGAGGGAATTATAAAATTTTAAATATTGGTTTGATTCTAATAAATTGTCACTTCATTTTGGTAAGACTAAGTGTATTATATTTGAAAATAAGCCTAGGAATTTAAATAGAAACTTATCATTGAACAATGTTGAAATTGAAAACTATCTGAACTAAATTTCTTGGCATTTTATTGATGATAAATTAAGTTGGAAAACCCACATAATTATATCAAATCTAAAATTTCAAAAGTTATTTCAATTTTGTACAAAGCACATTATTTTCTCCCCCAACATTCGTTGATCATGCTGTATCATTCATTACTTGTCCCATATATGAGCTATTGTATTGAAGTTTGGGGAAAAACAAAAACAAATTCAGTTTTTCTGTTACAAAAGAGGGCTATAAGTGAGGAAAATAAGTATTTGAACACCCTGCGGTTTTGCACGCTCTCCCACTTAGAAATCATGGAGGGGTCTGAAATTTTCATCTTAGGTGCATGTCCACTGTGACAGACATAATCTAAAAAAAAAAAAAAAATCCGGAAATCGCATTGTATGATTTTTAAATATTTAAATTGTATTTTATTGCATAAAATAAGTATTTGAACACCTACCAACCAGCAAGAATTCTGGCTCACACAGACCTGTTAATTTTTCTTTAAGAAGCCCTCTTATTCTTCACTCTTTACCTGTATTAATTGCACCTGTTTGAACTTGTTACCTGTATAAAAGACACCTGTTCACACACACAGTCAATCACACTCCAAACTGTCTCCACTGTTCCACTGTTAGAAAGTGGAAGAAACACAAGATGACTATCAATCTCCCCTCAGTCTGGATTTCCATGCAAGATCTCACTTTGTGGGGTCAGGATGATTCTGAGAAAGCTCAGAACTACACAGGAGGACCTGGTCAATGACCTGAAGAGAGATGGGACCACAGTCACAAAGATTACATTAGTAACACATGATGCTGTCATGGTTTAAAATCCTGCAGGGCAGCAAGGTCCCTCTGCTCAAGCTAGCACATGTCCAGGCCCGTTTGAAGTTCACCAGTGACCATCTGGATGATCCAGAGGAGGCATGGGAGAAGGTCATGTGGTCAGATGAGACCAGAATAGAGCTTTTTGGAATCAACTCCCAACCGTGAAGCATGGGGGTGGAAACATCATACTCTGGGAGAGCTCTTCTGCAAAGGGGACAGGACGACTGCACAGTATTGAAGGGAGGATGGATGGGGTCATGTATTGTGAGATTTTGGCAAACAACCTTCTTCCCTCCGTAAGAGCATTGAAGGTGGGTCATGGCTGGGTCTTCCAGCATGACCCCAAACACAGCCAGGGCAACTAAGGAGGGGCTCCGTAAGAAGCATTTCAAGGTCCTGGAGTGGCATGGCCAGTCTCCAGACCTGAACTCAATAGAAAATCTTTATGGAGGAGTGGACCGAAATCCCTGCTGCAGTGTCAATCAATCAATCAATTTTTTTATATAGCGCCAAATCACAACAAAGAGTTGCCCCAAGGTGCATTATATTGTAAGGCAAGGCCATACAATAATTATGTAAACCCCAACGGTCAAACGACCCCCCTGTGAGCAAGCACTTGGCTACAGTGGGAAGGAAAAACTCCCTTTAACAGGAAGAAACCTCCAGCAGAACAGGCTCAGGGAGGGGCAGTCTTCTGCTGGGACTGGTTGGGGCTGAGGGAGAGAACCAGGAAAAAGACATGCTGTGGAGGGGAGCAGAGATCGATCACTAATGATTAAATGCAGAGTGGTGCATACAGAGCAAAAAGAGAAAGAAACAGTGCATCATGGGAACCCCCCAGCAGTCTACGTCTATAGCAGCATAACTAAGGGATGGTTCAGGGTCACCTGATCCAGCCCCTAACTATAAGCTTTAGCAAAAAGGAAAGTTTTAAGCCTAATCTTAAAAGTAGAGAGGGTGTCTGTCTCCCTGATCTGAATTGGGAGCTGGTTCCACAGGAGAGGAGCCTGAAAGCTGAAGGCTCTGCCTCCCATTCTACTCTTACAAACCCTAGGAACTACAAGTAAGCCTGCAGTCTGAGAGCGAAGCGCTCTATTGGGGTGATATGGTACTACGAGGTCCCTAAGATAAGATGGGACCTGATTATTCAAACCTATAAGTAGAAGACTATTTTAAATTCTATTCTAGAATTAACAGGAAGCCAATGAAGAGAGGCCAATATGGGTGAGATATGCTCTCTCCTTCTAGTCCCCGTCAGTACTCTAGCTGCAGCATTTTGAATTAACTGAAGGATTTTTTAGGGAACTTTTAGGACAACCTGATAATAATGAATTACAATAGTCCAGCCTAGAGGAAATAATGCATGAATTAGTTTTTCAGCATCACTCTGAGACAAGACCTTTCTGATTTTAGAGATATTGCGTAAATGCAAAAAAGCAGTCCTACATATTTGTTTAATATGCGCTTTGAATGACATATCCTGATCAAAAATGACTCAAGATTTCTCACAGTATTACTAGAGGTCAGGGTAATGCCATCCAAAGTAAGGATCTGGTTAGACACCATGTTTCTAAGATTTGTGGGGCCAAGTACAATAACTTCAGTTTTATCTGAGTTTAAAAGCAGGAAATTAGAGGTCATCCATGTCTTTATGTCTGTAAGACAATCCTGCAGTTTAGCTAATTGGTGTGTGTCCTCTGGCTTCATGGATAGATAAAGCTGGGTATCATCTGCGTAACAATGAAAATTTAAGCAATACCGTCTAATAATACTGCCTAAGGGAAGCATGTATAAAGTGAATAAAATTGGTCCTAGCACAGAACCTTGTGGAACTCCATAATTAACTTTAGTCTGTGAAGAAGATTCCCCATTTACATGAACAAATTGTAATCTATTAGACAAATATGATTCAAACCACCGCAGCGCAGTGCCTTTAATACCTATGGCATGCTCTAATCTCTGTAATAAAATTTTATGGTCAACAGTATCAAAAGCAGCATTGAGGTCTAACAGAACAAGCACAGAGATGAGTCCACTGTCCGAGGCCATAAGAAGATCATTTGTAACCTTCACTAATGCTGTTTCTGTACTATGATGAATTCTAAAACCTGACTGAAACTCTTCAAATAGACCATTCCTCTGCAGATGATCAGTTAGCTGTTTTACAACTACCCTTTCAAGAATTTTTGAGAGAAAAGGAAGGTTGGAGATTGGCCTATAATTAGCTAAGATAGCTGGGTCAAGTGATGGCTTTTTAAGTAATGGTTTAATTACTGCCACCTTAAAAGCCTGTGGTACATAGCCAACTAACAAAGACAGATTGATCATATTTAAGATCGAAGCATTAAATAATGGTAGGGCTTCCTTGAGCAGCCTGGTAGGAATGGGGTCTAATAAACATGTTGATGGTTTGGATGAAGTAACTAATGAAAATAACTCAGACAGAACAATCGGAGAGAAAGAGTCTAACCAAATACCGGCATCACTGAAAGCAGCCAAAGATAACGATACGTCTTTGGGATGGTTATGAGTAATTTTTTCTCTAATAGTTAAAATTTTGTTAGCAAAGAAAGTCATGAAGTCATTACTAGTTAAAGTTAATGGAATACTCAGCTCAATAGAGCTCTGACTCTTTGTCAGCCTGGCTACAGTGCTGAAAAGAAACCTGGGGTTGTTCTTATTTTCTTCAATTAGTGATGAGTAGAAAGATGTCCTAGCTTTACGGAGGGCTTTTTTATAGAGCAACAGACTCTTTTTCCAGGCTAAGTGAAGATCTTCTAAATTAGTGAGACGCCATTTCCTCTCAAACTTACGGGTTATCTGCTTTAAGCTACGAGTTTGTGAGTTATATCACGGAGTCAGGCACTTCTGATTTAAAGCTCTCTTTTTTAGAGGAGCTACAGCATCCAAAGTTTTCTTCAATGAGGATGTAAAACTATTGACGAGATGCTCTATCTCACTTACAGAGTTTAGGTAGCTACTCTGCACTGTGTTGGTATATGGCATTAGAGAACATAAAGAAGGAATCATATCCTTAAACCTAGTTACAGCACTTTCTGAAAGACTTCTAGTGTAATGAAACTTATTCCCCACTGCTGGGTAGTCCATCAGAGTAAATGTAAATGTTATTAAGAAATGATCAGACAGAAGGGAGTTTTCAGGGAATACTGTTAAGTCTTCTATTTCCATACCATAAGTCAGAACAAGATCTAAGATATGATTAAAGTGGTGGGTGGACTCATTTACATTTTGAGCAAAGACAATAGAGTCTAATAATAGATTAAATGCAGTGTTGAGGCTGTCATTCTCAGCATCTGTGTGGATGTTAAAATCGCCCACTATAATTATCTTATCTGAGCTAAGCACTAAGTCAGACAAAAGGTCTGAAAATTCACAGAGAAACTCACAGTAACGACCAGGTGGACGATAGATAATAACAAATAAAACTGGTTTTTGGGACTTCCAATTTGGATGGACAAGACTAAGAGTCAAGCTTTCAAATGAATTAAAGCTCTGTCTGGGTTTTTGATTAATTAATAAGCTGGAATGGAAGATTGCTGCTAATCCTCCGCCCCGGCCCATGCTACGAGCATTCTGACAGTTAGTGTGACTCGGGGGTGTTGACTCATTTAAACTAACATATTCATCCTGCTGTAACCAGGTTTCTGTAAGGCAGAATAAATCAATATGTTGATCAATTATTATATCATTTACCAACAGGGACTTAGAAGAGAGAGACCTAATGTTTAATAGACCACATTTAACTGTTTTAGTCTGTGGTGCAGTTGAAGGTGCTATATTATTTTTTTCTTTTTGAATTTTTATGCTTAAATAGATTTTTACTGGTTATTGGTGGTCTGGGAGCAGGCACCATCTCTACAGGGATGGGGTAATGAGGGGATGGCAGGGGGAGAGAAGCTGCAGAGAGGTGTGTAAGACTACAACTCTGCTTCCTGGTCCCAACCCTGGATAGTCACGGTTTGGAGGATTTAAGAAAATTGACCAGATTTCTAGAAATGAGAGCTGCTCCATCCAAAGTGGGATGGATGCCGTCTCAGTTTACACACCGATTTAATGTTCATTTTAGTGACCTCCGATTGGCGTAACCGGGTGTCATTACTGCCGACATGAATTACAATCTTACCAAATTTACACTTAGCCTTAGCCAGCAGTTTCAAATTTCCTTCAATGTCGCCTGCTCTGGCCCCCGGAAGACAATTGACTATGGTTGCTGGTGTCGCTAACTTCACATTTCGCTGTGCTCCGGAACAGGAAGTGATACAATACCGCAGTGAGAGCCAACCACCAGTGTGTGCAAACTTGGTCAAGAACTACAGGAAACATCTGACCTCTGTAAATGCAAACAAAAGCTACTGTACCAAACATTAACATTGATTTTCCACAGGTGTTCAAATACTTATTTGCAGCAGTAACATACAAATAAATTATTAAAAATCATACATTGTGATTTCCGGATTTGTTTTTTTAGATTATGTCTCTCACAGTGGACATGCACCTAAGATGAAAATTTCAGACCCCTCCATGATTTCTACGTGGGAGAACTTGCAAAATCACAGGGTGTTCAAATACTTATTTTCCTCACTGTACATGTAAACAAACTTATTACGAACCAACAAACCAATTGTTTGCTTGTCTGGGTATTTTGAAATTTCAAGCTTTGGTTGATTATTTTACGATACAGATCATGTACAAAGTTAAAAATAATCTTTTGCCTCTACATGTTCAGGAGTTGTTTAAAATGAAGGAGTCCAGTTATCATTTGTGAGGAACATTGAGATTTGAAAGAAGAAAGATTCGAACTACAACCCCTGGCAAAAATTATGGAATCACCGGCCTCAGAGGATCTTCATTCAGTTGTTTAATTTTGCAGAAAAAAAACAGATCACAGACATGACACAAAACTAAAGTCATTTCAAATGGCAACTTTCTGGCTTTAAGAAACACTATAAGAAATCAAGAAAAAAAGATTGTGGCAGTCAGTAACGGTTACTTTTTAGACCAAGCAGAGGAAAAAAATATGGAATCACTCAATTCTGAGGAAAAAATTATGGAATCACCCTGTAAATTTTCATCCCCCAAATTAACACCTGCATCAAATCAGATCTACTCGTTGACACTGACCCTATGCCATGACATTGACCCTATGTGTCTTTTTGCAAGGAATGTTTTTGCAGTTTTTGCTCTATGGCAAGATGCATTATCATCTTAAAAAATGATTTAATCATCCCCAAACATCCTTTCAATTGTCCAAAATATCAACATAAACTTGTGCATTTATTGATGATGTAATGACAGCCATCTCCCCAGTGCCTTTACCTGACATGCAGCCCCATATCATCAATGACTGTGGAAATTTACATGTTCTCTTCAGGCAGTCATCTTTATAAATCTCATTGGAAAGGCACCAAACAAAAGTTCCAGCATCATCACCTTGCCTAATGCAGATTCGAGATTCATCACTGAATATGACTTTCATCCAGTCATCCACAGTCCACAATTGCTTTTCCTTAGCCCATTGTAACCTTGTTTTTTTCTGTTTAGGTGTTAATGATGCCTTTCATTTAGCTTTTCTGTATGTAAATCCCATTTCCTTTAGGCGGTTTCTTACAGTTCGGTCACAGATGTTGACTCCAGTTTCCTCCCATTCATTCATTTGTTTTGTTGTACATTTTTCGATTTTTGAGACATATTGCTTTAAGTTTTCTGTCTTGACGCTTTGATGTCTTCCTTGGTCTACCAGTATGTTTGCCTTTAACAACCTTCCCATGTTGTTTGTATTTGGTCCAGAGTTTAGACACAGCTGACTGTGAACAACCAACATCTTTTGCAACACTGCGTGATGATTTACTCTCTTTTAAGAGTTTGATAATCCTCTCCTTTGTTTCAATTGACATCTCTCGTGTTGGAGCCATGATTTCATGTCAGTCCACTTGGTGCTAACAGCTCTCCAAGGTGTGTTCATCCTTTTTAGATGCAGACTAATGAGCAGATCTGATATGATGCAGGTGTTAGTTTTGGGGATGAAAATTTACAGGGTGATTCCATAATTTTTTCCTCAGAATTGAGTGATTCCATATTTTTTTCCTCTGCTTGGTCTAAAAAAGTAACAGTTACTGACTGCCACAATCTTTTTTTTCTTGATTTCTTATAGTGTTTCTAAAGCCAGAAAGTTGCCATTGAAATGACTTTAGTTTTGTGTCATGTCTGTGATCTGCTTTTTTTCTACAAAATTAAACAACTGAATGAACATCCTCCGAGGCCGGTGATTCCATAATTTTTGCCAGGGGTTGTACTGTTAAAAGTCACTGTATTTCTGTAAAAGGTGTTAGAATATGGAATAATTGTGCTGATAGTATTAAATCATGTGGCTCATTGTTAGGTGTTAAAAGGCTCTATAAAAATAATGCAATTTCTCACAATAGTATGTTTTGTTAAGCTAATTGTTTCTGTGGTTCTCTTTTCTTTTTTGTTTACTTCACATCATATATTTGATTGTTCTGTTCTGTTATTTTCTTATTGTTATCTCGTTTTGAGTGCATTTAACTGTGTATAGTAACTGGTGTACGGGGTGGGCGTTTATAAGCTTTTGCTTCAGCCCATGCCCTTTTGGCCACACCCAATTTGGGAAATTGTTTGATTTACTGTTGTATTTTCTTTTGTTTTTTGATTTGTAATGTTAGTAAGAGTTTATGTTGGTATTTTGTTCATGTGTGTGCTGAATAAACATTCATTCATTCATCCATTCATATGGTAAATCTGTGTGTAGGCAGTTCTCAAATACTAAGTACCCATGCTGGAAGGAGACTAGTGAGGGAAGCCACCAAGAAGGGTGTCCCAAGGAAAAAAAAATCAGAACCTATAAAAAAATTGTAAAGTTCAGCAAATTTCTTGAAATTTCTTGAAATTTGCTGGACTTAAACTTCAGTCTGTGTACGATCATTCCTCAGTTTCAATTATCTTGGTCGCTTTACATAAAAGTCACATCCTTTCCAAATTAGGTTGACCAATACATGTTGGGGAAGACAACTGCTCCCATCTTCCCCAACTTGGTCAACCAAGGACAAGACATTTTGCCTGGAGTTCTACTTTGCCAACAAATCATACCATTTAGAGCATAATTTGGAAAGGATGTGACTTTTATGTAAAGCGACCAAGAAAACTGAAACTTTGTGGAATGCTCATACACATACTGAAGCTTAAGTCCTTTGTAAGATTTATTACAATTTTTATGGGGTGTGCTTTTGTTTTGTCTAAAATCTTCTCTCTCTGCTTCGCGCTTGCTGTCTCACATGCACTGATGTACTCACCCTCCCTGGTCTATGCCCATGACAGCTTCCACTCAATGGAGGTTTAGATATTTGACACGTCACTCATATATATGCTTAACCTGGCAAAGACACGAGCATATCCAAATATTATGCAAAGTTACAAAGAAGTGTTCTTGACAATGAAAACCAAATAAATCAAAAGGAATTCAACAGTAATAAAATTCCTTGCTGGATAAACAGATGCGAGGTACGTGAATACTTTAAGAACAGGAGTATGATCGGTGACTGTATCATCACCCCGTATCTGTTAAGTGGTTGAACAAATAAACCTATAATCCTCCAACATCATAGGCAACATTTTTCATTGAAAAAGCATTTGTGTTACTCATTATTATCATGTTTGCTATCCAGGCCCCCTTTATAAAATGCTTGTTTTCACATCATTTTAATAAAATTTGCATGGATTAATTTTCACAGCACTTTAATCATTTGGCCTTGCTTGTAGATAGCACAGCTCAGTGGAAAACTCAGTGCTGCGCTCACGTCAGATTTTAATATTGCAATGCATATGTGTGGTAATTGCAACTCGTTATTTCAGAGCTTTTGGCATAGGTCACAGTGATGTTTCATCAAAGGCTCAGTGTCAAACAGCCCCACATTTTGAGGCAGACTTCAAACACTTCATTTTTAGCCTGTCGTATAAGCTGTTGACTGGGAGGTGGACGATAATGGCTTGTTTAAGCCAGGTCAAAAACCTGTGAAAATTATCTTTTGCATGCAGATGTGCATTACAGAAGTGCAGGGGAAAAAAGAAAAAGACAGATAAAAGGAAACACAATGGGAAAGACTGTGGAGAATTATAGAGAATGGCTAATCAGTGATAGTTAACCCTCTGGGGTCCGAGGGCATTTTTTGGACAGTTCACTCGCCTGGCATAAATGTTTTATTATTGCTGTTAACAGCTCTCCCTGCATCCCACAATCAAGTTTTATGTCTCTTTTTCAGGACAACCTGTGCTTTCATAATATATATGCTTTTGTTGTGTTTTATAAGTGTAATAAAGATTTACAATCAGAAATAAGAAAGGAAAAAGTAAAGCGGGAATAATTTTCCACACACATTTATTCAAAACACACAGCAAACTATAATAAACAACTGTTTTGACACTTTATAAAGGTAATATTAGGTCGTGTGTGAAAGACTGTACAACAAAAAGGTCCAAACAATAAACACAAATGCACATATTGAACAATATATACAAAATGGTCTATGCATTTTTTTGTCTTCATCTCAAAGAAATTTCTGTCTGCTATTACACAAAGGTTACATCACAAACCTCTACTTCTACTGTGTTTTGTGCTACTCCTAAAGCAGCTTTCATTCACACTTTGGCCCACTTTGGCTGCTTACAGTCTGAGGAGCGGCCCTCCCCCTTGCTCCATTGATATGGTACACGGTGCTTTACACCGAGAAAGCAACAGAGTTATCCAGTAACATTCACATGCAAACTAGTGGAGCAATCCTGACAGTTACACACTCTTTGTTTGAGCACGTGAGATTGTAATCAGAGGCTCTCCGTCTGCTCTGTCTGCTTTCACTGATCGCTGTGCATAATGGCGCAGGGCGCATTGGAGTGTACTCATTGGAGCACCCAGGGGGCTATTCAAACGGGCCAACTAGTAACATATCACTCCTGAAAACGATCTTTGGCTTTTCACATGAGGTAAATCTGCCCTACGATTGGATTTTGGAAAACCATGTGATGGTGAATCAATTCCAATTGGAGACTCACATTGCACACGTCATCACACAGCTTCTATGAGGAGTACAAAGATGGCCACTGGCTGGCTCGAAAGTCCGTGGAGTTAACTTTTCAGCAAAAAAAGTAAGTTTCTATCTCATATCGTTATTTAGAATTTAGTAAAGCTTGGTCTTAGCCATCATATACTATGGCGTCGGCCCCAGAAGGTTAATAGTAAAAACAATGCAACGATGTGCCCACTATTATGTGAAAGCTTTTCTTCAGCCCATTAAATCCACAACATGGGGATTCCAGAATACAAATGAATGAGACATGTTTTTACGAGATTTTGGGAAATTTTACACAAGTACCTTTCAAAAT
The DNA here is from genome assembly GCF_902500255.1 of Thalassophryne amazonica. Lineage (NCBI taxonomy): Eukaryota > Metazoa > Chordata > Actinopteri > Batrachoidiformes > Batrachoididae > Thalassophryne > Thalassophryne amazonica. Next base: position 72,461,059 of record NC_047108.1, read on the forward strand.
AAACAGAGGAGACAGAAAGACAGACATGCCCATTCCCTTTGGATGTTAACGTGATAAGTTAAAAACAATAAAAGCCATCATGTTTCAACTCACCAAATCAAAAGGTCATATAATGACAAACTCAATTAAATCTGATGAACACTGACGCTCCACATCGATGTGATAGGGCACTATGATATGGAATGCACAATGCCGTCAAACATCATGATCAATTAGCTTTTCCCTGATAGCAGCACAGAACTCCATCCAAGCCAGACCTTTTTGTTGTTGTTTTTTATTATGCCCTGAAAAATGCCAGATCTACTAATTTGGAGATCAGTAATCATTTTGGTGCTGGTGTGATCAAAGCTGGAGATGGGGGTGGTCTGTACAGCCATTAATCTTTTTTTTTTTTTTCTGTTCTGGTGAGTTAACACAACTGTTAAACACTTTCATATCACATGCTATGAAGTCTTTTTCAAATGAATACAGAACAGTAAGAGTTAAACTGTAACTGGTTTGTGTGAACCAGGCAATTTCTTTTTTTCATTTGAGCCTTAACTGTTGGGGAAAGTGTAGTGACACGGACCCACAACAGGGGGCGCAAATGAACGGTCAAAGATGAGCCAAAAGGTAACAATTTAATATTGTGAATGTGCACAACGATTATACAGACAATCCCAGAATCTGATAGCAGTCAATACACAAAGGTGACGTGTGGGCAGGCTCGAGGATAGAAGATGTCTGTCCTGAGAAGAGCCAGAACCACACGATTTCCACTGCCACAGAACCTGGTGAATACTGGAGCCGCCAAGTTCCGAATTCCCAGGTGATCACCGTCCCCAACTGTCGGGTCTGGTACTGCTGGCGAGGAGCACAAACAGTGAGATGTGGGTGTGTGCACACCCAGTAACAAAAACAGTCAGAAGGTGGAAAGTCACCTCCACCTCTAATCACACACTCGTGCAGCTCCTGTTAAATCACTTATCTGGCTGGAGTGTGAAGCGAAGCCGTCGCTGATCACATTTTACGCCAATCCCACAGATAAGGAAACGCCACAGGAATACAGCTGCAAAGAAGTTCAGATTATTACTCAATGTTTAAGTCAGCAGAGACAATTACCTTCACAGGTAGATGATATCTCGGCAGCGAGGTGGAGATGACATCCGGCTTTTATGGAGTGGATTGATGAAGTGGAGATGGGTGACAGCTGTCATGAGTTGATGAGTGACAGCTGTCAACCCCGGCTGTGTCCGTGGCGGCAGCGCCCTCTCGTGCCTGAAGCCCGCACTTCAGGCAGGGCGCCCTCTGGTGGTGGGCCAGCAGTACCTCCTCTTCTGGCGGCCCACACAACATTAACACTCGTGAATTAAACACAGCCATTGACCTTCTAAAAATATTACACTGTGTAAAAATCTTTGATTCATGAAGTTTTAAATAGATTTTAAAAGAAATTAAATTAGGCCAGGTTAAACATTTGTTCAAATAAGATCATTATTAAAGGTATCTGACAGTGTAAAAGCAGTAATACTATGATAATGACAAAACCCTCCAAAAGTGAAAAATATGGTGATATTAATTTCATATTGCTCACGCCTACTGTGTAATATCCCATAGATGTGTGTCCTGTGCCACTTGGTGAATGCTTAGTGGATGCTGAATTGATGGATTAGTAAGAGGTGTGGTTGTTAATGAGAGAACCAGGTCATTACCACATAAAAATGTGTTAAATCAGAGAAGTAAACAGTTATTTTCATGACTGTTTAATAATCCTATCCACACAACCCTGCAGGGAGGATTTGTATAAATTTACCAGTGAAACAAAAACAGAGTGAAGTAGATGTTTGAATGAAGTACACAGTGAATGAGGTATGTGAGTGAGAGAGAGAGAGAGAGAGAGAGAGAGAGCACACAAATTTACTACATCAGGGAAGTAAATCTTGATTTGTTTACAGAAGTTACATTCTAAATCAAAAACTACACTGTCCCAAGTCCACACAACCCTGACTACAGGATTTTATATGACTTCAGCTGCAGCAGACACTTCCTCCTTCTCTCTCTGATTCTCAACATTTGTGTGGATTTGAAGTAATACATAGTTTGAAATGAGCTTGTAGGTCACTTTCTTTCATTTCCAAAGCCTTGTTGTGGTTGACACCAAATGTTCCATACCTCCATAAGCTCCATATCTTTTTTTTTTCAAAGTGTTATTATATGCATGTGTGTACAAAAACTAAGCACTACACACTGAGAGGAATCCCCTGTGGTGTCGGCAAATGACAGTGTTGCATTTATCCCTTCAGTGGTTTTACAATCAAACAGCTGTAACTAGCTGTAGGGGGCTATCACACAGACAGGGCGACATAAAAAACAACAGCGGATGAACGCTTAAATGATTGAATCCGAGAGCAGTCTGTTATCCGGCTATCAAGAATTTATTTGTAGCACTAATGCAGACCAGAGGCAGTTTGGAGGATTTGTACGCAGCTGTATATAGACTGCCTGAGCACATACATTCCCATCAACCTGTTTAATGATCATATTCAAATTGAACATAAACAAAAAATCCTGAGTGGAAATAGCAGACATAAAAATGAAAATATACTCTAAAAACTCTGATGAAGAAAAAATGTGATGTAGAGTGCTGGAACCAGGTTATTTATGTAACCACCAATGAGGCAGCATCTGCTTGTTTTACTCTAGGTGAAGAACATCTTCTGCTGCTCACCTTACATTTCTTAGTACTATCAGAAAGTCCAAAACACAAAAAGCATGGGATCATCAGGTAATATGAAGTACGTACACAGACCCGGTGCCAGAAAAAAAATATTAAGGGGGCGATGAGTTTATCAAAGGGCGCAGGGTCGCTCCCCCCACCCCCCCAAAAAAAGTGCGCACTGGAGGAGACGTGCCTCTGAGCCAGCGTAATGAATTGGGTGCGCTCCTGGAAAGCTCGTGTATTTAGGCTACACCGTTGTAAGAGACTGACTGAGTAAGAGTGAAGAGTGATGACAGTATTTTTTAAGTTATTATTTGAACGTATAGACCCTCGGTCAAATGATCTCCTGCATACCACACAGAGCCGGTGTTCTGTCGAGATGAGGTGCGCCAACTTTCGACACTGAGCTGTGACGTACCTTCGTGTTGTCCAATAGGAACGACGTGTCAGACCAAAACACGGAAGACTCGTGGCAGAAACCACTGATCTGTACAAAATGGATTGGACCAATCCGACTGGTGCAGAAAAAAACTGATCTGTACAAAACAATGTGTGACAGGACTGCTCATTTAGAGAGCAGTTTTCTGAAGAAAAATCATTGGAAATGTTTTTTTGTTGTTGTTTGTTACCTCAAAATTTCTGATTACTGTTAAAAAAGTTTAGAACACTTGTAATTAAAATAGCTAAATAAATCAATAAATGGTTCTTTACAAACCTTTCATCTGTAAATTAAAACCACCTGTTATTTCAGATTAGATAATTTCTTGTTTAACATAAGGAACCTCAGACATTTATTTTTAGACAAATAAAATAACATGGAAACTTGTATATTTTTTAAGTCTGGTAGATTATTTATATCTCATTTCAACCAGAAAAACAAACACTAAATAAATACAAATGTTTATTATAAATGCAAAAGGAAATAATTTAACAATGACTGCAGTGTGATTGTAAAGTAGGATTTCTGTGACATAAACCTCATGATGAATTTTTTTATAGTCATTTAAACTTGTAATTTCGTCAAAAATATGTAATTGCCTTTAATGTTGTTATCAGGACAGAGTCATTTCTAAAATATGAATTTGAGCACAATAAGTGGAGAGCTTCTACTTGTGCAAATGTCTTTTGACCTTGATTTTGTGGACATTTTTAATGATCCGTTCATTTATTGTTAAAATATAAAATGAAACAGCTTTTTAAAAAATAATAAAATAGTTGCTGTTCAAAGAGCCTTTTATTTAGAAGCAGGTGATGTTCTGCTGGATTCTCGGGACCAGATGAAGGTCTCTTCTGCAGCTTTGAACTCTGGTGGTGTTGCTGAAAAGCAGAGATGTTTTCTTTCGACTGGACTTCATGGTGTTCAGCTCATCAATGGAAGTTTGGTTGTCTGCACAGCAAATGTTCCTGACTGGCACAAATAAAATATTTCTGTAAATATAAAGACACACTAAACAGTTTATACATAAAAGGGGGGGGGGGGGGGGGGGGGGGTGAACGGCAAAAAACGATGGAAAAAACGCCAGAAAAAATAAGTTATTTAAAGTTGAGCTTTTGTGGTGTCTGAAAAAAGCTGTAGCTTTATTTGGTAAAAATAAAAAAGACTGAACCATTTAGAGACTGAACCAACTGTGCTAAAAGGCTATGCTAACGTTAGCCGATCATTAAACCTTCACAGTTCAGTAAACGTCACATTTTATTTTTACATTATTCTCACCTCAGTAAAGCTGCAGATCTAAACTCCGTTGGGAAAACTGGGACTTCGCATATATCCAAAAAGTGGGAGATTTCGGACTGAGTGGGTTTGCTCCATCACCCCAGCTGCCTGCCTCGCTCTGCCCAGTGATGATGCCTGAAGGCCGGTTTCTCCGCGCGGGTCGGCCCGCTGTTGCGGTTCGATCGATATCCCACCAAGTCGACAGTCCTCCCTCAGTCGGTGTCACTCCAAAAAGTAGCTGAAAAAAGCTTCTCCGAGCAGGGTGATGGGAGAATCGTTCGACTGCTGTTTTTTAAAGGTTTTTTGTGGTTCAGGCGATCGCTGAACTTTTTTCAGATTGTGGAAACAGCCAGAGTGTGACGTAGCAATCTCTGCCCCCTTGCCGCTTCCGAGGCGACGCGTCTGACGTCACGAAGCGTTGGAAACGCACCGCCCTCTGCCGCACTGACAAGCGCAACCCTCAACCTATCAAATCCCTTGAACACAGACACACGCCATATCCATTTGTTTTAAAATTAATTACTTTAGTTAATTAATTTGGTTTGTTTGTTAAATACGTGATATTATTGAATAACTAATATTTTGCTATATTTTCCAGTATTTCTTTTTCTTTCTTTTTTATTTTTTCGATAACTCTAACATCCGAGGGGGTGAGGTTGATGACGTGAGGGGGCGTCGCCCCAAACGCCCCCTCGTGGCGCCGGCTATGTACGTACATTCTAACAACCTGACCAAAATTACAGTGCATCTGAAAATAAATGTTATTTTAGAGCCTTTTCCAAAATGGAGTCAATTTCTTTCCCTCAAAATTCTACTCACAACACCCCATAATGACATTTAATTTTTTTATTTTTTACAAATTTATTTAAAATAAAATAAAAATGTAACAAAATGTGGAAAAAGTGAAGCGCTGTGTGAACACTTTCTGGATGCACTGTAAAATGCCATGGTAGGTGTGTGAAATGCAGTAATGCATTTTGAGTCTGAATAATTATGCTAACAGGAAGAAAACTGTTGGACGCTTTTAAAAAATATTACTTCTGTTGTAAACACACACTGAAACTGAAGGACTGCTACGGTGTAAAATCTCATTTTATTGAGCTTTTGCATTAAAATATGGTTGGGGTTTGATGTTAAATTGCCTCAAAATGTCATAATTCTCTTAAATGTGAGAACTCCAGAATTTTTCAACCCGGACTCCACAGTAGTTTTAGATGGATTTGAGTTCATTCTTTTCACTCAAGACAAAAAATAATTTTAATCAGTGCTGTACTGATGTATCATGCAAACACCATCATAGATTAGATTAGATTAGATGAGACAGAACTTTTATTGATCACTTGGGAAGACTCCCTCAGGGAAATAGAGGTTCTGGCAGTGTTGTATAGCAGCACACAGGGTAAGAAGCACATAGAGTATCAAAAGTGAAAGTTAACCCTCTGGGGTCCGAGGGCATTTTTTGGACAGTTCATTCACCTGGCATAAATGTTTTATTATTGCTGCTGACAGCTCTCCCTGCATCCCACAATCAAGTTTTATGTCTCTTTTGTCAGGACAACCTGTTCTTTGATAATATATATGCTTTTGTTGTGTTTTATAAGTGTAATAAAGGTTTACAATCAAAAATAAGAAAGGAAAAAATAAAGCGAAAAATCATTTTCCACACACATTTATTCAAAACACACAGCAAACTATAATAAACAACTGTTTTGTCACTTTATAAAGGTAATTTGAGGTCTTGTGTGAAAGTCTGGACAACAAAAAGGTTCAAACAATAAACACAAATGCACATTTTGAACAATATATACAAAATGGTCTATGCGTTTATGCTACAGTCTGAGGAGCGGTCCCTCTCTCTCATTCCATTGATATGGTAAACAGTGCTTTACGCCAGAGGGAGAGAGCCACAGAGTAATCTAGTAACATTCAAATGCAAACTAGTGGAGCAATCCTGATAGTTACACACTCTTTGTTTGAGCATGTGAGATTGTCATGCGAGGCTCTCCGTCTGCTCTCACTTTTGCTGTGCGTAATGGCACAGGGCGCATTGGAGGAGTTAGGGGGCTATTCAAACGTGCAAACTAGTAAGATATCACTCCTGAAAACAATTTTTGGTTTATCACATGAGGTAAATCTGCCCTACGATTGCATTTTGGAAAACCATGTGACGGTGAACCAATTCCGATTGGACACTCACATTGCGCACGTCATCACACAGCTTCTATGAGGAGTACAAAGATGGCTGACAGTGGATCGAAAGTCCGCGGAGTTAACTTTTCAGCAAAAAAAAAGGTAAGTTTCTATCTCATATCATTAAAAAAATGATTTATAATTTAGTAAAGCTTAGTCCCAGCCGTTTTGCAGCACAGAAGAGGTAAAAATGCAATGCTTGTTACCTTAACTGCAAAGAATCTTTTTCAAGTGAATGGCTGCTACACAGTTAGCCATTTATCTTAGCGTCCAGCCCCTTCGGTGGTGCTCTTGTCCATGTTCTGATGCCGATGAGGAATGTGTCCATCATCGGAAATTGATTTGTAATCACAACATGTATGTGGAGAATTTACATCAATATATGCTTTCCAAAAAAGTAAAAACTATTTTCCAACCTATAAGTTTGTGGCAAGGACATTCCAGAGGCCATTTGGGATCAGGATCAAGTTGGGCTTGTTGGCGTTGTCTCCCTTCGAGAGTAGGATGAATTGTTGCCTTTAACAGCGATATGAAACTGTATCACTGGATGAAACCGAACACGACACAATCAGACATAGGAAGACACACCAAGAACCATGCCGCAACAGTGCAAAACACTGAACACTCATTTTAGGGAACAATAAATAAATAATGTTTTTTGTGGTAGTACCAATGTTGGCCACTGGGAAAAACATAAGCCAAGTTCCACAAGTGAAAAACTGATGAGCTAAAACGAGAGGATTTTTAATTCTCACAAAATACATTGAAAACACAAAATATTAACCCAGAAAACAAATTTACACTCTAAGTCTCTTCAACTTCTTAGTTTTTTTTTTTTTTTCACTTGGGGTTGGCACCTGACAGTAGTGGGCACAGATAACCAAAAAATTAACTTCGATAACAGATAATCACATAACTGAAAAGTTATCTTTGATAAAGATAAAATGATAAACCACCCAAAAATGCATTGGAAGTTACAGATAACCAATAAATTCCAGTATTGTCTCTGGTACATTTGCAACTACTAATAAACTGAATTTGAGTTTTAACACCATGATCGCTTCTGGTAGCATCAAACATGACAACAAACCCAAACAATGAGCCCATGCTTCCATCTTTGAACATCTTGCCCCCTGCTGGAAGCTCTTGTTTATTACATGGCTTCCAGCACAGACGCAAGCTGAGAGCAGCCATAAAGATCAGCTCTCTACCAATCACAACGCTCCGGTCAGGCGGAGGTCTTGGAAAATAAAGCCATGCTGCCTTATGGTTTTGATTTATAAATAACATTAATACCGATAGAATAACTCCATTAATGTCAATTCTGTCATTTGTACAAAGTTAAAATATAACATATATCTTTTAATGTTGAATAATGCACTAATTCTGAGGTTTTGTAACAAACAGACAGATCACAAAGGATTCTGGGTAAAATGTGCCTCTGCTAAACACTGATTGGTTCAGTCATTCATTATGTAAACCAATACATTAATGTGATGTGTGTCGTGTGCTGGTGTTTACATATAAATGTGCTTTTTTGAAATATTCCATTTTTTTATTTGTAAAAACAGGCATTTTTACGGAGTCCTGGTAGTGTCATCGCAAAATGTTTTGCATGTGGAGAGAATGTGCGCACGTTTTATGATGGTGTGCGCACGTTTTATTATATTGTAAAACGTGCACTCAATATTGTCTTGACACATAAATGTTGGCTATTCGCCCTATTGACGTTTCAAATCCCACAAAACCTCTGAGAGGTAGCCGCACTGCGAGATCTCAGTAAAGGTGCCTTTACACATAACCAAGACTCGTTACGAATGTCATTTTTCTGTCATTCGTGACACATTCCTGACATTCTTAATGTGACTTAATGCATCTGAATAGGTTTCTTAATAGTGCGTGTTGGTGCGTAATATTCTTGATATTCGTGGAGCATGTTTTTGTCTGTCAAAAAATCTTCCACGAATGTCACACACCATCCTCATTTCGTATCACGTCGTGGAGGTCGCAACTGAGCGTGTTGATCCGTCTTGATGAGTAGTGATCCTTAATAGAGCGTGACAACGTTTGTAGTGGTTCCTGTGATGGTTGGAGCCCAAACTGTCACACGTTATTACGAAGTGACACGGAAACTGTCAAGTTTTGACACGACTTGTAACGCGGTGTCACATTTCACTGCGCACCACGACGAATCAGTTTTCTGTCACGTGCGCACAATTAAACTCGGCTCCAAATGTCGTTCCACAGTTCCTGCTGAAGCTCCTCGGGACGCTCCTGCAGGTGTTCCACCTGCTGTTGTAACTGATCAGCGGGAGAACGAGTCTGAGCAACCAGAGGAGTGAGAGGAGACTCACGTGCAGCCAGACATCTCTGCACCTCCTCCAGTCCGGCAGAGGAAGAAGCATGCGCACAATTAAACCCTGCTGCATCGCATTCAGTTTGATTGCTAACACCAAGTCGGCTAAAAGTCTAATTTCAGCGCTCTTCAGCGCGCTCCTGCAGGTGTTCCACCTGCTGCATGTGCCTGATGTTTGGGAAAATGGGCGAGACGAGACCCACATGAAGTCACACATCTGGCTCTGCCCGTCTCCTCCTCCTCCTCTCTGCACCATTCCATGGCATAGAGCCCAACTACGCATGCAGTCACAAAGTTCTTCTGAAAAACTGTCAAGAATAGTGTTCCGTGTTGTTGCGCGCTATTACGCACTATTGCACGTAACAGCGCATCGTTAGGTTCTGTCATGTTGTGAACGAGGTGAATTGTCTCCACACACACACCCATATTCATCCAACTAAAATGCATGGAATTTAATAAACGCAGACACAATAACAACGTCTATAACCCCAGAGGATATATTCACGAGAGTTTTAGGCACTAGAGTTTAATGCTGTTGTCTGTAGAGCCTAATCAGAGTCTTTCAAATGGATTTCTCATGTCGTGAACGTACTGAGATTACCCTATCCTACCCATAATGCACTGCTGGGCACAGCATATATCCACACTAAAACCTAAAAAAATAGCGCATTACTTTAAAACTAAAACATATATCTGATATTTTCACTTTATAAAACTTCAGACATGACATTAATTTAAATAACTTGTCTGACATTAGTTTGGTTAAACGTTGAACCATAAGTTAAAAATGTATGCCTCTGGATGACTTGGGTGATACTGCCCACATATCAGTATGGGGTTAAGAGAAATGAGGTTTTTTTTGGGGGGGGGGGACCAATTGTCCTTTGCCTGCAGAGGGTAGAGCGGTTCTTCTTAAAGCAGCTCTCCTCTGTTTTGCAGAGGATAGAACTACACACCAGCTATGAAACATTTAACAGGTAGGTGCTCAACTGATTTTAAGTTTTATTAATATTTGTAGCTGTTCAGCTTTATTTACCACGTTATTGGTCTAAAAATTATCGGACAAAAATTTATCGCAAGATAATTAGTCCAATAATGGTTTTTAAAGTTATCTAAAAAGATAATCCGATAATGAAAACATTATCTTCAATAAATATCGGTTATCGGATTATCAGAACTGTGCCCACCACTGCCACCCGAAATGGATCTGCATGCTGATGTGGCACAAGTTTTACACCAGATGCCCTTCCATAACTTCATTTTACATGGAGAATGGCCTGGGGTGATCTTGAACCTGGAAACAAGTGTTCTCATGATGTTAATCAGCTATAAACTACCTCTTGGGTAGCATCTCAAATCGCCTAGTTTGCGTAAGATAACTTGACAGAAACACTGACTGGGGCCAGCGTATGAGGGCCACGTAGTCAGTGCAATTGCTTCCAAAGCAGAAGGTTTCTAGTTCAAAACTCCCCCAATGCCCCTTCTCCGTGTAACACTGATTTGCATCTGGCGTAAAGCCTATGCCAAATTGACAAACAGATCCATATCTGATCTGCTGTCGTAACCCCAAGTGGAAAGAGAGACGGTGATAGAACTTACTTACAGAAACACTTGGTGTTTGATTTTTGGAAACTTATTACAGGTTCACAACACTAAGTCATCACTGTGTGCACAAACAAGACAAATCAGAGAGAAATTAAGTCTGATTTCTCTTGAGAATTTCTTTCCCAGAGCCACCCGTTGTCGACTTTGAGTGCAAAGTAACCCGTGCACAGGCGTACCCACCACATGATTATGCCTGATTACCGAGTGCTGTGATCAGTGTGTGACACTGGTTCAGATGTACAATGCAGCACGCACACACACCACATGCAGCACACCATCCTACACACAGTAAAGAGTGTCCCATCCCTCACATCACATTGCCAAAATAAACAATATTGGACCTGTCAGCATTGACATCTGTCACTGTGAGACACACAGACTTACACGTACATACTAAATCCACACGCACATGCACTGACACAGTATAAACACACCTGGCAATCAGAGGTGTGCAGACACAGCAGAGTGAAGAGGATCAGTGGAATATTGATATTACGAACACATTCATGCACCTGCTTACTTTCTCTCTGCTTTGCTTTCACTTCCTCCCTCACTCAGACACTACACCGCTGACAGAGACGCAGACTGTTACTGACAGCCTGGGGACGAGTGATTTCCTGGCAGCCGCCGTCTTCTTGGCAGTGTGACACAGCCGGTGTTGATATCTGAGACCAGGGTATAGGATTGTCTCATATGTGACCTTTAACACAGCAAGACCAGAGCAAGTAAAGGTCCACGGTTCCCAAGCGACACGCACAGATTTGATACTGTGCATGAGAGAGAGGGAAAGGGAGAGAGATCTGAGACAGATAGAGTCCTTGAACAAAAACCAAGCAGCTACAAAGAAAAGTAGGTTCTTCTCTTCCATGTGAGACACACTCATTCAGATTGTTTTAATAATAGAGTGTTTCCCATGAGACAATATTATGAAAATCCACTGTTGATTTCGCACATTTTCCCACCTACAAAGAATGGAGAGGTCTGTAATTTTTATCGTAGGTACACTTCAACTGTGAAAGACAGAATCTAAAAAAAAAAAGAATTCAGAAAATCACATTGTATGATTTTTAAATAATTCATTTGCATATTATTGCATGAAATAAGTATTTGATCTGCTACTAACCAGCAAGAATTCTGGCTCTCACAGACCTGTTAGTTTTTCTTTAAGAAGCCCCCCTATTCTGCACTCTTTATCTGTATTAATTGCACCTGTTTGAACTTGTTACCTGTATAAAAGACACCTGTCCACACACTCAATCAATCACACTCCAACCTATCCACCATAGCCAAGACCAAAGAACTGTCTAAGGACATCAAGGACAAAACTGTAGACCTGCACAAGGCTGGGATGGACTACAGGACAACAGGCAAGCAGCTTGGTAGAAGACAACTGTTATGATTATTTATTATAAAGTGGAAGGAACACAAGACAACTATTAGTCTTCCTCTGTCTGGTGCTCTGTGCAAGATCTCACCTCATGGGGTCAGGATGATTCTGAGAAAGCCCAGAACTACACGGGAGGACCTGGTCAATGACCTGAAGAGAGCTGGGACCACAGTCACAAAGATTACATTAGTAACACATGATGCTGTCATGGTTTAAAATCCTACAGGGCAGCAAGGTCCCCCTGCTCAAGCCAGCATATGTCCAGGCCCGTTTGAAGTTCACCAGTGACCATCTGGATGATCCAGAGGAGGCATGGGAGAAGGTCATGTGGTCAGATGAGACCAAAATAGAGCTTTTTGGTATCAACTGCACTCGCCATATTTGGAGGACGAGAACAACCCCAAGAAAACCTCCCAACCGTGAAGCATGGGGGCAGGAACATAATTTTTGGGGGTGCTTTTCTGCAAAGGGGACAGGACAACTGCACTGTATTGAAGGGAGGATGGATGGGGTCATGTTTCGTGAGATTTTAGCAAACAACCTCCTTCCCTCAGTATCATTGAAGATGGGTCGTGGTTGGATCTTCCAGCATGACAATGACCCCAAACACACAGCCAGGACAACTAAGGAGGGGCTCCATAAGACACATTTCAACGTCCTGGAGTGGCCTGGCCAGTCTCCAGACCTGAACTCAACAGAAAATCTTTGGAGAGAACTGAAACTCAAAACCTGAAAGATCTGGAGAAGATCTGTATGGAGGAGTGGACCAAAATCCATGCTGCAGTGTGCAAATTTGGTCAAGAACTATAGGAAACGTCTGACCTCGATAATTGCAAACAAATGTTTCTGTACCAATTGTTAAGGTCTGTTTTTCTAGGGGATCAAACTGACACAATAGAAATTTGATTTTCTGATTTTTTTTTTTTTTTTAGATTCTGTCCCTCACAGCTTAAGTGTCCCTATGTTAAAAATTACAAACCTCTCCATTCATTGTAAGTGGGAAAACTTGCAAACTCGACAGTGGATCAAATACTTATTTTCCTTACTGTATATGGAAATATTTAACACCATCTGAGAGTTACAGAGGCAGCATGGTGGCTTAGTAGTTAGCACTGCCGCCTCATAGCGAGAAGGTCCAAGGTTCACTTACGACCTGATCCTTTCAATGTGGAGTTTGTGTGTTCACATGTGTTCTCTCTCTCTCTCTCTTACACACACACACACACACACACACACACACACACACACACACACACACACACACACACACACACACACACACACACACACACACACACACACACACACACACACAGAACCAGTGATGGTAGAGAGAATTAAACACTGAAAAGTGTGGTTGCACTTTATGATATATAACAAAAAGCATTGTTAATTTCTTAATGTGTTTCTTTTTTCTCCACAAAGCACAGAAAAAAATATCATTAAAGTACCAGACTGATAAGCAGTACCATAAAGAGTAGTAGTTCCATTAAATCTTAACGACACCCATCCCTAATCAAGAGTGTGTCCACATCTAAATTGTTATTTATATGGTGGCAAATCCGAGGCCAGTCTAGGGTGCAGGATGTAAAGAGGTTGTATTTGGCCAGATTCAGTAGAACATGAAATAAACCAGATTGTCACATGTCAGTCTCATCAACTGGCACAGTTGTTGTCGGACGTTCTTACTGACACAAGTCCAGCTCTATATGGAGAAACTTGTTCACATCCCCTGGTGTTTCCATGCAAGCAGTGAAGTGCTCATCAGGACCTCCTCTACTTCACTTGTAAAATCTAATTGGAATCTGAGCTACTATTCTCAGAGCACATTTTGTTAATATCAAAGATGTTTTCAGGGCTGATTCTGAAAAAGGTACAATAACAGAATTAGCAGCAAATTCCCCTGCCTCAATGACATGTTCAACTCTGTGCATCCTGGCAAATTTCTCTCAAACAGGTCTCATCTTGCTGTATTTCCTCCAAGTTGAAAAAATGTGTTTTTCCCGGAGCTCAGTTAAAATATCAACCATCTCAGTCTAATGTATACTCAATTCAGTACGACTTGAAGCAACACAGCATAGCTCAGGGGAAACGAGCGCACGCTGCAGCTTAACGTAGACTCCATCTGGTATGGCAGGTACCTCTTTCTGTGATTGGCATAAAAATTGTAGCCATCCCGAGACAGGCATGACTCAAGCTGAGACAGCGTGTCATCAGACTGTGCTCCTGAAAAATTTTGAACACGTTTAAAGTTGGTACAGGTTGCTTTTGATGCCAAACATCAGCTAAGGCTAGGCATTACTTAATATTTTTGTCAGACCACAAAATTTCAGAAAAAGGAAGAGAAGTGCCATTAAAAATGTTTCAAAACCACTCAAGCTACATAGATACTTTATTTACAGTCTCATAATATTTGTATTGCAGCCAAAATAGGACTAAATAAGCATTTTCTAGCTAACTCAAGAAAATACATGCCGAAATGTCATGCACATGACATTACAGCAACAAGCCATTTGTGATGCAGAGGTAATACATAGTGACTGCCCATAGTAAAGAACAGAGATTTAAATTTAGATCTGAGATTTCTGGACTTACTGGATTACAAAGCTTTTGGGTATAGCGGGTGTTGTTTGTGTCCATGATACCAAATGACAATTATGATCAACTGTCTGTGGTTGCTAATGAAAGATAAATGGAAAAGGCTTAGTGGTTAGCAGTGTTGCCTCACAGCAAGAAGGTCATTGGTTTGATTCTCGCCTGTGCCCTTTCTGTGTGAAGTTTGTGTGTTCTCCCTGTGTTTGCGTGGGGTCTCTCAAGGTGCTCCGGCTTCTTCCCACATCCAAAGACACACAGGTGTTCCACCTGCTGCATGTACCTGATGTTTGGGAAACCGAGCGAGACGAGAAACGCGTGAAGCCACACATCTGGCTCTCTCCATCTCCTCCTCCTTTCTGTGCCACTCCATGGCACAGAGCCCAACTACGCATGCAGTCACAAAGTTCTTCTGCTATGGATTTTGAGGAGTAAACTGGAGTGATCTGAATTGTTTAGCAACTGACGGTACGATGAATATGGGGGTGTGTGTGTGGAGACAATTCGCCTCATTCACAACATGTCAGAATGTAACGATGCACTGCTATGCGCGATAGCGTGCAACAGCGTGCAACAACACGGAACATTATTCTTGACCATGCAAAATGGTTCCTGATAATTCTCCAGCAACATGTGCCATTAATCGTACTGCATGGTAACAGGTTGCAACAGTTCCTGAGGACACCTGAAGCCTCTGCCTCAAATCATCACATTTGTGATCAGCGGCCAAGAATGTATACTTCGTGCCATTCATGACTTGCTGTCGTTATGTGCAAACGCAGCATAATATGCTTCATCATTTGCCATTACAGTTAGTTATATGTCAAAGCAAACAAAAGAAGGGACCTCACAGGTCTAACTACCCACATAGCATGTCTCCCATAAGTCATAGTTGTCAAAGGTGGGGACAACACTCATAGGCTTGATTGTAACAATGTTTTATGATGACTGGGGCTGTAAAAATGTGAGTGCAATCTGTGTTGCATCCCTAACTGGGCTTGAACTCAGTTGCTGGCATGGAAGGCAGGAGTTCTAACCACTGGGCTAAAACTCTGTCACTCGAACATCTTTTGACATCGGGAAGTGACGTTTTCTCACTATTACACTCAAGCCTCCTAAGCCTCACTCCCATCCAGACCATGGCTCCAATATACTGGCTTGAACTCACAAGGCAGGCATTGTAACCATGAGGCGAAAATCCAAGGTGTGTCGAGTCAGTCCCTTGAATGTCTTGGTGTCAGGAAATGAGTTTTAACTCAGTACAGGTATACTCACTGTTAAGTTACCCTTTAACCAACTATGACAACATGTTTGTAGCAAAATAATTCTAGCATGTTATACTGCAGTTGTATGGCATTACTGTGATAGCTGGCATCACCAAACTGCAGCCTCCATCCAGTCCTCTCCAGCCAAGAAAAGAGAGATAACAGCAGGCTCTGACCTTCTCCCCTATTATCCCGACACTTGCCACATGGGTCAGTCAGCCACAGGGGCCACGTCTGTCAGAGCCAGAGTGAGCTTGGTAGCTGGTCACCAAGCAGTTTAATCTTCAACAGATTCCCACCACCTGGCTCTACTGGCAATACACCAAGGCCTGCAGCTCTTCAATCTGGCAACTGTAATGTTGCAGAGGGTTCAACAGGCAACAGACTCAACTCGAAATACAAATGTACAGATGACCAACTGAATAATAACTAAAAACACTCAAGTGTATGTAGGCAGCAATTTCCATCACTTAAACAAAAACCTGTTTAAACATCTACTGTACTTCCACCAATAAGTACAGGCTGCCCGTGTCTCCAACTGTACCGCTGCGTGCCATTACAGTGAGACACAGGCAGCCCACAGGCTATACTGCTGTTCACTGTATGTGAATTTATGAACGCTCGCCTCAGGGGAGGATTTGCTCTGGGGTCTGTGTTCAGTTCACAGTCATCCTTTCAAACTGACAATGTTCTGAGCAATATAGTATTTAGCTTGTGGTAAAATCCCCCATCTGTTGAATGAGGATTTAGCATTATATTCTGGGCAATCGGTCTTTATTTTTTGTTTTGTTTTATTCATGAATGTGTGCTTGACATTTGTTTTATGCCTCTGAATGGAGTTTTTTGGTTCAGCTCCATTATGAGACTGGTCAAATGCTTTTCTTAGGGCTCTTCACAAATAGTGCGAATTTGGTCAAATTGCGCATAAAGTGCGCATGAAGCAGGAATCATATCCAAAACGTGTAAAATTGTAGCTGCTTCCAACGCCTCGTACACCTGTTGCTACAACTATTTGTGCACACCAGCGCTGTGACAGCCCATCGAACCCTCTTGCGGCAGGTGTTGGCCAAATTCTAGCTGACATACCAGCCCAGTCTCACATTTTTTTTCGTCTCCCATGATGAAATGAGTCAAATTTTCATGACGGGGCTTTTTTTAACTCATTATTACTAACCCTACTCCCACCCCCAACCCTAACTTTAACCATAATCTAATCTTACTCTTTCCCCCAACCCTAAGCATAACCACCCCCAAATCCCCGCTTCACTTTTAATTTTGTGCAGCTGTCACAGAATGAATGAGAATGAATTTGTGCTGCCGTGACAAAAATGAAGCATTTTTCGTCACTATATCATGAACCAATAGATTAATGTATACTTCGTGCTGCCGTGAGACCAGGTTGGACACACACGAACATCTAACACTACTTGTTTGGCACTTAGAAAATGTGTGGCCATTTCCACTGTTGGCATGACAACAGCCAGCAGACAATCACTGCTGAGCTGGATGTGAAATCTGTCTAAGTGCCCCACGACTGTGGAGTTGCAAAAAGCCACACATATGTGGTGCATGTGTCTCGCACGTGTGCGCCCCCCCCCCCCCCCCGCTCCCTCCAACACATCTGGTATGCTGGGGGGGAGCACACTTGCATAATATGCTTACATGTATGTACAGATCTTATCACATGGGGGCTGGACAGCAAGGTCTGATCACACACAGCACAGGGACATGCCTGTCAGCTGATCACAGCACAGTAACAGCTGGATGGCAGCTCAGTGCACACATTACAAACACAGAAACCACTACCAGGACAATTATATAAATAATTATGACAATACCTACATACACAATTACATAAAAAATAACAAAAATAAATAACCACATAACACAGAAAGTGACACACTGGTCTGTGTGCTGAACGGATGGGGGTGTGTCTGCTCACAGCCATGGCTGTAAAGAGCTCTGCTCCTGAATGTCCCAGCTGGAGGACACGTTCCGTGTTTGGAAGGACATGAACTGACAACATTCCTTCATGAGGCACGTGTCTCTGCCTGCTGTCCTCACATGGAAATTTAGAAAACATCTTTCGCCTTTGCACCGGGCTGCAGCGGCCGTACACAGCACCTCCATGTCGTTGTTGATTTCAGGCATTTTTCCGCACTAATTACAGGCAAGCGATGGTAGTGCAGTGGTAATGTTTCTGTCTGGTAATTAGAGCTTATGGGTTCAAATCCCATGAGTGACTTTTTTTTAACCAGGGTTATTTAACCCTCTGGGACCAACACCGTCGTATACGACTGCTAAGACCAAGCTTTACTAGATTATAAATAACTTTTTAATGATATGAGATAGAAACTTACTTTTTTGCGCAGAGTATGTACGAAGTCTATGTACTAAGTATGTACTAAGTATGTACTGCTTTCACTGAACGCACAGCGATCAGTGAAAGCAGGAGCAGATGGAGAGCCTCTGATGACAATCTCACGTGTTCAAACAAAGAGTGTGTAACTATCAGCATTGCTCCACTAGTTTGCATGTGAATGTTACTGGATAACTCTGTTGCTTTCTCTGCGTAAAGCACTGTTTACCATATCAATGGACAACAAAACGCATAGACCATTTTGTATATATTGTTCAAAATGTGCATTTGTGTTTATTGTTTGAACCTTTTTGTTGTACAGTCTTTCACACAAGATTTCAAATTACTTTTACAAAGTGTCAAAACAGTTGTTTATTATAGTTTGCTGTATGTTTTGAATAAATGTGTGTGGAAAATTATTTTTCGATTTATTTTTTCCTTGCCTATTTTTGATTGTAAATCTTTATTACACTTATAAAACACAACAAAAACATATATATATTGAAAACACAGGTTGTCCTGAAAAAAAAGAGACATAAAACTTGATCGTGGGATGCAGGGAGAGCTGTTAACAGCATTAATAAAACATTTATGCCAGGCGAGGGAACTGTCCAAAAAATGCCCTCGGACCCCAGATCGTTAACTGCGGGGTTCTGTATTGCATTCCCTTTTATGTCTTATTTATATCAACCCAGTTATATTCATCAATTATACAGCTGGTTTAATATATACATATATACACATACCTACATACATACATATATACATATGCAATGCGTGTGATTTTATACTACATATTTACCAGATAGATAAACAAAGTACACACAACTAAAGAATGACCAACAAAACACCCTAACCCTCAATACCCTTCCTCCTCCCTATACCTAGAAAAATGCTTGGACATTGTTTGCGCTCCACCCTCTATCTGTTCCAAATCCTCACTCCGCAACCAGAAATACAAAAACCTTTTAATGTTGTATGTCCCCACTTTAAGTTAAACTCCCCACTCAGATTATAATCCCCTACTCTATTAAAGAAGATGTTTTTAATATTTCCAGGAAGTAAATTGTTTATTGCTTTATACATGATTTGTACTGTTTGAAAATGAACCAGATAAGTAAATTTAAAAATTTTTGATTTTAAGAATAGTGAATTTGTGTGGTCTCTATAACCAGTATTATGAATTATTCTTATAGCTCTTTTCTGCAGTATGAATAATGGTTGTGTTGTACATTTATAATTATTGCCCCAGACCTCTGCACAATAGAATTAATATGGTAAGACCAATGAGCAGTAGAGAATGCGGAGTGAGTTGTGGTCCAGAATGTATTTAACTTTGTTCAGAACTGAAATGCTTCTTGACAGTTTGCTCTGTATATGTTTTATATGAGACTTCCAGTTTATTTTATCACCAATTATCACCCCAAGAAACTTAGTTTCATATACTCTTTCAATATCCACCCCCTGTACTTGTAACTGTACTTGTATGTCTTTATTACAACTGCCAAATAACATATACTATTTTGTTTTACTTAAGTTTAATGATAATTTGTTTCTGTCAAACCACATTTTCAGCTTTCCCATTTCTGTAGTGATGTTCCTTAGTAGTTTCTGCAAGTCCCCCCCAGAACAAAAAATATTTGTGTCATCTGCAAATAATACTAATTTTAATATCTTGGACACATTAAAAATATAATTTATATAAAGTAAAAAGAGTTTCAGACCCAATACTGACCCCTGTGGGACACCACAAGCAATGTCCAAGCATGATGATGTATATTCCACCAACTTCACAAATTGTTTTCTGTTACTCAAATAACTTCTCACCCAGTGCAACACTAATCCCCTGATCCCATACCGTTCAAGTTTCTTGATTAATACATCATGATTGATTGTGTCAAAAGCTTTTTTTTAAGGTCTATGAATATTCCAACTGAATGTAATTTATGATCTGTGGCATTTGTGATCTCCTCAACTGATTCTATTAATGCCAGTGATGTTGAACTATTTGCTCTGAATCCATATTGACTGTCAATAAGTAATTTATATTTGTTTATGAATTTATCTAATCTATTGTTGAATAATTTTTCTAATATTTTGGAAAAATGTGGATGCAAAGAAACAGGCCTATAATTTGTGAAGTGGTGTCTATCCCCAGTCTTATACAGCGGTACAACTTTGCCTATTTTCATTTCATTGGGAAATTTACCAGTTTGAAATGACAAATTACAAATATATGTTAATGGTTATGAAATCCCTTCAATGACCTGTTTTACAACTATCATGTCAATTTCATTTAAATCAGTAGATGTTTTGTATTTGCAATTGTTAACAATATCTATCATTTCTTTTTCTTCCACTGCTGTGAGGAACATTGAACAGGGATTCCTCTCTATAAGATTATCATTCCAGTCCTCATATAACAATGAATCAGGAATCTTTTCTGCCAAGTTAGGTCCAGCATTTACAAAAAAAATTATTAAAGCCATTAACCACCTCATCCATATTTTCCTTTCTAATATTGTTATCAATGAAATATTGAGGGTAGCTCTGTTGTTTGGTACCATTTTTAATAATGCTATTTAATATATTCCATATTCCTTTATATTATTTTGTTATTATATAATATCTTACTATAGTATTCCTTCCTACATACCCTTATAATATTAAACTTATTTTTATATTTCTTATATCTATTTTCTGCCTCCTTAGTCCTTAGTTTTATGAATTCTTTATATAGTGTATTTTTCTTTTTACATGCATTTTGTAATCCTTTTGTCAACCATGATCGATCTTTGAATTTTTGTTTTCTACCGTATTGTTTTATTGGACAATTTTTTTTCATATAGTGATGTAAATGTTTTTTTAAAAAGCTCCATATGCTCTATCAACATCACCTACACTGTATACCTCTTCCCAGTTTTGGCCCCATAAATCATACTTCAGTGTATTCATCTTTTCCTCTGTCCGCTCTCGCCTGTATTTTAGTTTTTCCTCTGGCTGATTCCTCCAGTGGTTTCTATAATAAACAATGAAAACTGGTAAGTGGTCACTGATGTCAGTGATTAATAATCCACTCACTGTATTGTTTTCAATATCATTATTACAATAACATGCTTTTGGAGGGCGTTATGCATTTTCAAGAGGCCCGACCTCCATGCCCAGTCGCCCAAAATGACAGCTATTCGCCCTCGTCTAACTCGGGCGAATAGCTGTCATTTTGGGCTGGACGGAGCTGTCATTCTGGGATGGACAGAGGGACTGAGAAAATGCCTGTTTGGATTAAGCATATCAATATTTAAGTCACCACAAATGAAGACAACTTTTTGATTGGTTTTTGAGAACATTTCTCCCATCCAGTCAGTGAATGCTTCAATACTAGACCCTGGTGCTCTATATATACAGCTGACTATTACATTTTTTTTCCCTTCACATATTTCAATAGTTATACATTCTAATAAGTTATCAATCACAGTTGTCATATTTTCGACTACTTTATAATCCATGATCTTATTCACATACACAGTCACTCCTCCTCCACTCTTATTCTTTCTGTTTCTTGTCTTGTCAGGTCTTGTCTCAGAGTGATGCTGAAAAACTAATTCATGCATTTATTTCCTCTAGGCTGGACTATTGTAATTCATTATTATCAGGTTGTCCTAAAAGTTCCCTGAAAAGTCTTCAGTTAATTCAAAATGCTGCAGCTAGAGTACTGACAGGGACTAGAAGGAGAGAGCATATCTCACCCATATTGGCCTCTCTTCATTGGCTTCCTGTTAATTCTAGAATAGAATTTAAAATTCTTCTTCTTACTTATAAGGTTTTGAATAATCAATCAATCAATCAATCAATTTTTTTATATAATAAAAATAAAGAATAATCAGGTCCCATCTTATCTTAGGGACCTCATAGTACCATATCACCCCAATAGAGCGCTTCGCTCTCAGACTGCAGGCTTACTTGTAGTTCCTAGGGTTTGTAAGAGTAGAATGGGAGGCAGAGCCTTCAGCTTTCAGGCTCCTCTCCTGTGGAACCAGCTCCCAATTCGGAGCTGGTTCCAACTTTGAGAGCCAACCACCAGTAGCTGCCTCTACTGGTGGTTGGCTCTCACTGCGGTATTGTATCACTTCCTGTTCCGGAGCACAGTGGTGTTTTTCTGTATCTGTTAGCTGTTTAATCTGCGCAGTTAGATTGATCTAGTTATCTAGATAACGATTTGTTTCCCAGTGTAATCTTTACGTGCCTTAACTAAAGCACTCCTTCTGCTGAATCACCTCTAAATTATTTACACATTATTCACTTTGCGTGTTTTTAGGAATCCGCTAGCTTAGCGTAGCTACTAGCTCTTAGCCGATTTAGCATGGCGGCTTCTCCTGTCTCTCCCGCACTTTTCTGCTCTGGGTGTGAAATGTTTAGTTATTCCTCGGCCTCCTTTAGCAGTAACGGTACTTGTAATAAGTGTAGCTTATTCATAGCTTTGGAGGCCAGGCTGGGCGAATTGGAGACTCGGCTCCGCACCGTGGAAAATTCTACAGCTAGCCAGGCCCCTGTAGTCGACGACACACCCGCCGAGGATCAAACTCTGGTTATTGGCGACTCTGTTTTGAGAAATGTGAAGTTAGCAACACCAGCAACCATAGTCAATTGTCTTCCGGGGCCAGACCAGGCGACATTGAAGGAAATTTGAAACTGCTGGCTAAGGCTAAGCGTAAATTTGGTAAGATTGTAATTCACGTCGGCAGTAATGACACCCGGTTAAGCCAATCGGAGGTCACTAAAATTAACATTAAATCGGTGTGTAACTTTGCAAAAACAATGTCGGACTCTGTAGTTTTCTCTGGGCCCCTCCCCAATCAGACCGGGAGTGACATGTTTAGCCACATGTTCTCCTTGAATTGCTGGCTGTCTGAGTGGTGTCCAAAAAATGAGGTGGGCTTCATAGATAATTGGCAAAGCTTCTGGGAAAAACCTGGTCTTGTTAGGAGAGACGGCATCCATCCCACTTTGGATGGAGCAGCTCTCATTTCTAGAAATCTGGCCAATTTTCTTAAATCCTCCAAACTGTGACTATCCAGGGTTGGGACCAGGAAGCAGAGTTGTAGTCTTACACACCTCTCTGCAGCTTCTCTCCCCCTGCCATCCCCTCATTACCCCATCCCCGTAGAGACGGTGCCTGCTCCCAGACTACCAATAACCAGCAAAAATCTATTTAAGCATAAACATTCAAAAAGAAAAAATAATATAGCACCTTCAACTGCACCACAGACTAAAACAGTTAAATGTGGTCTATTAAACATTAGGTCTCTCTCTTCTAAGTCCCTGTTGGTAAATGATATAATAATTGATCAACATATTGATTTATTCTGCCTTACAGAAACCTGGTTACATCAGGATGAATATGTTAGTTTAAATGAGTCAACACCCCCGAGTCACACTAACTGTCAGAATGCTCGTAGCACGGGCCGGGGCGGAGGATTAGCAGCAATCTTCCATTCCAGCTTATTAATTAATCAAAAACCCAGACAGAGCTTTAATTCATTTGAAAGCTTGACTCTTAGTCTTGTCCATCCAAATTGGAAGTCCCAAAAACCAGTTTTATTTGTTATTATCTATCGTCCACCTGGTCGTTACTGTGAGTTTCTCTGTGAATTTTCAGACCTTTTGTCTGACTTAGTGCTTAGCTCAGATAAGATAATTATAGTGGGCGATTTTAACATCCACACAGATGCTGAGAATGACAGCCTCAACACTGCATTTAATCTATTATTAGACTCTATTGGCTTTGCTCAAAAAGTAAATGAGTCCACCCACCACTTTAATCATATCTTAGATCTTGTTCTGACTTATGGTATGGAAATAGACGACTTAACAGTATTCCCTGAAAACTCCCTTCTGTCTGATCATTTCTTAATAACATTTACATTTACTCTGATGGACTACCCAGCAGTGGGGAATAAGTTTAATTATACTAGAAGTCTTTCAGAAAGCGCTGTAACTAGGTTTAAGGATATGATTCCTTCTTTATGTTCTCTAATGCCATATACCAACACAGTGCAGAGTAGCTACCTAAACTCTGTAAGTGAGATAGAGTATCTCGTCAATAGTTTTACATCCTCATTGAAGACAACTTTGGATGCTGTAGCTCCTCTAAAAAAGAGAGCTTTAAATCAGAAGTGCCTGACTCTGTGGTATAACTCAGAAACTCGTAGCTTAAAGCAGATAACCCGTAAGTTGGAGAGGAAATGGCGTCTCACTAATTTAGAAGATCTTCACTTAGCCTGGAAAAAGAGTCTGTTGCTCTATAAAAAAGCCCTCCGTAAAGCTAGGACATCTTTCTACTCATCACTAATTGAAGAAAATAAGAACAACCCCAGGTTTCTTTTCAGCACTGTAGCCAGGCTGACAAAGAGTCAGAGCTCTATTGAGCTGAGTATTCCATTAACTTTAACTAGTAATGACTTCATGACTTTCTTTGCTAACAAAATTTTAACTATTAGAGAAAAAATTACTCATAACCATCCCAAAGACGTATCGTTATCTTTGGCTGCTTTCAGTGATGCCGGTATTTGGTTAGACTCTTTCTCTCCGATTGTTCTGTCTGAGTTATTTTCATTAGTTACTTCATCCAAACCATCAACATGTTTATTAGACCCCATTCCTACCAGGCTGCTCAAGGAAGCCCTACCATTATTTAATGCTTCGATCTTAAATATGATCAATCTATCTTTGTTAGTTGGCTATGTACCACAGGCTTTAAGGTGGCAGTAATTAAACCATTACTTAAAAAGCCATCACTTGACCCAGCTATCTTAGCTAATTATAGGCCAATCTCCAACCTTCCTTTTCTCTCAAAAATTCTTGAAAGGGTAGTTGTAAAACAGCTAACTGATCATCTGCAGAGGAATGGTCTATTTGAAGAGTTTCAGTCAGGTTTTAGAATTCATCATAGTACAGAAACAGCATTAGTGAAGGTTACAAATGATCTTCTTATGGCCTCGGACAGTGGACTCATCTCTGTGCTTGTTCTGTTAGACCTCAGTGCTGCTTTTGATACTGTTGACCATAAAATTTTATTACAGAGATTAGAGCATGCCATAGGTATTAAAGGCACTGCGGTGGTTTGAATGATATTTATCTAATAGATTACAATTTGTTCATGTAAATGGGGAATCTTCTTCACAGACTAAAGTTAATTATGGAGTTCCACAAGGTTCTGTGCTAGGACCAATTTTATTCACTTTATACATGCTTCCCTTAGGCAGTATTATTAGACGGTATTGCTTAAATTTTCATTGTTACGCAGATGATACCCAGCTTTATCTATCCATGAAGCCAGAGGACACACACCAATTAGCTTAACTGCAGGATTGTCTTACAGACATAAAGACATGGATGACCTCTAATTTCCTGCTTTTAAACTCAGATAAAACTGAAGTTATTGTACTTGGCCCCACAAATCTTAGAAACATGGTGTCTAACCAGATCCTTACTCTGGATGGCATTACCCTGACCTCTAGTAATACTGTGAGAAATCTTGGAGTCATTTTTGATCAGAATATGTCATTCAAAGCGCATATTAAACAAATATGTAGGACTGCTTTTTTGCATTTACGCAATATCTCTAAAATCAGAAAGGTCTTGTCTCAGAGTGATGCTGAAAAACTAATTCATGCATTTATTTCCTCTAGGCTGGACTATTGTAATTCATTATTATCAGGTTGTCCTAAAAGTTCCCTAAAAAGCCTTCAGTTAATTCAAAATGCTGCAGCTAGAG
Organism: Thalassophryne amazonica; assembly: GCF_902500255.1. Classification (NCBI taxonomy): domain Eukaryota; kingdom Metazoa; phylum Chordata; class Actinopteri; order Batrachoidiformes; family Batrachoididae; genus Thalassophryne; species Thalassophryne amazonica. The sequence continues at coordinate 72,486,999 of NC_047108.1, forward strand.
TACTGACGGGGACTAGAAGGAGAGAGCATATCTCACCCATATTGGCCTCTCTTCATTGGCTTCCTGTTAATTCTAGAATAGAATTTAAAATTCTTCTTCTTACTTATAAGGTTTTGAATAATCAGGTCCCATCTTATCTTAGGGACCTCGTAGTACCATATCACCCCAATAGAGCGCTTCACTCTCAGACTGCAGGCTTACTTGTAGTTCCTAGGGTTTGTAAGAGTAGAATGGGAGGCAGAGCCTTCAGCTTTCAGGCTCCTCTCCTGTGGAACCAGCTCCCAATTCAGATCAGGGAGACAGACACCCTCTCTACTTTTAAGATTAGGCTTAAAACTTTCCTTTTTGCTAAAGCTTATAGTTAGGGCTGGATCAGGTGACCCTGAACCATCCCTTAGTTATGCTGCTATAGATGTAGACTGCTGGGGGGTTCCCATGATGCACTGTTTCTTTCTCTTTTTGCTCTGTATGCACCACTCTGCATTTAATCATTAGTGATCGATCTCTGCTCCCCTCCACAGCATGTCTTTTTCCTGGTTCTCTCCCTCAGCCCCAACCAGTCCCAGCAGAAGACTGCCCCTCCCTGAGCCTGGTTCTGCTGGAGGTTTCTTCCTGTTAAAAGGGAGTTTTTCCTTCCCACTGTAGCCAAGTGCTTGCTCACAGGGGGTCGTTTTGACCGTTGGGGTTTTACATAATTATTGTATGGCCTTGCCTTACAATATAAAGCGCCTTGGGGCAACTGTTTGTTGTGATTTGGCGCTATATAAATAAAATTGATTTGATTTGATTCTGTTTACACAATTAAATTTATATTCATCCAGTTCAAAATCCATTCCTTTATCTGCGTTGATCCATGTTTCTGATATAACAATTACTGTATATTGAACGTTTTTTTTAATTGACTTAAATATTCCTTCATGTTATTAAAGTTTGCATACAGACTTCTGCTATTGAAATGAATTATTGATAATTTATTATCTGTTTTAATGGTCTGATTGAACTGTTCATCTGTGTAATAGCAACAGCTGTCATTGATGTTTGAGAAAAAATTATTGTCCAGATCTGTATCATGCTCCAAGTCCAGGAAATTATGATCCGTGTATTTAAATGTTCTCAATTCCAGTTTTTCATTATCAACAGTTCTTTGAATTATATCCCTCTTGTCTCCAGATGTAGATGATGTAGATGAATAAGTTCTTCCAGTCTGCCTCATGGTGCTGCGTTATGTTTGAGTCATCATACCTTATTATCCATATTTGTCCAGTTCCTCCATGTTCCTGTTTACCATAACTTTGGCTTGCTCTGGAGTCCCATTCAATTTAATGAATATTTTACAGTTTGATGTTCATGTATGCTGAATTTTTCCATTTTTTTAAGAGGCGAGTGTTCCTGGCAATGTCGGCGTTTTGTTTGGTCAGATGTTCAATGATGAATACGTTCGATCCTTTCAGTATTCTTCCTTGTTTTAACCCTCTGGGGTTGACACCGTCGTGTACGACGGCTGAAACCAAGCTTTACTAGATTATGAATAACATTTGAATGATATGAGATAGAAACTTACTTTTTTTTGCTGAAAAGTTAACTCCGTGGACTTTCGAGCCAGCCATCGGCCATCTTTGTACTCCTCATAGAAGCTGTGTGATGACATGCACAATGTGAGTGTCCAATCGGAATTGGTTCACCGTCACATAGATTTCCAAAATCCAATCGTAGGGCAGTTTTACCTCACGTGAAAAGCCAAAGATCGTTTTCAGGAGTGATATGTTACTAGTTGGCCCATTTGAATAGCCCCCTGGGTGCTCCAATGAGTACATACTACTAGTACATACTCAGCGCACCCTGCACCATTACGCACAGTGATCAGTGAAAGCAGGAGCAGACGGAGAGCCTCTGATGACAATCTCACATGCTCAAACAAAGAGTGTGTAACTATCACGATTGTGCCACTAGTTTGCATGTGAATGTTACTGGATAACTCTGTTGCTTTCTCTGCATAAAGCACTGTTTACCATATCAATGGACAACAAAACGCATACACCATTTTGTATATATTGTCCAAATTATGCATTTGTGTTTATTCTTTGAACAGTTTTGTTGTACAGTCTTTCACACAAGCCCTCAAATTACCTTTATAAAGTGTCAAAATAGTTGTTTATTATAGTTTGCTGTGTGTTTTGAATAAATGTGTGTGGAAAATTATTTTTCACTTTATTTTTTCCTTGCCTATTTTGATTGTAAACTTTTATTACACTTATAAAACACAACAAAAACATATATATTCTGAAAGCACAGGTTGTCCTGAAAAAAAGAGACATAAAACTTGACTGTGGGATGCAGGGAGAGCTGTTAACAGCAATAATAAAACATTTATACCAGGTGAGTGAACTGTCCAAAAAATGCCCTCGGACCCCAGAGGGTTGTGATTTTATGTTTTTTGTTGATGAACTTCATGATAACAGCTCGTTTATCGCTGTCATCTCTCCGGGGCAGAGGGTGGCACGCTTCAATATTTTGCCATGTAATCCCTATGGAAGGACGCGTTGTGGCACCACAAAAGTCCAAGCAACGCAATGTGACGCGATGGACGAGAATAAAGTGATTTTGAGTGATTAGCGCCATTGTGGCACGATATCGCATTGCATCATGTCGCGTTGCATCTTGTCACGTTGCATCGCGTCACGTTGCATCATGTCGCGTTGCATCATGTCACGTTGCATCGCATCACATCACGTTGCGTTGCATCGCATCATGTGCATAGCGTCGTGTGCATCGCGTCGTGTTGCCTTCTTCCCCAAGTTGAAAAATCTGACCTTTTCGCGGTGACGACCATGGATATGTAGTGATGTGGAGATGTCTGGAGTTTATACTTGATGTGGACATGTCCTGTCTCTGACAGCCAGCCTGTGAGCAGGACGTATGGCCCTTTTGTCCTTTATTTTAACACAATTATTAGTGTTTGAGGGGAGAGTGAGGAACTGCAGCAGCAGCCAGTTTTTTTTTCTTTGTTCACATTTGCACGCGTGAATGAATCATCCATGAAGATAATTTTATTAACTACACAGATGTATAATAAAACAAATGGTGACTGGTTTATAACAAGTTGGAGGGGAGAGCGAGGAACTGCAGCAGCAACCAGGTTTTTTAATTGTTCACATGTGCATGTGCGAATAAGACAGGAGGTCCTCAAACTGAGTCCTGGAGAGGCGGAAGTACTGCTGAAAGTGGCTGTCATCCAGACACAGCTCCTGCAGCAAATGATGAAACTCCCCGAATTGGGAGCATCTCATGAGGGTGTTGTGAACCCAGGGATGGTGCCGCTGGCATTGTTTGTCAGCTTTCCACAATAAATAGAGCACAGCAACTTGCTCATTGTGAACAAGGTCCGCCATGTTGACTTGACGGCGAGTGGAATGGAAGCTCCTCCTATTTGATGATGCATTGCGGCAAATTTTCTCAGCGAAAGCAGAGCAACACACCAGGCAATGGTGGGTGTTATTTTATGCCTGTTTGGATTAAGCATATCAATATTCAATATTTAATATTGATAATATATCAATTATTCGCGTCCATCACCAGGCAGAGGGATGCAAATTTGTGGCGTTGAGTGGCATCCAGTGTGAACGCGGCATTAGAATGAATTTGTGCTGCCGTGATGAAAATGAGGCACTTTTCGTCACAATATGACAAACTAATAGATTAATGTATATTTCGTGCTGCTGAATCACAACTTACTGTGAGACTGGGTTGCCATATCAATGGACAACAAAATGCATAGGCCATTTTGTATATATTGTTCAAAATGTGCATTTGTGATTATTGGTTGAACTGTTTTGTTGTACAGTATTTCACACAAGACCTCAAATTATCTTTAAAAAGTGTCAAAACGTTGTTTATTATAGTTTGCTGTGTGTTTTGAATAAATGTGTGTGGAAAATTATTTTTCGCTTTATTTTTTCCTTGCCTATTTTTGATTGCAAACCTTTATTACACTTATAAAACACTACTATGGCATATATATTCTGAAAGCACAGGTTGTCCTGAAAAAAAGAGAAATAAAACTTGATTGTGGGATGCAGGGAGAGCTGTTAACACCAATAATAAAACATTTATGCCAGCCGAGTGAACTGTCAAAAAAATGCCCTTGGAACCCAGAGGGTTAATAGCGCTGTTTAAAGGGAGAGGAGAAATGGTTGAATACTAAATATGTATGCTAGCTATATAGATTTCAATGACTTCAGAGAATTGGGCTGTTTTATCTGAGCAGGCAGAACAGGAGCATGATAAGAGAAAGCTCTGTGGCCTGCTGACTTCTTTTTAACTTTTGGGACACATAGCCACCCTGTGTCATGAGATCACAGAATCTGGGCAAGTACATAAGGTTTAAGTAGGTCACCCCGGTAGGGATGTGCTAGTCCCTGAAGGATTTTGTGAGTTAGTAACAAAACTTCAGACCTCACTGAGAGAGGAAACCAGTGAGGGCAGTGGTGGGCACAGTTACGCTAATACACTAATCACTAATTATCAAAGATAATGTTTTCATTATCAGACTAGCTTTTTAGATAACTTTGAAAACCATCATCAGACCAATTATATTCAGATTAGTTTTGGTCTAGTAATTTTTAGACCGCTAACACTTTTGCAAACGTAGCTTTGTGTAGTAAATACGCAGTTCTATCCTCTACAAGTAGAAAAGAGCTGGTTCTAGAAAAAACAGCTCTATGTTCTGCAGGCAAAGAAGAACTTGTAATAGAAAAGAAAAAACTCTTTTTTTTGACTCCATACTAATACAATGGCAATAACACCAAAGTCATCCAGAGGCATAGAGTTTTAACTTATGGTTAGAATTTTAACCAAACTAATTTCAGACAAGTTATTTAAATTAACGTCACATCTGAAGTTTTATAAAGTCAAAATATCAGCTATATGTTTTAGTTTTAAAGTAATGCACTAATTTTGAAGGTTTTAGTGTGGACATGATGTGTGCGCAGTGCATTATGGGTAAAAGTTCACAACAGGAGAAATGCATGAGACGATCTGATCAGGCTTCACACAGACAACAGCATTAAACTCTTTGTATATTGTGCCTAAAATTCTTGTGAATATATTCTCTGGGTTTATAGACATTATTGAAGAAGCCCAGGTTGCTTTTCCAAAAGCTGAAATTGTGATTTAGTTTGTGTGATATAATCAAAATGCCTAGAACACTGGCGACCGGTTATATCACAGTGTTGTCGACCACAGGCTTTTAAAATTAGGTTTACAAAATCTGAGAGACCACAGAAGTGGAGATAAAAACAAATTATAGCTCTAACAGCTTTAGTTGTACAGTGTGTGGTGTCAGCCACACGGTAAAAACAACACACATGAACTGTTTCATACACGAACATTCCCAGGTCAAACACCTCACTTTCTGATTGGCTGCAAGTCACATTTAGCTCCTCCCATCCTTCTGAGCAGATCCGAGCACTCTTACAAACCACCCCCGGCAGGAATATCTGATAAGATTATATTTAGCATCATCATGATTGCCGGGGTGTCCTTAAGATTGTTGGAAGGGGAAGATTGGGTTGATATCAGCCTAATTATTATTGTTATGACGCCTCACGGAGTGACTGATTGACACAGCACCTAACATGCTTTCACTATTATTTGACTTCTTTGTGCAGTCGTTATTCAAGCATTGAAAAGGTGATTCCTATCGCCACACACTTCCAACCACACACAAGAAAGTTTTTTGACAGTTCTTGTTATTGAAAGAAACCTTGTCTCCTTAACTGGATAGAGTTGCGATGTCATCACGCGTGCACTTAGGAGCTGTCTAGCAGGATCTAGGGGAAAGGGGGAAGGGGGAGAGTGCACATTGACCAGTGCTGGCTCATTGGCTGTTTGGGTTTGTGATCACTGTTGGTTCTATCAGAAGCTTTGGCGGTGTTTAAACTCAAAATCAGCTTTTTAGTAGCTGAGAGCATATGGGAGGCAAAATTTCAAGTTATCGGTTATCTGTAGCTTCTGATAAGTTTTTAGGCAGTTTATTGGTTTAGTGTTAAAAAACATAACTTTCCAGTTAACTGATTACCAGTTATCAAAGCTAACTTTTTGGTTAGCTGTGGCCACCACTAAATGAAGGGAGGCCAAAATCAGGGGAATATGGTCAAATATTCTGGTTCTAGTCAAGGTTCTAGCAGCAGCATTTTGAACCAGTTGGAGACCTCAAATAAAATAAGGTGAATCTGTTGTTGAGAGCACAAAGAGAAATCCAACTCTGATCATCTACAAATCAAACTTAAACTGGCAAATGAAAGCAACTGATTTACGGCTGCAAGTTAATTGAAAGTTATCGATCAGTAGGAGAACTGCATGTCAATTAACAAATAATCGCGCATTGTATAAATCATAAAAGGTCACTGATTTATAAAATAGAAAACAAAACATCAAAGACTGAAATGCAAAAGACCAGCGTCAGCCAAAGATCAAAACTCATCCATCCATCCATTTTCAATTCCTCTTCCAGGGCTGTGGTGCAATGCGGTCAGATATTATAAAACTAGCCTGACTATATTACTATATTTTACACTATACTATATTAATACAGTAATATAATGCCATCATCACCCAAAAATAATGAAAAGGAGCTTGACAGTTTTAGGTCATACTATCCACCTTAAGTTCTGTTTTTTTAATTAATTTTTATTTATTTATTTGTTACTGTTGCTGCAATGCTAAACTTTTACACATTCTTAATGGTATGACTTAGCAATGACATATTAGAGAAATATATATACAGACAAGGCATGAAAAATGGAATATTTGGCATTTTTCATGATATAACCTACTTTTCACTTAATTCAAAACTGGAGATTAATTTTCCATCAAACACCAGTGTTTTGGACACTGAACTGAATACTTTATATGAATTAATGTTTATCTTACTTTAGTCTTTGGAAACAGTGTTATTATTCCGACGGGAAAATTAGATGAAGAAAATCACAGTCTGTTCCTCACTTTCCTCTGTTGACTTATTAATGCTGCACCCTCCGCTTCAAATATGATTCACAGTTTTTCAGAGCAGTACAGGGGAATATTTTTATCTCAGACCTCAAGCTGCTTGTTTCATGGTCTCATTGAGCAGAAAAAGTTAAAAGGCACAATGACGTAAAAAAACAACATTATTATTCGGTGAGGCAAATGCTGAGCTCATTTAGGCGCCGCACTAATCTAGCACTTGAAAACAAATGTATGGAAGCAGAGAGTTGGAGATTTGTGATTGAATGAGATGAAGAGGGAAAGATGAGAAAAGAAACCAAAAGGCAGGGGATAATGGTGAAGGGAGCAGAAAGAGAGCGAGGCAGCACTTGGCAACTGGCTCAAAGCAGCAAAGACTGAATCAGTCTTATAAAATGTGTTCAAACAGGTTCATGTAAACTCACACAAAACTAGAGCACCGTGCTCGTAGAGCGCAAACCTCTGCCAACAATAGTTTGCAATTCCACAAAATCTTACCATGGAAAAATTTTTCAAGGTCAAAGTCCTATTAGAAGTGAGTTATCATAAGCTAAATTAGATGTGATCAAATGTCAGGAGTATGTATTTAGTTCATGCAAGGTTTTTGTGGTGTCATCAGATGTTTTTTTTTTTTTTTTACTTTTTCAGTTTCTGAATTCTTTTTCAGATAATTTTTACAGAACATTGGTTATCTCTGCTATGCGCAATTTGTCATTGCTTTAGGGTCCTTGGTTTGCAACTGATAACTGGAAGACAGATAAACAGGCATAAAACTGGAACCTCCATCCACTTTTGGTGGTGTCGGTGAATCCATAACAATAAAATGAGAGTGACTGAGGCACTTTTAATTGAGATATAATACAAAATGTACACCAAACGGGCTTTTCAATATTAAAATCAAATGTCCACAAAATCCACAATCCAAATCAGATCCGGATCAAACTTTTTCAGGTGATAGTGAGTGCCAGTCTGCCTGCACCTTACTTTCATATATGAGCATGACTGGGGCACGTTTGATTAAGATATAATATAAAATATACATTAAATGGGGTTTTCAATGTTAAATTTAAATGGCCACAAAATTGGCAATCTGGATCAGATCTGGATCAAACTCTGTCAGTTGATAAAGGATACAGTCTTACATAATGCTCCCAAATATGAAAGAAATTTGATTTTGTTTGACAGAGTTATACATTTTTGAAAATTAATTCAATGGAAAATGGACTGCATTTATATAGCGTTTTCCTATCTGCATCAGTCGCTCAAAGTGCTTTACACATCAATGCCTCACATTCACCCCGATGTCATGGTGCTACCATGCAAGGTGCCCACTACACACCGGGAGCAATGAGGGGATTCAGGACCTTGCCCAAAGGCCCTTAGTGATTTTCCGGTCAGGCTGGGATTTTAACCGAGGAACCTCTGGTCTCAAGCCCAACGCTTAACCACTAGACCATCACCTCTCCAATGTTAAAAGATAGCGATTTTTCCAATTTTCCAAGATTTTTCCTGACTTTGACCTTTGAGCTATGACTTTGAAAATTGAATCCATTCTTGCCTATGAGGATATGAATCTTCAGTAAATAAAATTCATAATGATATATGAAAAATTTTGGGCTCCATGCTGTTCATAAACAAACAAACAAACAGGTGAAAACCTAACCTTCTACAAGTTTCTTGGCGGAGGAAATAATACACACACAGACAGACACAGTAACCAGCCTGGCAATACCATCTGTGACACGCTGCGACAGACTCATGAGAAAAACCTGATTTTTCACCTGCTGTGCGCAGTGCAGTGTCTGGCTTCATCCTCAGACTGCGTGTCTGTGTGTTAATTTGTGTGGCCAACGCTGTGTTTCTTTAATGAGCTCAGTTTACACACTTGGTTAATTGGCTGGCACAGCCCAGGAGTGTCCAAGATCTACAGACCGGCATGTGCACATCCACAAGCACACAAACACATCTCCATTTCACTGCACTTATTTATTCATGTATTAGTTAGTTTGTTCCACCAGGTTCACTTGCAGGCTGCTGTAGTAACTGCCACTATATTCTCTGCATTGATTTCCACTGCAACAGTCTGCAGCTCACGCACGCACACAAGCCAGCGTGCATGTACAGTATACGCATTCTCGTACTGACTAAAAGTAAATGTGCCTATGGAGGAAAGAAAGTGCAACTTGTATTCTCAGTCAATTTATCTATCCAATAATACATTTACCATATCTTTCCACCATGTACTTATTCCCCGCAACAGAGACAGGTGAGGCGGAAAGAGCTGCAAGCATTGTAATTAAAGCATCTGGGAGAGTCTGGTTTCTGTATCATCACATCCCTCATCAAACTGGCTGTCGAAATAGCAGCCAAAATCCCAGGCAATGCTCTGTCTCCTCACAGCTCACACCCTGATTCTGTTGAGCAAGGAGGTACAGCGGAGAGACTATGCTGCTGTGGCACAACAACAACAAATACACAACAGCCAGACACTCAGTTTGTACTATTCCAGTTGAATATTTTAATCAATTCAGTTTTACGTGTGTGTGTGTGTGTGTGTGTGTGTGTGTGTGTGTGTGTGTGTGTGTGTGTGTGTGTGTGTGTGCATACACGCGTGTGTACATACGGTGCATCCAGAAAGTATTCACAGTGCTTCACTTTTTCCACATTTTGTTATGCTACAGCCTTATTCTAAAATGGAGTAAATTAAATTCTACTCACAACATAATGACAATGTCAAAAAAGTTTTGGTTTTTTTTTTTGTTTGTTTTTTTAGATTTTTGTGCAAATGATGGCATCTCATGAACCTCTCTGTACAGATTTGAAATCATTATACACAGTGTCGCTGTTCGGCGCCCATCTCATCCATGAAATTTTACACAAATTCATATTGTCACTTTCCTAAAATAATGGCCTAAGTCATTTTTTCATGTTTTTGAGAAAACACAAAGGAAAACACAAGAGCTTCAGTGGCTGAGTAGAGTTTCATTTTCCTGAAGCTTCTAAAATAGCCTAAGTCACATACTCTTTTGACTTAGCCAAAATAATATAGCCTAAGTCACACTCTTGATATAGGCCATTATACAAATGGGGTGGAATTGCATGATCTCCTCAACTGAAGATTTAAGCGATTTTACCACAGGTGGCTAGCATCATAGGGAGATGATTTATGCAAAAAAAAAAAAAAAAAAAAAAATCACTTTTGGAAAAAATGACTTAGGCCATTATTTTAGGAAGGTAAAGATATAAAATGTCAAATTTATCATAGGTTGGTGGAGTTGTTTGTCTAAACTCAAATGATCAAACTGATCTCATCTGGGGACAGTGACTCAACACAAATACACATAGGTATGCTTTTCCTTTTTGGTTCATAATTCAGAAGAAAATGGTACATTTAGCACCTCCCTACACACGATCCAGCACACAGCTTCCTCAGTGCTGAGGACCATAGCAATGACAAAATGTCCAGCAGACACCCAGGCATCTCCTGGCTACAGCAGACAGATGGCTAATTTTGGGAGGTGATGACCAATCAGGACTGAGGATGACATCGACGTAACATCATGCAAAGCACAACACCAGATCTGGCCTTTCCTTTAATTCCAGCCTAATGATATTATCAAACATTGTTCTTTTATCTTTCTCTTCATTGTGAGAGGCTTTCCTTTAGACATCATAAAGATCTTTAACGACCTCATACACACTTCATTGGTTTGGAAATAAAAGTGACAATCTGCAGTTAAATATACGACATGGTGTCTGAATCAAAAGTGTCCTAACATTTCCATGATGCCATAATTAAGTGTTGACAATGATTCTTCTCTCAAGTTCCCATATATCTGCCAAGATAAGAAAAATCAAGAAGTTGGCAGAATGCCCTTCTAGCCTGCATTCTGAGGCTGAAAGGCATATTTGTAAGGTAAATTACCTAAAAACTCTGACACAGACAACAAATAAGACACCAGAGGAAATAGGTTTCAGTTTCTAAGATCTTTTGTTATTTAAAGCTTTAAAAGTACATGTCATACAGATTGTAGGTCTGAAGACAAAATACTAGTACATTCAGTTTTCATGCCATTTATATACAGTCCTAAGGTGTTCTGAAGTCCATTCAATGAAATCATTTGATAGTATAAGACAGTCAGTCTCAAAGTCCATTCCCGATCGATAATTCATCAAACACTGATGAAATAATGTCTTGTCTCATCACATAGCACAAGACAATCAGTCTCATAAACCATTTCTGCTTCTCCCTTCATCATGCACTGATTAACGAATGTCTCGCCTCATCAGTCTGATCTATACTCTACTTCCCTCATCCATGGCATTATGCTGCAATACAACCTTTAACACATAAAACATGTCAATACACTGAGTGTTAAATGCTATCATAGCAAACTTGTACAGCAGTAATAAAATGGCTGTTGTGTGGGCCGCTGAAGAGGAGGTACTGCTGGCCCACCACCACCAGAGGGCGCCCTGCCTGGAGTGCGGGCTCCAGGCACCAGAGGGCGCTGCCGCATCATGGGAGTAATCTGGGTGACAGCTGTCACCCATCACCAAACACAGCTGTTTCCACTCAGCACCGAGGTATATCAGGAGGACGGCGTCTCCACCTCAGTGCCGAGATATCACCTAAGACCAAGGTAGTATTCTCTGCAGGTATACTTTGCATTATTAACTAAGACTGTCAAAACCGTTTTTCAGGACTGGTGACTACTAAGAACCTTATTCCTTGGATAAGTACTCACCTTCCTGCTGAACTTTGTCAAGAGGTGGAGGCGGCTTCTCCCCTCTCTGTAACTGGGTGCGTTCATCCACTCCTGTGTGTTGTTGCTCTCTCCTGCCAGCAGTACCGGATCCGACGAGCGGAGGCAGTGGCCACCTGGGAAGTCGGGACTTGGCGGTTCCAGTATTTCCAGGGTTCGGTGGCAGAGGAGATCTGGGTGGTTCCGGTTCGACTGAGACGGACGTCTCCTACCTTCGAGCCTGCCCACACGACACCAGCGGATTCGACCCTAAATTGTGTTTGTTGTATTACTCTTGCTTGTTCAGTAGTAAATCTTATTTACTTTCTCCATTGTCCGTTCATTGCGCCCCCTGTTGTGGGTCCGTGTTCCAACACTTTCACAACAATGGCAATCTATTAGTCACAATCAATTATTAAGACAAATTGTAATGGTAAATATAAATGACAGAGCATTAACTACATTAACTTTTAGAACAGTATTGCGATGCAATGTCACAATATATAGATATATGTTTTTATTACATATACATATTTGCAATTAAAGATGCTGTAAAGATGTTGGTATTTTAACCATAAACTATATATAATGGACAAACCCTGCATGATGTCACCCATAGGTTTTGTATAGAGACCAGGAAGAGATATTTTGAATCCCAAAAATGCTGCTGTTGGTGTCCCCATTTTGGCAGTAATTGTTGTACAACATGGCCAACCCAAAAATGGATAAAGTGGTGGAGCATGGGCAAGAGACTGCGTGACCTGGGAGGAATGAATGAAACCTAACCATGCCCCTGTCATGATCCGGTGGCGCAGACCAAATGGCCCCCCAGAAAAATCAGTCCGCCCTGCCTTCACTGTGCACGCATCATTAGCCGCGGTTCATGGATTATCACCTTGTTTCTGCTTAAAACTACACTCCAGTCATCATCTATCTCAGCGACAGATATCTGAAGCTTTTATACAACAATCATTTCCACATAAATTCAGCATTATATCATCATAAAAAGATGGAAGTGATCAGAGTGCTACATGAGCTGCTAACTGATGCATTCACTGCACATCAGTCATTTCAAAGCACCACAGAGTATCGCCTACTTTCTTCTTAAAATGGCCTCATTTCTGCTTAAAACTGCCTTTATAATGATTTAAGAGATTTTACCTTGTCATCTGATGGTTAATATTCCCATTAATCCATTTGATCGCTTTAGGTGAAGAGACTCTGTCTTAGATGAGCGGCTGAACTCCGAAATGACGCATGTGCAGTGGAGGCAGGGCGGACCAATTTTTAGGGGTGGCCCATTCAGTCTGCGACACTGGTCCTTTGGGGCCGTCTGTCTGTCATAGTTCTGGACTCATATCGACTCCCGGTCTCTGAGCTTTTGTGTTTTTATTCTGGTCATGCTCAGTTGTCATTGCTGTGGTTTTCTGTTCAGCATTCATCTTCTGTGTATCACATTTTTGCCATGTGTGTAGTTCTGTCTTAGTTTCTGTAGCTGTTTTGCCATTTTGTTTTCATTTATTCTATTACCTTTTCTTTTTCTTTTTTTTTTTTTTGCTCATAGTCCCTTAGTCACCCCAGTCTGTTTGGTTCTGTTTATCTCATTTCTTGTATTATGCTTTTGCCACTGGTTTGGTTTTCTGTTTATTATGTTATGTTATTTATTATGTTATTCCACATCGTTTATTGTGTTATTCCCCATCGTTTCCGCCATGCGTGCCTGTGCTTCACTGACACAGTGGCTATATAAATACTCAATGTAATCAAATTCAACACCACTTGTGTAATGGAGTGATTGTGCAGTCTGGGGGACCTTATTGCTTTGGGTCTCTATGGGTGTCCCCCCCCCCAGTGCCCTTATGCAGAGTTTTGGCCTGTGGGTGGGGGCTCTTTGTAGGGTGTTGTTTGATGGTTCTCTTGTTGCCTGGTTGGGAGAGGGTTTGGTGCCCTTTCTGGCCTGGGTTGTTTATCCTCAAGAAGACTGATGGTCTTGATGGCATGGGTGTGTGACCAGTGCCAGCGGTTGCTGGACATTTGGGGAGGTGATGTTTTTGTGGTTAAGCATTGGGCTTCAGACTAGAGGACACTTGGTTCAAATCCCAGCCTAAACTGAAAATCACTAAGGGTCCTTGGGAAAGGTCCTTAATCCCCAAGTTGCTCCTGATGTGTAGTGAGCACCTTGCATGGCTGCACCCTGACATCGGTGTGTGAGTGTGTTTGTGTTTGTGTGAATGGGTGAATGTCAGACATAATTGTAAAGTGCTTTGAGCGTCTGATGCAGATGGAAAATTGCTATATAAATGCAGTTCATTGACCATTTACTTTCTATTTACTATACTTTTGCCATGAGTCAAGTTCCATTGTAGTTTTTGTCCAGTCTTTGTTTTACATTAGGTAATCATTAGTTGAATCACTTGTTTATTTTGTTTTTATCATGTGTTGAATTATCAATTTACTTTACTTTAGCCATTCTGTGCTCAGTTCTAGTTCTGTTATACTTGTTAATTTTCTTGTTATCCTCTTTTTAGACTTGTCACATTATTTCCTAGTTTTGCTATCTTTTGTTCACGTTAATTGTTTATCTTGAGCATGTCATGTTTTTCACCATTGGTTATTTCTGTCAGTTATTTATCTTGCTCTAGTCTGCTTTGCTTTTTTGTCTCACTGCACCCTCTTGCACCTTCCCTTGTGTTTCTCAGTCATGCCCCTTCCAGAACCTTCCTCACACCTGTTCCTCATTCATACCCTGATTAACCAGCTCATTATTTAAGCCCTCACAGTTCCTCACTTCCCTTTTTCACTTTCCAGCCTTCGATAAGTGTCTTATTTTGCCTTGTTCTCAGCCTGCCGGTATTCAACCTTGTTTTGCCCTCAACCTTGTATTTGCATTTGTTTCTGAGCCCCACCTCACTGTGTATTTTGGCCTGTACATGTTTTTTCGACCATGCCTCAGCTTCACGTCTGTCTGTTACCTTCACCCTGGATGAAAACCTGCTCCAGAGCACCCTTGACCCCAGACTGGGGCGACAGTTCATCGTTCAGCAGGACAATAACCCTAAGCACATAGCCAAGATATCAAAATAGTGGCTTCAGAACAACTCTGTTAATGTCCGTGAGTGGCCCAGCCAGAGCCCAGACCTGAATCCGATTGAACATCTCTGAAGAGATCTAAAAATTGCTGTGCACCAATGCTCCCCACCCAACCTGATGGAGGATGAGAGGTGCTGCAAAGAGGAATGGGCAAAACTGCCCAAATATAGGTACATCAAGTTTGTGGCATCATATTAAAAAAGACTTGAAGCTGCGATTGCTTAAAAAAGGTGCATCAACAAAGTATTGAGTAAATGGTGTGAATAAAAATGTACATGTGATTCCTTATTTTTTATGCTTAAAAAATTTACAAAAATACTAATAATAAAAAAAACTTTTCATGTTGTCATTATGGGGTGTTGTGAGTAGAATTTTGAGGGGAAAAAAATTTACTCCATTTTGGAATAAGGCTGTAACACAAAATGTGGAAAAAGTGAAGCGCTGTGAATATTTTCTGGATACACTGTATCCTTCGTATATGTGCAAGCAGGACAGGAGGTCTGCAGGGAGAGATAATTGCTCAAATCTGTCCTCTCCTTCTCACTCACACCCTTCTGCTCAGACCTCTAAAAGCTTACCCTTAGGCTTATCCTGCATGCACACATCAGTGAGCTCCCACACACGTATGTACACTATCCTCCTGCCAACTCCATTCCCAATTCCCTTTTCAGTCTTTACGCTTCTCCCAAGTCCAATGTGGTTGTGGTTAATTTGAGAGAGACATAGCAAGGCAAGAATCAGAGAGATGGTGGACAACAGGTGCATTAGCACAGCTGGAGTTATCACCTCCTGCGACCTGATCCCGGATAAGCATTTGAAGATGACTGAGTTATCACCTATTAATGAGGTGCATGCGCACACATGCACACATGTACCCGCTTGCACCACCAGACACACTGACAGATGCACACCGCAGAGAGAGATAGAGCGAGAGAGAGTTTGAGGGGGGTTGTTCAATATTTAAAGAGGATGCTTTAAAGCTGAAATTGAATTAGGAAGGCACATGGGGATTATGAATGGCCTCTCTCTCTCTCTTGCAAAAAAAAAACAGACTATGCAAATCTCAGACATTATGCAGGTATTCCCCAGAAGCCGACAGGTGAAACACTCAATCGCACTTTTGCAGAGCTCCATCTTCTTCAACTTGCGTGCACTCACTTTCAAGCCATCCTTTCTGTTTTCATCATCTGTTTTGTTGTGCAGTGCCTGCTGCCTTCCCTCGCCCTCATTCTCCCTGTGAACAAACATGCCCTCGTCAGATGGATTTTTTTCTACAACACGCCTCACTGCATTGTCTTGTGTTTTCCACATACCTTTGGGGGTCAAAAAGGCCAGTTTGTGTCTCAATGATTCCTATGACTGCCATCTCACTGTGAGGGGAAGCCTCAACTGAGATGAAAATTGTACTTAAAGTAGTTGGCCCTGTGCAGGCAACAAGAGGGTCACTTTTTTTAGATTTGTGTTTTATTTCTTGATAACCTTTAAAAAATATATATGAGAAATATGTTAGATTTATACAGAAATAAGCTGTTTCGAAGTGTTTTCCATCATCTTGGCTTATGTTATTGAGCAAGCAGGCAGATGATATCATGCAGCCTTTCTTTACTCTGATTGGCAGTCACCATGTGCTTCCCAGCATCCTTGTGTGTGATCTATGACATCGCTACCAAATGTATGTCATAACATCATGGTATTGTAGTATGAGAGTATGGTATTGTACGGTAAATCTGTCTAAAGTAAGCAGGTCTCAATAAACAACAAGAAGGAGACCAGTGGGGAAGCCACTAAGACAACCATGGCAACTTTAAAGGAGATATAGACTTCTGCGGCTAGGTATGGGTACCGAATTTCGGTACTTTTTTGGTACCGACCGAATTCCCGCTTAAGTACCGAGTATCGATTCACGGGAAGTCCGTCGGTACCACATTTCGGTACCTGAACGCACCTTGACGTCATGCGTCGGCAAGAGTGGAGGACGCAGTGACGTAGTTACGTCACTGTTTGCTTAGTGCAAAGGCGAAACATGGCGGACCGCAGGCGCTCCAAAGTCTGGCTTCATTTTACCAAGCTGGATGCTGACAGTGCGCTGTGCAACATTTGCGATGTCAAGTGTAAAGCCAACAAAGGAAACACGACGAACTTGAGGAAGCATTTGGTTAAACACCAAATACTCCTCAAGGCAGAGGAGTGCACGATTTTTGACAGTTTAAAAACACGGGGTAACGTTAGCAGCACAGCTACTCGCCCAGCGCCAGCAGCAAACGTCACCGCCAGCAAGCCTGCTGCAGCCAGCGGCTCGACATTTCCAGCCAGCTTTGAGGAAGGAGAAGAACCGGCTCCGTTTAAAAATGTAGGCGACGACGACGATGCATCTTCAGTTAGCTCAGCAGCATCAAGTTCTTCAGCTCCAGGTAAGCTAAGTAATGTGCTTAAATGTTCCTGTTAGCCTGGCATTTGAGAAGCATTTGAGGTTAAAATAGGCTCGGTTCCACGTAATGTTAATGTTACACGTTTGTGACTGAAAAGGTAAAGAAAGAGCTGCAGACCTACAGGAGCTTTCCAGCAGTCCTCAGCTCCACCAATCCCCTCCTGTGGTGGTGGCAGAAGAATGACCAAATGCCAATGCTGGCAAGTTTGGCCAAAAAATATATGTGTGTGCAGGCCTCTTCCACTCCTTCTGAAAGAGTGTTCTCGACAGCTGGGGACACAGTCAGCGTGGAACGGGCTCGGCTCTTGCCAGAAAAAGTCAACATGCTCGTGTTCCTTAAAAAGAACTGTTAAAAATGTGTGTATCCTTTAAAAGTTGTTAGCCAACACTAATGTGAAACATTTTATACAGTTATTTATTTTGAAAGTTGTTTGTTACTGTAAAGCCAGCAGACACTGATGTGAAACATTTTATACTGTTATTTTATAGTTATTTATTTTGAATCTATTTATTTTTGAGTTATTTACTTTATCACACGTTTTTCTCAAGGTCTATGTTGGAGTTATTTCACTTATAAATGTTCAAAATTCCAAAGTTTTGACTATTTTTTAAAATATACAAAATAACTTTTAATTACCAAACACATCTCCCCAAAAAAGTATCGAAAACAGGTACCGAAAAATACCGGTATCAATTCGCAGGTACCGAGTATCGGTATCATATCGATTGAGATGTGAAAGGTACCCATCCCTATCTGCGACACTGTGCAACTTTTGTTTGTTGTATCACCAATAGCAGCTTTATAGTGGAGTGGAATGTAGAAGGAATTCCATGCAAGGAAACAGATCAAATCTTGGCACAAGTAAGGGCCCCTTCACACATAATGCGAATTTGGTTGAATTGCACATGAACTGTGCATGAAGCAGGAATCGTATGCAATACGCATAAAATCATAGCTGCTTCCAACGCCTCGTACACCTGTTGCTACAACTATTTCTGCACACCAGTGGCTGAAAGACAGAGTGAGTGCTGTGAGAACCCATTCGATTCCTCTCACGGCAGATGTCGGCCAAATTCCAGCTGACATGCACGAATATCTAACACCGCTTGCTTGGCACATAGAAAATGTGTGGTCATTCGTACTATTAACATGACAACAGTCAGCAGACAATCACTGTCGAGCTGGATTTGAAATTTGTCTAAGTGTCCCTTGAATGTGGCTTTGCAAAAAGCCACACACATGTGGTGCATATGTCTCGCACGTGTGCGTGTGTGTTGCCCCCCCCATATGTATTCACAGATCTAATCACATGGGGGCTGGACAGCAAAGTCTGATCACACACAGCACAGGGAGGGGCCTGTCAGCTGATCACAGCACACTGACAGCTGGATGACAACTCAGTGCACACATTACAAACACAGAAACCACCGTCAGGACAATTATATAAATAATTACCACGATACATACATACGCAATTACATAACAAATAACGAAAATGAATGACCACATAACACACGCTGACACACATAAGACATGTTGGTCTGGGCGCTGAATGGATGTGGGGGCGTGTTGGCTCACAGCCATGGCTGTAAGGATTTGTGCTTGTGGACGTCCCAGCTGGAGGACACATTCCGTGTTTGGAAGGACATAAATATACAACATTCCTCCATGAGACGTGTGTCGCTGCCTGCTGTCCTCATGTGGAAATATATAAAACATTTTTCGCCTTTGCACCTTACTGCATTGGCTGCACACAGCGCACACATCCAATGTCTTTGTTGATTTTAGGCATTTTTCCACACTTTTTTACAGTACAGCAATGGTAGCTCAGTGGTAAACTTTATGGCTGTTAATCTGAGCTTTTGAAAGTGCAGGTTCGAATCCTGTGGGTGGCAGCTGCACAATGTGGTTACACATCGCACAGCTGCTATGAAAATAACTATGTTCCCGTGTACACGAACCGTTGCAGCGGCGCTGTGCACTCCTGCCCATCGGCGCGATGTCTTCGTGGTTCACTAATACGAGTTGTTCCATCGTGAGTCACCGTGAGTTGTACTTATTCGTGTGAAGGGCCCTATTCTATGTGCCTTCTGAGAATCTATAGCTGAAATTAAGACATTCTTTTTAAGAAAGTCTTCCTCTGTGCTACTCCACTATGAAGTTATATTACTGGCAATGCAACAGGCATAAGTTGCACTATGCCCAGTTTCACAGCTACGAAAGCCAATAATTCCTTGAATTCCTGGTGCCCCGGCTTCCTCCCACATCCAAAGGCATGTTGGTTAGCTGGATTGGAAACTTTAAATTGTCTGTCGGTGTGGTTCGTGTGTGAATGTAATGGTTTGTCTACAGCCACAATTCCAATGAAGTTGACACGTTGTGTAAAATGTAAATAAAAACAGAATACAATGATTTGCAAATCCTCTTCAACCTATATTCAATTGAATGCACCACAAAGACAAGATATTTCATGTTCAAACTGAAAAACTATTTTTTTGTGCAAATTTTTGCTCATTTTCAAATGGATGCCTGCAACACATTTCAAAAAAGGTGTGACAATGGTATGTTTACCACTGTGTTACATCACCTTTCCTTCTAACAACACTCAATAAGTGTTTGGGAACTGAAGACACTAATTGTTGAAGCTTTGTAGATGGAATTCTTTCCCATTCTTGCTTGATGTACGACTTCAGTTGTTCAACAGTCCAGGATCTCTGCTGTCATATTTTGTGTTTCATAATGCGCCACACCTTTTCAATGGGTGGCAGGTCTGGACTGCAGGCAGGCCAGTCTAGTATCCGCACTATTTTACTACGAAGACACGCTGTTGTAACACGTGCTGAATGTGGCTTGGTATTGTCTTGCTGAAATAAGCAGGGATGTCCCTGAAAAAGACGTTGCTTGGATGGCAGCATGTGTTGTTCCAAACCTGGATGTACCTTTCAGCATTTATGGTGCCATCACAGATGTGTAAGTTGTCATGAGCACTAACACACCACCATACCATCACAGATGTTGGCTTTTGAACTTAGCGCTGGTAACAATTTGGGTGGTCTTTTTCCTCTTTTTTCCGTAGGACACGACATCCATGATTTCCAAAAACAATTTGAAATTTGGACTCATTGTTGTGTGTTGGGGGGGTTTGGCTGGCCAAGATACTGTTTGTGTGTTTTGTGTATACTTCGGGTGGTTTGTGGGGGGCGTGTCTGAGGCTGTGATGATGGATGAAGCATCGCTCACCCTCCACTGTCATCATGCCAACCCCATGCACCTGATGAGCAGTTCATGTGCAGATCTAGAGGACTACCAGCTGAAGAGGATGTACCTGATGAGCAGTTCACGTGTAGAGCTAAAGGACTACCAGCTGAAGTGGATATCCTGATCAGCAGTTCACGTGCAGTTCCAAAGGACTTCCAGCTGAAGTAGATATCCTAATGATGTACTACATTTAAGCCATGACTGCTCTGTGTAAGGTGCTGGGGACTCAACCTTGTTGCTGCTGTGTGACGATCGTTTGTCTAACATTGTGACGCTGAGGATCACTCCAAGTTTGACGCACCGTACCTGTTAAGGAGATGGGTGAGGGACATGCTCCATCAGCACACTTCAGAGGTAACTAAAGCTGTGAATGACTTTGAGTAATTAACAATAGTAATTTGGCATTTTGTACGCAGCTATATTTGAGCTACTCTGATAATTGTGTAAATTCGCTCTTCACAGCCGTGGCGTGCGGATTGATGGTCCTACACGGGCTGTGAGAGCTGTTTCTGTAATTTGAGTCTGAATTAGAACTTGAATGTGTTTGCTGATGGTGTGAACCCTAAACAGTATTTGTGTGAACAGTGTTGACTTATCTCGCCTCTCATCCTTAACAGGCGCTGTCCAATTCATTAACCACCTGGGGGGTGCCGGCGGGAATTTCTGGGTCCAGAACTGTCGGGCTCCAATCCCTTGGAGCTAGGAAGAGCGCGTCATCCTCCACCCCGCCAGGCTGTTAATTCACTTTTTGTTTATATTTGCACTTGAAATAAATCTGTTATGTTCTTTGGAACCGCTCTCTGTTTCTTTAGCACTGGGTCCTTGTCAGACGCTGGTTCACTCCTCTAACCTGCGTCCCAACATAACACTCATCACACCACAGCACACTTTTCCACTTCGTGTCTGTCCATTTCAAATGAGCATGGGCCCAGAGAAGGCGGCGGCATTTCTGGATGTTGTTGATGTATGGCTTTCGCTTTGCATGGTAGAGTTTTAACTTGCACTTGTAGATGTAGCGATGAACTGTGTTAACTGACAATGGCTTTCTGAAGTGTTCCTGAGCCCAGGCGGTAAGATCCTTTTCACAATTATGTCAGTTTTTTAATGCAGTGCCGCCTGAGGGATCAAAGGTGACGGGCATTCAATGTTGGTTATCGGGCTTGCCGCTTACGTATAGAAAGTTCTCCAGATTTTCTGAATCTTCTGATTACTTTATGGACTGTAGATGATGGATTCCCCAAATTCCTTGCAACTGAATGTTGAGAAGCATTGTTCTTAAACTATTTTTTCATGCATTTGTTCACAAAGTGGTGATCCTCACCCCATCTTTGCTTGTGAACGGCTGAGACTTTTGGGGATGCTCCTTTTACACCCAATCATGACTCTCACAATTAGTGTCCTCAGTTCCCTAACGCTTATTGAGTGTTGTTAGAAGGAAAGGTGATGTAATACAGTGGTAAACATACCACAGTCCCAGCTTTTTTGAAACATGTTGCAGCAAATATTTGCACAAAACAACAAAGTTTATCAGTTTGAACATTAAATATCTTGTCTTTGTGGTGTTTTCAATTGAATATATGTTAAAGAGGATTTGCAAATCATTGTATTCTGCTTTTATTTACATTTCACACAATGTCCCAACTTCATTGGAATTGGGGTTGTATATGTGGGCATGTGACAGACTGGCATCCTATCCAGGGTGTACTCCACCTCCGCCCTATGACTGTTGGGATAATTAATTGGAGAAAGCCTTTGAAAGTGAGTGAGTTAGTGTCATGTTGTAGAAATATGTTTTCACTGTGAGTTGTAAGGGTAAATTTTTAGATATTTTAACACAAAGAGTTCTATTTTTATATATATATATATATAATCCCAAGAGGCACGAACATTTTCACAGGACTGTAAGCCACACCATGGGCTCAATGTGACACTAATGCCTGCAGCATACAACATTGATAGTGTGGAGTCTCACCTTCTAAAGACACTTCACCTCCTCCACACTATTCTTAAGAGGTGAATGAATGGCATTTTGTTTTTACTCAGCCATGTTAAAAGAGATTCCTTTCGATCTATCTGTGTGTTGTGATCAATTAACTTGTGTTATTGTGCATAAAAAAACTGATAAATAAAAAAATATTAATTACAAATACAGATTTGATATAGGGATTTGATAGAGCAAGTTTGCTTTTTTCCCCAAAATCCCAATCCGAACTAGGACTGCAAGCAGTCATATATTGATGTCTTTTTTGCCGATACTCGGTCTCAATCCAGTACTTGTATTTGCATGTATTTGCTCTCTTCAAGTGTATTGAAGAAGGAGGAAGACTGTGAAATTCAGTGAGCAGGTGAGAGAGGCACTAGATGGAGGTGAAGCAATTTTGGACAATTGGAAAGTACTGCAAATTTGGTGAGGGAGAAAGCTAGGAAGGTACAGGGTGTGACATGTGGACAGCGGAAGGAAGATGAGGAGACTTGGTGGTGAAACAAAGATGTCAAGGAAAGCATAAGTAGAACGAGGTTGGTGAAAACATTTTGGGATAGTCGGAGAGATGAAGAAAGTAGACAGCAGTACAAGGAGATGCAGCATATGGTGAAAAGAGAAGTGGCAAAAGCTAAGGAAAAGGCATATTGCGAGCTGTACAAGAAGTTGAATAGTAAGGATGGAGAAAAGCATTTGTACCTATTGGCCAGACAAAGGGACAGAGCTGGAAAGGATGTGCTGGATTTTTTAGTTATTACAGTGTATTCATGTGGATTATGTAGATGTGTCACAGGTGCCATCCATCAGAAAGAACTTGGTGTTTGGAAGGGAAGCAAAGCATAAAAATGTTTTAAAACATGCACCACAGTGCGACTGATGACCAATCATCAAGAACTCATTCACTGTTTCACAGTTGTGAATCCCGTGCCAATTTAAGGGCACAATTTAAACAAACCTCGTGAAGTATGGACAACAAGACAACATTGGGGCACGGCAGAAGTCCATCACAGGTGCTACAACTCCTCTAGATAGCCCTTTCAACTTAGGAGAACATGTCATCATCATAATTACCTGTGAACTCGTTGGATCAATGCCATCCACATCCTCACCAGTGTTTAGGGTGAATTATGGGAAATGTTAAAGTACTGAATAGAGTGGTGGCTACATCGCCATTAGCACAGAGTTTATAAAGAGAAATGAGACAGAACTCAGACCAATCTGTGTGACTCATATTGAATAAATCTGATACAGATCAATCAAAAAAGCTGCCTTGATCAGTCCCAATATTGAAAACTGCGATTGGATTGGTATATTTATTCCCCTCAGATGACATCTTCTACAGAGAATCAGAATAAGACTGGGCTCTTTTTGTATTAAAATATATGAGACCTTTACTTCAAATTTACAGATCTGGTGGACAAAATTAATTTTTTGGACAAAGGTGGTCCACCATGGTGGTGAGTGACATTTAGTTTAGGCATTAAATTAAAAGGGACTCTGGGACCTTGGTGGTGGTATGCTCTCTACTGACAGCACTTGTAGTTAAGAATAAAATTCTGTGTGACCCAAGGACCAAAAGCCATCAGCATCGCGCTTTAAGCTCGTCTTTGTGCCTGTCTGCCACAGCTGCAGCCTCCATGAGGACACAAGGCCAGCTCAGCCCCAGCACATAAAGGCAGGCAGAATGCTAATAAAGTTATATTCAATCAATTTGAAAGCAGTCTTTTGCTAATTCATGACTTTAAAATTAGAATTCTTGATCTGCATTCAAAACATCTCTGTCTCTCCCCCACACAGCTCATGTCTTCACTCCTAAATAAAGAATCTTGTGTTTCTCCTGACATATAGAAGTGGAAAGCATTCTTAGAGACAAGAAAACATATATAAAAATTGATCAACTAGATGTGCTTCATGGTGTTGATTGAGCACTGTCATGTGGATTTTAAATTTCCAAGGGTGACTTTTGCCGTCAGTGCGGTTTTTTTTTTTTTTCTTTTTATGCCTCGCATCATTTGTTCTTTACATCTGACAAATATTCCTCAAACTACCATTTATCCAAATCATCATGATATTCCAGATAGGGAATTTGTTTTTGTACAGTTCCCAGAAAAAACATGCATGCAGTTGTCACAAGAAGAGAAGCAGTAGGGAAAGCAAATGCACCAAAAGAGGCTTTGACACTGAGTTTGTGCGAAAGAAAGAGACAGAAAAACAAAACTGATGAACCACTTTTAAAGAGTGACTAGGAGTGGTGTTACAAATGTTCTGGATTGTCTTCTATTTCTTCCATTTTTGGATGAGTTTCAGAGCATCTCTGCATCACAGTGATACTGAAAGTTCCTTCGTCAAAGTGTTGGTCATGAAACACATTAATAATAAATACTCATGCATGAAGATGATTCATCACAGACTCTGCCAAATCTGTCACTGTGAAGAAAAACTGAATAATATGCTGCACAACTGCATCATGTTTGCAAACAACATATGAGTATCTTGTGAAAGAAGATGCCATTAGTAACTTAACTGGAACTTACCGTTAGACATGTGCAATCTTACACAGACAGTTGGCTTAATTGATCCTAGGTAATTGTACATGTTGGCATGAAGACAGTAAGCACACATCCCAAAGATCGTGACTTTGACCCAAAGTATGGTGGCTGGGAAGTGCAAATCAAAATTACAAAATGCAAAATAAATTTACAAACGGCAGAACACTTTTACAAGTCTCAAAACAAATTTACAAATGACAGATTCTGATGGAAGAGGAATGTGCCAAATGCCAAAAGTGACACAAGGGGAATGTACCAAATGACAGATTCCAACAGAAGGGGGATGTCCCAAATGCCAAATGTGACAGAAGCATCAGGATTTGGCCCTGTTTTTGTTCCAGTCATCATTTGTCCCCTTTTCTTTTTCCACTGTCTGCCCCGGTCTTGATTTAATAGTTGTTTGATTTTGGCCAGTTTCTAGTTTGGTTCTGATCATCCCTTTTTGTGCATTATACTGTTGTCCCTGGTTTTGGTTTATCATTTTATTCTCTGTTCAGTCATTTATAGCATTATCTGTTATTCATTAGTCTCAGATTTTGTTGTCTGTTCTTCTATTATCCTCCATGTTGCCTATAGTTTGTTTTGGCTATTAGTTATCTTTATTACTTTTTATACTCTAGCCATTTTTTCAGCCCAGTTTTAGTTTTGTTCTGCCAGTCTGTGTTTTCATTGTGTAAATATTAGTTTAATGACTTGGTTGCTTTGTTCTTATCATTTGTTGAATTATCTGTTTATTACTTTTGCCACCCACGAGTTCTGTTCTTGTTTAATCTTAGCATTTATTTACTGGTTGTTCTCTTTTAGTTCTTACAGTTGTTTCTTTGTGCAATTCTCTTCATGTTAGTATTTTGTTCTGTCTTTGGTTATTGATATATCTTTGGTTGTTACGTCATATCACACTCTTGAACTTGCTCTGGTGACTTTGTATCTTTCATCACTTTACTCTGGTTCTTTCTGCTTTGTGTTTTCCTTCCCTCACACTCTTGCACCTGTTCTGCCCTCATTCTCATTTTTCTGCCATGCCCCTACTCCAGATCTTTCTCCCACACATGCATTTCATTACCCAATCACCACCTTCCTTATTTAAGCTGTTTCAGTTCACTCTTGCCTTGCTCGTTTGTTGACTTTGTTCACTCAGCAGCTCTCTGTCTCAGTCCTGTTTGGCCATGCCGTGTGTAGAGACCCTGCTCATTTTTTCGGATCTCGCCTTTTGCCACAGCCCTGATAATCCTGTTTGCACGTACTACCGAATCGTGCTTGTTTTTGGACTACGTCATTGCCTTGTACCTTCCTGTTACCCAGGGCTTAATTTGAGGGGGAGCAAGCCGGAGCGCGCATCCGAGGTTCCAGAGCGCTCTGACGTTGGCTCTGCCAGCTATTTATACTGGATCCATGATCTGCCACCTCTCTTGACTAACAAAATATATTAAAAAAAAAAAAAAAAAAAATCACATCTTGTCTGCTGTGCGGAATTGCGCCAAATCTGGCAACAGGTCCAGAGGCTACGCTCGCTGTTTTGATCCGGATGTTGACCGTAGCCGCAGAGCTCCGTGGCCACCGAGAGAGGACTTGGATTCTTTGCGGGTCCGCATCCGTTAACCCCCCGGAGGCAGTGAGTGAAGGGAGAGCTGCGCATTGTGTTCTGCAATGTGTCTGTTTATAATCTTCTTGCACAGAAGAAAAAGAAGAGTGTTTACACAAGAGAGAAAAGTGAGAAAATGTTAATGCCTGTTTGAGAAAAGTTGTAGTGAGGGGTTTTACAGCTTTAAAACATCTATAATAAGTGTAAAAAATAGCGCTACTTCGCGGATTTCGTATTAGGCCTACAATACATGCCCAGTTTATTTTCAGTGTGGCGCACAGCGTTGTACGCAAGCCCCCCCCCCCCCCCCCCCCCCGTTTCTTTTTTCTGCACTGGAGCCACCCATCCTCTGCGCTCCGGGACCTCCCACTTTACAAATTAAGCACTGCTGTTACCTTTGGCCAGTGGTGGGCACAGTTCCGATTATCCGATAACAGATAATTATTGAAGGCAATGTTTTCATTGTCGGATTATCTGTTTAGATAACTTTAAAAACCATTATCGGACTAATTATCTTCCGATAGATTTTTGTCCGATAAATTTTAGACCGATAACGTGGTAAACAAAGCTGAACAGCAGCAAACATTTTTAAAATTTAAAATCAGTTGAGCACCTACCTGTTAAACGTTTCCTAACAGATGTATAGTTCTACCCTCTGCCAACAGAAGAGAGCTGTTTCTATGAAAAACCGCTCTATCCTCTTCAGGCAAATCACAAAAAAAAAAAAAAATTCCTTTAACACCATACTGATATGTTGGCAATATCACCCAAGTCATCCAGAGGCATACATTTTTAACTTATGGTTCAAATTTTAATCAAACTAATTCTGGACAAGTTATTTAAAATTACTGTCATGTCTGAAGTTTTCTAAAATTGAAAATATCAGATATATGTTTTAGTTTTAAAGTAATGTGATAATTTTTAAGGTTTTAGTGAACACATGCTGTGCCCAGCAGTGTATTATGGGTAGGATAGGGTAATCTCAGTACGTTCACAAATGCATTTCAGACACTCTGTTCAGGCTCGACGGACAACAGCATTAAACTCTAGTGCCTAAAACTCTCGTGAATATATTCTCTGGGTTTATAGACATTATTGTATTTGCGTTTGTTAAATTCCACGCATCTTAAATGTAGCAGACACAGATTACTCGGAATTTTGTTTTGGCAAGTTTTCACGGTCTCTACTGCCATCTACTGTATGATACACTGTATGATATTTTAATCACAAGTTAAGTTTTTTTCTAACTTAATTTACAAAAACTCTCGATGGGAGACATCAAAGTTTAAAAACAAAACAAAACGACAAAAAAAACATTACAAGATAGGTCTGCGGTGTTTGCACATGCACAGTGCGAGCGGTTGGATGCTTGTAGCTCTTCAGCAGCAGGATATCCTCACAATGGCTGACCAGAATAATATCAAACAGGTTTGATTTTCA
Organism: Thalassophryne amazonica; assembly: GCF_902500255.1. Lineage (NCBI taxonomy): Eukaryota > Metazoa > Chordata > Actinopteri > Batrachoidiformes > Batrachoididae > Thalassophryne > Thalassophryne amazonica. The sequence goes on from NC_047108.1 coordinate 72,515,075, forward strand.
TTTGACCATACGATCGGCGATCAGGAGGTGGTCGTGAGATGTTGAACGCAGCTTGTTACTCAATGTACACTACACGATGCAGGACACACGATTAACCTGAAACTCAGTCCAAAAAAGTCTCGTACGAATGAAAAATCATCTGAAAAAGGGCCAAAACTCACACAGTGTAAAGCCAACATTTATGTGTCAAGACAATATTGAGTGCACGTTTTACAATATAATAAAATGTGTGCATGGCACTAATAAAATACGCGCACATTCTCTCCACATGCAAACCATTTTGCGATGACACTTCCAGGGCTCTGTAAAATGCCTGTTTTTACAAATAAAAAATGGAATATTTTACATAAGCACATTTATCTGTAAACACCAAGACATGACACATGTCACATTAATGTGTTGGTTTACATAATGAATGACTGAACCAATCAGTGTTTAGCAGAGGCACTTTTACCAAGAATCCTTTGTGAGCTGTCTGTGTTTGTTACAAAACCTCAGAATTAGTACATTATTCAACATTAAAGATATATGTTATATTTTAACTTTGTACAAATGACAGAATTGACATTAATGGAGTTATTCTATTGGTATTCACACCAAACCATAAGTCAGTATGACTTTATTTTCCAAGACCCCACCTGACCGGAGAGTTGTAATTGGTAGAGAGCTGGCTTTGTGGCTGTTCTCAAGGTGCTTTTGTGCTGGAAGCTGTGTAGCAAACAAGAGCTTCCAGCAGGGGGCAGGATGTTTACACGTAGAAGCGTGGGGTCATTGTTTGGGTCTTTTGTCGCTTTTGATGCTTCTAAAAGTGATCATGGTGTTAAAACTCAAATTCAGATTATTAGTAGTTGCAAATGTACCAGAGACAATACTGGAATTGGTTATCTGTAACTTCCGATATATTTTTGGGTCTTTTATCGGTTTATCTTTATCAAAGATAACTTTTCAGTTATCTGATTATCTGTTATTGAAGTTAATTTTTTGGTTATCTGTGCCCACCACTGCCTTTGGCCCAAGGACTGCTTACCTGTGTTCCGTACCCCTGCATGCATGAAAGATTCAGTCCTTTTTACTCATACTGAGAGTCCGGATATTGTGTCCAACCTCTGTCTGTGCCACACTTCCTTGCAGCCTGACAGGAAGGGGAATGTACCAAATGGCAGACATTCCCCTTTCAACATGTTCAGCATTTGGCACATTCCCCTTCTGTCACGTTTGGCATTTGGTACATTCCCTTTCCTTCAGAATTTGCCATTTATAATTTTGTTTTGGGATTACTTTTGTAAAAGTGTTTTTTCACTTCCCAGCCACCAATACAAATGATTAACCTGTAACTGACCTTGAATATCAGCTTTGGAATACAACTAACTGTATGACACATTTGGACCAAAATGGGTTGAATTAAAATTCCTTGACTTGAGTTTTTCCTAAATTAATTCTATAAGGGTAATTGCAAGGTCAACCTTCACTGACGACCAAGCTAGGTAGAAATCAGCAAAAGGACCTGGGAAGAATACACAAACAGACCACTGGTAAAGTTGACCTTACCTGGGCACTTCCAGAACATACCTCCTTATGTGTGCCAAATTTGGTGCAAATTAGAGTTAAAACCCTGAATTTTCAACATTGACTCTAATGAACTTGACCCCAGTGACTGTCTTTTCATAAATATGTCACCTGGCCAATTCCAGAACCCAGCTACATATGTGAACAACCTGATCTCATGCCAGTTTGTGATTGCATCACAAAAAGTGATTTAATCTGTTAGTTCATGATGGTATCATGAAATTCAGGGTGACGAGGGGGTGCATGGAAGTTATGGCTTGGGTTATGGGTAGAGGTAAGGTTAAAAATAGTGAACTAATCTTACCTGTGCCGCAAAAATATGATGGCATCACAAAAAAAAGCATGTAACTGAGCTAATGTGTACCGCATTTGTTGGACATTGGAGTGAAAAGCAAAATTTTGACCTTTGTCTCTAATGACCTTGACCTTTGCCAAAAGTAACCTGTAAGAGCAATTCCAAGTCTGACCTTCATCCACATACCGAATTTGGTAGAAATCAGACAAAGGAGGAAGGAGGAGTAAGGGAACAAACATACGGACAAACACTGGGTCAAACAGATGTGATCAAAGAAGTGTGATCAGGTAAAGCTATTGATAATAAGCAAATCTGACTGATGTCAAAGCAAGAGCAAGAGTGTCCTGGTTTGGAGATATGACACTGCATGTAACAAAAGTATGTAATGAGGACACAAAAACTCCCTGCATTCCCCCACAGTTTCAGAGACGGGAAACAATAAGATGTAGTCTGATTACAGATAAATTAAAAAAACTGGTATTATTTTATGGATTAACAAAGGTTCTGCACAAGGATAACAGACCTCTCATCACTGCCATGGAAGCACATTAAATGTTACTGCTGCTAGAGGCAGTCCTTGGCTGATTGCAAGCATCCTTTTACCTACATCAGCCTGGAGGCCTCGAGCTTCCTTCTGTGAAGCCAATTCAGTTGTGCACTATATCTGAATACAAAGAAAGTAAAGATATATTACTTGATAATAATAATAAATAAATAAAAATTTATAAAGGTGGTATGGTGGGAAAATGGTCAAGACTTTCCATCCCTCTTCTCCATGTAATGTGGCGTAACATCAGGCTGCACACAAACCATCATGCACGAACACAGGAGGAGATTACCACTCCTATGTAAATAGACATTAATTTATAAGAAGTGGAGATGAAATCTATAAATCCTCCAAAAGAACATCACTGTCAACCTGCTTTTATGTGAGCACCCGAAATATTCTAAAGAGTTTTCACCCTTTGTGCTGTGACTAATGGTGGTGTCATAATATTAATCACATTAACACAGGATTAGTAAGAGAAACCACTGTAAGGATCCCTGCAGGGGCCAGGGGATGCTAGATCCTGAGTGCACTGTCAGCTTTGTACACATTTTGTCTGCTTTTTTGTTTCCATGCCCTGACATGTCTAAAGAAAACTGGTAATAAAACTGATTATTATTTAAAGGTTTTATCGAGTTTTAGAGATTTGCCTTCAGTTTGAGTTTGAGGAAGATAATTTTAGACATTTTTGTTCTTATATTTTTTTGTATTTCTGTATTTAAAATGGCATAAACAAATTAAAATGTGTGAAATTCCAAGTGTTCCAATACTTCTGGGGGTATCCTAGCCTTATGATGAGTGCAAAATGAGTGTGGTATTATTACTGTTTTGTTTTTAAGAATGTTTAATTTTCACTGTTGCTGCACTTTGTGTGAAATTATAGTCATATTGTATATCATATTGATATGACAATATTGAGATACGATAATTTGGCCATATTTTACAGCCCTACTGTCAACCAGCTGAATCGTTTGCATATTAATTTACATCTACATTTAAAAAAATGCTTAACCCTCTGGGATGCGAGGGCATTTTTTTGGACAGTTCACTCACCTGGCATAAATGTTTTATTATTGCTGTTAACAGCTCTCCCTGCATCCCACAATCAAGTTTTATATCTCTTTTTTTTTCAGGACAACCTGTGCTTTCAGAATATACTATATGTTTTGTTGTGTTTTATAAGTGTATTAAAGGTTTATAATCAAAAATAGGCAAGGAAACAATAAAGCAAAAAATAATTTTCCACACACAGCAAACTATAATAAACAACTGTTTTGACACTTTATAAAGGTAATTTGAGGTCTTGTGTGAATAAACACAAATGCACATTTTGAACAATATATACAAAATGGTCTATGCGTTTTTGTTATTTTGATATGGTAAACAGTGCTTTACGCAGAGAAAGCAACAGAGTTATCCAGTAACATTCACATGCAAACTAGTGGAGCAGTCCTGATAGTTACACAGTCTTTGTTTGAGCACATGAGATTGTCATCAAAGGCTCTCTGTGTGCTCCTGCTTTCACTGATCACTGTGCGTAATGGCACAGGCTGCACTGAGTATGTACTAATAGTATGTACTCATTGGAGCACCCAGGGGGCTATTCAAACGGGCCAACTAGTAACATATCACTCCTGAAAATGATCTTTGGCTTTTCACGTGAGGTAAATCTGCCCTACAATTGAAATTTGGAAAACCATGTGATGGTGAACCAATTCCGATTGGACACTCACATTGTGCATGTCATCACACAGCTTCTATGAGGAGTACAAAGATGTCCGATGGCTGGCTCGAAAGTCTGCGGAGTTCACTTTTCAGCAACAAAAAAGTAAGTTTATATCTCATATCATTCAAAAGTTATTTATAATTTAGTAAAGCTTGGTCTTAGCCGTCGTATACAAGGGTTAAAGCAGCAGGGGGTTAAGAGGGCTGTAATTAGGGAGGGTCTGGCGGGCAAAGCTGAAGGTTTTTAATCATGCCAATGGTCCTCTGAAAATAAAGTGTGAAGGACCTAAATGACATGGTGAGATGCTGAAGAGCATTGCTTGTTCATGTCCACAACATATACATATTATCTGAACAGAGGAAGAAAGACAATGAGACTTAGTAGTGGAATGAAGATGTTCAGAAAAGTTTAAGGCAAAAGAGGTTGGTGAAAAGCATTTGGGATCAGTGGAGAAATATTGAAAGTAGGCAGGTGGTCAAGGAGATGTGACGCAAGCTGTACACAAAGTTGAACACGAAAGGAGAAAATGGCTTGTACCGACTGGCCAGGCACACTCTCAAACATTGCAGCTGTGTTTAGTTATGTCCACTTGCTACCTCTCTTTACCATAAAGAGCTCTTACAAGATTTGGATGTTGAACTCAACTTTACAAGTTGAGCTGACTTGTAAAGTCAGCAGAGGGAGCTGGACAGGATGAGTAATAGGTTAGGGTGATAAAGGATGCAGAGGGTAATGTGCTGACAAACGGGAGAGTGTGTTGGGAAGTTGGAATGAGTATTTTGACAAGCTGATGAATGAAGAAAATGAGAGGGAGGGAGCTGGATTATGTGGCCATATAAATCAGGAAATGCTATGGATTAGTATGAAATGAGGCCAACTATGATGAGGATGAAGAGTGGAAAAGCAGCTGGTCCAAATGACATTCCAGTGGAGGCATGGAAATGTTTTGCAGAGATGGCAAGGAGATTTTAACCAGGTTGTTTCATACAATCTTGGAAAGCGAAAGGATACCTAAGAAGTGCATAAACATGCATACTGTGTGTGAGTGTGACACAGAGCATATGACTGTGTGGTTGTCAAGATAGGTGGGAGTAAGTCACTCTAAAGTCAATAATCAGCAAGTCCCAAGTCATGTCTCAAGTCATAATGACCACCAAGTGTTTGACAGCTGACTTAAGACTTGATCAGGATATGTCATTCAAAGCGCATATTAAACAAATATGTAGGACTGCTTTTTTGCATTTACGCAATATCTCTAAAATCAGAAAGGTCTTGTCTCAGAGTGATGCTGAAAAACTAATTCATGCATTTATTTCCTCTAGGCTGGACTATTGTAATTCATTATTATCAGGTTGTCCTAAAAGTTCCCTAAAAAGCCTTCAGTTAATTCAAAATGCTGCAGCTAGAGTACTGACGGGGACTAGAAGGAGAGAGCATATCTCACCCATATTGGCCTCTCTTCATTGGCTTCCTGTTAATTCTAGAATAGAATTTAAAATTCTTCTTCTTACTTATAAGGTTTTGAATAATCAGGTCCCATCTTATCTTAGGGACCTCGTAGTACCATATCACCCCAATAGAGCGCTTCGCTCTCAGACTGCAGGCTTACTTGTAGTTCCTGTTGTGTGTTGGGGGGGGGGCGTGGCTGGATGTTTTGGTGTTCTTTTCTTTTCTTTGCTCTCCAGGTGGCATGAGGGCTGATTTGTCTGTGAAGAAGGTGCTGGCTGAAGAGTCTTCACCCTCATTAACATCATGGAAAGCACCTGTGAGTGGTGCTCACGTGCAACCTGGACTTGCAGCTGAAGCAGATAATTGGATGGCGTTCTGCATTTAAGTCATGTGTGATTCAAGCAGAACTGCCGGGAACTCGACCTTGTGACGTTCGTTTGTGAGACGCTGAGGACCGCGCCTGGGTCTTGACACATCGAGCCCGTGAAGCAGGGAGGGGTGAGGACACATGCTGTCAGCACACACGAAAGGTAATTAAGTGTTTAAGTAATTGTTGATAGTAACTTGGTATTTTGTTACACAATATACTGGAATTGTGAAGAAAATTGTGCAGTTTGCTTCTCACTGCTGTGGCGTGAAGTATAAGTGATCCTCCACTTGTTGTGAGAAGCTGCTCATTTGCATAAAGTAAAAGAAAAGGACACTGACCTGAGTGTGTTGCTGATAGCGTGTGTTTATTGGAAGATATAGTTGTATCTGTTGCCTTACCTCACCTTCTCTTTGCTTCACAGAGAATCAGTTTGTCGTGTCCACCTGGGGGGTGTTTGCCGGTGGTAGGAAGTCCAGGAGCGCCGGCTTTAATCCTTGCGGGCGCTGGAGAGCGAGCCACGAATCACTCCACCAGAGGGATGTTGTTTTTATGTTTTTACACTTTTAAGCACAGGTGAATAATAAATAGTTTCTGTTTGGAACCACTTTCTGGTTATTTTTAGCGCTGGGTCCTGTCTGACGCAGGTCCGCTCCTCAACCCGCGTCGACACATAACAGTTCCTAGGGTTTGTAAGAGTAGAATGGGAGGCAGAGCCTTCAGCTTTCAGGCTCCTCTCCTGTGGAACCAGCTCCCAATTCAGATCAGGGAGACAGACACCCTCTCTACTTTTAAGATTAGGCTTAAAACTTTCCTTTTTGCTAAAGCTTATAGTTAGGGCTGGATCAGGTGACCCTGAACCATCCCTTAGTTATGCTGCTATAGACGTAGACTGCTGGGGGGTTCCCATGATGCACTGTTTCTTTCTCTTTTTGCTCTGTATGCACCACTCTGCATTTAATCATTAGTGATCGATCTCTGCTCCCCTCCACAGCATGTCTTTTTCCTGGTTCTCTCCCTCAGCCCCAACCAGTCCCAGCAGAAGACTGCCCCTCCCTGAGCCTGGTTCTGCTGGAGGTTTCTTCCTGTTAAAAGGGAGTTTTTCCTTCCCACTGTAGCCAAGTGCTTGCTCACAGGGGGTCGTTTTTGACCGTTGGGGTTTTACATAATTATTGTATGGCCTTGCCTTACAATATAAAGCGCCTTGGGGCAACTGTTTGTTGTGATTTGGCGCTATATAAAAAAATTGATTGATTGATTGATTGACTTGGGCCTTGAGAATGACTTGACAGTGACTTACTCCCACCTCTGGTTGTCAACAGTGTTGCCACAGTTACTTTGTAAAAGTAATCCAATTACTGATTACACCTTTAAAAAGTAACTTAGTTACTTTACTGATTACTCAATTTTAAAAGTAACTACTGTAAGTTAGATTACTAGTAACTTTATTACAACCCCAATTCCAGTGAAGTTGGGACATTGTGTAAAATATAAATAAAAATAGAATACAATGATTTGCAAATCCTCTTCAACCTATATTCAATTGAATGCACCACAAAGACATTTAATGTTCAAACTGATAAACTTTATTGTTTTTGTGCAAATATTTGCTCATTTTGAAATGGATGCCAGCAACATATTTCAAAAAAGCGTGACAGTGGTATGTTTACCACTGTGTTACATCACCTTTCCTTCTAACAACACTCAATAAGCATTTGGGAACTAAGGACACTAATTGTTGAAGCTTTGTAGATGGAATTCTTTCCCATTGTTACTTGATGTATGACTTCACTTGTTCAACAGTCCAGGGTCTCCGTTGTCATATTTTGTGCCTCATAATGCGCCACGCATTTTCAGTGGGCGACAGGTCTGGACTGCAGGCAGGCTAGTCTAGTACCTGCACTCTTTTACTATGAAGTCACGCTGCTGTAACGCTTGCAGAATGTGGCTTGGCATTGTCTTGCTGAAATAAGCAGGGACGTCCCTGAAAAAGACGTTGCTTGGATGGCAGCATGTGTTGCTCCAAAACCTGGATGTATCTTTCAGCATTGATGGTGCCTTCACAGATGTGTAAGTTGCCCATGCCATGGGCACTAACATACCACCATACCACCACAGATGCTGGCTTTTGAACTTTGCACTGGTAACAATCTGGATGGTCTTTTTCCTCTTTTGTCCAGAGGACACGACGTCCATGATTTCCAAAAACAATTTGACATGTGGACTCATCAGACCACAGCACACTTTTCCACTTAGCATCTGTCCATTTCAAATGAGCTTGGGCCCAGAGAAGGCGGCGGCATTTCTGGATGTTGTTGATGTATGGCTTTTGCTTTGCATGATAGAGTTTTAACTTGCACTTGTATATGTAGCGATGAACTGTGTTACCTGACAATGGTTTTCTGAAGTGTTCCTTAGCCCACGCGGTAAGATCATTTACACATTGATGTTGGTTTTTAATGCAGTGCCACCTGAGGGATCGAAGGCCATGGGCATTCACTGTTGGTTTTCAGCCTTGCCGCTTACATGTAGAAAGTTCTCCAGATTCTCTGATTTTTCTGATTATATTATGGACTGTAGATGATGGAATCCCTAAATTCCTTGCAATTTAATGTTGAGAAACATTGTTCTTAATCTGCTGGACTATTTTTTCATGCAGTTGTTCACAAAGTGGTGATCCTTACCCCATATTTGCTTGTGAAGAGCTGTGACTTTTGGGGATGCTCCTTTTATACCCAAGCATGAGTGTTCTCAGTTCAAACATTTAATGATTGTTGTTAGAAGGAAAGGTGATGTAACACATACCACTGTCCCAGCTTTTTTGAAACGTGTTGCAGGCATCCATTTCAAAATGAGCAAATATTTGCACAAAAACAAAGTTTATCAGTTTGAACATTAAATATCTTGTCTTTGTGGTGTATTCAACTGAATATAGGTTGAAGAGGATTTGCAAATCATTGTATTCTGTTTTAATTTACATTTCACACAACGTCCCAACTTCACTGGAATTGGGGTTGTAGTTACTTTCAGCAACTGCCGACAACTGCCGCTCTGACACCTCAACATGAAAATGATAACCAGTTTTGCCAATACTCACTTTACAGCCACCCTTTCTTGATTTCAATGAACATATATACTTGTTTTATAAAAAATAAAATAAAGACATCTTTCTTGACCTCATAATTAACTGTTTACAGCACTGTAACAGCAAAACTTGAAATTTATAATCTACATTGTATAGAAATGTAACTACTAAATTCTTTCTAACATGTTTTATCAGGTCTGGTTCCACAGAAAGGCTGGACACAAATGCAGGACTTGATAACAGAGCTCTGTGAGTAAAAACAGTTTACTGAGGTAGTAAAAAGGGTCCGGTACACAAAAAGGCAGTCCAACAAGAGCATAAATACATGAAACATCAGGCTTAGGCATGGTTGATAATACAGGCAGGTGGTTATAAGAGGCGAGCAGGTCAGGAATACACAACAGAGCTCGAGAGAAGGCACAAGGCACATCAATCTGGCGAAGAAATAAGGCAGACAGAGGAACTTCAATACACCCAGGTGATGAGATGCTGATTGAAAGCAGGTGTGCGTGGAATGCACCAGAAAGGGGGTGTTGCCAGAGAGAGGGAAACACCCACCACCAAGAGCCAGCAGAGACAGACAAGAGAGAAAGAGACAGACAGACCCAAATGGGAAAAACCCCAGCAAGAGAAGCAGGCGAACAATACAAAAACAACCCCAACACAACCAGACCTCACATCCTGACATCTTTCTAACATTTAAATTCTTTCTAGGCACCTGACCACAACTAGAACTTTGTTTTAAAACTTGAATGGCATTTAATGTCTTTGAGAATTCGCCTACAGCAAAAGAGTGGTTGAACATATCCCACAAAGGTTCTACAAGAATGTTTTGAAACTGTTTATAAAATTTGCAAGTGATGCCATTGGGCCCTGGCAATCTTCCATTTTTTAATAGCTCTGATCACTTCGGTTTTTGTTATATGAGCATTAAGAGCAAACTTCTGCTCTAAAAAGTTATCCATTAATTGCTCCCCGTCTGACACGTTCCGAAGAGTACAATTTTTTATAAAAATTCTTAAAACAGTCATTAATCAGTCTATTTTTGTAAACCTTATGGCCTTCTTCATCAGATACAGCCACAATAGCTTCAGATTCTGCACGCTTCTTAACAAAATAGGACATATATTTCCCTGCTTTGTTTCCATATTCATAAAACCTCTGTCTAGTATACTTAATTTTCTTCTCTGTATCCCTAGTAAGAAGGCAATTTAAAGTAGACGTAAGTGTAGTAATTTCCTGCCGCAGTGATGGTGAAGGAGTAAGAATATATGCTTTTTCCTTATCTGTTAGCTCACTCTCTAAAAGTTTTTGTTGCTCCTCTCTTTGACGCTTCTTTGATGCGGAATATGAAATAATTAGCCCTCTTGCATAGGCTTTACATGTTTCCCATAAAATAGAGGCATTGCTAGCTGAGGGAGTATTAATTTTCAGAAATAGTTTAAATTCAGTAGAGAAGTAAGATATAAATTTCTCATCTTTAAGAATAATATTATTAAATCTTCTGTGAAGAGACTGATATAGTACCGATTTAAGTCCATGATTACTCTTGCATGTTCAGAAATAATTAGACTTTTTATATCACACGATGAAAGTAAATAATCAATTCTGGTTTGACACTTATGCGGTACAGAGAAAACGGTGTATTGTTTATCCAAAGGTGTGTGCTCGTCCAAACATCAGTCAGCCCAACCTCCTCACATGAAGCAGAAAGTGTATTAGCCTGAAGAGAGGGCGTCATTGTACTACGTGGAAATCTATCAATAATCAGATTTATTACTACATTAAATTCCCCAACAATAGCCATAGCGTTAGAAAGAAATGGAGCTGAATCTAGAAACACGTTTGTGAGGAAAGTGACTGAGTAAGCGGGTGGAGCGTACACATTCATCATTACAAAGTTTTGACCTTGCTGAGTTCCTTTGACTATCACATAGCCGCCCTGTGGGTCCTTGACATTCTCAGATATTTTAAAAGGTAGGCTTTTCTTGATTAAAATTCCTACTCCCCTAGTTCTGGATGTAAAAGATGAGAAAAATACTTGTCCAAATACACCTTGCAGCAACTCTGAATGTTCTTTATCATCAAAATGTATCTCTTGTAGCATAGCAACATCTATTCCATCCTTCTTTAAATATACAAGTATTTTCCTCCGTTTTATAGGATTGTGAATACCCCTACATTCCAGGTACAGACACGCAACTTATTCATAATGAATATTATCTAAATATCGTGTAAAACATTAAGTTGGTAAATCCACGGCTCTCCGGGAGAAATAAAAATAAACCACAAAAAATAACTCAAAATACTAAATTAGCAACTACAACCAACCATTTCCTGACTGCTACTAAAAGCCGACAGGTACATCACTCGCAACTACTCATAGACATAAACACAAACTGTCCAGCAAACGGTGGGTTGTGACATTTACACCTGCCTGAATATAAACAGTAGAGAGCTGGGTGGGGGGGATCTCAACTCACGTTCAAAATTACCTAATACTCACATTACTTCCTAAAGCTCAGTCAAAACAAATGATATATGTCTGAAAAAAATACACAACCCCACACAACAGTATCAAAAAATTATGGCAGTGATTCCACAAATGTTGCTGCCGCCTCTGGTGAATTAATTTTCCATTCCATTTTGACTGATTATCTAAACTGACTAAAAACCATTATCGGACCAATTTTCTTCCGATTAATCTTTGTCCAATAACTTTTAAACCGATAAACAAAATAAACAAAGCTGAACAGCGGCAAGCACTTTTAAAATTAGTTTAACACTCACCTGTTAAAAGTTTTGTAACAGATGCACAGCTATAACCTTTGCAAACAGAAAAGAGTCACTTGTATAAAAAGCATCTTGATCCTCTGCAGACAAAGGAGAAAGGCCCAATAGAAAAAAAAAAACATACTGATATGTTGGCGATATCACCTAAGTCATCCAGAGGCATACATTTTTAACTTATGGTTCAAATTTTAACCAAACTAATTTTGGACAAGTTATTTAAAATTACTGTCATGTCTGAAGTTTTATTAAGTGAAAATATCAGATATATGTTTTAGTTTTAAAGTAATGTGCTAATTTTTAAGGTTTTGTGAGCACATCCTGTGACCCGCAATGCATTTTGGGTAGGATGATGTAATCTCAGTACATCACAACAGTGAAACACAGTGCACTTTATTCAAAGTACTTATTTACATTGGTCTAATGGAAAATTGTGGTTTCCAGTTTAAATCTGCTGGAATCACTTTACAAAATCATAAATATACATTGTGAGAAACTAATTAAGTTGATCCAAAGTAGCATTTTTTCAGTGTGGGTGGTGCATCATGCTGTGCACCACAAATGACCAGATTGAAATGTTGGCAGCTCCATCATGACAGTGCTCCCACCCATTCTGTTCAGCTGATTCAGCTGGCCAAACACAACATCCCTGTGATTCATCAGGCTCCTTACTCCCCTGACATTTTTTGGCTGTTCCCCAAGCTGAAAACCACATTAAAGGTGACTTTACTTGAGTCGCAAGAAGACATCATGCGGAATGTGCTGGCCCAGCTAGACGCCATTCCACAAGAGGACTTCTAGAAATGCTTCCAACAATGGCAGAACTGCTGTTTATATATATATATATATATATATATATATATATATATATATATATATATATATATATATATATATATATATATATATATATATATATATATATATATATAAAACCCCAATTCCAGTGAAGTTGGGACATTGTGTGAAATGTAAATAAAAACAGAATACAATGATTTCAAATCCTCTTCAACCTATATTCAATTGAATACACCACAAAGACAAGATATTTAATGTTAAAAATGATAGACTTTTTTGTTTTTGTGCAAATATCTGCTCATTTTGAAATGATGCCTGCAACATGTTTCAAAAAAGATGGGACAGGGCCACAATGCTCAAAGAACACCTGTTTGGAACATTCCACAGGTGAAAAGGTTAATTGGAAACAGGTGAATGTTGTGACTGGATATAAAAGGACCATCTCCAAAAGGCTCAGCCAGTCACAAGCAAAGATGGGGCAAGGATCACCACTTTGTGAACAACTGCATATAAAAATAGTCCAACAGTTTAAGAAAATTTAAGAAATGGATGCCTGCAACACATTTCAAAAAAGCTGGGACAGTGGTATGTGTTACATCACCTTTCCTTCTAACAACAATCATTAAATGTTTGAACTGAGGACACTCATGCTTGGGTATAAAAGGAGCATCCCCAAAAGTCACAGCTCTTCACAAGCAAATATGAGGTAAGGATCACCACTTTGTGAACAACTGCATGAAAAAATAGTCCAGCAGATTAAGAACAATGTTTCTCAACGTTCAATTACAAGGAATTTAGGGATTCCATCATCTACAGTCCATAATGTAATCAGAAGATTCAGAGAATCTGGAGAACTTTCTACACATAAGCGGCAAGGCCGAAAACAAACATTAAATGCCCGTGACCTTCGATCCCTCAGGCGACACTGCATTAAAAACCAACATCATTGTATACTGTTGCAGGCATTCCGATATATATATATATATATATATATATATATATATATATATATATATATATATATATATATATATCACTATATCACATTCCGATATATATATATATATATATATATATATATATATATATATATATATCACTCGGGAAGAGCTCGGAGTCGAGCAGCTGCTCCTCCACATCGAAAGGAGTCAGTTGAGGTGGCTCGGGCATCTTTTCCGGATGCCCCCTGGACGCCTCGCTGGAGAGGTGTACCGGGCACGTCCCATTGGGAGGAGGCCCCGGGGAAGACCCAGGACACGCTGGAAGGATTACATCTCTCGGCTGACTTGGGAGCGCCTTGGGGTTCCCCCTGAGGAGCTGGGGGAGGTGTGTGTGGATCGGGAGGTCTGGGCGGCTTTGCTTGAGCTGCTGCCCCCGCGACCCGACTCCAGATAAAGCAGAAGAAAATGGATGGATGGAGATATATATATATATATATATATATATATATATATATATATATATATATATATATATATATATATATATATGTCTTCCACATTGCCATCAGTGATCTTCATCTACCTCACACAACTGCATAAATCAGGGCAGAGTGTGTGTACCTCAAACATACTAATTTGCTGTATACAGGGCTTCATGCTGGATGCATAATTGCATAATTAAATATAACTGCATGTGTTTGGGGCTTGCCTGACAACCTAATGAGGCAGTAATAAAATAGCTTGTGGCTCCACTTATAAGAACATAATCAAAGATTTCAAGATAAAAGGGCACACAGAGGCAAACAGGCAGGCGATAGGACTGGCCCAGAGCTACACACAAATACAAAGAGGAGGAATTATTAAAGGGATGAAATGACAGTGAGTGAGAGCTGTTCTCATTATACTCTGTCAACAGTGGCTCAGTCCGTCATGTCGCAGCCTCTGGGATGTCATTTGCTCATACTCTTTCCTCCTCTTCACCATTGGAAAAGAAATGACCAAGACAGGCTCCAATCACACTGACACAAACCTGCCACAGGGGAGAAGAAGTAGTGAATGCACATGCACGAACATGCACGCAGGGCAAAGACTAATTTATGCTGGTCTAATGGCCATAGTGATTGCTGTCTAGTTGTTGTTGATGAAGAAAGCAGCAGGAGCCACAGGGCTGTACGTGTGGTGGAGCACTGACTCCTGGCTAACAGCTCCTCTTTGCTGCAAGCCATAATGAGTCTGTCCTGACACTGCAAGAGCTACGGAGTCTGTTGTTTCGTTAATAACAGCCACAGTTAAGTGATACTTCTTCCAAGTTCACACGGTGCTGGTGAAGCCTGTCATTGCACTCATTAGAAGAAGCTATGGCTGTGCTCAAATCAAGAAATCAAATGGATTTCTTAATAGGCTGGTGGATGTCACAACAAGTTGACTAACATAATAGTTGTATTTCACCTTCACACGTTCATTTACTCAACATCTGGTGCAGTCCACGCCCTCTAAATGACAGAAAAGACCTCCACCGCTGTCACTGTGGCTCCTTCTGAATAAGTGTTACTCACCCATAGTGTGTGTGTATCTATCGCACAGTTTTTGTTTCTCTTCACCTACTCTCTGTAGCTGAAAAAGAACGCAACTGTATTTTGTGCAATGGTGCATTATTAAACAAATAATGAATGTTTTTACATTCTTTCAATGGTACAAATATTTCATGAGGTGAAAGCTGGAACATACCATCCAACGAGGCAAAGCCAAGTTGAATGGTTTGTTCTGGCTTTCACCAAATTAAATATTCATTCCATTGAAAGAATGTAAAAACCTTCGTTATTTGTTTTATATAACAGCTAAAATAGATCCTTGTCATTTGATATTTTATTAATTTCTAAACAACAGAAAAGAGACTTACATTTTGGTGTTCCACTGTAACATGTAGTCCAGTGATGCTGTGCACTGACTTCGGACTTCCATTAAAAAAAAAGAGACTTTGTGTAGTTTCTCAATCCAGCCAAAAATCACATCAGCGTTTCATGTGAACAGGTGTTCGTGCATTCAGACGGCTTACAGTGGAGTGGATTATGTATGTGTGTGTGGCAGCGTCAGTTAGCTCAACCAAATCATTGTGTCACAACCAACTCTGTCCACTGCACACATCCTCAGTGCAGCGAAAAAAAAAATCATGTCAGAAATGAGTCCAGCTTTTCTTTCTCTCTTCCTGCTAACAGACAGCACAGTGGATTTGTTTTGTATGTGTGTGGTGTCTTACAAGCAGTGTCAATTAGCTCAATCACATGTTTCGGGATAGTCATTGTCCCCCCACGCGCGCGCGTGCACACACACACAACTTGGTCGGTGCTTGTGCATGCATGTACTACCAAAAAAAGACTGTATGTCCTCAATGCAATGAAAAACAAAATCACGTCAGAACTGAGTCCAGCTTTTCTTTCCAACTTCCTGCCAACACCCTCCAGACAGCACAGTGGATTTGTTTTGTGTGTGCGTGTGCACGCCTGTTATGTGTGCTCGCACATGCGCATGTGTGGGCACGCGTGCATGTGCGAGCACGGGTGTGTACGCACGACCATGTGCACGATCACGTGTGCGTACAGATGTGCGTGTGCGATCACGTGTGGGTGCATGCACGAGGACGTGCGTGTGCATGCAGACTCCAATGGTACCAAAAGTATGGAACCAAATTTGCACTCTAAATGGAACCAAGTTGCACCCTAAATGCAATACAACACAAATGGGATGAATTAATCCATGTCATGTGACATACAAAACATCAATCAAATGACAAGGATCCACTCAGCCGTTATTTAATGCCCTCTACTGGATGAGACCATTTCATTGTAAATCTATGCAAAAAAAAGTGTTTTGCTGCATTTGCCTGGAAAAAACAAACAAACAAAAAACAAATCACAATTTGTGCTACTTTAAGCAATGCTGCATTCCTGTTGTCCTTCCTCTGTGGGGTTAATCTAAAATAGAAATGAGACAGCTCTTAGAGAGCCCCACCAAAGACCGACAGTCATGTTTGTCTGTTCCTAAATGAGTTAAAGTGTGCCACTGTTTCACTACACCACAAGTAACATAGAAATCAGTGGTAGACATTACCATATATAATTATTAGACTTGGATTTGGAACGTCGCCGGTAAAGCTGTATGTTCGACCGCATAACAGTATGAACGTCCGCACATCATCAGACACAAGGGGGTTATTCCCATTCTAATCCAATTCCATCGTTTGCACAGTTTATTTTTCTGTAGGTAATTCGGTCGGCGAGGCTCACCGTGAATCAGCGAGCATCTCTCCAACAGCGGTCATCCATCAAATGTGAAAATCCATCAAATGTGAAACGGTAATTCTGTATCCAAATCCACATGAATACTTTCGTCTTGTAGCTTTAATTCACCCATTTTGGCGTCGGCACGCAACTTTCTCTCACTCTGAGCTAAGAGTGCTAACAGCTAGCAGCACACGCAGCCAGTGTTCTGACGAATTGTGTGTCTCGAAAGTTCCGTGTCCCAAGAGGCAGACTGCTATTGACTAGTGACTAAACGTTGCTCTAATTAGCACCCTCCTAATGACAGGGTAGCTGTCCCTCCTAATGATGGGACTGACGCCTCTCCTGATGGCTCTCCTGGCGAGTCTCCTGATGACATGAATGACTCATTAATGAGTCATTCATGTCATTGAGTCAATGAGTCTCCAGAGAGGAGACTCGTCAGGAGAGCTGTCAGTCGCATCGTGATGCGGTCAAGTTTCAGTCACTATTTTTAACGCTAATCCTAACCCTAACTGTAACAATGATTTCATTCTTTATGCTTGATCAGCTCCTAAGCCTTCACTGTGCAGTTTAATTTTTTTTTTTTTTGGTGCCACACACTTTTCATCATCTTCCACATAAAGTCAAAAAAAGTTTTAATTTTCCATCCCTCATTCAGTGTGTCTTCATGATTACACTTCTACAAAACATTAAGCTTACTCAAGGCAAAATTATTATTATCTCTGCTTAAAAATCTATGAAATATGGCAATACTTGGCAAGTCTGATCACAATCCATTGCATTATTGCATATATTACATTGACTAATACAATGGTCAATACCATAAAAGCCCAAATATAAAAAATTTGTTTGTGTTTGTTTCTCAAACTGCATTAAGAGAGATTTTATCTTAGGAGCAGAATCACACCACGTCGTGCACTATTTGTTTCTCTTTATCCTCAGAACACACGCCACTGCACATTACAAAACAATAGGGCACCGCAGTCTTGCTTGAACCATGCATGATATTGCGGGATTTGACCACTTAGGGCAGGGGTGGGCAATCATGTGCCATAAAGGGCCGAGACATTGCAGGTTTTCCTTGCTACCACTCACCTTCGCAGGTGATTTCATTAATGTTCAGGTGTCTCAGCAGGTGATTTCATTGATGACCAGGTGTTTATGTGCAGGGGAGAAGCTCATCAGCAACCCACCAGGTAAGGTGATTGGTTGCAAGGAAATCCTGCAGTGTCTCGGCCCTCGTTGCCCACCCCTGACTTAGGGGGACCTCCACTCCGTTGCGCAATATATACACAGCATAACTTCGCACGGATAAATGTTCTACTGTTTTGTTTTTGACTGCAATCACCAAAGCAGTCCTGAAAAGTATTTTTTCGCTTCCCAGTAGAGAAGAAAAGGCAAGGCAGATGGGAGAGGTCATGTCGGTAAGTGTTAGCCTACACAGCTAACCAGAGTAGCTGCTTTCTCTCGCCTGCAAAATCACCTTGACATGTTTGTCCTCCGGGTCATAAACTAACTGCAACATATGTCCACTTTCCCAATGCATCGTCACTTTTTCTTTGCATTTACACTTTGTTTGTGTGTGGTTTGCCCAAAAACCCATTGAAAATATCATGGTTGGTCCACCAGAAGTAGAGTAATTACGTCATATGAGTCATATTTTACCCCTTTAGTGCCTGCTCCCAAACGAGACTGCAGTGCCCAATTTGTCATTATGGTCCAAACAGCTGATGTATGATAATCCTACTGTATTTGCTTGGATTTTTCTGTTTGTTTCTGGCCATCTAAACACTTAAATGTTTTTTAAACTCTTAAATTCTCCATAGTCACTTTTCTTATTTTTTCACAGGCATCTCAGAGTAGTTTTAAGAAATGTACCCATCTCAAAGGACCTGCATGCATAGTAAGTTCCACTTTGTGGAATTGATTGACTGACTGATACAATAATCTGAGGTGACAAAGTAGTTTGCATTGTTTATTGCATCACTGTATACTGTACTCACTGTGCTTTTCTTTCTTTTGGTCTTCAGAATGTATTTTTTCCAGGGTGGTAGGGTCATCTCATAATCAGATCCATATTAATATTTTGACCAATATTTTATATGTTTGATTGTCAAAAGTTCAGAACATCACTGGCTTTGTTAGTAGTGAAAGAGGTTAAAACATTTGTAACCAGCATCCAGCATCTATAAGTGGAAGTGAGTGTATGTAGCAGGAGCATCAATACCGGAGATAGAGAATGCACAGAATACTTAGCGTTGTTGGAAAATGTATACACAAGTGTGTGCACTGGAGAGCAGACAGCGTGTCATTAACTGTGTAAATGAAGGAAAACATGGAACGAGCAGACCCCAGCATCACTGATGAGGGTGATTAATGGCTTTGCACTCAAAAAGATGGCAGTTCATCACTCACCTCAGACAGGACCACCGCACACAAATCCACACTCCCCTACACACACCCAATGTTTTGCACCCGCTATGCAATGTTGTGTTCCAGGCTCCACAATCACACACAAAGCTTTGGAAAACTTGGTGTTGTCACATACTGCACCGTCATTAGTCAAAGAAAGCGAGCGCAGAGGAAAACCCTTACACCTCTTTCTCTTTCTCTGAATTACATTACAGAATGACATTATAATTTTTTGTACATGGTTTACTGCTTTAGGTGTATTAGCTTGTTGACATTCTGGCATGATCCCAGATCATTTGGTTCTTTCAAACCAGATGCCAGTTCAGTTGTCACAGCAACACATGCAGAACATAAACAACTGTAATCAATGTAAAGAGGATTAGATAACAGACACGACAGGTGTCATTTTCGGAACTCTGCCCAACTGCACCATTCATGCAGGAGGCAACTAGTTGTAATGTAATCACCCCAATAACAATAAGAAAATAATATAAGTTGTGAGTAGATTGCTTGACTATCAGAATCTTTTTGTGTACCTTCATTTATTATTGTTAGAATCATGCCTTCTTTCTAAGGAAATTCTTGCACTGCAACATTGTGCATGGTCTTGGTGTTCCCCACAGGTAAACCTAGGGAGGAAGACCATCAGAGCAAAAATATGATATTAATAATTATAGGATATATGTCTGCCACCTGATTAGTGTATTTAAAGGAAGATTTTGGTTTTGATTGGACCACTGTAACTAGGGATGGGTATCGATAAGATTTTATCAATACCATTATCGAGCCGATTCCTTATCGATACCGCTTGTGAATTTTTTGTGTACTAAAAGTAGGCTTTACAAGTTTTCTACGTCAAAGGGTCAAAGAGCTTTTTCTTATCGTGCACAAACTCTGTGGAACGGTCTTCCTGCGACCATGAGGCAGTCAGAGTCCGTGGACATTTTTAAGTCAAGACGTAAAGCCTATTTTTATTCTCTTTCTTATGAATAGTTTTTATTTTTTATCCGTTTTATTCTTTTACTTCTGTTTTTAATTATGTATTTGAATTTTATTTATTTATTTATTTAAATTTTTTTATGTTGAACTGTTCTATGTGAGGCGTCTTGAGACAGCTTTTGTTGTGATTTGGTGATTTATAAGCCGACTGAATTGAAATTGAACAACATTTTATTGAGTCTTAAAGTAAATAAATATGAAATTGGTCACTGGATTCTTAAACTTTGGACATAATAAACTCTACATGGTGGATCCTTGATCTCTGGAAATAAACAGAAATAAACAAAATCTGTAGTTATTGTCAAAAGCATTTCCTTTCAGACATTCTTGGCATGAATGAATGTCTTTCCATACATCTGAGCTGAGCTCTTGCAGCTGACTGTGCTGCACGTCAGGATGAAATTTATAAAGAATGCAGGATGTCTCATTTTGGGGGAAAAAATGTTGTGTTTCACTGACTGTGCAATAGTTCTTTTTTTGCGTGCAATTTTTGTCCAATATGAAATGTGCTATTGCATGCCCCAACCACCACCACGCACGCTCATACTACCAGGGGTGGCATTTAGCTAAACATAGCAGAGTTTGTTTTGCTGATGGACAACAATTTGAAGGAGCTAACTGACGTTGCTAATTCTTGTAACACACACACAAAAAAGAAAAAAAAAATCCACTACACTGTAAGCCATCTGGAGGCATGAAGAGCTGTTAGGATGAAAAGCTGAACTAATTTCTGACATGATTTTCCGCTAAACTGAGGAACTACACAAATTCTTTTTTGTTTTGTTTTGTTTTGTTTTTTTGTTGTTTTTTTGGAAACACACAAAATCAGTGCACAGCATCATGGATTACATCATCGCTATTTTGGACTCCAATTTTAAGTTTGTGTTGGACTGTTAAGCACCAGTGGAACACCAAAATGTAAGTCCCTTTTCTGCTGTTTATAAATTAATAAAATATGAAATGACACGGATCTATTTTAGCCATGATATAAAACAAATAATGAATTTTTTTTTCCATTCTTTCAATGGAATAAATATTTAATACCTCATGAAATAGTCATACCATTGAACTCATAAACATTCATTATTTGTATTATTTTCTTGATTACAGGACACAGAATGGTCAGGATGGTACTACAAGCAGTGGTTATACCGTGTTAGCCTACACGACTAATGGATTAACAGGTTGTCAACACAAATCAAAATTTATTCATATTCAAACAAATATCGATCCATGTTTTTGGTGTTTCCGTAAATCTGATGTGGCCTTTGGTCTGAAATACACAATGGGTGTGTTTGCAAATGTCTTCTGTGAAAAATTATTACTCCTCATCTGCTTCAAATATAAAGTACCACACCTAGCCAATTTCTTGTTATTAACAAGTTGAAGTGGAGTTGTTGCTGCAGAAGCAGTTGTTTTCCATGCTTGGAATTTAATGACATTTGTAGAAAAATTGCATCCTTATGCCAATGATACTGATCTTCTTCCTCTTTCGGCTGCTCCCATTAGGTGTCACCAGAGCAGAGCAATCGTTTCCAGAACAAACAGAACATTCAGGTAATGTTACATAAAGTCGCCTAAAGATATATTTCATCCAAACGCTACCAGAACATTCTGGTAACATTACCTAAAGTCATAGTCAATGAAAGAAATTTGGGGTAAGAAACACAATGAGACTAGAATTAATATATTTGTCAAATTTCCCTCAGCTATAAACATGATTTGTCAATATATAAAAGGAAGTAATAACGTTAGGAAAATGTTCCAGAAACATGTCAAATAATTACATAACCTCAATATAACCAATCTATAATGTTACCAAAACATTGTGTTAGCTAGGCTGTGCTGCATATCTTTCTTAAAGTAGGAATCCACCACAGCCATTTCCGTTCTTTTTGCAAAATCAACTACCACCTGTGCTTCCACATTCCTGTCTTTGATACCATATCTACCCATTAATTCCTCATTACCTCTCTTCCCTTTGCCAACATGCCCACTGAAGTCTGCTCCTATTGCCACTCTTTCATGCTTGGGCACACTCTCCACCACCTCATCTAACTCACTACAGAAATATGTTTCCTTTGCCTCCCAACCTACCTGTTGGCCATATGCACTGATGATATTATCATCACTTTCCAACTTCACACTCATCACCCTGTCAGACACTCGCTTAACCTCCAACACACTCTTAGCATACCCTTCTTTTAAAATGGCCCAAACACCATTTCTCTTGCTATCCTCACCATGGTACAACAACTTGAACCCACTGCCTATGCTCCTGCTCTTATTTCCCTTCCATTTGGTCTCTTGCACACACAGTATGTCTTTCTCCTCGCCATCATATCAACCAGCTCTCTCCCTTTACCAGTCATACTGCAAACATTAAAAGTCTTGACTCTCACTTCCGCCCTTCTACTGTAGTTTTCCTCTTCTTCTGCTGTCTGTGGACATGTTCTCCTACTCATCTTGTTTGCCCAGCAGTAGCCCAATTACCACCAGCACCCTGTTGGGCAATGGCACGGGTGTTAACCCGAGCCTCGACCAATCCAGTATGGAAGTTTCATTTGTACTCTGCGTGGTTTTTTTGGCTTGTTTTACACTGGATGCCCTTCCTGATGCAACCCTACTCATTTATCCAGGCTTGGGACCGGCGCTCCGAGTGTACTAGCTGCACACCCCATGTGGCTGAGATCTGACAAACTTCACACATAGTACAAATCAGGGCGAATGATGGCGGAACAGCTTGTATGAGCGTACCTTAGGCTGCTCCCATGTTTTCACTCGGGGTCACCATAGCAGATCTAAGGTGGATCTGCATATTGATTTGGCACAAGTTTTATGCCACATGCCCTTTCTGATGCAACTCCATATTACATGGAGAAATGTCAAAAATTAAAAAAAAGACCACATGCAACATGGTCCACATGGTCCACATTTTATTTTATTTAGTTGTACATATACTTTAAATAATTTGTTGTTAAATTGTATTATCTTTTACTTGGCTAACAATTACTCGCACCTCGGAAAAGCACCTTTTGGAGTTGCACTCAAATCTCGTTGCAATGCAAATTACAATGACAATAAAGGCGATTCTGATTCTGGTGCATAGGTTCACCTCACTAACAGGTGAAAAACTGATATTGAGTGCATTTTTATTCTAACTGTGGCCACCAAGGGATTGAGTCTTGGAAACCTTGTGTCAAATATCTTGACAAAGACTTAAAATGCCAAAGTCTGCCTTGGTGGACAAGATGACCTCCCTTGGACAACAGACATGATTGACACTGGTTGTGTTTCAATTATATTTGTGGCAACAAAGGGGCAGAGTATATGAATATCAAGTGTACAAGAATACCATGAAGTCTACATGGATTGGAATCAAAGTTGCTGCAGAAGATTATATAATTCATTATATAATTATTCATTTCAATTAATTCATTCATTTCAATTTATTCATTTTAGATAGCGTCAAATCACAACAGTGTCGCCTCAAGGCGCCTCACACAAATAATTCAGAAAACAAAATAAAATTAATTAAAAGATTAAAATGCACACTAAAAGTAAAAAGCATAGTAATATAATATGCCAGTATGTTAGCCATACGAAAGGGAAAATAAGTGCTTCTTAAGTATGGACTTGAAAGTCTCTACAGAATCTGACTGTTTTATTGATGCAGAGAAATAATTCCACAGAAAAGGGGCACGATAAGAGAAAGCTCTATGACCTACAGACTTTTTATTCACCCTACAGACACAAAGTAGTCCTGCATCAACACAAAGCCTGGGCCAGTACGTAGGGTTTATTTAGATCAGCTACGTAGGGAGGTGCCAGTCCGTGAACAATTTTATAGGCTAGTAGCAGAACCTTAAAATCTGATCTCACAGAGACAGGAAGCCAGTGAAGAGATGCCAAAATGGGTGTAATGTGGTCAAATCTTCTGCTTTGTGTCAAAAGTCTGGCAGCAGCATTTTGAACAAGTTGGAGACCCCTAATGCTGGACTGCGGTAAACCATAAAATAGAACATTGCAATAGTCCAATGCATAAATCAGGTTCTCAGCATCAGCCACAGACAGGATGAGACAAATCTTCACTATATTCGCAGATGGAAGAAAGCAGCCCTTGTAATATCTCTAATGTGGAGGTCAAAAGACAACGTAGGATCTAAAATTACCCCAAAGTTCCTCACTTTGTAAGTATGACATATGACACATGAGCCTAGGCTAAGCGTTAGCTGGTCAAATTGATGCCATTGTCTCACTGGACCAACAACCATCATTTCAGTCTTATCAGAGTTAAAAGTAGGAAGTTACTAGACATCCAGCTTCTCACTGATGCAAGGCAATCTTCTAAGGATTTTATGTGGATGAGAATACCAGCAGTTATTGGCATGTACATGACTTTCTTTGCTAATAAAATTTTAACTATTAGAGAAAAAATTACTCATAACCATCCCAAAGACGTATTGTTATCTTTGGCTGCTTTCAGTGATGCCGGTATTTGGTTAGACTCTTTCTCTCCGATTGTTCTGTCTGAGTTATTTTCATTAGTTACTTCCTCCAAACCATCAACATGTCTATTAGACCCCATTCCTACCAGCATTAGTGAAGGTTACAAATGATCTTCTTATGGCCTCGGACAGTGGACTCATCTCTGTGCTTGTTCTGTTAGACCTCAGTGCTGCTTTTGATACTGTTGACCATAAAATTTTATTACAGAGATTACAGCATGCCATAGGTATTATAGGCACTGCGCTGCGGTGGTTTGAATCATATTTATCTAATAGATTACAATTTGTTCATGTAAATGGGGAATCTTCTTCACAGACTAAGGTTAATTATGGAGTTCCACAAGGTTCTGTGCTAGGACCAATTTTATTCACTTTATACATGCTTCCCTTAGGCAGTATTATTAGACGGCATTGCTTAAATTTTCATTGTTACGCAGATGATACCCAGCTTTATCTATCCATGAAGCCAGAGGACACACACCAATTAGCTAAACTGCAGGATTGTCTTACAGACATAAAGACATGGATGACCTCTAATTTCCTGCTTTTAAACTCAGATAAAACTGAAGTTATTGTACTTGGTCCCACAAATCTTAGAAACATGGTGTCTAACCAGATCCTTACTCTGGATGGCATTACCCTGACCTCTAGTAATACTGTGAGAAATCTTGGAGTCATTTTTGATCAGGATATGTCATTCAATGCACATATTAAAAAAATATGTAGGACTGCTTTTTTGCATTTATGCAATATCTCTAAAATTAGAAAGGTCTTGTCTCAGAGTGATACTGAAAAACTAATTCATGCATTTATTTAGTCTAGGCTGGACTATTGTAATTCATTATTATCAGGTTGTCCTAAAAGTTCCCTGAAAAGCCTTCAGTTAATTCAAAATGCTGCAGCTAGAGTACTAACGGGGACTAGAAGGAGAGAGCATATCTCACCCATATTGGCCTCTCTTCATTGGCTTCCTGTTAATTCTAGAATAGAATTTAAAATTCTTCTTCTTACTTATAAAGTTTTGAATAATCAGGTCCCATCTTATCTTAGGGACCTCATAGTACCATATCACCCCAATAGAGCGCTTCGCTCTCAGACTGCAGGCTTACTTGTAGTTCCTAGGGTTTGTAAGAGTAGAATGGGAGGCAGAGCCTTCAGCTTTCAGGCTCCTCTCCTGTGGAACCAGCTCCCAATTCAGATCAGGGAGACAGACACCCTCTCTACTTTTAAGATTAGGCTTAAAACTTTCCTTTTTGCTAAAGCTTATAGTTAGGGCTGGATCAGGTGACCCTGAACCATCCCTTAGTTATGCTGCTATAGACTTAGACTGCTGGGGGGTTCCCATGATGCACTGAGTGTTTCTTTCTCTTTTTGCTCTGTATGCACCACTCTGCATTTAATCATCAGTGATTGATCTCTGCTCCCCTCCACAGCATGTCTTTTTCCTGGTTCTCTCCCTCAGCCCCAACCAGTCCCAGCAGAAGACTGCCCCTCCCTGAGCCTGGTTCTGCTGGAGGTTTCTTCCTGTTAAAAGGGAGTTTTTCCTTCCCACTGTCGCCAAGTGCTTGCTCACAGGTGGTCGTTTTGACCGTTGGGGTTTTTACGTAATTATTGTATGGCCTTGCCTTACAATATAAAGCGCCTTGGGGCAACTGTTTGTTGTGATATGGCGCTATATAAATAAAATTGATTGAATTGATTGATTGATGTACAACTGAGTATCATCAGCATAGAAGTGAAAGGCAATCCCAAAATGCCACAGTATATGCCCAAGGGGTGCAATATCAATTCAATTTTCAATTCAATTTCAATTTATTTTCATTGATATAGCATCAAATCACAACACAGTTGCCTCAAGGCGCTTCACACAAGTAAGGTCTAACCTTACTAACCCCCAGAACAGCAGTGGTAAGGAAAAACTCCCTCTAAGGAAGAAACCTGAAGCAGACCAGACTCAAAGGGGTGACCCTCTGCTTGGGCCATGCTACAGACACAAATTACAGAACAATTCACAAATATATAAAGGGAGAAAAGCAGGGGGCCTAAGACAGATCCCTGTGGAACCCCAAATTTCATGTCACTAAGGTTAGAGGTAGTGTTACTGTACAAAACACAGTGAGAACAACTAGACAGGTATGATGTCAACCACGCAAGGGCACTTCCAGTAATCCCATAATGATTCTCTCTCGAGTAAAATACCTTGCTAAGACCACACCCAAGTAAGTGCAAGGTTGAGTTCGCTGACACAGGTAACACGACTTTGGAATTTAAACTGTTTTGTTCAAAACATGCTTTAAAACATTTTTACGCTTGACTCATTTTCATTAATTTTGCAATTTGTAGTTACATTTTTAAGTGCTATATCAGTTGTTATTGTGCTGTGTAAATAAAAGGAAAAAAGTCAACGTTTGCTTAATTTTCAACAAGATTTTAGTCATCTAGGGTCCAATAATTTTCTACTGCCTCACAATAGCAATGCTCCAACACTCTGTCTGACCACACTTCATATTAAGAGCCACACACTGATAGACACACAGATGAGCACAAATGCTCCTGTTATTTGAAGAACGTGGTTACTAGTTACACTTGCATTTATGAATTTGCAATGAGCAAAGAATCAAAAACATGCAATTGGTTTTGATCTTTTTGTTCTGTGCTTTCGAACAATTCAGAAATACTGTAATTGAAATCGAAAAGGATCTGTGACACTAAACTGATGATCACATTTCTCATTCATTTTCAATGTAGTAATTGCTCAATTTTGTCCTAATTGACTCATTAAATCACTGCATATGTCTACAGCAGACACACAGACGCCTCATGTTTGCTCCCTGCCCATCATTTCCCGCCTGCGCTCTTCACCCTTCATTGCTCTGCAGTCCAGGGAAACAGTGTCTGTGGGGCACAGAGGTTCTGGGTAAACATCAGTTCAGTAAAGTGCTTTTTCCTGGCCTGTGTATACCTGGGTAATAGAGGCAGTAATGGAGTTTGCTCAAGCTAAGGTAATCTTGGAGCTGTGCAGCATCTGCTGCTGTTCTGTTCCACAGCAGGCACTGATGTTGTCATTGTCACCCACACAAGCCATCTGGGAGCAAAGCTATGTGCATGTAGGTTTGTGTCCTTGTCTGACTCCCGTTTTCTTATTTAAACCCGCGTGTAAGGGTGCAGGTAACGTCAGGTCCTGCTTTAAGCATGCACACGTATGCATGCACGTATTTGCACAGGGTACGTTGTAGATGTGTGTTTGCATCATAGCCTGAAAAAAATAAAAATTCAGACCTTGTATGTGTTAAGAAAGAATCTAAAAAATATATGTGTTTGGATGTTGTAGCTCACCTTTGGGAAGTGGGATAAAAACAGAGCTGGCGGCTAGGAATGAATTTACAGGGGCCGATCTCCCAGAAACAATTTCTTTATGTGGGTTACACACATTTTGAGTGGCTACTCGTCCCCGCCGGGTTTGAACTCACCACACACAGCTACTGGAGATGCCCAATGAAATCCAGATCACTTTTTATAGAACACAGGCCTTTTATTTATTTCTATTCATTCCCTGTAGCTTTTATGTGCACTTGTACCTCTCTCTCTCTCTTGCTCACTCGCTCGTCTCCATCTCACCCATCATTCCTTCTTCTCATTCTTTCTCTGCTTTTTTTTTTCCATTCTCTCCTATTCTTGTCTCATCACACACAGCTACAGGAGGTGGTAAATGAAAAAGAAATCACTTTTGATGGGACACATGCTGTACTTTTTTGTTTCTGCTTGTTCTCTCTCTGGCTCTGAACACCAGTTTTGTTAAAGTTTAAATTCACTTTTTTCAACCCTCAACATATGAAAAGTTGAGTGGATCTGAATGATCCATTCACGCTTAACAATTGAATTGTGTGTGAGAAATCTTTGGAATATTATGAGAGGAACTAAATGAGCTACAGCGAGCAGGGCAGCCAACACAGGAGCAAAACCAAACAAACGCTTTGAGACTGAAAAAAATAACTGTTACTTTCTAATGATTAACAACTGTTACATTCCAGAGCTCAAATTTGCATAACCCATTGCAAAAGATTTTGATTGAAGAAAATTGATAAGCAATGAATGGGGCCTGTGAGACAGAAAGACAGACAGACAGAGAAAGAGAGAGAGGAAGTTGCACAGAAATGTATTAAATCTGATATTTACATTCAAATAACAGTTACCAAACCTCACAACCCTGTAGAAAGGATTCTGTATGAATGTAGCCAAAGCAGCTACTTCTTCTTTCTTATTCCATCTCTATCAATATATGTTGTTTTGAAGTTCCACATAGCTTGAAATGTGCGTTTTAGTCAGTTTCCTTAATTTCCAAAGCCATTTCATTTACAAAATTGAATTGTTTAAAGTTTTAGATTTTTAATTTGTGTATATATTTGCAGTTCATCTTTCTAAATGTATTCAACGCATCACACAGTCCATTCCTCCACTCCTATAGATGGCTCTGTTTTCATCAGACATCCTGCACTACTCAACTCAATCTCACGTAATTTCATGATGACGAAAAGTAAATTAATCTATGGTTCATGATATCGTCATGAAAATGCAGCACTTTTTGTGATGGGAGCCAGAAACGCAGGATGACGGGGGTCTGTGGGAATTATGGTTAGGGTTACTGGAAGGGGTAGGGTTAGAAATAGAAAAAAAATAAATAAATAAAAAGTGTCACAAAAACATGAGTCATTTTGTGACAGGAGCACGAAAAAAAGACATGAGACTGGGCTAGTACTACACAAATGCCTACACAAAGTACCTTTGTTCAAAATGCAGGATTAATGCCGACAGCAAACCCAGCACCAGCAAGGGTAAAATGGGATGTTTTAACTAGGTTTCAAATGGAGTGAATGAAAACCAGACAGTCAAATGTAAGATTGTCTGAACACTGTTCTACGTGGACATTAACTATTTGAGCAACATAATCAACCTGTGGAACCATTTGTTGACCAAACACCTTTCATCTTGCTCTCCGGCTTCATACATTTCAACATTTCCAAGTTCCATCAATTCAATGTGATGGTCATTAAACATCTGTGTTGTATTTGATTCGTTCATTTTCCCAGTCACAGTCAATAAGCTGGTAAGCATAGACATCCATCCCTAAGGGCCCCTTCACACATAGTAAGAATGTGGCTGAATTGCGCACGAAGCAGGAATCGTATGCAATATTTGTAAAACCGGAGCTGCCTCCAACACCTCGTACGCCTGTTGCTACAACTGTTTGCGCACCCCAGCGGCTGAAAGAGAGACAGAGTGTGCCCATTCGATCCTTCTCGCAGCAGGTGTTGGCCAAATTCCAGGTGGCACACATGAACATCTAACACCGCTTGCTTGGCACTTAGAAAATGTGTGGCCATTAGCACTTTTAGCATGAAAATAGTGAGCAGATGATCACTTTCAAGCTGGCTGTGAAGTCTTTCTATAGACCGTGCTCCCACGAGTGTGGTGTTCTAAAACAGCAACACATGTGGCGTGCCAGAGTGTTGCGCCCCCCTCCCCCCCACAACACATGTGCCGTGTGTGTGAATAACTAAGTAGCAGTAAAAACAACTAAAAAGAAATGATCACATAACAGAGTGCGACAGTTTGGTGTGTGTGCTGAACTGACAGGGCGACCCCTGTCAGTTCAGCACACACACCAACAGCAGCTGTTGAGATCTCTGGTTCTGCACGTCA
Organism: Thalassophryne amazonica; assembly: GCF_902500255.1. Classification (NCBI taxonomy): domain Eukaryota; kingdom Metazoa; phylum Chordata; class Actinopteri; order Batrachoidiformes; family Batrachoididae; genus Thalassophryne; species Thalassophryne amazonica. Next base: position 72,545,539 of record NC_047108.1, read on the forward strand.
CAGCTGGGAACACGTACTGTGTTTGTACAACATGAACTTACAACTGTCCACTGTGATGCGCGTGTATCTGCTTGCTGTCCTAATGTGGACATACATAAAAACATATATCACTGTTGCAATGGGCTGCAGCGACTGAGTGCATGGCGCGCACATTGACAGGCTGACACAGGTTAAAGGACTGTCAGATCATACACACAGTGGGCGATCTGAATGTCACATCACCCACGTAAGCTCTGTTCCACAGATCGCGGTGTCTGTCCTGTGGCACACTGTTCACAGGACACACCAGGCCAGTAGATGTGGACATGATAAGAGTGCATTGCTCCATTCATGTCATTTCATGACTGTACGTCTGTGACCATGGGTCATCTACAGAGGAACAGATGGTTCATACTTGTATTGCTCACTCGATAAGAGGGATTCAATAAAATGTGGTGTTTTTGTGGTGTGTGGTTTTATTATTTTTTAAATACGTCTATCTCCTTGTTGATTTCAGGCATTTTTCCGCACCTTTTATAGGACAGTGATGGTAGCGCAGATAGTAAAGTTTCTGGCTGGTAATCAGAGCTCTTGTAAATCGCAGGTTTGAATCCCGTGGGTTGCATGTATTTCTTTTCACAGCAGCAGTGCGATATGGTTACACATGCTCCAGCTGCTTGCACGGTGTTCCCGCTGTGATGGTTTCATGCACAATCGTTCAAGCCTGCCCGACCACTTGTCCCTCCCAACGTTGGCTCAATGTTTTCGTGGTTCGCTCATACAAGCTGTTTCCCTGTTTTTTGCCCTGATTTGTACTTATTCATATTATGTGTCAAGCGGCCTTAACAGCTGGCAGTGTTAACTGCTTTAAAGTCCGGTGCCCACACCACAGCTGTCCTGTTGAGCTTGCTAACCCAACATCACTTCCTCTCCAAGCCTTCATGATAACAATATTGCGAAATTGATTGAATAAACTTGTGTCCTTTCTCATAGATGCGAAAAAAAATTGTGGATGTCGTCAAGTGTAAACAAGGGGAGTGAAAATTTGGCTGACTGGGAATAAAAGCAAAAATTTACGAAGCAGTGCATTCTGGGTCAAGTTTTAATAGATGTGTTAAGGAAAAATTCAGATTAAATTTATTTTTATTATGATGGAGTTGCTTTAATTGTATAACACAGTAAATTTATCTCTTGATATTTGAATTGGGACCATATGCACTCAATGCAGAGTGTATTCTACTCTACAAAATTCACATTGTGGTAGTGCTATGACAGTGCTGTTGTTTGTAACTACAAGGTTGTGGTTTCCAACTCAACGTGAGATTTTTGTCCTCAGTATTCCAATAAACAATACCTAAATAATTGCTTTTTAAAATTTGACCACTGCTGAAAAACTCTGATTTTGAACATGCACTGGCAGCTCCCAAAGATGTTTTTCCTGCATAAATTGTTTAATAGTGACGTCACTGAATTTTGAATAAAAGTGCAAAAATTCTTTTAAAGGTAAATTTCAACTTTGTACTACATGACAACCTACACACTTAAACATAAATACCATAACGTGAAGCAGATGAAAGTATAGGTCCCATCGTGGATGGCGTGGCAGTCGATCACGTAAGTTACTTCCCCGCTCATGGCCAGTCTCCATTGATAGCTGGGTGGACTGGGAGTATGCAGATGAAGTATCGTCTCCAAAGACAGAAATACTGGGAATAAAACCCAGTTCTACACATCAGTAGTCCATTTCTTATCCCAAAGAGCTCCCTGCTCTATGCCAACTACAGTAAAACTCCCCTAAACTGTCATCATATAAACCAGATACTCACACTAACAGGACAAAAGCAAAAGTCACAATGCTTTGTATGGTTTTCCATGTAAAAAACACCATATATACCGGGTTTTGTATAACAGATTTCCACTCACATCGGACAAAACGTCCCATCCTATTGCAATGTATTTCCATTAAAAACCTCTTGCATGTGCCAGACAAAGCAGTCTGGACATGCCCAGTAACAGCACTAACACTCGCTGATTTTAGGAATGTGGGAACCATATTTCCTTGATTAAAAGCCCAGCCATATTTTTTAAACTGTGCTCAGATCCGGCACCTAAATGAGGCAGACTTTTATTCAAGGCTGCCGATTATTAACAAAATGTCGCTTGCTGCCTGCACTGTAATATGTTGTTAAATTTCACACATATCCCTGGGTGTGCCTAACCAAAGAGAACCACTTTAGACCAGAGCCTTCTGCCTGGCTGCAAACCCTCCCTGGAGTCTGATGCGCACCTGCTTCAACGATGGAGACCGCAAAGGCTGTGATTTGTCATGTTTTTGTTTTTGCAATGTGCCGGCTGATTACATTTCAATCATGGATCAAATATGTTTGGCAGAAAAGTCCACAAATATAACCGACTTTACAACACAAACTCAGAAAAAGACAATCAAATGACCTGCAATACATGCAGGGAAATTGTAAGTACCGTATCGTTGGTTTGGAGGTCAATGATTACATAAGAAGTAGAGCTCGTTAAGGGACAAATTCATCCAGAAAAAAACTGCATTTCTGCAGCAAATTGCATAAAGACGCGACAGACAACTTTAAAAGGGTCACACGCCATTTGCTTGGTCACAGACTTACAGAGCTGGAGAAGCAGAAATCAGGCTACAGGATTTTAAGGTACTACTCTCCAGCGGACTTAGAAAAAAGAGTGGCTCGAAGTGGCTTTAATGCACATAATGCCCGGCACTTATTTAAGGCAGGCATTTATTTTTTCAGGCAAAGTTTTGACCCGGTCATTAAATGAGACAGGTCCCTATTCAAGGTCAGGCGTTCAATCAACGAAATATGCAACAGTAATTGGTGCTGAGGATAGTCCGTAGATCATTTGGCACCTCCTGACTATAACTAATCCATTATACATATAACGGATTTTGTCCATTTTATACATATAGCAGATTTTGCCCGTTTTATACATATATCAGATTTTGTCTGTTTTATACAGAAAGCAAATTTTGTCCTTTTTATAGATATAGCAGATTTTTTTCCGTTTGATAGATATAACAGATTTTGTCCATTTTATACATATAGGGAATTTTCTCCATTTTATAAGTATAGTGGATTTTGTCCCTTTTATACATACAATGGATTGTGTCCATTTTATACATATAGCAAATTTCAATTATAACACAAATTTTTCTGTTCCACCTGAATCCATTATATGCAGGCTTTACTGTACATACATGTTATTTTATATGAACTGGTGGAATGAACAGTTATTGTTTAAAAATCCTAATTGCATTTCTGATTCTAATTTTCTGATGCAAATGTGGAAAACCTGGATAAATTTACATTAACAACAAAAAATAAAGCAAGACAACAAACAACAAATTACAAAGTGACAGCAGAAATATTCTCCTTTACTCTTTCTGAATGGTGAACTGTCATCTGCTAATTTATCAGTTTCCCTGGGTTTTGGTTGCTGAATGTGGTTGTTTGACAAGGAAATTATCCATTTTATTTGTGCTGGCATGCCACAGCAAATGAGAAATTGAAAATAGTAAAAATAAAAACACACACACACAAAAACACACTTGCATAATATGAGTTGTATGAACATTCCCAGTGGCAGATCTACCTTCAGGGGTGTGTGTTGTGGGTGTGTGGTGGTGGTGGGGGGGGGGGGGGGGGGGGGGGGGCTTGGTGAAGGCACCCCCCTTCTCGTGGGGTCCAGTGCACATAGTCTTTTCCCTGCTTTGTAAGGCAATCTGCAAACCTAAATACTGACTCTCACATCATCATTTTTAATCCAAAAATTATATTGTAAATACAGGAAATCTAATTCTGCATGCAGCAGCATTCATCAATCAGCCTTTGCTTATGCAACAACTCTCCCATATTTTACAACTTTTGTCATAAGTGCACTGAAAACTGGGGGTTTAGCTGAAAACAAGATTTTTAATGGCAAATGTCAAGTTTTTGTTGAGATGGTGATGAAGCTATTGAAATTCTTGGGTGGAGGGAACTTCAGCCCCATGTAGTCCTGCCTTAGAGTTGCATTTTTAACACTATCAAGCGTGTGACATTTACTCAGAACATGTAAGAATTGCGTGAAATTGGGAATGTTAATATTATTTTACTTGGGGTTTTCCAGTATGTGAATCAATTCTCAAATCACTAACCTGTTTTCAATATCTGGCTCTGCCCTTGTGTGTGACAAAGAAAGAAGTGTGGCACCTGTCTTAGAAATACCTTTGCAGAATCATGATCACCAATAAAATTAATGGTGCAGTGAAACGGAACTGCTCTTTCTTAAGATGATGTCATAACATCAGTGTACTGTCACATTGAAAAACTGAATGACATTATGAGCAATTCAATGAGAGACCACTTCTTTCAACAGGCCCGACTTCTCACCGCAACCCCGCCCACCCAGTACCTCCCTGCATCCTTCTGTCGTGTCAATCACGTCTTGCTCCAGTCCATCACCCAATTTCTATCCCTTCATGTGATTTGTGGCTTCTGCTCTCTTTGAGATTGTTTAAAAAAAAAAAAAAAAAACAGAAGGACAGCACCACAATATAATCAATATATTTCCAAATAGCAGCTCAAGGTCCTGAAAATACCAGTACGACCAGTTACCTCATGATTCCACTACTTTTAGGCTGCTTGCTCCACATGACAGAATGACAGAATTAACAGCAACACGCAGCATCTTGTGATGTTCTGGAATGACACCAGTTTTAACTGGGACTAATCGTGCATCACTGCAAAGTGCTCCTTATGTGTTCTTTCTGCGTGCCATAAGGCGGCACACTGATCATTTAACACCGCTGGAGAACAGCACAGCTTGGAGGGAAAAAAAAAAAATCAGTCAACAAGCAGCACAACAGCTGTTTATTCGCTACTAAACACCAGCTTTATCTAAAATAGCGCACTAAAGCCTGCGCCATATGCCCGGAGACGCACGGGTAAGAAGGAACTGCACGCGCGCTATGAGTGAATGAGTGGGAGAGTTGGTGATGAGGGGTGCAGTGGAACACCTGAGACAACCGCAGTCGTTTGCATTTGTTGTAAAATCACTAAACACCGTTGTTTTTGCGGAGAACAGGACGGAGACGCAGTCATATTTACGCACAGCAACGTGTACCATTACGCATTTTTGGCGCAGACTTTTCTTGCAAATAAATAAATAAAATGAATAAATGAACCCCTGAAAAGATTTGGTCTGTCCTGCAATGCTCCATACCTGTTGGTGCGGTGTGGTCTTGTTGCGTTACTCCAGCAGGTCTCTCCTCATAGCCGCTCCGCTATCCGAGACGGAGGAGAGGTTCGCATCCCCCTCTCCGGCACCCCCAAACTGCTCCTCTCTGAGGCTGGGCTGGAACGGAAAAGTTAAACCATGACATCCACCACCAAACAGGCTGAGAGAGAAACGGTGGAAGACGTGACCTCCTGAAGAGAAACCAGTGCGCTGTTCCCGCGGTTACTCCGAGCTGAAGATCCTCTGAAAGTTCCGCTCTTCTCCTGCGCTTTTTTTTTTTCCTTCTTCTTCTTCTTACACAGCGTTTCAGAGAGGAAACTTACTTACTGCGCAGTGCTGACTGTACAGAAACATCTGCAATGTATATTTTGTTTTGCCCACATAAAAAATTTTAAATTTCTATCCTTTAAAAAAGTGAGGCGAGACAGAGGTGCGATGCGGTCTGGGAGTCACGCAGACTGTTGAGTGCGCTCCTTTCCGTCCTCCTGGAAAATGGAGAGGCTGCTCTGTCAACTGTGAGGTAGAGCAGCGCTCCCTAGTGGTGACATATACAAAAATAACAAGAGAGGTGTGGGCAATAAAATGTAAATGATACTGTAATGTGATGAAGGCCATATAGTCTACTTATTCATAATAGATGATGAATACTCATTTACAAAAACACTGTGAAAAGCCAGAATTAACTGCAAGTGCTCTGACGTCATACCTCCACCAAGACTGAAGTACATAATTCAACCACAGGTTTCGTAAAGAGAATTCTGAGGGAGAAGAAAAACATAGGAATCCCCTCATACTGTGCTTCCCTTGACATAATGAGAACACTGATTTGAATGTTGGCTTCTTCACTTACAGTGTCTTTTAAAAGTATTCGGCTCCTTGATACTTCACGCATCGAATTTTAATTTATTTATGCCGTTTCAAATACAAAAAGTAAATCAGGTTTCTCAATATAAAAAACTGTAAAATTAAAATTATCTTGAAAATGAACATGAACATTTTCCAAGTCACTGAATATATCTTGAACTTTATTTACTCAGTTATGAAGAAATACAAACAGTATGGCACTCTATGGTAAATGGTACAGCTTAATGATGAAGTGGAGCAGAGAAGGATATTCTTTCACCAAAACATCAAATCTAGGTTTGCATCCCAGATATACCTTCTGGCAATTTGTAGCTGACCTTTCAGGTCTTTTTAAGAACTTCATCATGAAGCTGTATAATTGGGGATACAAAATGCAAAACATGCACTATGCTCAATGTTTCCAAACACAGCCACAGAAGCCTGTAACTTCTTCTGGGTGTCTTGGTGGCTTTCCTCACTCTTTTCCTTCTTGCAGACTCACTGGGTTTTTGATAACTGTCTACTCCACACAGATTTACCATAGAGTGCCATACTGTTTGTATTTCTTCATATATGATGTAAATAAAGTCCAAAACATATTCAGTGACTTGGAAATGTTCATGTATCCATCCCCTGACTTGTCTGAAGAAAACTGGCTATAAAACTGGTTATTTACAGGTATTATACCAAAGGGGCTGATTACTTATGCATTCTATCTTGGCTTTATTTTTAATTAATTTATATCAAGTTGTAGAGATTTGGTTTGACTTTGAGTTTAAGGAAATAATTTTAGAAAGTTTGATATTGAGAACCGTGATTTACGTTTTATATTTTAAATGGCAAAAATACATTAAAATGCGTGAAATACCAAGGGGCCGAATACTTTTAGCCATGTATTGTTGTGAAAGTGTAGGAACACGGACCCACAACAGGGGGCGCAAATGAACGGACAATGGAGGAGTCGAATAACACTGCTTTTACTGTTGTGAAACAGGCACAACAAATACAACCGATTACAATATTGAAATGGAGTCCAATTACAACGGTGTCGTGTGGGCAGGCTTGACGATAGGAGACGTCTGTCCAAGTCGAACCGGAACCAACCCGATTTCCTCTGCCACCGAACCCCGGGAATACTGGAGCCGCCAAGTCCCGAATTCCCAGGTGGCCACTGCCTCCGCTCGTCGGATCCGGTACTGCTGGCAAGGAACAGAAACAGTCAGGTGTGGATGCGGCTGCACCCAGCAACACGGAGGGTGGAGAGTCCACCTCCACCTCTCGTCAACAACAATGTAGGAAGGTGAGTACTTATCCAAATGTTGTCTAGTAGTCAGCTGTCCTACAGATAATCAAACGAGAATACAATTAAAGTCACACGTATGTGCAGGCTGAGATGGTTACCTCTTTGGTAAGGCGATATCTCGACAAATGAGGTGGAGATGCCATCCTGTTGATATACCTCCTTGTTAATTGGGATCAGCTGTCTCCAGTGATGGGTGACAGCTGTCATCCTGGCTGCTCCTGTAAGGCGGCAGCGCCCTCCGGTGCCTGGAGCCCGCACTCCAGGCAGGGCGCCCTCTAGTGGCGGTGGGCCAGCAGTACCTCCTCTTCAGCGGCCCACACAACATGTATATTGTGTAAAATATCAAACTGAGCTAGAAAACTCTTTTTCCCGCATTCTATGAGCGTACAAACATCTCTTACTGAATGAACACCACAAACTTTTACAGCAGATCATAAAGGTTTTGTCATTTTGTTGTGTTCACTCCATCAGAAATAATTATGTTTGTATGCTCACATAATATATGAGTGAAAACATAGAGTTGTAGGTTTCAAGCCCAATTTGTTAACACCCACATACAGTGAAAAGCAGTCTGCTGGATTTATATGATTTAAAAATGTGCATCACCTGCACATGATCAGAATGTGTCCATGTAATTTTCTGATGTTTACACATTCTGATCATGTGCAGCTGATGTACATATTTAAATACGGTTTACTTTTTTCAGTGCAATATAAATTCAACCCCTTAAATTCATATTTTGATCAATAAAATCCAGATCGTTATACGGCTCTACACCAAATTAAATATGTTGTTGAAATGTCTCTGTTGTGGTAGACCCAGGAACTGACAGACATGGTCCAAAGTGCAGATACAACCTGGAGACAGAGAATGTTTTTTAGAGTTTATTTTGGGCAGGGTTGACTGGAGTGTTATGATAGCGGAGGACAGAAACAGCTCGGCAGAGCAAGCAGAGAAGTCAAATATGGGTGGACCGGGCGTGGCAGATCTGAAGCAGAGACAGAACAGGTAAGCAGGAGTTTCAGGAAGACAAACACCAAAAATCCAAAACATTAAAAAATCTTCAGTAATGAGGCCTAGATGTCAGCACCACAATGGGAGACTGAACAATCTGGCAGCATCTGAATGGCTGAGCTGCAGTTAAATCCTGCAGAGGCTTATGGTGCACTGACACTGATCCATGCAGTTGCACAACCTGTGTTGTGCAGGAGAGTAAACTCGTCTTTAACAGGTGCAGACTGAACATGAGAGGGGCGCTGGCACGTGAAATTGCACACAGAGAATTTTGAAATGTTCAAAAAATCCTTCCGAAATGTCATGCTATGTGGCACGATCTGCTCGCAAACATGACGTGCAGCTCAACAAGTGGAGTAGAAGAAGAAGTGAACAGAGCAAGTGGATGCGTCAGCGGCTCGCATCAGAGTGCAGCTTGTCTGAGCGATTATAATATGTTAAATGTATCATAAATATACTTTAACAGCTGCACACAAGAAGGAAAGAACACACAACTGTTTACCAAGCCATTACAATGTAAACATGACAAATAATTGCCTTTTTAGATGGCTCCAAATGCTTTCTCCAGCTTATTCAGCGTGCATGAGCAGCACTGCTGGAGCGGTCCTCTGTGATTCAGGAAGCGATTAGAGCCATTTTCAACAGACAAATTGCAGAGAAAATGATTAATCCGCTACAAAATAATTATTTTATATACGCATCGTTCAGCACAGAGCACATGGCAGGCAGTGGAACAAAGCACGGCATCCAGCTGAGATCACAGCGGGTGGGAACATTACGACGACATGCGTGCAAGTGTGTGCAGCTAGTGTCAGAATCCCCGCCCAGAAACACAGAGACAGACTGATACAAACATGACACACCAGGGAGGGAAAACAACAAGACACATAAGGGAAGGGGAAAGGCAAAAGCCTCAACCCTAACAGTCTCATAATGTGAACACACCAGTCAAAATGTTTGGACACGCTTACCCATTAAATTGAATTTGAAAGTGTGTCCTACTTTTGCCTGGCACTGTACCTGATGTTTTTCCATGCATTGATTACCAAGGAATCGAGTAAATCTTCTTATTTCACAATGTTAAAGAAAGTTTAAAAAAAAAGTTCCTGGATCTATTTCCTTAATCAGATCTGCTCCAACGGTTAAAGGATTCCTCCTTGGCCCATACCCAATCCAGCCAGCAAATATCCAGAAAATCAGTTCAGTAGTTTTTGTGTAATCCTGCTAAAAGAGAATAGCATTGAAAACATTCCCTCCAAATCAACTCAAAATTGTGATCAAGATACAAAATGCCCTGCTGAGGACAAGAATAGTTGTTTAAAGATAATATCTTTTAGTTTGACAAAAATGATTTATTTACTTACTTACTTTGTAATTTATTTGAAATATTTTCTGTTTCATTTTGAGCAGGAGACTGTTAAAGCGTTTTTATTTTATTTCATTTTATTTAATTTTTGTCTCTGCTGGAAGTAACTTTGATTAACTTTGTAACTTGAGTTACTTTAATACTTAAGTGAGTGTAAAGTGTTATTTATTATGGTTGGAACCATGACACTTTATTAACATAGAGTAAAGGTAAAGCTTTTTATTTATTGACAAAATGAACTATGCTTATTTACAAAAGGGCCCACTACACATGTCTCTTGACCTCCCCAGCACCCCAGTTCAGAGTTTGTACTGGTGGAGACAGTGCAACACTCAGCTTTGACAGTGCAATTTGGGAACACTGGCTGCCACACAAATTGGTATCAAGCCCAACATCTGATGCTGAAAAAGAAGCCAGTCTAGAAGTGCCAAATCTTGCAGTTCTTTGAATGGCCATTTGAGGCTGGCTCCAAAACAGAGTCACTCTCCATAAAAGCCCATGTTAAAATGTTGAACTTTACAGCAGAAATAAACATGTTTACCGCTTGGTACAAAACACTCCTCACTTTAAGCAATTTTCAGAAATTAGTTATGACGAACTGGGGGTGTGGTCACTTTGTGTGACAGCTAGCATGCCAGAGTCAGTACACTGCTAGCAGTGGATGCTAACTGCTGTGAATTCAACTCAGTCACATTGATTGTTTGTCCCTTCTGATCTTTTTTAAATACAAATATGTGAGATAATATGGATTGCTATACTGTAAATTGTGCTAACCAACTAAAGGTCCATAAACTAAGGGTCTGACAGTCTGACTGTCTGATTTGAACATCTTCTAGTCTCTTACATTACAAATAAAATAAAGGGTAAATGGACTGCATTTATATAGTGGTTTTCCATCTGCATCAGACACTCAAAGCGCTTTACAAATAATGCCTCACATTCACCCTGATGTCAGGGTGCTGCCATACAAGGCGCGCTGTACACACTGGGAGCAATAGGGGATTAAAGACCTTACCCAAGGGCCCTTAGTGATTTTCCAGTCAGGCTGGGATTTGACCCTAGGATCTTCTGGTCTCAAGCCCAACACTTAACCACTAGACCATCACCTCCCCCCAAGGTGGATGAGAAGTGATCATCAAATAATTGTCAAATAAAATATACAAATAAATATACAAATAACTGTATATTTTTGTCAAAATAACAAACAATAAGCAACAACTGATGAACAACTGGTGATTGAACAAGCTGCATATGTTTTCAGTCCTCTGATTTCATGTATCCTTTTTAATGCTTCTTTGGAGGTTTAAGCATACTTGTTCACCCAATCTGTCTAGCTTTCTTTGTTTTTGTTGTTGTTGTTTGGTTGTTTACTTTTTCGCTTCTGGGTAATTCCCTTTGGCAAAGACTGCAAAAATACTGCTTATATAAAGTGTCTCACAGACATACTGAACCGGTCTGAAACACTCCCTGTGTACTTGATGAGCTGACAGCAGGACAGCCCTAACCCTCCAACACTTAGCAGGAACATGCTGTGAGTCCATTACAGTGGCCTCTGGAATTGGACCAAAGACTCCAGTCAGAGCACGGGAGAAGATTCATGCGTTTATGCGCATACCAGTTGCTGCACAAACACGAAAACTGCAGACAGACACAGTCTTTCAAATTTGGGGAACCTGATAGTCCAGTGCAGGTCTGCTTATCGGCAATCACCAAAAGCACGTATCGCGTCCAATGAGTTGGACTTGCACTTGTCACTAAACAGTGTGTGTGCATGTACGAGGAGCATGCTGTGTTTTTCTTCTGTATGGGGAGCACAGCATGGAGTAGCTGCAAGAGCTGCGCTCTGTAATGAAACAGAAAACCACCTGCTTTTGACATTTATGTGACGCACCCGTGGAGCTGTATATAAGAACTAGAGAGGGCAGTAGCACTGAGCCATGTGCCGACAAGGAGGCATGATCACCATTTTAATTCCAGGCAAGTTAGTGATGTGCATGCATAGAAGTTCAAGAAACGGGTGGAATATGCCGGAAAGCTGCGCATGTTGGCAAAACCACAAATGGAGGAACAAGGGAGACAATATTTCCTTCCATAAGTAAGTGGTTTTGATTATTCTTGTCACTTTGTCTGTGATATTCGGATGATAAACAGCTGTATGTCTCCTGCCGTGTCGCCCGATGACACGGACCATTACCTCTTCACTTATGTCTAGTTGATATTTTCCACTGCTAGACCGATGTCTAGTTAAAATACTTGTCGTTAGTGATTAAAATTGTTCGACAAGACTGGGGATTTTTTTTTTAATTTGCACCTTAAAATAATGAGATTAAAATGACCCGCGCCGTGCCACTCATAGAGATGCCCGCACATAGAGATATGTACCCACACCACTGACATCATGAATGAACCTCAGTCAATAAAGGATAATTGTGTAAAAATATAATTTTATATATATATATATATATATAAATGTATTGTAATGGTTTTAGGAGTCACGCTACGTTGAACACAGCAGCAGCTCAGCCTAGCAGCGTAGCTTAACAGCGCAGATCCGTGTAACTTTAAACACTAATATCTGGGAATGTGTGAGTGTCAGAGTAAGTTGAATACTTCCTGACATAATTTAATGTAATTTAATTTTACTGGCTCGATATCCAGGTCAAAATGGCATTTTAACATGTAATTCGCGAGCATTTTGTTCAGTCGCCAATCTCCATTGAAAATGCATTATCATCCGGGTACTTCATCAATATTTTGCCCGGTTAGGAGACATCATGTCGCTGTCCATAAAGGGACGTTTTCGTTTAGTGTGCAGCAATGGGACTGCGCTCTCTAGTACTCATATACAGCTCAATGGATGCACCACAGAACAAGAAGCACAGTAAGTACAACAAACTGTGCACCTCACCGCATTTCACAATGGCTGTGCTGCGCTAACACCCTTCACGAAAAATAATCAACGAATTGAAGTTCACGGTTCAGTAAATCTTAAGAGAAATGCTGTAGACAAACAAAAATTACTTGAAGGCAGACAATGAGCTACAGCCTCATTTTTATCCAAATGAGCCGATAAGAAAAATAACATTGACCTGAATGTGCAGGAGGACATGAGATAAATACATAGGGACGTCTACAAAGTGCAAAAATATTCAATAAATGGTATATAAATAATGAATAAATATTTATGAGTTCAATGGTACAAATATTTCATGAGGTGAAAGCTGGAACAAACATTAAACGTGGCAAAGTCGAGTTGAATGGTTTGTTCCATTGAAAGAATGTAAAAACATTCATTATGTGTTTTATATAACGGCAAAAATAGATCCTTGTCATTTGATATTTTATTAAATTATAAAAAACAGAAAAAGGACTTACATTTTGGTGTTCCACTGCTGCTAGAGGCCCAGTCCCACAAATTAATTGCGCATGAATTGAGTACACAAATTACGGGCGCTCGTTGTCATCCACAACAAAATTGGCCAAAAATGACAAATGTCCCAGGATGAACTAGAGATATATTAATAATGTATAGCGAATATATGACGAACAATCACGGTTGTATAACACATGTATTGAGGAAACGGATCAGACACATTGTGATTATCACAGCAGTATTATGGATGTATTGTTAATGCAATGCAGATGCCGCGCATGTGCAACACGTGTGCGGCATCTGCATTGCGGTCATAAAAGAAGCCCCTTTCAGCAGCACTATTCCAGCCAACACCACAGCCTCTGGAGCAATAGCTGGACTCGGACAAGCTGATCACAGAGTTGTTGTTCATGTTGTTATGCGAGGGTTAACTGTTCATGAGTTTAGGGAGTGGGGGGTGCTCGGGGTTGTAAGACGTTTTTTTTTTTTTTTTTCAAAAAGAGAGATTTCAGCGTGAGTTGCAGCTAAACAGCAACTCTTCCTTTTGTTGGTGTTAAATAAAACACCTGACAGAGAACCGAGGTCCACAGCTGGGGATTTACAGTATGTTGTTGGATTGCAGCAGCTATTACGTCTTTGGGGATCTCCACAGTTGGACTGGCACTGACTGGCAGGTATGTCGATTTCTGCCTCATATAGTACTTTGGGTTTACGTGACATGTTTGTTATGCATTCGCAGATTATCAGCAAATCAGCTGCAAAGCAGACGTAATACAAATGCTTTATCTGTGGCCAATCTGTATGCATTCGCTACAACTTATTTCAGTTTGTGATGTGGACATGATAGGCACACAATATATCTGTTTAACACACTGTCCCAGTCCGCTGCCAAGCCGCAAATCAGGATATCTGCTGGGTATCAGCGCCTAACGGCGGATATACAGCACAAAGCGTCAGTATGTATTGAGTATGTATTGAGTATGTAAGGCGGATGTCATCCGCAACCAAAATTTTGTGCAGCTCCAAAATCCTGGCAATGGAAAAATGTGCCTCTGCGGATAATTGCAGACGTGCACGGGTGTCGGCCGACTCATACAAGCATGTTTCACAGATAGGTGCAGATGTTTGGCGAATATGAGCCAATTTTGTGCGCAATCCATACGCAAATCTTCCTAAACGCCAGTGGGAGCAGGCCTTAAAGTCCAAGGTGTGATGTGTAGTCCAGTGATGCTGTACACTGACTTCGGACTTCCATAAAAAAAAGAAAAAAAAGACTTTGTGTAGTTTGTCAGTCCAGCCAAAAATCACGTGAGGTTTTCATGTGAACAGTTCTTCATGCATCCAGATGGCTTACAGCAGAGTGAATTGTGTGTGTGTGTGTGTGTGTGTGTGTGTGTTACAAGAATTAGCAGTGTCAGTTAGCTCAATCAAATCATCATCTCAGTAGAGTCGTCCCCTGCGTGCGTGCACACACACACACGCTCCCGGGTCAGCACTTATGCATGCATGTACTACCAAAAAAAGACTGTGTACATCTTCAAAATCATATCAGAAATGAGTCCAGCTTTTCATTCCTTCTTCCTGCTAACAGCCTCCAGACAGCACAGTGAATTTGTTTTGTGTGTGTCAACTTATTTATATTAGTACATACTGACTATCCTCTGCTACATTCAAAACTGCATTGACAATTGCACTGTTATCAAACACTTAGAAGCCCTGGGTGACAAATGGGATCAGAATCCCCCTCAGGGACTGTTACAACACCTTTGGGTCCATCATACAGTGCTGCTAGAGTCACATTGAAGAAAGCCATCAAGAAAATAAAAAATCAGAATCAAATTTATTGCAAAGTAAGTTCGCACATACAAGGAATTTGATCTGGCGTTATTGGCGCATAAACAATTAGAAAAAGAAAATGAAAACACTTCTGTAAGAGGTAAAAGAGTCAAATAGGCAACATTATATTCACTGTTAAATAAATATAACGTAATGAAATGGGACTGTGCCAAAACAGGTGATGGGAGTACAGATGTACAGTACCTTTCAGTGCTGGGATGACCAATCTGTACTTTGTGGTGGTGGGGATGGTGTAAGTAAGTGGAGATCTGTGGCATTGTTGTGAGCTTATCTGTGAAAGCAACCTTCAAATGAAAGCAATTATTTATAACTCATTAAGTGATTACTTACATGGTCATTATGAAATGTTTCAAGAGGCTGTTCCTGCAATACATTTAACCCAGTCTCCCATCCAGCTTTGACCCATACTACTTTGCCAACTGAGCAAATAGAGCTATAGAAGATGTCATCGCCACTGCTCTCTCCAATGCACTAGCTTACCCTGAGCACCACGGGGAACTAGGTGAGGATGCTTTTCAGTTTTAACAGTTTTTAACAGTCAAGCTTGGCAGATTTGACATTAACTTACTGATTCAGGACTTTCTTAGTTCACCTGTCACTGATTAAGGACTTTTCAAAAAACTGGCCCATTGGTGTAAGATTAGGCCTCGACTTCTATTCCACCATTACATTACAGGCTCCTCTCCTGTGGAACCAGCTCCCAATTCAGATCAGGGAGACAGACACCCTCTCTACTTTTAAGATTAGGCTTAAAACTTTCCTTTTTGCAAAAGCTTATAGTTAGGGCTGGATCAGGTGACCCTGAACCATCCCTTAGTTATGCTGCTATAGACGTAGACTGCTGGGGGGTTCCCATGATGCACTGTTTCTTTCTCTTTTTGCTCTGTATGCACCACTCTGCATTTAATCATTAGTGATCGATCTCTGCTCCCCTCCACAGCATGTCTTTTTCCTGGTTCTCTCCCTCAGCCACAACCAGTCCCAGCAGAAGACTGCCCCTCCCTGAGCCTGGTTCTGCTGGAGGTTTCTTCCTGTTAAAAGGGAGTTTTTCCTTCCCACTGTAGCCAAGTGCTTGCTCACAGGGGGTCGTTTTGACCGTTGGGGTTTTACATAATTATTGTATGGCCTTGCCTTACAATATAAAGCGCCTTGGGGCAACTGTTTGTTGTGATTTGGCGCTATATAAAAAAATTGATTGATTGATTGATTGATTTACTGGCGCCCCACAGGGGTTTGTGTTAAGTCCCCTTCTCTATGCCCTCCATACTCATGACTGTGTCCTCACAAATCCAGGCAACACATAATCAAATTTATTATCATCAAGGATGGACTTATCATGGGAGATGAGCCAGCCTGCAGGGAGGATAACCAAAGACTAATAGCATGGTTTTTAGAGAACAATTTCATCCTGAAGCACTCACAAACAAAGCAACTCATAATCAGCTTCAGGAGGAACAGTGCAGTCCCCAGTACACTGTACATCAACAAGGTACTTTCTGTTTTCAAGTTCCTGACTACACGAGCCTCTGAGGATCTCTACCAGACTAACAACAACACTACTATAGTAAAGAAGGCACAGAGAGGATAGCCCTTCTGAGAGTTATCAATACCAGCCAGAAAATCATTGTCTGCTGACTGGCATCTCTGGAGGATGAATTTATCTTGTGCTGCCTTAGTAGAGCATCCAACATTGTGAAAGACCCATCCTGCCCTGCAAATTATTTGTTTGACCCATGATCCTCTGGGTGATGCTTCCGGTCCAACATATCACAGTCAAACATACTGAAGTAGCTTCTACTCAAGAGCCAGAATGGAACACTATCAAATCCACACACAACTTTTTTGGGGTGTGTGTAACTACCAACAGTATAATAATTGCAATTATATTTATTTAACCGTGCACATTTCAATTGGACATTTGTATGTATAAATTCTCAACTGCAGTACTTTGGGCTGCTGCACTTCAGAAATATCACATCTGCTAACAATAAGCTATCATATAATTTTATACCTGTTGTTTTAACGGTTCCAACAGGCACATAAGTTAATATTTAATTAATATATCTTGTATTTTGAATTACTTCAGTTTGAAGTCCTGTTTTAAACTGTTTTCGTTATATTGTTCTTTGGGAATCAAAGGAGTCTATCAGTCTAACTCTCTAGTATGCTATGCTCAAGGATGGAGCTTGATGTTGCCCCTCTCCTAAGAATTCTAGTAGCCCCACCAGAAAATTGACATTTGTCATTAAAATTCTATGTTTTCAGGGTCAGTTTCTCTGAGATTAATCCAGTTCTATAGTGTCTTCAGTTTCCATATGCCACCCATGAGACTTCATGCACAGCATCAGTATCAACTGGGCAAGTTCATGCCACACATATAAAAGTTTTTTTCCTATTTTTTATTTATTTATTTTTTGTTTGCTTTGGAATTTGGTAGCATGATTAATACAACCCCAATTCCAAAGAAGTTGGGACGTTGTGTAAAATGTAAATAAAAACAGAATACAATGATTTGCAAATCCTCTTCAACCTATATTCAATTGAATACACCACAAAGACAAGATATTTAATGTTCAAATTGATAAACTTTATTGTTTTTCAGCAAAATTTGCTCATTTTGAAATGGATGCCTGCAACACGTTTAAAAAAAGCTGGGACAGAAGGGAATGTTTCCCACTGTGTTACATCACCTTTCCTACTGTTACGTGCCACAGTCTAGGGCACTGGCAATGCAACTGACAGATACAAAAAAAAATGAAAAGAAGGCATGAGTGGAAGGTGCTCAAAAAAGGATAACACTTTATTATTAACAAAACATAACAGAAGAAAAGAAAATACGACAAAAGGTTAAAAACATGCTGCAGCAAAAGTAAAACCCAGACGCCCTGGGGCATATGGCACGCTGGACTTTTATACTCCCAGATGGGCATCAGCTGGCAGGTGCTACTGATCAGCTGGGCGGATCTGAGATGTGGAGGCAAGGCAAAAAATCAAAATGCGTAACACCTCCCCCCGTAAAAGCCGAGCCTACACTCTCCACAATAAAAGTTACAACAACACCCTGTCCTAAGGCCTCAACCATGCCAAAAGGATATAGATGCCCACCACTCACAACAAAGTGGTGATGGTGGTCTTCAGTCTCGCGACAGAGCATCAGCTACAATGTTATCCTTGCCGCATTTTAAAAACCGACTCTGCTTCCAACTTTCTCAACTCCACTTCTCTAGTGGTGGCAGCTTCTACCTCAATGCGCTTCAACTCTAGTTCACGTTGGAGCTGAAACTCTCGTTCTTTTTCCTCTCTTTCTCTTTTAAGACGTGACATACGCATGTTCACATGCACATCACGAGCAGAAGTTTCCGCACCAACTCCCCCAGGAGAAGGACTAAACTTATCCTGCACCTCAGACACACCCGCGCCTGAGCTCACCTGCGGCAGCGGTGCGCTATCCTGACCGAGACGCACCGGGGATGCCACCACTCCCCCCGCAGTCACTTCAACACCCACGGAATCATCACACTCCGCCAAAACAAAAACTCCTCTGCTCACCAACACGGACAGCACAGCTTCCCTCACCTCACTCACACGCAAACCAGAGGAGATGGGAACGTCATAATGCTGGGCGATTTCAAGCAAATCACACTTTCTACAGGTGTTAAACACAGAAATTGACGGTTGTGCCACAAACTCCTCCAAATTAAACATAGTCATCACTCACCAAACCACAAAACCGTCTCCAAACAAGCCACAGCTAATCACTACACAGCTGATCCCACTCACAGCCGATTACACACACAGCTGACTCACCAAAACGCTGCGTGCAAAACCACGAAGTCATCCAATCACGCGGACCCGCGCTCCACTCACACAGGGCCACAAAAGACAAAAACAGCACACTATAACCACTCAGCAGCCCACACAATTATAAAGGAATCCCAGAACCCCAGAAAAAGAAAAAAAAACCTAATCTATCTTCTGGAGCTTGCCGGGCTCGAGGCCACTGTGAAGCCCCCGCCAGTGAATACACACTGCCCAGGATTCGCCCCAAAAATAACAAACTAAAACAAAAAACGAGCGCCCTGTTGTGTGGGCCGCTGAAGAGGAGGTACTGCTCGCTCACTACCAAAGGACGCCCTGCCTGAAGTGCGGGCTTCAGGCACGAGAGGGCGCTGCCGCCTCACAGGAACAGCCGGGAGTGACAGCTGTCACTCATCAACTACGACAGCTGTCACCAATCACCAGGTCATCACCCACACTACAAAAGCCGGACGACATCTCCACCTCGTCGCCGAGATATCGTCTACCTACGAGGTAAAATTCTCAGCCATATTGTGCCGAACGCACGTAATCTGTGTTTGAAACTTTTGCAGACTTCCTGTTGATTACTCTCAGCCGGAGCTGGGGTTTGTGGATTGTGGAGGAGTCAACGCTCTTCACTCCTCACACCAAACCTGATAAGTACTTCTTCAGGCTCTGCACATACTGTGTACTTGTTTCGAAGGTGGAGGTGTCTTTCCCACCTTAACAGAAACCATTGTTCTAAGCTGACTGTTTACTGGGTGTGTTTTCACACATTCATTATATCTGTTCCTCTGCTTCCTGCCAGCAGTACCAGATCCGACAGTCGGAGACGGTGACCACCTGGGGACTCAGGACTTGGCGGCTCCAGTATCCTTCGGGTTCGGTGGCGGTGGAAATCGTGTGGAATCCGGTTCTTCTCGGGATGGACGTCTCCTATCCTCGAGCCTGCCCACACGTCACCTTGTATATTTTGATTGTAATCCAAATTCTGTGTTTGTCTGTATTCTCGTTGTGCACGTTTCACAACAGTAAAGTGTTGTATTTTGGCTCATCTATTGTCCGTTCATTTACGACCCCTGTTGCGGGTCCGTGTCATTACACTTTCCCAACAGGATATCTCGGCCAATCGTCATGGATTTTTTCCTGTTTTTTTCCCTCAGCCCCAACCAGTCTCAGCAGAAGACTGCCCCTCCCTGAGCCTGGTTCTGCTGGAGGTTTATTCCTGTTAAAAGGGAGTTTTTCCTTCCCACTGTTGCCAAGTGCTTGCTCATAGGGGGTCGTTTTGACCGTTGGGGTTTTTCATAATTATTGTATGGCCTTGCCTTACAATATGGAGCGCCTTGGGGCAACTGTTTGTTGTGATTTGGCGCTATATAAGAAAAAAGTTGATTGATTGAGTTGATTGATTCCGAGGGGTGGCAACTATCGAGTGAACAACCAATGGAAGAGCAGGGAGCACAGGCATCAGCAGGAGGCGTGGTGGGTGAGTTGCAGCAAATCCTCACTGCCTTCACTGCTCGATTAGATTTCATGACCGAGCAGAATGTAATACTCAATCGCAGGATGGAGGCTCTCAACGCGCAGGTGGAAGCGCGCGCACAGGGCGCAGCTGCAGCTTCTCCTTCTGCTGTCCTGGTGCCGAATACAGACGCTCCTTTGGTCATTCAACGAACCCCCCCACCATCCCCTGAAGCATTCATAAGCCCCCCGGAACCGTACGGGGGCTGTGTGGAGACGTGCGCAGACTTTTTAATGCAGTGTTCGCTCGTCTTTGCAGAGCGTCCCGTGATGTACGCGTCAGACTCCAGTCGGGTGGCTTATGTAATTAATTTGCTTCGCGGTGAGGCACGCGCCTGGGCTACGGCGCTGTGGGAACAGAACTCACGGCTCCTATTGTCGTATTCTGGGTTTGTGAGGGAGTTCAGAACAGTATTTGATCACCCAAACAGAGGCGAGACTGCTTCAACAGCGCTGCTGTCAATGAGACAGGGGCGTCGGAGTGCAGCTGAGTATGCGGTCAACTTCCGCATCATGGCTGCGAGGTCCGGCTGGAATACCGCTGCACTCCGCGCCGCCTTCATAAACGGACTGTCGTCAGTCCTGAAGGAGCATCTGGTGGCTAAGGATGAGCCGCGGGATTTAGATGGGCTTATTGATCTGGTCATACGATTAGACAATCGGCTAGAGGAACGCCGTCGGGAGCGAGTCGAAGGACGTGGCCGGGTACGCGCCGTCCCTTTCACTTCCGGGTCTGAAAAGGTTCCGCCCTCCCCACGCTCCACTGCCTCAGCGCTCCGTGTGGCAACAGCTCCCCCTGCTGACGATGCTATGGACACGAGCAGGGCTAAAGTCAGAGCTACTAACAGACAAAGGAGACTGGCCCGCGTGGAGTGCTTTATCTGCAGCTCAAGCGAGCATCAGCAGAGAGACTGCCCCCAAATGGTTAAACACCAACGCCCGCTCTTAGAAACTGGGCTAAGGGTGGGTCAAGAAATTCACGTGGGACAAACCCGTCTTTCTGCATGACTCCCAGTTACGATCCTGAGTGGGGATCTAACCCTTCAGGCCCCTGCACTGGTGGACACGGGGTCAGAAGGGAATCTGCTGGACAGCAGATGGGCAAGGGAGGTTGGGCTCCCTCTGGTGGCGCTTCCTTCCCCATTGAAGGTGCGGGCACTAGATGGCACCCTTCTTCCCTTAATTACACACAAGACACTACCAGTTACTCTGGTGGTGTCTGGGAATCATCGGGAGGAGATTGAGTTTTATGTGACTCCTTCTACCTCCCGCGTGATTTTGGGCTTCCCATGGATGATTAAACACAATCCCCGGATTGATTGGCCGTCTGGGGTTGTGGCTCAGTGGAGCGAAATCTGTCACCGGGAATGTCTAGGATCTTCGGTTCCGCCCGGTTTGACCGCTAACGAGGAGGTTAAAGTCCCCCCCAATCTTGCGGCGGTGCCTGAGGAGTACCACGATCTCGCTGACATCTTCAGCAAAGATCTGGCACTTACTCTTCCCCCACACCGTCCGTACGATTGCGCCATTGATCTGATCCCGGGTGTTGAGTACCCGTACAGCCGGCTGTACAACCTCTCACGTCCGGAACGCGAATCAATGGAGACTTACATCCGGGACTCGTTAGCTGCTGGGCTGATCCGGAACTCCACCTCCCCGATGGGTGCAGGTTTCTTTTTTGTGGGCAAGAAAGACGGCGGCCTCCGTCCATGCATTGACTACATGGGACTGAACGAGATCACGGTTCGCAACCGGTACCCTCTACCCCTGTTAGATTCGGTGTTCACGCCCCTGCATGGAGCCCAAATATTCACAAAACTCGATCTTAGGAATGCGTACCACCTGGTTCGGATCCGGAAGGGAGACGAGTGGAAGATGACATTTAACACCCCATTAGGTCACTTTGAGTACCTGGTCATGCCGTTCAGCCTCACCAACACCCCCGCGATGTTTCAGGCTTTGGTAAATGACGTCTTGCGGGACTTCCTGCACCGATTTGTCTTCGTATACCTAGACGATATTCTCATCTTTTTCCCGGATCCTGAGACCCATGTCCAGCATGTACGTCAGGTCCTGCAGCGGTTGTTGGAGAACCGGCTGTTTGTGAAGGGCGAGAAGTGCGAGTTCCACCGCACTTCTTTTTCCTTCCTGGGGTTCATAATCTCCTCCAACTCCGTCGCCCCTGATCCGGCCAAGGTTGCGGCGGTGAGAGATTGGCCCCAACCGACAAGCCGTAGGAAGCTGCAACAGTTCCTCGGCTTTGCGAATTTCTACAGGAGGTTCATTAAGGGCTACAGTCAGGTAGTTAGCCCCCTGACAGCTCTGACCTCCTCCAAAGTACCATTTACCTGGTCGGATCGGTGCGAGGCCGCGTTTATGGAGTTGAAACGCCGGTTTTCGACTGCACCAGTTCTGGTGCAGCCTGATCCTAGCCGCCAGTTTGTGGTAGAAGTGGATGCCTCGGACTCAGGGATAGGAGCCGTGCTGTCCCAGAGCGGGGAGTCCGATCAGATTCTCCATCCTTGTGCCTATTTTTCACGCAGGTTGACCCCAGCTGAGCGGAACTATGACATGGGCAATCGGGAACTCCTCGCGGTGAAAGAGGCTCTTGAGGAGTGGAGACATCTGTTAGAGGGAGCCGCAGTACCATTTACGGTTTTCACGGGCCACCGGAACCTGGAGTATATCAGGACCGCCAAGCGGCTGAACCCCAGGCAAGTCCGCTGGTCATTGTTCTTCGGGCATTTTGACTTCCGGATCACCTACCACCCCAGGACCAAGAACCAAAGATCGGATGCACTTTCCCGGGTTCACGAAGTCAAAGTCAAAACTGAGCTGTCGGATCCGCCGGAATCCATCCTACCTGAGTCCACTATCGTGGCCACCCTCACCTGGGACGTGGAGAAGACCGTCCGGGAGACCCTGGCACGGAACCCGGACCCAGGTAACGAACCGAAGAACCACCTCTACATTCCACCAGAGGCCAGAGCTGCTGTCCTGGACTTCTGTCACGGTTCCAAACTCTCCTGTCATCCAGGGGTGCGAAGGACCGCGGCAGTGGTCCGGCAGCGCTTCTGGTGGGCGTCCATGGAAGCCGACGTCTGGGACTATGTCCAGGCCTGTACCACCTGCGCCAGGGGTAAAGCTGACACAGGGACTCCTCCAGCCGTTACCTGTGCCCCATCGCCCCTGGTCCCACATCGGCCTGGACTTCGTCATGGGCCTCCCGCCGTCCCGGGACATGACTACCATCCTCACGATAGTGGACCGGTTCTCCAAGGCGGCCCACTTCGTGGCCCTCCCGAAGCTCCCTACAGCCCAGGAGACAGCAGACCTCCTGGTCCACCACGTCGTGCGTCTGCATGGGATACCTGCGGACATCGTCTCGGATTGAGGTCCCCAGTTCTCCTCTCAAGTCTGGCGGAGTTTCTGCAGGGAACTGGGGCCACCGTGAGCCTCTTGTTCGGGTATCACCCGCAGACCAACGGACAGGCAGAACGGGCCAACCAAGAACTGGAGCAAACCCTGCGCTGTGTGATGTCCGTGCACCCGACGGCCTGGAGTGAACATCTGGCCTGGATCGAGTACGCCCATAACAGCCAGGTGTCCTCTGCCACTGGCCTCTCCCCATTTGAGGTGTGTCTGGGGTACCAGCCCCCATTGTTTCCCATGGTGGAGGGAGAGGTCGGTGTGCCCTCGGTCCAGGCACACCTGCGGAGATGCCGTCGGGTGTGGCGCACCACCCGTTCTGCTTTGTTGAAAGCCTGGATGAGGGCCAAAGCCCATGCAGATCGCCGGCGTTCCCCGGCTCCTGCATACCAGCCCGGGCAGGAGGTATGGCTTTCCACGAAAGACGTTCCTCTACAAGTGGACTCCCTGAAACTCAAAGACAGGTACATTGGACCATTTAAGATCCTCAAAGTCATCAGTCCTGCCGCAGTGAAGCTCCAGCTCCCAGCTTCACTGCGGATCCACCCAGTTGTTCATGTCTCCAGAGTGAAACCATATCACACCTCACCCCTCTGTGCTCCCGGACCGGCGCCGCCTCCTGCCCGGATCATCGACGGGGAGCCGGCTTGGACTGTGTGTCGGCTCCTGGACGTCCAACGGAAGGGCCAGGGTTTCCAGTACTTGGTGGACTGAGAGGGTTATGGACCTGAAGAATGCTCCTGGGTGAAGAGGAGCTTCATCCTGGACCCGGCCCTCCTGGCCGATTTCTACCATCGCCATCACGACAAGCCTGGTCGGGAGCCAGGAGGCGCCCGTTGAGGGGGTGTCCTGTTGTGTGGGCCGCTGAAGAGGAGGTACTGCTGGCTCACTACCAAAGGGCGCCCTGCCTGAAGTGCGGGCTTCAGGCACGAGAGGGCGCTGCCACCTCACAGGAACAGCCGGGAGTGACAGCTGTCACTCATCAACTACGACAGCTGTCACCAATCACTAGGTCATCACCCACACTACAAAAGCCGGACGACATCTCCACCTCGTCGCCGAGATATCGTCTACCTACGAGATAAAACTCTCAGCCGTATTGTGCCGAACGCACGTAATCTGTGTTTGAAACTTTTGCAGACTTCCTGTTAATTACTCTCAGCCGGAGCTGGGGTTTGTGGATTGTGGAGGAGTCGACGCTCTTCACTCCTCACACCAAACCTGATAAGTACTTCTTCAGGCTCTGCACGTACTGTGTACTTGTTTCAAAGGTGGAGGTGTTTTTCCCACCTGAACAGAAACCATTGTTCTAAGCTGACTGTTTACTGGGTGTGTTTTCACACACTCATTATATCTGTTCCTCTGCTTCCTGCCAGCAGTACCAGATCCGACAGTCGGAGACGGTGACCACCTGGGGACTCAGGACTTGGCGGCTCCAGTATCCTTCGGGTTCGGTGGCGGTGGAAATCGTGTGGAATCCGGTTCTTCTCGGGATGGACGTCTCCTATCCTCGAGCCTGCCCACACGTCACCTTGTATATTTTGATTGTAATCCAAATTCTGTTTGTCTGTATTCTCATTGTGCACGTTTCACAACAGTAAAGTGTTGTATTTTGGCTCATCTATTGTCCGTTCATTTACGCCCCCTGTTGTGTGTCCATGTCATTACACTTTCCCAACATGCCCGATGGAATGTTGAACAAAAATCCACCAAGCTGGACACCCCCTAGTCTAAACTGTGATTCACAGCAAAAAACAAATCGACAAAAGCACAAACATGCCCACACAGAGCGTACACACACAGACAGAAAAATGCCATACAAACCAGCCCTCGATCCGATCCAACCTGGCGGCAATGTTGTACGAGCCCCCAAATCTGTTATGTGCCACAGTCTAGGGCACTGGCAACGCAACTGACAGATACAAAAAAAATGAAAAGAAGGCACGAGTGGAAGGTGCTCAAAAAAGTATAACACTTTATTATTAACAAAACATAACAGAAGAAAAGAAAATACGCCAAAAGGTTAAAAACATGCTGCAGCAAAAGCATATGGCACGCTGGACTTTTATACTCCTAGGTGGGCATCAGCTGGCAGGTGCTACTGATCAGCAGGGCGGATCTGAGATGTGGAGGCAAGGCAAAAAATCAACATGCGTAACACCTACGAACAACACTCAATAACTGTTTGAACTGAGGACACTCATGATTGGGTATAAAAGGAGCATCCCCAAAAGTCTCAGCCCTTCACAAGCAAAGATGGGGCAAGGATCACCACTTTGTAAACAACTCCGTGAAAAAATAGTCTAGCAGTTCAAGAACAATGTTTCTCAATGTTTAGTTGCAAGGAATTTAGGGATTCCATCATCTACAGTCGATAATATAATCAGAAGATTCAGAGATTTGTACATGTAAGCGGCAAGGACAAAAACCAACATTGAATGCCAGTGACCTTTGATCCTTCAGGCGGCACTGCAATAAAAACCAACATCATTGCGTAAAGGATCTTACCGCGTGGGCTCAGGCACACTTCAGAAAACCATTGTCAGTTAAAACAGTTTGTCGCTACATCTACAAGTGCAAATTAAAACTTAAAAAAAAAGCTCATTTGAAATGGACAGACACAAAGTGGAAAAGTGTGCTGTAGACTGACGAGTGCACAATTCAAATTGTTTTGGGAATTCATGGACTTTGTGTCCTCCGGACAAAAGAGGAAAAAGACCATCAACATTGTTACCAGCACTATGTTCAAAAGCCAGCATCTGCGATGGTATGAGGGTGTGTTAGTGCCCATGGAATGGGCAACTTACACATCTGTGATGGCACCATCAATGCTGAAAGGTACATCCAGGTTTTGGAGCAACACATGCTGCCATCCAAGCAACGTCTTCTTCAGGGACATCCCTGCTTATTTCAGCAAGACAATGCCAAGCCACATTCTGCATGTGTTACAACAGCGTGGCTTCGTAGTAAAAGAGTGCGGGTATTAGACCGGCCTGCCTGTAGTCCAGACCTGTCGCCCATTGAAAATGTGTGGCGCATTATGAAGTGCAAAATATAACAACAGAGACCCTGGACTGTTGAACAACTGAAGTCGTACATCAAGCAAGAATGGGAAAGAATTCCACCTTCAAAGCTTCAACAATTAGTGTCCTCAGTTCCCAAATGCTTATTGAGTGTTGTTAGAAAGAAAGGTGGTGTAACACAGTGGTAAACATACCACTGTCCCAGCTTTTTTGCAACATGTTGCAGGCATCCATTTCAAAATGAGCAAATATTTGCACAAAAACAAAGTTTATCAGTTTGAACATTAAATATCTTGTCTTTGTGGTCTATATAATTGAATATAGGTTGAAGAGGATTTGAAAATCATTGTATTCTGTTTTTATTTACATTTTACACAACGTCCCAACTTCATTGGAATTGGGGTTGTATGAATTGTTTCAACGTTAAGGGTCCCTTCACACATAATGCGATTTTGGTCGAATTGCGCATTAATTATGCATGAAGCAGGAATCATATGCAAACTGTGTAATTTCGTAGCTGCCTCCAACGTCTCGTACACCTGTTGCTACAACTATCTGCACACACCAGTGGTTGAAAGACAGAGTGTGCGCTGTGCGAATCCATCAAACCCTCTCGTGGCAGGTGTCGGCCAAATTCCAAGTGACACACACGAACATTTAACACCGCTCACATGGCACTTAGAAAATGTGTGGCCAGTCACACTCTTGGCACGACAAGAGACTGCAGACAATCACTGTAGTACTAGCAAAGGAAATTTGTCTAAGTTCCATAGGACTGTGGCTTTGGTGTGTGTATGCTACAAACTGACAGGAAGTGTGGCCGCCCACTGAAGCAACTGTGGAGATGTGTCATTCTGGACATCCCACCTGGACAACACATACTGTTTGGACAGACATGGACTAACAACTGTCCACTGTGATGCGTGTGTGTCTGTTTGCTGTCATCAAGTGGACATAAATAAAAACATACCTCACTGTGGCAACAGGCTGCAGCGAGCGAGCATGTGCACGCACGGCATGCACATGGACAGGCTGCCCCAGGTTGAAACAGACCATCAGATCATAACATGCAGTGGGCGATCTGACTGTTACATCACCAATGTGAGCTCTGTTCCACATGACGCGGTGTCCTGCGGCGCACCGTCCACAAGCCACACATGTCAGCAGGGCATGAGCCAGCAGATGTGGACATGATTGAGACGAGCGAACTGCTTCTCATTCATGTCATTTCATGACTGTGCATCATTGACCATGGGTCGTCTACAGAGCAACAGACAGTATTGCCCGCTTGATGAGAGGGGATTTAATACAATGCGATGTTTTTATATGGTGCGTCATTTTTTTTTTTTTAATACGTCCATGTGCTTCCTGATATGGTTTCCAGCACTTGTCACAGGACAGTGATGGTAGCTCACTGGTAAAGTTTCCAACTGGTAATCAGAGCTTTTGGACGGTGCGGGTTCAAATCCCGTGGGTGATATGTATTTTTTTTTTCAGGTGCTGGCAAAAGCTGCTGTGAAAAGCTGCTGTGTTCGCGCGTGTACTGAACCATTGCAGCATGTATTTTTCTTATTTTTTATTATTGTTTTCTTCACCGTGCAGGTGGTGCCACTGTGTTCCCATGTGCACGAACTGTCACACCAGCATCGTGCATGCCTGCCCATCGGTGCAATGTTTCGTGGTTTGCTCATACCAGCTGCTCCGACACCCTGGAGTTGTACATATTCGCACTATGTGTGAAGGACCCCTAAACAACTCGATCCAGGAACAGGATGCTGTTGAAATTGAGAAATGGCCACACAACAGTTCAGCATTCAGAAAGAGTAACTGAGACCTAACCTTGCACAGTAAAATGAAAAGTTTGGAACTAGTACCCACAGTGCAAATTTTGACACTGTATCTATCCATATTTCATGGCATTGCTTTAACACGTCTTAAAGTTTTTAGCTTTTTATCCGCCACTGGCAGATGGAAACTGCTGCAGCGACCCTTGACAACCACCTTTTAAGCCAGAATGACTGTTGTTCCATTATGTCTGTGGTGTTTGGTACATTTTCTATGAATTGTGATGTTCCTCTGCTAAATAATCATGATGCCACCCAACCTTTAGAAAAAAAAAAAATTTTCCCTGGAGCCGCTATTGTTCACTGACATCTTGTTGGTGTCCTCAGTGGGATAGGGAGCATAAAGTGGCTCATATTTCTACAGACAGTGCATTTATCACTCCATTAATGTCAAGTGGCCTCAAGGGTGAGCAGTGCAAATACAACTTTCTCCTCTTCTCAAATCTCCACCCTGCTTGCATGAAAACCACACTGGCATGTATCTGCTCATTTCCCCAATCTCTAAACCACCTCTAGTTTGTGTAAACTAATCAATAAGATCAGAGTTGCAGTCAAAATTAAGTGGAATTGACGCAAAAATGTTCATAACTGGTGGTAAAGATTTTGGAAATGGCTCGTCGCCGGAGGGCTTATTGTTTTTTACCTGCACACGTGTCATTGTGCAGGCAAAAAAATAACTTGCTCAGTGAACATAATAAAATTAAGGTAGTTCCACCCAAGTAAAATGCATTAACTTAGGCAGTTTTTGCTGAGTGACCTAAGTGTAAATTAGTTGGGTCAATATTCTGAATTTGCGTCACTGTTACTCACTTGCCGTGGTTCAGGTCAACTAGGTTTGTAAGGGTAAATGTAACAAAATTAAAAAGTAAGTCCCTTTGACTGCTCCCTTGTTTGCGCTTGGGGTTACCACAGCAAGTCTGAGGTGCATCTGCATGTTGAATTGGTATAGGTTTTACACCAGATGCCCTTCCTGATCCAATTCTACATTACATGGAGAAATGTGGCAGGGGTGGAGGTTGAACCGGGAACCTTACATACTGAAACCAAATACATTACCCACTTGGCCACACCCCTGCCCTGTAATATATGGTGTGTAAATGTAACACACACATGTAATTTCCTTGGGCCATTCAAATTTATTACACATAAAAATTCAGTAAGGTATATCTTATATACAACCCCTGGCAATAATTATGGAATCACCGGCATCGGAGGATGTTCATTCAGTTGTGTAATTTTGTAGAAAAAAAGCAGATCACAGACATGACACAAAACTAAAGTCATTTCAAATGGCAACTTTCTGTCTTTAAGAAACACTATAAGAAATCAGGAAAAATAATTGTGGCAGTCAGTAACGGTTACTTTTTAGACCAAGCAGAGGGGAAAAAAATATGGACTCACGCAATTCTGAGGAATAAATTATGGAATCACCCTGTAAATTTTCATCCCCAAAACTAACACCTGCATCCAATCAGATCTGCTCGTTAATCTGCATCTAAAAAGGAGTGATCACACCTTGGAGAGCTGTTGCACCAAGTGGACTGACATGAATCATGGCTCCAACACGAGAGATGTCAATTGAAACAAAGGAGAGGATTATCAAACTCTTAAAAGAGGGTAAATCATCATGCAGTGTTGCAAAAGATGTTGGTTGTTCACAGTCAGCTAAACTCTGGACCAAATACAAACAACATGGGAAGGTTGTTAAAGGCAAACATACTGGTAGACCAAGGAAGACATCAAAGCGTCAAGACAGAAAACTTAAAGCAATATGTCTCAAAAATCGAAAATGCACAACAAAACAAATGAGGAACGAATGGGAGGAAACTGGATTCAATGTCTGTGACCGAACTGTAAGAAACCGCCTAAAGGAAATGGGATTTACATACAGAAAAGCTAAGCCGCATGTCAGGTAAAGGCACTGGGGAGATGGCTGTCATTACATCATCAATAAATGCACAAGTTTACGTTGATATTTTGGACACTTTTCTTATCCCATCAATTGAAAGGATGTTTGGGGATGATGAAATAATTTTTCAAGATGATAATGCATCTTGCCATAGAGCAAAAACTGTGAAAACATTCCTTGCAAAAAGACACATAGGATCAATGTCATGGCCTGCAAATAGTCTGGATCTTAATCCAACTGAAAATCTTTGGTGGAAGTTGAAGAAAATGGTCCATGACAAGGCTCCAACCTGCAAAGCTGATCTGGCAACAGCAATCAGAGAAAGCTGGAGCCAGATTGATGAAGAGTACTGTTTGTCACTCATTAAGTCCATGCCTCAGAGACTGCAAGCTGTTATAAAAGCCAGAGGTGGTGCAACAAAATACTAGTGATGTGTTGGAGTGTTCTTTTGTTTTTCATGATTCCATAATTTTTTCCTCAGAATTGAGTGATTCCATATTTTTTCCCTCTGCTTGGTCTAAAAAACTAACCGTTACTGACTGCCACAATTTTTTTTTCCTGATTTCTTATAGTGTTTCTTAAAGCCAGAAAGTTGCCATTTGAAATGACTTTAGTTTTGTGTCATGTCTGTGATCTGCTTTTTTTCTACAAAATTAAACAACTGAATGAACATCCTCCGAGGCCGGTGATTCCATAATTTTTGCCAGGGGGTTGTATTATATTCCAATTCTAAGATGGAACTATGCCAGGGTATATCTAAATATCTAAAAAGGAAGAGTAAAACAGGAGACTAGAAAAGAGTAGAGTAGAGCCACTTAGGTGCCTGGTCTTGAGAACCAGGGATGGTAGGTTAAAAAGCTTTTTTATCCCATGGGAACTCTCCCTACCCACCCAAGCAGCTCAAGAAAAAGGTATATCTAATATAATAAATAATAAGACATAAGAAGGATAAGACATCACAGGAGAAGATTGTAGTATAGGTAATTTAGTGTGTAGACTAGTAGTAAAATCAAATATAGTCAGTAGGCTAAGCTATAGAAGCAGATGCTATGAGTGTGTGAGTGTACTGGTATCTATCTAAAGTAACTCTGTTAGCATACTATAGGACAATAAAAAGTATAATCATTATGCTATCAAATGGAAACCTAAGAACTTAGGTACTATATGTTGATATCTTTAAAGGAACACATAAACTGATGAATCATTAAAAATCTACACCATGTAAAATAGAATTGTAAATGGTGAAAATACGATAGTTATAGTAGAAGAGCTAAATTAGCCGTGAATAATCCAACTGTACCCAGCAAGCTAACACGATAAACAAAAACAGTAATTAGTGTATAAAGAATAATAGCGTAGCTAAATCTACAGTAACGGTAGTAACAAATATATATAAAATAAATGTGGGCAAAAGTATGAATTAATGTGGGTTATCAAACACAAAAGAACTAACTATTTTGTAAGCTACGATGAACGTTGCTAAGGCCAGCTAGATAAGCTAACGTTAGCTGTTAGGTATAACTAATTGTACCCCACTCCTCCAATATTTACTTAAATATAATACTATTAAAAAGGGGGGAACAAGAAAAAGTAAACCATGTAAAAATGTATATGGAGACATAAGTACAGATATTTGCAGAAAAAAGAAAACCGGCGGCTGTTTTAATCACCAAACCTGCAGCTGCCAGCATTACACATCTTGCTGTTTCTTCTTCTTCTGCTCATATCACTAACACAGTATTCAGTAGCTTCGCCCTCATGTGCAAACACATGTAATTACAGCTGATCATCCCAGTAACACCACTTAAAGCATTAAACATTAAACTGGCATATATATATATATATATATATATATATATATATATATATATATATATATATATATATATATATATATATATATATATATACACACAAGGTGAATGAGGGCGAGGCAGCTTATTAGATAATTAATAGCTAATAGGCTAAGCTATAATTGTAGCAGTAAGTAAGTAAGTAAGCTTTATTTATATAGCACTTTTCACAGACCAAGGTCACAAAGTGCTTCACACGATATAAACAGACAATAAAAAAACACATGCAAATATAAAAACAATAAAATTGAAACTAAAATGCCAGTTTGAAAAAAATGTGTCATTAGTTGGTGTCTAAAAACATCCACAGAATCCAGTGAGCGAAGGGAACAGGGAAGCTCATTCCAGAAGCGAGGTGCCACAGCTTTAAAGGATCTGTCCCCTCGAGTTTTGAAACAAATTCGGGGAACCATCAGCAGCTTCTGATTAGAACCTGTACTCTCTGTACACCTGCAGTTCTCTGTACTGAACTAACAGAGAATGTGAGAATAACTATATAAACAAAGGCTCAGATATCATATGTTATAGGTTTTATCTAAGGTTTACCCTATTTGTTAGGTTATGGTTGGCTAATCTAGGTAAAAGAAATTCCATCTTCTACATGTTTTTAATGGGAACCCCAAACTTAGATATTATTTCTTGATGTCTATTAAAAAATCATTTGAACTGAAGAACCAATTTGTTATACAGAAATCCTTGTTTAACTAATCTACTAGTAAGTTTATGGTGTCTAGTGGAAATACTTTGGTAATTATCACAGATGTGGCCAATTCTCACTAATTGAGAGGTGTAAACACCGTATGTAGGTTTACTCGGTATATTACTACTCATACAAGGAAATTTTACAATATGAAAGTTAAAATCATCCTTTCATCCCGAAAACAGCTGTTCTAAACTGTCTATCTATAATGCTCAACTCTATATCTAAGTATGAGAGTTTTTTATTATTTTCTGTAGTCCTTTTTAGTTCTAATTCTGATGGATAAATATTTTTAATTTCATTCTCAAAATTAGGGTTATTTAAAGTAAGTAGGTCATCAATGTAACGGAAGGCATTATTAAAGGTTTTTGCTGACTTGCTATTAGTTTTAAGTTTATCTTTCATAAATTTATATTCATAATAAAAAGGAAAAGGTTAGCTAAAATTGGAGCACAATCTGTTCCCATAGGTATCGCTATTGTTTGTTTGAAAATTCTGTTGCCAACCACTATATAGATATTGTCTACAAGGAATTTAATTCATTAGGGTAGTTACAACTACCTCTAAAATAGTATAGTTACATGTCAACTGAACTTTGCTATGCAGAATCTGCACAATTTATGCATATTCACCTTGGATTTGCTGTGGCGACCCCGAGCGCAAACAAGCGAGCAGCCAAAGGGACTTGCTGTTTTTTTGTTTTGTTTTGTTTTTTGCTACATTTACCCTTACAAATCTAGTTGGCCTGAACCATGGTAATTAAGTAACAGTAACACAAATACACCATGTTGACCTGACAAATTTACATTTAGGTCACTCAGCAATTTTTGTTCTGGCTACATTAGCGCATTTTACTTGGGTGGAAATACTTTCCATAATTTTATTATGTTCACTGAGATGACTACATGATTTGAATGTGTTCACCCATAAAACTTGATTTTATACGTACAGTAGAAACTACGTTTGCCTTACGTTCATGTAACATAAAAACAAAACTAACAACACCCATGTTGTTGTTGTTTTTTTTGTTTGTTTTTTGAGTGTGTCAAAAACAAAATATCTCAAACACTAAATTATGAAATTTAACCACATTTGGTATATTAATCTAATCCCACCCAAGGATGAACCAGCTAACTTCAACTTCAGAGATCTAAGGTCAAGGTCACAATGCAAACTCAAATGTTTTCCCACTGCAAAAATAGTTATTTAACCTTCAAACCTTTCTTTTCATTGGCATTTCAAAATATACCACCATATTTCACCTTGAGTGATCTTAAATTTCACATTCAAGGTCACTCAAATTTTGATCACTTATGGTAGTTAAATGGTGCCAGATAAACCCATGGTTAAGCACCCATCACACATAGCAAGAATGTGCCGGAAGCATGCCCGATACGCAAATATTGCCATAATCTGATGCAGTCGGGACGAAAGGAGGCGTGGTCTGTAGTGCAGACAGAGCATATGTAGACAACACAGACTGGTATCAGATGACCATAAAAAGTGTTGCAGACTGCCCGATCTCCAAATGTCTAGAGGGCAGACCGGAGCTCTGTGTGCATGTTTGGCCGTAATTATCACTCAGCCGTGTGTGTGTGTGTGTGTGTGTGTGTGTGTGTGTGTGTGTGTGTGTGTGTGTGTGTGTGTGTGTGTGTGTGTGTGTGCATAATGCTGCATGGGCCACTAAATGCACACGGGGCACACGTGCGTGCTGCTGTCACTGGACGGCTTTGCTCCAAAGTCTGCTGGCATTGGACCATGCAGTCCCTCAGACGGAGTGCCTTTCCAGGGAACTTTCTTTTTTCTTGTTTGCCCACTTCAGGAGCACAATGCATTTCTGAACACCGTGATGGTTGGATTACCACATGGAAGTAATGCTTTTATTTTGAGTGAGAGGATTTTAACCACAGGCTGCTGTCCTTGCTTCATGTCCACGTCGGCGCTGTGAAACACTCCTGGACCACTGTTGGAGGTGAGATTCATGTTTATTCATGATAAATGTGGTGTTTTATATGGTGTGGGATTTTATTTATTTATTTATTTATTTATTTATTTTTTGTAATACTTTCATATCCTTCCTGATATGAAGCAGCTTCCTGCAGCTTTCAAAGAACAGCTCTCTAGCTCAGTGGTAAAGTTGCTGACTAGGAATTAGAGCTTTTGAAAGGAGCAAATTTGCATCTCGGGTAGTGTGGGGTTTTTTTTATTTTCTTTTTAATTATTCCAAATAAGTGGCACGATGTGCTGCACCTGCCATTGTTCCTGCTGGAAAGACACTGGCACGTGCATGAACTCTCGCACCGGGTTCGTGCATGCCTGCACATCTTGTGAATGCCAAAACTCTTACAAACTGAGGTGAAATTTGAAATGAAGACCAGAGATAAAATTCCCTGAGACATGTGTAGCGTAAATAAAAATAATAATTTGCAGTACTTGCTGTTGTTAACTTTGCTGCACACGGCAGCAAAATAAGATGTAGCAAGTTTAAGTATTGAATATTATTAAGATCTAAATTGGACTGGACTTCACCAGCAGGGACCAAAATCATGTAACAGTTTGAAGTAATTCATAATTATTTGGCTGCAACATAAATATGCAGTGATTTTAAATAATTATTTTTTGGAATTAATGGTACTTCATGTGCATGTCAAAATAATAATTTAAATTTTAAGACTTAATAATTATTTAGAACAATATTTAATTATCTCAAAGTTATCAGAGTACCACCTATGTTTTAAGCCATAGAAACTTTAATTTAAACAATCATTAATGAATCAGTGTCAGTAATCATTAATCAGTCTCAGATCTAAAAGTTGTAACTTCTACAATACGATTGACCAATGCTGTTTCCACCTGAATTGCAATGAATTCATCCACTGTTCACTTCACAAATATAATCTGCATTGTAATTTAATTTTAGTTTACACTGTAGCCTTGCATCAAAATAACTGAGCTGCCAAAGCAACAACATTCAAGCAGATTTTTTTCTTTTTTTAATTTAAAGACGCCCTGATGTAATAATAACAAAGTCATCTGTCAAAATATCGTCAGACGATCTGTGCTGTCTGGTATCAGTTCGGAATGCAACAGTGGAGTGAGATGGAGCAGCAGATAAGGTGACAGTCCACCTTCTTATATTATCCCGCCCACAATAGCTCCAGGCACAATCCATCCTCTTGGATCCACGCCACACTTCTTATTGTGCTTGTATCACTCACATCCCCTGACTTTATCTGCACAATTCCATCTGACTACTCCCTGTTTTGGATGAAGATGTGTCTCCACATCAAACATTTTTTGAACATGTTTAAAACTTTCTCGATAGCTCAAAATGAGCTACAGTGCTACTTTTATTACCAATTACATCCCAATGTTAGGCCCAAATTGGAGTTTTAGTGCCACCTAGCCAATCAGTTATCAGATATCTGCAATGGGAGACCAGCTTTAGAAACCAAACACCATCATGGACTAACTGGCTACACAATGTTACTGGACAGGACAGGCTGAAAACAGAGTAAAATGCATCTTGTTGCCAATGAACTGGTGAAACTGAAATTAGAAGTGTCTGTTAGCATGGAGAAGATCCATATGGAGGTTAATGCCTGCATGTTTACCTTATCTTAGAGCCCCTGCACACATAGTGTGAAGTTTGGTTAACGTCTGGTTGATTACGGTGAAACAGCGCGAGTTGCACTAAATAAATAAAAAAATAATTCAAACTGATGTTTGATCTCATGGAATTTAAACAGAGTATAGCTTTGTCTATTCTGAATGCTTAGTCTGCAAAATAAAGGGCAAATAAGGCCAAAGAATATATTTGTAGTGGAAAATTGCTGGTTTCATTTATACAGTGTACCCATATAAATCCAGATGTGTCAGCAGTGGCATATTTCTCTTGGGTGGAGTGGGGGCAGTGGGGCATTGGCGGCAGGGGGGTAGTGTCACCGGACAAGGTCTGTCTGTGAAATGTCTGTGTCACTTCAAGAAGTAACAAACAATATTGAATCTCTCACCCCCCCCCCCCCCCCCAAACTCACTTTCTCTCTCTCTCTCTCTCACTCACTTTCTCTCTTGCTCTCTGTGAAGTTCAAATTAAATTGAACTCACTTTAGCTGATCTTTGGGCATTTCCCATCAGACTAGACCAACAGGAGGAGAGTGATCGACACTATTCCCAACCAAACTGACCTGTGTGTGTGTGTGTGTGTAATAACCTAAGCTGCCCAAAGAAGTTTGCCCACAACAAATGACTTTATCTGAAGTCGGCCCCTCAGGCTCACAGGATTCCTTTTTCTCAGCTGTAGCTGTGTGTGTGTGTGTGTGTGTGTGTGTGTGTGTGTGTGTGTGTGTGTGTGTGTGTGTGTGTGTGTGTGTGTGTGTGTGTGTGTGTGTGTGTGTGTGTGTGTGTGTGTGTGTGTGTGTGTGTGTGTTTTGGGGTGGAGGTTCTTTGATGGGTCCCAATCAAATTTACAATGGCACTCAGATGACTAAATACTTTTGAATTAACTTGTAACTTCCTAGTATTTTTCTTTGTGTAATCTTGTCTGCTTCCATTCAAGCAGCTATTCCAAAATAAATAAATAAATAAACATTGTGAAAAATAATTTCTGGAAAACAGTGAATCTCTAGTAATGACATCATCCTCCATTAGAATGTGTGCATCTAATCAAAGAACTCTAACCAACAAGGAATCAGAGCTCTTGGCACAAGGATGTCATTTCGGCTGTTCTGGGTGGTTGACGTCACACAGGCTTCGTCCAGTATGTGTACAGTCTATGGTAACTGCAAGGTAATCTATGTGAATGTCAAATGTTGCCACACACAGCTGATGTTACAATAAAAACAACCTACGCTCTGTCACTTTTTCACTTTTTATCCACAAACTCCAACAACAGCATGGAATTAGCACACATTTTCAAAAGATTTTTTTACAATTCATGGACATTTTGTACTGTTGTCATAATATTGCATGAAAAGTGATCCTTGAGAGTTTGAACAGTTGTGTCTGGCTTTTCTCTGTGTATATAGTTGTTTCCTTCCAGACAGCAGTAATATCTGTGTGTACATAAGAAATTGAAAATCGTTACAGATTCAGTCAATAAATGCTTGCTGCCAAGTCTCTTTGTGGTTGTTCCAAGCTGAGAAAATATTAGAGCGCAGCATCAGCCTTACAAAGACACAGCTGAGTCTGAGAGAGGCCATCCTGAACTTTAATGGTTCTCGTGTTCTCTTGGGGTGAACACACACTATGACTGCCCCCTCAGCACCGGTGCTTTTGGTGGTGCAGTAGAGCAGTATTGTTCCGGAACTTATTTACCAGTCACCAGGGACGGTACCAGACATAAAGCTCTCCTGGGGCACAGGCCCCCCATTACTTGTATCACTTGGAAAAACAAATGTGCCATAGTATGAGCTTTATCAGCTTCTCTTGCTTAGCTCATTATTGCCACTACCATAATCCTACAGAAACAATGACAAAAGGTAAAAATGTAGCAATAGTGAAGACATTTATAAAATTATTTATTTCAACATTCTCAATATTTATTTATTTATTGGTTAAAAACGGCATACCCTCTACATTCAAATAATAACAAAAGCTAACTGAAGTCATTGAACTTTCTTGCACATTTTCAAGTATGTTAGCTGTCTACCTTGTTTATCACCAACTACAACCAGATGTTACCTCCCTCATCATCCTCTCTCCTCACTGCATCCTTGTCTCTGCTTCGTTTCAAGAATTTCCTGATATCCCTCCACAGACATCATTCAGTGATGTTTTAGTTGGCAAAAGGCCATCAGTTTTATTTGAAAAACTTACTTTCATTGTATTTTTGTCATGTTACTTTACCTCAGTTCTAAAGCTCCAGTTTTGTGTGCTCATACATTGATGTGTGTGCACTATAGTATACCATCTATACATGCATATTGATGTGCACAATGCATAGAATGTGTGCGTTTATCTTATATTTGGGGTTAAACTGTGGTGCTTTAACACTTTGGATTAGAAAATTTGCAATTCTTGTCCTGATATGACCTATCTAAATCAGTACACTGCCAAATAACTTAGGTTGTTGTTAAAATGTGAATGAGATTCTACTGGAGTACATTTAAAACATGGATCTGGCAATACAAATGCTTGTCACCTATCAAAAGGGTACACTGTGTTTTCTTTTATCCATCTCTCTTAAGTGAAAGTGCTGAACTTGTAGAGGCATTCACTTATCTTGACAGTGACTTTCATGTGTCTGGCTCCTCAGCATTTGAGATTAAGAGACACCTGGGAAGAGCTCATGGAGTTACTGAGTCAGTGATGTCAATATCTTTGCAGGACAATGGAGGTCTGAGTATTTAGGGTCCTGGTGCTTCCTGTTTTACTGGTTGTGAGATTTAGATGTTTAACAGTAACCTTGAGCAATGACAAGATTTCTTCAAAGGATCCTTGAGTACTGTTAGAATTACTTTATGTTAGAAGAGTGATTACTTTGGGAGACTCAAATGAGGAGTATCTCTTACATAATCCCACGTGCAGGTGCCTTTGTGTATCTGGAGAACGGTAACAGGACATCCATGCTCCATGTGGGTGTGGCAGGTAAATTGTTATTTTAGAGCTGTGGGGATGGAGTGGTTGTCTGTTTCAAATTACCTCAAATGAAACAAAGTCAGGCTAGGTCTGGGAGTATGTGCTGGAGTGTCACAGCATCCACCATGTTATCGACCCACTTAGGGTCCTAGATGGCAGCCATCCATGCAGACAACAGGTCGATTCCCACCACTCAAAAGTACCCATCTGCTGCAGCTAGTTGAAACATTGACATCCACTTGGCCTTCTCCAGCTGCTGGGGTCCTCAACCCTGAGGCATCTGTGCCCTAGCTCATTCACCACATGGGCAAAATGTTGTAGGTAACATTCCTTCATCGAGTGATACACCTGATCTTAGGGATCATCCAGTGCTGGTCCAAACCTCAAGTGGCTCATTCGGATGGACACCTGGAACATGAAAGAAAATAAAGGATCATTCCATGGCCTTTTTAAGGCTGAATTGTGCATCTCCATCAATTAACACCACTATCTACAAAGATATACATGTCTTTGTCTTGTATTTTGTTGATGTTAGCCAAAAAATATATCAAACAGTTTTAAAACTACGACCCTAACAGTGAATTTATACACTCTAAAAAACAAACCCCTGTCTCAATGAGAAAAAGTGATGTAACAATTTGCATAGATTTGTTTAATCAATTTCAACTTAACTAGAGAAGTCTTGTGGCATTAACTCAGCTGAAAGTTGAAATAACTAAGTTGAGTATCAGTTTTTCTCATTGAGACAGCAGTTCTTTTTTTTTTTTTTAAGAGTGTAGGGGGAGTTATCAAAAATGTTTGGTAAGATAGGAAATGCATGTGCAAATTTAAAAACAAAATAAAGACAAACCAAAAAAAGTTTGGTGCAACTTTGTGTCCCTAAAAATTAAATTACATACTCAAATAATTTAAAGCACCATTACCAATAATCACTGTTTTATTTGCAGACAAACAACTGAATTTCAGCCATTTCATCCTCCCCAGAATCCAAGCTCAGTACGTGTTTGTGTTCTGGCCTTGTGATGGCAGCACAAATAAAAAGACATTACTTATAAAAAGCTTAGAATGAAAATAAAACCGCTGGGCACATGGCCGTCACACAGGCAGACGTTAGTCACTGAAACAAGACTGTATTTGTACCAATATGTGCAGTTTGTGTGTGTGTGTGTGTGTGTGTGTGTGTGTGTGTGTGTGTGTGTGTGTGTGTGTGTGTGTGTGTGTGTGTGTGTGTGTGTGTGTGTGTGTGTGTGTGTGTGTGTGTCAGTTCAAGTCCCCTTTCCAGTCTTACTTCATTTCAGACAGTGAACTAATCTTTGACTGTGACAATGTTCAGATTACCGAGCTTTTCGCCTTCTTCGGGCTCCATGCTTCATATTTTTCACCTTTATCCAATCTCACTGTAAAATCAAAAACTTGAAACTGCTCGCCTTACTGTAAGTTCTTTATCACAGCAACAAATACATGAATAAAGTAAATACATAAATTCAGTCCCTCCAACAAACATTTGTTGGCCTGTTTCAAACAAATAGATTGCAATTTTGTCAGTTGTACTCATGCATGGGGACGCCCTGATAGCAAATGTATTAAACACCCCTCAGAGTTCTAGCCAGTTCCGGCCAGCCAGGTGTCTTTTATACAGGTAACGAGTTCAAACAGGTGCAATTAGTACAGGTTAAGAGTGCAGAACAGGAGAACGTCTTAAAGAAAAACTAACAGGTCTGTGAGAGCCAGAATTCTTGCTGGTGATACTTATTCTTATTTCATGCAATAAAATGCAAATTAACCCCTTAACGCCTATTGTCGCATATATGCTACAATATTTGACTCAAATATGCAACATACCAAATTGACCAGTATGCCTGTTGTCACAAATTTGCAACATATCATTATTATTATAACATTATAACATAAAGTCATTACCAAAATACCAAAATTACGATTTATTTTTTGTGCAAAAGTGAAATTAGTAATCTCAACATTATTTACCATCTACTTAAAGACAAAAACACACACAAAACATTTTTTTATATACAGCTATAGAAATTCAGGCGTTAAGGGGTTAATTGTTTAAAAATCATACAATGTGATTTTCTGATTTATTTATTTATTTATTTTTTATTTTGTCTCTCACAGTTGAAGTGTACCTACGATAAAAATTACAGACTTCTCCAT
This sequence comes from Thalassophryne amazonica, assembly GCF_902500255.1. Lineage (NCBI taxonomy): Eukaryota > Metazoa > Chordata > Actinopteri > Batrachoidiformes > Batrachoididae > Thalassophryne > Thalassophryne amazonica. The sequence goes on from NC_047108.1 coordinate 72,587,364, forward strand.
TCTTTGCTGGTGGGAAAACTTGTAAAATCACCAGTGGATCAAATACTTATTTGCCTCACTGTATGCCTCATTTGTCAGATTATAATTGTACATATTATGAATATTGTTGTTATTGGTACTGCTACAATGATGATGATGATGGTTAATATGATTATTATTAGTAGTATTGTTGTTGTTGTTCTGGTTTTTATTTTGTCTGTGTACATGTAAACGGGGTGAGTTTCCAGCTGCTGGCAACATAATCTACATACTGGATGACACACAGTCTTGTAGACACATAACAGATGTTCAGAATCACATCACGTCAGCTAGGAATGTGAATGGGGCTCCTGTCATGTCCAGTGAGATTGCAACCCATTGTTCCACCCTGTCTGTCCACTTTCAGACACTTTTTATTTCATAGAGTGGCTGCCAACATCATTCGCTGGAGCTCCACGACTGTAGAGTTCTGGTTCTGCTCAGCTGCATCCTATGTGGATTTCTGCCAGAATGGAGACACCGTGGGGGCGGGGCAGCAGTGCATAGTGAGCACAATGCTCAGTCCTGAGTCGTGGAGCAGTGCGCATGGGCAGAGGAGGGGCATGCCTGTCCCCGCAATAGACATCTGCCTGTCAATAGTTCTGTGAACATCAGGTAGGGGCGCGTGCTTGCAGCGGCGGGCCATCAATTTGCCAATTCATCACATGATGTGATAAGTGGTTTGCGACCCATTGTGATTTTAATTTTTGAGGCGGTTGTGTGATGCCACCATGTGTGTGCAGGTGAGATACAGCCCAGGGGGCGGCTGCCTGCCTCAGCTGTAACACAACCCACGCGTGTGTGTGATGTGCTCAGCTCATGGATACATCAGGTGGCTGCACACGTCCAAATGGCTGGCCAGTCGGTACGCCATATTGTTGGGGGCCGCGTTATGTGCACTGTGACGTGGTGGGCGTGACATATGTCTGGCCAGCTGGACATTCACATGATCAGTCGGATATTTTGACATGGGGCAGGCTGCTTGATGGTGTGTGCAGTGCAGGCAATCGTGCAGTACGTTGTGACATGCTGTATTTTTTTACTTCCTTTCTTATGTGACATGCAACCGCCGGGGGTGGGGCTTCGGCACAGTCACATCCCTTTTGTGTTGCTCACAGAGACACGGGCCACTTGTGGTGGACTTAGACGTGTCATAAATCGCACAGCCACCTCAACTGTGGTGTGCTGCTGTCTACTGTCATGCTGACTATGCGAATGTCTCCACATTTTCAAAGTGCTCCGTGAGTGGTGCTGGATGTTCATGCTTTGCACCACCACATTGGGCGACTCCGGCCGAGAGTGGGTCGTATGGCCGTTAATCCGCCATTCGACATCATTCGTCCAGTAGCATGAGGGTTGGCTCAGTCGCACCTTTCAACCCCCGGTTTGACGTGTTCGGTTACTTCGTGTGGCTACTCAGCTCCCACCCGATATGCTCGACCTGTGTTCGACATGCCGTGCAGAAGCTGTGATCACAATGAGATGGCAGTGCGATCTCATTTTACTCATAGTTTGACTGGATTTCCGGCGCGACGGGGCGTGAATGTAGACTGCATGTGCCATGCACATATGGTTGTGGTGATAGGTGTGCAAGGCGTTGGAGACGGGAACGATTTTGCTCAATTTGCATACGGTTTCTGCTTCGTACGCACTTCAACCAGACTTCGCACTATGTGTGAACGGGCCCTCAACAACTGAAACATTTGAATTTTTCTTTTTTTTTTTTCTTGCACTGTGCCTTTAAGAATAATGCAAGCGACAGTGAAGAAAGTTGCAGTGGAACACTGATCACAGGCTGTAAGATGAGTTGAAAGGCAGCGCGGCCCTCGGCAAAGTACGCACTTCCTCAGACATCAGCAGGGTGCAACATACCAGCTTCTCTCCTTCTGTCTGCTTCTCTCTCTCTCTCCTCTCTCTTGGTCTCTATCTCTCTCTCAAAGATGTAAAGGTTCAAACAGACTAATTCCTTCAAAGCTTCTATGAGCATGATAGATCAGTCCCCCCCATTGCTAATTTATGGCCTTGCATTGCAGCATGAAACCTAGATGAGTCTCATTAGTGGTAACTTCACTACTGTTAGAGCCATTAAAATTACATTATAGATCTTCTAGACATACATAATGATGTTCTCTGCTTTTAGTCAAAATCCTTAACTTTAAATTTCATTTACAGTACATGCAAAAACCCAAAACATCTCACTATGTCAAATGAAATTCTGCCTGACTTTCACACCGTTAGACTGCTTTTGAATTTTCTCAGTTATTCTTGTTTTCCCAAATGAGGGAATTTTATGTCATTTGCTGGAAACTGTATGAACACGTCCCAGAAAACCATTAACACCAGTAACATCATCGGTGTAGTATTCAGCCACTGCCCATTTCTTTGCATTTCATACTATTTGTGAAAGTTCAAGGTCATCTGGGCCAAAAGTCTAGTTTTCCCTTCACTCCAATGTCCACCAAACTTGGCACAAATATGAAGATGGGTTGTGAAATTGCCCAGGAAGGTCAAATTTATCAAAGGTTAGTCAGCGGGTGCAAGGTTATGTCTGTCTGTCTGTTTGTTGGCATACTCCTCGAGGAACCTCTGGCTGAATTTTACAAAATTTGGGGCATCAATGAAGGCTGACCTTGAAAATGCTCTGAAAGAATTCATTTTGGCAAAGGTTAAGGAATGTGATTTTTAACCCGATGTTGCAAATGTAAGCAAATTCCTCAATTGCCCTGGAAAGGTTAGCCACAATCATTTCGGTGAAGGTCAAGGCCATTTGAGGTCAGATATGAGAGTGGCTTAGCCCTTACTGTCTTCATGCCCACGGGTACTATTATTTAGTTTTGCAAATGTTGGACACATTTATGCAAATAACTAAGTGCAACTGTCCACAAATGCCCCAGTTATTAATTGCATACAAGTTGTTGATCAGAATAGAACATCTTGTTTATATTAAACAGTTTATTGCAAACACTTCTGGGCAACATACTCATTGTGTTTGTCATTATATCCAAAAGTCTATCAAATTTATACAAAGATGCACTCCAACGGCTCTGGAATAAAGTTTCATGCACTGATGAGTCCACGAACAGCCTAATCTTGCGGAAAGTTTAAAGTGCACAGAAGAAAGGCTTTGCTCATGATTCAACAGATAGAAGAAGAAACATCTGGAACTGCCCATTTCCCTGACTCTGTCATGGTTGGGGATTGTTTGGTGGTATGTTTTTATTTTGTAATGTGTTCTGTGCTTGTGTGGATTTGTTTTCTGGTTTGTTTCATGGACATGGACTGCACTCTCTTGCGTTGGATGCGGGCGTTGGTTTGGGGTGTGTCTGTTCCCTTTGTTTGTCATGCCCTTCCCCTGCTCATCCCCCACACCTGAGTTTAATTTGCATTAATCACTCCCTCTATTTTAGTCTGGCTGTGCCTGCTCTCCATGCCAGATTGTTGTGCTTTACTGCCCTCACTTCCAGCCTTGCATCCGAGTTTTGTATCCTAGTTCTGATTGCCTGCCGTGTTTTTTGACCTCCTGCCCATTCTCTGGACCTCGCCCTGCCTGATATATTTGTTACCATTGCTGATTATTGACTGCCTGCTTGTGTACCGAATCCCGCCTGTGCCCCGACTAAACCTTTCTGAGCACCCAGCGCCTGAGTCTAGCATTTGTGTCCAGCCTCATCTGGTTCCTGAGCCTGATAGAATGATCTGGCCAAGAATGGACGCAGCAGACTCCAACACCTACCGCCGGACTGTGCACGTGCACAGCAAACAACTGGCACAACAGCAGGAGACATTCTCCAAACTGTGTACCGGTCTCGGTGAGTTGTCCACACGTCAAGATGCCATGATGTCCTCCCTGAGCTCTCAAGTTGAACAGCTGTTATGCAGGCTCAATCAGCAAACACCACCTGCTGCCACTGGCCCACCTCCCAGCTCATCAGCAGCCCCGGCGGTGCCTGTCGTGAACTTTGATTTTTGCAATCAACTCTCCCGCCCCAAGCATTTCTCTGTAGAATCTGGTGACGTCACACCTTTCATCACCCAGTGTGAGTTACATTTTGAGATGATGTCATCAATGTTTCCATCAGACAAGACAAAAATAGCTTTTATGATATCTCACCTCACGGGACGCGCAGCTTCATGGGCCACAGCCGAATGGAGCAGGCAATCAGAGTCCTGTCGCTCTCTCAGTCACTTCCCCGCTGCATTGCGGCAAGTATTCCAACATACGTTACCTGGTCGTGAGGCAGCCTGGTCCCTCATGCAGCTGAGGCAGGGCGCTCGGAAGGTGTCAGATTATGCCATAGACTTCTGCATTCTGGCTGTCAAAAGCGAGTGGAATCCAGCGGCGCTTACTGATGCATTTTTCCAAGGTCTTGCCGATTACGTCAAGGACCAGCTCGTAGCCATTGACCTCCCTGAAGACCTGGATTCGCTGATCGTGGTGGCCATCCGTGTGGATCGTCGCATGACGGATCGCCCTTGGAGGGACACTCACGCACACAGCAGCAGATCATCGGTGCATGGTCTCCGCCCGCCGCTTTGTCCCGAACTGGTTCCAGCCCGCCCCAAGTGGACTCCAGCAAACCCATGCAGCTGGGACGCACGCGCCTCACCACGAAAGCCAACAGTCTGGGTGAGTCAGAATACTATTTTTCCCTCAGAACCTCAAAACACAATCAAAGCTAAGTTATCTTCTGATCATTCCTCTGTGACAATTCCTGTGTTTGTAGAGTCTGGTTCTGATGCTAATCTTCTGCATTCCTCTCTTGCCAGGACCCTGCACCTTAAATTGCGCCATCTCTGCCACCCTCTGGTGGTGAATGCCATAGATGGCAGGCCACTTGGTCAGATTTCCCATTGAAATTATTAAATTAAATTAGTCACACTCACAATAGCTATTGATCACTCAGAAAGTATCAGTTTTCACATTTTTGATAGTATGACTCACCCGGCCATTTTAGGGCACTCCTGGTTAAAGCAGCATAATCCTAATTTTGACTGGGCGAGTGGTCAGATAAATTCATGGGCTCCACACTGCTATAATGGCTGTTTTAGCCAAGACCCAGTAAAACCTGTAACCGCTCCACGGGACCTTACTGGCGTCCTGGAGTGCTATCATGATCTCGCTCATTTTTTTTAACAAAACTAGAGCTAAATCCTTACCACCACACCATAGCTACGATTGTGCTCTAGACTTACTCCCTGGAATTAGTCCTCCCAGGGGCAAATTGTATTCTCTGTCAGCTCCTGAATGCCAGGCCATGAAGGAGTACATCGAGGAGTCCCTCACTGCCGGACTCATCCACCTGTCTTCCTCCCCCGCCAGTGCCGGGTTTTTCTTTGTAGAAAAGAAAGACAAGACACTTTGGCCATGTATCGACTGCCGGGGTCTAAATGATATAACGGTTAAGAATCACTACCCCCTTCCGTTCATGGCCCCTGCCTTTGAAAGTTTGGACGGAGCTAAGGTTTTCACCAAATTAGACCTGCGCAATGCGTATAACTTTGTAAGAATCAGAGAGGGGGATGAGTGGAAAACGGCTTTTAACATCCCCACAGGGCATTATGAGTACCTGGTTATGCCATTTGGATTAACTAACGTACCCCGCCATTTTCCAAACTTTAGTCAATGATGTGCTCCGTGATTTTCTTAATAAATTTGTTTTTGTTTATTTGGATGATATTTTGATTTTCTCCCCTGATGAGGAGTCACACTCACAACATGTCAGAGCCGTACTTCATGATTACTTGAGAACCAATTGTACGTCAAGGCAGAGAAATGTGAGTTTTACTGTTCCACAGTGTCTTTCCTGGGATTTGTGCTGACTGAGGGAGAGATAAGAATGGATCCTGCAAAGGTTACGGCGGTGGCAGATTGGGCCGTGCCCTGTACTTGCAAGGAAATTCAAAGATTTTTAGGATTTGCCAACTTCTACAGAAAGTTTATTAGGAATTTTAGTTCCATCGCTGCGCCGTTACACAACCTCACCTCCAACCGTTCATCTTTTGTATGGTCTCTGGAATGTGACAATGCATTTCAGGTGCTAAAGGATCGCTTTACAGCCACCCCCCTGCCACTCCTCCCAGATACCACACGGCAATTTGTGGTCGAGGTGGACGCCGCAGACCTTGGTGTAGGGGCCGTTCTGTTCCAGATTTGTCCAGTGGACAACAAATTGCACTCTTGTGCCTTCCTGTCCAAAAGATTGCTCCCCGCTGAGCAAAACTATGACATTGGTGACCATGAACTGCTGGCGGTTGAGGTAGCCTTGGAGGAGTGGCGCCACTGGCTGGAGGGGGCACAGATCACCTTCCTCGTTTGGACAGATCACAAGAACCTAGAATATCTTCACCATGCCAAATGGCTAAATGCCAGACAGGCCAGATGGACCATCTATTTTAGCCGGTTCAATTTCACTTTGTCGTACCGATCCAGTTCAAAGAATGGTAAACCAGACGCCTTATCCCGCAAATTCCATCCTGAGAATCAGACCATGGGCCCCACCACAATTCTGCCTGCTTCTTGCTTTGTTTCTGCACTAACCTGGGGCATAGAAACCAGGGTCATGGCGGCCTCCGACGGTCTTGCCATACCCCCGGAGTGTCCATCCAGTAGGCTTATGGTTCCTCAGTCCCTTAGAGGGGATGTGATCAAGTGGGCACATGACAGCAATTTTTCATGTCATCCCGGGATAAAGAAGAAAATTGTGTTATTCAACAGAGGTTTTGGTGGCCACGCATGCTATCCGATATTGCCAGCTACATTAACGCTTGCCGATTATGCGCCATGCACAAATCCTCCACAAGAAAGCCACAGGGAAAATTATGTCCATTAGAAATTCCCAAACGTCCATGGTCTCACCTCGCGCTAGACTGTTACCAGTCTACCAATGTTTAAAGGATATTCAGTTGTACTCACAGTGGTGGATCGATTTTCTAAGATGTGTCATTTTATTCCTTTGCCCAAACTTCCCTCGGCCAAAGAAATGGCCAGGGCTATGCTCACCAATGTTTTCAAGCTCCATGATTTCCCACAGGACATTGTGTCAAATCGAGATCCCCAATTTATTCCTCTGTTCTGGAAGGAATTCTGCAGGATGCTGGGACCCTCCACCAGTCTATCATCTGGGTCCCACCCACAGTCCAATGGCCAAGCTGAAAGGATCAACCAAGAACTGGAGAAAGGCCTTCAGATTTTGGCCTCACATCATCCCACCACCTGGTCTTCAAGGTTAAGTTGGATTGAACTTAGCTCAAAAGCTCATAATAGCTTACCCTCTTCATCTACTGGATACTCTCCATTCCATGTGGTATATGGGTCTCAACCACCACTGTTTTCTGCTACTGACAGTGACTCACCTGTCCCCTCTGCTCTGTCTCTCATTTTAAGTTGCAGACGAACCTGGGAATGGACGCATCAAGCCCTGTTACACTCTTCAGCCTCCTACAAAACCACAGCAGATCGCAAAAGATCATCAGCACCTGCATACTCCCCTGGCCAAAGGGTCTGGCTTTCCACATGAGATCTGCCTATCCGGGGCCCATTGAAGAAGGTTGCCCCCAGGTTCATCAGCCGTTTCCCATTGCCAAAGTGTTGAACCCAGCGGCTGTCTGGCTCCAACTCCCAAGCTCCATGAAAATTCATCCCTCATTCCATGTGAGTCATGTTAAACCTTTTGCCACCAGTCCTTTTTGCTCTCCGGCCATTCCCCGCCTCCCCCCCAGTTTGTCGATGGTGGCCCTGCCTATGCTGTCCGGTGCCTCCTGTCCTCCCAGCGCTGGGGCCAGGGCATCCAGTTCCTGGTTGACTGGGAAGGGTATGGTCCCAAGAAGCGGCCCTGGGCCCCGGCTCGCTTCATCTTGGACCCTGACCTCATCCAGGATTTTTTTGCCTCTCACCCTGGTGCTCCTGGGTCATCCGGTGTCACCCTGTAGGGGATGGGGTACTGTCATGGTTGGGGTTGTTTGTTGGTATGTTTTTATTTTGTATTGTGTTGCGTGCTTGTGTGGATTTGTTTTCTGGTTTGTTTCATGGACTGCACACTCTTGCCTTGGGTGTGGGCATTGGTTTGGGGTGTGTCTGTTCCCTTTGTTTGTCACGCCCTTCCTCTGCTTGTCCCCCACACCTGAGTTTGATTTGCATTAATCACTCCCTCTATTTTAGTCTGGCTGTGCCTGCTCTCCATGCCAGATCATTGTGCTTTACCGCCTTCGCTTCCAGCCTTCCTTCCGAGTTTTGTATCCTAGTTCTGATTGCCTGCCATGTTTTTTGACCCCCTACCCATTCTTTGGACCTCACCCTGCCTGATGTATTTGTTACCGTTGCTGATTATTGACTGCCTGCTTGTGTACCGAATCCCACCTGTGACCCAACTAAACCTTTCTGAGCACCCAGCGCCTGAGTCTAGCATTTGTGTCCAGCCTCCTCTGGTTCCTGAGCCTGATAGACTCACTTGGATGCATTTTTTCTAAAAATGTTCCAATAAAAAAATCTTCCCAAATTTCTTTATTGTATGAAAAAAAAAACACCAAACAAACAAATGGAAGAATTTTCACACAAGAAACAGCCAACAGTTGTACCATGCAATTTTTTCTAGTCACTGCCACAACAGCCCAGAACTCTTTCATACTTGTCTAAGTGAATTGGGGGCTTTCCTCACTAGTTAAGACTTTTAAGACTTTGTTTATTTTAGTGTGTGCAAAAAATAACGTAGATGTGTTTTGGTTTGCTGAGGAGAAAATTTTGAGTTGGATTTTTGAAAAAGAAACATTTGCTTTTGCTGTTTTTGTTTGTAAAGCCTGGGAAAGGAGGCAACAAGTGTTGTACCCAGTTGTATCTTGAAATTGTGCAACTTATGACATGTATGTGGTTATCTTGTTTTGTATATGGAGTGTCTTATAAGTCCATGCGGGCTGGGCACCAGTGGTGCATGACACTTTAATAAATATCAATCAATCAATCAATCAAGTTACTTTCTTGCACGCTCACTCAGATTCCATTGCCTCATCTAGATAGTTTTACCATACGATACCATACTATTTGTATTTCTTCATGATTGATGGAAATTAAGTCCAAGACATATTCATTGACTTCAATAAACAACATTTATTTATAGAGTGCTTTACAGCAGCGACTGGTGTCCAAAGTGCTTAACATTAAAAACACAAATTCACAAAAATAAAACACATATAGAATAAAATTTTAAAACAGCACATTAAAAAAACAGAACATTTCACCTCCCCACTAAGTCAATCAATCAATCAATCAACCTTTTTTTATATAGCGCCAAATCACAACAAACAGTTGCCCCAAGGCGCTTTATATTGTAAGGCAAGGCCACACAATAATTATGAAAAACCCCAACGGTCAAAACGACCCCCTGTGAGCAAGCACCTGGCTACAGTGGGAAGGAAAAACTCCCTTTTAACAGGAAGAAACCTCCAGCAGAACCAGGCTCAGGGAGGGGCAGTCTTCTGCTGAGACTGGCTGGGGCCGAGGGAAAGAACCAGGAAAAAGACATGCTGTGGACGGGGGCAGAGATCGATCACTAATGATTAAATGCGGAGTGATGCATACAGAGCAAAAAGAGAAAGAAACAGTGCATCATGGGAACCCCCCCACAGTCTACGTCTAAAGCAGCATAACCAAGGGATAGTCCAGGGTCACCTGATCCAGCCCTAACTATAAGCCTTAGCGAAAAGGAAAGTTTTAAGCCTAATCTTAAAAGTAGAGAGGGTATCTGTCTCCCTGATCTGAATTGGGAGCTGGTTCCACAGGAGAGGAGCCTGAAAGCTGAAGGCTCTGCCTCCCATTCTACTCTTACAAACCCTAGGAACTACAAGTAAGCCTGCAGTCTGAGAGCGAAGCGCTCTAATGGGGTAATATGGTACTACGAGGTCCCTAAGATAAGATGGGACCTGATTATTCAAAACCTTATAAGTAAGAAGAAGAATTTTAAATTCTATTCTAGAATTAACAGGAAGCCAATGAAGAGAGGCCAACACGGGTGAGATATGCTCTCTCCTGCTAGTCCCCGTCAGTACTCTAGCTGCAGCATTTTGAATCAACTGAAGGCTTTTTAGGGAACTTTTAGGACAACCTGATAATAATGAATTACAATAGTCCAGCCTAGAGGAAATAAATGCATGAATTAGTTTTTCAGCATCACTCTGAGACAAGACCTTTCTGATTTTAGAGATATTGCGTAAATGCAAAAAGGCAGTCCTACATATTTGTTTAATATGCGCTTTGAATGACATATCCTGATCAAAAATGACTCCAAGATTTCTCACAGTATTACTAGAGGTCAGGGAAATGCCATCCAGAGTAAAGATCTGGTTAGAGACCATGCTTCTAAGATTTGTGGGGCCAAGTACAATAACTTCAGTTTTATCTGAGTTTAAAAGCAGGAAATTAGAGGTCATCCATGTCTTTATGTCTGTAAGACAATCCTGCAGTTTAGCTAATTGGTGTGTGTCCTCTGGTTTCATGGATAGATAAAGCTGGGTATCATCTGCGTAACAATGAAAATTTAAGCAATACCGTCTAATAATACTGCCTAAGGGAAGCATGTATAAAGTGAATAAAATTGGTCCTAGCACAGAACCTTGTGGAACTCCATAATTAACTTTAGTCCGTGAAGAAGATTCCCCATTTACATGAACAAACTGTAATCTATTAGACAAATATGATTCAAACCACCGCAGCGCAGTGCCCTTAATACCTATGACATGCTCTAATCTCTGTAATAGAATTTTATGGTCAACAGTATCAAAAGCAGCACTGAGGTCCAACAGAACAAGCACAGAGATAAGTCCACTGTCCGAAGCCATAAGAAGATCATTTGTAACCTTCACTAATGCTGTTTCTGTACTATGATGAATTCTAAAACCTGACTGAACCTCTTCAAATAGACCATTCCTCTGCAGGTGATCAGTTAGCTGTTTTACAACTACCCTCTCAAGAATCTTTGAGAGAAAAGGAAGGTTGGAGATTGGCCTATAATTAGCTAAGATAGCTGGGTCAAGTGATGGCTTTTTAAGTAATGGTTTAATTACTGCCACCTTAAAAGCCTGTGGTACATAGCCAACTAACAAAGATAAGTTGATCATATTTAAGATTGAAGCATTAAATAATGGTAGGACTTCCTTGAGCAGCCTGGCAGGAATGGGGTCTAATAAACATGTTGATGGTTTGGATGAAGTAACTAATGAAAATAACTCAGACAGAACAATCGGAGAGAAAGAGTCTAACCAAATACCGGCATCACTGAAAGCAGCCAAAGATAACGATACATCTTTGGGATGATTATGAGTAATTTTTTCTCTAATAGTCAAAATTTTGTTAGCAAAGAAAGTCATGAAGTCATTACTAGTTAAAGTTAATGGAATACTCAGCTCAATAGAGCTCTGACTCTTTGTCAGCCTGGCTACAGTGCTGAAGAGAAACCTGGGGTTGTTCTTATTTTCTTCAATTAGTGATGAGTAGAAAGATGTCCTAGCTTTACGGAGGGCTTTTTTATAGAGCAACAAACTCTTTTTCCAGGCTAAGTGAAGATCTTCTAAATTAGTGAGACGCCATTTCCTCTCCAACTTACGGGTTATCTGCTTTAAGCTACGAGTTTGTGAGTTATACCACGGAGTCAGACACTTCTGATTTAAAGCTCTCTTTTTCAGAGGAGCTACAGCATCCAAAGTTGTCTTCAATGAGGATGTAAAACTATTGACGAGATACTCTAACTCCCTTACAGAGTTTAGGTAGCTACTCTGCTCTGTGTTGGTATATGACATTAGAGAACATAAAGAAGGAATCATATCCTTAAACCTAGTTACAGCGCTTTCTGAAAGACTTCTAGTGTAATGAAACTTATTCCCCACTGCAGGGTAGTCCATCAGGGTAAATGTAAATGTTATTAAAAAATGATCAGACAGAAGGGAGTTTTCAGGGAACTACTTGTTACTAAGTGTTAAAAGCCAGTTTAAATAAATAAGTCTTTAAGTTAGATTTAAAAAGTGCTAGGTCAGGAATAGTACGTAACTCAAGAGGTAGCTCATTGCACAGTCTGGGGCCAGCTACCGTGAAAGCATGGTCACCCCAGCGTTTATATCTTGACCTTGGAACATCTAAGTAAAGCTGGCCAGATGCCCTTAATGTCCTACTGTAGGTGCGTGTAACGGAGGCCAGCAGGTGTCACTGTGCAGATGTAGTTAGTAAACCTCACTCCCAACAACTCAAAAGGATTCTCTGGTCACAAGGACAGAGCCCTGGGTTTTGGCCTTCTGGTTAGAGAGTCCAACTTCCATGCCGGAGATCGTGAGTTCGCGTCCCGAGGGGAGCAAATGGGCGGAGTCATAACAACACAACACAGAGTGCAGCCGCTACAATGGTGCCGTGACCCGGATGGGAGTGAGTTTAGGGGGGTGAGTGTAACGGAGGCCAGCAGGTGTCGCTGTGCAGATGTAGTTAGTAAACCTCACTTCCAACAGCTCAAAAGGATTCTCTGGTCACAAGGCCAGAGCCCTGGGTTTTGGCCTTCTGGCTAGAGAGTCCGACTTCCATGCCGGAGATCGTGAGTTCACGTCTCGAGGGGAGCGAATGGGCAGAGTCATAACAACACAACATAGAGTGCAGCCGCAACATGCTCAAAGTAAAAATTTCAGACAAGTAGGGAGGTGCAAGGCCATAAATAGCTTTAAAAACAAAAATTAAAATTTTAAAATCAATTCTAAAAGGAACTGGAAGCCAGTGGAGTGAGTACAGGATGGGCGTAATATGCTCATGTCTAAAAGTGTTTGTTAAAAGACAAGCAGCAGCATTCTGCTCCAGTTGGAGACGTGCAAGAGATTAATGCCCGAATAAAGTGCATTACAATAATCAAGTCTGGAGCTGATGAAAGCATGAATGGCTGTCTCAAGATCACGTCTACTGAGAAAGTGCTTTATTTTAGCCAAAAGGCGAAGTTGGAAAAAAGTAGCTTTGACAACAGACTTGGAAATGTTTGTCTCCATCCTCTGTTTTGTCAGAAGAAAACTGATTGCAAATGTAATAATTTGCATTGAAATAATTCCAATATTTAAGTCATCAAATTACTTATGGGCCTTGAAAATAGCATGAAGGCATATAAAAATGAGTGTCATAATTAAATGAATAACTGTAGTGTATTTATTAAAGCTTAATTTCCTTGAGGGACCATACCCAAGGGTCTATCTATCTATAAACACCTTGAATTAAAGGTGAAAATTATCACTGCAAAAGCATACTGATTGCTGCAAAATCACATTTTTTTTCACTGTCCAAATAGTAATTCTGATAATTTCATTGTCATATTGTTATTCACCCTCTTGCAGATTTGCAAGTTCCTCTGTTTATTTGATTTTGAGCTGAGTTAAGCAAACCTCCCTGACTGGCTGACTGATTTCCTTGACCATATCGGGATAAGGAAATTACACCTTATCCTTAACGATAAACCTTAATTGTAGTATTTTTCTTTAATTTGGCCAATTAGGAGCTGCATTTAGCTACAATTAATACATGTAGTTTGGAACCACTGCTGGAACTGCACACACGACAATGTGATGTGGCTTTTATTAAGTCAGTTTTGGGCAGAGATTTTACTGCCCCACATTTTAAACGTCATCTCATCATGTCGAGTCATAAGAATTCCCTTCCATCGCAGTATGCTATATATATATATATATATATATATATATATATATATATATATATATATATATATATATATACACACTGTAGTTAAAGCAAATAGTTGTTCCTCACTGGCTGGCAACTTCACACCAAACAAAAAGGCTGCCTAGCTGTCCCTTGCTGATGATGTCATCATTAAGTGCAAAACGTGATTGCCCAGTCGACGCAGGCAGCATTGTGGGTAGTGTAGTTCAGGTTCACTTTGGATGTTACAGTGAGTGAGTCCGCTTGACACAAAAACAAAATGGACTAATTTTAACATTATTTTATTTTATTTCTTTGTGGCTGTATTTTAATCGCCAAGATTCGGTGGGGGGAAGGAGCTCTTCACGTTTAGACACTGTTTTGGATTTTAAAAAAAGGACGCTTTATGTGGATTAGTTCTTCAGATGAATCCCACTGAAACTAATAATTTATATTTACTACGTGTATTTTACTCTGCCAATCAATGCATTAATGGGCATATTTTGGTTTTTTATACCACATGGTTCAAAGTGTGTGAAAAAAGCAGCAGCTTTTTAGTTCGTAAATGATGGTGTATCTAATACCGAGATAAACTCACTCACTCACTCATCTTCTACCGCTCAGTCCAATTAAGGGTCGCGGGGGGCTGGAGCCTATCCCAGCAGTCATAGAGCGTGAGGCAGGATACACCCAGGACAGGACGCCAGTCTGTCGCAGGGCCACAAACAGACAAAACAAACATAGACACACCCACACACACACACACCTACGGACAATTTAAAGATCCCAATCCACCTAACCCGCATGTCTTTGGATGTGGGAGGAAACCGGAGCACCCGGAGGAAACTCACGCAAACATGGGGAGAACATGCAAACTCCACACAGAAAGGCCACAGGAATTGAACCCACGACCTTCTTGCTGCGAGGCAACAGTGCTAACCACTAATCCACCGTGCTGCCCCCCGAGATAAACTGTGACTTCTAATACTGTGTTTTACTGTTTTTGAAAGATGATGACAGTGTTTGGGGTTTTATGTTTTATTCATTCATTTTTCATGCGTTCTCATGTATTTGTGATCCTTGAATGTACCCAGCAGTGAAAAGTGAAAATGAAACTGGTTTATCAGAAGCCGACAGCGTAATCTGATGTGGCCACGTCCGAATCAATACTAAAAGTTATCGTTATCGGTTATCTGTAATAAAGATCTTTTCTTTTCTTTTTTTAGCATCATAAAAGATAAGTTTTCCGTTACCGGATTAAAAAGCTAACTTTTTGGTTAGCTGTGCCCATCACTGTGGTGTGATAACACATCACTAATCAATAGCACAGAATTGAGTAGAAGGACACCAAATTATAATCACTTTATATTAACATTGCAGAGCAGGCAGGTGAAATGTTAATATATTCACCTGGGTTCAAACTGCTTCCTGGGTTCCACTCATTCTACCTGTCTGTGTTCTTGGACAAGACACTTAATCTGCATCATTTCAGTCCACTCAGGTGTAACTGCATATCAACCTTGGCTGGAGAAGTACCCTGTGTCAGACGGGCGTCCCGTCCAGGGGAAGTTTTAGATTCTTTAACAAACAAACGTACGCATCAAATAGTTTAAAAATCGTTTCACAGACACAAAAAAGGGCACACCGAGAGGGGTGAAGGCAATCAGGCCGGCTGGCCCTGCCAATGAGGTGTCCCTTATTCATTTTTTCAGGGAGTTGGCAACTCTAACTCTTATCCACTGTGCAACTTAATTTATATTTGTTTGTAAGTTATTGTTTTAACGAACTTCCCAAACAAGCAGACTGGCTAACTTACTTTAATAGGGTAAAGTTGTTACATAATGCAAGGAAATCAGAAATAAAGTTTGGACTTCAACCGGTATTAAAGTTAGGTGGTAGCATGGGATCATACTGAGTGGTAACATGGTAGTCAGAGATAGTCTATAAATTATCAAAAGCTCATGACTGAGTAGGAACAGACATATCAAATTGTGAATATTTTATCTTCATATTCATATTTATTGCCATACAAAATTAGAAGGACCTATGGACATTGATTTGCAAGTTATCAAGTTAACACTCTTTTTCAAATTACTCAGACACATGCCTAAGGTCTAAGCCCAACTTAGTGCAAAGAATATGAATAGAAAATTTGTGAATATGGTTTCACATACACAAAACTAAAAATAATTTGTCTGAGATGAAAATATAATGCACACAGGCAGCATTTGGAAAATTCTAGAGTCAGGCTGGCTTCCATGGCTATTGGGTATAAGAGCTGAAAGTGAAGATGACAAGACAGAAAAAGTAAAAAAGAAAAATGAGAGCAAGAGAGACAGTTACCTTATTTGTTTGTTCTATTAAAGTTCTTTCAGTGAAGTGGTTCCATCAATGAAAATTATATCCTGAATAAAGCTACAGCCTGTATGATTTAGAGGTGTTTATGAGCAGAAATAAAATAAAGCATAATAAGCACTTCATCAGTGTATAATTACTGGAAACAATGAATCAATGTGTTTTCGTGAGCTTAGAATGAGCCTTTCATATTTACATGGGAGTGGGCCCCCTCATGGAGGCTGCCATATTGCAGTGCCATGTTGATAACCCGAAATGGACATACTTACACCATCTTTCGCATATTGCAGCAAGCCTGGAAGACCAAAGGAGAAAAGAAGAGTAATCAGTTGTTGCTCCCCTATACACTGTCTACTGATTGCTGCTGTAAGCTAACAAGTTTTAGAACCCTCATTTTTGTGTATTGAGAAATCAGCTATTTTTATAACAATAGAAGGCAGGGAATCATAAATCCCTGTCGCCAAAGAAGCAAAAACATCAAGGGAAACAAAATCCTGAGTGGCAATAGAGTGATGCAGACTGCAACCTCATCACTGGATGACACAAAATCCTTCACACTGTTGCTTTAACTATGGCCTTCCTCTTCATTTGATGCAGATGTGTGGAGCAGGGTCACTAGGTCATGTTTATCACCTGGAATAAATCTGGAAAAATCTAAGTGCTGTAATGGAACAACAACTCATAATCCAAAATCTGTTCAGGAAAAATAATGTCCATAAAATCAGATTACATTGTGATGGCACTTCTTCTCTTCTACCATTTTTTTAAATCCTCTCAGTTTCTGTCATTTTCACTTTTGGACTGCTTCTTTCTCTCCTTCCATAAATCTCATAAACAGCTTTTGTTCTTATCAGGATGAGATCAGACAGAAGACTGTTTGAATGCTGAAAAAAATGTTTTCTACAGTCTGGGTTTGTCTGGTTCAAACACTTGGCAAGAAAAGAAAAAAAAAACGTCCCAGCGAGACACCCGGGGAGGCGGAGAGAATATCATTTTATAGGATTTAGAGATTGTTCTTCTGGCATCGAAGATGATGGTAGACATGGCCGCCACGTCGCTGTATCTCACACCCTGTTACGCTTGGCTTGGCATACGTACATAGGATTAGAGCTTCTGACACAAACGCACACCACTGCACGCCTTTAGCTTTACATATTTTAGCAGAACAGCTGGATATCTGGCCCAACTGAGATGGGATCAAAAACTTTGTCTCCTCAATTCTTGGGTTTATCCCTGTAAAGCCTTACAAGAGGCAAGCAATTGTTTTTCAAGTCTTTGCTAAACCAAATCGGTTTCTACCAGACTGTCATTTGCACGGGTTTAAATTGCCCGACAGTGAGGCGGCACAGAGTCCATACAGATCTGCCACCTACGGACACGTTGCTGCATGAAACTGTTCACGCTGCAGATGGGAAGACACTGCATTCATTTGTTCATCCATCTCCTCCTTGGCACTTCCATTCCCTGTGCCTGTCCTATTGCCTTCACCTCCTCACTTTCCCCTGATGGCTGCGTATAAACATGATTAATGATAATCTATTACTGGCCATTGCTGTGGTTTGGGATATTTTTCATATCAGAAGCAGCAAAGGGGAATTTTACTCACACTGCCTGTGCTCCCAGTAGTGTCTTTTATGCAACAGACTCCAGCTTTCTGAGAAAAACACACTAAAGGGAGCCAAGATAAAGACACTTCAGAGGAAAGAACACCAATATGTCCTGTGCTGCCAATACCATTATTTTCATTTAATTCAATTTTCAATTCAATTTTTTTTTTATATAGCGCCAAATCACAACAAACAGTTGCCCCAAGGCGCTTTATATTGTAAGGCAAGGCCATACAATAATGATGTAAAACCCCAACGGTCAAAACGACCCCCTGTGAGCAAGCACTTGGCTACAGTGGGAAGGAAAAACTCCCTTTTAACAGGAAGAAACCTCCAGCAGAACCAGGCTCAGGGAGGGGCAGTCTTCTGCTGGGACTGGTTGGGGCTGAGGGAGAGAACCAGGAAAAAGACATGCTGTGGAGGGGAGCAGAGATCGATCACTAATGATTAAATGCAGAGTGGTGCATACAGAGCAAAAAGAGAAAGAAACAGTGCATCATGGGAACCCCCCAGCAGTCTACGTCTATAGCAGCATAACTAAGGGATGGTTCAGGGTCACCTGATCCAGCCCTAACTATAAGCTTTAGCAAAAAGGAAAGTTTTAAGCCTAATCTTAAAAGTAGAGAGGGTGTCTGTCTCCCTGATCTGAATTGGGAGCTGGTTCCACAGGAGAGGAGCCTGAAAGCTGAAGGCTCTGCCTCCCATTCTACTCTTACAAACCCTAGGAACTACAAGTAAGCCTGCAGTCTGAGAGCGAAGCGCTCTATTGGGGTGATATGGTACTACGAGGTCCCTAAGATAAGATGGGACCTGATTATTCAAAACCTTATAAGTAAGAAGAAGAATTTTAAATTCTATTCTAGAATTAACAGGAAGCCAATGAAGAGAGGCCAATATGGGTGAGATATGCTCTCTCCTTCTAGTCCCCGTCAGCACTCTAGCTGCAGCATTTTGAATTAACTGAAGGCTTTTTAGGGAACTTTTAGGACAACCTGATAATAATGAATTACAATAGTCCAGCCTAGAGGAAATAAATGCATGAATTAGTTTTTCAGCATCACTCTGAGACAAGACCTTTCTGATTTTAGAGATATTGCGTAAATGCAAAAAAGCAGTCCTACATATTTGTTTAATATGCGCTTTGAATGACATATCCTGATCAAAAATGACTCCAAGATTTCTCACAGTATTACTAGAGGTCAGGGTAATGCCATCCACAGTAAGGATCTGGTTAGACACCATGTTTCTAAGATTTGTGGGGCCAAGTACAATAACTTCAGTTTTATCTGAGTTTAAAAGCAGGAAATTAGAGGTCATCCATGTCTTTATGTCTGTAAGACAATCCTGCAGTTTAGCTAATTGGTGTGTGTCGTCTGGCTTCATGGATAGATAAAGCTGGGTATCATCTGCGTAACAATGAAAATTTAAGCAATACCGTCTAATAATACTGCCTAAGGGAAGCATATATAAAGTGAATAAAATTGGTCCTAGCACAGAACCTTGTGGAACTCCATAATTAACTTTAGTCTGTGAAGAAGATTCCCCATTTACATGAACAAATTGTAATCTATTAGACAAATATGATTCAAACCACCGCAGCGCAGTGCCTTTAATACCTATGGCATGCTCTAATCTCTGTAATAAAATTTTATGGTCAACAGTATCAAAAGCAGCACTGAGGTCTAACAGAACAAGCACAGAGATGAGTCCACTGTCCGAGGCCATAAGAAGATCATTTGTAACCTTCACTAATGCTGTTTCTGTACTATGATGAATTCTAAAACCTGACTGAAACTCTTCAAATAGACCATTCCTCTGCAGATGATCAGTTAGCTGTTTTACAACTACCCTTTCAAGAATTTTTGAGAGAAAAGGAAGGTTAGAGATTGGCCTATAATTAGCTAAGATAGCTGGGTCAAGTGATGGCTTTTTAAGTAATGGTTTAATTACTGCCACCTTAAAAGCCTGTGGTACATAGCCAACTAACAAAGATAGATTGATCATATTTAAGATCGAAGCATTAAATAATGGTAGGGCTTCCTTGAGCAGCCTGGTAGGAATGGGGTCTAATAAACATGTTGATGGTTTGGATGAAGTAACTAATGAAAATAACTCAGACAGAACAATCGGAGAGAAAGAGTCTAACCAAATACCGGCATCACTGAAAGCAGCCAAAGATAACGATACGTCTTTGGGATGGTTATGAGTAATTTTTTCTCTAATAGTTAAAATTTTGTTAGCAAAGAAAGTCATGAACTCATTACTAGTTAAAGTTAATGGAATACTCAGCTCAATAGAGCTCTGACTCTTTGTCAGCCTGGCTACAGTGCTGAAAAGAAACCTGGGGTTGTTCTTATTTTCTTCAATTAGTGATGAGTAGAAAGATGTCCTAGCTTTACGGAGGGCTTTTTTATAGAGCAACAGACTCTTTTTCCAGGCTAAGTGAAGATCTTCTAAATTAGTGAGACGCCATTTCCTCTCCAACTTACGGGTTATCTGCTTTAAGCTACGAGTTTGAGAGTTATACCATGGAGTCAGACACTTCTGATTTAAAGCTCTCTTTTTCAGAGGAGCTACAGCATCCAAAGCTGTCTTCAATGAGGATGTAAAACTATTGACGAGATACTCTATCTCCCTTACAGAGTTTAGGTAGCTACTCTGCACTGTGTTGTTATATGGCATTAGAGAACATAAAGAAGGAATCATATCCTTAAACCTAGTTACAGCGCTTTCTGAAAGACTTCTAGTGTAATGAAACTTATTCCCTACTGCTGGGTAGTCCATCAGAGTAAATGTAAATGTTATTAAAAAATGATAAGACAGAAGGGAGTTTTCAGAGAATACTGTTAAGTCTTCTATTTCCATACCATAAGTCAGAACAAGATCTAAGATATGATTAAAGTGGTGGGTGGACTCATTTACTTTTTGAGCAAAGCCAATAGAGTCTAATAATAGATTAAATGCAGTGTTGAGGCTGTCATTCTCAGCATCTGTGTGGATGTTAAAATCGCCCACTATAATTATCTTATCTGAGCTAAGCACTAAGTCAGACAAAAGGTCTGAAAATTCACAGAGAAACTCACAGTAACGACCAGGTGGACGATAGATAATAACAAATAAAACTGGTTTTTGGGACTTCCAATTTGGATGGACAAGACTAAGAGACAAGCTTTCAAATGAATTAAAGCTCTGTCTGGGTTTTTGATTAATTAATAAGCTGGAATGTAAGATTGCTGCTAATCCTCCGCCCCGGCCCGTGCTACGAGCATTCTGACAGTTAGTGTGACTCGGGGGTGTTGACTCATTTAAACTAACATATTCATCCTGCTGTAACCAGGTTTCTGTTAGGCAGAATAAATCAATATGTTGATCAATTATTATATCATTTACCAACAGGGACTTAGAAGAGAGAGACCTAATGTTTAATAGACCACATTTAACTGTTTTAGTCTGTGGTGCAGTTGAAGGTGCTATATTATTTTTTCTTTTTGAATTTTTATGCTTAAATAGATTTTTGCTGGTTATTGGTAGTCTGGGAGCAGGCACCGTCTCTACGGGGATGGGGTAATGAGGGGATGGCAGGGGGAGAGAAGCTGCAGAGAGGTGTGTAAGACTACAACTCTGCTTCCTGGTCCCAACCCTGGATAGTCACGGTTTGGAGGGTTTAAGAAAATTGGCCAGATTTCTAGAAATGAGAGCTGCTCCATCCAAAGTGGGATGGACGCCGTCTCTCCTAACAAGACCAGGTTTTCCCCAGAAGCTTTGCCAATTATCTATGAAGCCCACCTCATTTTTTGGGCACCACTCAGACAGACAGCAATTCAAGGAGAACATGCGGCTAAACATGTCACTCCCGGTCCGATTGGGGAGGGGCCCAGAGAAAACTACAGAGTCCGACATTGTTTTTGCAAAGTTACACACCGATTCAATGTTAATTTTAGTGACCTCCGATTGGCGTAACCGGGTGTCATTACTGCCGACGTGAATTACAATCTTACCAAATTTACGCTTAGCCTTAGCCAGCAGTTTCAAATTTCCTTCAATGTCGCCTGCTCTGGCCCCCGGAAGACAATTGACTATGGTTGCTGGTGTCGCTAACTTCACATTTCTCAAAACAGAGTCGCCAATAACCAGAGTTTGATCCTCGGCGGGTGTGTCGTCGAGTGGGGAAAAACGGTTAGAGATGTGAACGGGTTGGCGGTGTACACGGGGCTTCTGTTTAGGGCTACGCTTCCTCCTCACAGTCACCCAGTCAGCCTGCTTTCCCGGCTGCTCGGGATCTGCCAGGGGGGAACTAACGGCGGCTACGCTACCTTGGTCCGCACCGACTACAGGGGCCTGGCTAGCTGTAGAATTTTCCACGGTGCGGAGCCGAGTCTCCAATTCGCCCAGCCTGGCCTCCAAAGCTACGAATAAGCTACACTTATTACAAGTACCATTACTGCTAAAGGAGGCCGAGGAATAACTAAACATTTCACACCCAGAGCAGAAAAGTGCGGGAGAGACAGGAGAAGCTGCCATGCTAAACCGGCTAAGAGCTAGTAGCTACGCTAAGCTAGCGGATTCCTAAAAACACGCAAAGTGAATAATGTGTAAATAATTTAGAGGCGATTCAGCAGAAGGAGTGCTTTAGTTAAGGCACGTAAAGATTACACTGGGAAACAAATCGTAATCTAGATAACTAGATCAATCTAACTGCGCAGATTAAACAGCTAACAGATACAGAAAAACACCGCTGTGCTCCGGAACAGGAAGTGATACAATACCGCAGTGAGAGCCAACCACCAGTAGAGGCAAGCAAGCCTCTACTGGTGGTAGAGGCTTGATTTAAAATCAACTACAATCACATGTTTTTTTTCCTCTTGTTGTTGTTGTTTTAATCTAATTTTCTGCAGTGACCTGAACAGTCCGTGTTTTGGTTATAGTTTGTTGATACAATGGCTCTTTCACTTTAGCCAGTAAAGAATGATTTATTTATTTCTGTATTTGCACATTCACAAAATTTACAAGAGTGATGCTAAAAGCCACCAGGATTTCAAATTCAATTTATTTTCATTTGTATAGCGCCAAATCACAAGGTTGCCTCAAGACGCTTCACACAAGTAAGGTCTAATCTTACCAACCCCTAGAACAACAGTGGAAAGGAAAAACTCCCTCTGAGGAAGAAACCTCAAGCAGACCAGAGTCAAAGGGGCGACCCTCTGCTTGGGCCATGCTACAGACACAAATTACAAAGCAATTCACAAAACGAACATACAGAAAATGTTGCTGGTGCACAGAACGGTTTCTTGAACAGATACCACACCCACCTCTGGATGGAGCTGCACCTCAAACAGAGAGAAAAGAAAAAAAGCAGAATCAAGTATCAGAAAGACAAATACAGTGTATTTTGTCAGCATTAAGCAACAAGAAAAACAGAAGAAATACTAAGGTAATCACCGGCCACTAACCTTAAGCTTCACGAAAAGAACCAGAATTTAGATAAAGTTGAGGCCGTGGCCTGTTCCATTTCTTAATAAAATGAATTAAAAGAGTAAAAAGCATAGAAACATGCTATGCCAGTGTGCTAGCCATATAAAAGGGGAAAAAAGTGCATCTTAAGTCTGGACTTGAAAGTCTCTACAGAGTCTGACTGTTCTATTGACGCAGGGAGATGATTCCACAGAACAGGGGCATGATACGAGAAAGCTCTATGACCCGTAGACTTTTTAATCACCCTAGGAAACTAAGTAGTCCTGCACCTTGAGAACACAAAGCCCAGGACGGTACGTAGGGTTTAATTAGGTCAGCTAGGTAGGGAGGTGCCAGTCCATGAACAATTTTATAGACTAGTAGCAGAACCTTAAAATCTGATCTCATTGGGACAGGAAGCCAGTGAAGAGATGCCACAATGGGTGTAATGTGGTGAAACATTTTGCTTTGTGTCAAAACTCTGGCAGCAGCATTTTGAACTAATTGGAGACCCCTAATGCTGGACTGTGGTAAACCAGAAAATCTAATATTGCAACAGTCCAGTCTATAGAAGAGACAAACGCATGAATCAGGGTCTCAGACAGGATGGGACGAATCTTCGCTATATTTCACAGGTGGAGGAAAGCAGTCCTCATAATATCTCTAATGTGGAGGCCAAAGGACAACGTAGGATCAAAAATTACCCCAAGGTTCCTCACTTTGTCAGTGTGATGTATGACACGCAAGCCGAGGTTAAGCGTTAACTGGTCAAATTGATGCTGATGTCTCACTGGACCAAGAACCATCATTTCAGTCTTATGAGTTTAAAAGTAGGAAGTTGCTAGACATCCAGCTTCTCACTGATACAAGGCAATCTTCTAAGGATTTTATGTGGATGAGATTACCAGCAGTTATCTGCATGTATATCATCAGCATAGCAGTGAAAGGTAACCCCAAAACGCCGCAATATGTGCCCAAGGGGTGCTATAAAAAGGGAGAAAAGCAGGGGGCCTAAGACGGATCCCTGTGGAACCCCAAATTTCATGTAACTAAGGTTAGAGGTTGTGTTATTGTATAAAACACAGTGCGAATGACTGGTCAGGTATGACGTCAACCATGCAAGGGCACTCCCAGTAATCCAAAAATGATTCTCTAGCCTATCGAGTAGAATATGATGATCCACAGTATAAAATGCAGCACTGAGCTTTAACAGCACCAGAACTGTCGTGGTGTCTGAATCCATTGCAAGTAGAAGATCATTCACCACTTTAGTGAGAGCTGTCTCTGTGGAATGATATTTTCTAAAAGTAGACTGCAGTGGCTCAAAAAGATTATTCTCAGTAAGGTGGTCCACAAGCTGCCGTGAAACTACTTTTTCCAGAATTTTAGAGTAAAATGATAGATTTGATATTGGCCTATAGTTTTTTAATACATTAGCATCAAGATTAGATTTCTTAAGTAATGGTTTAATCACTACAGATTTGAAACATTTAGGAACAGATTAGAAGTTAATGAGAGATTAAGAATTTCCAGCACAGTCGGCCACAAGTCCTTAAACAGTTTTGTTGGTATAGGATCAAATAAGCAGGATGTGCTTTTTGTAGACAAGTTTTGTCAGCACACCTAATGAGATACTATCAAATTCTCTAAATCTAAGTAATACCTCAGTAATGGCACCCACCTCAATAGCAGGGTGTAGTGGCTGGGTTAAGGCATGCTGGGATATGCTCAACCTAATGTCTTCTATTTTCTTCTAAAAGTAATCCAGGACATATTGTGCTGTAAAAGGAGAGTGAGGTGGTTGTCCATGTACAAGTGTTGCCGTGTTGAACAAGTACTTTGAGTTATGCTTGTTTTTGTTGATCAAATCAGAGTAATAGGTCCGCTTTGTAGTCAGCAGTGCATGCTTATAGTCTAAGATAGTCCAAGTCTAAGATAACTTCCAATTTTGAACTACGCCATTTCCGTTCTCGACCTCTAGCCTTATGCTTGAGGTCACGTAAGTAGTCAGTGAACCAAGGTGACTGTGTTTTTGGGGGGCGTGTGTAACACGGGTAAAACAAAGAAAAAACCTCAGATAGTGCGATGCATCATTTTGCATAAATGATTTTTGGTTCCCCTGCATGCTTTGCATACCGGTCATGTGACCGCAGCCAGCCAATTAGCTGGCTATATTATCGTCATTCAGGAAACACCGGGGAATGCGGGAGACGCCGCTGGATTTGTTGCTGCAGGAGCCGAGCTACCATGACCAAAGCGTTTGATAGGAGCATTGGCTTGTTAGAATACATGGAATTGGCCAGGTCTTGATGGCGAGCTAAGAACTGAGCTAGTCCTGAATCTCAACCAACTTCTACACCTACCTCAATGGGTTGGTAGGAGGCTCCTGCAGCCGACTTGTTCACTCTCGCACTCCACTGTACGACCCCCCAGCACAAACACACTCACTCCCATGGACGCTTTTTTTTGGAGTCGAGTGGAGTGGGTTTTGAGTCGTAGTTTTGAGTCGTATGAACTGTTCTGCTCAGTAGAGCTGTTGGACTGTAAGCGATTGGTCGGGTGCCACAGCCACTCGCATTCATCAAATGGACTTTTGCACACCGTATATTTGGGGGTTGCAAGTGGTTTTGGATTCTGTTGTAAACATTGCAGCTGATTGTGTGTCTTGATTGGCCAGTCACCTCTAAATGTTTAATGTTGTCTTGTCTATTTTGTTTGTCTCATTTTTATGTATAAACTACATCCAGTCTCTGTCTCTTCTCTTCTAGAGTCGAACCAAGTTCTGATGCTAGCTAATACGTTAACACATTACTCTTAAGTGCTCTGTTACCTATGGTATTTTATAGCAGCCTCCTTCAGGCTCTTATTATCTTATAGTGACACTAATTAATGTTATACTAACTTATATGCTACACGTGGTTTTAACAAAGGTGTGGCAATCATGTCGAGTGTAGTTTTGAGCACTGAGTGTAAACTATCCACAAGACTGTCTACTGATTGGGCATTTGTCAAACATGAAGCTAAGACATCAGGCAGTCTAGCTTTGAGTTCAGTTGTAGTTGAGGAGTTGATGCATCACCGTAGTGATAAATAAGGTGGTTGTTCCACTAAACACGGCAGCAAAACTGTAAACCTAATAAGTGAGTTATCAGAGACCACCGAAGCAAGAGGCATGATGTCAATATTCATGACAGCAATACCACATGTGAGAAACAAATCCAGGGTATTTCCACTAATGTGCACCGAGTCTTGAATGCATTACTGAAATCCTAATGCATCCACAATTTCCATAAATGATTTGCAGAGGGGATCAGAAGGCTTACTTATATAAATGTTATAGTCACCAATAATCAGAATGTTATCTGCACTTCTTGACAAGTTAGAGATGAATGCACCAAATTCATCTAAGAATTCAGAGTATGGGCCAGGGGGCCTATATACAGTGACAAAGTAATACGGCTGAGTTTTATTATTCTGATCTTGGCAATACGTAGCATTGTGGGCAGAGATGAGAATCACATGCTCAAATGAGTTATATTTGTGACCCCCAACAGCCAATGAGCTAAATCTAGACTTATAAATAAGAGCAACACCCCCGCTCCGGACAGCATCCAATGTAGTAATGGGTATTAAGTTTGCAAAGCATATCCCTCTATGATTTTTATGGACTGTCTATGGAAGCAGGCCACAGTCTCAACTTGTTGAATTTCTCTCCCTGGCAGATAAACTGCATGATCACCATAGTGGATTTTCTGCACTGATTTCCCCACTAAGCTAATGGATTCCACACCCATCTTTGTCATGAGCTTTGCAGGGTCTCTAATCACCTGCTCCATGGCTTGCTGTAAGAACCTAATGTTACCCTCCCTGTAGAGCTCTATCTATGTTTGCAGACAAGATGACGGCGCCTTCCCCAGAAGGGTGAAGGCCATCTGGCATCAGCAAGCCACGGCAGCCCCAGAACGAAGGCCAGTTATCAATAAAACTAAAGCTTTGCTGTCTACAAAACTGTGCCAGCCACCTATTCAGCGATGTCAGCCTGCTAAATGCTTCATCATTAATCCAGGAGGAGAGGGGACCAGAGACTATTAATCTATGCCGACACATCTTTCTGGCAAGGTCACAAGTCCTCTCTATGTCCATTTTTGTGACCATTGAGTGCTTCATCCTGACATCATTAGCGCCAACGTGAATAACTGTGACTGTATCTTGTGTCACGTTCCTTAGTCTGTCTACCCTTCTGCAGCCTCAGCACCATAAGATGGGAAGCAATGTCAGGAGCTCTGGCCCCAGGAATACATTTAACATCAGCTGGCATCTATATCCTGACTTTGCGGGTGATAGAATCCCCCTATCACTAAAGCCCGGCATTTCGGCCTGGAGATAGGAGTGGAAGTCACCCGTGGGCTCAAAGAACTCACATCAGGCATATCCAAGGGGGAGAACTGATTCACAATTCGCAGTGGTGAGTGTGATCAGGGTACCACAACCGGGCACCAAGCCCTACGTGGCTTCTTCCGCCTAACCACAGTCCAAAAACCATTCTCCACAGCCAGCATTTCTAGGCTAATACTAAGGGGCACGCTAGCTGGCCCAACATTAACCTTGTCTGGAGTGCCCATAACATCGGTCTCCACTGAGCTGAGAAGCTGTTCTAACTTACGGACACGGCTCTCTAAAAGAGCCACCCTATCTTCCAGCATTGCACTGGATTTACGTAAAGTGTAAAGTAGTGTACTTTGTGCACCAGAAAATTCAAGAGTATAGCCAAGCAAGCCCAGGCTAACCACTAATGAGTATGCTAACCACTCCTAAGGTTCACACAGGAGTAGATTAATGACCTAAAAGTTACACTGAAAAAGTAAAAAAGTATTAGACTGATAGTAACAGTAGTTAAAAAACTAAGATTAACACAAGAGTAATGTAATAAACTAAAATTCACATCAGTTACATTGAAAAACTAACAGAAGTATTTAAAAACTAGAAGGGGGGGGTCAACCTAGTTAATGCAAGCTAACTGTTAGCAGAAATGCTAGCCACTCCTAAAATTTACACAGGAGTGAAATAATGACTTAAAATTCATAGCAGTTACACTGAAAAACTCACAGAAGTATTCAACTGGTAAAAACAGTAATAAAGTAACGGTGGGGGGGGGGGGGGTCAACCTAGCTAATGCCAGCTAACCACTAACAAAAGCTAGCAAAAGCTAACCACTAGCAATTCACAATAGGACTGTAGTTAAATAAAATTCAGGGTAGATACACTTCAACCCCCCCCCACCCCCCCACCCCCCCAAAAAAAGGGTTAAACAGAAATAAAACAAACGTATACAACCGTGTAAAGATCGGAAGACAGACAACAGCAAACAATCCGTCGGAAGCAAGTTTCCAGTTTATCTGTTTGTGAACAGCCTGCATCTAGTAGAACTAAACGGTTTGCACAGAGTCAGCAGGCAAAATAGACATAATGCTATAAGTGTAATGACTGCTATAACAGTTGGAGAAACACCTGAAATACATATACATGTAATGCAGGTGATTCAACTAGCCTTTGAGATAGGCCTCATATGCAAATTACTGAATGAATGAATGGAAGTACTGAGACCCATTGTTTGCATCACTTTTAAAGTAAGGTAAAAACTGGTCATGAAGACCCTGGAAAATCTTATTGTACCTTTTGTATAATGACAATAAAGGGCAGTAAGTAAGTAAAACATAGGGATGGGATTACTAGTCGCAATAGTCAACTATGACTAGCTAACATCCGACTAGTCAACTATTTGTAATTAATCAATACACACTATTATTATCATTTACATTATTATCAGTATTATTATTATTTTACTCCAGACAGTTTTATTTTACCTAGACAGTCGCCTTGCCAAGGCCAGCAGTTATTTTGGTCGACTCTCTAAGAAAGTCTGGCAGAATCATGCACTGTGACTTTCCAGTGCAGGTCTACAGAGCCACTGTGGTCCCTACCCTCCTGTATGGAGCTGAAACCTGGGTTCTGTATTGCCAGCAGATCAGATTACTGGAACGCTTTCATCAGCGTTGTCTCCGAAACATCTTCGGGATCAACTGGCAGGACTACGTCTCAAATGAGGACATCCTTACCAGAGCCAAATTGCCCAGCATGGAGTCTATTATACTCAAACAACAGTTTCGTTGGGCAGGTCACGTAGCCAGGATGGATGATACATGCATGCCGAAATTAATTCTCTTTGGCGAGCTCAAGGAAGGGAAACGAAACCAAGGGGCCCCCAAAAAGCACTATAAGGACCAGCTGAAGAAACAGCTCTCCCTTGCAGGCATTCAGCATCAGTCATGGCAGCATCTAGCTACAGATAGACTCAGCTGGCGTTCCAGCATCAAATCCGCCAGCCTGAAGTTTGAGGCAGAAAGAAGTGAGGCCTCACGCCAGAAGCGTCAAAGACAGAAAGAGCGGGCAGCAGCACAAGCCCAGCCTACTCAAGTGTTCATTTGCCCAAGTGTAACAGGTCTTGATCATCCCGCATCGGACTTTTCAGCCACCAGAGGGCTTGTAGAAAATAAACTTTAAAAAAAAGGCCTTCCCACTATCCTCGCAAGCGGGGAACTGGAACAACTCCAG
Organism: Thalassophryne amazonica; assembly: GCF_902500255.1. Lineage (NCBI taxonomy): Eukaryota > Metazoa > Chordata > Actinopteri > Batrachoidiformes > Batrachoididae > Thalassophryne > Thalassophryne amazonica. The sequence continues at coordinate 72,617,070 of NC_047108.1, forward strand.
AATGTAATTAACAATGCTTGCTAATATCCATAGTTTTTCCAAAAAATAGTCCTATCGACTTCCACTTTCGCACTGTTCATCCGTGACTCAAAATACATAAGCATACCAAATGGCAAACGTCAACTCTGCCCCATTCGCATGTATGCAGAGCTTTTTGTTTTCTCTGCATTTTACTTCAAGCAAACAGAGACGATGGCTGCTGCACGCAATTGCTTCTAATTTTTAAACACACACAAGCAGAGACGGTGGCGGAAAACATTAAAACCAATACTCTTTTCATTCATGTAACAACAACATGACCCTTAACTAAACTGACTAACCAACTGAACTACAAAACACATTAAATCAATAACACTAACACTGTTAAACTAACATGAGCCACAATAACAACATTTAAAATCCCAAAACCCCATACTCAAATGGTGCATTGCAGCACAATGTCCATTGTTTACTGGTTAGCTAAAATGCTAATTTCTCCAAAAATCTTAGTCCTATCAACTTTCCATTTTTGCAGCTTTCATCCTTGACCCCAAAAAACATACACGAAACGGCAAATGTCAACTCCCCGGTTTCTGCCTGATCAAAGCCATACACAAACATGCACTCACATGCACACACAGAGGCCATCTGTCGTATGTAGATCAGTGGTTTGTGGCAGACTGCCTGTCGCTTGCTGATGACATCGTCATTAAGCACAAGACGTGCTTGGCCAGTCGATGCAGGGAGCATTATGGATAGTGTAGTTCAGGTTCACTTTGGACGTTACACTTTTGCTGTCCACTTGACACAAACAAAATGGACTAATTTTAACATTATTTTATTTTATTTCTTTGTGGCTGACTGGATAATTTAATCACCAAGACTCGGTGGGAGAGAGGAGCTCTCACAGCGCAGCTGTGTTACAGAGGGACTTTTCTTCACCATTTTAGACACCGTTTTGGACAATCAGGACACTTTTTTCTTCATGAATCGCACTGAAACAGCACCCACAATGCTGTGATCCAGACCACATCTGTCCCAGATCCGTGCCAGATATGGGCTGTAAATGGTTGTTTTTTTGCGGATCTGGTTCAGATCTGGTCTGGATCTGTTCCAGAAATGTAAAGTGGAACCGTACCGGATGTGGGCCAGGGTGCAAAAATTGTCTGGACCAGATCCGTTTTTCAGGATTGCTACCGGATGTTGGACTACATCCAGCCTGGATCCATTTGCTATCTGGGTATTTACTAACGTGTCTTTTACTCTGCAAATCAATGCATTAATGGATGTATTTTGGTTGTTTAAGCTGCAGGGTTCAAAGCGTGTGAAAAAAGCAGCAGCTTTTAGTTTGTAATTGATGGTGTATCTAATACCGACATAAACTGTGACTTCTAATACTGTGTTTTACTGCTTTTGAAAGATGATGACAGTGTTTGGGGATTTATTTTTTATTCATTCATTTTTCATGCATTCTTTTTGTGTTTAATAATAATAATAATAATCCATTTTATTTAAAAGCGCCTTTCAGAACACCCAAGGACACTGTACAGGACAAAATAAAAACAAAGGTAAAAAAAAAACAAAAACAGAGAAGCATATATAAAACTGGAAGCTGTAGAGTTGCGGTATGTGTGATCATGTGGTGTGTGTAGTCATGTGATGTGTGTGGTCATGTGGTGTGAGTGGTCGTGTGGAATGTGTGGTCATGTGATGTATGTGGTCGTGTGGCATGAGCGATCGTGAGGAGCATGTGGTCGTGAGGTGTGTGTGGTCATGCTGTATAGGATTGTCGAACAGGTGAGTTTTGAGTCTGGATTTGAAGAGGGGAAGGGAGTCAGTGTTGCGGAGGTCAGGTGGGAGTGAATGCCAGAGCTGGGGAGCAGAGCGGCTGAAGGCTTTGCCCCCCATGTTGACGAGATGGGGGGGAGCTGGAGAGAGGAGGAGGAGCGTAGAGAGTGAGTAACTATGTGGAGGAGATCGGAGATGTATTGTGGAGCAAGGTTATGGATAGCTTTGTAAGTGGTGATGAGAATTTAGAAGTTAATCCGTTGTTTTATTAGGAGCCAGTGGAGTTGTTGGAGAATGGGGGTGATATGGTGAGTGGTGGGTGTCCTGGTGATGATCCGTGCTGCAGAGTTTTGAAGGAGCTGCAGTTTCTGGAGGGATTTGTTGGGGAGGCCAAAGAGAAGAGAGCTGCAGTAGTCGATCCGGAAGGTGACAAGACTGTGGATGAGGATGGCAGTGGTGTGAGGAGTGAGGGAAGGACGGAGGCGAGAGATATTGCAGATGTGGAAGTAGGCAGAGCGGGTGATGTTATTGATGTGGGAGTGAAAGGAAAGGGTGCTGCCCAGGATGACACCCAGACTCTTGATCCGAGGGGAAGGGAGGACAGTGGAGTCATTGATAGGGATAGGAAACCTGTTGGATTTTGAGATAGTGGAGGACGTGCCTACAAGGAGGACTTCAGTTTTGGAGCTATTGAGTTTGAGAAAGTTGGACGAGAACCAGGTGTTGAGTTCCTGTAAACAGAGGGTGAGGGAGGGAGGAGGAAGTGATGAAGAAAGTGTAGTGAAGAGGTAGAGCTGGGTGCCATCTGCGTAACAGTGGAAGTGAATATTGTTTATATTGAATTTACCCAGCAGCCCCTGCGGTGTTTAAAGTGAAACTGGTTTATCAGAAGCCGACAGCGTAATCTGATGTGGCCGTGTCCAAATCAATACTAAAAGTTATTGTTATCGATTATCTGTAATAAAGATACATTTTTTTTTAGCAGTTTATCGGTTTAGCGTCATAAAAGATAACTTATCGGTTATCGGATTAATGGTTATTGAAGCTAACTTTTTGGTTAGCTGTGATCACCACTGCGCATGGATAATGCACCTTACTACAACTCTTTTTAGGTCCAACTCACCCATTCGGGGTTTTCACGTATCCCATAATCCCTTGCAGGCCAGAGAGTCGCTGCAGTCAAAACAACATAGAGAATCCACATGATGACAATTGTAAATGAATATTATACTACAAAAATGTAATTTCTTTTGTGCTTTTCGTCACGTTAATAAGAGACTGCTGCATGATACCCTGAAAACTTGCTAAAACAATTATAACAAATAATCCGTGTCTGCTACGTTTAATCTGGAATTTAATAAGCGCAAACCGAATTTCAGACATATTATATATATTAGTCTGGAACAAAGAGGACAAACAGTGCTGTAAAGAACAATAATCAAGACATTAAAGAGCAAACTTCACTTTCTCCCAGAACGCCGTGATCAGGAAGCGAGTGTAGGCACAATATAAAAATAGTTTTATGTTGCGATGTTAATGGTGGTGTCCGTGTGCAATGGTTAAAGTGCTGCGTGATCAGAGCGTCTCAATGCAGTTCTCAATGTTACTGAGATCTCACAGCGCGGCAACCTCTCTGAGGTTTTGCGGGATTTCAAATCAAATCAAATCAATTTTATTTATATAGCGCCAAATCACAACAAACAGTTGTCCCAAGGTGCTTTATATTGTAAGGCAAAAGCCATACAATTTGAAACCTGAAAAGCCTCAATGGGTGCATACATTTACAATTCAACTTACTACTGACCTGTATTGTGCTGGTGCTTTGCACTGGGTGAAAGATAGGGCCCGTCATGTTTCGAAATGAAAGGCGTCAGAGGCCTGGTGCATACCCTGCACGTGTTCTTTGTTCCGTCATATGTATGACTTTATATTTTGACTTCTTTGTAACTTCATCATGAAGTCAGTTATACCGATCATATATTGGTTGGTATATATACCAACAAATATTTTATTGATCAATATGAGATTTTAATCAAATCTCTAGCCACAATGGTAGCTGAGATTTTATAGTAAATGTGTTCTTGGGGTGTGTTTTGCTTGCTCTTGACTAATCAGTTTCAAAAGTTACTCATTTGGAGACACTCACCCAAGGAATATTCCCACTATGTTTGGTAAAAATCCATGCAGTGCTTCTTTTAGTTTTGTTCACATACACACACAGCTGCAGTTACAATACCCTGCTTGCTGCATGAGCAGGGTGAAAATTTGGGCTAAGGAGGAAGCCATCGGCTGAGCTATTTTTATGTCAATGTTGGATTAATGGCTTCCTCTTTGGTCAGCAGACTTCCAGGTCATGGAGATGGAGTGCTGAGTTCTCTCTTTAAAGCACATGATATCACTCCTCCAACTCCTTTATAAATTCTTTGTTGTGAGTGTGAGGGCCTGCAAAGGTTTGTTATTTCCTGGGTGTTAATTTCAGCCGCCTCAATCTCCTCAATAATGTAAAAATCTGTGGGGACTAATTCCATCCTTCTTACTTTGTGTGTGTGTGTGTGTGTGTGTGTGTGTGTGTGTGTGTGTGTGTGTGTGTGTGTGTGTGTGTGTGTGTGTGTGTGTGTGTGTGTGTGTGTGTGTGTAACAGAATGTGTAGTTGCTTGTGGTACCATGAATCTTTTCGAGATGGCTTCGAAAGAGGAACCTGGCTTGTTGAGATCTCAGTTTTCTTGGGATTTTCTTCAATTCCCCCAACACACACACACACACACACACACACACACACACACACACACACACACACACACACACACACAACCTTAAAGGGAAACTACAAATTTTCAATTTGATCTCTATTTCGACATGTTTTTGGGTTCAGCTTTTCACTTTGGACAAAAACTTTGATATTTGGTCCAATATTGAGTTAGAACACTGTCACGGGCAAAGCAGGGGTTTGTTCCTGTTGTAAGCGGAAACACGAGCTCCACGTCAATGTTTGACTTGTGTGTACTAGTTATTCTAAATCAATACAATGCAATACAATCAATACTTGTTCTGCACATTGACCCTTAAATTCAGAAATTGCCCCAATCATGCCATTTAGTCATTAGTAAACTGCTTCAAGTAATTCCTTCAATTTCTGGAATCCTCCATTCTGCTTATAGAATCATCTTAGACCGCTGAAGAGCTGAACCATTGAAAATCTGATACAATGAAGAAAAAGTGGGGAAAAATAATCTCCCATCACTGTTATTTTAAAGAATGGTATGAATAATTGTCTGGAAATAAAGTAGACATTCTGGCCTAACCCACATATTTTTCTATAAAATGTAAAAAACAAATAAATAAATATTAATAATAATAATGTGTGCAGGGGAAAATGTAGTCTGCATATATGGACTTGTTATATTTTTGGTTGTACTGAGTGTGTACTTCCACGAGGGGGCACTATCATCACACGTGTATTCACAAGGTATAATCGTGCTGTCAAGATTCGGAGGATGAATTAGGGACAGCTCGAGTTCCTTATAACTGAGTAAACTCCCACTGGGAGGTGAAGGGTGACTCACTACAGCTTCCAAATTTTTATTTATTTATTTCTATAATTGGATGATCCATAAGTGTCGAGTGTGGTAAGTGCAGAGTCTGGCTTCACAGAGATAATATACTCACATTATTATACAACATAGTTAAATGTACTGGAGAAGAAATGAACTGTGTGCTTTCCATAACCTCAGATGTCTATAATTTAAAATTGTGTGTGTTTTTGCTCAGGTGGCATTTCAGTACCACTATCAGCCAATAATGAATTAAGTATTGCTTCTTGTTAATTAAAGTTTAATTTACTCAATGAGAACTTTACATTAAGTTTTTATTAAAACATCTACAGAATATGTTGGCAATACATGTGTTCAACAGAATTTTTAAAAAATGCGGCCGTGAGTTTATTTTTTACATTGACCTCTACACAATATAATGATGATGTTTGGATTTGTCTGTGTACTTTTAAAATTCATTTGCAATAGTGAGCGTTTTACACCCCTTTCTTCCATTGTGTAACCCTTGTGGAAACCTTATGAGAAACTGTTTAGTGACACTAATATAATCATGATGCGGATATATTATTTTCATTTTCAAACAGCAGTGCCTTTTTTGGAATACATTTTTTTATGTATAAGTAAGTGTAATGTACACGTATAACCAAAATGTACAAAACCCATAACTTTAATGTATTTGCTATTTCACACAGCCTACTATTGTAAATTTGTAATATGAGATTATAAGCAATTTACCAATCATCAGTACCTCAGAGATGTCTCGTTACAGATGCAAAGTGCCAGGACTTGGTCATGAACATTGAGGTCCTGGAGAAGGCAGATCTCCCAAACATCAGTGCCTTGATGGTGCGACAGCTGCCCTGGGTCAGCTACATCAAGCACACGAATGACTCCAGAATGCCAAACATCGTACAGAGAGTTGCGCAATGGCAAAAGCAAAAGTGGAGCTCTTTGTAGATGCTACAAGGATCAGTTGAAGGTGGTCAGGCACTGACCACTGCATTTTAGAGTTTAGAGAGAAGAAACTGAAGGTCCTCCACCAGATGAGGCCTTCAACACTTTGAGGAGAAAAGAGTTCAAGTTTCCAATGAAAAACAAAACGACAGAAAGAACACACACACACACACGGGTGATTCTTTAACTACGGGCACTATTGGCCTTGTAAATGTAATTTCCACCACACCATTGCCTTACAATATAAAGCGCCTTGGGGCAACTGTTTGTTGTGATTTGGTGCTATATACATGTGCTCTGATGTCACTGTTTATCTCCATAGAAACTACCCAAACAATCTTTCATACAAACTGTTTAGGGACATTACAGTGTTGTGGTGGAAATTACGGCAATAGTGTGGGACAACTACATTTTCTTTAAAAAAAAATCACAACAGTTGTATGACATTGAATACCCCACTTATGTTTTGATTATTTTACTGATATTTTATTCAGAGATATTTTAAAACATGAGAAAAAACGTTTCTTTACCATTCCTTTTTATCATTGAAGATCAAAAGTCTGGGTGTGGGACAAGCACAAAACTGCAATATTTGCATATAATGATGCTGAAAAAAGGTGAAAAAGTCATCATAGACTACTAGAACAAATTTCTTAACACACTTTCATTGTAAAGATACTATAAAAGTGTGAAATTTCCCCTTTTTTCTGTTTTTCATACTATATGATCAAAGGACATAATAAGTGCCCGTAGTCTAAGAATCACCCACATATCTATCTATCTATCTATATATCTATCTATATAGATATATATATATATATACGAGGGCTGTCCATAAAGTATAGGTCCTTTTTATTTTTTCAAAAACTATATGGATTTCATTCATATGTTTTATTACGTCAGACAGGTTTGAACCCTCGTGCACATGCGTGAGTTTTTCCAACACCTGTCGGTGAACGTCATTCGCCTGTGAGGCACCTCCTTGTGGGAGGAGTCATCCAGCCCCTCGTCGGAATTCCTTTGTCTGAGAAGTGGCTGAGAGACTGTGCGCTTGGTGTTGGAAAGTGGTCGGTAACACGGACCCACAACAGGGGGCGGCAAAGGGAACGGACAATGGAGTAGGTCAAATAACAACACGTTTAAAACCCTGTTGTGAATGTGACAACAATACAACAATTACAACAATAGATCAGAATCAATCCACAAAGGTGTCGTAGTGGGCAGGCTCGAAGATTAGGAGACACCTGTCCAAAGCAGAACCGGAACCACACGATTTCCTCCGCCACCAGACCCCGGGAATACTGGAGCCGCCAAGTCCCGAACTCCCAGGTGGCCACTGCCTCCACGTGTCGGACCTGGTACTGCTGGCGAGGAACAAAAACACAATTAAAGGTGGGCGCGTTTGCACCCAGTAATCCACACGGCAGGAAAGCTACCTCCACCTCTCGTTGGAAAAAAGGTCTGTTACCACTCACAAAAGTCACAAAAGGTTACTGTCAAGCAGTCAGCTGAGAATATTACCTTCCAGGTAGAACGATATCTCGGCAAAGAGGTGGAGACGTCGTCCTGCTGATGTACCCCTGCTGATTGGTAACAGCTGTTGCATGTGATGCGTGACAGCTGTCACCCTAGCTGCTCCTGTGAGGCGGCTGCGCCCTCTGGTGCCTGGAGCCCGCACTCCAGGCAGGGCGCCCTCTGGTGGTGGGCCAGCAGTACCTCCTCTTCTGGCGGCCCACACAACACTTTGTTTGATCAAAATTTTTTCTAAACCTGTGAGACACATCGAAGTGGACACGGTTCAAAAAATTAAGCTGGTTTTCGGCTGATGAGAGATTTTGAGGTGATACTGTTGCTTTAAGGACTTCCCACGGTGCGAGACGTCGTGCAGCGCTCTCAGGCGCCGTCGTCAGCCTGTTTCAAGCTGAAAACCTCCTCATTTCAGGCTCTATTGATCCAGGACGAAGTGAGAGAACAGAGAAGTTTCAGAAGAAGTCGGTTTCAGCATTTTATCCGGATATTCCACTGTTAAAGGAGATTTTTTTAATGAAAGACGTGCGGGCGGATTGCAGCGTCGGCTCGCAGCCACCGCGACGCACCGCCACAGGAAAAACACCTCCGTTGGAAGCCTTAAGGACAAGTTGGAACATGTCCAGCTGTTAAACATTTTCTCATATACTCACTCCACTGAAAGCCATTAAAAGCCGCCTGGATTTTACAAATGGTTATCAACACGGAGGTGTTTTTCCTGTGCCGCCGCACCGCGCCGGCTGCGTCCCGATGCGCGGACCCTATATATATATATATATATGTATATATATATATATAGTTAGTTAGTTTTGGATTTAGGCATTGTTGCTACGAGCTTTATTATTTATATTAGGGTGAAGCTCATAGAGCTGTGTGTAATAAATGTTGTCATTGCAGGGAAAACTAACTGTCCTGTAGCTAGTTAAGTGGTGTTTTATTCTTTAAGTGCAACTATTTAAAAAAAAAAAATCCACTATTTCTGTATTATCCATCATGACGTTATCCATCCACTTTTGTTCATGATCTGGTACCAATACACAGACACACACACATATATCTATATATATGTGGGGAGACTGTAGAGGTGTTCGTAAGAAGAATGTATGAGCTGGAGATGAGAACATTCAGGACAGAATTGTCATAGGCATACTGGACGGTCATGTGTCTCAAAAATTACAGCTGGAACCGGACCTGACGCTTGAAAAAGACATTCAGAGCACAAGACAGAATGAACAGATCAAACAACAAAGTACAGCTATGAGGGCTGAATCCTCAGTGGATGCAGTGAGGCGAGGGGAGCAGCAACATAACACAAAAAAGAACAAAAGTGGATGGCTGGGGCAAAACAAAAATAAAAGCAAATATGATTGTCAGGAAACATGCACTTGATGTAACAGGCAGCACAGGAGGAATGAAACATGCCCAGCGCAAAATAAAAGATGTCATAAATGCAACAAAATCGGACACTTCCAAGTTGCATGTAAAACCAAGATGGTGAGTGAACTTGTGGCAACAGCAGCACCAAAAGCCACAGGAGGGGATGATGCATTCTTCCTGGACGCCATAGTAGATCAGGAGGCCACAGTTATAGACCAACCTGGGTCAGACGATGAATGGCATGTAACACTGCTGGTGAATGGCATCCCGGGGGAATTTAAAATTGACACTGGGGCTGACATTACCATAATGTCTCAGCGCACATTCCACAGCCTGCTCCAGAAACCCAAACTGGTTAGGACCAGAGCCAATGCCAGCAGCCCGGGAGCGGAATGAAGTGCATTGGGAAATTCCTAGCCACCAGTCAGTATAAAGGGGCAAAAATACTCATTTTGGGTAATGGTCATTCATGGACTGTTCACACAAAACGTAATGGGGAGATGCGTGGCCAAACAAATGGGCCTCGTAGTGCGTGTTGGGGCAGTTAGACTGGACTGTGACCCAGTTAAAATTAAATTTAGGGCTGATGCTGAGTCTTACGCCTGGTGATACCCTGCGTGTGCCATTCCCCCCTCTACCCAAAGTGGAGGCTGAACTAAAAGAATGCTGAACATGGGCATCATCAGGGAGTGATGGGAGCCTACTGACTGCTGGTGCGCGCCCATGGGCCAGCAGCGAAGAAAATTCAGAGTCCATCAGGGTGTGTGTCAACCTTAAGTACTTAAATAAGGCGGTTAAGCTGGAGCGCTACATGTTGCTGACTTTCGACAACATCACTCCAAAGTTGACCGGAGCCAAGGTGTTCTCCACACTGGATGCATCTAGTGGCTTCTGGCAGATTCCCTTGGACCCAGGTAGCCAGCTACTGACTACATTCATCACACCAATGGGCAGGTTTTGTTTCAGCTGCCTGCCATGCGGTATCTCGTCAGCGACGGAGATCTTCCAGCGGCTGATGTCAGAACTGCTCAAGGACCATGATGGAGTCGTGGTCATGAACGACATCTTGGTGTGTGGATCGAGCGAGGAGGAGCATGACCGACTCTTAGAGTCCGTCCTGCGCACTATAAAGCAGTCAGGCCTGAAGTTAAATAAAGCCAAGTGTCACTTTGGTAAGGAGGAGCTCCACTACTTTGGACACATAATTAGCACAAGAGGCATCAGGCCAGACACGAACAAGGTCAGGGCCATCATGGAAATGCCTAGACCGACCAATGTCGGGGAGTTGCGGCAGCTATTGGGGCTTATCAACTATGTGGGGAGGTTCCTTCCCCCACTAAACTGCAACCACTCAATGAGCTGCTCAGGACGGAGAACGAGTCGGTGTGGAGCAACCTCCAGGAACAGGCACTGGAAAAAGCAAAGCTTATGCTTCTATCTGCACCTGCGCTTGCATATTATGACCCAAGCCACCAGACGGTTGTGAGTGCGGATGCCAGCAGTTATGGCTTGGGAGTAGCACTGCTGCAAGACCACAGCGGCACTTTGAGACCTGTCGCCTTCTGCTCATGTATTTTAACAGAGACAGAAAAACGCTTCTCCCAAATTGAAAAGGAGTGCCTGGCAGCAGTGTGGGCCTGTTAGCAGTTCACGAGGTACGTGCAGGGGATGGAGAGCTTCCTCCTCCAGACAGACCACAAACCACTTGTACCGCTAATTAACGTGTATGATCTGGACAAAGCACTACTGCGGTGCCAAAGACTGTTAATGCGCCTAATGAGGTTCAATGTGACGGCTGTGCACGTTCCTGGGAAACAAATGATTGTGGCTGATACACTGTCTCGAAGCCCTCTAAGTCAGGAAGCAGAGTCAGACATGGACCTGCAAGTGGAGGCATACGTCAGAGGGGTGGTGACGAACAAACCGGTGTCAGTGGACAGACTCTCGGGGATACCAGAAGCCACACAAAATGACCGGGATCTTCAGACCGTCATCACATGCATCCGGGGTGGTTGGCCACGCAAATTGGCCGCATTCCCATCCTCTCCCGGGTTCTACACCGCTAGGAGTCACCTTTCAGAGTCAAACGGACAAGTAATGTATGAGGACCAAATTGTAGTCCCAGCACCACTCAGGGCCAACATCCTCAACCAAATTCACGGGGGCCACCAGGGGCTAACAAAATGCTGTGTGAGAGCCAAGTTGTCAGTGTGGTGGCCGGGCATCAGTGGCGACATTAAGCGAACAGTGACACAATGTGAGTTCTGTATGGAACACAAGCCAAAGCAAAGACGCAAACCCCTTATTACTACACCCCTTCTGGAAGGGCCATGGCAGAAGATTGCAGCAGACCTGTGTGAGCTAAACGGGGAGAGCTCTCTGATTGTGGTGGACTATTATTCACGTTACACTGAGATGGCACACCTGTCCTCCATGAGTAGCAAGTCATCAATCGCTTAAAGGGTATCTTCGCCAGATGGGGAATACCGCTGGAGTTCTTTAGCAACAATGTAATGCAGTTTGCTTCAATAGAATTCAGGGACTTTGCTAAAGCTAATGGGTTCACCCATACAACCTCAAGTCCACATTACCCCCAGTCAAACGGGGCAGCTGAGATAGCGGTCCAAACTGCAAAGAGGATCCTCAAGCAGCCAGATCCATCACTTGCTCTGATGAGCTAACGAGTGACACCCATCGTTGCCACTGGGGTCAGTCCAGCTCAGCTAATGTTGGGAAGGCAGATCCGTACCCCTGTGCCGACACTAGAGACAAGCTTACAGTCAGTCAGATCCTGTAGGATGGGACCTAGTGTTACAAAACAATTTGAAGGCCAAAAAGGCATATAGGCACTTCTACAACAGGAGACACTCTGCCCGCCCACTGCCAGAGTTATGTCTGGGTCAACCAGTCAGAGTGATGTTGGATGGAGAGAGAGGGTGGAAAACCCCAGCAGAGATCATCGGACCATCAGGAGAACCGCGTTCCTATCTGATCAAGACGGATGGTGGCGGCATGCTGCGTCACAACAGGAGACATCTGCAGGCGGTTCCGGAGAACATCATGCCCGGGGACTAGCCGCACACACCAGGTGGGAGCCCGATGTAGCCGGTGACCCATTCCAGTCCTGCGCCGACCGGCTCGGAGGTTACAGCACTACCGGGCAGCTCAACTCCAGGGTCTACACCAGGTACTCCCTCGCGACCCTCTCTTTCCCAGGGGGCAACCAGGATGACCTTGAGGGGTTGTGAGATCAAACATCACTTGGGTGAGTCACGACTTTTAATTTGTTTTGATAGAGTTTGATAGATACCCGTGTTGGCCTCTCTTCATTGGCTTCCTGTTAATTCTAGAATAGAATTTAAAATTCTTCTTCTTACTTATAAGGTTTTGAATAATCAGGTCCCATCTTATCTTAGGGACCTCGTAGTACCATATTACCCCATTAGAGCGCTTCGCTCTCAGACTGCGGGCTTACTTGTAGTTCCTAGGGTTTGTAAGAGTAGAATGGGAGGCAGAGCCTTCAGCTTTCAGGCTCCTCTCCTGTGGAACCAGCTCCCAATTCAGATCAGGGAGACAGATACCCTCTCTACTTTTAAGATTAGGCTTAAAACTTTCCTTTTCGCTAAGGCTTATAGTTAGGGCTGGATCGGGTGACCCTGGACCATCCCTTGGTTATGCTGCTTTAGACGTAGATTGTGGGGGGGTTCCCATGATGCACTGTTTCTTTCTCTTTTTGCTCCGTATGCATCACTCTGCATTTAATCATTAGTGATCGATCTCTGCCCCCCTTCACGGCATGTCTTTTTCCTGGTTTTTTCCCTCAGCCCCAACCAGTCTCAGCAGAAGACTGCCCCTCCCTGAGCCTGGTTCTGCTGGAGGTTTCTTCCTGTTAAAAGGGAGTTTTTCCTTCCCACTGTGGCCAAGTGCTTGCTCATAGGGGGTCGTTTTGACCGTTGGGGTTTTTCATAATTATTGTATGGCCTTGCCTTACAATATGGAGCGCCTTGGGGCAACTGTTTGTTGTGATTTGGCGCTATATAAGAAAAAAGTTGATTGATTGATTGATTGATAGAGACATTCTTGTTGCTAGAGGAGAAATGGAGATGTTTGTGGAACATTATGGTTCTGTTGTATTACCCTCTGTGTGTGTGAGAGAGAGTGAAGTTCATAAAAGACTTTTCATTTCACTTCATTATTTTAGAAGGACTTTGAGGTCTAGTGTTTGAAAACAAAATACAAAAATACAAATACAAAAATTGTATTTGCTGGTATATTTACCCTGTTCAATGTAAAAGGGGGAGATGTGGAGAGATATGTGTGTGTGTGTGTGTGTATGTGTAGATGTGTGTTAGACAGACACCACCGCAGTCGCGATGATTACATCATCACGGGGCGCGTTGTTGTTGTTAGCGGTGCCATGCTAGGAGGACATGCTGTGTGAATTCTCTGTGAAGTTTACAAATAAAAGGAGTTATTGAGCAGTTCCTTTCCATGTTTCATTAATGTGACAATTAGTGACGGAGAAACTGAATTGTTTCAAACCACTGAATCAATATAAAGCAATTGTGTTTGAGCATTTGATACAATTAAATATGGCGACATCTGCTGGCCAATCTTTAACATAGCATTTGCATGGAACAAATAAACAGGCACTGTTACGTATGTTTAATAATAAAGGTTCAATGTGTATCTTGAAATTTTGACTATGTTTTTGTTTAAATGGTAAATGGACTGCATTTATATAGCGCTTTTCCATCTGCATCAGACGCTCAAAGCGCTTTACAATTATGCCTCACATTCACCCCGATGTCAGGGGTGAATTTAATAATGTTTAAAGACATTATTAATGTACTTGTGTTATCATGTGACTGGGCCATCATAAAATACTGTCTGTAACAGAGATATAAATTGTGAAATACAAAATGAAGGGGATTTGAAGGCTTAAAAGGTTTTTATTTAAAACAAGATAATTTCAGTGGTGTTAAGCTTGAGTCTGTCCCTCCTTTCCAGTTCTGGAGAGAAGACTCACACACCACAGAAGTTGGCCTCATACGAAGATAGATTTTGTCCAACTTGTAAAGAGTTGGATAAACAGCTGCCTCCTTATCTCTCCTTGCAAATTCACTGCAGAAAATGGTTCTGCAGAGCATTAGCATGGTTAAAACCCTTCAGCTTCTGAGGGGCTTTGCTCCCCAGAACCCCCAACCAGGAATATCTTGACCTCCAGCCATTTTAAGCATTTTTCTTTAGTTGCCTCTCACATGCCTGTAGATGAGCTTGCTGAAATATTTTCAAAAAAAGAAGAAGGATGGATGTGGAGAGGAGAAGAATCAAAGAGAGTCTCCCTTCTATTATTATTTTATTGATCAATGAGAACTGTTTTTTTTTTTTCTCTTTTTTTCTTTTTCTTTTTTTAATTAGGGTTAGGGTTAACAAAAATTTCCGGCACATGCTATGCACGCGCAGTCTCACTCCAACTAAGATACCAAAGTAGGTAACCCTGTAATATGTATCTGTTGTGAAAATTTTGTCAAAATCTGTGCAGTAGTTTTGATGTAATCCTGCTAACAGACAGACAGGCCAACAGACAAATAAATAAATGCCAATGATTTTATTACATCCTTGGGGGATGTAAATATAGTTCAAACTGCTAAGATGAAGGGTTAAAAGTCTTGTGGCTGTGCTCCAATTAAACCATCTTTAGTAAATTCAAATCAGTGGCAGTTTTAATGGTAATAGTCAGCCCTAACCATGTTCATCTTCACAGGGCGATGCAGGTGAATGAACGAGGAAATGAAACTGCTTTGTTAAAGGGAGGAGGCCGAAAGAATCTTGGAAAACCTGTTCCCGATCAGGTTCACTTCACAGGCTAAGTTACCATAGTAAATGATTCTGAGCTTAACTTACCTCCCTTTCTGAATGGGTTCAACTTAGCCCCTTTCTTGACTTTGATTAATCTCCTTTTCTGAAACAGAAAACTCAGAATTCCCCTCATTTCAGAAAAGAAGGTTGTCAAAGACTGCAGCTATTTCGGCTGTGACACTAAGGATGAACATCCCTGATCATGGAAATCTTCTACCCAGGCTGGGCAGATGATTCTGCTGGAGTTGCATCCTATTAAGAACAATCCTTGTGAGCACCTTCACCGACACAGAGAGCAGTGTAATACCCCTATAATTGCACAATGCATTTGCGCATCGCATATGATTTGAACATTGATGGAATGAAATTCATCATGTGATGGCGCCTTTATGTGTGCAGTCAATAGCTCTGACTACATTAGGGAAACTGGCTCTTGCTGCAAATTGCGCTTTAATGTTGGAATGTGATGTACCTGTGTGAAATTCAGATGATCGAGTTCCACACAGTTGGCATGGCTCAGCTCAAGGTCTAACTCGGGCGAATATCGGTCATCTGTCATTGTCTATACAGTAGTGTTCAGAATAATAGTCGTGCTATGTGACTAAAAAGATTGATCCAGGTTTTGAGTATATTTCTTATTGTTACATGGGAAACAAGGTACCAGAAGATTCAGTAGATTCTCACAAATCCAACAAGACCAAGCATTCATGATATGCACACTCTTAAGGCTATTGGGCTGTTAGTAAAAAAAAAAAAGTGGAAAGGGGGGTGGGTGTTCACAATAATAGTAGTGTGGCATTCAGTCAGTGAGTTTGTCAATTCTGTGGAACAAACAGGTGTGAATCAGGTGTCCCCTATGTAAGGATGATGCTTTTCTTGTTGTGTGGGCCGCTGAAGAGGAGGTACTGCTGGCCCACCACCACCAGAGGGCACCCTGCCTGGAGTGCAGGCTCCAGGCACCAGAGGGCGCTGCCACCTCACAGGAGCAGCCGGGGTGACAGCTGTCACCTACGACAGCTGTTACCAACCATCTGATCCGCAGCGGTGTATCTGCAAGACGTCATCTCCACTTCTTTGCCGAGATATCGCTATACCAAGGAGGTAACATTCTCAGCTGACTGTGTTTATGACAGGAATATCTGTTGCTTGTGTGTGTTTGGACAGCAGATAATCTGTTTCTTTTTTCGACGAGAGGTGGAGGTGGTTTTCCCACCATACGTGTTGCTGGGTGCACACGCACCCACATCTAACTGTTTTTGTTCCTCGCCAGCAGTACCAGATCCGACAAGCGGAGGCAGTGGCCACCTGGGTGTTCGGGACTTGGCGGCTCCAGTATTCCCGGGGTTCGGTGGCGGAGGAAATCGTGTGGCTCCGGTTCTGCTTTGGACGGACGTCTCTTATCTTCGAGCCTGCCCACATGACACATTTTTTGTGAATTGACTACTTATCTATAATTGTAATTCGCCGTGTTGGTTGTGCTTCTTCACAACAGTAAAGTGTTATTATTTGACTTCCTCCATTGTCCGTTCATTTGCGCCCCTGTTGTGGGTCCGTGTTCCTACACTTTCACAACAGGATATCTCGGCCAACGTCATGGACCCCGAGGGGCGTCAACCGGCTGTTGAACGGCCAATGGAAGAACAGGGCGCACAGGCGTCTGCAGGAGGAATGATCGGTGAGTTGCAGCGAATCCTCACCGCCTTTACAGCTCGGTTGGATCTAATGACCGAGCAGAACGTCCTCCTTAACCGCAGGGTGGAGGCTCTCGCCGCTCAGGCGGAAGCGCGCCCTCAGGGCGCTGCTGCGGCTCTCCCTCCTGTCGATCCTGTGCGCAACGTTGACATTCCACAGGTCGTTCAACAACCCCTCCCACCTTCCCCGGAAGCATACATAAGCCCTCCAGAGCTGTACGGGGGTTGTGTGGAGACGTGCGCGGACTTTCTTATGCAGTGTTCGCTCGTCTTCGCACAACGTCCCGTCATGTACGCGACTGATGCTAGCAAGATAGCTTATGTTATAACTCTGCTTCGCGGTGAGGCACGCGCTTGGGCTACAGCTCTCTGGGAGCAAAATTCATGGCTCCTTCAGACATATGATGGGTTTGTGAGGGAGTTCAGAACAGTGTTCGATCACCCAAATAGAGGAGAGACCGCTTCAGCCGTGTTGCTGTCAATGAGACAGGGGCGCCGGAGCACAGCTGCTTATGCAGTCGACTTCCGCATCGCGGCGGCGAGGTCCGGCTGGAATAGCACTGCCCTCCGTGCCGCCTTCGTAAACGGACTGTCGTTGGTCCTGAAGGAGCACCTGGTGGCTAAGGACGAACCGCGGGATTTAGACGGGCTTATTGATCTGGTTATACGATTAGACAATCGGTTAGAAGAACGCTGTCGGGAACGAGACGAACGGCGTGGCCGGGCACGCGCCGTCCCTCTCCCTTCCGGTTCCAACCGAGCTCCGCCCTCCCCACGCTCCACGGCCTCTACGCTCTGTGTGGTTACAGCTCCCCCTGCTGATGAAGCTATGGACACGAGCAGGGCCACATTTAGACCACCGGATAGACAGAGGAGGCTGGTCCGCGGAGCGTGCTTTGTTTGTGGCTCGATGGAGCATCAAGTGAGGGACTGCCACGAGCGGTTAAACACCAACGCCCGCCCCTAGAAACTGGGCTAGGGGTGGGCCAAGACATTCACGTGGGACACACCCATATTGCCACACGACTCCCGGTTACAATCCTTTATGAGGATTTAACCCTTCAGGCCCCAGCACTGGTGGACACGGGTTCTGAAGGGAATTTGCTAGACAGCAAATGGGCCAGGGAGGCAGGGCTCCCTCTGGTGGCACTTACTTCACCTGTGCAAGTACGGGCACTAGATGGCTCCCTACTCCCTTTAATCACACATAAGACACCTCCAGTAACTCTGGTGGTGTCAGGGAACCACCGGGAGGAGATCAAGTTTTTTGTGACTCCTGCCACCTCCCGCGTGATTCTAGGGTTCCCCTGGATGTTAAAACACAATCCCCGGATCGATTGGCTGTCCGGGGTAGTGGTTCAGTGGAGCGAGACCTGCCATCGGGTATGTTTAGGTTCCTCGGTTCCTCCCGGTTCCCAGGCTAAGGAGGAGGTCAGAGTCCCGCCCAATCTCGGGACAGTGCCAGTGGAGTACCATGACCTTGTGGACGTGTTCAGCAAGGATCTGGCGCTCACCCTTCCCCCGCACCGCCCGTACGATTGTGCCATTGATTTGGTTCCAGGCGTTGAGTTCCCGTCCAGCAGGCTGTACAACCTCTCACAACCTGAGCGCGAATCAATGGAGACCTACATCCGGGACTCTCTAGCTGCCGGGTTGATCCGGAATTCCACCTCCCCGATGGGTGCAGGTTTCTTTTTTGTGGGGAAAAAGGATGGCGGACTACGTCCATGCATTGATTACAGGGGACTGAACAAAATCATGGTTCGTAACCGATACCCATTGCCCTTGTTGGATTCAGTGTTCACGCCCCTGCATGGAGCCCAAATGTTCACTAAGCTAGATCTTAGAAATGCGTATCACCTGGTTCGGATCCGGAAGGGAGACGAGTGGAAGACGGCATTTAACACCCCATTAGGTCATTTTGAGTACCTGGTCATGCCGTTCGGTCTCACAAACGCCCCCGCGACGTTCCAAGCATTGGTTAATGATGTCTTGCGGGATTTCCTGCACCGATTCGTTTTCGTATATCTGGACGATATACTCATCTTTTCTCCGGATCCTGAGACTCATGTCCGGCATGTATGTCAGGTCCTGCAGCGGTTGTTGGAGAACCGGCTGTTTGTGAAGGGCGAGAAGTGCGAGTTCCACCGCACTTCTTTGTCCTTCCTGGGGTTTATCATCTCCCCTAACTCCATCGCTCCTGATCCGGCCAAGGTCGCGGCGGTGAGAGACTGGCCCCAACCCACCAGCCGTAGGAAGCTGCAACAGTTCCTCGGCTTTGCTAATTTCTACAGGAGGTTCATTAAGGGCTACAGTCAGGTAGTTAGCCCCCTGACAGCCCTGACCTCACCAAAAGTCCCCTTCACCTGGTCGGATCGTTGCGATGCCGCGTTCAAGGAGTTGAAATGGCGCTTCTCGTCTGCACCCGTTCTGGTGCAGCCCGATCCTAGTCGCCAGTTAGTGGTTGAAGTGGACGCCTCGGACTCAGGGATAGGAGCTGTGCTTTCCCAGAGCGGGAGGACCGATAAGGTCCTTCACCCGTGTGCCTATTTTTCCCGCAGGTTGACCCCGGCCGAACGGAACTATGACGTCGGCAATCGAGAACTCCTTGCGGTGAAAGAGGCTCTTGAAGAGTGGAGACATCTGTTGGAGGGAACGTCCGTCCCATTCACGGTTTTCACTGACCACCGGAACCTGGAGTATATCAGGACCGCCAAGCGGCTGAACCCCAGGCAAGCCCGCTGGTCACTGTTCTTCGGCCGTTTTGACTTCCGGATCACCTACCGTCCCGGGACCAAAAACCAGAGATCGGATGCCTTGTCCCGGGTACATGAAGATGAAGTCAAAGCGGAGTTGTCGGATCCACCGGAACCCATCATCCCGGAGTCCACTATCGTGGCCACCCTCACCTGGGACGTAGAGAGAACCGTCCGGGAGGCCCTGGCACAAAGCCCGGACCCCGGATCTGGGCCGAAGAACAGACTCTACGTCCCACCACAGGCTAGGGCTGCAGTCGTGGACTTCTGTCACTGCTCCAAGCTCTCCTGTCATCCAGGGGTGCGAAGAACCGTGGCAGTTGTCCGGCAGCGCTTCTGGTGGGCGCCCCTAGAGGCCGACGTCCGGGATTATATCCAGGCCTGCACCACCTGCGCCAGGGGCAAGGCTGATCATCGCAGGGCTTCGGGACTGCTCCAGCCGCTACCCGTGCCTCATCGCCCCTGGTCCCACATCGGCCTGGATTTTGTCACGGGCCTCCCACCGTCCCAGGGCAACACCACCATCCTCACGATAGTGGACCGATTCTCCAAGGCTGCCCAGGAGACAGCGGACCTCCTGGTCCACCACGTCGTCCAGCTGCATGGGATTCCAACAGACATCGTCTCCGATCGCGGTCCCCAGTTCTCCTCGCAAGTCTGGAGGAGCTTCTGCCGGGAACTGGGGGCCACGGTAAGTCTCTCATCCGGGTATCATCCCCAGACCAACGGGCAAGCAGAACGGACCAATCAGGAGGTGGAACAGGCCCTGCGTTGCGTGACGGCCGCGCACCCGGCGGCCTGGAGTACCCATTTGGCCTGGATTGAGTATGCCCATAACAGCCAGGTGTCGTCAGCCACCGGCCTCTCCCCTTTTGAGGTGTGTCTGGGGTACCAGCCTCCTTTGTTTCCGGTGGTTGAGGGAGAGGTCGGTGTGCCCTCGGTCCAGGCCCACCTGCGGAAGTGCCGTCGGGTGTGGCGTGCCGCCCGTTCTGCTTTGCTCAGGGCCCGGATGAGGACGAAAGCCCATGCAGACCGTCGGCGGACCCCGGCCCCTACGTATCGGCCAGGGCAGGAAGTGTGGTTGTCAACAAAGGACATTCCCCTCCAAGTGGTCTCCCCTAAACTGCAGGATCGGTACATTGGTCCATTCAAAATCCTCAAGGTCATCAGTCCAGCCGCGGTGAGGCTTCAGCTTCCGGCCTCACTGCGGATCCATCCCTTTTTCCATGTGTCCCGGATTAAGCCACATCACACCTCACCCCTCTGTACTCCGGGTCCGGCACCACCTCCTGCCCGGATCACCGATGGCGAGCCGGCTTGGACTGTGCGCCAGCTCTTGGATGTCCGAAGGATGGGCCGGGGCTTCCAGTATTTGGTGGACTGGGAGGGGTACAGCCCCGAAGAACGCTCCTGGGTGAAGAGGAGCTTCATCCTGGACCCAGCCCTCCTGGCCGATTTCTACCGCCGCCACCCGGACAAGCCTGGTCGGGCGCCAGGAGGCGCCCGTTGAGGGGGGGGGTCCTGTTGTGTGGGCCGCTGAAGAGGAGGTACTGCTGGCCCACCACCACCAGAGGGCACCCTGCCTGGAGTGCGGGCTCCAGGCACCAGAGGGCACTGCCACCTCACAGGAGCAGCCGGGGTGACAGCTGTCACCTACGACAGCTGTTACCAATCATCTGATCCGCAGCGGTATATCTGCAAGACGTCATCTCCACTTCTTTGCCGAGATATCGCTCTACCAAGGAGGTAACATTCTCAGCTGACTGTGTTTATGACAGGAATATCTGTTGCTTGTGTGTGTTTGAACAGCAGATAATCTGTTTCTTTTTTCGACGAGAGGTGGAGGTGGTTTTCCCACCATACGTGTTGCTGGGTGCACACGCACCCACATCTAACTGTTTTTGTTCCTCGCCAGCAGTACCAGATCCGACAAGCGGAGGCAGTGGCCACCTGGGTGTTCGGGACTTGGCGGCTCCAGTATTCCCGGGGTTCGGTGGCGGAGGAAATCGTGTGGCTCCGGTTCTGCTTTGGACGGACGTCTCTTATCTTCGAGCCTGCCCACATGACACATTTTTTGTGAATTGACTACTTATCTATAATTGTAATTCGCTGTGTTGGTTGTGCTTCTTCACAACAGTAAAGTGTTATTATTTGACTTCCTCCATTGTCCGTTCATTTGCGCCCCTGTTGTGGGTCCATGTTCCTACACTTTCACAACATTTCTCTTTGAAAGCCTGAGGAAAATGGGACGTTCAAGACATTGTACAGAAGAACAGCGTAGTTTGATTAAACAGTTGATTGGAGAGGGGAAAACTACGCAGGTGCAAAAAATTATAGGCTGTTCATCTACAATGATCTTCAGTGCTATAAAATGGACAAAAAAAAAACAGAGATGCGTGGAAGAAAATGGAAAACAACCATCAAAATGGATAGAAGAATAACCAGAATGGCAAAGGCTGACCCATTGATCAGCTCCAGGATGATCAAAGACAGTCTGGAGTTACCTGTAAGTGCTGTAACAGGTAGAAGACACCTGTGTGAAGCTAATTTATTTGCAAGAATCCCCCGCAAAGTCCCTCTGTTAAATAAAAGATGTGCAGAAGAGGTTACAATTTGCCAAAGAACACATCAACTGGCCTAAAGAGAAATGGAGGAATATTTTGTGGACTGATGAGAGTCAAATTGTTGTTTTTGGGTCCAAGGGCTGCAGACAGTTTGTGAGACAACCCCCAAACTCTGAATTCAAGCCACAGTTCACAGTGAAGACAATGAAGCATGGTGGTGCAAGCATCATGATATGGGCATGTTTCTCCTACTATGGTGTTGGGCCTATATATCACATACCAGGTATCATGGATCAGTTTGGATATGTCAAAATACTTGAAGAGGTCATGTTGCCTTATGCTGAAGAGGACATGCCCTTGAAATGGGTGTTTCAACAAGACAGTGACCCCAAGCACACTAGTACACGAGCAAAATCTTGGTTCCAAACCAACAAAATTAATGCCTCGCAGATGTGAAGAAATCATGAAAAACTGGTTATACAACTAAATACTAGTTTAGTGATTCACAGGATTGCTAAAAAAGCAGTTTGAACATAATAGTTTTGAGTTTGTAGCATCAACAGCAGATGCTACTATTATTGTGAACACCCCCTTTTCTACTTTTTTTTTTTTTTTACAGTTTCATAGCCTTAAGAGTGTGCATATCATGAATGCTTGGTCTTGTTGGATTTGTGAGAATCTACTGAATCTTCTGGTACCTTGTTTCCCATGTATCAATAAGAAATATACTCAAAACCTGGATTAATCTTTTTAGTCACATAGCACTACTATTATTCTGAACACTACTGTACCTGCCCGCAGTATAGACAGGTAGTGTAAATGTTAATCTATGCTATCAGCCCAGCAATGCCTCAGTAAGTGATAATATTCTATTACTGTTAATCCCACTATGAATGTTAAAATAAAACAAACCATTTGTCCTGTGTCATAGCTACATGTGTCATAATGTCTATGGTTTCTAACGCTTTAATTCACTTCATCCAATAGCATTCAGCTATTCCTCTCAAACTGCAAGACATCGTGCTGCATTTGAAGACAATCGGAAAATACGGGTGTGGAAAAGAAATTGAAGACAAGAATATATCAAGGTCTTTTTCTATTCAGTTTTTTTTTTTTTTACTTCACACTGGTAAAATGATGACAGTGCAACAATTGTATAAATTCTGACTACTGTGTTAAGGAACAATATTTTTCCCCCATATCTTAAACTGGCACAACTGAAATGCAGGAAGCAAAGGAAATAAATGAGTTTGATAAAATATTAATTAAATAAAAATAAAATAAATAATCATCATAAAATTAACTCAGTGCAAAACCAGGTGCTATATTTTCATGAGGGCTTCACTGAGGCATGTTCATTAGAGTTTATGTTTTTGCCCGTATTTGTTTGTCTGCATGTGAATAGCCCGAAACCCACAATTTTTCATATATTGTTATGATTTTTTTTTTGTTTTTTGTTTTTACAGAGGATTCTTTTCCTGAAGCAAGCAAAAACTGATTACATTTTCAAGGTCAAAGGTCAAAGTCAGGAAAACGCTTGGAAAATGGGAAAAATCTCTATCTTTAACACTGAACAAATATTCAAAAATGCATAACACTGTCAAAAAAGATAAAATTTCTTTCATATTTGAGAACATTGTGAAGGCTGGTATCCTTAAATGACTGAGAAAGTTTGATCTGGATCTGATCTGGATGACAGATTTTGTGGGCATTTACATTTTTACATTTACATTTAGTTAGACTTTGAAAACCACATTTAATGTATATTTTACATTATATCTTAAACAAGCATGGTCCAATCACTCTCATATTTAAAAGGGAGGTGCAGACTGGCACTCACTATCGCCTGACAAAGTTTGATATGGATCTGATCCAGATTGTGAATTTTGAATTTAATATAGAACAGCCAAGTTGGTGTACATTTTACATTATATCTCACTCAAAAGTGCCCCAATCACCCTAATTTTTCTGTTATGGATTTACATACAACTGCAGGCCTGGAACCAGACCAGTTTGGACCGATGCAACTCAAATTTTTTTACGCATCGTTCGTCATCGGTTAAAAAAATCTTGAATAATCCCGAATAGTGTCAAACGTGTCCCCGCGGTGAAAACAGCTTTTCGGTGGTTTTCATGTCAACCTATAGTCTGTAAATTTTACGGATTTTTCTGAGTTTCAGAGTCATACGGACGTACAAATAAAGTCGGATATTCAGGGTTTGGGTCTGCAGCGGCTCTGTAATCAACAGTTTCTGCAGCGCGACTCCACTTTGAAGCCGTGAACCATTGAAGCAATGCTTCGATTCAATGGCTCGTGGCTCTTTGATTTGCTGCTCTTCAGAAGCTGTAAGTCCGCTTCTTAACCCCTCTCAAAGCCATTAAAATATCATGAGTCACTTTTGTGTGGATTAAAGTAACTAACTGGGACTCTTGCCTTGTTGCAGTCAACAAACGTGAATCGTCCTCCGTTCCGTTGGCACAGTTCCAAACACTGCGTGGCTCTCTGCCGAGACAGAGTCTGGTCGGAATTACTAACTTCAAAACGAATTGCCGCTTTAAATAAAATGACACATCTTTCCAAACGTTGTAATACAGACAAGAAGCTACAGTAGACTAAAATGTTTTTTTCCTCCCAAAATGGAACGTGCTGTATTTCTTTATAAATTACATCCTGACATGCTGTAAGAGCTCAGCTCAGATATATGGAAAGACATTTATGCCAATAATGTCTGAAAGGAAATGCTTTTGACAAAAACTACAGATTTTGTTTATTCCTATTTATGTCCAGAGATCAAGGATCCACCATGTAAAGTTTATTATGTCCAAAGTTTAAGGATCCAGTGTGACCAGTTTCATATTTATTTACTTTAAGACTCAATAAAATGTTCAATTTCAATTCAATTTCAATTTAATTGGCTTATAAAGTGCCAAATCACAACAAAATCTAAATATACTAAAACAAATACATCACAATTGTACACATATCACAATTGTGATATGTGTACAATTGTGATGTATTTGTTTTAGTATATTTAGTCATGGACATGATGAATATTGTTACCTGCTGGACTGTTTCTAATTTTGATTGGTATCAATGGAAAATGTCTTCTGTGAACTGTCTGTATCTCAATATATTATTAATATATGCAGTCATATTTTTAAGATACGATAAGAAAAGCCTTTGTTCATCCCTCAATGGGGGAAATTTCAGTGTCACATCGCAGCATAGAACAGTAGGAGTAGACAGAAGGGCATGCAGTAAAACAAACAAGTATCTCTTAAAAAACAAGAACTAAAAAAAACTACAAAAAACAAGAACTTTATTGATTTTATCAATTGAAAAAAAAAATCATATATAGATTCAGGTAAAATTGAAAGATTTTGGCAATAAATTTGATCCTGTTTACAGTCAATTCTTGTTATAGTGTTGTTTTTTTAGGACATCATATTTATACAAATAAGTGTTCACTATGGTCCATGAAGTATAATAAATATATTAAAAGAAGTGTAACAGTGTATGTTGCACACGAATAAAAGAATGAAGATTATTGAATAACAAGACGCGTATGATTTTTATTTTATCATTGGGCAAAAATGTTAGATTTTCACTCTGGATCCATCCCTGAACTGTATCATTTGGAAACCAAGTGCTAAAATGCAATGACACATTGTGCATAGCAAAGATAACCAGTGTTCTCTGAAAATTATTTGAAAAATAATTCAGGACCCAAAAAAACTGAAAGAAATAGAACCTGACAACACAACGAAAAACTTTGAATTCAAGTGCATGAACTAAATACATATTCGTGACATTTAATCACATCTAATTTAGCTTATGAAAAGCCACTTCTAACAGGACTTTGACCTTGAAATTTTTTTCCAAAGTAAAAATTTGTGAAATTGGAAACTAGTGTTGGTGAAGGTTTGCGCTCTATGAGCGCGACGCTCTAGTTCATCTTGTATCACTTCCACCTTGAAGAAAAAGATTACAGTTTTAATGACTGGACCATAGCAAAAAATAAATATGCTGCTGCTCAGAACTAAACTAAAATGTGAAAATCTGTGTTCCTTATGTGCATTTTTTTTTTCTTAAGTACACATATTAGCACATGATGAGTCTTGATGGAATGTGATTTTGACAAACATTATAAATTATAAACATACACAGTAAAATCACCAGTGTTAGTTTTACACTGGTGATTTTACTGTGTAGTTTGGTTATTATGACAGACTACTGAGGTGACTTTAAAAAGTCATGAAGAGTGCAATACAGAGCTAAACAGGAGAGTGTCGGCAGGGTGGAGCAGATGGATGAGAGTTACCAAAGTAACTTGGTCAGAGAACCAAACCATAAACCATAAAGAGTAAAAGGGAACATTTTCAAGATGTACGTTTTATTCTAAGTGTTCACGCTGTGTAGGACTTGTACTGGTCTGGGACTGGACTTATTCTCACCCTGCCTTGGTCTTGACTTGGTCTCAACTCCTCAAGGTCTTAGTCTTGGATGATGCTTTTTATCTATGCAGTACCAATGGATACCCTGATTGCAGCATTTGAGATCCTGGAAGAGGAGTTTCTGGGTTTGCGATTGTCCTGGATCAGGCAAAGATCCAGGTTTTAACTTGCTGGATTTTGTGCTGAGCTTTTCAGACTTGTGATGAACATCTGGCATCAGAAGTGCATCTGTATGTGGTGAAAGTATCGAGACATTCACTGATCTTGTCAGTGAAACTGATGTCTTTGGGTCCTTTACCTTTGACATTGAGAGACACATGGGAAAATCCTTTGGAGTCATTAGGTCACTGACCAAAGGCGTTTGGCTTTGCTGATGTCTTTGCAGGAGAACAAAGATTTGAGCAACGGAGCCTCAACAAATTTGTCTGAGGTGAGTGAGAACTGAAAATAACTCGACATTAGTGCAACACTGTTTATTGACTGTTTTCTTAACCTTGGCTGCACAATCAATGGACTCAAATGATTTACCCAGACTGACTCCAAATGAGTAAATTAGGTACTTTTATTTATTTTTTGGTGGGGTTTTTTTTTTTTTTTGGCAATTTGGAAATGCGCTCCTCAAAATGTTCTCCTGCAAATAAATCCAACCCACTTTTTCTTCTATGGCATTAAACATCGTAATTGGCGGCCGGCATTGTATCCCTAACCAACGGCGTGTAAAACGGCGATAGAGCCCACATCGGCGTCCTCAAAGGCATTTTAACCGGTGACAGAGGCAGACAAAACGGCAGTGCTAGCGGACAGTACGTCCTTCTAAACGCCACCTCCCGGTTAACGGTGTTCCAAACGGCCGATAGGCGGCGGTCAATATAAAATGCTAGCGCGCTGCATGCAGGCCTCTCACTCGCGGCCAGCTCCAGATATTTTTTCAGAGAAGCTCCAGTATGCCTCCTAAAAGAAAATTGGCAACGGCAAGGACTTACCAAGAGGTCTGGTTCAGAAGCAGAGGAGAGCCCTGTAGTGGAGACGAGCAACACGTTGAGGAGGGGAAAAGGAAAGGAGAATAAAGGCTGAGAGATGAGCTCCCTCCCCCTGCAGTGACAGCTGCTTCAGCCTATTATACTCTGGGGGCGGTGCCTATATGCAAAAATTCCTGGAGTAACGCAGGATTTGCCTGGATAAATCCAGCGGTACACAGGGCATTATCGGCGGCAGCAGAACACCGCCGTTCTCACGCGCGTCTTAACCTGCGAACTGGGTATTAACCCCCATTGCCTGACGTGTGCCGGATGCTACGGCGTCAAAATGCCACTTTATTCTGCGGATTTAGCGGCGTTTTATCCGCGCATTTGCGGCTAGTATGGAGCTCAAAACGCCGGCGAAATGCTCCGCCCCTTTCACCATGAAAACAGCCGGAACTACCACGAACTTCGGTCTACGTACTGCCTGCCGACAAAACCGTCTATGTGTAACCTGGGCTTAAGTGGCAACACACAAGCCTGTATTTTGATCCCAACCCAGAAGTGCAGTTCCTTTACTTGCCACTCAAGGATGGCTCCAAAACAGTGCACATGCCCTTAGAAGCCCATTTTAAAATGTCCATATTTAGAGCAGAAATAAATTATGGTCTGAAATAGGGTTTTGGTCTCTATAGATGGTTTCCACCTCCATTACAACTATACAGGGTTTTTGTTTTTTTTTCCTAACGTGTTAGTTTTAAGACATTTTATCTATAAAATTCTGTGTACATGTAGGTGTGGTTACTTTGAGTGACAGGGGCTGAGCCCAGTGACTGCTCCTCTCATAGCCTTCAACTGTAACAGAGCCAGTCGCTGTTGTGTTTTTACTGTGTCTGTTTGGCATATTACAAACAGCTGGAATACTATGGCTTGTTGTGTGGTGAAACATCTTAATGAATAATCCAAGATGTCTCAAATATTCACGCTGAGTGAAACTCTTCTTATTTGATGTTGTATGCTAACAGTGTTGGCACTTTTAGCAGCTATCCATAGGTCCACTTAATGCACAATTGCCGAACAAATACACAGCTTACAACTTTTACTGTCCAGAGTGATGGGAGCTTTCCAGGAATTCCACGTATTTACTTCTGTGACAATCATTTCTGGGTTAATTTTGTTTTCCTGGCCCACGATGGATTTGTCTGGTTTCAGGATGCTCGTATTTGTAAAATTGTTTGGAAACCTCTCTGATGAGATGTCACGGTGGATTTTAAATCTCATGTCCTGATCCGAGACTGAAGGATTCAAGGACTCATTAACACTGCAGCAAATGATTGATACTGTGAACTCTGTGCTGTGTTGAAACTACAAAACAAGTGGATGAAAACGTTCTGCTGCAGGGAGACTATTTATCAGGAATAAATTTAAATTATCGCATTGCCCGTGGGGATCCACGGGATTTAGATTGGGTAGTGTTTATAAAATAGCTGACATTTTTCAGGGATGGTAATAAATTATGCAAAGTTTCTATGAATTGGAATGGCATGAGATTCGAGAATGTTTTTAGAACCTTAGACCTCCACAGTTTATAGAAGAACCCTATGCTTTTATTTCCCGGTAATTATGTAATTTTTCATGTTAATTTACAGGCTTAATGTAGTTATACATTGTTTAGGTTCTTGTTATCATAAACAGTGGTCCCTTGTTTATCGCGGGAGTTACGTTGTAAAAATAACCCGTGATAAGCAAAATCCGCAAAGTAGTCAGTGCTATTTTTTGCAATTATTATAGATGTTTTAAGGCTGTAAAACTCCTCACTACACACTTTATACACTTTTCTCAAACAGGCATTAACATTTTCTCACTTTTCTCTTCTGTGTAAACACTCTTTTTTCTTCTGGGCGAGAAGATTATAAACAGACACACGCAGAACTCTCCCTTCGCTCACTGCCTCCGGAAGTACGGATGTGGGACCCACAAAGAATCCAAGTCCTCTCTCAGTGGCCACGGAGCTCTGCGGCTGCGGTCAACATCCACATCAAAACAGCAAGCGTAGTCTCTGGACCTGTTGCCAGATTTGGCGCAGCTCCGCACAGCAGACAGGAGGGTGGTGTGAGTGGCCCGCCTCTGTGTTTACCGAGCCCACAGACTCAGTAAGCGCATCGGAGGCAGTGAGAGCAATCGCGGTGATGCCGACAGGTGCCGCGACCGGCCCACCTGATAAGGACGCAGAACACAATGCGCTGTTAAAAAAAAAAAAGCATGCGAAATTGCACAAAAAAAATCTGCGAAACTGCGAGGCCGCGAAAGGTGAACCGCATTATAACGAGGGACCACACTATTATTATTATGTTATTTTATTATTCTATTTTGTCATTTGATTTTTAAATGGACCACCATGGAAATAAGTGTTTTTATTTTCTTGTGTCACACATGTATTTACAGCTAGATTATTTACTTATATTGAAGTTGCGAAATAAAATCATGCACGCACGAAAGCTTTGAATGTATAGATGATTTACCGCCCCCCTGCTGCAATGACGTGAGTTCAGAATGTAATTATCAACATCTGTTGTTCAGTGTGAGCCACTATCCGTAGTTTTTCAAAACTATGAGTTCCTATCAATGTTACGCTTGCCAGCGTTCATCCTTGACCCAAAATACATAAGCATACCAAACGGCAAATGTCAGCTCTCTCAAGTTTGTCCGTGATCGAAGTTATACGCATACAGGCAGAGCTTTTTGTCTTTTCTGCATTCTGCTGCAAACAGGTGCTTTTATTTTTACACACCCACAAACTGAGATGGTGGTGGAAGACAACTCCCATGGGGCATTGCAGCACAACATCCATTGTTCAATGCTGTTGCTAATGTCGCTAATTTCTCCAAAAATATTAGCTCCATCAATGTTCCATTTTGGCAGCATTGACCCAAAATACATAAGCATACCAAACGGGAAATGTCAGCTCTCCCCAGTTTCTCTGTGATTGAAGCCAAACACATGCAAGCACACACACACAGAGGCTACTTGTCTGTTTATAAAGTTGTATGTAAAAGTTTGGGCACCCCTGATGATTTCTGTGATTTTCCTTTATAAATCATTGGTTGTTTGGATCAGAAATTTCAGTTACATATGTCATATAGCAGACAAACAGTGATATTTGAGAAGTGAAATGAAGTAATAATTCTTTAAACAAAATTAGGCAGGTGCATAAATTTGGGCATCCCAACAGAAAAAATACATCAAAATTTAGTAGATCGTCCTTTTGCAGAAATAACAGTGTTGTGTGGGCCGCCCGAAGAGGAGGTACTGCTGGTTCCACCACCAGAGGGGCCCTGCCTGTTGTTGGGTTTCAGGCACCAGAGGCCGCAGTTGCCGCAGGAGTCCACCAGGAGCCCGGAGCTGACAGCTGTCACTCATCAGATCATCACCACCACCCATAAAAGCCTGGGAGAGACATCAGAACTCTGCCAAGTTATCAGCTTACCCTGAAGGTAAACTTACTCAGCCGTTCTGTGCCGTACGCACACGTTTTTGCATCCGAGCTTTTTGCAGTCGTTAACCTTTTGTACACTTGCAGCTTGTAGCCGAGTTTGTGGAAGTTGGAGGAGTTGGCGTCTCACTCCTCACTTCAGGACTTGATTAAGTGATACATAAGGCCACTGCACATACTCTGTGTTCCTGTGTTTGGAGGTGGAGGTTTTCCCCCAGAAAGGAACGTAATTTCAGCTGACTTGTTGCTGGGTGTTCACACACCCACCCGTAACCTGTCTCTTTTCCTGACAGCAGTACCGGATTCTGACAGCTGGAAGCGGTGGCCACCTGGGGGACTCAGGACTTGGCGGCTCCGGTGGTGTTGCAGGTCTCCGTTGGCGGTTGAAAAATCATGGGTCCCGGCCTCTTCTCTGGTTAGGCGTCTCCTACCCTCGGGCCCTGCCCACGCGTCATCTTTGGTTCTATTGATATTGACAGACTAAAA
Source organism: Thalassophryne amazonica (assembly GCF_902500255.1). Classification (NCBI taxonomy): domain Eukaryota; kingdom Metazoa; phylum Chordata; class Actinopteri; order Batrachoidiformes; family Batrachoididae; genus Thalassophryne; species Thalassophryne amazonica. Next base: position 72,648,512 of record NC_047108.1, read on the forward strand.
GCATTATTTGACCTGTTGTGCACATTTGCAGGAATAAATTGTATTTATTGGATTCTCTATTGGCCGTTCATTTACGCCCCCTGGTGTGGGTCCGTGCATTTCACTTTCCCTAACAAACCTCTTAACGCTTCCTATAACTTCCAGTGAGAGTCTGGATTCTGGTTGAAGGTATTTTGGACCATTCTGGTCGTTACTGTGAGTTTCTCTGTGAATTTTCGGACCTTTTGTCTGACTTAGTGCTTAGCTCAGATAAGATAATTATAGTGGCCGATTTTAACATCCACACAGATGCTGAGATATGACAGTCTCAACACTGCATTTAATCTATGTTAGACTTGATTGGCTTTGCTCAAAATGTAAATGAGTCCACCCACCACTTTAATCATACCTTAGATCTTGTTCTGACTTATGGTATGGAAATTGAAGACTTAACAGTATTCCCTGAAAACCCCCTTCTGTCTGATCATTTCTTAATAACATTTACATTTACTCTGATGGACTACCCAACAGTGGGGAATAAGTTTCATTACAGTAGAAGTCTTTCAGAAAGCGCTGTAACTAGGTTTAAGGATATGATTCCTTCTTTATGTTCTCCAATGCCATATACCAACACAGGGCAGAGTAGCTACCTAAACTCTGTGAGTGAGATAGATTATCTCGTTAGTAGTTTTACATCCTCACGGAGGACAACTTTGGATGCTGTAGCTCCTCTGAAAAAGAGAGCCTTAAATCAGAAGTGCCTGACTCCGTGGTATAACTCACAAACTCGCAGCTTAAAGCAGATAACCCGTAAGTTGGAGAGGAAATGGTGTCTCACTAATATAGAAGATCTTCACTTAGCCTGGAAAAAGAGTCTGTTGCTCTATAAAAAAGCCCTCCGTAAAGCTAGGACATCTTACTACTCATCACTAATTGAAGAAAATAAGAACAACCCCAGGTTTCTTTTCAGCACTGTAGCCAGGCTGACAAACAGTCAGAGCTCTATTGAGACGAGTATTCCTTTAACTTTAACTAGTAATGACTTCATGACTTTCTTTGCTAATAAAATTTTAACTATTAGAGAAAAAATTACTCATAACCATCCCAAAGACATATCGTTATCTTTGGCTGCTTTCAGTGATGCCGGTATTTGGTTAGACTCTTTCTCTCCGATTGTTCTGTCTGAGTTATTTTCATTAGTTACTTCCTCCAAACCATCAACATGTCTATTAGACCCCATTCCTACCAGGCTGCTCAAGGAAGCCCTACCATTAATTAATGCTTCGATCTTAAATATGATCAATCAATCTTTATTAGTTGGCTGTGTACCACAGGCTTTTAAGGTGGCAGTAATTAAACCATTACTTAAAAAGCCATCACTTGACCCAGCTATCTTAGCTAATTATAGGCCAATCTCCAACCTTCCTTTTCTCTCAAAAATTCTTGAAAGGGTAGTTGTAAAACAGCTAACTGATCATCTGCAGAGGAATGGTCTATTTGAAGAGTTTCAGTCAGGTTTTAGAATTCATCATAGTACAGAAACAGCATTAGTGAAGGTTACAAATGATCTTCTTATGGCCTCAGACAGTGGACTCATCTCTGTGCTTGTTCTGTTAGACCTCAGTGCTGCTTTTGATACTGTTAACCATAAAATTTTATTACAGAGATTAGAGCATGCCATAGGTATTAAAGGCACTGCGCTGCGGTGGTTTGAATCATATTTATCTAATAGATTACAATTTGTTCATGTAAATGGGGAATCTTCTTCACAGACTAAGGTTAATTATGGAGTTCCACAAGGTTCTGTGCTAGGACCAATTTTATTCACTTTATACATGCTTCTCTTAGGCAGTATTATTAGACAGCATTGCTTAAATTTTCATTGTTACGCAGATGATACCCAGCTTTATCTATCCATGAAGCCAGAGGACACACACCAATTAGCTAAACTGCAGGATTGTCTTACAGACATAAAGACATGGATGACCTCTAATTTCCTGCTTTTAAACTCAGATAAAACTGAAGTTATTGTACTTGGCCCCACAAATCTTAGAAACATGGTGTCTAACCTTACTCTGGATGGCATTACCCTGACCTCTAGTAATACTGTGAGAAATCTTGGAGTCATTTTTGATCAGGATATGTCCTTCAACGTGCATATTAAGCAAATATGTAGGACTGCTTTTTTACATTTGCGCAATATCTCTAAAATTAGTAAGGCCTTGTCTCAGAGTGATGCTGAAAAACTAATTCATGCATTTATTTCCTCTAGGCTGGACTACTGTAATTCATTATTATCAGGTTGTCCTAAAAGTTCCCTGAAAGGCCTTCAGTTAATTCAAAATGCTGCAGCTAGAGTACTGACAGGGACTAGAAGGAGAGAGCATATTTCACCCATATTGGCCTCTCTTCATTGGCTTCCTGTTAATTCTAGAATAGAATTTAAAATTCTTCTTCTTACTTATAAGGTTTTGAATAATCAGGTCCCATCTTATCTTAATGACCTCATAGTACCATATCACCCCAATAGAGCACTTCGCTCTCAGACTGCAAGCTTACTTGTAGTTCCTAGGGTTTGTAAGAGTAGAATGGGAGGCAGAGCCTTCAGCTTTCAGGCTCCTCTCCTCTGGACCCAGCTCCCAATTCAGATCAGGGAGACAGACACCCTCTCTACTTTTAAGATTAGGCTTAAAACTTTCCTTTTTGCTAAAGCTTATAATTAGGGCTGGATCAGGTGACCCTGAACCATCCCTTAGTTATGCTGCTATAGACTTAGACTGCTGGGTGGTTCCCATGATGCACTGAGTGTTTCTTTCTCTTTTTGCTCTGTATGCACCACTCTGCATTTAATCATTAGTGATTGATCTCTGCTTCCCTCCACAGCATGTCTTTTTCCTGGTTCTCTCCCTCAGCCCCAACCAGTCCCAGCAGAAGCCCCTCCCTCAGCCTGGTTCTGCTGGAGGTTTCTTCCTGTTAAAAGGGAGTTTTTCCTTCCCACTGTCACCAAGTGCTTGCTCACAGGGGGTCGTTTTGACCGTTGGGGTTTTTCCGTAATTATTGTATGGCTTTTGCCTTACAATATAAAGCACCTTGGGGCAACTGTTTGTTGTGATTTGGCACTATATAAGTAAAATTGATTTGATTTGATTTGATTCTTCTTTCCAAAACATCTCAGGTTTGTTGGTTTCTGAGCATGGACAGCCCACTTAAAACCACACCACAGATTTTCAATAATATTCAGGTCTGGGGACTGAGATGGCCATTCCAGAATGTTGTACTTGTTCCTCTGCATGAATGCCTTAGTAGATTTTGAGCACTGTTTAGGGTTGTTGTCTTGTTGAAAGATCCAGCCCCGGTGCAACTTCAACTTTGTCACTGATTCATGAACATTGTTTTCAAGAATCTGCTGATATTGACTGGAATCCATGTGACCCTCAGCTTGAACAAGATTCACAGTACCTCCACTGGCCACACAGCATGATGGAACCACTCCAGATTTTACTGTAGATAGCAAGCGTTTTCTTGGAAGGCTGTGTTCTTTTTCAGCCATGCGTACTACCCCTTGTTATGTCCAAATAACTACATTTTAGTTTCATCAGTCCACTGCACCTTATTCCAAAATGAAGCTGGCTTGTCCAAATGTGCTTTAGCATACCTCAAGTGACTGTTTGTGGCGTGTATGCAGAAAAGGCTTCCTCTGCATTACAGCATCATACAGCATCTCTTTGTGCAAAGTGCGCTGTATCGTTGAACAATGCACAGAGACACTACCTGTAGCAAGATCATGTTGTAGGTCTTTGGAGCAGGTCTGTGGGTTGACTATGACTGTTCTCACCATCCTTTGCTTCAGCTTATCTGAGATTTTTCTTGGCCTGCCACTTCAGGCCTTAAACTAGTACTGTGCCTGTGGTCTTCTATTTCCTCACTATGTTCCTCACAGTGGAAACTGACAGCTGAAATCTCTGAGATTGCTTTTTGTATGCTTCCTCTAAACCATGATATTGAACAATCTTTGTTTTCAGGTCATTTGAGAGTTGTTTAGAGGCTCCCATGTTGCCACTCATTAGAAGAGATGCAACAAGGGAAACATTTGCAAATGGCCACATTAAATACTCTTTCTCATGATTGGATTCTCCTGTGTAAGGAGGCCAAGGGTCAATGAGCTTACAAACCAATTTTGTGTTCCAACTGTTGGGAAAGTGTAATGACACGAACCCACAACAGGGGGCGTAAATGAACGGACAATAGATGAGTTAAAAATACAACACTTTACTGTTGTGAAATGTGCACAACGAAATACAGACAAATGCAGACTTTGGTTCACAATCAAAATATACAAAGTGATGTGTGGGTAGGCTTGAGGATAGAAGACGTCCGTCCCGAGTAGAACCGGAACCCACATGATGTCCACTGCCACCGAACCCAAAGGATACTGGAGCCGCCAAGTGCTGAGTCCTCAGCTGGTCACCGTCTCTGACTGTCGGATCTGGTACTGCTGGCAGGAAGCAGAAGACAGAAGTAATGAGTGTGTGGAAAACACACCCAGTAAACAGTCAGCAAGTTCTTTTGTATTAGTCGGGTGGGAAAGACACCTCCACCTCAAGTACACAGTTTATGCAGAGTCTGAAAGTACTACTTATCCGGTTTGGAGTGAGGGGTGAAGACGTCACTCCTCCACTAACCACAAACCCAGCTCCCAGCTGACAGTAGTTAACAGGAACTCCTGAAAAAAATTCAGAAACAGACACGTGCGTTCGGCACAGAAAAAACAGCTGAGAGGTTTACCGTGAAGGTAGATGATATCTCGGCGACGAGGTGGAGATGTCGTCCGGCTTTTGTGTGTGTGGGTGATGACAGCTGTTATAGTTGATGAGTGACAGCTGTCACCCCAGCTGTTCCTGTGAGGCGGCAGCGCCCTCTCGTGCCTGAAGCCCGCACTTCAGTCAGGGCGCCCTCTGGTGGTGGTGGGCCAGCAGTAACTCCTCTTCAGTGCCCCACACAACACCAACAATTAGTGCTAAATGTATTCAAATTAATAAAATGATAAATTTATGCACCTGCCTAATTTTGTTTAAATAATTATTGCACACTTTCTGTAAATACTAGAAACTTAATTTTACTTCTCAATATCAGTGTGTTCATCTGCTATATGATATATTTAACTGAAATTTCTGATCCAGACAACAAATGATTTATAAAGGAAAATCATGAAAATTATCGGGGGCGCCCAAACCTTTGCATACAACTGTAATATAGATGGGTCTGGTTTGAGCAAAAAGGATCAAAACACTGACCTGACTTTTTTTTTTTTATCATATTTTATGCAGAAAAGCTAAAACTGTCAGTAAGCCTTTGACTTTATTATATCTTGTTTTTGACTGACTTTGTTGTCAGGTGATATTTCACACAAATCAAAATCTTGCGTTGTGTCTGCCCCCCCTTCTCAGGTGGAATTGGCGCTATGGGACACAGCAGTTCAGGGCGACTATGACAGATTGAGACCTCTGTTACCCTGGCACAGATGTGATCCTCATGTGTTTCTCCATAGATAGTCCTGACAGTTTAGGTAAGCCTGAAAAGATGTGCCTTCCCATTTTTCAGCTACATTGTTCCTGAAATGTCATAAACAAGTGAAAAGGCAAGTTTATTCATATTTTAGACTATGTAAACATGGGGAAATGTGATTCTAGTTTTTGTTCACATTGTAGCAGCTGGTCTTTATTTTATTTATGTATTTTCTTTTTCCAGATACACAGTAAGATAGACAGATTTAGAGGAGTTGGTCATAAACTGCAACTAGCACTACATTTAATCGGAATTACAAAATGATGCGCTTCTGAGTTTTATCTGAATGTTCTAAACTTAGAATAAGTGTTACTGTAAACATATGAAAAAGAAAAACAATTGTTTACAGTGAGGAAAAATACTGTTAATTAACCAATAATAGGTATGTACAGCTGCATCTAAAAAAAATAGAATATTGTGGAAAAAGTTGTCAGGGATTTCAGAATGGAAAATTTTACATATTCTAGTTTCAGTACATAGAAACTAAAAGGTTTCAGTCATTTTCATTATGGCCTGCAGCTCCAAAGGTCCCACAGTTAACAGTACATGTCAGAGCACATGTTGTATGGCTGGGGGGGCCTGGCTGCCTTTTTGTTTCTGTTTTTTGTCTCTCTCTCCGCCCGGATGGTGCGCGTTGGAGAACCCATTACTGAATACTGATTTGAGCGCTCATGCACCCGTGTTTCCTGTGTTTGTGCCTTATCCGTGGGTCGTGGTGGAGTGTGACTGGCGACGGCTTCGCGTCACACTTCGACCGGATAAGAGGTTTAAACGGGAGCTGCAGGAGTGGGTCTGTAATGGGTGAACGCGCACGGCGGAGCTCTGTGGCACGGGTCGCGGTGCTTCCTGTGTTACAGTCGTAGCCCCGTTTCCCCGGGTAATGATAGCTACTGCGTCTGTTGTGTCAGCTCCGGTGTTATTTAGTTGAATCACATTTTTGGTTGTGTGTTGCACACAGCTGCGCACAGAAAAGCAGCTCGTTTGTTTTCTCTGTCACCAAAGGGGTTTTTTCATTTTTAGCACTCTGGCTCCCTCTGTTGGTGACTGAGTCACATTACCGTCAAGCTCTTAAGTTGGAACAGGTGTGTTCCATTTGTTTGAGCTTGACGGTATAAATCACTTATTTGTTTTGTGTTAGTTCATTTTGTGTGGGTGTTTTTTGAGTTGGTTTTTGTGGGGGATTTTATTTTTTGTTTTCCACTATTAGGGTCTGGGGTTGTGACCCTGCAGCCTGTTTGGAGCAACAAAAAAGGACCAAGCAACTTTATGTTAGTCTGTTAGTCTTTCTTTTTATTTCTTTTAGTTTCACCTCCCCAGGGTTTGATGGGACGGTCCCCTGGGGGTGATGGGGGGTAATTGGGTTGTTTTTTTTCTTTTTTTTGTTTGTTTTTTGTTATGCCCTCTCTTCTCCTCTGACTCCAGCCGGGTGAGCTGTAGAGTCGGCGTTGCTGGAGTGGTGCAGTTTGGTTATGCTGGGCGTTTCCCAGGTAACCTCTGCACCTGGGGGGGGGGGGGTTGTTTGTTGATTCCCTGTTCCACCTCCGGCTTCAGCGCGCCTTTGAGCCGTCTGCCATCGGCGTGGCTGAGGTTTGGGGCAGTGGGATATACCCGTGGCTGGTTTGGAAGTCGGAGGAGTGGCGCCGTTTTGTGCCGTCTGCCATAACCGCTGTTCCACTCCTCCTGGTTGGCTTCTGGGGTATAGTCACGGTTGGTGACACTGGACGTGCTTCCAGTTTCCACTGTGCCAAGGGGGTGGGGTTGGGGTTGTTTTGTTTGTATGTTTTTTTTTTTTCTCCTTTTGTTTTTCCCCCCAGTTTCCGCCCTCAGGGTTTGACTGTGGTGTCCTCTGGGGGAGAAAGGGCTGTGGGTCCATCTAGCCATAGACGGCCGGGGCTGGGTCCGTTAGTCATGAGGGGAGGCGTCTCCTGGGGTTGATGGAATGGTCCTCTGGGAGGCGCTGGGAGTCCCCGTGGGTGACATTGGATCCCAGAGGGACCTCGGCTGTGGTTATTACTCCTGGAGCTGGCGGGATGTCCTCTGGGGGGTGTTGGTCCCTACATGTCGTTAGGGGGGGGGGGTTAGTGTTTTTATTTGTTAGCTTAAGTTTGGGTTGTTTTTCTTTTCTCCCCTTCCCGGGGTTTGATGGAACGGTCCTCTGGGGAGGGGGGGGGTGTGTTAGCATTTTTATTCGTAAGCTTAAGTTCGGGTTGTGTTTTTCTTTTCTCCTCTTCCCGGGGTTTGATGGGACGGTCCCCTGGGGAGGGGGGGGGTGTTTTGGTTGTTTGTGTTTGTCTTTTTTGTTTTATGACTAATCAGACTGTGAACATGGTTGGACAAAGGCTGACCGCACAGGTTCAAGAACTCCTGGCCACACCTGTGCTAATTGACTGATAGAAACAGGGGCAAAGATGCAGCCAGAGGAGAAGACATCAACCGTTCTGCTAGATGAAGATTCTGTTGGAAGATGAATGCGGATATGGTTTCCAGCCATGGTCCCTGGAGGGGGGTGTTTCTCCTGGGCCAGGTTTGTGTGGTCGCCGGGAGGCTTCCCGTGAGGGTGGGGTACTGTTGTATGGCTGGGGGGGCCTGGCTGCCTTTTTGTTTCTGTTTTTTGTCCTGTCTTTTGTTTTTCCTTCCAGGTGGCTTGCATTTGGGACTGAGTGGCTGTGTAGCTGAGTTTATCAGGACCTCACCCTGATCACCTGAGGCTGATCACCTGCGGCTCGTCAGGACTCACAGCTGTGGTGCATCTACATGGATTGGAACATGGTGGCATTTAAGACTGGAGTACACAGTGTGTATTTGCCAGAGACTCGACCTTGTGACCAGACGGGTGAGATCGTCATCTCGGGAGCCATCTCATCATCAGTGGATGCAGAGAACGTCCAGGTTTGATGCATGGTCTGTGAAAGAGGAGGGGGTGAGGTCTCACGCTCGTCAGCACACTTCCTGAGGTACGTTAGATTTTGTGACTAACATTTATACAGTCAGTAAATGTGGTGTCCCTCACACCTTATTATATTGAGCTGTATGTTGGTCGTGTAATCAGCTTCCTCTGCAGTGGAGTTTTGTGAACTGGGTGTTCCATGCCTGCAGGGTGGGAAGCTGATTAGTAATTAAGCCAGGAAGTGTTTGCTGTTTGTGCACCTTTGAGTGTTCTCTCTGTGTGTTGAGTGTGGACTCACATAATGATTCCTTCTTTCACAGACTCGGTTTGTCGTGGCCACCTGGGGGGTGTCGGCGGGGTCCTTGGGTCCGGGTTGGTTCTGGCTCCGGACCGTTGGCGCTGCTGGGAGCGCACCGCAAAACCACCACGCCAGACCGCGCACTTTTATATTTTTTCACAGCACTGTTATGTTCATTAAACTCTGTTATCCTTTGTACCGTGCTCTGCTTATTTTATACTGGGTCCTTCAAACGCTGGTCGGTTCTCCGGGCTGCGTCCGACACATAACAGCACAAACCAAGCATAAAGTAAAGGGAACTGTCTGTAGACCTCAGAGTCAGGATTAAAAAAAAAAAAAAATTACTCCATTTTGGAACAATGGTGTAACATATAAATGTGGAAAAAGTGAAGCGTTGTGAATAGTTTCCACATGCACAGTATAGCAAGCTGTACATGAAAGTGAACACTAAGGAAGGAAAAAGGCAATGTACAGATTGGCCAAACAGAAGAACCAAGCAGGAAATAATGTACAGCAGGATTGTGTGATAAAGGATGAAAATGGTAATGTGCTGACAAGCAATGAGACTGTGTTGAGAAGGTGGAGGGAGTACTGTGAGGAGCTGATTAATGAAGAAAATGAGATTGAGAAGGCTGGATTATGTGGAGAGAGTAAATCAAGAAGTATAATGGATTAGCAAGGATAAAGGGAGGACTGTCTACAAAGAGGATGTAGAGTGGATGACATTCCAGCAAAGGCATGGAAATGTTTAGGGGATAGTTCACCTGATGGCTCAACTGAATTTACCCTAGGTGGACTCTAAGCTGTAGAAACATCAAGGATGATTAGTGGAAACAGGATGCACCTGAGCTCAGTTTTAAGCTTCATGCCAACGGCTGTGAATACTTATGTAGTTTATGTATATATATATATATATATATATATATATATATATATATATATATATATATATATATATATATATATATATATATATATATAGCCGCTCCTTTTTCTGTTTTATACTTTCAGTATTCATCCATGATATTGCAATGATATTGAAAGGTTGTGAAAAATTCAGATAGTCCTTTTTTTTTATTCATATAAGCTCCCACTGTTAAAATGTATAATTGATAATTTACCCACAGGTTTAATATCCTGGTTGTAAAATGGTAAATGGACTGCATTTATATAGGGCTTTTCCATCTGTATCAGATGCTCAAAGAGCTTTACAATAATGCCTCACATTCACCCCGATATCAGGGTGCTGCCATACAAGGCGCTCACTACACACCGGGAGCAATAGGGGATTAAAGGCCTTGCCCAAGGGCCCTTAGTGATTTTCCAGTCAGGCAGGGATTTGAACCATGATCTTCTGGACTCAAGCCCAACACCTTAACCACTAGACCATCACCTCCTGGTTGTATTGATCATCTGTGGAGTAGCAGCAATTATTGTTGATGGTGGTTAAAAAAATTATTGTCCGGGTCTATATCCTGAATGTTGTGATCGGTGTACTCAAAAGTTTTCAGTTCCAGTTGTTCATAGTCACGTATCTTCTGTGTAATGTCCCCCAGGTGTCAGTATTGGGCCTCAAACTCTATTTTGCATAGCAATGATATGTACAACCCCTGGCAAAAATTATGGAATCACCGGCCTCGGAGGATGTTCATTCAGTTGTTTAATTTTGTAGAAAAAAAGCAGATCACAGACATGACACAAAACTAAAGTAATTTCAAATGGCAACTTTCTGGCTTTAAGACACTATAAGAAATCAGGAAAAAAAATTGTGGCAGTCAGTAACGGTTACTTTTTTAGACCAAACAGAGGGAAAAAATATGGAATCACTCAATTCTGAGGAAAAAATTATGGAATCATGAAAAACAAAAGAACTCTCCAACACATCACTAGTATTTTGTTGCACCACCTCTGGCTTTTATAACAGCTTGCAGTCTCTGAGGCATGGACTTAATGAGTGACAAAGAGTACTCTTCATCAATCTGGCTCCAACTTTCTCTGATTGCTGTTTTTCAGATCAGCTTTGCAGGTTGGAGCCTTGTCATGGACCATTTTCTTCAACTTCCACCAAAGATTTTCAATTGGATTAAGATCCGGACTATTTGCAGGCCATGACATTGACCCTATGTGTCTTTTTGCAAGGAATGTTTTCACAGTTTTTGCTCTATGGCAAGATGCATTATCATCTTGATGATTTCATCATCCCCAAACATCCTTTCAATTGATGGGATAAGAAAAGTGTCCAAAATATCAACATAAACTTGTGCATTTATTGATGATGTAATGACAGCCATCTCCCCAGTGCCTTTACATGACATGCAGCCCCATATCATCAGTGACTGTGGAAATTTACATGTTCTCTTCAGGCAGTCATCTTTATAAATCTCATTGGAACGGCACCAAACAAAAGTTCCAGCATCAACACCTTGCCCAATGCAGATTCGAGATTCATAACTGAATATGACTTTCATCCACTCATCCACAGTCCACGATTGCTTTTCCTTAGACAATGTAACCTTGTTTTTTTCTGTTTAGGTGTTAATGATGGCTTTCGTTTAGCTTTTCTGTATGTAAATCCCATTTCCTTTAGGCGGTTTCTTACAGTTCGGTCACAGACGTTGACTCCAGTTTCCTCCCATTCATTCCTCATTTGATTTGTTGTGCATTTTCGATTTTTGACACATATTGCTTTAAGTTTTCTTGTCTTTCTTTCTGGCTTTTTTAGACCAAGCACTGAGAAAAAATATGGACTCACTCAATTCTGCGGAATAAATTATGGAATCACCCTGTAAATTTTCATCTCCAAAACTAACACCTGCATCAAATCAGATCTGCTCATTAGTCTGCATCTAAAAAGGAGTGATCACACCTTGGAGAGCTGTTGCACCAAGTGGACTGACATGAATCATGGCTCCAACACGAGAGCTGTCAATTGAAACAAAGGAGAGGATTATCAAACTCTTAAAAGAGGGTAAATCATCACGCAATGTTGCAAAAGATGTTGGTTGTTCACAGTCAGCTGTGTCTAAACTCTGTACCAAATATAAACAACATGGGAAGGTTGTTAAAGGCAAACATACTGGTAGACCAAGGAAGACATCAAAGCATCAAGACATAAAACTTAAAGCAATATGTATACGAGAAATCATCTACCACTCGAGGTAATTTTCTCTGCAGTGATTATTCATTGTTGCAAACAGTGGTCTGTGTGCAGCCGTGTTCCTGCGGGGTCTATTGAAGGCTGGATTGGCGGACAGTGAGAGGACGACGGTCTTCGTCTCTCACTCCATCCAGGAAGGAGACCAACAGGAGCTGCACGGGTGATATTGTATCTGGAGGTGGAGGTTCTCCCTCCTGGAGGAACTGAGCAAGGGACGATTACTGGGTGTGTCTTCTCACACCCACCATTAACTGTTTCTGTTTCTGCCAGCAGTACCTGGTCTGACAGCTGGAGACGGCGGCCACCTGGGACTCGGGACTTGGCGGCTCTGGTGTTCTTCAGATCCGCTGGCGGTGGAAGCCGTGTGGGATCCGGCTCTTCTCTGGACAGACGTCTTCTATCCTCGAGCCTGCCCACACGTCACTTTTGTATATTGATTGCATACAAATTCTGTGATTGTCTGTATGTCGTTGTGCAATTCACAACATTAAATTGTTACTTTTTGGTTCATCCATTGTCCGTTCGTTAACGCCCCCTGTTGTGGATCCATGTCACTACACTTTCACAACACTGAGACCGGTGATTCCATCATTTTTGCCAGGGGTTGTATAAGGTTTCTAAGCTTTTGCATTTTGTACTATTTGCTGATGATTCTAATATTTTTCACTCAGGGGATAACATAGTACAAGTGCAGGAGGAAATAACTACAGCAATGAACAAATTAAAAATATGGTTTGACAGTAATAGATTATCATTAAATTTAGGTAAGACAAAAATAATGTATCTGAAAATTGTAGAATGAACACACAGGTAAAGATAAAATGGGTATAAATTGAGAGTTCATGAAATTAAATTTTGGGGGTAATTATAGATGACAAAATTAGCTGGAAACCACGTATCAAACATACAGAGTAAAGTCTCAAAAACACTGCAGTAATAAATAAAGCAATGAAGGTCTTAGATGGAAAATCACTCCACCCTCTATACTGTTCACTAGTCTCTCCTTATTTGCAGAACTGTGCTGAGGTTTGGGGCAACAACTACAAAACGTCATTATGTTCAAAAAATATTGTACAGAAAAGAGCAATACAGATCATTCACAAAGCTGATCATCAGGATCACACAAACGCATTATTTCTAAAGTTACAATTACTCAAGCTTACTGACGTGCTATACCAAACAGCACTAAAAATGTTGAAAGCAAAAAATAATCTATAACCAGGGAATATTAAACAATTGTTCAAAAATCATGAAGAGTGTTACAATCTAAGGAGAAAATGTAATTTTAAAGAACCAAGATTTCGTATGACCAGGAAACATTTTTGTCTATCAGTATGCGGGGTGAGACTTTGAAGGGATTTAGTGTGGAACCGAAGCAATGTTCAAATATGAGACAGTTTAAAATGCTGCACAGTAAAATCACCAGTGCAAAACTAACACTGGTGATTTTACTGTGTATAAAAACATGATTTTCAAAAGATATGAGGATGAAGGAGGTGTGGCCAATCACTAGGTGTTTTAGGGGCAAATTTATTTATTTTGGTTATTTCTATTTGATTATTTTCCTTCCTTGCTTTTGCAAGTTTTGATAGTCTGTTTTGTGGTGTTTGTGTGTATTGTGTTTGTATGGTACATGTAGATTTATATGTGGGACTGTACATGTGTTAATGGATGAATGTATTTGGCTATGTGTGTATGTTTGTACGTATTAATGCATATAGCATGTAAGTTAATTGCAGGGTTGCCAACTCTCACGCATCATGGCGTGAGACTCACACTTTCAGCATCAATTTCACGATCAAGTAAGAAATGTCACGCCAAAATAAAAATATCTCCCGTTTATTGGTTAATGGTTTGCACTACTGCACTTTCCACTTTTACTATTACCTCAGACACCACACTGTAAATACTTGTGCACTTTTCTGTCCTTATTGTCGAAATTTCTTGTCCTGTCATCACAGAGGGAAGGTGAGAAACGAAATTTTGATTCATTGTATGTCTAGTACATGTGAAGAATTGACAATAAAGTCGACTTTGACTTTGACTTGACTTTGACTTATTTTCTGTTAATGACGAGATTAGACCAGACCAGACCACAGCGCATTGTTTCTTAATGAAGAGACGGTAAGACGCGCACCTGAAACAGCTGTTAACATCTGCTTTCAGCGTTCTCGCTGCAGTATTCTGTGATCACTGATTCACTGAAAACCTGTCACCTGTTACATTAGCTGCCTCGTGAAGACTTTAGAGAGAGTTCGAGCAAAGCTTCGGCAGCTGAGGCGGCATAAAAAGTTTTGGATAACAATAAGGTAAGCGCATCAAAAGCCTAACTTTGGGTCCCTTGCCACAGACAGAGCCTCCATCCATTTTCTTCCGCTTATCCTAGGTCAGGTCGCCGGGGCAGCAGCTCAAGCAAAGCCACCCAGACCTCCCGATCCACACACACCTCCCCCAGCTCCTCCAGGGAAACCCCGAGGCGTTCCCAAGCCAGCTGAGAGACATAGTCCCTCCAGCGTGATCTGGGTCTTCCCCAGGGCCTCCTCCCGATGGTTATGTGCCCGGAACACCTCTCCAGCGAGGCGTCCAGGGGGCATCTGGAAAAGATGCCTGAGCCACCTCAGCTGGCTCCTTTCAGCATGGAGGAGCAGCAGCTCGACTCCGAGCTCCTCCTGAGTGACAGAGCTCCTCACCCTATCTCTAAGGGAGCACCCAGCCATCCTGTGGAGGAAACTCATCTCGGCCGCTTGTACTCGCAATCTTGTTCTTTTGGTCATGAGCCAAATCTCATGACCATAGGTGAGGGTTGGAACGTAGATCGATCGGTAAATCAAGAGCTCTGCCCCCCTGCTCAGCTCTCTCTTCACCAGCGACCGCATCACTGCAGACACTGCACCGATCCGTCTATCGATCTCATGCTCCATCCGTCCCTCAGTCGTGAACAAGACCCCGAGATACTTAAACTCCTCCACCTGAGGCAAGGACACTCCACCGACCTGAACAGAGCAAGGCACCTTTTTCCGGTCGAGAACCATGGCCTCGGATTTGGAGGTGCTGATCTTCATCCTGGATGCTTCACACTTGGCTGCAAATTGCCCCAGTGCATGCTGAAGGTCCTGGTTTGACGAAGCCAAGAGGACCACATCATCCGCAAACAGCAGAGATGAGATTCTGTGGGTCCCAAACCGGACCCCCTCTATACCCTGGCTGCGCCTAGAAATTCTGTCCATAAAGGTAATGAACAGAACCGGTGACAAAGGGCAGCCCTGGCAGAGGCCAACATGCACTGTAAACAGGTTTGACTTACTACCGGCAATGCGAACCAAGCTCCTGCTGCGGTCGTACAGGGACTGGATAGCCCTTAGCAAAGGACCCCAGACCCCATACTCCCCCGGAGCATCCCCACAGGGTGCCTCGAGGGACACAGTCAAACGCCTTCTCCAGATCCACAAAGCACATGTGGACTGGTTGGGCAAACTCCCATGAACCCTCGAGCACCCGATGGAGGGTGTAGAGCTGGTCCAGTGTGCCATGACCAGGACGAAGATGTTGCAGAGACATGTCAACCAGGACAGTCCCACAACATACAGAGACTTAAGGTACTCAGGATGGATTTCATCCACTCCAGGAGCCTTGTCACCAAGGAGCTTTCTTACCACCTTGGTGACTTCGGCTTGGGTGATGGACAAGTCCGCCTCTGAGTCCCCAGTCTCTGCTTCCTTTTCGGAAGACGTAATGATGGGATTGAGGAGATCCTCGAAGTATTCCTTCCACCGCCCAACAACATCCCCAGTCAGGGTCAACAGCTCCCCACCCGCACTATAGACAGTGTTGGCGGAGAGCTGCTTCCTCCTCCTGAGGCCTCGGATGGTTTGCCGGAATTTCTTTGAGGCCGACCGATAATCCTATTCCATGGCCTCTCCGAACTCCTCCCAGACCCGAGTTTTTGCCTCTGTGACTGCACAGGCTGCAGCACGCTTGGCCTGCCGGTACCTGTCAGCTGCATCCGGGGTCCCATCTACCAACAAAGTCAAGTAGGACTCCTTCTTCAGCTTGACGCATCCCTTACTTCCGGCGTCCACCACCGGGTTTGAAGATTGCCACCGTGACAGGCACCAGAGACCTTGTGACCACAGATGCAGACGGCCGCATCGACAATGGAGGTGGAGAACATGGTCCACTCGGACTCCATGTCTCCAACCTCCCCCGGGATCTGGGAGAAGCTCTCCCGGAGGTGGGAGTTGAAGACTTCGCTGACAGAGGGTTCCGCCAGTTGTTCCCAGCAGACCCTCGCGATACGTTTGGTCCTGCCAGGTCTGACCGGCTTCCTCCCCTCCCAGTGGATCCAACTCACTACCAGGTGGTGATCGGTCAACAGCTCAGCCCGTCTCTTTACCCTAGTGTCCGAGACACATGGCCGAAGGTCAGATGATACGACTACAAAGTCGATCATCGACCTCCGGCTCAGGGTGTCTTGGTGCCACGTGCACTTATGGACACCCCTGTGCTCGAACATGGTGTTCATGATGGACAAACTGTGACTAGCACAGAAGTCCAACAACTGAACACCACTCGGGTTCAGATCGGGGAGGCCGTGCTTCCCAATCACGCTCCTCCGGGTCTCACTGTCGCCGCCCACGTGGGCATTGAAGTCCCCCAGGAGAACAATGGATTCCCCAGTCGGAGCACTATCTAGTACCCCTCCCAGAGACTCCAAGAAGGTTGAGTACTCTGCACTGCTGCTTGGCCCACAGGCCGAGACAACAGTGAGAGACCTTCCCCCCCCGAAGGTGTAGGGACATGACCCTCTCGTTCACCGGGGTGAACTCCAACACATGGCGACTAAGCTGGGGAGCAATAAGCAATGCTACCCCAGCTCGCCGCCTCTCCCTGTGAGCAACGCCAGAGAAGTGGAGCATCCAGCCCCTCTCCAGGAGTTGGGTACCAGAACCCAAGCTGTGCATGGAGGTGAGCCCGACTATCTCTAGTCGGTACCTCTCAACCTCCTGCACAAGCTCAGGCTCCTTCCCCCCCAGCGAGGTGACATTCCATGTCCCAACAGCCAGAAGCTGTGAGCACAGACCGGGCCGCCGGACCACCCGCCCTCGACTGCCACCCAGTCCTCTCTGCACCCAACCCCCATGGCCCCCTCTGCATATGGTGAACCCACAGGAGGGCGGGCCCACATCGCTCTTTCGGGCTGAGCCCGGCCAGGCCCCATGGGCTAAGGCCTGACCACCAGGCACTTGCACGCAAGCCCCATCCCCAGGCCTGGCTCCAGGGTGGGGCCCCGGCTTTGCCATACCGGGCAACATCTCGGTCCTTGATTTTGTGTCGGTCATGGGAGCTTTTGAACTGCCCTTACTCTGGCCCATCACCTAGGACCTGTTTGCCATAGGAGACCTTACCAGGGGCACGAAGCCCCCGACAACGTAGCTCCTAGGATCATCCGGGAACGCAAATTCCCCCACCACGATAAGGTGGCAGTTCGAGGGGGAGCCTCATCAGACTTGTCTCAACACACAGTATTGTGTGTTGAGATGGTTGGCCACAGACTTCAAACAGTTGCAAACTAGGTACAGTAATTTGCCGAGTTCTGGATCACTTTTTTGAAAGTTCCTCTATACGGAGCCATAATGCAACTGAATATCCTTTATTGGGTATTGTTGTATTGGGTATTTGTATGTTATCTAGCTGAAAAAGTCAGGAAGGGGTAGCCATTCTATTTAAAGTGTGAAGCCACATTATGTGTGGTGCAAATATTTGCCAGAAATGGATCACTTTGCCTGGTTCTGGATCACAACACACTGTGTCACTTTGGGGGCATTCCTGGCATCTGGCTGGAGCCCTTCTAATGCAGAATGATACACACTGTGCCCAAATAACTTTATTGAGATTGCACATTATTACTGAAAAAGCATAAATGTGCTGTGTTGCAAGAGCTCGCTTAACAAAAGATCAACTTATTTCTCTGTGTTACTACACTACTGGAAACAGTGTGTATCCACCATTCAACCTTCATGAACAAAATAATGCTTCTTTTAAAGGGTTATTAGCACAGTTCATGTTTTATTTATATTGTTAGAGATGGAGAGCAAAGGAAGGTTTTAAATGTGTGGAAGTGAGATTTTTCCCGAATTAAAAACTAAAAGCCCTGACATTCATGCCCATTCGTGATGTTGAGATGACCCCCAAAGTAGAGGTGGGCAATACCAGTAATTTTGGTATTGATCCAATACCAAGTAAATACAGGCCCAGTATCACCAATATCGATACCGAGACTTTTTCATATTTAAGCTTCACAGATCCAACGGATGCAAAAGACCTAGGATAGAATTTCGCCAAACATTGTACGTGACAACAAAATACTTTATTATCACAATCAACATTTTTGTTTAAAAAAATGTCACTCAACACAACTTAAAACAAAATCTCCTGAGGTAGCGGGCTGACAAACCACAACACAAGGGTGCGCTGCTCGGTGTTGTGTGACACAGCACAGCGCAGCTCTTACAGACAGAGAGCAGACTTTGATGAATCTGCGTGCGCAGCAGTCAGTGCGTGCGGGAGAGAAAAAAAGCTTGAGTATCGATCTTTTTACACAAGGATCGTTCAATGTCAATACCAGCGTTGGTATCGATATTATCGATATTAGGATCGATCCACCCACCTCTACCCCAAAGTACACATGGCTCACAAGTACTGACACGAGGCTGCTGCTTCAGTGATCCACAACCAGCAAATTTTCACGTCAGAGATAAATGCGTGCAGCAATTAAACAGCAAGACATAACACACTGACATTTTATACCCATGTAAGTAAGTATTTTCCCACTCTAGAACCAATGAAACTGAATGGCTAACTCGCCTTTGCTACGTCTTAGAGATCATCACTTTCACACTTGCACAAATGAGTGAGTCAGAAAACGCGCGCACACCATGGAGACCAGGATGTTTTGATTCCTCTGCTGATCACAAAGATGGCTGGATCCGGTAGAGTTTGTGGTCATTTGTAGACAAACATCAGTCTTTCCATTGGTACCAAGTTTTAGCTTATTTGCGCTGATTACGAGAAACGGTTGCGCAAATACTACAGCAGTGATCCAGAACTGGCAATGATGCAGAACTGGGCAAGTGACTGTAATTTAAATGACATATGATACGTTATTACGATATGTTCTGGTTAGCAAGTATTACTGATTGTAAGTCTATTTGTGCACATGCTCTGAAAATGTGTGGTTGCTGATGCATTTTGTTGTTAATTATATTAACGGAGAAAATTAAGCATTTTGAACCATTAAATCAATATGAAGCAATTGTCTTGAAATGGTTCAGTGTTTGAAGCAATTAAATATGGCGACATCTGCTGGCCAATCCTTAACATAGCACTTGCATGGAAAGAATTGAATTCGTATAGAATGGAAACATACAAAAGTAATACAAAAATATATTAACTCAACAAATAAATACATAAAATACAGGGTAACACAAAAAGCAAAAAAACAAACAAAACAGAAACAAAAAGCTTGTTTCCATTGTGACCCAAGAAAATACTCACAGGCAAAAATACACTCATACTTACACAAAACCCATAACAGTTAATAAAATAAAATATATAGTATTTTTTTCTCATTAATAAATAAATTGATTGTTCTCTTGTTGAGCCAATTCTTGGAATAAAACTGACCCTGTTGTTAAAAAGAGGCTTCAGTTCACAAACTCTAATTTGACGAGGCGGACCATTAAATAGTTCAGCTCCAGTGTATTTGAAGATGAAGCCCCACAGGTCTTCACATGAGGGATGACCAGAGACAAGGTACTTGACCGAGTATTAATATCGTGCTGCACAGCTGTAAATTTAAAAGAAGTGACCAAGTAATTTGGGGCTTGCTTATTCACTAAACATATGATTTAATTTTAATTGCTGAACTTTGAGCTCAACATATTGACCATTCTAAATTCGGCCAGGCCTATGTGGGCCCGGGGTTGTGCAGAGAGGAGAAAGCCAGTAATCTTGTTCTGCATAATATGCAACCTCCCTTGATTATGCTTGAACAGGCCAGAATACCAGGCGACACTGGCATAGTACATGTGACACTGTACCAAGGCTGAAGTAAGAAGTTTTCTCGTATGCAAATCCAAATATTTGGCCTGTCTGTATGAGAACTTTAATTTTGCATTTGACTTGCTGATCACTTTGTCAGCTATAAGATCGCCAGATAAGGTCTGATCTAAGTCAAGACCAATATATTTTATACAGGATTAACTCATAATTTATTCCCAACACGTTACATTTAATGTGTCATTCTTGTCAGGTGTTTAAAGTGATTAATAATATACTTGTGTTCAATCAATCAATCAATTTTATTTATATAGCGCCAAATCACAACAAACAGTTGCCCCAAGGTGCTTTATATTGTAAGGCAAGGCCATACAATAATTACGTAAAAACCCCAATGGTCAAAACGAACCCTGTGAGCAAGCACTTGGCGACAGTGGGAAGGACAGTGGGTGTTATAATGTGATTGTGCAATCATAAAGTACTGTATGTAATAGAGATATAAATTGTGAAATGTTTGTTCAACTATGGATTGTTATGACCATATTGTACAAAATGAAGGGGATTTGGGGGCTTCAAAGGTTTTTATTTAAAAACAAGATAACTTCAGCGCTGTCTGTTCCTCTTCTCTCCAGTTTTGGAGAAGACTCACACAGGGGCAGAAGCTGCTGGCATATGAAGGTAGATTTTGTGGGCCGCTGAAGAGGAGGTACTGCTGGCCCACCACCAGAAAGCGCCCGTGCCTGAAGTGCGGGCTTCAGGCACGAGAGGGCGCTGCCGCCTCAGGAACAAGCCGTGATGACAGCTGTCACGGAGTCACTAATCATCACATCTGGTATAAAAGCAGGAAGACACCTCCACCAAACTGCCAAGATATCATCTTCATCTGGAGGTAATACTCTCAGCCTTTTGTGATTTACAAATCTGTTATTGTGAGTGTTTGCAGGAGAACCGGTCGTTTTTGCGGAGGCTGTGCAAGACGGCACTCCTCTTCATCTGAGACCGCTGCAACGTGTTTAGTGAGAGGTGGAGGTGGCATTCCCACCATTGTTACTGGGTGTTCACACACCCAGCCTTTGACTGTCTTTTGCTTTCTGCCAGCAGTACCAGATCCGACACGCCGGGAAGGTGGCCACCTGGGGACTCCGGGACTTGGCGGCTCCAGTATTCCTCGGGTTCAGGTGGCGGTGGAAATCGTGTGGTTCCGGTTCGTTTCCAGACGGGCGTCTCCTATCGTAGAGCCTGCCCACACGACACCTTTATTAATTGACTGTTGCACATTCTGAATCTGCTGTGTTTGGTTGTGACATTCACAACAGTAAAGTGTTATAATTTGACTCCTTCCATTGTCCGTTCATTTACGCCCCCTGTTGTGGGTCCGTGTCACTACACTTTCCCAACATTTTGTCCAGCTTGTAAAAAGTTGGATAAACCGCTACCTCCATCCTCCATTAAATCTCCTTGCAAATTCACTGCAGAAAATGGTTCTGGGGAGCATTAGCATGGATAAAACCCTTCGGCTTCCCCCCAGTCCCCCAAACAAGGCCCTCTTCACTCCCAGCCATTTTAAAGGGTCCCATGACGTTTTTACATATTCTTGAAGAATAAAAAAAAGTTTTTTCCACATGTTGTCTTTGTTTTTACCATAAAATTACACTGAACAAGGATTTAGACGTTCCGTTACCCATCTGAAAATTTGAATTTACCGCCTCCGAGTTGACCTACTTTTTTGCTTCAACAGATGTGACGTCATGTGAGTAAATGTCTCAGAGTGCGGCTCTGTTTACCAATATGGCAGAAACAGACAGCAAAGGCATAGTGAGCAATTATAATGAAGATTTAAGTGACATATCATTTGTTTTTGAAGAAGATGAAGTTTCTGATGAACGAAGTGACGGTGAAAATAATGAGGGGCTCCAAACCGGCTGACTGTGTTCACATGAGCACCTAAAGAAAAACAGAACATTGACATTTTTGTGTTTTCTAAATATACTGTTGTGTGGGCCGCCAGAAGAGGTACTGCTGGCCCACCACCAGAGGGCGCCCTGCCTGAAGTGCGGGCTTCAGGCACGAGAGGGCGCTGCCGCCACGGACTCAGCCGGGAGTGACAGCTGTTACTCATTACTTCCTGACAGCTGTCACTCATTCTTCATCATCTCACTCCATAAAACCCAGACGTCATCTCCACCTCATCGCCGAGATATCATACTTCATTGGAGGTAATATCCTCAGCCTTTTGTAAATCTGTTTATTGTGAGTGTTTGCAGGAGTACCGGTCCTTTTTGTGGAGGCTGTGCAAGACGGCACTCTTTTTCCTCTGAGGGATCGCTGCAACATATTGAGTGAGAGGTGGAGGTGGCATTCCCACCGCTGTTGTTACTGGGTGTACACACACCCACACTTGACTGTCTTTGTTCTTCGCCAGCAGTACCAGATCCGACAGTTGGGGACGGTGATCACCTGGGAATTCGGGACTTGGCGGCTCCAGTATTCACCAGGTTCTGTGGCTGGCGGAAATCGTGTGGTTCCGGCTCTTCTCAGGACGGACGTCTTCCATCCTCGAGCCTGCCCACACGTCACCTTTGTGGATTGACTGTAATGATATTCTGAGATTGTATGTTCGTTGTGCACAATTCACAACATTAAATTGTTACCTTTTGGCTTATCTATTGACCGTTCATTTGCGCCCCCTGTTGTGGGTCCGTGTCACTACACTTTCCCAACATATACATATGCATGTAAACTGAACAGCCTGTTTTTTGTTAAGACTTATGTTCTTTCAAAGTAGATTAGATGTGATACAATTTATGATTACAGATGTTCTGTATGTGTGTTTTAGACAGGAAAGTCTCCATTTAGCATAAGCATTTTTCTACAATATTATGCCTGATAAAATTTGACAACAGATATAGAAGTAAAACTTTCTTTTATTTAGAAATATTTTTTCCCCCATCCCATGTGGGTCTACAGCTTTTGAGATAAAGATTTGCAATCATTTGCTTTGAATAAAATGTGAAGAATTAGCAATCACAAGAAACTGACTTATAAATGATTAAATATATACAGAATGTACAGAAACTTTATTTTCAGTGATTTTAGAACAAACTCCTGAATTTAAGCATGCTGTGCTGCTGAAATAGTTTTTTTTCATACACAAACACACTGTGCCAGGAATAAATTATCATTTATAAGAAAAGGTGATGAGTGAACAAACCATTCTGTGTATCGTCAGCACCTTATATCTGACAGCATTGTTGCTGTCATCCCCTGACAGCTGCGCTTCACATCATCTTTCTGTCACGTTCGGCTGGAACATACACGGTTTGGAGCCACTCATTATTTTCACCGTCGCAGCATGTGGAAAAAGCTTTTTTATTCTTCAAGAACATGTAAAAATGTCATCTTTCTTTATATTTATATTATTGTTATTATTTATTTTTGTGCCTTGATATATTTGAAATTAAAAAAAAAAAAAAGAATTATGCCAGAATCTTGTTGATGGCTACCAAAAGTGTCTGGTCCCAGGTAGAGCTTGTTAAGGGGCATTTAATCAAATAGTAATGGGGGTGTATGTGTATACAGTAGTATGTAAAGGTTTGGGCACCCCTGATGATTCCCATGATTTTCCTTTTAAATCACTGGTTGTTTGCATCAGCAATTTCAGTTAACTATATCATATAGCAGATGAACACACTGATATTTGAGAATTGAAGTGAAATAAATGGTAAATGGACTGCATTTATATAGCGCTTTTCCATCTGCATCAGACGCTCAAAGTGCTTTACAATTATGCCTCACATTCACCCCGATGTCAGGGTGCTGCCATACAAGACGCTCACTACACACCGGGAGCAATAGGAGATTAAAGGCCTTGCCCAAGGGCCCTTAGTGATTTTCCAGTCAGGCGGGGATTTGAACTCATGATCTTCTGGACTCAAGCCCACACCTTAACCACTAGACCATCACCTCCCCCAGTGAAGTGAAGTTTCTAGTATTTACAGAAAGTGTGCAATAATTATTTAAACAAAATTAGGCAAGTAAATTTGGACACCCCAACAGAAAAATACATCAATATTTAGTAGATCCTCCTTTTGCAGAAATAACAGCCTTTAAACGTTTCCTATATTGTCTGGATTCTGGTTGAAGGTATTTTGGACCATTCTTCTTTACAAAACATCTCCAGTTCAGTCAGGTTTGTTGGTTTCCAAGCATGGACAGCCCATTTAAAATCACACCGCAGAATTTCAATAATATTCAGGTCTGGGGACTGAGATGGCCATTCCAGAATGTTGTACTTGTTCCTCTGTATGAATGCCTGAGTAGATTTTGAGCAGTGTTTAGGGTTGTTGTCTTGTTGAAAGATCCAGCCCCAGCACAACTTCAACTTTGTCACTGATTCTTGAACATTGCTCTCAAGAATCTGCTGATATCGACTGGAATACATGTGACCCTCAACTTGAACAAGATTCTCAGTACCTGCACTGGCATGGAACCACCTCCAAATTTTACTGTAGGTAGCAAGTGTTTTTCTCTGAGATCGCTTTTTGTATCCTTCCCCTAAACCATGATGTTGAACAATCTTTGTTTGTTTTTAGGTCATTTGTGAGTTGTTTAGAGCCTGCCATGTTGCCACTCATTAGAAGAGATGCAAAGAGGAGAAACATTTTTGCAAATGGCCACCTTAAATACCCTTTCTCATGATTGGATTCACCTGTATAAGGAGGTCAATGGTCAGTAAGCTTACCAAACCAATTTTGTGTTCCATTAATTAGTGCTAAATGTATTCAATAAAATGAAAAGGGTGCCCATATTTATGCACCTGCCTAATTTTGTTTACATAATTATTGCACACTTTCTGTAAATACTAGAAACTTCATTTCACTTCTCAAATATCAGTGTGTTCATCTGCTATATGATATATTTAACTGAAATTTCCGATCCCAGCAACCATTTATAAAGGGAAATCATGGAAATCATCAAGGGTTCCCAAACTTTTACATGCCACTGTATTTTAGCCTGGGTGTGTAATTTTGACTATGTGTGGATAAGAGGTGATCAAAATAAATTCAAACTTGTGCAACTAATTGTCAAGGGGTGAGTGCACTTGATTTCATTGTGTAAGGTTCCTGGTTCAAACCCTGTCCTTTCCCATTTCTCCATGAAATGGGGAGTTGCATCAGGAAGGGTTGTGGTGACCCCAAGTGAAAACAAGGGAGTAGCTGAAGGGACTCACTAATAATGTATGCTTTACAATCATTCAACCATGGCAAAAGAACAGTTCACAGAAATCACTGAAAGCCCAATATGACCATGAAATTCATGTCCATGGTGAGTGTATCTAAACCTATGACCACAGGTGTATGTGGAAAGTGCTATGAGTTTACATAACATACACCATCCACCAGAAAGACACTTGGTGTTGTGTGGGCCGCTGAAGAGGAGGTACTGCTGGCCCACCACCACCAGAGGGCACCCTGCCTGGAGTGCGGGCTCCAGGCACCAGAGGGCGCTGCCGCCTCACAGGAGCAGCCGGGGTGACAGCTGACACTCATCACCTGTGACAGCTGTCACCACTCATCTGATCTGCATCGGTATATCAGCAAGACGTCATCTCCACCTCTTTGCCGAGATATCGTTCTACCTGAAAGGTAATATCCTCAGCCTGACTGCATGATAGAAAGCCCTTTTTGTGATTTTTGTGAGTGATAACAGACTTTTTCTCCAACGAGTGGAGGTAGCTTCCCTGCCGTGCAGATTGCTGGGTGCAGACGCACCCACGTTTAATTGTGTTTTTGTTCCTCGCCAGCAGTACCAGGTCCGACACGCGGAGGCAGTGGCCACCTGGGAGTTCGGGACTTGGCGGCTCCAGTATTCCCGGGGTCTGGTGGCGGAGGAAATCGTGTGGTTCCGGTTCTGCTTTGGACAGGCGTCTCCTATCTTCGAGCCTGCCCACACGACACCTTGTAATTTGACCTCTGATCTATTGTGTAATCTGTTGTGTTTGTTGTGCACGTTCGCAACAGTAAAGTGTTGTTATTTGACCTATTCCATTGTCCGTTCATTTGCGCCCCCTGTTGTGGGTCCGTGTACTTACACTTTCCCAACACTTGGTGCATATTCGCTGCTTTTTGATGCCAAGTCAGCACAAGATTATCAAATAGTGAGACTGAGACTGTCTGTGATGAATGTGGGCACAGCCCATATGAAACAAAGCGAAAGTAAACAAGCAAAGATTTGCTAAATTGGCTTTCATATACTGAACAGTCAAAATTGCTAGTGACATAGCATGCAGAATATGCTTGATCAAATAAGGCCCCCAACGCATCATGAGGAGCATGACACAAAGTTCATGAACAATGTCTTCAGCATTTATGGAGGGTTGGACTTGCCTAAAAAGATAATGGCCTCTGTCAGTGTCAGCGACCACATGATTCCTTAAGTTCTTCCCAGACATCTCTTGATCTCAAAGGCCAAGGACCAAGAGACACGAATGCCACTGCAGAGATAAGTAAATGTCTATATATTCATTCATTTCTTTGCATACAGATGCACTTCAAGTCCATGAATATACTCCGATTCCTTCCTCTGTTCCATCAATGCCATAATCAGGTTATCCATTGATTCCAGTAACATCACAGCATCATTTGTGAAGTCATCAATAAGCCTGTTACTGTATGCATCAGTATTAATTAAAACACATGTGACAAAGGAAGGTGTGATCAATGATTTAGTTCATGGTTGATCAGAGTGGAGTTCACACATGGAGCAAAGCTGACTGATGTGTCAGCATTTACTATTATCACTCAGCAATCCACACATCAAAGGTAGTGTTTGCCCTTATATATATTTATTCATTCATTCATTCCTTTTGTTTTATCACTTATCCATGTCTGAATCACAGTGGCAGCGGATCAAGCAGCTCATCCCACACTTCCTTATCTTCGGCCAAGTCCTGTAATCAGATAGGATATATACTCAACAAAAATATAAACGCAACACTTTTGGTTTTGCTCCCATTTTGTATGAGATGAACTCAAAGATCTAAAACTTTTTCCACATATACAATATTACCATTTCTCTCAAATATTGTTCACAAACCAGTCTGAATCTGTGATAGTGAGCACTTCTCCTTTGTTGAGATAATCCATCCCACCTCACAGGTGTGCCATATCAAGATGCTGATTAGACACCATGATTAGTGCACAGGTGTGCCTTAGACTGCCCACAATAAAAGGCCACTCTGAAAGGTGCAGTTTTGTTTTATTGGGGGGGATACCAGTCAGTATCTGGTGTGACCACCATTTGCCTCATGCAGTGCAACACATCTCCTTCGCATCATCCGTGAAGAGAACACCTCTCCAACGTGCCAAACGGCAGCAAATGTGAGCATTTGGCCACTCATATCGGTTACAACGACGAACTGGAGTCAGGTCGAGACCCCGATGAGGACGACGAGCATGCAGATGAGCTTCCCTGAGACAGTTTCTGACAGTTTGTGCAGAAATTCTTTGGTTATGCAAACCGATTGTTCCAGTAGCTGTCCGAGTGGATGGTCTCAGATGATCTTGGAGGTGAACATGCTGGATGTGGAGGTCCTGGGCTGGTGTAGTTACACGTGGTCTGCGGTTGTGAGGCTGGTTGGATGTACTGCCAAATTCTCTGAAACGCCTTTGGAGACGGCTTATGGTAGAGAAATGAACATTCAATACACGAGCAACAGTTCTGGTTGACATTCCTGCTGTCAGCATGCCAATTGCACGCTCCCTCAAATCTTGCAACATCTGTGGCATTGTGCTGTGTGATAAAACTGCACCTTTCAGAGTGGCCTTTTATTGTGGGCAGTCTAAGGCACACCTGTGCACTAATCATGGTGTCTAATCAGCATCTTGATATGGCACACCTGTGAGGTGGGATGGATTAACTCAACAAAGGAGAAGTGCTCACTATCACAGATTCAGACTGGTTTGTGAACAATATTTGAGAGAAATGGTAATATTGTATATGTGGAAAAAGTTTTAGATCTTTGAGTTCATCTCATACAAAATGGGAGCAAAACCAAAAGTGTTGCGTTTATATTTTTGTTGAGTGTATAATCCCTCCAGCGTATCCTGGATTTACCCGGGGGCCTCCTCCAGTTGCCCATGCCTGGAAGACCTCCGCAGGGAGATGACTGGGACCATCCTCACCAGATACCTGAACCACCTCAGCTGGCTTCTTTCGATGCGAAGAAGCAGTGACTCTACTCTGAGTCCCTCTGGGATAGTTATGCTTCTCATCCTGTCCAGGAGTATAAGCCCAGATACCCAATGGAGGAATCTCATTTCTGCTGCTTGTATCCACGACCTTATTCTTTTGGCCATTACCCTACGTTTATGACCACAGGTGAACGTAGGAATGTAAATTGACTGGTAAATTAAATCTCAGAGTCAAACCCACCCTGCGGCGGATTTGATTCATTGACTGAAATGAAAACTTAATTGAATTTAATTTGGTTCAATCCTGTGACCAACAAAAGGATATGAAAGAAACTGAAAATTAAATATCAGACAAGAGCAATAGGAAATATCTGACGTCTGCCAATCTGGATCCGGGTCACATCCAAAATTTAACAGAGTCTTCCATGGTGTAATATTTTTCTGTGGTGCAAATTTGGTGAGAAAATGTGAAGTAGTTTTGACATAATCCTTCAAAGCCTACATAAAGTGAAACTTGATCCAGAATCCGGATCCGGATCACCTTCAAGATTTAAGGATGTGTTCCATGAACTAATATGTATCTGTGGTGAAAATTTCATCAAAATCCGTGGGGTTTATTGTAGAAAACCTGCTCCCAATCAGGTTCACTTCACAATCTAAGTTACCATAGTAACTGATTCTGAGTTTAACTTACCTTCCTTTCTGAATGGGTTCAACTTACCCCCCCTCTTGGCTTTGATTAACTTCCTTTTCTGAAACAGAAAATTCATAATTCTCCTCATTTCAGAAAAGAAGGTCTTCAATGACGGCAGCTATTTAGGCTGTTACACCAAGGATGAACATCCCTATTCATGGAAATCTTCTACCCAGGCTGGGCAGATGATGCTGTTGGAGGTGCATCCTATTAAGAACAATCCTTGTGAGCACCTTCATGGGCACAGAGAGCAGTTTATTCCCCTATAGTTGCTACAATCCATACAATCACCCTTTCCTTTTTAGATTTGGACAAGGCCTTTCTTCCCGTCTGTAGGGATGATACCCCTCTCCCAGATTAAAACAAAGATTGCTTGCAAGGCCAGGAGAACTGCATCTCCACCCACCAGGAGCTCAAGTCTGATGCCATAGATCCCCGGAGCTTTCCCTGCTCTCGTGGCCATTGGTCTTGGTCTTTTCAGCATTTGGTGATTCACAGTTGGCTGGAGAATCAGTCACAAGAACCCTGGCACTGGATATGTCTAACATCCCAGCAGGAGGATCAGCCTTATACAACAAGCAGTGTTGTCAAAGTAACTTTGAAAAGTTACTTTTTTTAGTTACTTTTTTAGTTGCTTTATACAGTTACTTTATGCAGTTACTTCATTAGCAGCATTATGCAATTGCTTTATTAGAGGCTGCTGAAAACTTGCAACTAATAAGTAACGTAACTAATAAGGTAACTAGTAATCTAACTTGGTTGCTGAAATAACCAAGTTGGATTATGAGTTACTTTATTAATTACATTCAGCAGCTGCCGACAATTTGTCCGCAGCTGCTAATGAAGTAACTTTTCAAAGTTACTTTGGCAACACTGCTGAAAAGTATATCAAAAATGTTAATCTGACTATAATGACTCATATATATTTATGTCCATGTATGTATTTATGCACATGTGTATATATGTATGTATTTATGTAAGTGTGTATGTACAGTAGTGTTCAGAATGATAGTAGTGCTATGTGACTAAAAAGATTAATCCACGTTTTGAGTATATTTCTTATTGTTACATGGGAAACAAGGTACCAGTCGATTCAGTAGATTCTCACAAATCGAACAAGACCAAGCATTCATGATATGCACACTCTTAAGGCTATGAAATTGGGCTGTTAGTAAAAAAAGTAGAAAAGGGGGTGTTCACAATAATAGTAGCATCTGCTGTTGATGCTACAAACTCAAAACTATTATGTTCAAACTGCTTTTTTAGTAATCCTGTGAATCACTACACTAGTATTTAGTTGTATAACCACAGTTTTTCATGATTTCTTCACATCTGCGAGGCATTAATTTTGTTGGTTTGGAACCAAGATTTTGCTCATTTACTTGTGTGCTTGGGGTCATTGTCTTGTTGAAATACCCATTTTAAGGGCATGTCCTCTTCAGCATAAAGCAACATGACCTCTTCAAGTATTTTGACATATCCAAACTGATCGATGATACCTGGTATGTGATATATAGGCCGAACACCATAGTAGGAGAAACATGCCCATATCATGATGCTTGCACAACCATGCTTCACTGTCTTCACTGTGAACTGTGGCTTGAATTCAGAGTTTCAGGGGGTCATCTCACAAACTGTCTGTGGCCCTTGGACCCAAAAAGAACAGTTTTACTCTCATCAGTCCACAAAATTGTTGTGAAGGTGTAGGAACACGGACCCACAACAGGGGGCGTTAAATGAACGGGCAATGGATAAGCCAAACAGTAACAATTTAATGTTGTAGTGCACAACGAAATACAGACAATCACAGTTTAGGTACCACCGAATTACAGATTTGAGTGACGTGTGGGCAGGCTTGAGGATAGGAGACATCCGTCCTGAGCCGAGCCGGATCCCACACGGCCTTCACCGCCAACGGATCTGAAGAACACCGGAGCCGCCAAGTCCTGGGTCCCCAGGTGGTCACCGTCTCCAGCTGTCAGACCTGGTACTGCTGGCAGAGAACAGAAAAACTATTGATGAGTGTGAGTTCGCACACTCAGTAATCCCACAGTCTGTATTCTTTAGGGAGGTGTCGTGGTCCTTCTTTTGGTCATCTCAGGATGTCTTCTTTTAGATAACACAAACTAATTGCAAGTGATTTGCTAGAAAAGGACACAACACTTTGGAATAATTCAGCCTTAAGCAAGATAAAATGCACAGAGTTTTTAAGTTTATTTAAGCCTTCGACACAGAGCTTATACAAACTGAGTCCTCTAGAGAGACTGAATATGTGACAACCGCGCTCATCTATTTATTGGAGACCCGCGGGCATCGCTCCTCCTTCGAATTTTTTATTTATTTTATTCCCAAAACATGGTTTCTATTGGAAGCGTCCTCTAGTGAACCCTAAGCAGGTGTTAGGCCATTATTTCAATGTGACAAATGCTCCCATTAAAACTTGAAGGATTTACAACTGATTTTTTTAAAAGACCTTCGGCCACAGGTGCAGCTGGCCTGAGGCCCCCTGCACGTGGCCTGCGGGCTCGTTACTGCTGGGATATCAGCCAACTTGGAAAGTACCTGACAGATCAAATGACTGATAGAGCCCCTTTTTTGGGTTGAACACCTGCTAGTTCAGCCAGAGGACATACAGTTCAGATCAGGACACTTGATAGTTCATCATAGTTCAAATAAGGACCTAAAAATGCTTCTACAGAGGGAGCACCTCCACCTCCAATCACACACTCGTGCAGCTCCTGTCTAACCACTTATCTGGATGGAGTGTGGAGCGAAGCCGTCGCTGATCACACCTAACGCCAATCCAACGGATAAGGAACACCACAGGAACACGGCTGCAAAAAGAGTCCCATTACATCAACTATACTCTTGGGTTGTTTACTGACAAGACATCCTCATTTGTGCATTGCAATAAAAAAAAAAAAGAAAAACACATCACTCGACTTACTGATAACTCTGGTGCGGATATGAATATAAGTGATACTTTACACGGTAAATATATTTAAGTGCAGGTGAACCTACATACTAAGGCACAAGGTGATCAATTAGCTGGATTATATCAACGCAAGGTGACATTCAAACATTGAGTTTTGGTGTAATTCAAGGCACTTAAAATGGCCACATAAAACAAGTTACAGCAACCTCTTAATCATGGCAAAGTAAAGGCATTACATTGACATCAGTGCAACCAATCATCTTCTGGCATCTATTGTCTCACTCAACCAGAGGCTGCAACCCATTATACTTGGTTCTACATATTATTTTGTTAAAGCGTCACACATTTATTACTTAAATGCATCAAATAACCCCTACGTTACCACTATTTAGTCAACCAATCAAGAAACTATTCTAAGGTTAGCGCAGCTATATCTAGTTAAATGATAAACACAATAAATGGTTTCCCTTCATGTCGGTCCTTAAGTCATTTGCCTTAGTCAATCATATAATGGTTTTCATTATAGGCCATTTCTCAACATTTTCCACTTTGTTTTTCTTCTTTTTCAGCTTGTTTTCTAATGCCCTTTTTGGCCAGATGCCAAATTTAGGCGATGCATGTCTCTTGAGGCATGCTATAATTTAAGAAAAAGGGGTCCCTATGGTGCATCTTTACTACTAAATCTCCAAACACGCCGTGTAAGGGTCCCCTTTTTATAACTTTGCAATGTGATATCTATGTGTATGCATTTAGCTTTATCTGTGTTACGCAGATGATGGTAAGGACAGACATTTACCCGACCTTCGTTACTAACATATATCCTTCTTTGTTTTTTTATTTACACTCAGATTTCTGAAACCAGTCCGCAATTCAAACTCAAGAACCAAGGTCATCGTCCATTTTCAGTGCCATTACGTCAGTCCGCGCTCCTCAGCATTTACTCAGCGTCTGAAGTTTTGGGAGAAGTTGGGGAATATGGGGAGGTTGGCCTTTCAGGGGTAGTGGGGGAAGGATCAAGAATTCTGGCTTTCAGACAGTCGCGCAGTTCTCTGATGGATCTTTCCAGCTCCTTGTGCTGCTTGGCCAAGTTGTACAGGGCCCCCAGAGAATTCTTGCCCACATTCAGGGTGGTGGTGGCCAGCCCTAGGTGTTCCCTCTCCATATGCTCCATCATGCTAGCTAGCATGTCCATACTAGACTGAAGACCACACAGTTGAGTATGGAGGCCCTCCTGAGCACAAGAGATGTTGGCATTGTCACGGTGTATCCTTAACAGGTATGCAGCTGTCTGACTCAGTTGTGGCATGATTTCCTCAAATAGGCCATGGGGAATGTGATTTGTGAGGGGCAGGAGCTGCTCCAAGGTTTTTGGAACAGACTCTTGTGGAAGACAAAGCTCTCGAACCAAGATTGCCATGTCCTGTGGGGTGACCATGACCAGATTAAGGTTGTGCAGTCCAGGGGACAGGAAGCACAAGGGGGAAGGCATTTCGTGTGTGGGGGGAGTATTGTTGATGTCGCTCGGGCAAGTGGTTGGGACACTCTGGGCATTTAGCAGCCTGTACAAAGCTCCCCTCTGTCCTGGTCGGTGAGTTCGGCTAAGGTCCACCCCTGCTGATCCTCCTCCAGAGGTACTGGGCTGATCGGAATATCTCTCCTGCCTTGGGGGTGGAAAGCTGGGGACAGGTCCTAGCAGTGAATTGGGTCTAGGATGCACTTGGGCGGTTGCTGCATATGGCCGACCTTGGCTACTTCCCCTGGAGAGTATTGTTGCCACTGGCACATGTGACTGTCTCCATGGCATCTGCGGAAGGGGTGTGTTCCTGAGTCCAAAGGGTCCTTCAGGTGATGGTGGAGTCCTCAGGCCGACTCTTGGTGCAGGCAGATTCTGTGAAGCCGTCATCGCCAGGTGCTGGAACGATGAAGATCCTTCTGTTGCCAACTGGTTTAGCTGCTGGATGGATGGCGGCTGTGGCGACCAATCATGGCTCGACCGTCCCTCCTGTATATCCTCTTCTCCAAACAGTTCTGAGAGTCCAATCGGACTTGATAGAGGCAGATCAGGCATAGGTCCCTGATCAGGGGAGTCTGGTCTCTCAGCCATACTCCTGTGTCCTATTAATATACATATACGTTCATTATTACAGCTCCATGTCATTCTTTCAGATACTGTCTATCCTATCCCTCATTGTTGTGGGTGCATGTGTGTGAATGTAAATGTGCGTGCATGTCTTCTTCCTCGTCTACAATATCACCAAGCATGGTCCATCCCAGTCCTCCCTATCTGGGGTATACGCCACAATATTAGGGAGCTGGGGGCTGTCGGGGAGGATAATTGGTATTTCATCCATTTCCATATATTCTGGTTCTCTGTCTATTTCGTTTGTGCTTTCTTCTAGGGCTCGGACGGCTAACAGTGGGAGCTGTCCTACTGTGGATGAAATCAATTTATTGACCAGAAATTTTATCAAGGGAATACCACAACATATTACCAGCAAGACCGCCACCCCTGTTAGTGCCAAGACTACACCTATCTGATATAACCAGTCTTTCCATGATATCCACCCTCTCCTTAGAGCCCCAAACAGTGAAAATAGTGGGCCAATATTCATTCCATTCCCTACAATGTATCCAGAATCGTCAGTTTCATTTCTCCCTCCTATGGAGTTACTTAATAGTTCCTGTTGCATCTCTTCAAGTGTGATTAAGAGCTCTGTCAAATTTCCATCTTCCCCTGTACGCATGGGAATAGCTGTGCAACATTCGGTGGCTTTGATCATAATACAAACTCCTTGTTCATCAGCCATCATCATCTTGATAGCTAATCTATTTTGCATTGTCATTAGCGAGGTGGCGTGCAGTTGTTCGGTTAAGGCTCCTACAGCTGCCAATGTCCAATTCAAATATCTTTGTTGATTATACCACAAGTAATTAATCCACTGCACCTCCTGGAACCTAGAACGGACTTTTGGAGTAACCCCGAACAGAGCCAATGCCCATCCCCATTTGTCCCCGTCTTCATCTGCTTTGACTCTGCTACTGTCTATGGCTTCTAATTGTCGGGGTATCCCTTCTGGTATCCCGTTTCTTACTGTGACGCTGTAGTCTGTTTTAAACGTCATTATTCCTCTTTTCTTACGAAGTTTCTGTGGCATGGGTTGTATTGAATTTGGCATTTCAATTACTGTTATTGCTCTTGTGAGGCCTTTCCAATTAGGGGACAGCGATGACAGGAGTTTCCTTTTTTGTCCGCATATCCAAAAGATGTCAACCAAGGGTACCGTTCCCTTAGCTAAATTTGGAGTGGATACCCATGAAGCATGGGTGAGATTCAGTCCAATTACAGACCCCCCTGTGGCCGGTACTATTTGTTTACACTGTATGCCTGCTGCTGGCAGGGTGTGACATACGGTGATGTTCCATGCTGTTTTGGCCGGTTTGTATTCTTGCTGCTTTTGCATACACTGTATGTGGTGTTTTGACTGGGTCATCCCTACCTGCCAATCACTTATGTATTGTGCTACTAAGCCTTTAGCTATACAGAATGGGTGTATCATCCCTTTCTCTATTTTAATCATAGGTGGAACGGTTCCTTCTGTACTTAGAGGCACTGGACAAAGTTTACTGTCGGCAGCATATTTTTCATCACCTACTGCCATTTTCATAACACATTGTGTATAGCATTCTGCTTGGTCTGAGTTATGTTGGGGGCTCCTATAACAGTTGTTGATATCAGGTAGGGGTTTAGCCTGAGGTATCACACCCTTCCGGTGACAGGCTATGCAAGGCTTTTCACTGATCTGCCTAGCCGAAAATTTCAACCATTGGTAAAATAAATTGTCTTCAACCCTTGTGTGCGGGCTAGGTCTGTACTGGGATCCCATCTCCCTAAGTGACTGCTTGTTTCTAGGCTTCTAATTGTCCTCTTTTTCCTTGGTTTGATTTTTACCCATTTTGTGGCTTCATGTACTGTAACAGTTATGTCTTGCTTGGTTTCCCTGCATCCTCTTTTATCACAAATTACCTCTATGTTGAGTGTTCCCTCCTCTTCACATTTGATGCTAATGGCTTCGCCTAATATGTAATCCCCCAACTTTCCCTGTATTCCTATGTTCTTGTAGGCTTTTGATTTAATGTATACCAAATTATATGTTTTTCCTGTGTTTAGAATGCCTTGTTTAGTTGCTATTGCGGCCATGGCCACGGCACAGTCCGTTGTATGTTTTGGACGTCTATTTTCTCCCATACTAACCACCAGTAGTATTGTCAATCCCTTGAATAATTCCTTAATCATTGTTCTGGTGATTGTTGAGATGTGCTACTAGATGTGCTACTGAGTGAGCCGTCGCTAGATGAGCTGTCACTAGGGATGTGTGGTGTATCTGTGCTTTGTCTGGGTTGTACTTCCTGTGGTTCTTCTGTCGGTAAATCTACTGAGTTGCTGTCCGAGTCTGATGTCTCCTGTGGCCTGTCTATCTGTCGGTCTGTATTTCTGTCTGTCTGTTGGCCTGCATCTCCAGTTGTTTCTGAGTCTGCATCTGAGTCTGTCGCTGCTCTATCTGGCAGATCCACTACTCTCTGAAGCTGTGCGTCGTCTTTGTTCAATCAGTCTCTGTGAGCGCCTTGGCCGGTGTTCGCCTGGCTGCAGGGAGGCGTGGCCTTCCTTCTGTGCTGCTTCTGGCTGCAGGGAGGCGTGGCCGTGCCTCGGTGCTGCTGTAGGGTCTCTGGCTTCTCTTGCTTCCCCCCTTGGCCCGGCGGCTCTGCCGAGGCCGCAGGGGCGCTGGGCCACCAACCCTACAGCAGTGGTTTAAATGAAACCAAGTGTCCTTACCGTCTACTTTGACTGCTGTACGTGAGGCAAGAATAACTTTAAAAGGACCTTCTCGGCGGGGCCTGTCCCACTTCTTTTTGAACACTTTGACGTAAACCAGATCACCAGGCTGGATGCTCTGATTTTCAAGTGGAATCTCTGCTTCTCTGTCTTCTGTAGCACCTTTGACCTGCAAAAAGATAGTTTTGTGTATTTGGGTTAACTGTCTCAGATAACTATGCCATTCGTCTTGTAGCTGCTCCAGCGATGGTCCTTCGTAGGGTCCTCTCAGGTATGGAATAGGCATCGGCCGACCTGTAAGAGCTTCAAATGGTGTCAAATGGGTTAGTCGGTTAGTTTGTGAGCGCATTGACAATAAAGCAAGCGGCAACGCATCCAGCCAGGTTAGTTTGCCATTGCTGTCTGCTATGATTTTTGCTAGTTTGTTTTTTAAAATGCCATTAGCCCGTTCCACCGCCCCATTTGATTGAGGGTGATAAACACACCCAAACTTCTGTTTGATACCCAATTGTTTGAATGTTTCTTGTGTAACCTTGGCTACAAAAGCCCTACCGTTGTCAGA
This sequence comes from Thalassophryne amazonica, assembly GCF_902500255.1. Lineage (NCBI taxonomy): Eukaryota > Metazoa > Chordata > Actinopteri > Batrachoidiformes > Batrachoididae > Thalassophryne > Thalassophryne amazonica. The sequence continues at coordinate 72,685,670 of NC_047108.1, forward strand.
TGAGATAGTATCTGGAATGCCAAATCTTGGAAAGACGTCTCGGCACAGGAATTTGGCTACCGTTTTATGGTCTTGATTTGCAGAGGCTACTGCCTCAATCCATCGGCTGAACCTGCATATCACTACCAAAACATATCTCATTCGTTTAACTCGGTTTTCAGCTCCCATGTCTATGAAATCCATCATAAGATGTCTGAATGGCCCATCAGGGACCGGAATGTGGGCTAAAGGGGCTGTGAATGATTTCCGGACATTGTACTGTGCACATACCTCACACTCATTCAACAAACGGTCCACTGTAGCTGCCATATATGGTGACCACCAGACAGCTTTTAGTTTGTTCATAATTTGGACTCGCGAACAATGATCGGGTCCGTGGGCCCAAATGATTGCATGTCGTAATAAATTGGTGGGTAACACAAAATGTCCATGACTACTGCGCCACAGCTTGTCCGCTGGCCCCTGACTACGTGTCTCAATAGCGCCTCGTTTAACCCACATTCGTTTTTCTTCTCCACTGGCCCTACTTTGAACCACTATCAGTGCGTCAAGTGAAACCAGTGGGGCACAATCTTGGATGGTTAACAGGGGAAACATATTTTCCCCTTGTGCTCCTTTGCGAGCTGCGTCATCTGCTAGGTTGTTACCTTGAGCTATGATGTTATTATTCTTTTGATGACCTGCACATTTAATGATGGCTACCTCAGACGGTAATTGGAGAGCTTGTAACAGTTGGGAAATCGCTTCTCCATGAGTGACAGGGGTGCCATCTGCTCTCCGGAATCCCCTTTGTTTCCAAATGTTTGCATGTACATGACATACGCCATAAGCGTAGGCTGAGTCTGTGTAGATATTAACATGTTGATCTTTAGCTATCTGGCAAGCCATAGTTAAGGCTTTGATTTCTGCCAGTTGGGCTGAACAAGGCTGATCAATTCCTTGGGACTCCAGTAATTCAAAGGTCTCGCCATCCGTGTTTAGTTTAACAATCCCCATACCCGCATGCAATCCCGCGGCATCCCGAAAGCATGAGCCGTCCACGAACAGGGTTAGATCTGCATCTATGGCGTGATTATACAGATGTTCTCTGGCTCTCAAAATTTTTTCTGTCTCTGCCACACAGTTATGTGGAGTACCATCTAACGGTGTGGTCAATTTGGTGGCGGGATTCACTGTGTGACAACGTTGTATTGTTATTTCTGGAGCGGACAACACAACTTCATATCCAGTGCGTCTAGCTTGTGTTAAGACAAAACGTTGACTGGTTAGCAGGGCATGTAACTGGTGCGACGTGTACAACGTTACTGCATGTCCCATGATTATGGATGATGCTTTTTGAAATGCAAAGGCAGCTGCTGCTAGACCCTGATAGCATGGTGGCAATCCTGTTTCAATGTTGTCAAGCTTTGTACTATAATAGGCCAATGGTTGTTTTCCTTCATTTGTTTCCTGCATTAGTACAGCACAAGCATAACCAGCTTTTTCAGTAACATACAAATGGAAAGGTTTCCCATAATCTGGGTTACCTAATGCGGGAGCAGATTGCATGTCTGTTTTTAGGGCCTCAAAAGCTCCCGTTGCCTCATCTGTCCAGACGAGGAGAGCTGCATTGCTTGTTTGCCCCACTGCTCTAATCATGGCACGCAAAGGTGCAGTTTTTATAGCATAATCACAAATCCACGGCCGACTGTACCCTGCCATCCCAAGGAATGAAAGCATCTGTCCCACTGTTTGGGGTTTGGGAGCCTTGATTATAGCCTCCACTTGGCTTGGGGCTATACATCGTGTGTTCCCACACAACTGCCTTCCCAAGTATTCTACTTGTTGTTTGCAGAACTGTAATTTGTCCTTACTTACTTTATGACCTCCATCTGCCAATGCATGCAATACAATTAATGAATCTTTTTCACACTGTTCTTGAGTCTCTGATGCAATAAGGAGATAATCCATATATTGCACCAATGTACTGGGTATGTCAAGGTGTTGTAAATCTTCAGCCAAGACTTTGTTAAAGATGGCTGGGGACAGGTTCAGTCCCTGAGGTAGCCGTGTATACGTTAGCTGTTGTCCCAGAAATGTGAATGCAAACAAATGTTGTGAATCTGGGTGCACAGGCACACTGAAATAGGCTGAACACAGATCAATTACTGTGTACCATTTTGCTCCAGCAGGGATGCTTGATAGTATAGTATGCGGATCAGGTACTATAGGTGCATCCATTTCTATTATTGCATTGATAGGACGCAGATCATGTACCAGCCGATACTCTTTGGTATTGTTTTTAGGGATAGGGTAGATAGGAGTATTGCATGGGCTTGCAGTTTTTATTAAAACTCCAGCTGCCATTAGTCCCTTAATTACTGGTTTTATGCCTTCAATAGCCTGAGGTTTTAATGGATACTGCCTTTGGTGAGGCAGTTTTGCTCCCGGTTTTACTTTTATTTTTACTGGTAAGACTGTTTTTACTAGTCCTACATCTGTTTTGCTTTTGGACCACACCACTGGTGGTATTTGCTCTAACAATTTCTCTTGTTGGGCCGATAACACCATCTGTCCCTCTGGTCTAGGATTGAGCTCCACTTTTTGAGCTATAGCCTCATCATTTACTTTTAAGTTAATTCGTATAAACTGCTGGTCTTTTGACAGATGTACTTGTGGACTTTCCATGTTTTGCCATTCTTCAACTTCTGAGGCTGTCTTTACCATTGGACCTAGGTCATGGGATTCGTACTTTTCTGAGACTAAAAGGGTCACATGAGGCGTGGCATTCGGCACTTGATACCATTGTTATTCAGCTGAAGTTAGCTTGACAGAAGCTGCGGCCCCTTGGGGGCCTAAATAAATTTCTGTGGTGGTTATGTGAAACAGCCGTTGATTCATCAATGCATCCCAGCAGCATGCATAGTCAGTCTTGTTTGGCATCGAACATCAGGGTGACATGTAAAGGTAAACTAGGTGTATATACTGCTGCATAGTGTTGTTCTGCCCAGGGCTTCCATTTTTCCCATTCCAGTTGGAGATTTGAATTTTCTGGTTGTAACTTCAGCCAGTATACCATGGGTTGCACAGGTCGGACCTTGTTTTCCATGTCCATAAGCACCATAATGTTGGAGAGTGCTTCGTCAGGAAAGTGTATTTGCAGTCCTTGATGGGTACACATATCTGGGTTTGTAGCTTACATAAAATGTCTCTTCCCAGCAAATTCACAGGTGTATTTTGTGAGTATAACAGGGGTGCTTCAATTGTTTTTCCTGCAATCGTTACAGGAAGTGGGCGTGTAAAAGGTATTATTTGAGTTTTCCCAGAGAAGCCGATGGTCTTAATTACAGACCCAGAGAGGGGGAGATGAGCGCCCATTTTCCCTATGCAAGAGTATGTTGCCCCTGTATCCACCATGAAAGGGAAATCTCTGTTTTGTATATTAACGGTGACGGTTGGCTCTTCCCTAGGTATCATAGAAATAGCCAATGCCACCGTTTCCCCCTCTATCTTCTCTAGGCCCCCCTATTGCCAATAGGCTGAGGGTCCAACCCAAGGTCGGGCTGGACAATTTCTCATTCGATGTCCAGGTTGTCCACAGCTCCAACACTCATTAGAGGGTTGATCCCCTATTGGGGGTGTTGGTCCCATAGGCGGTCCCGCTTGACTGTTCCTGGGAGCTGAGTTCTGGAATCTGCTTCCAAATGAAGGTTGGCGAGAACCTCTTCGCCACCCTCCTCTTTGACCTTGAAAGTTCCGTGACTCTCCTCTCCACCCATGACTGTAGGTGGGTCCATTTCCGGGTGTGCCAGTGCTATGGTAGTGATAGTGATGCTCCACTGGTGCTGAGACTTCTCCTGTAGGAGTGCTTCCTGCTGCTCCTTGGGGGCTCTGTGTGGCTGTTACGACAGGTGCCTGTATGGTGGCAGCAAGGTTTGCCGTAAGGCCTGTGCTTGCCGGCTCAGAAGGAACAGGGGTCATCATTGGTGCCTGGGTCTTTGTTTTTTCTTTCTTGTCTTTGGTTAGTTCTCCCAACTGCATCTGCACCAATTTTTTCGTCAGGGATTTTGCTGCATCTTCTTCTTTTTGTTTTTCTTTCTTGTAGATTTCAAGATGGTGACAAATATGCTCAGCCCATTTCATTTTTGATAGTCCCACGACTCCATCTAGGGCTTTCTGAACCTCATCTGGTAGAGCCTTTTTTACAGTTATTTTAAACAGGATTTCAGTTGCTGGAGAATGGTTCCATGCATTTCCTGTTTCCTCCGCCCATCTCTTGTGGAATCGGTGCAGGAACTTCTTTGGGCACTCTTCAGGTGTCCACTCCTCATCATCCAATTTAGAGGGATCCAAGACCTCAGGGTACTTTCTTCTCAGTCCTTCCCACATGGAGTTTCTATAGCGATTAAAGGGGACTTCATCATGTTGATTAGTGCCCATCATCTGTGTTAGTCCAACCTTTCCTGCTAATTCTTCAGTGTCATGTTTTCCCATTACATGCATTAGCAAGGCTTTTATGTCACCTAAAGACAAGGTTACCCCTGCAGTGCCTTCTTCTAAGGCAGTTATCCATCTCCCAGCTCCTTGGGTGATGTCTGGCAGCCTGTTGGCCAGCCCCACCATGTCTGTCCAGCTCCATGGGGTATACACATGATGACCATTTCTGACCACCAATGGGCATATGAGGTCTTCGTCCTCCTCTTCTTCTGTGGGGGCTCCATACTGTCTTCCAGATCGAATGCGACTGACTGGTTCCAGGCGGTCCATCCAGTTGGTTATATCCTGTTCTAAAGCCGTTATGTTTTTTGCTACACATTGTTGTCTTTGCCTGAGTCGGGCTTCTTTTGCACTCTCAATGACGACCTCACCAGAAATCTTCCGGGTGGGCGGCTCTATAATGTGATTCCCTCGATTGGGCGTCGATTGTTGTAATATTCTTCTTTCCTCGGCATCCCTATGTCTTTGTATTCTTTCCTCCGCTAGCCGAAGTTGCTCAGCTAGTTCTTCATTACCTTTTCTGGCTAGATCCAGTGTCACAGAAGCTCTTGTGCCACTCTTTGGAGCCTCTATAGCCTGAGAAGGTCCAGTCGGCTGACTTATGGTGGGAGGGGACGGTTTTCAGTGGACCTCGATGTGCAGGCGTAGACTTCAGGTCTTTCTCTCTATCCTCGTCTGCCTCAGTGTCACTGTTATTTGTGGCCCCCCCTGCTGGTCGTGGTGAGCGACCACTTACTTCTGGACTTGGAGACCTTGTATGATCCATTTGACAGATCGAGGACCTGTCTCCTTGTGGCTCCCGAGCTTTTAGTGTCAGTGTGAATTTGCCCTCCACATCCATGCCTTGGTCCTCTTCACGAGTTCCTAATACAAATTGTCCAGCTGTCTTTCCCATATCATGATGTTTATATGGGGGTGGCTCTGCTTCCCAGCTCGGTGCACTGGCTTTAGTCTCTTTGGATCTTTCCTCTGTCATTTTTTCTCTTTTCTGCTGTAGCCTCTGTGCTTCCTGCTTGAACAAGGCCAAAACTTCTTTTTCTTCAGTGCGTTTTTTGTTGTTATTCACGTTCTTCTGCTGATCTTTAATTTCTTTTTTCTGTATTTCTACCGCAACTGCTTCACACATCACCGGATCAAATGATCCCTCCAAAGGCCATTGCCTGCCCCATGTGACCTTTTGTGCCACTTTTTCATACATTGGTTGGCCTTAATGCGTTTTCCTGGATATTTTCTTAGTACTGAGTCTAGCGGGGTACTTTCCCGACCTTGACCTTGAGAGTTACCCATGTAACCCTGACAAACGCTATGTGAGGTGTTTCTATGGTGCTCTGGTAGTCCCTCAGGGGCTGTCCTGATCCAGACCAATAACTTGCCGGCTGTAACACCTGTTTTGTATTTTAAACCCTTAAAAGGATTAAATTTCCAACTGTTATGCCCGTCTTCTTTTTCTTTAACTAAATATGAAAATTTACCTGTTTCCCACTGAACCTTCCTTGGGACCACAGTCAGAGTCAACCTAGGAAACAGTTCTTCACCTGGATCGGTTGGCAGTGTTATTAAATGATTTAATGGTATGCTAATTTCTTTATTAGGATCAGCACAAAGCAGCTCCAGCCACGGGGTTAAACCCTGATGCCACAGACGTCTTATCAGCAGCTCCCAATTAATTAGAGGGAATTGTTCTTTCTTTTGCTTCAGATTGATTACCTTAGTAATCTGCCATAATTTCTGATTGATCTCTTGTTCATCCTGCCAATGTTCTGCTCCTACACTGTCAAAATAGGTCCTTTCCAGCCAAAAATGTGTCCTGATTCCCTGGGTTTCGATGTCTCCGTCAGTCAAGTAATGTTCTGGGAGTATTATTTCATCATCACTTAAGTCTCCAATCAATGACTGTCCCAAGCATTGATCAGTCTGTCAGCTTTTTCACTATAATCTAAGCTTTAACTCTTTTGATTTATAACCAACTTTATTTCTTTACTCCTCTTACAACCCTAACACTTCCTAATGTCTTTGCTCCCGACTTTCTATTTTCCTTCTAATTTCTTACTTTCTGCTTCTCTTGTCTTTTTCTGCTATGTTTGTTTATTAGTTTTCTTTCTTTGAAATAATATCTACCTTCTCTGTATTTACATAGCAGTCTCTTCTCCTGTCTTTTTTCCCCACTGTCTCTGTTTCTCACTTTTCCTCTTTGCCTGTCATGCACCTCCCAAGTCCTCCTGTTGGGTCTAAACGTCTCCTCCTCCTCCCTACTCTTCACATTAATCTTGTATGTCAGCCAGCCTGCAAGCCCTCACAGCTTTGCCTGTAACTCCCCGTTTACTCTCCGCTCTCCCACACAACAACCTTCAAAAGCTTTATACACAAAAATTATTAAAAACAAATTTCTATATATCTCTATCTAGACTTCTGTCACTTCACTCCGTGGCTTTAAACAACCTTTTTAATCACTTAACACCAATGTGTTCTGTTTAAGTATGTATCGCTTCTTCACGTTAGACAGCTTCTCCGGCGCTGCCAGCAACTCATATATTATTTTTTAACAAGCTCCTCTTTGAGCGTACAATATTTCATTTACTTCTACGCCTTACCGCGCCTCGCGTGCGTATCCTGTGCTTAATATATTATTTTTCACAAGCTCTTCTCTGAGCATACAATATTTCATTTATTTCTACGCCTTACCGCGCCTCGCGTGCGTATCCTTGGTGCCTTACTGCACTATTTTCTGCTTCATTAATTCTCATGTATTCTGCACTAACTATTTATTTTATTTATTTTTTTTTATAGTTTTTCTCTTTTCTTAAAAAATGACGTCCTTTATTGAGCTCTTTTTACTTACTGTCAGCTGTGCTACTTTGCACTTTTCTCTTTAAATCTCTTTATCACGTACGGTATTTCTACTGCGCCCCCTCAGGCGCTTACCTTGTGCTTCCTCTGCACATATTCTCTGTTAAACTCTTTTTCTCACTTATTTCACTTCAGTCTCCTTTTTCTTTAAATAATCTTGTATTACCTTGTACCTATTTGTCAGTATACTCCCCTAAATTAACCCCTACAGCGCATGTTATCAGCCGGCACGTTAGTAACGAATTTCAACACCAATTATTCCCCAAGCATCCAGGTTAGTTCTCCACGCACTCTTTTCCGCACCAGAGTTCATGAACATTCCTGACCTTTCACTCACACAGACATTCTTTTTCCCGGGAACACACACACCTTCTGAGCATTTTATCTACAAGGCCTGATAATTTTCAATCTTATCTTTTTTAGTCTCTTGTCAATTTTCTTAGTCCAGGTTCTTTTGGGTAAGAGGCAATTAAAAATATCACCTGTCAACTTGGGCGGAAATCCTGACTCACTCCTCCAGATCGTGCAGAAGTTATAAAAGGTTTCTGCTTACCTTTTAGTCGTGATCACTGTTATTTACGGTCTGAAGGGATGAGCTGGACCCTCCTGAAGCTGGCTCGCCAAGTTCTGTCGTGGTCCTTCTTTTGGTCATCTCAGGATGTCTTCTTTTAGATAACACAAACTAACTGCAAGTGATTTGCTAGAAAAGGACACAACACTTTGGAATAATTCAGCCTTAAGCAAGATAAAATGCACAGAGTTTTTAAGTTTATTTAAGCCTTCGACACAGAGCTTATACTAACTGAGTCCTCTAGAGAGACTGAATATGTGACAACCGCGCTCATCTATTTATTGGAGACCCGCGGGCATCGCTCCTCCTTCGACTTTTTTATTTATTTTATTCCCAAAACATGGTTTTCTATTGGAAGCGTCCTCTAGTGAACCCTAAGCAGGTGTTAGGCCATTATTTCAATGTGACAAACGCTCCCATTAAAACTTGAAGGATTTACAACTGATTTTTTTAAAAGACCTTCGGCCACAGGTGCAGCTGGCCTGAGGCCCCCTGCACGTGGCCTGCGGGCTCATTACTGCTGGGATATCAGCCAACTTGGAAAGTACCTGACAGATCAAATGACTGATAGAGCCCCTTTTTTTGGGTTGAACACCTGCTAGTTCAGCCAGAGGACATACAGTTCAGATCAGGACACTTGATAGTTCATCATAGTTCAAATAAGGACCTAAAAATTCTTCTACAGAGGGAGCACCTCCACCTCCAATCACACACTCGTGCAGCTCCTGTCTAACCACTTATCTGGATGGAGTGTGGAGCGAAGCCGTCGCTGATCACACCTAACGCCAATCCAACGGATAAGGAACACCACAGGAACACGGCTGCAAAAAGAGTCCAGACTATAATGCAGGTTCACGTTTAGCAGAGAAATTACCTCTTCTGATAGCTGATTTCTCAGCGGGGAGGTGGAGTTGCAGTCCGGCCTTTATGGTGGTGGTGATGTGATTTGGATGAGTGACAGCTGGTGCTGATAACGAGTGACAGCTGTCACTCCTGGTTGCTATGACGCCCTCTCATGCTTGAAGCCCGCACTTCAAGCAGGGCGCCATCTGGTGGTGGTGGGCCAGCAGTACCTCCTCTTCAGCGGCCCACAGAACAGGACCCCCCCCCCTCAACGGGCGCCTCCTGGCACCCGACCAGGCTTGTCCGGGTGGCGGGCGTAGAAATCGGCCAGGAGGGCCGGGTCCAGGAAGAAGCTCCTCTTCATCCAGGTGCGTTCTTTGGGTCCGTATCCTTCCCAGTCCACCAAATACTGGAATCCCCGGCCCTTTTGACGAACGTCCAGGAGCCGGCACACAGTCCAAGCCGGCTCCCCGTCGATGATCCGGGCAGGCGGCGGTGCCGGTCCAGGGGCACAGAGGGGAGAGGTGTGGCAGGGTTTGAGTCTGGAGACGTGGAATACCGGATGTATGTCTTTTGTAGATAGCCAAACCGCCTGCCCGGGCTGATACGTAGGGGCCGGGGCATGCCGTTGTTCCGCATGGGCCTTAGACCTCGTCCGGGCTTTGAGCAGGGCAGAGCGGGCGGTACGCCACACCCGACGGCACCTCCTCAGATGGGCCTGGACCGAGGGCACCCCGACCTCTCCCTCCACTAGCGGGAATAATGGGGGCTGGTACCCCAAACATACCTCGAAAGGGGAGAGGCCAGTGGCAGATGATACTTGGCTATTATGAGCGTACTCGATCCAGGCCAGATGGTCACTCCAGGCCGACGGGTGCACGGAGGTCACGCAGCGGAGGGCCTGCTCCAAATTCTGATTCGTCCGCTCTGCCTGCCCGTTCGTCTGGGGGTGGTACCCAGACGAGAGGCTTACTGTGGCCCCCAGTTCCCTGCAGAAACTCCTCCAGACTTGGGAGGAGAACTGAGGGCCACGATCTGAGACAATGTCCGATGGAATCCCATGCAGACGCACGACGTGGTGGACCAGGAGGTCTGCAGTCTCCTGGGCCGTCAGGAGCTTCGGGAGGGCCACGAAGTGGGCCGCCTTGGAGAACCGGTCCACTATCGTGAGGATGGTAGTCTTGCCCTGGGACAGCGGGAGGCCCGTGACGAAGTCCAGGCCGATGTGAGACCAGGGGCGATGAGGCACGGGCAAAGGCTGGAGGAGGACTTGGGTCTTATGATGATCTGCCTTGCCCCTGGCACAGGTGGTGCAGGCCTGGACGTACTCCCGGACGTCAGTCTCCAGAGACGCCCACCAGAAGCGCTGCCGAACGACTGCCACGGTTCTTCGTACCCCTGGGTGGCAGGAGATTTTGGAACCGTGACAGAAGTCCAGAACTGCAGCCCTGGCTTCTGGTGGGACGTATATTTTGTTTTTCGGGCCAGTTCCCGGGTCCGGGTTCCGTGTCAGGGCCTCCCGGACGGTCTTCTCCACGTCCCAGGTGAGGGCGGCCACGACAGTGGACTCGGGAATGATGGTTTCCGTCGGGTCTGACAGCTCGGTCCTGACCTCCTCTTCGTGCACCCGGGACAGGGCGTCAGACCATTGGTTCTTCGTCCCGGGGCGGTATGTGATCCGAAAGTCATAACGCCCGAAGAACAGTGACCAGCGGGCTTGCCTGGGGTTCAGACGCTTGGCGGTCCGAATGTACTCCAGGTTCCGATGGTCTGTGAAAACCGTGAATGGCATAGAAGCTCCCTCCAACAGGTATCTCCACTCCTCCAGAGCCTCCTTCACCGCAAGAAGTCCCCGGTTGCCAACGTCATAATTCCTTTCTGCCGGGGTCAACCTGTGGGAAAAATAGGCACAAGGATGGAGAACCTTATTGGACTCCCCGCTCTGGGATAGCACGGCTCCTATCCCTGAGTCAGAGGCATCCACTTCAACTATAAATTGGCGAGTAGGATCGGGCTGCACCAGAATTGGTGCAGTCGAGAACCGACATTTCAACTCCCTGAATGCGGCTTCGCACCGATCCGACCAAGTGAAGGGGACTTTAGTGGAGGTCAGGGCTGTCAGGGGGCTAACTACCTGACTATAGCCCTTGATGAACCTCAGGTAAAAATTAGCAAAACCGAGGAACTGCTGCAATTTCCTACGGTTTGTAGGTTGGGGCCAATGTCTCACCGCCGCTACCTTGGCCGGATCAGGGGTGACGGAGTTGGAGGAGATGATAAACCCCAGGAAGGACAAAGATGTGCGGTGGAACTCGCACTTCTCGCCCTTCACAAACAGCCGGTTCTCCAACAACCGCTGCAGGACCTGACGTACATGCGTAACATGAGTCTCAGGATCTGGGGAAAAGATGAGTATATCGTCCAGATATACGAAGACAAACCGATGCAGGAAGTCCCGCAAGACGTCATTTACCAAAGCTTGGAACGTCGCGGGGGCATTAGTGAGGCTGAACGGCATGACCAGGTACTCAAAGTGACCTAACGGGGTGTTAAACGCCGTCTTCCATTCGTCTCCCTTCCGGAGCCGAACCAGGTGGTACGCATTCCTAAGATCCAGTTTCGTGAATATTTGGGCTCCATGCAAGAGCGTGAACACTGAATCTAACAGGGGCAGAGGGTATTGGTTGCGAACCGTGATCTCGTTCAGCCCCCTGTAATCAATGCATGGACGGAGTCCGCCGTCTTTCTTGCCCACAAAAAAGAAACCAGCACCCATCGGGGAGGTGGAGTTCCGGATCAGCCCGGCAGCTAATGAGTCCCGGATGTAGGTCTCCATTGATTCTCGCTCCGGACGTGAGAGGTTGTACAGCCTACTGGACGGGTACTCAACGCCCGGGATCAAATCAATTGCACAATCGTACGGACGGTGCGGGGGAAGGGTGAGCGCCAGATCTTTGCTAAAAACGTCAGCAAGATCGTGGTACTCACTTGGCACTGCCATCAGATTGGGGGGGACTTTAACCTCCTCATTAGCTGTCACACCAGGCGGAACCGAGGATCCGAGACACTCCCGGTGGCAGGTTTCGCTCCACTAAGCCACAACCCCAGACAGCCAATCAATCCGGGGATTGTGTTTTCTCATCCAAGGGTAACCCAAAATCACCCGGGAGGTGGAAGGTGTTACATAGAACACGATCTCCTCCCTGTGATTACCAGACACCACCAATGTCACTGGTTGTGTCTGGTGTGTGATTAATGGAAGAAGGGTGCCATCTAGTGCCCGTACCTTCAAAGGTGAAGGTAGAGCCACTAGAGGGAGCCCGACTTCCTTTGCCCATCTGCTGTCCAGCAGATTCCCTTCCGACCCCGTGTCTACCAGTGCTGTGGCGTGAAGGGTCGGATCCCCACTCAGGATCGTGACTGGGATGCGTGCAGATTTACGGGGCATCCCCGTGTGGGTATTATGACCCACCCTTAGCCCAGTCTCTAAGGACGAGTACTGCTGTTTTGACCATTTGGGGCAGTTTTTCTGTGTGTGCTCGGTTGAGCTGCAGTGAAAACACTCCCCACGGACCAGCCTCCTTTGTCTCTGATCTGATCGCCTTTTGGCCCTGCTCATTTCCATAGCAATGTCAAGCAGGGGGAGCTGTCGTCATGTGGAGTACCCTGGCTGTGGAGCATGGGGAAGACAGCTCCCTTTCGGACCTGGGAGGAAGAGGGACGGCTTGTGCCTGACCACGCCCTTCGTCTCGCTCCCGTCAGTGTTCTGTTAATCGGTTGTCTAACCGTATAACTAGGTCGATAAGCCCGTCTAAATCCCGCGGCTCGTCCTTCGCCACCAGGTGCTCCTTAAGGACCAGAGACAGTCCGTTTACAAAGGCGGCGCGGAGCGCAACAGCATTCCAGCCGGCTCGCGCTGCCGCAATGCGGAAGTCGACTGCATACTTCGCCGCGCTCCGACACCCCTGTCTTATCGACAGCAGCACGCTTGAAGCGGTCTCGCCTCTATGAGGGTGGTCGAACACCTGTCTGAACTCCCTCACAAACCCAGCGTATGTCGTTAGGAGCCGTGAATTCTGCTCCCAGAGCGCCGTAGCCCAGGCGCGTGCCTCTCCTCGAAGCAGATTTATTACGTAAGCCACCCGGCTAGCGTCTGATGCGTACATGATGGGACGCTGTGAAAAAAAGAGCGAGTACTGCATTAAGAAGTCCGCGCACGTCTCGACACAACCTCCGTACGGCTCCGGAGGGCTTATGTATGCTTCAGGGGACGGTGGGGGGGTTTGTTGAACGACCAGCGGAATGTCTGTTTCAGGCCTCCGGTCAGCAGGGGGAGGTGCTGCAGCAGCGCCCTTGGCCTGCGCTTCCACCTTGGCGGTGAGAGCCTCCATCCTCCGATTGAGGATCACACTCTGCTCGGTGACTAAGTCCAGCCGAGCAGTGAAAGCGGTTAAGATTTGCTGCAGCTCACCTAACACGCCTCCTGCTGACGCCTGTGCACCTCGCTCTTCCATTGGCTGTTCAAGCGATGGTTGACGCCCCTCGGGATCCATGACGCTGGCCGAGAAATCCTGTTGTGAAGGTGTAGGAAGATGGACCCACAACAGGGGGCATTAAATGAATGGGCACTGAATAAGCCAAACAGTAACAATTTAATGTTGTAGTGCACAACGAAATACAGACAATCACAGTTTAGATACCACCGAATTACAGATTTGAGTGACGTGTGGGCAGGCTTGAGGATAGGAGACATCTGTCCTGAGCCGAGCCGGATCCCACACGGCCTTCACCGCCAACGGATCTGAAGAACACCGGAGCCGCCAAGTCCTGGGTCCCCAGGTGGTCACCGTCTCCAGCTGTCAGACCTGGTACTGCTGGCAGAGAACAGAAAAACTATTGATGAGTGTGAGTTCGCACACTCAGTAATCCCACAGTCTGTATTCTTTAGGGAGGGAGCACCTCCACCTCCAATCACACACTCATGCAGCTCCTGTCTAACCACTTATCTGGATGGAGTGTGGAGCGAAGCCGTCGCTGATCACACCTAACGCCAATCCAACGGATAAGGAACACCATAGGAATACGGCTGCAAAAAGAGTCCAGACTATAATGCAGGTTCACGTTTAGCAGAGAAATGATCTCTTCTGATAGCTGATTTCTCGGCAGGGAGGTGGAGTTGCAGTGGTGGTGGTGGTGAAGTGATGCGGATGAGTGACAGCTGGTGCTGATAACGAGTGACAGCTGTCACTCCCGGTTGCTATGACGCCCTCTCATGCTTGAAGCCCGCACTTCAAGCAGGGCGCCATCTGGTGGTGGTGGGCCAGCAGTACCTCCTCTTCAGCGGCCCACACAACAAAATATTCCTCCATTTCTCTTTAGGCCAGTTGATGTGTTCTTTGGCAAATTGTAACCTCTTCTGCACATCTTTTATTTAACAGAGGGACTTTGCGGGGGATTCTTGCAAATAAATTAGCTTCACACAGGCATCTTCTAACTGTCACAGCACTTACAGGTAACTCCAGACTGTCTTTGATCATCCTGGAGCTGGTTATTCTTCTATCCATTTTGATGGTTGTTTTCCATTTCTTCCACGCATCTGTTTTTTTTTTTTTTTTTGTCCATTTAAAGCATTGGAGATCACTGTAGATGAACAGCCTATAATTTTTTGCACCTGTGTATGTTTTCCCCTCTCCAATCAACTTTTTAATCAACACTGCACTGCGCACTACAGTGCTACACTGTTCTACACGACACTGTTCTTCTGAACAATGTCTTGAACGTCCCATTTTCCTCAGGCTTTCAAAGAGAAAAGCATGTTCAACAGGTGCTGGCTTCATCCTTAAATAGGGGACACCTGATTCACACCTGTTTGTTCCACAAAATTGACGAACTCACTGACTGAATGCCACACTACTATGATTGTGAACACCCCCTTTTCTACTTTTTTTTTTTTTTTACTAATAGCCCAATTTCATAGCCTTAAGAGTGTGCATATCATGAATACTTGGTCTTGTTGGATTTGTGAGAATCTACTGAATCTACTGGTACCTTGTTTCCCATGTAACAATAAGAACTATACTCAAAAACTGGATTAATGTTTTTAGTCACATAGCACTACTATTATTCTGAACACTACTGTATGTATGCATGCAGCAGCAGCAACCCACAACCCCCACATGCCCCCCCATAAACCACTCCCCACTTTCCCTGCTCCAAACACTGCCATGATGCAGATGAAGTGTCTTGTTCAAGACACAGACAGGTAGTTTGACATATGGGTAGGCAACATGCTGAAGTAATGTTGCTTGAGTTAAGGAATGGCTTAGGGAGTTCCAAAAAAATGAATTGTTTGTGGTATGATTTGATGCAAGGATCATCAATATCGAGCAAGGCAGTTCACATTTATCACTAAAAGCATAATTTCCACACCAAACTCGACAGCCATCTTGAAAAATGGCTGTCATTTTGAACATTTGAGTGGCCTGTGGGTATTTTCGAAAGAGTAATGTCTGGAGTCTTTTTTGCCAAAGTACAGGCAGGATACAGGCACTGCCAGATTCTATGTAAACAGGGTTAGGGAAGTTTCACTTGTGCTCCACTCAGCTGCAGAGACATTTAAAACAACAACAACAACAACAACATATAGAATCATAAACATTAAAAAAAAAAAAAGAAGACGCAAGTCCTGAGAAATAAAGATTTTGCAGGAGGATTGCTTTTAAACAGTTGGGGTTCAGTAGTGTAAAGCTTCTTATGGTCCATGTTTTAAGTGACTTTATAAGTGTAATTATGCAGTTATTATCTGTACAAGGTAAATATGATACTGTATCTGCTATAATAAGTAAAACTTGTATACAATGTACTGCACTTTGCAGTGTATCCTATATATAAATCACCTAACGTGTATGTGTGCACTCCATATATGGGTAAATAGGTGGAGTGCAGATGAGAACATGGCCTGGGCAGAACAAATGAAGCCCAAACATTGACAAGCTAACATGCTAACTTCAGTTTGGGTGTTTATTAAATTGTATTTTGGGGGCTGAGCAGCAGTTCTTGTCATGGTTTTGCTTTGGTGTGGCCATTAAAAATTATGACCCGCTTATTTCCTCAGAAATCATCTAGTAACCATTTAACATCATTACACTACCGATGGCTGCAACAAATGCTAAAACCATTAGCATCCAAAATTACATCACATGATCGCACATGTACAGGCACCAACTCCACCCTGTAAATACACTCTTTAAGCTGGGATCCCCACTTTGTCACATCAGACAACATGAACACAGAAAAGAAGAGTGTGTGAGCTAGATGACTGGAAATGTGGAGTCACGCACGGATAGTTTATTTGATATGTATTGTTAAACACAATAATGAAACTATAAAAATGCTAGTGGGAGTGTGTATGTGTGTGTGTGTGTGTGTGTGTGTGTGTGTGTGTGTGTGTGTGTGTGTGTGTGTGTGTGTGTGTGTGTGTGTGTGTGTGTGTGTGTGTGTGTGTGTCGGGGGGACTGTAAATGCAATGCACACACATTGAGGTTAAAAAGTGAGAAAGTGAGCTGACAGTGTGTAGCATTCACAATTTTACACGAGTTTATTGGCAAATACTAAACACAGGGAGACAATCAGGGGCCTGTTAAGAGTCTGCAGCTGTAATTTCATCATTAAGAGAAAGAAAACACATGAAAGTGTAGGTGTAGGTACGTATGTAAATTATTTTTTTTTTTTTTTTTTGAGCATTTAAGACTAAAACAACAGTTTGAAATGTATCCTTTCCTGGTGTGCAGTTAGTGAAGAGAGAAATGTTTGGATTTTGAACTGTGTGCCACTAAAAACCAGGAACTTCCCGGTGACTCCCGACAATGGAGAAGAAGCAGGACGTGTCATCAGCACCGGAAACATTGTCCCATTCATTTCTGGATTAATTTATGGATTTTTACAGGCTACTGACAGCCCCGTTTCCAAAGAGTGGTTCGGGTCAGTGTTGTACGTTTTTTATATGTGCCAGAATGGTTAATTTTTGCCAACAGAATCCTTTTGATTAGCAGGTGGAGCACTTTTATTGATGAGCGCGCTCGCATGCACGGTGTCTGCGGCTTCTCCACGCAAACAGGAGAGACTTGATCCATCAACTGCAGACACAATGAACGGGTTACACCTGCAGTTGACCATGCCAGTTGTGGATCAGTACAGCAGAGACTCGAACCATTGTGCACTTTTCTTCAGCCAAGACAGCGACTTAAATTATTTTCAGACAATGATCTCACTGAAACAGACAGGTAAGACTACATACATAAACCATTCCTTGTGTGAATGGTTTTAATATTTTAATAACATGCACACAATATAATCAAATGAGTCCACAATATAGTAAAATGAGCGCACAACATAATAAAACGCACACACAATATAATAAAATGTGCACATAATATAGTAAAATGAATGCACAAGATAATAAAAAGTGTACACAGTATAGTAAAATAAGGGCACAATATAGTAAATCATGTGCAAATTCTCTCCACATGCAAAACATTTTGCAATGACACTTCCAGGGCTCTGTATGTTACTAACATACAGTACATTAACTGTATTCAAAGAGCTGGTAAAAAAAGTATCACCTGCATGCCAAAATTGCCTGCAATGTTTATTTACTCACTCACTCACTCATCTTCAACCGCTTTTCCGGGTTCGGGTCATGGGGGCAATAGCTCCAGCAGGGGACCCCAGACTTCCCTTTCCAGGTTCACATGACCACCTCTGACTGGGTGATCCCGAGGCGTTCCCAGGCCAGTGTGGAGATATAATCTCTCTACCTAGTCCTGGGTCTTCCCCGGGGTCTCCTCCCAGATGGACGTGCCTGGAATACCTCCCTTGGGAGGCGCCCAGGAGGCATCCTTACCAGATGAACGAACCACCTCAGCTGGCTCCTTTTAACGCAAAGAAGCAACGACTCTACTCCGAGCTCCCCACGGATGACCGAACTTCTCACCCTATCTCTAAGGGAGACACCAGCCACCCTCCTGAGGAAGCCCATTTCGACTGTTTGTACCCGTGATCTAGTTCTTTCGGTCATGACCCAGCACTCATGACCATAGGTGTTCCCATATTTATTTATTTTCTAATCACCATTCTGTGTTCTGAACTCTTCCAATATTGTCGCTGTAGCCAGACTGAATGGTTTTCCTCCAAGGTTTGTTGTCCCTCATTGTCATCTAAATAAGGCTCAAAACCCATAAGGCTGTGTTCCCCACAGTTTCTTCAGACACACGTTCAGACTGGACTTTAACAAAAAAAAGCTCCACACTAGAAAAAAAAAATTGTCCATAAACAGCTCATCCTCTGCTGTGTTTACAATCGATTTGGACTTGAATCACCAGGTGCCATTCTTATGATTATGGAGCAACAATATGGCCATGGCTGAGGGGTGAAACAGGCTTCACCTGCATGCTTATTGACTTTTATTGTTGGGGATTTTTAAAATATCAACATTTCATCATTTTTAGTGAATATTTATGCACATTTTTTGGTGTCACCCTCAATTTAATATTAATAACAAAAAACATATTTGAATGCACACATGCCTAAATGTACGTCCGCTGGTTTTCATTCAGAACAATTACATGAATAAACAATTTACATCGCAAGCAGCCACCACTCGCGCACTGTGCCAGCCTCTAGCCTGTTCCCAACCCAACCCAATGCATTTGCGCATCGCATATGATTTGAACATTGATGGAATGAAATTCATCATGTGATGGTGCCTTTATGTGTGCAGTAAATAGCTCAGATTACATTAGGGAAACCGGCTCTTGTTGTAAATTGCGCTTTAATGTTGGAATGTGATGTACCTGGGTGAAATTCAGATGATTGTGTTCCACACAGCTGGCATGGCTCAGCTCAAAGTTAACAGGTGCACTCCTGACCAATCGGCTAGTAAGGTCCTCTAACAACGCTAACGCAGCCATTTTTCATGCCATTTTATGCATCACTTTGCACATGCTTTTATATCCACCCATATAACTGCAAACACGTGGGTGTGTTAATTGGTCGTAAGTGTGTTTCTTGTGTGCACATCATTCTGATGACATCTTGTTTTCACACAATTGACATGTTGCAGCATCACCTCTATGTGGCAGTAGAAGACCAATAGTTGTAGAAATGTACATACGCCAGCCAGGATTTTTGCGTGACGCACCGCACATTTCCACAGTCATACATCTAAATGTTTGCGTTGAGTCGGACGTACGCCACACTTTTGTTTGTACACACGCTTTCTACATGAGGCCCCTGATGTTTTCATTACTTCAACTTGCTTCAGCAGAGTATTGAGCAATATTAAGCTCTAAAATGATGACAATATCATTGCCCCCTGCTAACACACACACAAAAAAGACAGCATCCACAGCCAGTATTTACAGTGTTTTTTTCCAAACAATTAATTCTCTGACCATGGTCACTGCATTTTTATTATTATTTTGTGTGTGTGTGTGTTCTTTTGCATCATCCACTATTTCAGCTCATGGTCTCAGTGTGCCTTCTCCACATCTGTCTGTCCTGAGGGATCCATCCTCTATTATTCTTAACTATGGTTTCTCCTTCTTTCAGGACAAATGGTGTACATGTTGTAAAGCCCGCTCAGGGACTGGTTCCTGGGATTTTGGGCAATACGAACAACCTGATGCCTTTTGAACCAGCAGCTGCGTGTTTATAGATGTCTATGTGCAAAGCCGTGTTCTCCTTTAACAGCAGTGTTCTACTTCAAACACTTATCTTTTCCCAGTCAGCCCACATCAGCCACTGGCTCTCCCTGCCAGACAGCATACAGAAATAGCATCAGTATTCTGTGGAACTGAACGGTGTCATCTGAAACTACAGTATGTGGATATTACCATGGAAACTGCAGAGAACTGTACAAGTTAATCACAAAACACCATCACACAGAGAAGTGGAAGATATGGAAGTCTATGGTTCTGTCTTTTCAACAGCATGGTCATTGTTCTGATATGAAAAGGAAAAAATAAGCAGGCACAGACGTTTGCTGCAAACTGCTTTTGTTTGGGCAAAATGGAACTTCTTGATTCGTCATAAAAGAATGTTGCACTGATATGAGTTTTGAGTTCATGTTTTTAATATGTCTGCTGTTGGTAACTAAACGTTCTTTTGAGTTGGAAGACACACAGTGGAAATGCATTTGCACAAGGAATAAATACAGTTGTATTCAAAGGTTTGGGCATCCCTGATAAGTTTCATGATTTTCCTTTATAAATCATTGGTTGTCTGGATCAGAAATTTCATTTAAATATATCATATAGCAGATGAACACACTGATATTTGAGAAGTGAAATGAAGTTTCTAGTATTTACAGAAAGTGTGCAATAATTATTTAAACAAAATTAGGCAGGTGCATAAATTTGGGCACCCTTGTCATTTTTCAGATAAGCTGAAGCGAAGGATGGTGAGAACAGTCATGGTCAACACACAGACCTGCTCCAAAGACCTACAACATGATCTTGCTGCAGACAGTGTCTCTGTGCATCATTCAACTATACAGCACACTTTGCACAAAGAGATGCTGTATGATCCTGTAATGCAGAGGAAGCCTTTTCTGCGTACACGCCACAAACAGTCACTTGAGGTATGCTAAAGCACATTTGGACAAGCCAGCTTCATTTTGGAATAAGGTGCAGTGGACTGATGAAACTAAAATGTAGTTATTTGGACATAACAAGGGGTGGTACGCATGGCTGAAAAAGAACACAGCCTTCCAAGAAAACGCTTGCTATCTACAGTAAAATCTGGAGTGGTTCCATCATGCTGTGTGGCCAGTGGAGGTACTGTGAATCTTGTTCAAGCTGAGGGTCACATGGATTCCAGTCAATATCAGCAGATTCTTGAAAACAATGTTCATGAATCAGTGACAAAGTTGAAGTTGCACCGGGGCTGGATCTTTAAACAAGACAACAACCCTAAACAGTGCTCAAAATCTACTAAGGCATTCATGCAGAGGAACAAGTACAACATTTTGGAATGGCCATCTCAGTCCCCAGACCTGAATATTATTGAAAATCTGTGATGTGGTTTTAAGTGGGCTGTCCATGCTCAGAAACCAACAAACCTGAGATGTTTTGGAAAGAATGGTCCAAAATACCTTCAACCAGAATCCAGAATCTCACTGGAAGCTATAGGAAGCATTTAGAGCCTGTTATTTCTGCAAAAGGAGGATCTACTAAATATTGATGTATTTTTTTCTGTTGGGGTGCCCAAATTTATGCAGCTGCCTAATTTTGTTTAAAGAATTATTGCACATGTTCTGTAAATCCTATAAACTTAATTTCACTTCTCAAATATCTCTGTGATTGTCTGCTATATATACAAATTTAAGTGAAATTGCTGATCCAAACAACCAATGATTTATAAAGGAAAATAATGGAAATCATTAGGGGTGCCCAAACATTTACATAGAACTGTATGCGTGTTTGTGTATATATATATATATACATTTGTTTGTTTATTTACTTAACCAGGTTAGTCCCATTGAGATCAAGACCTCTTTTGCAAGGGAGACCTGGGGCCTCATGTACAGAGTAACGTGGACTTTCTACTAAAAGTTGGCGTACGCCAAAACCCTTAATCTGGCGTAAGCACGAAAATATTCATATATATCAAAGTGTGCATAGCCATGAATCCACACACGTTCCGCTTGTACACCCCACTGAACGTGGATTGAGCATTGAACCAAACTCCTCCCTGGCTGTGCTCATTTAAATATGCAATTTCATGTAAATGGCCCCTTGGAGCAGGGATTCCCCATGACTTCACATCAGACAACATGAACACAGGAAGGAAATTATACTATAGATGACTGCAAATTCCGTGGAGACACGCAGCGACCGTTTTTTCAGTACGCTGTTAAACAGATTAATCATGAAACTGGAAAAATGTTTGTGGGAGCTACCGAGCGTGTGCGTGTGAGGCTGACATGCAAAACAGCGCACGTACACTGACGTCAAAAAGGTGAGGTGGGCCTCTGCTGACAGTGTGACATTCACAATTACACACTCGTTTATTGACAAATACTGAACACAGGAAGCCTGTGAAGAAGCTCTGCAGCTCACCATCGAGCAAAAATTTAAAAGGATATCAACAATAATAAGCATATTTGAATGCACATATGCCCAAATGTGCCTGCGCTGGTTTTCGTTCAGAACGATTACACAAATAAACTATTTTAACACAAGCAGCCCCCCCCCCAATGGCTCTCCGTGCCAGCTGCCTGATGCAAATTTGGACATCACATATGATTTGAACACTGATGGAATGAAAATGTTTCCTATTGACAGAAACAAATTCATCATGTGATGGCACCATTTATAGCAAAATGTGTGCAGTTAATAGCTCTGATTACATTCAGGAAATCGGCTCTCACTGCAAAATGTGCTGTAATGACGGAATGTACCTGGATGACTTTCAGATGACTGCATTCCAAATAGCTGGCATGGCTCAGTGCAAAGTTGACTGGCTCAATCCTGACTGATCACCCAGCTCACGCTGGAATGCCCTTGATGCCAGGACGCCCAGCATCATCAGCATGTGTGTGCGCACAACCCTGGGTCTAGAGCTGAAACAACTAATCAAGTTAATCGATTAAAATCGATGATTAAAATAGTTGTCAACTAATTTAGTCATTGATTAATTGCTAAATAACTGTTTTACCACAAATGTTTTGTTTCTTCCATATAATCAACCGAGCTTTGCTTCGAATCTTGAACCAGTGAAGGAGTGCTTCGAGCTGCTGCTTTGTTGGTTTCATTTGTTTTATTTCGCTTTATCTTAATTTTTCCCCACTAAAACCCTAAAGAGTCTGTGAGGAATATTTACCTTTTTAATGTTAAACTGACCTGTTATGGTCTTCTGAAACAGTTGATAGATGTATTTTATGCTAATCAATCAATCAATCAACTTTTTTCTTGTATAGCGCCAAATCACAACAAACAGTTGCCCCAAGGCGCTCCACATTGCAAGGCAAGGCCATACAATAATTATGAAACACAGTCTACGTCTAAAGCAACATAACCAAGGGATGGTCCAGGGTCACCCGATCCAGCCCTAACTATAAGCCTTAGCGAAAAGGAAAGTTTTAAGCCTAATCTTAAAAGTAGAGAGGGTATCTGTCTCCCTGATCTGAATTGGGAGCTGGTTCCACAGGAGAGACATGCCATAGACATGCTAACACGTTAGCATGTCTATGGCATTTTCAATGTTAAAGTTAGCATTAAGCTGCTGGCATTTCAGCATGTTTGTGCATTTGTTTTCTGTATAATAATTAATGGCTCAGCATTTGTTGTCGTAAAACAGTCAAATGTATTACAAATTATAATATTTTTAATTTATTTTTATTTATATATTAATAATAATAGCAACAATAATAATATTAATAATAACTAATAATGCTACAATACAATTTAGAGAAAGAGACATGAGTCACGTGTCACTGTGAAATGACCGCATAGTTTACAAGTTATACAGAGAATGTTGCACATATAATGAGTCTGGCTACAGTTTTTGATTTAGGTTTTATGGTTAACTGGTTATGCTAATTGCTCATTTACAGCAACAAAAATACCTCTTTTTTCACCATATATTTTATAACATTTATATGATTCAATGTTGTTTTATGGCAACTCAGCACTTTGATAAAGCAATGTCATTTGAAATAATTATTTTTGTTCTTTATTATAAACTGTTTTATTCATTATTATTTTATATTTCAACAGCCAAGGGACATTTGACGATTTGTTGATTTTCAAGTATTTTAAGTTATCAAATAATGTTCTGTTGTTAAATAAAGTGATGGAAGGAGAGAAAAATTGTTTCCCTGGCACATTTTTTAAAAATTCCACGCTAATCCGATTAATCGATTAATCGTGCCGAAATCCCATCAGATTCATCGATGATCCAAATAATCGTTTGTTGCAACCCTACCTGGGTCCACATCGTATTGCGCTCTGGGCTGGCTGCAGTTCTGTGCGCAACTCCAGTCACAGTGGCCTTGGTAATCGAAATCAGTTTCAAAGCCAATTATCCTCAGTTGGAAGTAAATCGCCGTGTTCCCTGAATACACGCCCATCTCGGATAATACCATTTGCAAGGTGCTCTAACAACGCTAACGCAGCCACTGTTAGTGCCATTTGACGCATCACTTTGCACGTGCGTTCATATCCATCCATATAATTGCAAACATGTATAGGTGTGTTAAATATTCATCAGTGTGTCTCTGATGTGCACACCACTCAGATGACTTCTTGTTTTCATACTAGTAACGGTTCCCAGCATCACCTTTACATGTCCACAGTGGAACAATAGCTGTGGAAAAGCACGTACGCCAGCCTGGATTTTTGCGTGATGCACCGCACATTTCCATGCTCACATCACTTTTGATACATTTGCATGTGGACGTGGAGTCTGTGGATAAGCATACTTTGTACATGAGGCCCGGGACAATTATAAAGTTTCCAGTTCACCTAAACTGCATGTCTTTAAATGTGGGAGGAGCACCCGGAGGAAACCACGCAAACACAGGGAGAACATGCAAACTCCACACAGAAAGGCCACACGTGGGAATCGATCCCATGACCTTCTTGCTGTGAGGCAACAGTGCTAACCACTAATCCACCATGCTGCCAATAATAATTATAATAATTATTATTATTTTGTGAAATACTTTTAACTTTGTTTTCATAAGTGCTACAGAAATTATATATATATATATATATATATATAGTAAAAAGTATTGTTCTCCTAATGTTAAATTTTCGACATCCCCCACCCCCGAGTTCCGCACGCGCACGTTCCCCCCAATAATGATGTCATTATTGTCTAACCGTTGAAGGGGACGGCAGTTTCTAACGCTTTAATTCACTTCAGCCAATAGCATTCAGCCTGAGTCCTCTCAAACAGCAAGACACGGTGCTGCATTTGAAGACAATCGGAAAATACAGTTGTTGGAAAAGCATTCAACACAAGAATTTATAAAGGTCTTTTTCCATTCAGTCGTTTTCATTCTTCACACTGGTAAAATGATAACGGTGCAACAATTGTATAAATTCTGACTACTGTGTTGAGGAACATTATTTTCCCCCCATATGTTAAACTGGCACAGCTGAAATGCAGGAAGCAATGGAAATAAATTAACAAGCTAAAATATTAATTAAATAAAAATAAAATAATCATCATAAAATTAACTCAGTGAATTAAGCTGTTTGATTTTAAGTTTGTAAGTTACAAACTTAAGTTCAAACAACTTAATTCATTCAGGTTTTACCAATTGTAATGCTTATTTAAGTTGGTTCTTTTTTCAGTGTAGCTGTGACAGACAGCCTGTTGTTACTTTCAAGAGGTGAGTATAGACCAGTTGTTTGCCTTGGAGTTTGCCATCCAGAACCCAAGACAAATCTGTATGACAGATGTGGCAATTTGCAGTACCAGCACATGCTGCCAGACCTGATCTTCCATAGTGTACAAAATACAAGGGGACAAAAAAGCTCCCACTTGCCATTGTGTGATGCTTGTCTTCACTTTTTACTTACCAGTTTTGTTTTCATACGTTCCGCTCCACTTTTAATGTGTCCATACATGGCACATGTCTGTCATTTTAATTTGTTTCCTGGAAAATACGAGTCACTGCCAAATGACTACTTTTAAGGTGAAGCCACTTATGAACCTGAAACACTGTTTATTTTAAATATACAACAGTAGTGCAAGTCAAGATCATAATATCATCTGCATAATAAATTTCGGGAATGTCTGACATCAGCATAATGTGTGAGCGTTTCCCAAACTCTGGCATGTCTAACCCTGAGAATATGTGGATTATTACCAGCAGTAGAAGATAATTACTCACAAAAAAGCAGGGAAAAGAGTAGTAACTTACTTTTGCAGGCACATGTAACAGTTGAGTAACACATTGACTTCTCTTGTATTTGACTCATTTTGCCACACACCGTCAGAAAATTATGCCAAAAACTGAGGATTTTGAATGACAGATTTAAGTTCAAGGGAAAGTTTTTTTTTTTTAACCAAACAGTCATACTAGAACATTGTTATCAATCAGACCCCTGAGTGTTCTACTCACCTTTTACGACTATGCTGTGCAAAAGGCATCCTTAACAGCTTTAAAGAAAACTAGCATGTTGCCCGCAGGGATCCACGGGTTCTAGATTGGGTAGTGGTCATAAAATAGGCAGCTGACATTTTTCAAGGGTGGTAATAAATTATGCAAAGTCTCTGTGATGATTTTAAGTCAAAGTGCAGGAAATTAAAAAGAGAATATTTTGTGAATTATTGTTTTAATTATTTGGCACATTTAGTTGATGTCATGTTTTACAACTGGAAAGGATGAGATATTTCTGGTTACAGGGCCTGACTAATGGTGATATCAACATCCATTGTTTAGTGTTGTTACCTAATATCCCTAATTTTTCCAAAAATATTAGTCCTATTAACTTTCCATTTTCACAGCATTCATCCTTGACCCAAAATACATAAACATACCAAATGGCAAATGTCAGCTCTCCACAGTTTTTCCCTGATCGAAGTTGCACACACGCATGCATATGTACACAGAGGCCACTGGGCCTTTGATATATAGATACATAAGGAATCAATGAGGAACCTGTCATACACTCAAAAAACTGACACATTGCATTGGATTTCCATCTAATAAATATATGTAGCCCTAACTAAATTAAATTAAATTATCTTGCATAGATGTGTCTTTTTTTTTTTTTTTTAGTTGGAGCTACATATATTTATTAGATGGAAATCCTGCATGTAATTGAATTGAGTTCATCCAATGAGTCTTTTTTTTTTTAGTGTAGAGCTCTAAATTAAGTCAAACCACATACATTTTACAGTGATAACAGGCTCTTGCATCTTCTGATAACTGGACTTCATTTATGCAGTTGTGGTGCACAGGTAGGGGCATCCCTTCACTGGCTTCCGGTCTCTTTGAGATCGGATTTTAAAGTATTACTATTGGCCTATAAAATTGTTCACGGACTGGCGCCCCCTTATCTGGCCGGCCTGGTTGAGTCCTATGTGCCGGCTAGGGCTCTGTGTTCACAGGGTGCAGGACTATTGTGTGTCCTGAGGGTGAAGAAAAAGTCAGCGGGTTACAGATCTTTCTCTCACCGCGCCCCAGCTCTGTGGAATGATCTGCCTGTGCAGATATACGACAGTCAGACTCTGTGGAGACTTTTAAAGCCAGGCTGAAGACACATTTGTTCTCCCTGTTTTATCATTAGTATTTTATATGATTGTGTGTCTTTTTTATTCCTTTTATTTATTTCACTTCTTTTACCTTTTCATGGTTATTTCTTTATTGTGTTTTAATCTTATTTCATTTTATTCTGCTTTTAAATGATGTTTGTGAAGTGCCTTGAGGCGATTAGTCGTGATTTGGCGCTATATAAATTAATAAATTATATATATTATAGGTCTGATTGGCATATTATTAGCAATAGCAGTATTTCTTTTTTGTAACCAATACTATATGTTGTTTTTAATACCTAGGTTTTCATGTCTACTACACATTGTGTCTATTTGAGAGAAATAAAAATAAATGAATAAATAAATAAAGCATTTTTATTGACTTGCCAGAGCTTTTGAAGCAGACATGCACATAACTGGTGCTCAGGTGCTCACATGTGCTACATAAATGATGCTCAGCAGAAAACACAGAGGGAAGTACTTCTCAGGAGGAAAGCTATGACGACATTGTAGGAAAAGCACTTCCCTCCGTGTTTTCTGAGCACCTGAGTACCAATTACATGCATGCCTCGTTTGAAGATCCCCTTCTGCAGCACTAATAGACTGAATGAAGAGCCAGAAAAGTGCAACTTCCTCAGGGTGAAGGCTTTTTATGTCTTTTGGTGATGTCACTGCCTGGGTCCTGGGGGAGGATGTGAGGCTTGACTCCCTGCCAGACACCCCCCACCCCTTTCCTCCTGCTTATCAAGGGGTGACGTGGAGTTTTACAACTCTTTGTTCAAAATCATGTGGGCTGTGGTGTCAACACAGTCATAGTATTGTGATTTCTCATATATTACTTGTGATCTAAGCAAGTTTACAGCAAAAATGTGGATGAGTGGGTGAATTAGTTAGTCCATCCCAGCCAGTCTGTGTCAACAATAATGCATAAACAATACATGATATCATCTTGTAACTGACCAAATTAAAAAGAGTACATAACAAAGATGAACTGATTAGGTCATGGTGAATTTTGATGCACCAAATATATCCCAAAAGCAATTTTGTTTATAAAATATTATAAAATATTCCATAGATGTGTTTGTTCCATCCCTTATTTTATTGTTAGCAAACAAGTGGAGCACAGGCAGCAACCATGGGGAAAATGATGGCTAGTACATGGACAAATTCAAGACTAAGTAAATACACAACACAATGGGAACCCACCCCCCAAAAGTCAAAAGAATGGATAGAACATATGGCTGGGGATGGCGCTAAACATTCTGTTTTTACTATAAACTATTAATGGCTAACTTGAGACACTGCTTTGAAATCTTTGAAATACCTGTGTTTTGAATATTGTTCCAGAGTCCACTTGAAAAGGAAAACATCATAATTCAAGCTGAAATATATAACAGAATGGGAAAGTAAAAGCAGAATTTAAAAATATATAGGGCATGTGGCTGGGAATTGCGGCAGATATTTTGGTTCTTCTTGTATTTTAGTGATGGCAAAACATTTTGAATTCTTTAAAACAGCCATGTTTTGAACATTGTTCCAGATTCCACACATCACATGATTGCTCCTGAAGGACAGTTCACAGAATATTACATAATTGTGTAATATTCTCATTACCATAATTTGTGAACTATAAATCACCATTTATGTATTTATTTATTTACTGATTTTGCTGGTCCTGTGACTTATATTGTGTAGTGAGTTACATAAGGTGATCTTGTATAATGATCTGAAAGAGGTACTGTTTCAGACATTAGTGATTAGTGATTCACATTAGTGTTCTTGATTAAGATTCTGGAGTAGAAGTCAGGTGTATTGCACCATTAAACTGGATGACAACTGCTGTAAAACAAGAAGAAAATCTGAATGAGAAGAACATCCTGGGTCTTTGAGAATGGGTGAAATTAATAAATCATGATCTCAAGCTGAAAGACCAAGCTTTTGACTAAAGAGAGGGAGTAATATGTGATATGGCGTCCGCCGTGGCGAACGTGTTTGCGTGCTCCTCCTGCAACCAACGCTTTTTTTTCTTTCTCTTAGTTTTAGTATTTATTTTAAATATACAGTGTACATATGGAACAATTAGCTACAGTAGAGAGTTACTTTTGGAGATCGGTAAAGCTCACCATGAACTTACCTTTAGCCTTTCAGACTTTAGCTTTCTCTTACGCTCGCATTTTACCAGCACCGACCGGCAAGGCCCAGCAGCACTGGATACCAGTGAGAGGCAAAGCCGACGAACGAAGCGATGGAAACGGGGCAAGAGAGGTGGGCTACATGCTAGGCTAAAGGCTAGGGCTATGCGACCACCACTACCTAGCCTGTTGCTAGCTAATGTTCAGTCTCTTGAAAACAAGCTGGATGAGCTGAGAACAAGAATAACAACTCAGCGTGAGATCAGAGAGTGCTGTGCTCTTATTTTCACAGAAACCTGGTTATCAGACAGCACACCGGATTCAGCGATCCAACTAGAAACACACTCCGTTCACCGTGGTGACCACACGGTTGCGTCAGGGAAGCACAAAGGTGGCGGCGTGTGCATCTATGTGAACAACATGTGGAGTTCAGACATAAAGACTGTTGGAAAACACTGTTCAGCGGACTTAGACTTTCTGATGGTGAAATGCAGACCATTCTATCTGCCGAAAGAGTTTAGCGCGGTGTTTATTTTGTCTATTTACATCCCGCCATGCGCAAACTCGGCTACGGCATTGGGGTTGCTGCATGACATCATCAGTAAACAAGAGACTGCGCACCCGGACGCCGTGTTCATTGTTGCCGGTGACTTTAACCATTGCAACCTGAGGACTGTCCTTCCCAAGTATCATCAGCACGTGAGCTTCCCGGCGAGGGAGAACAACATACTCGACCAAGTCTACAGCAACATGAGGGCGGCCTACAGAGCGGTGTCTCGGCCGCACTTTGGGCAGTCCGACCACATTTCTGTGTTCCTCTATCCAGCATACAGACAACTCCTCAAGCAAACACCTCCAGTAAGTAAAGATATTAAAGTGTGGAATGAAAAAACTGACTTAGTGCTTCAGGACTGCTTTGATAGTACCGAGTGGGATGTGTTTAGAACTGCTGCTGTGAGAGAGGATGGCTCTGTTGATTTAGAGGACTATGCTTCTGGGGTAACATGTTACATCAGCAGTTGCATTGAGACCATTGTCCCCACAAGGCGCTGCACAAAATACCCCAACCAGAAACCCTGGTTAAATGGTGAGGTTCGGGCCATGCTACGTGCTCGCCATACTGCATTTCTCTCTGGCAACACTGAAGACTACAAAAGGTCCAGATATGACCTGCGCAGATCTATCAGTGAGGCAAAGAGACAGTACAGACAAAAACTGGAGGGCTACTACACCAGCATAGACTCCCGGCGCATGTGGCAAGGACTGCAGCACATCACCAACTATCAACAGACGAGCAGGTCAGCCACAACCAGCCACTCTTCACTACCTGATGAGCTGAATGAGTTCTATGCTCGCTTTGAAGCCCTCAACCATGATCAACTGGAAGAGGTGGTGGCCAAGGAGCGTACACAGAATGCACCGCTCATTGTCACACCAGCAGATGTGCGCAGGAACGTGAGGAGAATAAACCCAGGGAGAGCAGCTGGCCCAGATAACATCCCAGGGCGTGCACTCAGTGTCTGCTCATCAGAACTGACTGATGTGTTCGTGGATATATTCAACCTGTCACTTGCACAAGCTTTTGTGCCATCATGTTTCAAGAGTACCACCATCGTGCCCATTCCAAAGAAAAGTGCTGTGACTTGCCTAAATGACTACCGCCCTGTGGCACTCACCCCAATTGTGATGAAGTGCTTTGAGAGGACAGTCATGACTCATATCCAGGAGACCATTTCTAATACCATAGAGCCTCTTCAGTTTGCGTACTGTCGGAACCGCTCCACAGATGACGCAGTCAATACTGCCCTTCAGCAGTCAATACTGCCCTTCACACAGCCCTCACTCACCTGGAGGGAAAGGATACGTATGTCAGAATGCTGTTTATCGACTACAGCTCAGCATTCAACACTGTCATACCATACAAATTTATAGAGAAGCTCCTTGTCCTTGGACTGACACCTGCCATTTGCAACTGGGTGTTGAACTTCCTTACGAATAGACCCCAGTCAGTCAGAATCGGCAGTCGTACATCCAGCACAAGAACAGTGAACACTGGGGTCCCCCAGGGCTGTGTGCTGAGTCCCCTCCTGTACACACTCTTCACACATGACTGTGTGACCTCTCAGAATAACACCAGTATCATCAAGTTTGCCGACGATACTACAGTCATTGGTCTGATCACTGGCGTGGAAGAGACAGCATACAGGAAGGAGGTGGCTGAGCTTGTGGCCTTGTGTCATGACAACAATCATTTCTTTGGTCTTGTCTGCATTTAATAAAAGGAAGAAGTAGGTGCTGCACACACCCCTGTATATAGGTGAAACGGAGGTGGAGAGTGTGAGAACTTTCAAATTCCTTGACATCCATATCAGTGAGGATCTCACCTGGTCTCACAACACAGAGACCATTAGGAAGTCCCAGCAGCGATTATACTTTCTGAGAAGACTAAGGAAATTTGGCATGCCAGCCAAAATTCTTAGTACCTTCTACAGGAGTATGATTGAGAGTGTTCTCACCAGTGCCATCACAGTCTGGTATGGAAACTGCACTGCTCAGGACAGAAAGGCTCTCCAGCGTGTGATCAAGACTGCTCAGTCCATCTCAGGAGCAGCCTTTCCCTCACTACAGGACATTTATCACACCAGAGTCATCAGGAGGGCCCAGAATATAATCAAGGACAGCACTCACCCCCAGCACAACCTCTTTACACTCCTACCTTCAGGCAGACGTTACAGGAGTGTGAAGTCCAGGACCACAAGACTAACAAACAGTTTCTATTCACAGGCCATCAGGTTTATAAACACATCATACACTACCTCCTCTCTCCTCCCACCCTAAACTGTTTTTTAACTTTTGCCTGTTTACACTAGATTGCACCTTAAATACACCATACTGCTGCTATTAAAATACTGTTTAGGTTTATTTATATTTGTTCTGAATACTACTGTCCACATCTGTTACTCGTGATTTGCACTCTCTGAATCGCTGCTCCACATATTTGCACAATTTGCACAATAACTTAAGTGTTTTTTATTTTAAACATTTCGCCTTTTCCTTTCTCTCTCTTTCTTTTTTTAAGATTATATTGGTGAATGGAGGAATAGCAAAGTAAGAATTTCATTGTATAGTGTAACTGCCTGTTTCTGCTGTACATATGACAATAAAACTCTTGAATCTTGAATTGAATAACCTTCACACTACACAAAAGTCCACTTGTTTGGGCTGTGCAGGACAGCCAGAACAGTAATAAGCAGGACAGCCAGGCTAAAGTAAGGCTAACTATTATGTTTTGAAAAATGTGTCAGAGCTTTAAAATGTATAATTACATTTAGTGAGGTAAATGTGCAAGCAGGTTACTGATGAGTTCTTTGCTTATTACAATAATATTATCAGCCCATTAGCTTCTGCTCGGTGTTTGGGTTATAAATAAATAAATAATCTGTCATTTCAATAAATTTAGCTTCTTGTCACACAAAGCAGCAGCATCATGTTTGAATGAATGAATGAATGAATGGCACATTTTGAACAAATGCAACTATTCCTCTCGTGTGACTTATATTCCAGAAAATACAGAAACCGCACAACTCCCTCGCTAGGCCTGGACCATTCAGATATTTTGTTCATACATAAAAAAAGTTTAAAACACAAAAAAGTTATGAACTCAGTCCTCTTTAATCACACCACTTACAAATGAACACTGTCAGTAGTGTTTTTAATGATAACCACTGAGGTTGCAAACAAGTGAACTTACCCTTTAAGTTTTTGGTGGCGTTTTTGTAACGTTCCCCAAAACACCTTGGAACAATGTGAATGTTTCTCCAGTATTTTAATAACTTTAATTTGTTGTTCTACAATACATCATACATCAGTGCGAAAACACGGAGGTTTCCGAGGGGACTTGAATGCAGCATCATGGGAGGGTCTTCCTCAGCTGCTTCAAGGGAAGGGCGACGACAAACGGACGTTCTTGTTATTTGAAAGCACACGCCGGAAAAGGTGAGGAACTGTTTTCTTAAATTTCTCTGGCAAATTTCAGACGTATAGGAGTCGTTTGGCTTATTAAGGGCATGTTAGGTGAGCGGTACTGCGTGTTTTCCCGGTGTTTAGCTCTCACATATCCGTACCTCGGCGAGTTGGAACCTGTTACTTGTTTCGAAGTTTCCTGCTGGTAAATGTTTCGCCCTTTGCTTCACTAAAAGCAAAGCAAAAGTGTCGTAAATGTGGGGACACGCGTGTTTATTGTCCAAATAATCACTATTGGTGATATCACCTGCGTTTCCCAGCCGTATAAACCGAACTATCTCAATAATGTTTTTCGGCGATTTGCGCTGAAGCTTCGTTGGCAGACTGACGCATTTGTGGGTGTGGTGAAAAGTTTGACTCCTATTTTGTTTGTAGACCTGTTCAGCCATAATGCGGCGTGTATCTCTTAAAAAAAAATAAATAAAAGAAACACGAATGTATTGAGTTTTCTGTGACGCTTCGAGATAGCTCACCTCCTTAATATTTTTGTGTGGAACTGTAGCGGTTCCTGTGTGTCCACATACGGGGTTTATCTGGAGGACATTCCTTTGTGAGTCACCACACCCTGCTCTCGTTTCTCGGCTCCCGTAGCGCAGTTCCTCGTGTTGTTTCCCCCGCGTTTCGTCTTGGCATGTTCCCCAAAGCTTTACCAGCGTTTGTGCATAACTCGTGCAGTGCGTCAACGTGACCGCTCCCATCTGATCCGCTGTACACACGTCTGGATGTTGCAGACTGGCATGTAGTTCAGAGTGATGCGTTCAGAGGCTCTTGCATCTTTGGGGCGTGTGCGCTGGTGTTGTTCAGGTGAAGTGTTTGTTTTCGTGTGGCTGCAGGAGAGTGTATGATGTCATTGTGGCTGAACAGCTGACTGCTGATCAAGCCCTTTGCACAAGTAATGGCCACTACTGGAAGTGTTAACCTAATGTTTCCCAGGCAAACTAGTACTACTGGTAGCAAATCCATTAGAACATCCCAGTCTAGCAAGTGGTTTATATGAGGGGTAGTAATAGTGGGGTCAACCTTAGCCTGTTTCTGCTCTTTGGACCAACTTGGGATGACACACCTTGTACTTCCCTGGTCCATGGAGAAGTTGAGTGTTTGACACAGTTTGCAAAGGTACATCATAGTAACACTCACTTTAATAAATGGCATAAGGCTATACGCCCAACCGTTGGGCAGATGAATATAATGTCTTATCTTAATTTGCCCAACCATGATCGTGTATTTTGACATTTTGTGCATCTAAACTACTTTTTTTTTTTTTTTTTTTTTTTTTTTTTTTTTTTTTTTTTTTTTTACACTTTAAGGCTCTATTGTGGCGTATGTTTGACACATTTAATGCCGTCTTTAGTTACTGTGAAAACACCGCAATGGATGAAAACAGACAAACTTCATAAGCATTTTGAACGGAAGCCTGTTAACGACGACAAAACAGTTTTAATGAACAAAATGCTGGTGTTGGCTGTAAGATAGTGTTAGTTTGACGCTGTTCCCTGGGTGTGATGAGCCAAACAGAACCACTTTAGATCACAGCTCCTCCACGGGCTGCAAACCGTCCCGTAGCCGGCGAGAAAATATCCACCTTTTTTCCCTCCCGCGTTGAAACCGGAAGTGAACTTACAAGCATGCTTATTGGTCGGTTGTGGTTGGGCGTATATGCTTGCGTATTTACTTTATTGACTCAACGGTTGGGCGTATAGCCACACAGTTAATAAATACCCACATTTGGATGACCTGATTCTCCATGTTGTGGATCAAGTCTTACTTGTTTTTATTGTTTGGGCACTGCTGTGTTTGGGAAGGAAACCATTGGGGCTTTGCATTGTTTCTCAAAAGTTGATGCAATATGTATCACTAAACACGTGATACTGGATACGTATTGCAATATGGATTACATTTATGTGCTTAATACTGCTAATATCAATTTTATTTAAATGCCTGTATAAATTGTGGTGTTAGTGTAAGTCCACTTTTAAATAGATGGGCCCCATTAAAAGTAATAATAAAAAAAACATGAATTTATCATTCTTCACTTCAGGAAAAAAAGTGTCGAGGAAGGGTGGATTTTTATTTTTTATTTTTTTTTTCTCTTAAACAGAACAAACAATACAGTAAACTTAGGAGGCTGGAAAATTTAGAACTAAATGAATGAAGGAACCTACATGTTTTTTTGATAAAGGTTCCTAACCCCGAGATCCTTAATTATTTTCATATTTATGGCTTCCCTGACATTAATAGACGTTGTATAGACATTGCTTTAAAAAAAAAAGTGGTTGCAGTTATGGCAGCTGTAATGGCACCTTGATACTTGCACAAATTTGATCCCCACACTGCCACACAATTCATCGTGCCAGAGTGTCCCACTTTGTCTTGCTGGACGCCATGCTGTATAAAATAATCAAATGTTTCATAGCCAATGACACATTTTCTTTGAGTTTGGCTGATGAAACCGTTCTTGCATTGCTCCCAGAATCATAGAGAAATTATCTACAGCTATAGGTTGTCTGTGTACATCATGTGGTGGAGAATGAATTTGGAATCTTGTCTCAAAGGTAATTATTTGTATGTGTGTGTATATGTGTGTGTGTGTGTGTGTGTGTATATATATATATATATATATATATATATATATATATATATATATAGTAATGGATTAGTAAAACAGTTGCATTTTCATTCCTTCTTATGAGTTAGATAATGTATTTGTAAAGTTATGTTTATTATAAACATAACATCTCAATCAGATGTCCTGCGCGCAGTGACAGTATTTTCAGTTGAGCAATGTTCAAGATTAGTTCATGCAAGTGGAACAAAATGAATGCGTGTCAGAAGTTTTGAACATTTCAAAATTTGCTTTGCACCCTAGCACACAGCTGTGCACAGTTTACAGCAGTTATGAGTTTACTCATTGGCATGCAATATTGCATATTGTTATGGCAGCCGCCATAATTCATGTCCTGTGACTCAGTGTGTGTTGTTAGTTCTTCGGTATAGTTGTAAGTACCCTGCCTGTCATGCGAGAGACAGGGACTCAATTCTCAGATACTTTGATTAAACACAGCTCTCAGGGACTTGTTTGTCGCTATGCCTGACCAGTGTGTCGCAGCATATTGCACAAACACAAGGGCGAAAGGTTTTAGCCTTTTCATGTCCATGCAGATTGATCGAAAGCCCCGGTGTTGTGTGATGCACGAAATGTCAGGCTGCCGCTCCCTCCGCTCGCACATCCGGATTTGCTCCCGACACTTTCCTCTACCGTGTCCATGTTCTTGCACCGCTCACAGGAACACCTAAAATGTCAACCCCAAATAATATGTTCACAATAATCTTGAAATGGTCAAGGAATTTGTAAAAATATCAGAGCAATACATAGTCAACACGGCGGCATGTTCACTGTTGTTCTCGGCGATCTTATTCGAAACTTTCGCCATTTATTTTCTATTCTTTTGTGAAAATAATGTAACTAAACACGGATGAATGCAATGCCTGGCACTCAAACGGCAAAAACCCGAAGGTAATGACAGTGGTCCCCAAGTAGTAGCTACACTATCGCGGGTCCGTAAAAATAACAAAGGCAGTAAACAGACGCTAGAATCAAAAATGTTATAATTATAGTGTTATAAATAGCAGCAACAAAATCAAAGCCTCCCTTACCATTCCGTATTCTGCAGCCTTTCAAAATCCATTGGAATTGACACGTCTCTTGCCTCTGCTTCGGCTCCCCCATAAGCACCGTTGGCATTATTTTTGCTGCCAGAGTGCTCTTGGTTTGAATGTTCGTCGAAAGATACGGCTGCAATCTGTAGGGTCTAATCACTGCTGCAACATCCTCAGGATCCGAGTCAGTCTTGATTTTCTCACAGAAATAATCCACACTTGAAGAGGAGCCAGAAAAGTTCTCGATCTCGTCACTGTCCATGTTGAGGTCTGTCTGTTCCTGTTGTCATTCTAACAGACAAAGACGGGACTCTACATGCTGTGACGTCACGGCATCACGTGACCGCTGATGGAACGCTGCCAGCGCGCTTTCCAAGAAACACACTTTTGAGAAGCTGTACAAACTTTATTTCTCAGTGATAATGATTAAAACCACTTTCAACTTACTGTATGTATATTTTTGATATTTATATCAGTTTTATCTAATTGTTTACATGTCATATCCACTTTAATTTATGGCTCTGCTGGCACATGGATGTGAAATATTCATGTTGAAAAAATGACAAACATTTAACTTGTTTGTAGAAGTCAAACACTGATGTGAAAAACATTAGTTGTTTTGCACTGCATGTTAATTGTAAGTATCCCTGTAATGCTGATATTGGTACCAGGTGGAAAAATCTTTATTCCTTTTCCCATGTATGTAAATGAATAAGAATGAATTTCAACCCAAATCAATATTGTTGAGAACTGAAAGATATTGGTGCCTATTAATGAATAGTAGGTGCACCTTTAGTTGTTACTTTTATTCACGTTAAGACACTATCAGTTGTTATAAAAGTAAAAATTTTGGGTAAGTGTAGAGACAGAACAGTCATCCTCCAATGAAAATATGTGGTTTCATGACTTGATAATATGTATCATAATCAATGTAACTGTGTATTGTAGGCCCATCATCTCATTAATATGGGAAAATATGCTTTTTATGACTAAAATGAGCAGGAAATCAGACTGATAAATAGGTCTCATTGAGTTTATGAATTGCATAAAACTTAAATTTAAAAATTACTGGGCCTTGCAAGGTCAGCAAAATTTTCATTTATGTGAATCCATTCAGAATTATGTGTGCATCTAAAAATCTATTCCCACCCATATTTAATAGTAGAGAGGGAGAGAAAAAAGAATTAGGCTAAGCCTCGGTTTTGAGCAAAACTTTGATTCTTTTACATCAGGTTCCCCTTTAAGAGCATTTGTTAAAGGTGCTCTATATGATTCCCTGATGTTGCACCGAAACCAAAACTAAGGATTTAGGCTATTAGTGACCATCTGATGATCCACCGGGATTACCAAGGAAAGGGTTCACTTGTCCTCACTTTGATTGATTTTTAAGTTCCACTAGTCCTCAGGTGCAGATAGCTGGCCAGAGAATAATGTGTAGGTCCACTTGTCCTCAGGTTCTGATCGCACGCACCCGCGCGTATATTGTCCGATTCTAGCTCTGCCTTCACTCAAATTCTGTCATGATTGTGGTACGTTAGAAAGTCCATCTCGTGAAAATAGCGTTGTCTGAGTTTTTCCAATATGAGACATACATCTGCATGTCCAGGCAGTTTGTGATGGAGACAGTCCATCTGCATGTACATGGCAACATGACACAAATGGCAGCGTCACGACACTTTAGGTTCCAAAATTCGACATACTCTGAAAAAGTTAAGAGTTTCGGGGTGAAGTGTGTCGTCTCCTATGTAAATCCGAGCCATCACTTTCAAATAAAAGCTCCGAAGCTTCGTTATCGGCCATAACCGCATTTGTTTCACTCTGTCTGTCAGCCATCAGATGTTTTGCTAATAAGTACATCACGTGTCGAGAATTGCCAAGTGAGATGTTTTCCGGAAATGGACCTGTTAACTTGCTCAGGGAGAGGAATAATAAACATCAGAGAGCACTAATTATGAGTGCATGTGCCCAGAGAGACAGTCATAAATAATTTGAGGTTGTGTTACTAACTGGGACTTTTAAAAATGTGCACATGTCCTTTAAGAAAAAAACGGGGCTTCCCTCTTCGTCAACTAGAGCAGAAGGAAATACCAGTTAGACACCATTAACAGGTCTAACGACTCTCTGGAAAAAGCCACACGACTGCTCTAATACAAGTATGCCAACTTGGTAGAGTGTGGTACGGTATGGTGCGGAGTGGAAAAACTGACAAGCAAGATTTCAGGTCTGAAATTTCAGTCATCTGTGTACCCCTATGCAAACAAAAATCTTGGTGGCACAACTCCTTGTAGCCGAAATCATTTGGTTGATTTCAATGAGACCACACAATGGTAGCACACTATATCAAGGTTTTCATTAAGGAAAATAATTCTTGCAGAATAGAGATTGTAACTTAAGCCTCTGGGGTCCAAGAGGATTTTCTAAAATAAATACATAATCTGATAATCTGAAATAGCTTACTATGCATTTAAAGCGAGGCAGTGTGTTTGTCCATTTAAAAAAAAAAAACACACACTTTCGTCTGCTGCCTGCTCTCTGCTCTATGTGGGGAGTGGCTATTCGCCCAGCGGCCGGCTGCTGTCTCTCTCTGCTCAGTGTGGGGGTCTGTCAGCACGCCTCTCACACCAGGCGAGTCAAACCTCCGTCCCCAGCCACACTAACAGTTTCTGAAAGATCCTCTCAGCAAAAAAAATTGATTGATTGACTTCACAAACATGGTAACTTAAATAAAATAATAATAAAAAAAAAGTGACTGTGAGGCTTACATGTTCAAGCTCCAGCTAAAATGCATCTGCTGAATCGCAGAGAAAGGGATTTAACAAAAAAATCATGCAGGGAACAGTCCACCAAAAAAAAGAGAGGTTAAATTGTACAAGTTGGGCAAAACAAAAAACAGCCACATCCCATCGCCATTTCAGCAAAATGTCAAGACTTTGGCTGAGCTCCTGACGCCGGGAAAGATCCAAAACTTGTAAAGATGTGAAAAAAAAAAAAAGATTACCCAGGACAACAGAAAGGGATACACTAAATTTAACAATCTGTGTGATGGCGCAGCGACATTGTGCCATTGCTTAGGAAGAGCCCTGGACGGTTGAACGCAAAAGTACTTCTGATTACTTGATTAATTGACAGAATACTTGATTACTAAAATAATCGATAGCTGCAGCCCTAGTCTGCACCAAATGGTCACATAATGTTGGTTTTTGTAGCTTTGTGAATATTACACATTTGTATTGTAATAGCACTCACGGACTCTGAATGCACTCTATCCTTGATAAAAGCGAAATTTGTGGGGTCTTTTTTCCTTGTAGTTGCTCCGGCTGGAGAGGAGAAAAAGAGGAAGACAAATCCCCGTTCGTGCATGTGCTGCGGGAAACGCGCTCCACACTGCCTTTGGAGGCTTTTTTATGACCAGAATCTCTTCGGCAACCAACCCATGTGGGTTGGTGATTTTGATTAAGTTGTGCATTTTTCTGCCAGTGATAAAGAGGATGTCATGTTTTTTTTTTTTTTGTTTTGTTATTCCCCCTGCTTCTCCTGCAGCTAGATGGATCTGAACAAGAAAATGAGAGCCCCGTTTGCTGCACGTTTCTACAAAAACGTGCACCAAAAAAAGACCATAATATTCAGGAAAAAGCATACCGTAAAAAATGATTAATAATTCACATTATGCTAGGCTTCTCAACAGAATTTAAAAACTGGTATATAGTTTGAAGTCCACACTTTGAACACACATTCAGAGACTCAGACTGTGGCAGATTGGATGTTGTGGCTGCTTAATTCAGTCATGTAACTTTGATGCGTAAGACAACTCAGAGGGTTAATACAGTGCTTCTGCACTGACTGTTAAGATGTGGCAGAAGTTACGGACAAATAAACGCCTATATTTTGAGATCATATTGTGCATAACATTTGATTCATACAGCTTCATAATTCATGGCATATTCACATGTGCTGAGTCACCCGATGGTAGCCACTCCTCTTAGCTGTGTCAGATCCTGTCTGATAGTTTTTTGAGTGAATGCAAAAAATAAAAAATAAACTGCAGATGTTTCATACACTATTCTGGACATTTCTGTATTGTAGTTATTTTTAATAATAATGTAATACTTTTGCTTGCATCATGTGTACTCAAATATATCACTCAAAACATGTCCAGGAGAAATACACTAACAAGACTGCTATAATTGAGTGACTTATGTGTAAATGTAGTTTTCCTGCAGGTATGTCCTGGACTCAAAGATGTCT
Organism: Thalassophryne amazonica; assembly: GCF_902500255.1. NCBI lineage: Eukaryota > Metazoa > Chordata > Actinopteri > Batrachoidiformes > Batrachoididae > Thalassophryne > Thalassophryne amazonica. The sequence continues at coordinate 72,726,734 of NC_047108.1, forward strand.
GAATATTATCTGTGTTGACAATCATCCAACAGTGTGACTTGAACAGGTTCAGTGTATGTTCACATTAAGAAAGGTTTATAGTTGAGCCAAGTCATTATTCAGTGTCATTGTCATTTATTAGTCTGGAAGCAAGCACTGATGCCAATTCATCTAGCACCTCACAGAGCTGTTTTTGGGTCTTGACTGGTCAACTCGCAGTCAGACCTGGAGTCTTTTATTGCTAGAATGTCATCATCTGCCTGCAACACCCAAGTGTTTCCTAAGCTTGCTTTGCCCTGCACCACTTAATGGGCTTTTCAGCAATGAGGTGCCTACATGTTGGACATGCTCAGTAAAGTGCACCACACAGCCATAATATTGCAGAGGAAAATCCATCAAAATGCATATAATGTCCTTATGTGGGGCAAAATGGCAGTCGGAGCAGCAGTACTGCATTTGTAAAGCATAATTGCAGCACCATGAATTTGCTGTAATGAATTGGATTAATGTAATTCATGGTACCAGGAATGCTAATCTTTTCTTAAGCTGTATTATTGCAGCCTACACTTAAACACCACTGATGTGGTTTGTTATGGCATTGTTGGCTGTTATATTTGGACATGATTGGGAGAAAAGTGAACTGTGCAATGCCCTTTAGTTTATCTAAGTTAATTACACTTCTTCGCAATCTGTGTCGCAAATTTCCACCTTGTAGTGGTCAGACCTTCTGTATATTCTCTCATCATTTTTGTTTTTCAGATACCTTGCAAGTTGTCTCCACTTTTAGGCCCCAGTTTGTGCTATGCAAATTTTAGAAACATGGACCCAGAAGTGGCTGAAGTCGAGAGAACCTCGCTGTAGCCCAAAATAGGACATAGCCGCAATGACTCTCCATCAGAATTTATCATAGTGCCCAGCTGACTCCAGAGGACGAAAGATGGAAAAATCACACAGAATTATCACTTCATTCACCTGAGACTTTGCTGAAGTTAAAACAGGCAGAAGTTCAGGCAAACTGGGCTAAGAAAGGGAGAGCAAAACTAGAACACGGGTGTTTCAGCACAGTGGGCAGCTATTATGCAGAAATGTACTTAAGCGGTATGAAACAAATAAGCTGATGCTGTAGTCATGGAACAACATGGAAGCAGCTAATCAGGATTTATAATTAAGCCTTTAGTAAGAGAATTTAAGCGTTTAGTCCTTGCACAAGTAGGATTAGATGAAGTGGCTGATTCTGCTGTACCTTTCTTCCCTACACTTTCTCAGCATCTGATCCTTTTAACTCTGTCTTTTATCCATCTTTCACACTTCTATTCTTACTGTCCTTTATCCGGTTCTTTACTCTCATCCTGTGTTGGTGTGGTGTCACCATCAGGGACCTAATGTTCCATATCCTTAGGGTGGTGCGTTCTTCCTGAAAGCTAAACAGCCACATATGTGCACACCCTGGATGAAGTCAGCATCGTAGTTTCTTTCATTTGTCTACTCTGTTCGTAATGGTAAATCAAATGCTTTTATATAGCTCTTTTCCATCTATATCAGAAGCTCAAAGCGCTTTACAGTGATGCCTCGCATTCACCCATTCACACAGACACACTCGCACACTGTCAGGGTGCTGCCATGCAAGGTGCTCGATACACACTGGGAGCAACTTGGGGATTAGGGAACTTGCTAAAGGGTCCGTACTGATTGTCCTGCCAGACTGGGGTTTGAACCGAGGATCCTCTGGTCTCAAGCCCACTGCTTAAACTAGACAATCGCTTCCCCCCAGTTAAAGGTACAATTACATGAGACATCAAAATGCTGCTACTAAACAGGAAGAAATGATTAACATTCCGATATGGATCAAAGTCCTTTGACAGATTTCCTGATTTCATAAATCCCAAGAGCCAAACAGGAAGTGTGTTTGTGGGTGTGTGTGTGGGTGGGAGGGAAAGACAGGATGTTTCACCTGAGAGCTTGTAGACGTGCATCTGCATGCAGATGTTTCTGCATGACTGGGAAACAGCAAATGCTGATCTGACACTGGATACTGTGAAATGTTGTTTGAATGTAGGGAGAGATTTGATGAAAGCAAAGATACTGGAACTGAAGTACTTCATACTCGAAGCAGGGGACCAGGAATAACGGGAAATTTTCACAGGAAAACTTGAAAAAAAATTTGTCCTTTCCTGAACAGTGACCTTGGGAGCAAATCCAAAGTTTTTTTGTAAGTAAATTACATGCACCATATTATCACAGCAACATTTCATGCAATAAGAAGGCTCATGGCTCAGCAGGTGGCACAGTACTAAGGAGGCATGTACCAATTTTGGTACTGCTATTTTCTATTAAAATTCATCCTTTCCTGAATATGCACATGCAGTGAAAGTAATGACTGACCATGACCCACACCGGCTTTTGATTTGACTTTCACTTGTGATATTCCAGCATCAAATGTGTAAAAATAATTTTTTTTTCTTGAACATTTAACAACACAAATAAGAATATTTTGCAACCACTCCATTGAAAATGCTAAATGATTCATTTGTTAAAAATATTTATATACACACGTGTTAGACCAAAGGATACCTCATATTTACAGAAACACCCTAAAGACGGATCCAGAACTGTCTGAAGATGAGTGACTTTCAGTACTTGGTAATGGTGTGTTTATGTAGCCATAGCTTATAGTACTGTTCTGTCCTGTAATCTAATTTATAAAGCTATAAAATATATAAAGCTTATTGCGTGTGTGCGCTGTGCATAGCCACAGTAATTAAGCAATCGACACCAAACTTGCTATGGTGACTGGGGGCACAAAGGAGGAGGGCACTGGGGCCCCTTAGTTTGAAGGCATACGTGCGCAAATGCACACAGCCACCCACACGGTCAGCCTTATATACGAGGTCTGTTAGAAAAGTATCCGACCTTTTTATTTTTTTCAAAAACTATATGGATTTGAATCATGTGCACTTGCATCAGACAAGCTTGAACCTTCGCGCGCATGCGTGAGTTTTTTCACGCCTGTCGGTTGCGTCATTCGCCTGTGGGCAGGCTTTGAGTGAGCACTGGTCCAACCCCCTCGTCGGATTTTTATTGTTTAGGAATGGCGGAGCGACTGCCGCTTTGTTCCATGAAAATTTTTTCAGGAACTCTGCCAGACAGCCAGATGGAAACCATTTGGAAGATTCAGATGGCTTTCGGTGAAGATTCTATAGGTATCACACAGATTAAGGACCATTAAAACTGGATTAAAAATGGCCCACGGCGGCGGAGAGATTTTGTAATGAAAGATGTGTGGACGGATTCGCAGCCGCTCATGGCACGGGACAAACAACACCTCCATGTTGGAAGTCTCACAGAACAAGTTGGAACATGCCCAGCTGTTAAACAATTTCTCGGATATTCACTCGACTGAAAAGCCACCGAAAGCCGTCTGAATCTTAGGAATGGTTTCCAACACGGAGGTGTTGTTTGTCCCGCGCCATGAGCGGCTGCATCGCGCGAATCCGTCCGCACGTCTTTCATTACAAAATCCCCTTTAACAGTGGAATGTGCCGATAAAGTGCTAATCCCGACCTCTTCTGAAACTTCTCTGCTAGTTACACGACGTCCTGCATCAACAGAGCCTTAAATTTGGAAGTGATCTGCTCGTTCCAGCCTGTCGATGGCCGCTCGGGGCGCGGTGCACCCTCCGCCGCCGTGGGCCATTTTTAATCCAGTTTTAATGGTCCTTAATCTGTGTGATACCTATAGAATCTTCACCGAAAGCCATCTGAATCTTCCAAATGGTTTCCATCTGGCTGTCTTGCAGAGTTTCTGAAAAAAATTTTCATGGAACAAAGCAGCAGTCGCTCCGCCATTCCTAAACAATAAAAATCCGACGAGGGGGGTGGACCAGTGCTCACTCAAAGCCTGCACACAGGCGAATGATGCAACCGACAGGCGTGAAAAAACTCACGCATGCGCACAAAGGTTCAAGCTTGTCTGAGGCAAGCGCACATGATTCAAATCCATATAGTTTTTGAAAAAAATAAAAAGGTCGGATAGTTTTCTCACAGACCTTGTATTAGATAATGACCTGCAAAGCTGTGCATGTCACAGTAATTAATCAATCAATGCCAAACTTGGTATGGTGACTGGGGGCATCAAGGGGGAGGTCACTGGGGCCCTTGTGCTGCGTTCACACCGGGCGCGATGTGAGAGACAGCAGCGACAGGTTGCCATATAATCCCTATGGAATGATGCATTTTGGCGCCAAGTCACGCAGCGCGACGCGATGGACGTGAATGAAGCGACACGAGTGAAGCGATTGGCGCGTTTGTGGCGCGATATTGCGTCGCATCACGTCGCGTTGCCCTCCTCCCCAAGTTGAAAAATCTGAACTTTTTCGTCTCGTCACTCCGTGATGACAATCAGGGACTGAATATGTAGTGACGTGGAGATGTCTGCAGTTTGACTGAAGATGTGAACATGTCCTGTATCTGGTAGCAGCCTGTGAGCAGGACTTATGTCTCTTTTGTCCTTTATTTCACAATTATGACAGAGTTTTTGGAGCGAGCAACGGCCCTGCAGGAGCGGAGTTTATTTTTATTTTTATGTTACGTGCGCGCGCGCGAGCGAATCGTCCATGGAGATTATTTCACTTATTAACTACACAGATGTATAATAAAACAAATGGTGACTGGTTTCTAAACACAATTATGACAGAGTTTTTTGGGAAAGAGCAAGGAGCAGCCCCACAGTAAGCAGCGGAGTTTTCTGTTTTTTTTTTCTTAATTGTTTACATGTGCGCGCGTGAACGGGACAGGAGGTCCTCAAACTGGGTCCCGCAGAGACGGAAGGACCACTGAAAGCGACCGTCATCCAGACGCAGCTCCTGCAATAAATAATGATACTCCCTGAATTGGTAACATCTCGTGACGTTTGTCAGCTTTCCACAACAACTCGCTCCGTGTGATCAAGGTCCGTCATGTTAACTTGACTGACAACCGGAGCCGGCGAGCGGAATGGAAGCTCCTCCTATTTGATGACACACCGGGCGAAGGAGGAGCGTCCGTCGCCATGCGACCCCCGCGAATTTATAGCGTCTGATCGCGCCCGGTGTGAACGCAGCATTAGGTTGAAAACGTATGTGCAGGAACACACACATGCATGGTCAGCCTTATATATTACACCACGACTCGCTTACTGGAGTTTTTATTTTCGCAGTTTACGTGGTACTTGGGTCACGCAGCAAGCGTCACACTACTTACTACATAGTCGCGGCTGGCTAAGTTGCACTTTAACCCTCTGGGGCTGATGCCGTCGTATACGACGGCTAAGACCAAGCTTTACTAAATTATAAATAACTTTTGAATGATATGAGATGGAAACTTACTTTTTTTTGCTGAAAAGTTAACTCCGTGGACTTTCGAGCCAGCCTTGGGCCATCTTTGTACTCCTCATAGAAGCTTTGTGATGACGTGCACAATGTGAGTGTCCAGTCGGAATTGGTTCACCGTCACGTGGTTTTCCAAAATCCAATCATAGGGCAGATTTACCTCATGTGAAAAGCCAAAGATCGTTTTTAGGAGTGATATGTTGCTGGTTGGCCTGTTTGAATAGCCCCCCTGGGTGCTCCCATGAGTACATACTATATATACCAATGCACCCTGCGCCATTACGCATAGTGAATGTGAAAGCAGGAGCAGACGGAAAGCGTCTCATGACAATCTCACCTGCTCAAACAAAGAGTGTGTAACTATCAGGATTGCTCCACTAGTTTGCATGTGAATGTTACTGGATAACTCTGTTGCTTTCTCTGTGTAAAGCACTGTTTACCATATCAAAATAACAACGCATAGACCATTTTGTATATATTCAAAATGTGCATTTGTTTATTGTTTGAACCTTTTTGTTGTACAGACTTTCACACAAGACCTCAAATTACCTTTATAAAGTGTCAAAACAGTTTATTATAGTTTGCTGTCTGTTTTGAATAAATGTGTGTGGAAAATTATTTTTCGTTTTATTTTTTCCTTGCCTATTTTTGGTCAGAAACCTTTATTACACTTATAAAACACAACAAACATATATTCTGATAGCACAGGTTGTCCTGAAAAAAAGAGACATAAAACGTGATTGTGGGATGCAGGGAGAGCTGTTAACAGCAATAATAAAACATTTATGCCAGCCGAGTGAACTGTCCAAAAAATGCCCTCTGACTCCAGAGGGTTAATTATAATCCGAACAGGTCAGCACATGCTGCGTGTGAGTTATGGCTCGTTTTGTTTTTTGTTTTTTTCCCCCAATTACAATACCGGTTGTGTATGGCATGCCAGAGCATTGCAGTGATATGACATTCTATCACATTTTTATCATCATTCACTTGAGTCTCACAAATGTCACAAATTGTTCTGTGAAAATTGATGGTGACAACATACACACAACACAATAGAAGGAATTGCGATGACATCACGCGCCGGGCGGTGCTACACCAGTAGGCAGAAAACTCTTAATACAGCCACTAACTGTGTGCACTTGGTGAGCCATCACATGCTGACAGATCAGTGCCGTGCATAAATAAACACAAATCCATTTGAAAAAAATTTCACTTTGCAGCATTTAGTCTCAAGGATCAGATGTGGTTTGGCTCAGGGTTCAGTTTGGTTCTAGCTGCTCTGGTGGCTTTCAGGTTGTTAAAATGTATAAATGTGTGTGTGTGTATATATATGTGTGTATATATATATATATATATATATATATATATATATATGTGTGTGTATATATATATATATATATATATATATATATATATATATATATATGTGTGTGTATATATATATGTGTGTGTATATATATATATATATATATATATATATATATATATATATATATGTGTGTGTATATATATATGTGTGTGTATATATATATATATATATATATATATATATATATATGTATATGTGTGTGTATATATATATATATATATATATATATATATATATGTGTGTGTATATATATATATATATATATATATATATATATATATATATATATATACACCCACCCACAAGGAGCGTTAATGAGGCAAAACGCCTTCTTGATAGCTTTATCATGAATTGCAGATAGCAGAGATACAGAGGAACATAATAAAACAAGTTTCACTGAAATCCAGAGGGGGCGCACAGAGATATGGCCAAATGAAAATCGGCAAATATCGCATTCTTAACATAAAGAGCACCAGCTATGCAAAAGTGCCCTAACTAAGCCACTGCCATTTATGCAAATTTGGAAAGAACTTGTCCTAGTGTATCCAAATATGCATAAATGAGCAAAGCTTATTCAGGGCGCAGGCCCTTGGAGGGTCCCAAATGTAGCCCAAAATGCCAAAAGTTGTGACTTGAAGCACCACCTATAGGTGGCGCCCTCAGTTAGCCTTGAAAAATATAATGCTAAATGGGAGAACTCCATCCATCATATACCATAAGATCAATGAGGCTTACTGGGGGCGCAGAAAGATATTCAATGGTCAAAATCCACATTTTGACTATGTCACTGTTTTGGCCCCTTTAACCCCTACCCTAAAAAGGGCCGTAATTTTCACCCGAAGGGATCTTTGGATAAAAAAAAAAAAAATTTTGTCGGTTTGAACAATATATCTTCCCCTATTTTAAAAACAAAAAAACTTCAGTGGCCTACTGAAACATGGTATATCACCCCCTTCTATAAACCATTCCACAGTTACAGACTAAGGCTCTTAATAGGTTTGCAAAAAAAAAAAAAGAAAAAACTATTCATGTTGTCATTATGGGGTGTTGAGTAGAATTTTGAGGGGAAAAATTGAATTTGCTCTATTTTGGAATAAGGCTGTAACATAACAAAATGTGTAAAAAAGTGAAGCGCTGTTAATACTTTCCGGATGCACTGTAAATTAGTCTAACATGCGATTCTTTTTCAACTGCTGAGTTTTTGCAAGTCACGTATTTGTTAAAATATGTACACCTGTGTGTGTGTGTGGGGGGGGGGGGGTGCTGAATAATGTCTAAATTTACATTCACTTGCCATCCAGGACCAGGGTGGTTCTGTGGTGTTGTGGATGCCCCAATACACAACACCAGCATATACCTCTGGACTTTTCAAAAGAAAACTGACTATAAAAATGTACAACCCCTGGCAAAAATTATGGAATCACCGGCCTCGGAGGATGTTCATTCAGTTGTTTAATTTTGTAGAAAAAAAACAGATCACAGACATGACACAAAACTAAAGTCATTTCAAATAGCAACTTTCTGGCTTTAAGAAACACTATAAGAAATCAGGGAAAAAAATTGTGGCAGTCAGTAACGGTTACTTTTTTAGACCAAGCAGAGGGGAAAAAAAAATATGGAATCACTCAATTCTGAGGAAAAAATTATGGAATCATGAAAAACAAAAGAACACTCCAACACATCACTAGTATTTTGTTGCACCACCTCTGGCTTTTATAACAGCTTGCAGTCTCTGAGGCATGGACTTAATGAGTGACAAACAGTACTCTTCATCAATCTGGCTCCAACTTTCTCTGATTGCTGTTGCCAAATCAGCTTTGCAGGTTGGAGCCTTGTCATGGACCATTTTCTTCAACTTTCACCAAAGATTTTCAACTGGATTAAGATCCGGGCTATTTGCAGGCCATGACATTGACCCTATGTGTCTTTTTGCAAGAAATGTTTTCACAGTTTTTGCTCTATGGCAAGATGCATTATCATCTTGAAAAATGATTTCATCATCCCCAAACATCCTTTCAATTGATGGGATAAGAAAAGTGTCCAAAATATCAACGTAAACTTGTGCATTTATTGATGATGTAATGACAGCCATCTCTCCAGTGCCTTTACCTGACATGCAGCCCCATATCATCAGTGTGTGTGGAAATGTGGAAGTGTGGAAATTTACATGTTCTCTTCAGGCAGTCATCTTTATAAATCTCATTGGAATGGCACCAAACAAAAGCTCCAGCATCATCACCTTGCCCAATGCAGATTCGAGATTCATCACTGAATATGACTTTCTTCCAGTCATCCACAGTCCACGATGGCTTTTCCTTAGCCCATTGTAACCTTGTTTTTTTCTGTTTAGGTGTTAATGATGGCTTTCATTTAGCTTTTCTGTATGTAAATCCCATTTTCTTAGGTGGTTTCTTATAGTTCGGTCACAGACGTTGACTCCAGCTTCCTCCCATTCGTTCCTCATTTGTTTTGTTGTGCATTTTCGATTTTTGAGACATATTGCTTTAAGTTTTCTGTCTTGACGCTTTGATGTCTTCCTTGGTCTACCAGTATGTTTGCCTTTAACAACCTTCCCATGTTGTTTGTATTTGGCCCAGAGTTTAGACTTAGCTGACTGTGAACAACCAACATCTTTTGCAACATTGCGTGATGATTTACCCTCTTTTAAGAGTTTGATAATCCTCTCCTTTGTTTCAATTGACATCTCTCGTGTTGGAGCCATGATTCATGTCAGTCCACTTGGTGCAACAGCTCTCCAAGGTGTGATCACTCCTTTTTAGATGCACACTAACAAGCAGATCTGATTTGATGCAGGTGTTAGTTTTGGGGATGAAAATTTACAGGGTGATTCCATAATTTATTCCTCAGAATTGAGTGAGTCCATATTGTTTTCCCTCTGCATGGTCTAAAAAAGTAACCGTTACTGACTGCCACAATTTTTTTTCCTGATTTCTTAGTGTTTCTTAAAGCCAGAAAGTTGCGATTTGAAATGACTTTAGTTTTGTGTCATGTCTGTGATCTGCTTTTTTTTCTACAAAATTAAACTGAATGAACATCCTCTGAGGCCAGTGATTCCATAATTTTTGCCAAGGGTTGTATATTAAGAATCACTTTGTCCAATCAGTCATTTCTCTGAAAAAGGTTGGACTGTAAAAGTGACTAATTTTGACATGGATGTTGTTAGATTTTTGTTAATTTCCTTGAATTAAAGCTAAAAGTTAAGAACTTCTTGATCGTATCATTTCGGCTCTATGGTGGTGGAGTGCAGAAACAAAATTAGAAACATAATCATTACCCAAATACTTGGGACCTGACAGCACAAACCATACATTATCACATCAGGGCTCGACAGTAATGATTACCAGCTTCACAGTGGTGAGTGGATGGTGCTGTTGGACTACAGTGCACAATTTCACTGACTTGCCTGATGTGGCAAGTAAGTTTTCAGGCCCATTTAGAACTAATTCTGGTCAGGTATCAACATTTTAGTGATGATCCTGGGGCATGGTTTGATTGATGGATTTTTATGATAAATGAAACCAGATTCACTAAATCAGTCTTTGTTTCCTCTCGCTTGGAAGTGTCATTGGAGTGAGTAGTGTCAGAGAGCTTCTGCAAGATTTAAAGTACAATAAATGTACCACAAGTCTGTTTTACTCTCAGAAAATCATGGGTGCAAGCCACCCCATGTTCACATGAGCTACAAATGACTGCAACAAGCAGTTGACTTTGTCATTTGATGGGTGCTTCCGGGCGCGCACGCTACATCTTCATAAGATGTCTTGTAAGTCACTTCAAAGGTGTTATTTGGTTGCAGAAAATATTGGATTGGTGTTTTCTTCTCACCAACTATTAAAAAAATATCTGAGAAGCATATTACATTTATACAGATTATGATAGATTTTATACTGTTTCGATGCGTATTCCGCCATTTTGGATTATTTTGTTTGTTCAAACAACCGACTGACATTACACTGCCTATTTACTCAGATTGGCAGTCGCAGTGTTGTTGCTCAGCATTTGTGTAAAATTGACTTCTGGCCTATTTTGATCCCACCTAACTTTGAACAGATTTTTTGTTGTGACACCCCCCCCAAAACCCTTTTAAAGTAAAGATCCATTTTTAAGACATTTATTTTTTTTCTTTCACAAAAAAATTATAGTGCAAGTAATTAACAACTAAAATGTTCACTCAGCGTTACTCTTTAGTGTCCTAGTTTTACATGTCTATCTGACTGATTTTTATTTTAAGTTGTAGTAGAGGACAAACCATCGAGGTACACTTGGTACACAAGTCGTGCCCTGGAACTCTGGCCCCAAACTGTACATAATAGTGACTTTGGGTGATTTCAGTTGACTGTTACCTGAAAACTGTACAAAACTTTAAGGTCTACTGTAACAGGCAGTCATCTCTCCACAATACAAAATGTTAGATTTAATCTTTACTGTGAACATTAGTCACCATGATCACTTTTTGGCTAAATGAGGCTGACGAACAACTTAAGCTGTTTTTGTTTGTTTGTTTTGTTTTTTTACCTGCACACACGGGCTTTTCTCCTACACAAATTAAGTTTTCTCATATCACTCATCACTTTCTTCCCTTTTTGTTGAACCATCTGCAGAAGTTTTATAATGGCAAAAATGATTGCTTTGGCACATTGTCATTTTCTTGTATATTGCATTAAAATATAACTTGTGATGCTGGAATCAATGTAAATATCACAGTAGAAAAAAGAAATTGATTGCATTCTTTCATTCGTTTTCTGTACCCATCTAATCCAATTCAGCATCATGGGGGACTGGAGCCTATCCCACCAGTCACAGGGCGAGAGGAGTTGTACACCCTGGACAGGATGGTAGTCCATCACAGGGTCACATATAGGCAAACACAGCTACGGTGCATCTGGAAAGTTTTCACAGCGCTTCACTCTTTCCACATTTTATGTTGCAGCCTTATTCCAAAATGGATGAAATTCATTGTTTTCATCTAAGTTCTATACGCAATACCCTATAATGACGAAATGTAGAAAAACAATTTGTGGGGGGGTGCTAATTAATTTTTAAAGAAATCACACGTACGTAAATACTCATAGGCTTTACCATTAAGCTCAAAATTGAGCTCTGGTGCATCCTGTTTGCACTGATCATCCAATCAGAAAGGAATTGTCTGTGGACGTCTGAAACAGGATTGTCTCGAGGTGCAAATCTGGGGAAGCGTATAGAAACATTTCTGCTGCTTTGAAGGTTCCAGTGAGCACAGTGGCCTTCATCATCCATAAATGGAAGAACTTCAGATCCACCAGGACTCTATCTAGAGCTAGCCACACTGCTAAACTGAGTGATCGGGGGAGAAGGGCTTTAGTCAGGGAAGTGACCAGCAACCTGATGGCCACTTTCAGAGCTCCAGCATTCCTCTGTGGAGTGAAGAGCGCCTTCCAGAAGGACAACCATCTCTCCAGCAATACACCAATCACGCCTGTATTATAGAGTGGCCAGACAGAAGCCAATCCTTCATCAAAGGCACATGGCAGTCAACTTGGAGTTTGCCAAAAGGCACCTGAAGGACTCTAACTATGAGAAGTGAATGGTAAATAAATGGACTGCATTTATATAGCGCTTTTCTATCTGCATCAGACGCTCAAAGCGGTTTCACAAATAATGCCTCACATTCACCCCAATGTCAGGGTGCTGCAATACAAGGTGCTCACTATACACCGGGAGTAACTATGGGATTAAGGACCTTGCCCAAGGGCTCTTAGTGATTTTCCGGTCAGGTTAGGATTTGAACCGAGGATCCTCTGTTCTCAAGCCCAGCGCTTAACCACTAGACCATCCACCTCCCCTAAGCAAGGTGGTGGCCACATCATGCTGTGGGGGACACTAAGCACACAGCCAAGATATCAAAGGAGTGGCTTGAATGGCCCAGCCAGAGCCCAGGCCCAATTCCGTTTGACAATCTGTGGAGAGATCTGAAAATGGCTGAGTGACAGTGATTGAACTCCTTGGTGTGAATGGCAGTCATCATATTGGGAGGAAACCATTCACCTTCCCTACAGTGAAGCATGGTGGTGGCAGCATCATGCTGTGGGAATGTTTTTCAGTGACAAGAACGGGAAGACTAGTATGGATTGAGGGAAGGATGAATGCAGCAATGTTCAGAGACTTCCTGGATGAAAACCTGCTCCAGAGCACTTTTGATCTCAGACTGGGGCGACAGTTCATCTTTCAGCAGGACAATGAGCCTAAGCACACAGCCAAGATATCAAAGGAATGGCTTCAGGACAACTCTGTGAATGTCCTTGAGTGGCACAGCCAGAGCCCAGATCTGAATCCAATTAACATCTCTGGAGAGATCTAGAAATGCACCGATCCACAATTTCTCACTTCCGATTCCGATGCCTGAATTTGGATATCTGCCAATACAGATACTTTTCCGATCTGATACCAGAGCTCTGCTTGCTTTAATATTGTTACTACTGTTGTTGTTTTTATATGAGGATTTTCTTAAAAAGGAGACCTGAAAGTTGAGCTACAATTTGCCAGAAGGTGTATCTAAGATGAAAGCCTAGATTTAATGTTTTGGTGGAAGAATAGATAGAATAGAAAAGACAGCTCTCTCTCCCCTTCTGTCTGTTTCTCTGTCCCTCCATCTCTCTTTTTCTCTATCACTGTTTTCGTGCTGGGCAAATGTCAAACTTTTGGGAAACACAAAGCCTGTCAACTATAAAATAAATATCAGCGACGCTCGCGCAGGATTTTAATGGAGACTTTTTCCCTTTCAGCGGCCAGAATATCTGTTTGGCTTCTCCTCATCGGCTGCACGCTGAGCTGGCTTTTCATAGCGTTTTACAGCCTTGGGACAGTGAAGTGGCTAACTTTTTAGCACACATTGTCAGCAACATTTCATTCAGTTAATTTTTTTGGAAAGTCCATGCTCAATGAACAGACAATTTGAAGTCGAGAGCCGGGCAGAGATTTTGCCGCTTCCCGTAGCTAGAACGCTGTGGAAGAGATCTCTCTCAAACAGCTTAGCTTCAGAAAACCTCCCCCCTCCTCCTCCTGGTCGGCAGTAAACAAGCAGAGAGCAAACAGCAGTTGAGAGGATTCACAGTGGCTCTTCTCCGGTATTGGAAAATGTCACGGGTTGGATCAGTATTTTCTGATACATGATTTACGTTTGTATCGGATCGGTCCCATCCCTAGCACTGACACTTCCCATCCAGTCTGATGGACCTTGAGAGGTGATGCAAAAAGGAATCGACAAACTGCCCAAAGTTGGGGACACTAAGTTTGTGACATCATATTTAAGAAGACTTGAGGCTGTAATTCTTGCCAGAGGTGCCTCAACAAAGTATTGAGCAAAGGGTGTGAATACTGCCAATTTGATTTTGTACATTTGAATTCTTAGTTTCTATTTTTAATAAATTTCTAAAAATTAAAAAAAAAACTTTACATGGTGTCATTTGGGGTGTTATGAGTACAAATTTCAGGGGAAAATATGAATTTACTCCATTTTTGAATAATGCTGTAACATCAAATGTAGAAAAGATGAAGTGCTGTGAATACTTTCCGGATGCATTGTATGTGCTCTCACACACCTACAGTTTCCAGATCACTTAACATGCAGGACTTTGAAAGTAGGAGGAAGCCGAAGCACCCAGATGGAAACCACACGAACACTGGGAGAAAGTGCAAACTGTACACAAGTCCGGGGGGTGGGGGAAGCAATCCCAGGACCTTCTTGCAGTGAGGGAACAGTGCTAACCACTACACCACCGCGCTGCCCCTTGATTGCGTTGATGAATGCATTTGTAATGACAAAAATGGTCAGCAATTTTTCATTCATCTTGTTTAGTCATTCCTAGTCTGTGTTCTAGTTTTACTTCTACAGTGGTGCACCAAGTCAAATAGATGTGTGATATTTAAAAATAATAATCAGTTTACTTTGCAGTGTGCCCTGTGCAAGCTTAGACAAATATGCGCTTAAGATCCTGTACTGACAGATACCCTGCTCTGGATTTGAGACAAAAAAAGAGCTGAGAAGAGACAGGCATCGGTGGGTACATATGTCCAGTGTTTAGCAAGTGGCAGACAAAGTACATGTAAGATCAATTGGAGATGTTTGTAATTATGAACTAAATTTGAATTAAGTAAAGTTTAGTGAAATAAAGTTGCCTGCAGGGGTGGTAGCCAAGTGGTTAATGTGCTTGGTTTCAATGCAGAAGGTTCTAGGTTCAAATCCCACCCCTGCCACATTTCTCCATGTAATGTGGAGTTGCGTCAGGAAGGGCATCCGGCGTAAAACCTGTGCCAGTTGAACATGCAGATCCACCTTGGATTTGTTTGTGTGTTTGTTTGTTTGTTTTTTGTTGTTGTTGTTGTTGTTTGTTTTTTGCTGTGGCACATAAAGTTTAACTTATCATGTTGTCCTCATTATTTACCGTTTTAACTTGAGTTATAGGATAACGGCATTTACTGTTTGACTTGTACACAACCTGGCCAGGTGGACAAACCCAGCACAGAAAACAATGAAATCACCAGAAGGATGCTTACACATATGAGAACCTTCTTAAAAGATGATTTTAAAAATGCACATTGAAAG
The DNA here is from genome assembly GCF_902500255.1 of Thalassophryne amazonica. NCBI lineage: Eukaryota > Metazoa > Chordata > Actinopteri > Batrachoidiformes > Batrachoididae > Thalassophryne > Thalassophryne amazonica. The sequence goes on from NC_047108.1 coordinate 72,742,049, forward strand.
CTTCTTTGGAATGTTTATTTGATTAACGGTATACTGTGTTATCAGTAAATCTTCATGTTAAATTTTAAGTGCTGCAAAACGTGCACAAGGATTGGCTCACTAGTTAAAGGGAGAAGTCCTTGTATTGCCGTGTCCTGTCCTTGTATTGTCACAGCGGGTATGCGTGCATTCTGTCTATGTGCCACCACTGTCACATTAGCTAAACCACATGCTGAGAGAGCTATAATCTTCTCATAGCTGCATTATTTTATCATGAAACAAAATATGCAACACTAGCCTAATTTTCTGGAGCTGCACAGTAACTACCAGTCACGTGTGTGTGTCTTCCTCTGGCAGTGACAGGATGATGTATGGAGGTGCAGCAGCCTTCACACAGAACAGGTGGCTTTCTCTGGAGACAAAATGGCAACATGCTGGCCTTGTTTAATGTGTGGGAGGGAAAAGCAAACAGAACAATTTCTTTTTGTTCTCATGGTTACAGTTGTGAAAAATGTAGGGGTGCACGTTAGTTCTCAATCAAAAGTGTGTGTACGTGCAGCTGGACTTTGCTCCGAGTTCTCATAGGGGGAAAGTTTCACTTCTGAAAGGATCAGTAATTTTGGGTCAATTGCTTAGAAATCACGTTTCAAAGAATTTTTTTTTTTTTTTTTTTTTTTTTTTTTATTGGCAAGAACTGTCATCTGGGCTTTTGTAACTCATCCAAAACAGGAAACCAAAATGTCTATCCAACAAGTAGTGGTGTAATTGATTATAGCTCATCCATACGCATTCTCCTCCCCCCCTGTTCAACACGCATATGAACTGCAGATTAATTTCCTAATTTACATATAGTGTGAGATACACTTTTATTTTTAAGGTGACTTTATTTTTAAGCAATAACTGCAAAAATCCCTTGAGACATTGCATCTAAGACACCTGGTTCCAGTGCAGGAACCTGCATGCCATTTTAGGGTTCGTGTCTCACACACACACAGCCTCTTGAGACCCAGCAATGCATTTTTGTCCTTTGTAGGGGACAAAGGTTCCACGGCTTTATTTCAAAATAATTATTCAGTTATCACAAGATTCTGTTGTACACTGCAAAGGACATTCTGTTTATTTAAATAACAAAGCACATTCTGTTTATTAAAAAAACAAAACAAAACAAAAAAAGTTTGACAGTTTTTCACCCAAGACATTCTTTTAGGGCTGGGGCAACATGTCAGTGTTATTGATTACATAAATGTGACAATTTCCATAGTGTGTTTCAAGGCTTTGTAAGGAGCGTGTAATGTATTAAGGCTAAATTATTAAAGTCCAGATTAATAAGCAGTTTTATGTACTACATTCCTTTTTATTTGAATGAAAAAAGCTGTTGCATTAATTTTATTTTGGTAAGACTTTATATCTGACTGTAAATTTCCCAAAGGGGATAAAGTAGTAAAGTAAATCCCTTTCGCTTGTCCCTCATTTTGCTTGAGGTCACCACAGCAGATCCAAGGTCGATCTAACACAAGTTTTACCCCAAATGCCATTCTTGACGCAGCTATACATTACATGGAGAATGGGAAGGAATTGTCTTGAACTGGGAACCTTCTGCACGGGAATCAAGCACACTGAACTGCTTGGCCACCACCCTATTCCCTAAAAGGATGAATGCAGTGTAAATTATGAATTTTGTAAAGACAGGTGACCACTTAAGAATGGGCTGTTTGTTGTTTTGGAATATTGTCCAGCAGTGTGTACTATGTCATGTCGGGCAGTGAAGGGAATCTGTTGTAAATATTGTGCCAAATAAACATGCAGGTTACCTGTGGCAACCCCAAGTCAACCCCAAGCTAGCTGCATTACTTTTATCTAGCAGTAAACGGAATATCTTTGGGTTGTGGACAGAACAAGACATTTGAAGGGGTCATCTTGGGCTCTGGAAAGCACGCATTGAAATACTTCACTTTTTTTTTTCTTTCCTTATTTATGATCCTAGCACCTAATCAAGAAATTAATTTGATTAATCAGTTATCACAGTGTTACTTGCGATCTTTATTATCATTAGTAAATACAAGCTATCAAATTGTCCAAGTACCCAGTGTGCCACTCAGAACTTTTTTTTTATTCTAAAACAGGAAAAAAATGCTTTTTTATTTATACAAGATATGTTTTGTGTACTGTCATTGCACATTACCCAGTCATACTTACAAATTTCTTGCTTAACCATCTGGGATAGATTACTGTAATTTAATTTAGAATTGTTGATAAATGTGTGTGGAAAAATAATTGCTTAATGCACTTCACTGCATTTTATTGAACGTGTTCTAAGGGGGACACCATGCAGAGGTTTATGTTGGTAGTTTGAGATCTGGTCATTGTTGGCAGGCAGCCAGTACGTTTCTTCACCTACCTCCTCCATTTTTGTCAGATTGTGAGAGACTATCGATCTGTGTGCACACTTGTGATGTGTTTGTGAGGTCATATCTCTCTCAAACAAGCTGTGATTCACACACTGACATGCACCTTTCAGGGATGTAAGGAACGAAAATGGAAAAATATTGCGCAGTGCAGAGGTGTTAACCAGAACCAGTGAGAGCTGTAAATCACTTGACTGTCTCATGTAAAGTCGTGTGTGCAGCAGTATGTGGAGCACTACCTCCAAAGCAGGTGCTGCTCCTTTGGTGTGCTTCACTCCCACTGCCTCTTTAGGCCAGCACCAAACCCTCTGTCTGACCTTGTTTTTTACCTCTCACACAGGACATGGCACACGAAAAGGAAAAGGGTGCGGCTCCACAGCAGGCTCAGATTGCCTCTTTTTTGCTCTTAGTCTTCTGCTTTAAATTGTTTCCCAGGAATGCAGTAAGCCTCCTCTGTGTTATTTTTTTTTAAGCCTAAGATTAAAGCCCTGATCGAACTGTTTTGTGTGTAGATGGCAGCCATCAGGAAGAAGTTGGTGATCGTGGGAGATGGGGCGTGTGGGAAGACATGTCTACTCATCGTCTTCAGTAAGGATCAGTTCCCAGAAGTCTACGTGCCAACTGTGTTTGAGAACTACATTGCGGACATTGAAGTTGATGGCAAACAGGTACTTTGTATTTTCAGTTTCTGCTTACATGATAATGACATTCTTTACAACTGCCAGATTAACTCAGAAAACTTGAAGAGTTACTACAGTATTGAAAACCTATCAGTGATGGCTTACAGACACGTGATCTGTGGGTATTATAAGAAAACCTCTTTTTTTGTATAGCACCATGTTTGCAACTCAACAACAGGAAATGGGTCAGCAGTAACTCTGTTCAGCACTACGACCCCTCTCTCCTTAAATGACTCATGTCCTGCTTCCTATTCCTGTTTCCTGAAGTGTAGAAATTCAGAATCACCCAGCATATGTTTTGACTCTGTAAGATAGAGCTGACTGTAACAAAGAGACTCGACTATGAAATAAGAATAGTCTGGTCAGGAAATTATTTTTAATCATACACTCTGTATATCCTGGACAGATGCTGTGTGACGTCACCTGAAGGTTTTTTTTTATTTTTTAGACGAAGAAGAATAGATATGAAGCTCGTATTTGGGTGTCGCCATGTTGGCAGTGCTGACTGGCTGTGTCACGACGAACCCATAAATGGATAAAAAGCAGGGGTAGACTGAAGGCTGTTTAAGAGCCTGATACTGATTATTGATAAGGTTTGGAGGCAGATACCAGTACTTGAAACAATATTTCCTTGCAGTTAAAAAAAAAAATTAGAATGGCAAACTCTGAATACAAAACTTTCTTTAAATGTTTATCAGGATGTATTTCATTTTTTGGGGGGGGGGCGGGGGGGCAGGTCAGTGCACACGGTCTGAGTCATAACTACAAAAGTAGGAGCAAATAAAAGAAACGAGTGACAAACACCACCCTACCCTTCTGGGAAGAGCTTTTTTTCAGTTGGTGTGATCCGAGCAGACACACTCAGTCCAAAATTGCTCGTTAAGATATATTTAAACACACCCTCTGTAATATTTATTACAATACATGAGGACATGCTGCATGGTCTCCGGATGTCGACATTCCAAACACAGTCCGTCCTGATGCTTTCTGAGGAAGAGAGTACTTCATCCTTTTTTTTCCACCGGGTTCTTCTACAACTATTTACTGAATCTGTCACTCTCGTAGCTCTTGAAAATAAATGCCTACCCTTAGTCTCCTGCTCCCAGCATTTTTGCCATTGTAAGTTAATTTCCCTCCAGATAATACACTTGCCCTCTGCTTAGGAAAGATTGATATTGATTTTTTTTTTTTGTTGTTGTTGTTGTTGTCACAGCTTTTTTTGACCAACCAATCCACCTTCTCATTTGTTGGGATACTTATGTGCTGGAACCCACATCAACCCCTTTCCTTGCCATATCCGTAATTTCCAAAAGAATGTCATCAATGAGGTCTTGCTAACTCCTGGATAAACTTGTGCCAATACCACTGATAGCTGACAGTCAATTCAATGTGCACTGCTTGCACTGTATTTTATTAAATGTCTTTAAATAATATCAGTGTGTCCCCAGCATCATGGTAGGTGTGCTGTATATTTTCTTGATGATTTTTTTGTGTGTGTGTGTGTGTGTGTGTCCTTTACCAATCACACCTATGAGAGCTGAACCTGGATTGATTTCAATGTCAAACCTTTAAAAGAAGGATAAAACCTAAGTGAAAAACTGACCGAATCATAATTTTTCATGCACTTTTTGTTTTCCAAAGTGAGACTGTCAGATGAGATGGATCGTCAAGTTAATCCACTGCTTTATGAAGCGTTAAGAGCTAAAGTTTGCTGTTCACACAAGGATCACATGCTAATAACAGTTCTGTGAAAACTAACTTGTTTTAATGTGGAAAATGAGTGAACCCCCTCTTCTCCTCTCCCTCCTTTCCCCTCTCGTTCCTTGGCTTCAGAGATATTAGGGGTGGGAGAAAAAAATCGATTCACATAAGTATCGCAATTTTTTTGTTTTACAGTGACCGATTTTTCAAAATTTGAATGCTTCATTTTAGACTACGTTTATCAGCCGGGTTTGTGAAAGTTACCGCTTTTCTCCAGCAGAGGGTGAAATGCTTTTCTTCAACTCTGGCAATGTGACGTCACATCCGTCCGCGGTGGGGAAAAAAAACTTAAATTGAAAGCGGAGAATGGCGGACAACTCACTACATGGCACGAGGATAAAATCCCCACCATCACATTTTAAATCTAAAGTGTGGGCACATTTTGGATTTTTTTTGCTTTGAAGGGAAAAGCAGAACTGGACATGTTGAAAGTTATTTGTAAAATCTGTAATGCATACGTTGTGTACTGCAGAAATACAACAAACCTAGCAAGGCAAAATCCTGAAGTAAATGCAGAGCTTCCAGCCAAACGTCCTGCAGCATCAAGCCCGCAAACACTGAAAGCAGCATTTTCCAATCTACCCAGCAGTTCTGAAAAAGCAAAATGCGGACTTTATTTTCAAAGACCTGTGACCTTATAGTGTTGTGGAAAATAAGGGTTTTAGGAACATGCTACACACGCTGGAGCCGAGGTACGTGATACCTTCCAGAAAGTATTTCTCTGAAACAGCAGTGCCTCAAATTTGCATTTCAAGTTTAGTAAAGTTAAAGGCTCACATTTGAATTTTCAGGTGCTCAGGTTCAGGTGCTCTCTTTGTGAATTTTTATTTTATTTTATTTTTTACAGCACTGGCTGAGCAGTTAAATAAGCTGCTAAAGTAACTATTTTTGTTTGTGTATTACACATTTTATTTACTACTTTTGACGTCTAGAGTTTTAAAAGAGCACTTTTCAAATTCAAGTTAAGTTGGACTCACGTTTGAGTTTTCAGGTGCTCTGTCTGACGTGAAATTTGTTTTATTGCAGCACTGACTGAGCAGAACAGTTAAATAAGCTGCTAAATAAATGTTAACAGATTCACATGTGATGTGTATTTTTTGGGGAAATATGCCTCCTGATATAATTTGTAGACATCATTATACAACTTTTTCGCTAGTATTAAGAAAGCTAAACTAAGAATCGCAAAAATCGGCAATCGTAAAAATCGCAATTTAAATAGACTCGGCACCCGAAGTATCGTGAGAGTCGAATCGGGGGGGAAAGCATATCGTCCCATCCCTAAAAGATATGCCATGTTTTCTTCTCCTCCTCTGAGGAAACACAAACCCTTTTCTAAAGGTAACACCCGTTATGAACACTGTCACTTCTGGATTATTTAATGAAGGATTTTTTTTTTTTTTCCTTTTTACAAGTTTGAACTGAAACTCAGCACAGAGTCCTGCAGTGGCACTGGTTTGTCATATTGGCAGATCGGCGTTTAAAAATGGCTGATACTGATAACTGCAAAAATACTGAATATCTGTGGCGATAATCGGTCAACCCCTCATAAAGAAGTGGAGTGAGTTTCTCAGTGTGTGTGAGACAAAAAAAGCCTGAACATACCCCTATCTTGAGTCTGAACCAGCAAGGTTGACATGCTAACCTCATTTCGGGTGTTTATTAAATCATATTTTTGGGGACTGCGATGATTCTCACAACTACTTGCCTTGGTGTGGACATTAAAATTGAGGAGTCGCTTACTTTATTAATGGTGCATTAGCGGGACCTAAGAGGGTACTGAATGCTGCTAAAAGTGCCAGCACAGTGAGCATAAAACATTAAATAAGAATATTACGGCACAAACGTTTTAGATGATCCATTAGGACATTTCATCACACAACAAGCCATATTGTGGCAGGTATTTGTAATAAAAAGATCAAACGTTCATACATGGCCTTTACAACAGCTTGCGGCCACATCGAGCAGCCTCTGAGCTATCAACATTGAAGAGTCACAGGTGATCAGCTCAGCAACTGAAAAAAAAATTAAGTGGGGGTACTATCTCTAGAGACCTTTTTCTTTTGTACTATGCTGTGAACATGTTTATTTCTGCTCTAAAGTTGTGCATTTTAACATGGATTTGAATGGGAACCTGCTCTATTTTGGAGCAAACTTCAAGCAGCCAGTTCAGGATCTACAACTTTTTCTTCTTCCAGGTGGTCTTCATCAGAGCCTGTCAGAGCGTGTTGCTTGTTTTTAATAAATGAATTTTCACTGTTAAGCTTAAGCCGGCTCCCACTTTATTACTGTAAAGTAACTGTGTCAACCAGGGTGTTTTCTTTACTGCTTCAGGCTACAACACAACAAACGTGCACAACTAAGATGTGAGTGACATTAATCAGTCTTGTATCGACAAAGCCTAAAAGGAGACTGTGGGCTTGGACGAAAGGCACTACATGTTATTGTGAGGTTTCCAAAGCAGCAGGTAGTATGTGGACAACAGTTGAGTTTGATCACTCTGTCAGAAGATGTAGTAATTCTACATAAATCACACAAAATGACATGCTCATACTAAACCTCTCAACAGGCAGTGTTGCCACCCTGTCTTGTCAGTGTAGTATTTTGTCTGCCAACAAGAAAAACCTGGCAAGACTTAAGTAGTGTGACATGTTTAAGAAAGTCCAGATGGGCTGCTAACATACTGTAACCACCCTTAGGCAGGATGAGGCTGCACCAAAAACAGGGGTATTTTTATCCAGTTATCAGCATTTGTAGGAAAAGTCAGGAATTTGTTCTGATTCCACGGCCATTTAGCTGAGACTTTGCAACAGCTTGAAGATTTATCTACAAAATGGCACTTTGGGCTGCTGTGTATAATCTGACACGATGCTATGATTGTACATTGTAGCATGTGCCACAGCTCCTGCTGAGATCGGATGTTTACTAAGCCTTATTTGGAGTAGGTCAGCTACGCAGTAGGTATATGAATCTCATCACTGACAACGATTCAATGCGCCCCTCAATACAGCGCCAGCGATACAATACATGACGATATGATTCACTCCTGCTCCCAATTTGATGCAATTTGATATGTATTTGATTGCGATTCAGTTCCTCACGATGCAATATGATTAGGGATGGGCATTGATAAGATTGTAAATATTGATTCTGCTTATTGATCCATTTCTTTGTCGATTCCCAAAACAGTATCTCTTGTGAATTTTCTGTGTACTAAAAGTAGGCATTACAGGTTTTTTTTTTTTATGTCAACATGTCAACAATAACATTGAGTCCGAACGTAAATAAATATGAAATTGGTCACTGGATCCTTGATCTCTGAACATAAATAAAAATCAATACAATCTGTACATGATCACTGGATCCTTGATGTGCATGGTGCATCTTAGATCTCTGGACATAAATAGAAATAAACAAAAACTGCAGTTTTTTCCAAAGTATTTCCTGTCAGATATTGACACAAATGTAACCCCATAGACCCTGAACTGAGCTCAGCTGGCTGTGCTGCACGTCAGGATGTAATAAATAAAAAATGCAGGATGTCTCATTTTGGGGGGGAAAAAAACCCGGGTTTGGTCAGTTGTGGTTTATTGTTTGTATTATAACGTTTGGAAAGAGGTGTCATTTGATTTAAAATGGCAATTTGCTCTGAAGGTATTAATTCCGACCAAAATCTGTGCAGCTCTTTGGAGCCGTGCACTTAATCCCACAAAACAGAGGATATTATTCTTGTTATTATTACTCTTATTTCCTTTACCTGATGGACATCTTTAGTTTACGCATTGGCTGGTGCTCACGCCAGTGGACTTCCCACTTCTGAATACCAGCGAAACAGAAAACCAGCAACAGCAGGTCGAAGCGCTGCTTTGTTGCTTCAAGCAGATGGCAGACCTGCTGCAATCTGCAATCAACGTAGAGAAATAATAGAGAAGCTTGAATCTTCCACTGAACTGGGTTGCTTGACGTGAGGACATTTTGCTTCAAATCACAGAAGCTTCCTCAGCTAAAATTCTTGCTCTGGTAGTCTGACTTCTGTCTTGGCTCTTGTAGAGAAGAATAAACCAGAAGCCAACAAAAGCTGGAGTTTTTAACCTAACCAGACCCCTCCTACCGAGAGGCCGACTGCTAGTGACTAAACAATAGCTCTAATTAGCACCTATTGTGCTCTAGTTAGCACTCTCCTAATGATGGGATGGAAGCCTCCCCTGATGGCTCCCTTGACGACTCTCCTGATGACGTGAATGACTCATTACCATGAACAAAAGACTGAAACTGCTTTGACCCGAGTACCCCATTGTAAACAGGGGACAAAGCGTGTCTGAGACCCGCTCCCCGATTAAGGCTGGGTTTCAACTGTTTTACAAAGAATGTTTCCTTGACACCTCTCTCAAACCATTTCTTCTCTCTGGCTAAGATTTTAACTTCCTTGTCCTCAAACGTGTGGTTAGTGTCTTTCAGGTGGAGATGAACTGCAGACTGAGGTCCACTGGCGACCTTACCAGCACCGCAGAGAGGTCGCCAGTGGACCGCAGTCTGCAGTCAGTCTCCATGTCCTTATGAGTTGACTCATGAATTTAAGTTGTTATAAATCCAGTATTCATGAATTGTGTAACACCTCTGAAGCATATGGTGGATTTCAATGAAACTTCACACAATACCTTATGAAAATGTTCATGAAGGAAAATAATTATGGTGTGGCATCTTCCATAATTGATCATTCTGTTTAAATGATGCATCTTACTGTGTGATACAGATGTACCACTATCAGAACTCCCCAGAAATTTAGAACATGGTGGTGCTAAGGTGCGGGTGGAGGTGGGAGGAGAGAGGGCCTCACCTCGCCCCCAGGAGAAGCTCCTCACTTTACCTTTTTTCAAATACCAGTGGAAGCCATTTCCTACATCTTCATAAGCTGAAGAGATTTGGAAAAACATTGTCTGAAAAAGGAGATTCTGCTTGATTTCCCACAAATTGAAAAAAACAAGAAAAATGATAAACGTACATGCATGTTGCTTGTTTATTGTATTTGTGTAATCAGGGGTGCACGTAACTGGTATTGATGCTCCTGTGTGCTAAAAAATCATTGATGCACAGCATATATATATATATATATATATATATATATATATATATATATATATATATATATATATATATATATATATATATATATATATTAGTTTTATAGACATAAAGACATGGATGACCTCTAATTTCCTGCTTTTAAACTCAGATAAAACTGAAGTTATTGTACTTGGCCCCACAAATCTTAGAAACATGGTGTCTAACCAGATCCCTACTCTGGATGGCATTACCCTGACCTCTAGTAATACTGTGAGAAATCTTGGAGTCATTTTTGATCAGGATATGTCATTCAATGCGCATATTAAACAAAAATGTAGGACTGCTTTTTTGCATTTGCACAATATCTCTAAAATTAGGTCTTGTCTCAGAGTGATGCTGAAAAACTAATTCATGCATTTATTTCCTCTAGGCTGAACTACTGTAATTCATTATTATCAGGTTGTCCTAAAAGTTCCCTGAAAAGCCTTCAGTTAATTCAAAATGCTGCAGCTAGAGTACTGACAGGGACTAGAAGGAGAGAGCATATTTCACCCATATTGGCTTCTCTTCATTGGCTTCCTGTTAATTCTAGAATAGAATTTAAAATTCTTCTTATAAGGTTTTGAATAATCAGGCCCCATCTTATCTTAGGGACCTCATAGTACCATATCACCCCAATAGAGCGCTTCGCTCTCAGACTGCAGGCTTACTTGTAGTTCCTGGGGTTTTTAAGAGTAGAATGGGAGGCAGAGCCTTCAGCTTTCAGGCTCCTCTCCTCTGGAACCAGCTCCCAATTCGGATCAGGGAGACAGACCACTACTTTGAAGATTAGGCTTAAAACTTTCCTTTTTGCTAAAGCTTATAGTTAGGGCTGGATCAGGTGACCCTGAACCATCCCTTAGTTATGCTGCTATAGACTTAGACTGCTGGGGGGTTCCCATGATGCACTGTTTCTTTCTCTTTTTGCTCTGTATGCACCACTCTGCATTTAATCATTAGTGATTGATCTCTGCTCCCCTCCACAGCATGTCTTTTTCCTGATTCTCTCCCTCAGCCCCAACCAGTCCCAGCAGAAGACTGCCCCTCCCTGAGCCTGGTTCTGCTGGAGGTTTCTTCCTGTTAAAAGGGAGTTTTTCCTTCCCACTGTCGCCAAGTGCATGCTCACAGGAGGTCGTTTTGGCCGTTGGGGTTTTTCCGTAATTATTGTATGGCTTTGCCTTGCAATATAAAGCGCCTTGGAGCAACTGTTTGTTGTGATTTGGCGCTATATAAATAAAATTGATTTGATATATATACACACACACACACACACACACACTCACCTTCAACCACTTAGTCCAGTTAAGGGTCCTAGGGGGCTGGAGCCTATCTCAGCAGTCATAGAGCGCGAGGCGGGGTACACCCTAGACAGGACGCCAGTCTGACACAGGACTTTTTTATATAAATATTTGTTAATGTTGACATTAACGTGATTGATGAGTTGGTCGGGTATTTCATCATAAAAGATTTACTAGCACTGATATACTCTGACCCGAATTGAAGACGTTCATATCTATCCCTCCCAGAAATTTGTAGACGAGTTTTACATGACATAGATGTCCACAGCAGTAGATGGCAAGTAAAGGGCATGCCCCTTGTGTGCCTCTTGCTCTGATTTTTTTTTTTTTTTTTTTTTTACCTACCCCTCTCTCACCAAGAATGAGGCTTGGGTGATATCTCCATATTGTTTGATAGTGATATTTATCATGATATAAAATTTCATAATGTTGTCAGTTGGCGTATAATGTCTGCCACCTGAAGGAGCCAGAGGGTTTCTTATTGGAACTTAAGAATACTTTAACGAGAAATAGAATAACAATGTAAACACTAAACTGCATGTGACTGCATACACTGTATTCTCATTTAGGATAATTGAGAGAGCTGCTGTCACGCAGGAAAAAAATACTATGTGGACTTGTATAAAGATAAACTTAATTGATCTCACAGAGGATAAATTCACGTTACATCAGCTCTTAAAAACACACAAGTGGGTGCAAGTAGAGGAAAATGTTCATCAAACAGCGTGTGCAAGGATAAGCAATAATAAATCTTGTAACAGTATGAGACATGGGAAATGAGGTAAAAATAGAATGTGTGTGTGTGTATATGTGTGTGATTGGGACTGAAAAGGAGATAGGAGCATCTTTACAATATGTGAAATGGAGTTTAGGTGTGGTAAGGTGACATTAGTGCAGGGATTTGTAAACGAGCTGTTACTGCACGTGATTTGTGGATGTATTATTGCATGTGGTTATTTCACAGTGTTATTGTACAGCCTGACAGCAGCAGGGAGGGACGACCTGCGGTATCGTTCCTTCTTGCACTGAGGGTGCCTCAGCCTGTCACTGAACGAGCTGGTCAGCTCCACTACAGTCCGGTGCAGAGGGTAAGAGGAGTTGTTCATGATGGATTCGAACTTGGTTAACACCCTCCTCTCAGCTACCTCCTCCAGAGAGTCCCGGGGACAGCCCAGGACAGAGCTGGACTTCCTGACCAGCTTGTTCAGTCTCTTTCTCTCCTGCTCTGTGCTGCCCGGGGCCAAGCAGACGACAGCATAGAGGAGAGCAGAGGCTACAACAGAGTCGTAGAACGTCTTAAGCAGAGGCCTGTTCACTCCAAAGGATCTCGGTCTCTTCAGGAGGTGGAGGCGACTCTGGCCTTTTTTGTACAGGGCGTCGGTGTTGTGAGTCCAGTCCAGTTTGTTCTTGAGGTGAACACCCAGGTATTTGAAACTGTCCACAGTCTCTATGTCCTCCCCCTGGATGTTCACCGGTGGGTGGGGTGAGGGTTTCCTCCTGAAGTCGATCACCATCTCCTTCGTCTTACTGGTGTTTAGACACAAGTGGTTGTGCTTACACCAGTCCACGAAGTCTGTGATGACCGACCGGTACTCCTGGAGGAGCCAAAATGGTTAAAGTACCTGTTTAGCTCATCTGCGAACCGAGAATCTCCATCTGCAGTCCTGCTGGCACCCTGCCCAAATACGGAGGCGGTCTTGAGGCATCTCCACATGTCTCTGACGTTGTTCCGGGCCAGCTGCTCCTCCATCTTCCTTCCATACTCCTTCTTGGCTGCCCAGATCTTCCACCGGAGTTCCTGTTGGACTCTACGCTGCTCCTCTGTCTCCCGAGTTGAAAGCCCTCTTCTTCTGGTTCATCAGGACCTTCAGCTTGGGGGTCACCCAGGGGTGGTTGTTGGGAAAGCACCGTACCCTCCGGGTGGGCACAGTGCTCTCCACACAGAATTTCATGTAGTCAGTGACACACTGGGTCAGGCCCTTGATGTCTTCACCATAAGAGTTTTGAAACATGCTCCAGTCTATGGTTCTGAAACAGTCTCAGCCTCTCAGTGGCCTCTTCAGTCTAGAGTTTCACTGAGCTTTTGTGTATTGGTTCTCTTTTCACCCTGGGTGTGTATTGGGGGAGCAGATAGACAAGATTGTGATCAGAGCGTCCCAGCGGGGGGAGGGGGTGGAGATGTAAGCATCCTCCACATTGGCGTAAAAGAGGTCCAGTATTCTATTGTCCCTGGTTTTACACGTGACATAATGGGTGAACGTGGGGAGGGTAGCGGAGAGGGAGGTGTAGTTAAAGTCCCTGGTGATGAGGAGGAGGGCGCGGGGTTGTTGCGTCTGCAGCCACGTGACTGTACTGTGAATCCACTCACGGGCAGCGGCGGCATCTGCTGAGGGAGGAATATACGCGCAGAGCGTAATCACTCTTCCAAACTCCTGTGGGAGATAGTACGGCCTCATGCTCACCGCGAGTAGCTCCACGTCCGAGTAGCAGATCTGGTCTTTGACGTGAATATGAGTCGAGTCTCTTTCACATAAACGGCAAGCCCCCCTCCTTTCTTTTTTCCGCTCTCCGCCAGCGTCCTGTCCGCGTGGATGAGTGTGAAGCCATCCATGTTAATGACTGAGTCCGGTGCATGTTGATCCAACTACGTCTCTATGAAGCACATGAGACTGCAGCCCTTATACAGCCTCTGGAAACGGGTTAGTGCTGCTAGCTCCTCGGTCTTGTTGCGGAGAGACCTTACATTCCCCATGACCACAGACGGAATATAAGTCCTTCTCCGCTTTGTCCGTCCACCTCTGCAGCCTCTCCTTTTCTTCTGTATGTCTGCAGGTATGTCCAGGTGCGCAGCATAGCAGGGACCCGGCCCACTGTACATTGAGCCTCGTAGTCCAAGCAGCTGATCCCGGCTATAAACAATGGGACTTCCGGAGCTGGAAACAAAGGGATTTCCCCGCGCTGCCTCAAAAAGTGCAGAAAGCAGCATGTAAATAATCACAAGAGTGACAAAAGTGGGTTTCCCATGTGCATACTTGCACAGGGTACCACCCACTGCAAATAAAGACAAATAAGCAGTATTAAAAATAGCGAAAGTAGGAAAAGAGAGGGAGAGCTGAAGTAACAGGCAGCTGCATCACCAGCGCCATCTTGGTAAAAAAATAGTCTTTCTTTTAGGCTGTACGATGAGAATAAAATTGTGAAGGCTTATTACTGAAATTGACTTTCATGTGATCCTGGTTTGCACAGATAAAATCACCTTGTCCACAAAATTTCTAATTATTTTCATTTATATAAAGCCAAATCACAACAAAGCTGCCTCAAGGTGCTTCACACAAGTAAGGTATAACCTTACCAACCCCCAATGCAAGCACACAGGTGACGGTGGTAAGGAAAAACTCCCTCAGATGATTTGAGGAAGAAGCCTCAAGCAGACCAGACTCAAAGGGGTGACCCCCCCTGCTTGCAAAAATATGCTTTAAGAAATTGTAACCCCCTAATCGTGAGCTTTATTCCCTAATTCTAGTAATGGGGACATGTTTGTCACACCGGTTTGCGCACCATCTCCTTCCCCATTTATGGGCTGACCATTGAGCTAAATATACGCACGGCAGACTGCCACAGTACAGAATAACGAAAATTAAAATTGTTAAATGTGCAATAAGACCCAAGCTATGCGTATACCAATTTTGGTGTAGGTAGGTAGGATTAAAACTGTAGACATGTGTAAGTATCACATGGGGACAGACAAATTATTTATTTATATACAAGTGCTGTCAGGCAATTTAAAAAATTATTCTAATTGATTACAAGCTTTGTGATTAATCTAAATTTATTACTTACCCTCGTTTCTCTCTTGCTTTAAGTGGCAACACTCAAATCCGTATTTTGACCCCAACCCAGAAGTGCAGTTTCTTGACTGGCCACTCAAGGCTGGCACCAAAACAGTGCACATGTCCCTAGAAGCCCATTTTAAAATGTTCAAATTTAGAGCAGAAATAAACATGTCTACAGCCTGGTCCAAAAAAAGGGTTTTGGTCTCTATAGTTGGTTTCCGCCTCCATTAAAACTGTACAGGGGTGAATTTTTTTTTTCCTAACTTATTTTTAATATGTTTTAATCCATACATAATACATAATTAAAAAAATAGTCACCAACTTACCGCCAATTGTAAACAAATAAATTAAAAATAACTATTGCAACAGGCAATAAAACAAATTAAAATAGAGGAAAAAGTAGTTGGAAATACTTTCATTTGTTTCATTTACAGTGTGCTAAATCACAACAAAGCTGCCTCAAGGTGCATCGCATAAGTAAGGTCTTACCTTACTAGCCACTAGAACAAGCACACAAGCAACAATGATAAGGGAAAAACTCCCTCTGATATTGAGGAAGAAACCTCAAGCGGACCAGACCCAAAGAGGTGACACTCTGCTTTGGCCGTGCTACTGACACAGTAGACAAATATACAGGAAATTTTGGGAGTCCATGCTGGTGTCCAGGAGGGGAGATCTGCAGAAGAAGACACCCACTCCTACCTCTGAAGGAGGAGTCACACCTCAGAGGGAAAAAAAACAGAAGCAGGCAACAGAAAGACTACAAATAAGGTATAATTTGTCAACATTAAGCAACAGGAAACACAGAAGAAATACTAAGGTGAAATAGAGATGTGATCGCTCATTTAGGACAGAAAAGAAATGGGTTCTCTCATACCCTCCAGCCGTAACAGAGCCAGTCGCTATTGTGTTGTTGCTGTGTCTGTTTGGCATATAACAAACAGCTGGAATAATATGGCTTGTTGTGTGGTGAAACATCCCAATGGATAATAGGTTCAGGTTCTTCTTATCATATACACACTATTATTTTATTATTCTATTTTGTCATTTGATTTTTAAATGGACCACAATGGAAATAAGTGTTTTCACTTTTGTGTCATACATATATTTTTAATGTATTTACAGTTATATTATGTACTTGTGTTGATCATGCTAAATAAAATCATGAACGCTTTTAATATATAGATGATTTACTGTCCTGTGCTAGAATGGCGTGAGTCCAGAATGTAATTATCAACGTTCTTTGCTCAATGATAGCCACTATCTGTAGTTTCTCCAAAAATATTAGTCCTATCAATGTTCTGTTTGGCAGCGTTCATCCTTGACCCAAAATACATAAGCATACCAAACGGAAAATGTTAGCTCTCCCCAGTTTGTCCGTGATCGAAGTTATACGCACGCATGCATGCACATATGCATACACGCAGAGCTTTTTGTCTCTTCTGTATTCTGCCGTAAGCAGGCGCTTTTATTTTTACGCACTCACAGAGATGGTGTTGAAAGACAAAAGCTACAGTTCTCACTCATGGTAACAGCAACATGACACTTTACTAAAGTGACCAAAGCAATTGAATTACAAAACAATAAAACGGTAAGAGTCGCAATCTAACGTGAATCACAGTAATATTTAAAACCTTGAACTCCCATGGTGTATTGCAGCACAACATCCATTGTTCACTGTTGTTAGCTAGTATCGCTAACTTTTCCAAAAATATTCGTTCCATCAGCATTCAGTTTTGGCAATATTGCCCCAAAATACATAAGCATACCAAACAGGAAATGTCAGCTCTCCGCAGTTTCTCTGTGATCGAAGCCATGCACACACGCAGAGGCTACATGTCTATTATTATATAGATGGGCCTGGTTCTTGCAAAAAGGACTAAAATGCTGACCTGCCTTTTTTTTTAACTTTTTTTATTTTAATCATTTTTTATACGGAAAAGCTAAAACTGTCAGTAAGCCTTTGACTTTATTATATCTTGTTTTTGACTGACTTTGTTGTCATGTGATATTTCACACAAATCAAAATCTTGCATTGTCTCCCCCCCCCTTCTCAGGTGGAATTGGCGCTATGGGACACAGCAGGTCAGGAAGACTATGACAGATTGAGACCTCTTTCTTACCCCGACACAGATGTGATCCTCATGTGTTTCTCCATAGATAGTCCTGACAGTTTAGGTAAGCCTGAAAAGATGTGCCTTCCCATTTTTCAGCCACATTGTTCCTGAAATGTCATAAACAAGTGAAAAAGCAAGTTTATTCACATTTTAGACTATGTAAACATGGGGAAATGTGATTCTAGGTTTTGTTCACATTGTAGCAGCTGGTCTTTTTTATTTTATTTATTTATTTTCTTTTTCCAGCTGCACAGTAAGAGACCGATTTTTAAGATAGACAGTCATAAACTGCAAGTAGCACTGCATTTAATCGGAATTATAAACTGATGCGCTGCGGACTTTTATCTGAATGTTCTAAACTTGCAACAGGTGGTACTGTAAACATATGAAAAAAAGAAACGAGAATTGTTTACAGTGGGGGGAAAAGTACTGTTAATTAACCAATAATAGGTATGTACAAGTGCATCTAAAAAAAAATTGAATATTGTGAGGTGTTTTTTTTTTTTGTTTTTTTGTTTTTGGCAGGTATTTCAGAGAGTGAACATTTTACATGCCCTAGTTTCAGTAGATAGGAACTAAAAAGTTTGTCATTTTGGTTATGGCCTACAGCTACAAAGAAAAATACAAAATAGAAGTTATTAAAATACATCAGCAGGTCAGTTTAAAAATAATCAATTGATAATACAGAAATGTCTATTTTCTGAAAAGTATGTTTTCATTTATGCACTTAGTATTTGGCTGTATGAATGAATTCCTGTGTCTATGAGGTATGGCGTGAAGGTGAGCAGCTTCTGGCACTGCTGAGGTGTTCTTTAAGTCCACTTGTGTTGATAGCAGCCTTCAGGTCTGATCTAATGTCTCTAATCTTCCTCTTGACAATACCCCATCGAGAATCTATGAGAGATTGTCTGTGGGGACACTCAAGTGCAGTAGCACCATGGCACTGTTGTCGGGTGCCAAGTCCTGCTGGAAACCAAAATCAGCATCTCCATAAGGTTTGTCAGCAGATGGAAGCATGAAGTGGGATAGAACCTCCTGGTAGACGACTGGGTTGCTTGACAGTCTTCTCAAGGCTGCAGTCATCACTGTTGCTTGTGCATCTTTTCCGACCACACTTTCCCCGCCAGTCAACTTTACATGGCTATGCTTTGATCCAGAAATCCAGAGCTTTCAGCAGTGACCTTCTGTGGCTTAAGCTCCCTGTGGACAATGTCCGTGAGTGTCTTCCTCATGATTGTGGTTGTGTGTACTGAACCAGATTTGAGAGATTCAAGGTGTTCATACTGCGTAAAAGTGATTTGAAGTAAAATATTCTAATGTTTTGAGATATGCATTTTATACAACCCCTGGCAAAAATTATGGAATCACCGGCCTCGGAGGATGTTCATTCAGTTGTTTAATTTTGTACAAAAAAAGCAGATCACAGACATGACACAAAACTAAAGTCATTTCAAATGGCAACTTTCTGGCTTTAAGAAACACTATAAGAAATCAGGGAAAAAAATTGTGGCAGTCAGTAACGGTTACTTTTTTTAGACCAAGCAGAGGGAAAAAATATGGAATCACTCAATTCTGAGGAAAAAATTATGGAATCATGAAAAACAAAAGAATGCTCCAACACATCACTAGTATTTTGTTGCACCACCTCTGGCTTTTATAACAGCTTGCAGTCTCTGAGGCATGGACTTAGTGAGTGACAAATCTGGCTCCAACTTTCTCTGATTGCTGTTGCCAGATCAGCTTTGCAGGTTGGAGCCTGGTCATGGACCATTTTCTTCAACTTCCACCAAAGATTTTCAATTGGATTAAGATCCGGACTATTTGCAGGCCATGACATTGACCCTATGTGTCTTTTTGAAAGGAATGTTTTCACAGTTTTTGCTCTATGGCAAGATGCATTATCATCTTGAAAAATGATTTCATCATCCCCAAACATCCTTTCAATTGATGGGATAAGAAAGTGTCCAAAATATCAACGTAAACTTGTGCATTTATTGATGATGTAATGACAGCCATCTCCCCAGTGCCTTTACCTGACATGCAGCCCCATATCATCAATGACCTGTGGAAATTTACATGTTCTCTTCAGGCAGTCATCTTTATAAATCTCATTGGAACGGCACCAAACAAAAGTTCCAGCATCATCACCTTGCCCAATGCAGATTCGAGATTTATCACTGAATATGACTTTCATCCACAGTCCAGGATTTCTTTTCCTTAGCCCATTGTAACCTTGTTTTTTTTCTGTTTAGGTGTTAATGATGGCTTTCGTTTAGCTTTTCTGTATGTAAATACCATTTCCTTTAGGCGGTTTCTTACAGTTCGGTCACAGACGTTGACTCCAGTTTCCTCCCATTCATTCCTCATTTGTTTTGTTGTGCATTTTCGATTTTGAGACATACTGCTTTAAGTTTTCTGTCTTGACGCTTTGATGTCTTCCTTGGTCTACCAGTATGTTTGCCTTTAACAACCTTCCCATGTTGTTTGTATTTGGTCCAGAGTTTAGACACAGCTGACTGTGAACAACCAACATCTTTTGCAACATTGCGTGATGATTTACCCTCTTTTAAGAGTTTGATAATCCTCTCCTTTGTTTCAATTGACATCTCTTGTGTTGGAGCCATGATTCATGTCAGTCCACTTGGTGCAACAGCTCTCCAAGGTGTGATCACTCCTTTTTAGATGCAGACTAACGAGCAGATCGGATTTGATGCAGGTGTTAGTTTTGGGGATGAAAATTTACAAGTTATTATTATTAGTAAGTTATTCCTCAGAATTGAGTGAGTCCATATTTTTTTTCCCTCTGCTTGGTCTAAAAAAGTAACCATTACTGACTGCCACAATCTTTTTTTCTTGATTTCTTATAGTGTTTCTTAAAGCCAGAAAGTTGACATTTGAAATGACTTTAGTTTTGTGTCATGTCTGTGATCTGCTTTTTTTTCTACAAAATTAAACAACTGAATGAACATCCTCCGAGGCCGGTGATTCCATAATTATTGCCAGGGGTTGTATGCATATGTATGTATGTGTGTGTGTGTGTCACGGACATGAATGAGCGAAGCTCTTCAGCATCTCACCATGTCATTTCCACTTTGTGGCTTCGTCAACCCTCGGTTTGTGGCTTTTTACGACAATGTTGTCCAGTTTGTGGTTTCTTCTCCACTGGGCAGATTTTTTTTTTGTACCATTTCCGGATTACTTTATGCTATTTCCTGTTTGTGCCTTCATCTACCACAAGAGTGAGTTTCGCTGTGCAAAGCAGTGCTTCGGCCATATGATTATTAAAATAAAAAAATTAACATTTTAGTTTCTGTGTTTTGAAACTAGAATATGAAATTTTTGCTCTCTGAAATACTTGACAAAAAAAAAAATCTTTTTCAAGATACCCTAATTTATTTATTTATTTTTTTTTTGCACTTGCATTAATGTAGCATGGCTGTTTTGGTCAGATTTATTTTGACTGCTCCCTCTGGAGGTTGCAACAGCAGGTAAGAGTAAGGAGGACTTTATTAATCCTGAAGGAGATTGTTTTGCCAGAGTGCCGAAACGGTAACCATTGCTTTCTTTTTTCTTTTTTTTTCATCCCACCGTCTCCTTGAATTAAACAGTCATTCCTGCTGCTAAGCTGCATACTCCAGACTTCCTCATAAAATACCACAAGTCTTCTCTTGGCACCCTGGCATAAGCTTTTTTTTTTTTTTCTAGAGCTGTCAACTGTTAGCACAATTCTTTCTGGTCTCTTCTATTCTTCTCCATCAGCACTGTAAAAGCAAACATTGCATCTGTGGTTCTCTTTCTCTGTATGAAGCTGTATTGTTGCTTGCAAATCTTCACCTGTTTTCCAAGCTTAGCTTCTACTACTCTTTCCCATAACTTCATGCAGTGGCTGGTGAGCTTTATGCCTCTTTCATTACTGCAGATCTGCACATCACCCTTTTTCTTAAAAATCTGAAGCAGTACACTCTTCACTACTCCTCAGGCATCCTGTCACTTTCCAGGATTTTATTAAACAATCTGGTTAAAAATTAAACTATCTCTTAAACATTTCCATGCCTTTGCTGGAATGTCATGCACTCTATCTTCTTAGTAGACGGTCCTCCCTTTATCCTTGCTAAACCGTTATACTTCCTAATTTACTCTCTCCACATAATCCAGCCTTCTCAGTCTCATTTTCTTCATTAATCAGCTCCTCATAGTACACTCTCCACCTTTTCAACACAGTCTCATCGCTTGTTAATGCATTGCCATCTTCATCCTTTATTACCCAATTCTCCTGTACATTCTTTCCTGCTTGGTTCTTCTGTTTTGGCCAGTCTGTACAATGTCTTGCTCATTCCTTATGGCTCAGTCACACGGCACACGACGATTCCTGAACGAAGGGAAAGGCTCATGATCTCGATGCTTTAACGAAACACACCTGGAGCCACACCTGGAGCAGTGTATGTCTGCATCTGTGTTTCCAGGACTCGGCGCTGGGTCCTGGAGAAACTGCAAACATAATCTGTGGAGATCTGTGCACACATTGGTGGACCACCTGCTCCTCGTCCAGAACAAAAGAGGGATCATCTCCATTATTATCAGAATCCACACTGTCTGTCGACACGCTGCGCGCTACTTCTTCCTCCAATTTAAAAAAAAAAAGAAAAAAGAAAAAAAAAGTGTGCCGTGGTCACTACTGTATCACTGTATTACGTTAAGCCATATATATTGATTTATAACAGAAAACTGTCAAAAGGAAGAATAAATGTGTAATGATTGAATATATCAGAGCAGTAAATTAATCAGTGCATGTGAACGCGTGCATTGACTCACGTGCGATAATTCCACCACCTGATCACTGATCCACAACGTGAATTCTTCCTTACAGAACAGCTTTTTATATAATCATTTTGATTCATCTGCCTGTTGCCGCATGTACAGAAGGACTGGGTTATTATTCCCACACTCATATTGTTATATTTAATACAAAATAATATGCACACGCAGCAGCTCCTGCTGCTGCTGATGCTGCATTTAAGTACCGTCGGAAATTACACAACTTTTTTGTTGTTTCAAATTTAACAGTTGCTTGTGGCAAAATAATTAATTATATCCACACAAAAGATTAATTCTGGCTTATGTAAGCTGCCTGAGCCCGTTGAAGCTGCACCCCCCCCCAAACACACACAGATAAAAAAAAATCCAAGCAAGCAGGCTGAGTTTGTCCTGTAATTTCCAATGGTACATGAACACAGCAGCAGCCTCAGCGCTCACAAACCGGCTTCTGCGCTGTGTGAAAATGTTCAGCTGCTCCAACGAAGTCAAATTAAACAGTAACGTTACAAAAACACAAACGGTTAAAAACATCAAGAATGACAACAAAACGAGACACAGACGAATTGAGGTTTTCGTTGCCATTCGTTCAAATTTTTCAGCAGTTTAAAAATCCTGAAGTAGTGCCAGCTGCAGGAACGAGGCTGCGCGAAGGTTAAGCGATGCCAACGACAGTCAACAAAAGGCTGAATACTTATTTACATGTGATTTCTTAAATTAATTAATTCTTAATAAATTTGCACAAATGTCAATTTTTTCACATTGTCATTATGGGGTGTTGTGTGTGGAATTTTGAGGAAAAACATGTATTTTATCCATTTTGGAATAAGGCTGTAACATAACAAAATGTGGAAAAAGTGAAGCGCTGTGAATACTTTCTAGATGCACCGTATGTGCTTTCCTTAACCAATGTTAAATCACTTTTCACTTTACCTCACGTGTCCTTGTATTTCCTTAATCTCTCTGGCTGTCAGTTCTTTTTTGCCAACCTCTTCGTCCTTTCCAGCAGATCTTCCTTCTACTAAAACCACTTCACCTCCATCCAGTGCGTCTCACCTTCTCCCTGAATTTCACACAACAGGCTCCCTCCTTCAGTCTCCACAATCTGATCCTTAACCTCAATTTCTTCTTCTTCTTCACTCCCAAATCACCTAAGAAACCACCATCTGATGGTGTCTGTTTGCACTCTCATGCCACCATTTTTTGTCCACAGGATTTTTTGACAAGTTGCAGATCAAATTAGCCCCCCCCCCCCCCCCAATGGAACTTGGTGGATGGTTGGACACAGGCCAAATCAAGTATAGGAGTAAATCCAAGGAATGTTTTTCCCTTTTTTTTTTTCTCAACATTGAGAGCCTAATTTCATCATGTTTTTATGACAGCCAGAATTGGACTAAATGAAACATAAACTGTTTGGTGGAAACAACACTTTGAATAACTATACATTGTAGGAATCTTTGTTTAAAAAAAAAAAAAAAAAAAAAAAGGGTCAGTTTAAATTAGTCAATGCTGTGTCCAGACATCATTGTGATCGATCAGTGTGTTCTTTCAGGCATCTATGGACGTGTGTTGAGTTGTTTCTTGTTCAGTTGTGAGATCTCTCAGAGAAAGCGGCTCCGCTTCAGCGTGCAGGCATGACAGTGTACTAGTCAGTGGGTAGTGACCTCTTGATGTCACTGTGGGCACAGGGGAAAATTCTCCTTGAAAGGAAAGTGAAATTTATGCTGTGACTTTTCCTCCTGTTTTTGTAGAAAACATTCCAGAGAAATGGACACCTGAAGTGAAGCATTTTTGTCCCAATGTCCCGATCATTCTTGTGGGTAACAAGAAGGACCTGAGGAACGATGAACACACACGCAGGGAGCTGGCCAAGATGAAACAGGTTTGTATCCTTTGTGACAGCACTATGAAGTTATTGCAGACCCACGGGTGGGTCCAGGGGTAGTACAGGCTACCTCTGGAATCTGATTGGTCACCCTATTGTTGTAGATGATGGCTTGCTGTCCGCCGTCAGAGGCGGAACATTGGCTACGTTTACATGCCGTTAATATTCAGGATACGGTCAATATTCCGGTTTCTGAATCATTAGGAATAACCCGTTTACATGCTTAAGCAGACAGTTACTCCTGTATACATGGTCATTGGTATCATTTGGAATATCCCCATCTAAACAGCGATGCACGTCTTCCACCGGTGCTTGATTTAGTCTGGCGTTCCTGCAAATCCTGCTTCGCGTAACTTTTCGGCCACCTTCTTGTAAATGTCGCTATCTCGGTACTTTCTACCGTCAGTAAAAGACATTATATTCATGTCTTTCAAGATACTAATGAAGTACAGTGGTCCCTCATTTATCGCGGGAGTTACGTTCTAAAAATAACCGCAATAGGCGAAATCCTTGAAGTAGTCAGCATTAGTTTTTACAATTATTATAGATGTTTTAAGGCTGTAAAACCCCTCACTACACACTTTATACACTTTTTCTCAAATGGGCATTAACATTTTCTCTTTTCTCTCCTGTGTAAGCACACTTTTTTTTTCTTCTGGGCAAGAAGATTATAAACAGACACACGCAGAACACAATGCGCGTGCTCTCCCTTCGCTCACTGCCTCCGGGGGTACGGATGCAGGACCCGCAAAGAATCCAAGTCATAGCCATGGAGCTCTTGGGGCTGCGGTATACTGAGACCCTGCAGCGCTGTGGATTTTTCCGCAAGAAATCTATCCTTGCGGGCTGCCGGAGCGCTCCCCATCAAAACAGCGAGCATAGTCTCTGGACCTGTTGCCAGAGTTGGCGCAGCTCCGCACAGCAGAGAAGGGGGTGGTGTGAGTGGCCCACTGCGGTGTTTACCGAGCCCGCAGACTCAGTAAGTGCATCGGAGGCAGTGAGAGCAATTGCGGTGATACCGACCGGTGCCGCGACCGACCTGCCTGATAAGGACGCAGAACACAATGCGCTGTTTACCTCTGCTTTTGTGGTGTCCAGTGGGTTGCGTGCTCCGCATTCAAGTAGTTGCCGTACTCAAAAGACCAAGATTCCTTGCGGATAGGACACGCGCAGAACACAAAATAATGTCCCTTTCTATGGGGATATCCCAATGCGCGTTTATATGACCTGATATTCGGGTTAGAAAAAGAGTAAGCCAGGGGTCTTATTCTGGTTTTTAAAAACCAGAATATGAACATATTCGAGTTTTTGCGAGTGTTTACATGGCCGTACGCAACCATGTTATTGCTAATATTCCGGTTATGAAAGGGTTATTGGCTGCATGTAAACGTAGTCATTGATTGAACTCCTTCATGAGAAACTTGTCATGTGTTTATGTAGTGGTGCAAAAGTAATTTTGGGGATCTGGGTTGGGTATCATGTCACTTAAAAAAAAAAAAAAAAAAAAAAAAAAAACTAATGTGTTGTACATGCTCTTTTGAGTGTGTATAGTCATAGTTTGTGCATTTCTGCCAATAATCTGTGCCTTTGTAGTGCTACTCAGGTCAAATCAGTCTGGACATGCCACTGTTCAGATCTGTCTGGGTCTCCTTGTTTATCGTCTGCACCGACTGTGTAACTGTAGCACACCATGTCCATGTTAAATCTCCAGGAGCCTGTGAAACCTGAGGAGGGCCGGGACATGGCCAACCGCATCGGTGCCTTTGGCTACCTTGAATGTTCAGCCAAAACTAAGGACGGTGTGCGAGAGGTGTTCGAAATGGCCACAAGAGCAGCACTACAGGTCCGCAAGCGCAAGAAGAGGGGTGGCTGCCAGGTGCTGTGAAGAGGAGGAGCCTGCAGACGAAGAACCAATCTGCACCGAAGGAAGGACGCCCCAAAACACAAAGCAAACCTAAGAGAAACCTTTAAAGCAATGGCTTCCATGGACTATACTTACTTCACAAATATGAAAGACAGGCACACATGTTTAAAAAGAAAAAAAAAAAAACTGTCCTCTGCTCCTCACATTGTCTGGTTTTCTGTGCATGCTGTTTCTTCCACCAGCGTACGAGCCTGTCTGTTTGAAGGACCAGCCTTTCCTCACGTCTGGGATCATGTTTGTATTTATGTGTGCATTTCATTTACAAATACAATGTGTGTCTGACTGCGTTGTGATTGTTTTGAGATGACACCCAGGTTTTCAGTGTGCTCCCACCACCCCAATACATGCACATTTGGTACAGGAAAATTTAATGGAAAAGATCCAGTTGGACTCTTCAAAACGGCGTACCAGCCTTCATTCCTCACACACTGATCTCATTCAGTGTCATCCAACACTTTGTGGTTAGTGTCGATTTGTATAAAACTAAACTGTGCTCATCGTCATGTCACAAAGATGATGTAAAGCACAAAGTCTGTTCATGACTTGTGTGTTTGCAGGGAAGAAAAATACTCATTTTCTGTTGGACCAGAGAAGTCCTTCACTTACAGTTGTGCTCAAACATTTTCCTTCCTGCAGACTTTGCCTCTTTTTTTTGCTATTTTTCAGAGAATGAATGATCACACAAACTTTTTCCACTCATGGTTAGTGGTTGGGTGAAGCCATATATTGTCAAACAACTGTTAACTCTTTATAAATCATAGGGCCCCTTCACACATGGTGCGAATTTGGTCAATATGCGCATAAATTGAGCATCAAGCAGGAATCGTATGCGAAATGTGTAGAATCATAGCTGCCTCAAATGCCTTGTACACCTGTTGCTACCACTACTTGCGTACACCAGTGGCTGAAAGACAGAGTGCGCTGTGCGAGCCCATCGAACCCTCTCGCGGCAGGTGTCGGCCAAATTTCAACTGACACACGAACATGTAACACCGGTCACATGGCACTTAGGTAATCTGTGGCCATTCGTACTATCATCACAAAAACAGCAGATGATCACTGAGGTGGATGTGAAATTTGTCTAAGTGCCCAATGACTGTAAAGTTGCCGAGTGCACATGTGGCGTGCCAGAGTGTCTGCTCCCCCCGCAACACGTGTGCGTGTGCTTCGCGCACAACCCCCACCCCATGCGTGTGGTTCACCCCCCTCCCCTGCAGGCAAGGCATCGCTCATCTGATCAGAGTGACATCTTGGTTTGTGCACTGACAGGACAGGGGGCGTGTCTGCCTGCCCATAGCGGTTGAGACATCTCCGGTTCTGGACATCACAGCTGCAGCACACGTCCCGTGTTTTGATGGACATGCATGTCTATGCTTGTGTGGAAATACATAAAAATATCACTTTTGCGATGGGAGGAGAAACGGACCATCAGTCCGTTTGGACACGCAGCAGGCGATGTGAATGTCATGTCTGACAGGACATAAGTGTCAGGCTGTGAGCGGCACACCGGAAGACCAGGACAAGCAAACAGTAGGACAAATACGCCGCTTTCAGACACTGCTTGTTGATTTCAGCCATTTCACGCTACTTTTATAAGACAGTGATTGTCTTATACCATTGCAGTGGTAAAGTTTCTGTCTGATAATCGGAGCGTGCGGGTTTGAATCCTGTGGCATTTTTTTCTTTTTATATTACCGCGGGGTTCTATATTGCATCCCCTTTTATGTATTATTTATATTAACCCAGTGATATTCACTAATTACAGCTGCTTTTTATTTTATTTTCTACCACATCAGCGGCATGATGTGGTGCACTCGTCCCATGCAACACAGTGCTAGCAGCTGCGTTCCTGCTCAAAAGACATGGTAGCATGCACAAACTGTCACACCGACATTGTGCACACCTCCCCACCAGCGCGATGTTTTGTGGTGCGCTCATACGAGCTCTACCGCCATGAGTCGCCCTGAGTTGTACATATTTGCACTGTGTGAAGGGGCCCCTAATGACCACAGAAACTACTCAAATGACCCTGATCAAAAGTTCTCAAGAACTGACTGCAGGAAGAAGTGAGGAAAGCCATCTAGACAACCCAGAAGAAGTTACAGGTTTATGTGGTCATCCACAACTACCACAAAAGACTCCAAACTGTCATTGATGTTGAAGGGGGAAATACACTGTATTAAGAACAAGGGTATGTAAACTTTTGATCAGGGTAATTTGGGTAGTTTGTTGTCATTATTTAAAAAAAGTAAACAGTTGTTTGACCCAACCACTAACCATTACTGAAAAAGGTTGTTATTCATATTCCCTGAAAAATGACCAAAAAAAAAAAAATCAAACTGCAGAGTATGTAAACATTTGAGCACAACTATATAACTAGGTTTAATGGATTTTGTGTCCGATCAGTCAACCACAGGAATGTGAACGTTGGCCCTGTCCACATGCACAGGGGTATTTTGGAAAACAGATTGTTTTGGCCTTTTGTCCACACACGTTGGGTCACTGAAAACTGAGTTTTGGCACAACTCCTTCCAAGGTGACGATTTTTAGAAAGTTTTTTTCTTTGTGGGCGGGGGGTTCTTTCAGACATGGCTATACCATTCCAGTTTCATCGCCACCTGTTTGCTTTGGCATAGCGCTTCACTATGTTTTGTGTTTTCATGTGGACGGAGAGACATTTTTGTAAAACTGCTTGTGTGGACAGGAATTCTAAAAAACAAATTAACTAAAAATAGAAGGTGGAAAATCCCAGTTCTCAAAAATACCAGTATACATGTGGCCTTGGACTCCAGCAGTGATCTGTTTGGAGAGGGTTTAGCATCTCAATCAGTCTGTGCTGCGGAGATGTCTTCAACTGGCACAGTCCAGGCAGTGGTGTCTCATGGTTACACAATGTTCCTAGTCTCACACACGCGCACATCTGAACCAGAACTCAGACCGGGCTTAGTGATCATAATCTCACCACACTCACAAGGATCAAGTTCACATTGTATTTACTCACACTTAGTGGACGCAATGTTGTCACTGTCTTCCTGAACAGTTGCTGATTCTGATGGCTTTTGGGATTTTCATGTATTTAAAAGTTGAGTAAGTGCTCAGAATCTGCTCCATGTCAAATGTCTATAAGTATTAGTTTAAATGTGGATGGGGGGAATAAATGACAGCTGGGTGTGGGACACTTCTGAGGAGATGATCAAAGAACTGAGTGAGCTGAAAGATGAAACTTGAAAGCAAAGTTTTGTTTCTTTTTTTAAAAACCAATAGTTTTAATGAGATGGTGAGCGGTGATTTAATAACTTGCAATAAGATGAAATAAAAACCTGAAGGGTTTACCATCAGTGGCATTGAGTCTAGTACCCTTTTTTAAGGGAGTGGGTGTTCCTTAATTTGTGTATGTGTGTGTGTACACACACACAGTGTTCAGAATAATAGTGCTATGTGACTCAAAAGATTAATCCAGGTTTTGAGTATATTTCTTAGACAGTTTGTGAGATGACCCCCAAACTCTGAATTCAAGCCACAGTTCACAGTGAAGACAGTGAAGCATGGTGGTGCAAGCATCATGATATGGGCATGTTTCTCCTACTATGGTGTTGGGCCTATATATCGCATACCAGGTATCATGGATCAGTTTGGATATGTCAAAAATACTTGAAGAGGTCATGTTGCCTTATGCCGACGAGGACATGCCCTTGAAATGGGTGTTTCAACAAGACAATGACCCCAAGCACACTAGTAAGCAAAATCTTGGTTCCAAACCAAAATGAATGCCTCGCAGATATGAAGAAATCATGAAAAACTGGTTATACAACTAAACACTAGTGATTCACAGGATTGCTAAAAAAGCAGTTTGAACATAATAGTGTTGAGTTTGTAGCGTCAACAGCAGATGCTACTATTATTGTGAACACCCCCTTTTCTACAATTTCATAGCCTTAAGAGTGTGCATATCATGAATGCTTGGTCTTGTTGGATTTGTGAGAATCTACTGAATCTACTGGTACCTTGTTTCCCATGTAACAATAAGAAAAATATACTCAAAACCTGGATTAATCTTTTTAGTCACATAACACTACTATTATTCTGAACACTACTGTACATTGCTCAAACTTTTCCCCCAGTAAGGGAACTGAGCCGATGAACTGGGCACAAGTCTGCATCTCCAACCTTTAGGTCACCACATCTCTCTTCTGTATTTCCCAAGGGTTCACTGACATACTTTTCTTAAACCATATTAATAGTGGAAACCAGACAAAGTGTGCACAATTAAAAATGTAATATTTAAAAAACTGGATGTTTTGATTTTTATAAGCTCTTATTCAGACCCACTGTCCCACATTCCAAGCATTTCCCCCTTAACCTGGATCAGCTGAAGTGCCGCCAGCTGTCCGATAGCATTAAGTGTTGAGCAGAATCCAAACACATTGTCAAAAACTTTCTAGTTTGAGTGCCTTGCTGCCAGTTGTTTCACTGGTCCTGGACGGAGAGCACAATAGACTAAGTGGCTCTCTGGAAATGTGAATTTGAGACCATGGCTTTATTAATGCTGCAGTATATGTAGGATTTAGTGTCACCAAGTGGTGAGGTCGCACATTACATTATGCACTCACGAGACATGATTTGGTTATCCTTCGATGGCATTTCACGTGCCCTTGCCTTGTAATATGTGTCATCCTTCATTTTAGAAAAATGGATTCTCAAATCTGTTACCCTGATTAGCAACCAGTAGGTGATGTACAGTGGAACAAACGCTGACTCCTTTTTCTTCAGTCTCCCAGTTCTGCTGGGCCCGTTTTGGAGTATTGCAGTTACTGCATATTTTCTATTTGTCTCTGCTATGAGGACACATTGTTTCCAGCTGTTGATTGGCTGAACACATCTGACCAAGCTGATCTGGTCTGTATAGATCAGGGCCAAGTAAAAAATGTGCAGCATTTTGGGGACCAGAATTGGGAAATGCTGGACTCACTATTGTAGCAATATTGGGTCGCAACATGGCGGTTTCCATAAGAGGACCCGCTCATATGTACATATGAAGGGTTAGGGTTAGGATTACATCCTGTAATGTTACAGCCTTGTTCCAAAATGTAATCTTTTTTTTTTTACCCTGAAAATTCTTCTCACAACACCCCATAATGACAACATTTTTTTTATATATATATTTGCAAATTTATTACAAATTAGAAAGAAAATTAAGGAATTACATGAACATAAATATTCACAGCCTTTGGTTAATACTTTGTTGATGCATCTTTGGCAGGAATTACAGCCTCAAGTCTTCTTGAATATGATGCTACAACTTTGTTGCATGTATCTTTGGGCAGTTTTGCCCATTCCTCTTTGCAGCACCTCTCAAGCTCCATCAGGTTGGATGGGGAACATCGGTGCACAGCTATTTTCAGATCTCGCCACAGAGATGGTCAGTCGGATTCAGGTCTGGGCTTTGGCTAGGCCACTCAAGGACATTCACAGAGTTGTCCTGAAGCCACTCCTTTGATATGTTGGCTGTGCACCACTAGCGTCTTCCGGCAGGGTAGTGGGGGCGCCA
Organism: Thalassophryne amazonica; assembly: GCF_902500255.1. Lineage (NCBI taxonomy): Eukaryota > Metazoa > Chordata > Actinopteri > Batrachoidiformes > Batrachoididae > Thalassophryne > Thalassophryne amazonica. The sequence goes on from NC_047108.1 coordinate 72,773,391, forward strand.
CCAGCGTCGGCCCAGGGCCAGACGGAGGCACCATCAGCGTTAGCTGGGAAGCTAACGGTGACACCACCAGCAGCCGGGAGGCAAATGGGATCTGCGGTTCTCAGTGGGGTCGCGCCCACAGTGACCAGCCCAGCAGCTCCGAGACCGCTAGGAGGAGGGGTATTTATGTAAAGAATAACCTTACATGCAAGGAGATTACTTGGTCTTACACTTTTAATTTTGAGTGTGTCGGTACTGAAATCACTCTTTCTAAAGAAATGTCCTTCTCTGATTTGCCTCTATCGCCCACCTTCTGCTAAGGTAGACTTCTATGACCAGTTAAAACTCTTACTAAACTCACATGACTCTAAGAGAGATAATAATTGTAGGTGACTTCATCATAAATTGAGATGACAAAATAGGAAGAACCTCAAACAAATTATGGATATTCACAATTTTATATAATTCATTGAAAAACCTACTAGAGTGTCAAACACTTCACAAATTAGAATTAATCTTTTATTTACAAACAAAACAAATAGAAACAACAAAATTTATAACATATTAACTGGTCTTTCAGACCATAACCTAATTATGTTCTCCAGGATACTAAGCAAAAATCGTTCTCTGTACATCTCTAATAATGTTACCTGTCCCTATGATTACATCCCAAAAAACATGCAACATTGTTTTGAGGATGAAATTAAAAAGGCAGATTGGCAAGAAATCCTCTCCTCAAAAAATGCAGAGGATAACTGATGTTTCTTAATAGGATTTCTGAGATAAAATCTGCCTTTTGCAGAAGGGGGCAAAAGACAGCAAAAAACACGTCATCTCCCATGGTTAGACTCCAACTGTAGGACTTTGATGAAAAAAAGAGACTGTCTGTTGACAGACAGAGATTTACTCTTACTTGTAACAAGGTAATACAACTATTAAGAAGGGCTAAGGCTAGTTTTTTATAAATACCATTGAAGGGGCTAAAGGGAATGGCAGAAAAGTTTGGCAACTATTAAATTGCTAGGGAAAGATAACAAGCAGGGGCACACTGTACTTGAACTGAAAAATAATGATATCCTGGTTAATGACCCTACAGTATTGGCCCAAATGTTTAATGAATACTTCCTAAACAGTGTGAAAGATTCAAACAAAGCTTTTTGTCCCCTCTAATGTTTTGCCAAGATCCATTTTAAATGATCATCCTGTTTTTAGACTAGAGCAGATTACTGAATCAGAGGTAAAGAACATTATTTCTGCTTTGAAATGTTCAAAGGCCAAGGATATATCTGATTTAGACACAAACTTCCTAAAAACATATTCTAATGCACTGATAAAACCAGTCATTATTCTTGTTAATCAGTCAATTATCTTAAAGGAAGTACCATCATCCTAGAAATTAGCCACAGTAATACCCATCTTTAAATCCGGGGATAAGACATCGGTGGTTAATTACCGGCCAATCAGCATTCTTCCTGTGATTTCTAAAATAACTGAAAAATGGGTCTCCAAATTATTAATCCAACATCTGAATAGAGGACCTTATCTACTTCATCCAATGCAATTTGGCTTCCATCCCCATCACTCCACTGAGTCAGCAAACTGTGTGTTTTTAGAAAAGGTTAAGTATATGCTGGATAAAAACTCATATGTGGGTGCTGTATTCCTTGACCTTTGAAAGGCATTCGACACAGTAGACCACCAAATACTTCTGAAAAAACTTACATATTTCAACTTCTCATCTGAATCAATACAATGGTTCAAATCTTATCTAACAAAAAGACTACAATGTGTCGCTGTAAATGGTTTTAAATCTCCTTTTCTTAACAATCCAGTCAGTGTCCCACAAGGATCAATCCTTGGACCTTTACTGTTCTCGCTGTACATACACTCAACAAAAATATAAACGCAACACTTTTGGTTTTGCTCCCATTGTGTATGAGATGAACTCAAAGATCTAAAACTTTTTCCACATACACAATATCACCATTTCCCTCAAATATTGTTCACAAACCAGTCTAAATCTGTGATCGTGAGCACTTCTCCTTTGCTGAGATAATCCATCCCACTTCACAGGTGTGCCATATCAAGATGCTGATTAGACACCATGATTAGTGCACAGGTGTGCCTTAGACTGTCCACAATAAAAGGCCACTCTGAAAGGTGCAGTTTTGTTTTATTGGGGGGGGGGATATCAGTAAGTATCTGCTGTGACCACCATTTGCCTCATGCAGTGCAAGACATCTTCGCATAGAGTTGATCAGGTTGTCAATTGTGGCCTGTGGAATGTTAGTCCACTCCTCTTAGAGAGAATACTGAGAGACCTTATGTCAAAAAGTGATTAATGGCCCTGTCAGCCAATCAGAATCGACTGTCACTAAGCCCCGCCCCAATCCCGCCCCATATGATGTCACAGCCAATCAGAATCGATTATGTCACTATGTCCCACCCATAAGTTCCGCCCCTAAGCCCTCCCCTAGTCCCGCCTCCAAGCCCCGCCCTGGCTCCTCCCCTAGTCCCGCCCCTGGCTCCTCCCCTAGCCCCACCCCCAATCTCCTCCCCTACCTCCCCTAGCCCCACCCCCAAGCTCCTCCCCTAACCCCGCCCCAAGCGCCGCCTCCAAGCCCTACCTCCCCTCCCACCCGGGTCTAATATTTTAATGTCATTTTATTTCATGAATTAAAGAACGATTAAAAAATACCTAGATCTTTTTAATGTATTAAAGAATTAACTAATTCTGAAATAATTAAACATAAATCAGTGTCTATTATTTAATACCCCTTTAATATTTTTAATTCTTAAATTAAAGCGCGTCCTTTTATGGTTTTTAATGCCTCAATTAAAGAAGGAATAAAAAATACCGTATCTTATGCATAATTATGGGAGGTTTTCTTCAATTTAGTGATTAAACACGAATATTTTAATACGCCTTTAATATTTTTTAATTCTTAAATTAATGCGTCTCCTTTTCTGTTTTTTAATTCTTAAATTAAAGAAGGGTTAAAAATAACCGTCTCTCGGCTGCAACGGCTGTCTTTGCAGCAAGACGGTCAAATACCCACGCATAGAGCTCCTCACGGAAACATGACCCCACGGCTGTAATACCTGTTGCAGACGCTAGCTGTGTGTTTCGGAGGTGTGTGTGTGTGTGTGTGTGTGTGTGTGTGTGACCTGCGCAGCGGGGGTGTCACGCCGGATGGTCTTTTATAACATAGTAGAGAAGCTTGAATCTTTGGTTGAAGCTTGAATGTTTTATTACATCCGATTTCCTGATGACGGGGTCATTCGCTGGGCTTGTTTGAAGACGGAAAAACAAAGTCCCTTCTCAGTCACGCCAGATGCAGTTTCTTTTAAGATATTACCCGATTGATCAGGGGTTGCGGGACACCCGCTGATCGGAGATGCCGCCCCGAGGTGATGAAGCCGGAAAAAAACAAAGTTCCTTCTCAGTCACGCCAGATGGTGTTTTTATTCATCCGAGGCGTTGAATTATGCCCCGCGGGCGAAGACGGGGTTTAAAAATCCCCTTTTCAATGACAGAGTGACATACAGCATTCACCATGGCGAGACGAACTCCAATCCTCCGCTACATCTGTGAGACGCCCGTCAACATCACCATGATGACAGAGGGCTCGCTCGCTCGCTCCAAAAAAAGCGAGGATGTACGTCAGCCGCTTGACTCAGCCGATACCGGAGGAAGATTTGACGTACGGCCTGGAGGGGCCCGAACGTTTAACTTACACGTTCGATCCGTATTTTGCCCAAGTAAGTTTCTTCACTCTGGCTGAGGGTGAGACTGCCACTCGAGGAACCCCGCGGGTGGCGCTTACTTCCGCCGACTGGGGAGTGTTCTCCGCGGCTGCAGGGTCGATGATTCGCGACACGGTCAACCCTGAGCCTCCAGGAGATCGGACGCCGGAAAAGAGGAAAACTCGCTTCCAACTCACCTGGCTCAGCACCCAGGGGCCGCGCTATAGGGTGATATTTCAGCGGGGACCTCCTGACACTGACTCTGAGGGTGAAATTAAATTGGAGCGAGTTAGTGCCAGCGGCCGCGTCAGATCCGTCACAGCCGCGGCTGAGAGCTGGCACGAGTTGTTCAACACCTGCAACGACAGGATTACGGGCCTTTTTACAAGGTGTCTGGCCTGGAGGGACGTGATCGAAGTCCGAAAAAACTTGGCCCCTCTTTTTACTTAAAAAAAAAAAAAAAACTCTGCCGTAGCTCCTCCCCCGCATGCACAGGGATTTCTATAAAAAAACCAGGGGACCACATTTCATTTAAGCATCGGACGACGAACCAGCATGAGCTCCTCAACCTCCCCCATCGCACCGGCCGATGACATCGCTTGTGACTGCGCGCTCGCCTGTGGAAGAGACCCGCCATCCCCGGGGCAGGCCTGGACGAGATCCGCCGAGCCGGTCATGAACCAGGACCGGCGCCAGAAGCCTTCACGGACCCGCGGCGGGTACGAGAGCCCGTGGGGAGTTCAGCTCGAACCGGTCTGGGGCGAGATCCATCCTTCTCACGCGCTTTCCAGCCCGGGAGGCATGGGCTCTCTTCCCGCTGTCACGGAGGCCGCAAGTCCGGGGGAGGTACAAGACCTCGAGCGGGCTGAGAAATACGCCGCATCTTACGCATCAGACCGGCCAGACGGGTTCCTGTCAGAGGAATTCCTGAAAATGGTGAAAGTCGGCGTGGCCCACTTACTTTTGGCTGTGATCAAAAGTTACAGACAAAAACTCTGTTACGGGTGTGAGATCGATCACCCCAGCCAGCGCCAGCACGAGTGCCTGGACCCGTTAAATGAATATTTCTTTACCGGGCATTTTGAGAGATTAATGGTGAGACTCTGGAGACCGACCTTCATTCCGGCTGTGGTAAAACTCCTAGCCCAGCGCTTCCTCAACCCATCGGCGGCGAGGATCCAGGGGGCGGTAGAAAACATCCTCGCTGAGCTGAAATACACTGATAATTTTGAAGCAAAGATCAACGAACTGTACACATGTTTCGGTGAAGACGCAGATCTCGACCTGGAGGGGATGGTAGCCGTCTATAACCCAGACGACTGAAGAAAAAAAACCTGCATTTTTTTTTTTAATATCATTATATTGTTTACAGTCATGGGTAATTGTGTGATGAGTCTCTTTCAAAGCTTGCGGGAAGTTTATATTATACGTGGACTCTCGTATAAGCTGGAGCGGGCAGTCATTCGCAGGCTGGAGACCCCAGACACCCCGCCTTCATGCGTTATGGAGAGGGTCTTCGACGTTATCAGACGTCGCCCCGGGCCCGGAGTCTGGACAGAACATATTGTAGAAGAATTTTTAGGTCCATATTTGAACTGTGATGAACTATCAAGTGTCCTGATCCGAACTGTATGTCCTCTGGTTGAACTAGCAGGTGTTCAACCCAAAAAAAAGGGCTCTATTAGTCATTCAGTCTGTCAGGGGCTTTCCAAGGCCTTTTAGGTGCTTTCCCGCAGGCCACGTGCAGGGGCCTCAGGCCAGCTGCACGTGTGACTGAGGCCACGTGCGGGGGGGCCTCAGGCCAGCTGCACCTGTGGCTGAAGGTCTTTTAAAAAAATCAGTTGTAAATCCTTCACGTTTTAATGGGAGCGTTTGTCACATTGAAATAATGGCCTAACACCTGCTTAGGGTTCACTAGAGGACGCTTCCAATAGAAAACCATGTCTTGGGAATGAAATAAATAAAAAAGTCGAAGGAGGAGCGATGCCCGCGGGTCTCCAATAAATAGATGAGCGCGGTTGTCATATGTTCAGTCTCTCTAGAGGACTCAGTTTGTCTAAGCTCTGTGTCGAAGGCTTAAATAAACTTAAAAACTCTGTGCATTTTATCTTGCTTAAGGCTGAATTATTCTAAAGTGTTGTGTCCTTTTCTAGCATATCACTTGCAATTAGTTTGTGTTATCTAAAAGACGACATCCTGAGAAGACTAAAGACGAGCCATGACAGAACTTGGCGAGCCAGCTTCAGGAGGGTCCAGGGGCATTCCGGCAGCCTGGGGCAGTCCAGCTCATCCCTCCAGACCGTAAATAACAGTGATCACGACTAAAAGGTAAGCAGAAACCTTTTATAACTTCTGCACGATCTGGAGGAGTGAGTCAAGATTTCCGCCCAAGTTGACAGGTGATATTTTTTAATTGCCTCTTACCCAAAAGAACCTGGACTAAGAAAATTGATAAGAGACTAAAAAAAGATAAGATTGAAAATTATCAGGCCTTGTAGATAAAATGCTCAGAAGGTGTGTGTGTTCCCGGGAAAAAGAATGTCTGTGTGAGTGAAAGGTCAGGAATGTTCATGAACTCTGGTGCGGAAAAGAGTGCATGGAGAATTAACCTGGATGCTTGGAGAATAATTGGTGTTGAAATTCGTTACTAACGTGCCGGCTGATAGCATGCGCTGTAGGGGTTAATTTAGGGGAGTATACTGACAAATAGATACAAGGTAATACAAGGTTATTTAAAGAGTTTAACAGAGACTGAAGTGAAATAAGTGAGAAAAAGAGTTTAACAGAGAATACGTGCAGAGGAAGCACAAGATAAGCGCCTGAGGGGGCGCAGTAGAAATACCGTACGTGATAAAGAGATTTAAAGAGAAAAGTGCAAAGTAGAACAGCTGACAGTAAGTAAAAGAGCTCAATAAAGGACGTCATTTTTTAAGAAAAGAGAAAAACTATAAAAAAATGAAAAAAAATGAATGAAGAGTTAGTGCAGAATACATGAGAATTAATGAAGCAGAAAATAGTGCAGTAAGACACCAAATACACGCTTGTGGGGCGTGGGAGAAGAATAAGTAATTAAGTACACAGTAATATGAGTTTTTATAAGAAAAGAAAAAGAGAATATTTTCAGTGCAAAGGCACATTAAGCTCACGAGGAGCTCAGTAAGTGAAAAAAAAAGTAGAAGAAAGTGCAGAAAGGCACAGGATACGCACGCGAGGCGCGGTAAGGCATAGAAATAAATGAAATATTGTATGCTCAGAAAGGAGCTTGTGAAAATAATATAGTAAGCACAGGATACGCACGCGAGGCGCGGTAAGGCGTAGAAGTAAATGAAATATTGTACGCTCAAAGAGTAGCTTGTTAAGAAAAAAAAAAAAAAAGTAATATATGAGTTGCTGGCAGCGCTGGAGAAGCTGTCTAACGTGAAGAAGAGATACATACTTAAACAGAACACATTGGTGTTAAGTGAATAAAAAGGTTGTTTAAAGCCGCGGAGTAAAGAGTGGCAGAAGTCTAGATAGAGATATATAGAAAGTTGTTTTTAATAATTTTTGTGTATAAAGCTTTTGAAGATTGGTGTGTGGGAGAGCGGGGAGTTGCAGGCAAAGCTGTGAGGGCTTGCAGGCTGGCTGACATACAAGATTAATGTGAAAGGGTACGAGGAGGAGGTGTTTAGACCCAACAGAAGGACTTGGGAGGTGCATGACAGGCAGAGAGGAAAGTGTGAAACAGAGACAGTGAAGAAAAAGACAGGAGAAGAGACTGCTATGTAAATACAGAGAAGGTAGATATTATTTCAAAGAAAGAAAACTAATAAACAAACATAGCAGAAAAAGACGAGAAGCAGAAAGTTAAAAAATTAGAAGGAAAATAGAAAGTCGGGAGCAAAGACATTAGGAAGTGTTAGGGTTGTAAGAGGAGTAAAGAAATAAAATTGGTTATAAATCAAAAGAGTTAAAGCTTAGATTATAGTGAAAAAGCTGACAGACTGATCAATGCTTGGGACAGTCTTTGATGGGAGACTTAAGTGATGATGAAATAATACTCCCAGAACATTACTTGACTGATGGAGACATCGAAACCCAGGGAATCAGGACACATTTTTGGCTGGAAAGGACCTATTTTGACAGTGTAGGAGCAGAACATTGGCAGGACGAACAAGAGATCAATCAGAAATTATGGCAGATTACTAAGGTAATCAATCTGAAGCAAAAGAAAGAACAATTCCCTCTAATTAATTGGGAGCTGCTGATAAGACGTCTGTGGCATCAGGGTTTAACCCCGTGGCTGGAGCTGCTTTGTGCTGATCCTAATAAAGAAATTAGCATACCATTAAATCATTTAACAACACTGCCAACCGATCCAGGTGAAGAACTGTTTCCTAGGTTGACTCTGACTGTGGTCCCAAGGAAGGTTCGGTGGGAAACAGGTAAATTTTCGTGTTTAGTTAAAGAAAAAGAAGACGGGCATAACAGTTGGAAATTTAATCCTTTTAAGGGTTTAAAATACAAAACAGGTGTTACAGCCAGCAAGTTATTGGTCTGGATCAGGACAGCCCCTGAGGGACTACCAGAACACCACAGAAACACCTCACATAGCGTTTGTCAGGGTTACATGGGTAACTCTCAAGGTCAAGGTCGGGAAAGTACCCCGCTAGACTTAGTACTAAGAAAATATCCAGGAAAACGCACTAAGGCCAACCAATGTATGAGAAAGTGGCACAAAAGGTCACATGGGGGCAGGCAATGGCCTTTGGTGGGATCATTTGATCCGGTGATGTGTGAAGCAGTTGCGGTAGAAATACAGAAAAAAGAAATTAAAGATCAGCAGAAGAACGTAAATAACAACGAAAAACGCACTGAAGAAAAAGAAGTTTTGGCCTTGTTCAAGCAGGAAGCACAGAGGCTACAGCAGAAAAGAGAAAAAATGACAGAGGAAAGATCCAAAGACACTAAAGCCAGTGCACCGAGCTGGGAAGCAGAGCCACCCCCATATAAACGTCATGATATGGGAAAGACAGCTGGACAATTTGTATTAGGAACTCGTGAAGAGGACCAAGGCATGGATGTGGAGGGCAAATTCACACTGACACTAAAAGCTCGAGAGCCACAAGGAGACAGGTCTTCAGTCTGTCAAATGGATCATACAAGGTCTCCAAGTCCGAAAGTAGGTGGTCGCTCACCATGACCAGCAGGGGGGGCCACAAATAACAGTGACACGGAGGCAGACGAGGATAAAGAGAGAGACCTGAAGGCTCCGCCTGCACATCGAGGTCCACTGAAAACCGTCCCCTCCCACCATAAGTCAGCCGACTGGACCTTCACAGGCTATAGAGGCTCCGAAGAGTGGCACAAGAGCTTCTGTGACACACTGGATCTGGCCAGAAGAGATAATGAAGAACTAGCTGAGCAGCTTCGGCTAGTGAAGGAAAGAATACAAAGACATAGGGACGCCGAGGAAAGAAGAATATTACAACAATCGACGCCCAATCAAGGGAATCACATTATAGAGCCACCCACCCGAAAGATTTCTGGTGAGATCATCATTGAGAGTGCAAAAGAGGCCCGACTCAGGCAAAGACAACAATGTGTAGCCAAAGACATAGCGGCTTTAGAACAGAATATAACCAACTGGATGGACTGCCTGGAACCAGTCAGTCGCACTCGATCTGGAAGACAGTATGGAGCCCCCACAGAAGAAGAGGAGGACGAAGACCTCATATGCCCATTGGTGGTTAGAAATGGTCATCATGTGTATACCCCATGGAGCTGGACAGACATGGTGGGGCTGGCCAACAGGCTGCCAGACATCACCCAAGGAGCTGGGAGATGGATAACTGCCTTAGAAGAAGGCACTGCAGGGGTAACCTTGTCTTTAGGTGACATAAAAGCCTTGCTAATGCATGTCATGGGAAAACATGACACTGAAGAATTAGCAGGAAAGGTTGGACTAACACAAATGATGGGCACTAATCAACATGATGAAGTCCCCTTTAATCGCTATAGAAACTCCATGTGGGAAGGACTGAGAAGAAAGTACCCTGAGGTCTTGGATCCCTCTAAATTGGATGATGAGGAGTGGACACCTGAAGAGTGCCCAAAGAAGTTCCTGCACCGATTCCAGAAAAGATGGGCGGAGGAAACAGGAAATGCATGGAACCATTCTCCAGCAACTGAAATCCTGTTTAAAATAACTGTAAAAAAGGCTCTACCAGATGAGGTTCAGAAAGCCCTAGATGGAGTCGTGGGACTATCAAAACTGAATTGGGCTTTATACTCTGAGCATATTTGTCACCATCTTGAAATCTACAAGAAAGAAAAACAAAAAGAAGAAGATGCAGCAAAATCCCTGACGAAAAAATTGGTGCAGATGCAGTTGGGAGAGCTAACCAAAGTCAAGAAAGAAAAAACAAAGACCCAGGCACCAGTGATGACCCCTGTTCCTTCTGAGCCGGCAAGCCTAGGCCCTACGGCAAACACTGCTGCCACCATACAGGCACCTGTGGTAACAGCCACACAGAGCCCCCAGGGAGCAGCAGGGAGCACTGCTGCAGGAGAAGTCTCGGCACCAGTGGAGCATCACTATCACTACCATAGCACTGGCACACCCGGAAATGGACCCACCTACAGTCATGGGTGGAGAGGAGAGTCATGGAACTTTCCAGGTCAAAGAGGAGGGTGGCGAAGAGGATCTCGCCAACCTTCATTTGGAAGCAGATTCCAGAACTCAGCTCCCAGGAACAGTCAAGCGGGACCGCCTATGGGACCAACACCCCCAATAGGGGATCAACCCTCTAATGAGTGTTGGAGCTGTGGACAACCTGGACATCGAATGAGAAATTGTCCGGCCCGACCTTGGGTTGGACCCTCTGCCTATTGGCAATAGGGAGGCCTAGAGAAGACAGAGGGGGAAATGGTGGCATTTGCTATTTCGATGATACCTAAGGAAGAGCCAACCGTCACCGTTAATATACAAAACAGAGATTTCCCTTTCATGGTGGATACAGGGGCAACATACTCTTGCATAGGGAAAATGGGCGCTCATCTCCCCCTCTCTGGGTCTGTAATTAAGACCATCAGCTTCTCTGGGAAAACTCAAATAATACCTTTTACACACCCACTTCCTGTAATGATTGCAGGAAAAACAATTGAAGCACCCCTGTTATACTCACAAAATACACCTGTGAATTTGCTGGGAAGAGACATTTTATGTAAGCTACAAACCCAGATAGTGTGTACCCATCAAGGACTGCAAATACACTTTCCTGACGAAGCACTCGCTAACATTATGGTGCTTATGGACATGGAAAACAAGGTCCGACCAGTGCAACCCATGGTATACTGGCTGAAGTTACAACCAGAAAATTCAAATCTCCAACTGGAATGGGAAAAATGGAAGCCCTGGGCAGAACAACACTATGCAGCAGTATATACACCTAGTTTACCTTTACATGTCACCCTGATGTTCAATGCCAAACAAGAACAGACTGACTATGCATGCTGCTGGGATGCATTGATGAATCAACGGCTGTTTCACATAACCACCACAGAAATTTATTTAGGCCCCCAAAATAAGCTGAACAACAATGGTATCAAGTGCCGAATGCCACGCCTCATGTGACCCTTTTAGTCTCTGAAAAGTACGAATCCCATGACCTAGGTCCAATGGTAAAGATGGCCTCAGAAGTTGAAGAATGGCAAAACATGGAAAGTCCACAAGTACATCTGTCAAAAGACCAGCAGTTTATACGAATTAATTTAAAAGTAAATGATGAGGCTATAGCTCAAAAAGTGGAGCTCAATCCTAGACCAGAGGGACAGATGGTGTTATCGGCCCAACAAGAGAAATTGTTAGAGCAAATACCACCAGTGGTGTGGTCCAAAAGCAAAACAGATGTAGGACTAGTAAAAACAGCCTTACCAGTAAAAATAAAAGTAAAACTGGGAGCAAAACTGCCTCACCAAAGGCAGTATCCATTAAAACCTCAGGCTATTGAAGGCATAAAACCAGTAATTAAGGGACTAATGGCAGCTGGAGTTTTAATAAAAACTGCAAGCCCATGCAATACTCCTATCTACCCTATCCCTAAAAACAATACCAAAGAGTATCGGCTGGTACATGATCTGCGTCCTATCAATGCAATTATAGAAATGGATGCACCTATAGTACCTGATCCGAGATATCAGTTTACCACTCAGGTAATTCTCTCAGCCGTTGTTTCTGTGCCGAACGTAAGGCCTGAAAGGAGTTTCTGTAGTTGGGACTGTTTACACTGAGACTGCTACCTGCTGCTTTGGACTTGAATTAACAGTCTTTTTCAAGACTTTTTTACTTTTTTACCTTTTTACTTTTTTTTTTTTTTTAACTTTTTTACTGTGCTCCAACGCCTAAGGAAGACCTCTAACGGTCGAAACATCGCGACGGACCACTTTTATCTGCTAACTTTCATCAGCGTTGGCAAGCTAACTAGCTTGCTAACGCTTTCGTTTTTTATTTTTTTTTATTTTTCTCTTTTAGCACTGTTGTCGTGCGTTGCCTGTGCTGCTTCATGGCCTGTTTGGTGCCTTGATTGGGGCACTCCTTCTGCTGAATCACCTTTAAATTATTTACACATTATTCACTTTGTGTGTTTTTAGGAATCCGCTAGGTGGCATAGCTACTAGCTCTTAGCCGATTTAGCATGGCGGCTTCTCCTGTCTCTCCCGCACTTTTCTGCTCTGGGTGTGAAATGTTTAGTTATTCCTCGGCCTCCTTTAGCAGTAACGGTACTTGTAATAAGTGTAGCTTATTCGTAGCTTTGGAGGCCAGGCTGGGTGAATTGGAGACTCGGCTCCGCACCGTGGAAAATTCTACAGCTAGCCTGGCCCCTGTAGTCGGTGCGGACCAAGGTAGCTTAGCCGCCGCTAGTTCCCCCCTGGCAGATCCCGGGCAGTCGGGAAAGCAGGCTGACTGGGTGACTGTGAGGAGGAAACGTAGCACTAAACAGAAGCCCCGTGTACACCGTCAACCCGTTCACATCTCTAACTGTTTTTCCCCACTCGACGATACACTCGCCGAGGATCAAACTCTGGTTATTGGCGACTCTGTTTTGAGAAATGTGAAGTTAGCGACACCAGCAACCATTGTCAATTGTCTTCCGGGGGCCAGAGCAGGCGACATCGAAGGACATTTGAAATTGCTGGCTAAGCCTAAGCGTAAATTTGGTAAGATTGTAATTCACGTCGGCAGTAATGACACTCGGTTACGCCAATCGGAGGTCACTAAAATTAACATTAAATCGGTGTGTAACTTTGCAAAAACAATGTCGGACTCTGTTGTTTTCTCTGGGCCCCTCCCCAATCGGACCGGGAGTGACATGTTTAGCCGCATGTTCTCCTTGAATTGCTGGCTGTCTGAGTGGTGTCCAAAAAATGAGGTGGGCTTCATTGATAATTGGCAAAGCTTCTGGGGAAAACCTGGTCTTGTTAGGAGAGACGGCATCCATCCCACTTTAGATGGAGCAGTTCTCATTTCTAGAAATCTGGCCAATTTTCTTGGATCCTCCAAACTGTGACTGTCCAGCGTTGGGACCAGGAGGCAGAGCTGTGGTCTTATACACCTCTCTGCAGCTTCTCTCCCCCTGCCATCCCCTCATTACCCCATCCCCGTAGAGACGGTGCCTGCTCCCAGACCACCAATAACCAGCAAAAATCTATTTAAGCATAAAAATTCAAAAAGAAAAAATAATATAGCACCTTCAACTGCACCACAGACTAAAACAGTTAAATGTGGTCTATTAAACATTAGGTCTCTCTCTTCTAAGTCCCTGTTGGTAAATGATATAATAATTGATCAACGTATTGATTTATTCTGCCTAACAGAAACCTGGTTACAGCAGGATGAATATGTTAGTTTAAATGAGTCAACACCCCCGAGTCACACTAACTGTCAGAATGCTCGTAGCACGGGCCGTGGCGGAGGATTAGCAGCAATCTTCCATTCCAGTTTATTAATTAATCAAAAACCTAGACAGAGCTTTAATTCATTTGAAAGCTTGTCTCTTAGTCTTGTCCATCCAAATTGGAAGTCCCAAAAACCAGTTTTATTTGTTATTATCTATCGTCCACCTGGTCGTTACTGTGAGTTTCTCTGTGAATTTTCAGACCTTTTGTCTGACTTAGTGCTTAGCTCAGATAAGATAATTATAGTGGGCGATTTTAATATCCACACAGATGCTGAGAATGACAGCCTCAACACTGCATTTAATCTATTATTAGACTCCATCGGCTTTGCTCAAAAAGTAAATGAGTCCACCCACCACTTTAATCATATCTTAGATCTTGTTCTGACTTATGGTATGGAAATAGAAGATTTAACAGTATTCCCTGAAAACTCCCTTCTGTCTGATCATTTTTTAATAACATTTACATTTACCCTGATGGACTACCCTGCAGTGGGGAATAAGTTTCATTACACTAGAAGTCTTTCAGAAAGCGCTGTAACTAGGTTTAAGGATATGATTCCTTCGTTATGTTCTCTAATGTCATATACCAACACAGAGCAGAGTAGCTACCTAAACTCTGTAAGGGAGATAGAGTATCTCGTCAATAGTTTTACATCCTCTTTGAAGACAACTTTGGATGCTGTAGCTCCTCTGAAAAAGAGAGCTTTAAATCAGAAGTGTCTGACTCCATGGTATAACTCACAAACTCGTAGCTTAAAGCAGATAACCCGTAAGTTGGAGAGGAAATGGCATCTCACTAACTTAGAAGATCTTCACTTAGCCTGGAAAAAGAGTTTGTTGCTCTATAAAAAAGCCCTCCGTAAAGCTAGGACATCTTTCTACTCATCACTAATTGAAGAAAATAAGAATAACCTCAGGCTTCTTTTCAGCACTGTAGCTAGGCTGACAAAGAGTCAGAGCTCTATTGAGCTGAGTATTCCATTAACTTTAACTAGTAATGACTTCATGACTTTCTTTGCTAACAAAATTTGACTATTAGAGAAAAAATTATTCATAACCATCCCAAAGATGTATCGTTATCTTTGGCTGCTTTCAGTGATGCCGGTATTTGGTTAGACTCTTTCTCTCCGGTTGTTCTGTCTGAGTTATTTTCATTGGTTGCTTCGTCCAAACCATCGGCATGTTTATTGGACCCCATTCCTGCCAGGCTGCTCAAGGAAGTCCTACCATTATTTAATGCTTCAATCTTAAATATGATCAATCTATCTTTGTTAGTTGGTTATGTACCACAGGCCTTTAAGGTGGCAGTAATTAAACCATTACTTAAAAAGCCATCACTTGACCCAGCTATCTTAGCTAATTATAGGCCAATTTCCAACCTTCCTTTTCTCTCAAAGATTCTTGAGAGGGTAGTTGTAAAACAGTTAACTGATCACCTGCAGAGGAATGGTCTATTTGAAGAGTTTCAGTCAGGTTTTAGAATTCATCATAGTACAGAAACAGCATTAGTGAAGGTTACAAATGATCTTCTTATGGCTTCGGACAGTGGACTTATCTCTGTGCTTGTTCTGTTGGACCTCAGTGCTGCTTTTGATACTGTTGACCATAAAATTTTATTACAGAGATTAGAGCATGTCATAGGTATTAAAGGCACTGCGCTGCGGTGGTTTGAATCATATTTGTCTAATAGATTACAGTTTGTTCATGTAAATGGGGAATCTTTTTCACAGACTAAAGTTAATTATGGAGTTCCACAAGGTTCTGTGCTAGGACCAATTTTATTCACTTTATACATGCTTCCCTTAGGCAGTATTATTAGACGGTATTGCTTAAATTTTCATTGTTACGCAGATGATACCCAGCTTTATCTATCCATGAAGCCAGAGGATACACACCAATTAGCTAAACTGCAGGATTGTCTTACAGACATAAAGACATGGATGACCTCTAATTTCCTGCTTTTAAACTCAGATAAAACTGAAGTTATTGTACTTGGCCCCACAAATCTTAGAAGCATGGTGTCTAACCAGATCGTTACTCTGGATGGCATTTCCCTGATCTCTAGTAATACTGTGAGAAATCTTGGAGTCATTTTTGATCAGGATATGTCATTCAAAGCGCATATTAAACAAATATGTAGGACTGCCTTTTTGCATTTACGCAATATCTCTAAAATCAGAAAGGTCTTGTCTCAGAGTGATGCTGAAAAACTAATTCATGCATTTATTTCCTCTAGGCTGGACTATTGTAATTCATTATTATCAGGTTGTCCTAAAAGTTCCCTAAAAAGCCTTCAGTTGGTTCAGAATGCTGCAGCTAGAGTACTGACGGGGACTAGCAGGAGAGAGCATATCTCACCCGTGTTGGCCTCTCTTCATTGGCTTCCTGTTAATTCTAGAATAGAATTTAAAATTCTTCTTCTTACTTATAAGGTTTTGAATAATCAGGTCCCATCTTATCTTAGGGACCTCGTAGTACCATATTACCCCATTAGAGCGCTTCGCTCTCAGACTGCGGGCTTACTTGTAGTTCCTAGGGTTTGTAAGAGTAGAATGGGAGGCAGAGCCTTCAGCTTTCAGGCTCCTCTCCTGTGGAACCAGCTCCCAATTCAGATCAGGGAGACAGATACCCTCTCTACTTTTAAGATTAGGCTTAAAACTTTCCTTTTCGCTAAGGCTTATAGTTAGGGCTGGATCGGGTGACCCTGGACCATCCCTTGGTTATGCTGCTTTAGACGTAGATTGTGGGGGGGTTCCCATGATGCACTGTTTCTTTCTCTTTTTGCTCCGTATGCATCACTCTGCAAATAATCATTAGTGATCGATCTCTGCCCCCCTTCACGGCATGTCTTTTTCCTGGTTTTTTCCCTCAGCCCCAACCAGTCTCAGCAGAAGACTGCCCCTCCCTGAGCCTGGTTCTGCTGGAGGTTTCTTCCTGTTAAAAGGGAGTTTTTCCTTCCCACTGTTGCCAAGTGCTTGCTCATAGGGGGTCGTTTTGACCATTGGGGTTTTTCATAATTATTGTATGGCCTTGCCTTACAATATGGAGCGCCTTGGGGCAACTGTTTGTTGTGATTTGGCGCTATAGAAGAAAAAAGTTGATTGATTGATTGATCCGCATACTATACTATCAAGCATCCCTGCTGGAGCAAAATGGTACACAGTAATCGATCTGTGTTCAGCCTATTTCAGTGTGCCTGTGCACCCAGACTCACAACATTTGTTTGCATTCACATTTCTGGGACAACAGCTAACGTATACACGGCTACCTCAGGGACTGAACCTGTCCCCAGCCATCTTTAACAAAGTCCTGGCTGAAGATTTACAACACCTTGATATACCCAGTACATTGGTGCAATATATGGATGATCTCCTTATTGCATCAGAGACTCAAGAACAGTGTGAAAAAGATTCATTAATTGTATTGCATGCATTGGCAGATGGAGGTCATAAAGTAAGTAAGGACAAATTGCAGTTCTGCAAACAACAAGTAGAATACTTGGGAAGACAGTTGTGTGGGACCACGCGATGTATAGCCCCAAGCCAAGTGGAGGCTATAATCAAGGCTCCCAAACCCCAAACAGTGGGACAGATGCTTTCATTCCTTGGGATGGCAGGGTACAGTCGGCCGTGGATTTGTGATTATGCTATAAAAACTGTACCTTTGCGTGCCATGATTAGAGCAGTGGGGCAAACAAGCAATGCAGCTCTCCTCGTCTGGACAGATGAGGCAACGGGAGCTTTTGAGGCCCTAAAAACAGACATGCAATCTGCTCCCGCATTAGGTAACCCAGATTATGGGAAACCTTTCCATTTGTATGTTACTGAAAAAGCTGGTTATGCTTGTGCTGTACTAATGCAGGAAACAAATGAAGGAAAACAACCATTGGCCTATTATAGTACAAAGCTTGACAACATTGAAACAGGATTGCCACCATGCTATCAGGGTCTAGCAGCAGCTGCCTTTGCATTTCAAAAAGCATCATCCATAATCATGGGACATGCAGTAACGTTGTACACGTCGCATCAGTTACATGCCCTGCTAACCAGTCAACGTTTTGTCTTAACACAAGCTAGACGCACTGGATATGAAGTTGTGTTGTCCGCTCCAGAAATAACAATACAACGTTGTCACACGGTGAATCCCGCCACCAAATTGACCACACCGTTAGATGGTACTCCACATAACTGTGTGGCAGAGACAGAGAAATTTTTGAGAGCCAGAGAACATTTGTATAATCACGCCATAGATGCAGATCTAACCCTGTTCGTGGACGGCTCATGCTTTCGGGATGCAGCGGGATTGCATGCGGGTATGGGGATTGTTAAACTAAACACGGATGGCGAAACCTTTGAATTACTGGAGTCCCAAGGAATTGATCAGCCTTGTTCAGCCCAACTGGCAGAAATCAAAGCCTTAACTATGGCTTGCCAGATAGCTAAAGATCAACGTGTTAATATCTACACAGACTCAGCCTACGCTTATGGCGTATGTCATGTACATGCAAACATTTGGAAACAAAGGGGATTCCTGAGAGCAGATGGCACCCCTGTCACTCATGGAGAAGCGATTTCCCAACTGTTACAAGCTCTCCAATTACCGTCTGAGGTAGCCATCATTAAATGTGCAGGTCATCAAAAGAATAATAACATCATAGCTCAAGGTAACAACCTAGCAGATGATGCAGCTCGCAAAGGAGCACAAGGAGAAAATATGTTTCCCCTGCTAACCATCCAAGATTGTGCCCCACTGGTTTCACTTGACGCACTGATAGTGGCTCAAAGTAGGGCCAGTGGAGAAGAAAAACGAATGTGGGTTAAACGAGGCGCTATTGAGACACGCAGTCAGGGGCCAGCGGACAAGCTGTGGCGCAGTAGTCATGGACATTTTGTGTTACCCACCAATTTATTACGACATGCAATCATTTGGGCCCACGGACCTGATCATTGTTCGCGAGTCCAAATTATGAACAAACTAAAAGCTGTCTGGTGGTCACCATATATGGCAGCAACAGTGGACCGTTTGTTGAATGAGTGTGAGGTATGTGCACAGTACAATGTCCGGAAATCATTCACAGCCCCTTTAGCCCACATTCCGGTCCCTGATGGGCCATTCAGACATCTTATGATGGATTTCATAGACATGGGAGCTGAAAATCGAGTTAAATGAATGAGATATGTTTTGGTAGTGATATGCAGATTCAGCCGATGGATTGAGGCAGTAGCCTCTGCAAATCAAGACCATAAAACGGTAGCCAAATTCTTGTGCCGAGATGTCTTTCCAAGATTTGGCATTCCAGATACTATCTCATCTGACAACGGTAGGGCTTTTGTAGCCAAGGTTACACAAGAAACATTCAAACAATTGGGTATCAAACAGAAATTTGGGTGTGTTTATCACCCCCAATCAAATGGGGCGGTGGAACGGGCTAATGGCATTTTAAAGAACAAACTAGCAAAAATCATAGCAGACAGCAATGGCAAACTAACCTGGCTGGATGCGTTGCCGCTTGCTTTATTGTCAATGCGCTCACAAACTAACCGACTAACCCATTTGACACCATTTGAAGCTCTTACAGGTCGGCCGATGCCTATTCCATACCTGAGAGGACCCTACGAAGGACCATCGCTGGAGCAGCTACAAGACGAATGGCATAATTATCTGAGACAGTTAACCCAAATACACAAAACTATCTTTTTGCAGGTCAAAGGTGCTACAGAAGACAGAGAAGCAGAGATTCCACTCGAAAATCAGAGCATCCAGCCTGGTGATCTGGTTTACGTCAAAGTGTTCAAAAAGAAGTGGGACAGGCCCCGCCGAGAAGGTCCTTTTAAAGTTATTCTTGCCTCACGTACAGCAGTCAAAGTAGACGGTAAGGACACTTGGTTTCATTTAAACCACTGCTGTAGGGTTGGTGGCCCAGCGCCCCTGCGGCCTCGGCAAGCTCGTCTTGGCAGAGCCGCCGGGCCAAGGGGGGAAGCAAGAGAAGCCAGAGACCCTACAGCAGCACCGAGGGACGGCCACGCCTCCCTGCAGCCAGAAGAAGCACCGAGGGAAGGCCACGCCTCCCTGCAGCCAGGCGAACACCGGCCAAGGCGCTCACAGAGACTGATTGAACAAAGACGACGCACAGCTTCAGAGAGTAGTGGATCCCTGCCAGATAGAGCAGCGACAGACTCAGATGCAGACTCAGAAACAACTGGAGACGCAGGCCAACAGACAGAAATACAGACCGACAGATAGACAGGCCACAGGAGACATCAGACTCGGACAGCAACTCAGTAGATTTACCGACAGAAGAACCACAGGAAGTACAACCCAGACAAAGCACAGATACACCACACATCCCTAGTGACAGCTCATCTAGTGACGGCTCACTCAGTAGCACAGCTAGTAGCACATCTCAACAGTCATCAGAGCAATGATTAAGGAATTGTTCAAGGGATTGACAATACTACTGGTGGTCAGTATGGGAGAAAATAGACATCCAAAACATACAACGGACTGTGCCGTGGCCATGGCCGCAATAGCAGCTAAACAAGGCATTCTAAACACAGGAAAAACATATAATTTGGTATACATTAAATCAAAAGCCTACAAGAACATAGGAATACAGGGAAAGCTGGGGGATTACATATTAGGCGAAGCCATTAGCATCAAATGTGAAGAGGAGGGAACACTCAACATAGAGGTAATTTGTGATAAAAGAGGATGCAGGGAAACCAAGCAAGACGTAACTGTTACAGTACATGAAGCCACAAAATGGGTAAAAATCAAACCAAGGAAAAAGAGGACAATTAGAAGCCTAGAAACAAGCAGTCACTTAGGGAGATGGGATCCCAGTACAGACCTAGCCCGTACACAAGGGTTGAAGACAAATCTATTTTACCAATGGTTGAAATTTTCGGCTAGGCAGATCAGTGAAAAGCCTTGCATAGCCTGTCACCGGAAAGGTGTGATACCTCAGGCTAAACCCCTACCTGATATCAACAACTGTTATAGGAGTCCCCAACATAACTCAGACCAAGCAGAATGCTATACACAATTTGTTATGAAAATGGCAGTAGGTGATGAAAAATATGCTGCCGACAGTAAACTTTGTCCAGTGCCTCTAAGTACAGAAGGAACCGTTCCACCTATGATTAAAATAGAGAAAGGGATGATACACCCATTCTGTATAGCTAAAGGCTTAGTAGCACAATACATAAGCGATTGGCAGGTAGGGACGACCCAGCCAAAACACCACATACAGTGTATGCAAAAGCAGCAAGAATACAAACCGGCCAAAACAGCATGGAACATTACCGTCTGTCACACCCTGCCAGCAGCAGGCATACAGTGTGAACAAATAGTACCGGCCACAGGGGGGTCTGTAATTGGACTGAATCTCACCCATGCTTCATGGGTATCTACTCCAAATTTAGCTAAGGGAACGGTACCCTTAGCTGACATCTTTTGGATATGCGGACAAAGAAGGAAACTCCTGTCATCGCTGTCCCCTAATTGGAAAGGCCTTTGTGCTCCTGTGATGCTCACAGGAGCTATAACAGTAATTGAAATGCCAAATTCAATACAACCCATGCCACAGAAACTTCGTAAGAAAAGAGGAATAATGACGTTTAAAACAGACTACAACATCACAGTAAGAAACGGGATACCAGAAGGGATACCCCGACAGTTAGAAGCCATAGACAGTAGCAGAGTTAAAGCAGATGAAGACGCGGATAAATGGGGATGGGCATTGGCTCTGTTCGGGGTTACTCCAAAAATCCGTTCTAGGTTCCAGGAGGTGCAGTGGATTAATTACTTGTGGTATAATCAGCAAAGATACCTGAACTGGACATTGGCAGCAGTAGGAGCCTTAACCGAACAACTGCACGCCACCTCGCTAATGACAATGCAAAATAGATTAGCTATCGAGATGATGATGGCTGATGAACAAGGAGTTTGTATTATGATCAAAGCCACCGAATGTTGCACAGCTATTCCCATGCGTACAGGGGAAGACGGAAATTTGACAGAGCTCTTAATCACACTTGAAGAGATGCAACAGGAACTGTTAAGTAACTCCATAGGAGGGAGAAATGAAACTGACGATTCTGGATACATTGTAGGGAATGGAATGAATATTGGCCCACTATTTTCACTGTTTGGGACTCTAAGGAGAGGGTGGATATCATGGAAAGACTGGTTATACCAGATAGGTGTAGTCTTGGCACTAACGGGTGGCGGTCTTGCTGGTAATATGTTGTGGTATTCCCTTGATAAAATTTCTGGTCAATAAATTGATTTCATCCACAGTAGGACAGCTCCCACTGTTAGCCATCCGAGCCCTAGAAGAAAGCACAAACGAAACAGACAGAGAACCAGAATATATGGAAATGGATGAAATACCAATTATCCTCCCCGACAGCCCCCAGCTCCCTAATATTGTGGCGTATACCCCAGATAGGGAGGACTGGGATGGACCGTGCTTGGTGATATTGTAGACGAGGAAGAAGACATGCACGCACATTTACATTCACACACATGCACCCACAAAAATGAGGGATAGGATAGACAATATCTGAAAGAATGACATGGAGCTGTAATAATGAACGTATATGTATATTACTAGGACACAGGAGTATGGCTGAGAGACCAGACTCCCCTGATCAGGGACCTATGCCTGATCTGCCTCTATCAAGTCTGATTGGACTCTCAGAACTGTTTGGAGAAGAGGATATACAGGAGGGATGGTCGAGACATGATTGGTCGCCACAGCCGCCTTCCATCCAGCAGCTAAACCAGTTGGCAACAGAAGGATCTTCATCGTTCCAGCACCTGGCGATGACGGCTTCACAGAATCTGCCTGCAGCAAGAGTCGGCCCGAGGACTCCACCATCATATGAAGGACCCTTTGGACTCAGGAACACACCCCTTCCGCAGATGCCATGGAGACAGTCACATGTGCCAGTGGCAACGATACCCTCCAGGGGAGGCAGCCAAGGTCGGCCATATGCAGCAACCGCCCGAGTGCATCCTAGACCCAATTCACTGCTAGGACCTGTCCCCAGCTTTCCACCCCCAAGGCAGGAGAGATATTCCGATCAGCCCAGTGCCTCTGGAGGAGGATCAGCTGGGGTAGACCTTAGCCGAACTCACCGACCAGGACAGAGGGGAGCTTTGTACAGGCTGCTAAATGCCCAGAGTGTCCCAACCACTTGCCTGAGCGACATCAACAATACTCCCCCCACACACGAAATGCCTTCCCCCTTGTACTTCCTGTCCCCTGGACTGCACAACCTTAATCTGGTCATGGTCACCCCACTGGACATGGCAATCTTGGTTCGAGAGCTTCGTCTTCCACAAGAGTCTGTTCCAAAAACCTTGGAGCAGCTCCTGCCCCTCACAAATCACATTCCCCATGAGCTATTTGAGGAAATCATGCCACAACTGAGTCAGACAGCTGCATACCTGTTAAGGATACACCGTGACAATGCCAACATCTCTTGTGCTCAGGAGGGCCTCCATACTCAACTGTGTGGTCTTCAGTCTAGTATGGACATGCTAGCCAGCATGATGGAGCATATGGAAAGGGAACAGCTAGGGCTGGCCACCACCACCCTGAATGTGGGCAAGAATTCTCTGGGGG
Organism: Thalassophryne amazonica; assembly: GCF_902500255.1. Classification (NCBI taxonomy): domain Eukaryota; kingdom Metazoa; phylum Chordata; class Actinopteri; order Batrachoidiformes; family Batrachoididae; genus Thalassophryne; species Thalassophryne amazonica. The sequence goes on from NC_047108.1 coordinate 72,796,689, forward strand.
CCCTGTACAACCTGGCCAAGCAGCACAAGGAGCTGGAAAGATCCATCAGAGAACTGCACGACTGTCTGAAAGCCAGAATTCCTGATCCTTCCCCCACTACCCCTGAAAGGCCAACCTCCCCATATTCCCCAACTTCTCCCAAAACTTCAGATGCTGAGTAAATGCTGAGGAGCGCGGACTGACGTAATGGCACTGAAAACGGACGATGACCTTGGTTCTTGAGTTTGAATTACGGACTGGTTTCAGAAATCTGAGTGTAAATAAAAAAAACAAAAAAAACAAAGAAGGATATATGTTAGTAACGAAGGTCGGGTAAATGTCTGTCCTTACCATCATCTGCGTAACACAGATAAAGCTAAATGCATACACATAGATATCACATTGCAAAGTTATAAAAAGGGGACCCTTACACGGCGTGTTTGGAGATTTAGTAGTAAAGATGCACCATAGGGACCCCTTTTTCTTAAATTATAGCATGCCTCAAGAGACATGCATCGCCTAAATTTGGCGTCTGGCCAAAAAGGGCATTAGAAAACAAGCTGAAAAAGAAGAAAAACAAAGTGGAGAATGTTTAGAAATGGCCTATAATGAAAACCATTATATGATTGACTAAGGTAAATGACTTAAGGACGGACATGAAGGGAAACCATTTATTGTGTTTACCATTTAACTAGACATAGCTGCGCTAACCTTAGAATAGTTTCTTGATTGGTTGACTAAATAGTGGTAACGTAGGGGTTATTTGATGCATTTAAGTAATAAATGTGTGACTCTTTAACAAAATAATATGTAGAACCAAGTATAATGGGTTGGAGCCTCTGGTTGAGTGAGACAATAGATGCCAGAAGATGATTGGTTGCACTGATGTCAATGTAAAGTCTTTACTTTGCCATGATTAAGAGGTTGCTGTAACTTGTTTTATGTGGCCATTTTAAGTGCCTTGAATTACACCAAAACTCAATGTTTGAATGTCACCTTGCGTTGATATAATCCAGCTAATTGATCACCTTGTGCCTTAGTATGTAGGTTCACCTGCACGTCAATATATTTACCGTGTGAAGTATCACTGATATTCATATCCGCACCAGAGTTATCAGTAAGTCGAGTGATGTGTTTTTCTTTTTTATTGCAATGCACAAATGAAGATGTCTTGTCAGTAAACAACCCAAGAGTATAGTTGATGTAATGGGACTCTTACGAGTCCCAGAGGAGGGACTGTAGAAGAATTTTTAGGTCCATATTTGAACTGTGATGAACTATCAAGTGTCCTGATCCGAACTGTATGTCCTCTGGTTGAACTAGCAGGTGTTCAACCCCCAAAAAAAGGGCTCTATTAGTCATTCAGTCTGTCAGGGGCTTTCCAAGGCCTTTTAGGTGCTTTCCCGCAGGCCACGTGCAGGGGCCTCAGGCCAGCTGCACGTGTGACTGAGGCCACGTGCGGGGGGGCCTCAGGCCAGCTGCACCTGTGGCTGAAGGTCTTTTAAAAAAATCAGTTGTAAATCCTTCACGTTTTAATGGGAGCGTTTGTCACATTGAAATAATGGCCTAACACCTGCTTAGGGTTCACTAGAGGACGCTTCCAATAGAAAACCATGTCTTGGGAATGAAATAAATAAAAAAGTCGAAGGAGGAGCGATGCCCGCGGGTCTCCAATAAATAGATGAGCGCGGTTGTCATATGTTCAGTCTCTCTAGAGGACTCAGTTTGTCTAAGCTCTGTGTCGAAGGCTTAAATAAACTTAAAAACTCTGTGCATTTTATCTTGCTTAAGGCTGAATTATTCTAAAGTGTTGTGTCCTTTTCTAGCATATCACTTGCAATTAGTTTGTGTTATCTAAAAGACGACATCCTGAGAAGACTAAAGACGAGCCACGACAATATCTACAACGCTGCTCTCCATTCATCTGAAAAATCTCTGTACAACGTATTACTGAAAATCTCTGTTTTGACCACCGACGATTTTACACGGTGTAATCCGCTGCACCTGCTTACATTATACACTCTGTTTGTGGATGTGATGGCGTGCCGGGTGAAACAGATGGGACTGCCCAGAGAGGAGATTGTTCCTACACTTTTACAGCTGAATACTGAAATAAACCGTAAATGCGGGGGAGATGTATTACTGAGAGTTTTCCAGTTTTGTACGTGAACGTATACTTTTTCCTTCATGTATGTTGTGTTTAATAAACATGAACGTATACTTTTTTCCTCCACGTATGTTGTGTTTAATAAACATGAACAATTGTTTTTTCTCTGTGTGTGACTTTAATGAATGTAATAAAGCATACATTGTAAAACTCAGACGGTCAGTGTTCTTTCCAATAATATTGTTGAAAAAAAGGGTGAAATGTTTTACAAATCAAATTTATATAGCGCCAAAACCACAACAAAACAATTGCCCAAAGGTGCTTCATATTGCAAGACAGAGTCATACAAACGAGGTTTTGGTGGAAAAAAGGTTCTCGTATGAATTAATGCGGGGTTTTAACACGGCCTTATTAAAAGGTCGAGGCTGTTCTGTGAGCGCTCTCCGCGGTGCTGAATAAGAGTTCAATTTAACGTTTCCAAGAGCGCCTATTTAAAACAAAAGACTAATATTTATGGTCGCTAAAACATATAAAAATCAATCAATCAATCAATCAATTTTTTTTATATAGCGCCAAATCACAACAAACAGTTGCCCCAAGGCGCTTTATATTGTAAGGCAAGGCCATACAATAATTATGTAAAACCCCAACGGTCAAAACGACCCCCTGTGAGCAAGCACTTGGCTACAGTGGGAAGGAAAAACTCCCTTTTAACAGGAAGAAACCTCCAGCAGAACCAGGCTCAGGGAGGGGCAGTCTTCTGCTGGGACTGGTTGGGGCTGAGGGAGAGAACCAGGAAAAAGACATGCTGTGGAGGGGAGCAGAGATCGATCACTAATGATTAAATGCAGAGTGGTGCATACAGAGCAAAAAGAGAAAGAAACACTCAGTGCATCATGGGAACCCCCCAGCAGTCTACGTCTATAGCAGCATAACTAAGGGATGGTTCAGGGTCACCTGATCCAGCCCTAACTATAAGCTTTAGCAAAAAGGAAAGTTTTAAGCCTAATCTTAAAAGTAGAGAGGGTGTCTGTCTCCCTGATCTGAATTGGGAGCTGGTTCCACAGGAGAGGAGCCTGAAAGCTGAAGGCTCTGCCTCCCATTCTACTCTTACAAACCCTAGGAACTACAAGTAAGCCTGCAGTCTGAGAGCGAAGCGCTCTATTGGGGTGATATGGTACTACGAGGTCCCTAAGATAAGATGGGACCTGATTATTCAAAACCTTATAAGTAAGAAGAAGAATTTTAAATTCTATTCTAGAATTAACAGGAAGCCAATGAAGAGAGGCCAATATGGGTGAGATATGCTCTCTCCTTCTAGTCCCCGTCAGTACTCTAGCTGCAGCATTTTGAATTAACTGAAGGCTTTTTAGGGAACTTTTAGGACAACCTGATAATAATGAATTACAATAGTCCAGCCTAGAGGAAATAAATGCATGAATTAGTTTTTCAGCATCACTCTGAGACAAGACCTTTCTGATTTTAGAGATATTGCGTAAATGCAAAAAAGCAGTCCTACATATTTGTTTAATATGCGCTTTGAATGACATATCCTGATCAAAAATGACTCCAAGATTTCTCACAGTATTACTAGAGGTCAGGGTAATGCCATCCAGAGTAAGGATCTGGTTAGACACCATGTTTCTAAGATTTGTGGGGCCAAGTACAATAACTTCAGTTTTATCTGAGTTTAAAAGCAGGAAATTAGAGGTCATCCATGTCTTTATGTCTGTAAGACAATCCTGCAGTTTAGCTAATTGGTGTGTGTCCTCTGGCTTCATGGATAGATAAAGCTGGGTATCATCTGCGTAACAATGAAAATTTAAGCAATACCGTCTAATAATACTGCCTAAGGGAAGCATGTATAAAGTGAATAAAATTGGTCCTAGCACAGAACCTTGTGGAACTCCATAATTAACTTTAGTCTGTGAAGAAGATTCCCCATTTACATGAACAAATTGTAATCTATTAGACAAATATGATTCAAACCACCGCAGCGCAGTGCCTTTAATACCTATGGCATGCTCTAATCTCTGTAATAAAATTTTATGGTCAACAGTATCAAAAGCAGCACTGAGGTCTAACAGAACAAGCACAGAGATGAGTCCACTGTCCGAGGCCATAAGAAGATCATTTGTAACCTTCACTAATGCTGTTTCTATACTATGATGAATTCTAAAACCTGACTGAAACTCTTCAAATAGACCATTCCTCTGCAGATGATCAGTTAGCTGTTTTACAACTACCCTTTCAAGAATTTTTGAGAGAAAAGGAAGGTTTTAGATTGGCCTATAATTAGCTAAGATAGCTGGGTCAAGTGATGGCTTTTTAAGTAATGGTTTAATTACTGCCACCTTAAAAGCCTGTGGTACATAGCCAACTAACAAAGATAGATTGATCATATTTAAGATCGAAGCATTAAATAATGGTAGGGCTTCCTTGAGCAGCCTAGTAGGAATGGGGTCTAATAAACATGTTGATGGTTTGGATGAAGTAACTAATGAAAATAACTCAGACAGAACAATCGGAGAGAAAGAGTCTAACCAAATACCGGCATCACTGAAAGCAGCTAAAGATAACGATACGTCTTTGGGATGGTTATGAGTAATTTTTTCTCTAATAGTTAAAATTTTGTTAGCAAAGAAAGTCATGAAGTCATTACTAGTTAAAGTTAATGGAATACTCAGCTCAATAGAGCTCTGACTCTTTGTCAGCCTGGCTACAGTGCTGAAAAGAAACCTGGGGTTGTTCTTATTTTCTTCAATTAGTGATGAGTAGAAAGATGTCCTAGCTTTATGGAGGGCTTTTTTATAGAGCAACAGACTCTTTTTCCAGGCTAAGTGAAGATCTTCTAAATTAGTGAGACGCCATTTCCTCTCCAACTTACGGGTTATCTGCTTTAAGCTACGAGTTTGTGAGTTATACCATGGAGTCAGACACTTCTGATTTAAAGCTCTCTTTTTCAGAGGAGCTACAGCATCCAAAGTTGTCTTCAAAGAGGATGTAAAACTATTGACGAGATACTCTATCTCCCTTACAGAGTTTAGGTAGCTACTCTGCACTGTGTTGGTATATGGCATTAGAGAACATAAAGAAGGAATCATATCCTTAAACCTAGTTACAGCGCTTTCTGAAAGACTTCTAGTGTAATGAAACTTATTCCCCACTGCTGGGTAGTCCATCAGAGTAAATGTAAATGTTATTAAGAAATGATCAGACAGAAGGGAGTTTTCAGGGAATACTGTTAAGTCTTCTATTTCCATACCATAAGTCAGAACAAGATCTAAGATATGATTAAAGTGGTGGGTGGACTCATTTACTTTTTGAGCAAAGCCAATAGAGTCTAATAATAGATTAAATGCAGTGTTGAGGCTGTCATTCTCAGCATCTGTGTGGATGTTAAAATCGCCCACTATAATTATCTTATCTGAGCTAAGCACTAAGTCAGACAAAAGGTCTGAAAATTCACAGAGAAACTCACAGTAACGACCAGGTGGACGATAGATAATAACAAATAAAACTGGTTTTTGGGACTTCCAATTTGGATGGACAAGACTAAGAGACAAGCTTTCAAATGAATTAAAGCTCTGTCTGGGTTTTTGATTAATTAATAAGCTGGGATGGAAGATTGCTGCTAATCCTCCGCCCCGGCCCGTGCTACGAGCATTCTGACAGTTAGTGTGACTCGGGGGTGTTGACTCATTTAAACTAACATATTCATCCTGCTGTAACCAGGTTTCTGTTAGGCAGAATAAATCAATATGTTGATTAATTATTATGTCATTTACCAACAGGGACTTAGAAGAGAGAGACCTAATGTTTAATAGACCACATTTAACTGTTTTAGTCTGTGGTGCAGTTGAAGGTGCTATATTATTTTTTCTTTTTGAATTTTTATGCTTAAATAGATTTTTGCTGGTTATTGGTGGTCTGGGAGCAGGCACCGTCTCTACGGGGATGGGGTAATGAGGGGATGGCAGGGGGAGAGAAGCTGCAGAGAGGTGTGTAAGACTACAACTCTGCTTCCTGGTCCCAACCCTGGATAGTCACGGTTTGGAGGATTTAAGAAAATTGGCCAGATTTCTAGAAATGAGAGCTGCTCCATCCAAAGTGGGATGGATGCCGTCTCTCCTAACAAGACCAGGTTTTCCCCAGAAGCTTTGCCAATTATCTATGAAGCCCACCTCATTTTTTGGACACCACTCAGACAGCCAGCAATTCAAGGAGAACATGCGGCTAAACATGTCACTCCCGGTCCGATTGGGGAGGGGCCCAGAGAAAACTACAGAGTCCGACATTGTTTTTGCAAAGTTACACACCGATTTAATGTTAATTTTAGTGACCTCCGATTGGCGTAACCGGGTGTCATTACTGCCGACGTGAATTACAATCTTACCAAATTTACACTTAGCCTTAGCCAGCAGTTTCAAATTTCCTTCAATGTCGCCTGCTCTGGCCCCCGGAAGACAATTGACTATGGTTGCTGGTGTCGCTAACTTCACATTTCTCAAAACAGAGTCGCCAATAACCAGAGTTTGATCCTCGGCGGGTGTGTCGTCGAGTGGGGAAAAATGGTTGGAAATGTGAACGGGTTGGCGGTGTACACGGGGCTTCTGTTTAGGGCTACGCTTCCTCCTCACAGTCACCCAGTCGGCCTGCTTTCCCGGCTGCTCGGGATCTGCCAGGGGGTAACTAACGGCGGCTAAGCTACCTTGGTCCGCACCGACTACAGGGGCCTGGCTAGCTGTAGAATTTTCCACGGTGCGGAGCTGAGTCTCCAATTCGCCCAGCCTGGCCTCCAAAGCTACGAATAAGCTACACTTATTACAAGTACCATTACTGCTAAAGGAGGCCGAGGAATAACTAAACATTTCACACCCAGAGCAGAAAAGTGCGGGAGAGACAGGAGAAGCCGCCATGCTAAATCGGCTAAGAGCTAGTAGCTACGCTAAGCTAGCGGATTCCTAAAAACACGCAAAGTGAATAATGTGTAAATAATTTAGAGGTGATTCAGCAGAAGGAGTGCTTTAGTTAAGGCACGTAAAGATTACACTGGGAAACAAATCGTAATCTAGATAACTAGATCAATCTAACTGCGCAGATTAAACAGCTAACAGATACAGAAAAACACCGCTGTGCTCCGGAACAGGAAGTGATACAATACCGCAGTGAGAGCCAACCACCAGTAGAGGCAAGGCAATATCACCTGTTCTGTTATACAGACGTTGTATAGCCTCAGGCGGTGGGCGACGCTTTTGCTCCTCTCCTCCGAGCGTTCGAAATTGGAGGTCATTTCGGGGAAATAATTACAAAGAAATTCAACCCCGCTTATTACATCCCGGTCTCCAAAAGACATATTGAGATGATATGCATCGAAATCAAAAGCGATCAAGATCGACCGGTGGATTTCAGATACGGTAAAGTGGTTGTGACATTACATTTTAAACCGGCGGGATAAAAAAAAAAAAATGGCCGGGGCAGCGCACAAAGCCGACATTTATAGATTTGTGCCTTACTATGAAAATCAAGTCGGGAACGGCCTTCACGGCTTCCACGGCGCTCCTGTTATGTACGAGCGCGGGCTCGGGATCATATTTTCGAAACTGTTCAAATTTGTGTCGCCGCTGATTAAACAAGGATACACGATCGCCAAACCTCACCTGAAAAACGCCGCTCGAAGCATCGCTTCCGACGTAGTGAGCCGCGTTGTTGAGCGGGCCGGACGGAGTCAGGAACCCGAGCAGCAGCGGGGATCATGGTGCTCTCAAGAAGGCCCCGGAAACGCCCCCCGGGGAAACGGGTCAAAACGGTTAAAAAGCAAAAGACCCCCGGAAAAAGCAGAACAGTTCGAAGGAAGCATAAGAAGAGGCGGTTGTCCGGGGATATTTTCTCTTAAACAATGTCTCTTTTGCGAAATAATTCCCCCAAATGCACCATGAGCGAATTGGATTTATTCGCCGTCCCCAGGACCCAGCTGTCCATCGAGCAATGCCAATACGTTGAAGTCAGCCCGTTATCAGCCCTGACGGACATGGGCCCTATCGAGTTTTTTATCTCCGGAGACGGTGAGAGGTATTTAGACCTCAATAATACGCTGCTTTATCTGCGATTGAAAATTACAAACGCCGACGGGACTGACCTGGCTAATGACGCCCGCGTGGGCGTAATAAATTACCCTCTCAATACGATTTTCTCGCAAGTCGACGTGACTCTGGGTGACCGGCTGATTTCCCAGTCCAGCGCGACGCACCCGTACAGGGCGATGATTGAGACGCTGCTGAACTTTTCGCCCGCTTCATTGAAATCACAGTTCACGGGCGGTTTGTTTTACAAGGACACCCCGGGTCAGCACAATTCGACCGCTGTGGAGGACACGGGCCCGAATAAAGGCCTCGTGAGCAGAGCGCGCTTTAGTGCCAAATCGCGTGAATTTCAAGTTCAGGGCCCGCTGCACGCGGACATATTTTTCTGCGAGAGACTTCTTCTGAATAACGTTGATCTAAGAGTTAAATTAATTCGAGCCAGCGATGCTTTCTGCCTGATGGGGCTGGTGGCCTCCACTTTCAAGCTGAAAATTCTGGCCGCGTCCCTATTCGTTAAGAAAGTCACTGTATCCCCTGCAGTGAGATTGGGTCACTCCGCAGCTCTCATGAAAGGGAACGCCGTGTACCCGTTATCACGAATCAACGTTAAGACTTACGTGATCCCCAGCCATTCCAGGATATGCAACCAGGAGAACCTGTTTTTAGGAACCATGCCCAAATATGTGGTTCTGGGTATGGTGAATCACAACGCATTCAGAGGGAGAAGAGATCTGTCCCCGTTTGAATTTGCACACTATGACCTGGAGTACCTCGCACTCAGTCAAAACGGGAGACAGCTGCCGGCTAAAGCTTTCCAGCCTGAATTTAACAACGGACTCTCTGTCAGGGAGTTTTACAATCTCTACACGGCAACCGGGCGACACCTCAAGGACCTGCCTCTCTGTATAGACCGGGAGGATTTTGCGCTCGGCTATGCGCTGTACGTCTTCAATTTAAACCCAGAGGAGGACAGCGGCGCTCTGAGCCCCGTCTCCACAGGGACCCTGCGACTTGAGATGAGATTCAGAGTCGCGACTCCGCATAGCACCACGCTGATAGTGTACGCGTGTTACGATTCTCTCCTGGAGATTAATTCCAAGCGACAGGTCCTTGTGGATTTTTACTGATGAACAGCCTGGAATTGGACGCTGTTATGAGGGGCTTAATAGGAGACCTGTTCGCCGGTGTTTTTGCGTCTGACGAGTTATTCCGGATCAAGCCGGACCCTCCCGTATATTTCATTGTAAACACCCACCCTAGACATTTACCGGGGGAACACTGGTTACCGCTCACCGTTGAAAAAAATGGTCGAGCCACATTTTTTGACTCGTTCGGCCTCAGCCCGGACTTTGAATACTACCCTAAAAGCATCCTGCGATATCTGGAGAATCTCCCAGATGTAAAAACATTCTGTATCACAACAAACAGCTTCAGCACGAGTTATCGGACGTATGTGGACAACACTGCGTGTATTATCTGTATAACAGAGCCACTGGGAAGTCGTACCAGGATGTCTTTATATGTCTTTATACAGCGAAAATACTATCGCGAACGATGATTTGGTTTCTGATTTTGTGAAAAGATATCGTTATTGCCTTAAGAAAAGCTGCAATACCTCCTGTAACCAGCTAGCAGGGCCTTTGCATGAGTTTAAATATTGTCACGGCTTGTGTTAAAAGGCGTTCCTATTATTTTATGTTTTTCCGTGTGAAAATGTAACCCCCGTCTTAGAACGCTCTTCCGATCATACCTTTAAAGTTTTATCGCGTTTGCACGCTTTAAACCCCCGTTATTAAGCGTACAAAGATGCGTTGACCTTTGACCTTTGATTTTTTTAATGTTTTTTTCGCCTGAAAACGGGATGGATGTGTGAGAGCGGTCTCCCGATCATACCTTTAAAGTTTTATCGCGTTTGCATAATTTAAACCCCCGTTATTAAGCGTAGAAAGAAACGTTGACCTTTGATTTTTTTTATGTGTTTTTTCGCCTGAAAACGGGATGGACGTGTGAGAGCAGTCTCCCGATCATACCTTTAAAGTTTTATCGCGTTTGCATAATTTAAACCCCCGTTATTAAGCGTAGAAAGAAACGTTGACCTTTGACCTTTGATTTTTTTTATGTGTGTTTTTTCGCCTGAAAACAGGATGGAGGTGTGAGAGCGGTCTCCCGATCACACCTTTAAAGTTTTATCGCGTTTGCATAATTTAAACCCCCGTTATTAAGCGTAGAAAGAAACGTTGACCTTTGACCTTTGATTTTTTTTATGTGTGTTTTTTCGCCTGAAAACGGGATGGATGTGTGAGAGCGGTCTCCCGATCACACCTTTAAAGTTTTATCGCGTTTGCATAATTTAAACCCCGTTATTAAGCGTAGAAAGAAACATTGACCTTTGACCTTTGATTTTTTTTTATGTGTGTTTTTTCGCCTGAAAACGGGATGGATATGTAAGAGCGGCCTCCCGATCACACCTTTAAAGTTTTATCGCGTTTGCATAATTTAAACCCCGTTATTAAGCGTAGAAAGAAACATTGACCTTTGACCTTTGATTTTTTTTTATGTGTGTTTTTTCGCCTGAAAACGGGATGGATATGTAAGAGCGGCCTCCCATACCTTTAAAGTTTTATCGCGTTTGCAGCCTTTAAACCCCCGTTATTAAGCGTAGAAAGAAGCTTTGATCATTGATTTTTTTATGGTTTTTTTTTTTGTGAAAAATGTTCCAGATGTGTAGAAAATGCACTCCCAATCATACCTTTAATGTTGTTCGTTTTTTGCATAGTTGTTATTAAGTAGAGAAGTGTTGAAAGTTGTTTTTTAAACCATATGCCGAATAAAAGTGATGAAGGCCGGAGATGAGTTTCAGTCGGTGTTTTATTAGAAACAATATACAAAAACGTGTCTGACTGCGATGTATTTTAAAAAAATCTTGATCATAATATCCAGTCAGTTTTTAATTCGACACCCTCCTTTTATGGTGAGAAACCTTCCCAGCGTTGGAAGTCTTTTTTTTCTTAAGTTTCTTCCTGGCCGGCGAATCGGTTAAAAGAAGGGATTCATCCGGCGAGCTGCTCCGTCCTTTTTTAAGCTTCTGAAACTGCTCGCGGGCTTGCGGGTTTGATACGCACGCCACCGGGATGTTCCGCTCCTGTAAAATATTGAGGAACTTCACCCAGCCTGTAGGGGGGCTCGATTTCTTGAACGAGGATCCGACATGTTTCATAAGATCTATGGCATAAGACCCCCTCACGACTTTCCCCTTGTAAATAAATTCCCCCGACGGACTCCAGCGCGTATCACCCATCGACAATTTCCTCATAATATATTCAGCATTTCTACACTCTCTGGAGGGGATATTCTTCAGGACCTCTGTGACAGTCTCATCCAGCTCCTCCTCCTCCTCCACCACCTCCTCCTCAGGTTGCTTAGCGACGCGAGTCTCTTGCGGGGGTGAAACGCGTGATTCGAGTTCCCCCTGTTTGATCAGGGTTAAATAGCGCTGCAGCAGAGCCTCATACTTTTTAATTTTTTCATAAGGGGAGTGAGTACGTTCCTCCAGCACGGCCCGCATTCGCGAGTCTAAATCATTTTCCGCCGTTTGTCTGATGTTATTTCCGCTCGGCGGAACGGAATGTCCGAGTTGAAGCATCTGTTGAGGAGTCGGTAAAAACATCTTTTGCGCCGCTTTCAACGCCATTATCCTCTGGGTACTATTAGACTCGTTATAACGGGCAGGGCCGCGGCGAGCAGAGGCAGGAGAAAGCCGCCCGTCTGAATCAGCGCTCCCCGCTTCCTTTTGTAACTGTTTTTTCTATCGGCCAGAAGACGTAAAACTCTTTTTCGTTTTTTCAAGGCACGGAATTGAGAGTCGCTCAAGGCGATATTCCCCTTTAATATATTCAAAGCGATCTCGGATAAAGTTTTCAGAAGCTCCGGCCTGCAGGTCTTCAGGCTGTGGTGACGCTCCCTCGCCCCGGCTCTGATTAGCGCTTTAAGAGCGGGGGCGTTCCTTTTTAAAAGAGAGCTCATATCCGTTTATTTTTCTGTAAATAAACTGTGGGCCACTCGTGCGGGAGTAATCCCGATCTCAGTCTGAACTGATCTGGACACTCCTGCGCAAGGGCATAGGTTTGGTCTCAGCTTTGGTAGGGACAATACCACCCCCCCCCCCCCCCCGGCCCCCCTGCCCACCACCACCACCCCCTAACCCACTCATACCATTAGACGCACAAGTACAGCATAATACATAACATATGGCGACATAATGCTGAATAATTTAACACTTTATTTACATTATTAAGTGTGTAGGCAAACAAACAAATAGCTTAAATAACAAAATTGCATCCAAAATCACGAATCTATTCTATAGGCCTACACCTGAGAGAACAAGACAACAAAAAAAAAAATACTTGTGGAGCTAACAAAAAAAAAAAAAAAAAAAGTTTTTGCAACCAAGATGTATAATCTATTCTCTTCAATAATGCAGTTGTAGGCATCTGGCAACCTAATTTGCCAAAAAAAAAAGAAAAAAAAAGGGGCTTTCCAATGATATATGGTGTATTACGGTAAACGTAAAATTTCAACACTGACAGCAAGCCAAGAACCCATGCTTTCCAATAAATAGTATGCTGTATGTTGCATATATTACTGTAAAGTGCGTTCGGTGACTTTTGAAATGAGGGAAAGTATGAAAAAGAGCACAAAAGTGACAGAAAAGTACAGAGACAGACAGCAAACATAAATGTAGTAATTTTTGAGGAAAAGGCAGGGTGTTAGTGTCATTTGTGATTCACAAATGACACCAACACTAAGATGTATAAACACACACACACACACCTTCACAAGGTGTGTGTGTGCGTGTTTGTGTGGGTGTGCACTGTGCACTGTGCAGTTTATTTTAAGTGTGGCGCACAGCATTGTTCGCAACCCCTCCCCCCGCCCTTCTTGTTTTTCTGCACTGGAGCAGTGTTGCCAGATATGAAATATGAAACTATCGTACCAAAACCTCAAAATTATCGTATTTTGGGAGAAATTATCGTACACAAACAAAATGCATACAACGTAGCTATTTTAGCGTGTTTTTTTTTTAATTTACAAAGAATTTTGTCACATTTTTAAACAGTAATTATAGTAATGGGGAAACTATGGCACAAAAAGAACGCAAATGCACAAGCAAATGCACTACCAGACTAGAAAATTTTTTTTTCTGTGAAGGGACACAAACGTGTTAATTACCAGACTAGAAAGAATCGAATTCAACCTCGAGGTCGCTGTCGTCATTCGATGCCATGGCCACTTGTGCAGATTTTGTTGAACACAGAAAAAATGTTGACACCTCCATAAAGAACTTGAACTTTTTTTATTCTTCTTGTATATCTCTTTGCTCTTGTGTTTTGTTCGTTTGTTATTGCATTTGTTGAAATAAAGTTTCGAAAAAAAAAAAGATGGTTGGGGAATCTTCCTGTCACGGCAGAGATTGGATGGGAACTCATTACTTTGTATAGAGAGGGGGCGGGCTTTCAAATGACTTTGTCCCGGGCGGCCAAAGCCAGCAGCAGCCCTGTGTGTGTTGTGTCTTTGATGCCGCCTGAGTGCAACGCCTGCAAAATTATTCTTGGGTGTCAGAGAGAGATGCGTGTTTGGGCAACCAACTGAAATTATCGTACATATTGGATTTTTTCCCATTATTGATCGTACATCATAAAGAGGGCAAAACTATCGTACAAATATAATTATCGTACATCTGGCAACACTGCACCGGAGCCACCCATCCTCTGTGCTCCTGGACCTCCCACTTTACAAATGAAGCACTGCCTGCCACGAGATGCGCTTTGTTTACGTCCATGTGAGAAGAACGTGAGCCAATGAAATTGCAACATGGGTAACCCTGTCACTCTGGCACGTCGAAAACACAAAACGTGACGACTAAAATTATAGTATCAAGTTAGCAAAAAAATAGTGAATGATTTTGTTATATAAAAAAAACGCTAAATATTGGTAGGGACTATTTTGCCATCCCAAAATATTGGTTGTGACTTGTCCCTATGGTCCATATGCAAACCTACGCCCCTGCTCCTGCGTGCAATCCAGTAATAAATACCTGTAAAGTACGCTCGTAGCATCATCAAGAGACTCCAAAAAAAATTGTTTTCTGCCGGGAAACATTTGCTGAGCCAGAATGTTCATCTGTAACTTGTCTCTGGGGTTTTTAAACAGCACCATATAATTACAATTCAAACTGATGGTTCGACTGTATTTCCCTTTATGAAACACGTTCTGTGTGATCATGATGACGCTCATATTGTTATGTGTCGGACGCGGGCGGAGAACCGACCCAGCGTTTGAAGGACCAAGCATGAAATAAGCAGAGCACGGTTCAAAAGATAACAGAATTTAATAAACATAACAGTGAGTGATACAGTGCTAAACAACTAAACAGTCCGCGGTCTGGTGAGGTGAAAACTTGGCGCGCTATCAGCAGCGCAAACGGTCCGGAGCCACAGCAGTTCAGACCCAGGGACCCCGCCGACACCCCCCAGGTGGCCGCGACAAACCGAGTCTGTGAAGAAAGAAAACATGAGGTGAGTCCAACTCCACACAGAGAGACACAACTCAAAGGTGCACGCAATCAGCAAACACTTCCTGGCTTAAATCTATATATCAGCTTCTCACCCTGCAGGCACGGAACAACTCAGTTCAAATCTCCACTGCAGCAGAAGCTGATTAGACAATTAGCATAACGTGACAGCTCAATAACACAAGGTGTGAGGGACACCAAATCCACTGTCATTACTTCATAAAAGTCACCAAAACCAAATTACCTCAGGAAGTGTGCTGAAGAGCGTGAGACCTCACCCAATCCTCCTTCACAGACTGTGGCGTCAAACCTGGAGCGGTCTCTGCGTCCGTGATGGTGAGATTGTTCTCCTGACGTCGATCTCACACGTCTGCTCACAAGGTCGAGTCTCTGGCAATCACACACTGTGCATTCAAGGTTTAAATGCAGCAATCTCTGATTATGACAAAATACACCACAGCTGTGAGTCCTGATGACCTGCACGTGATAACAAGCCTCAGGTGTTCAGGGTGAGGTCCTGATGCTCAGCCACTCAGTCCTGAATGCATACCACCTGGTGGGAGAAACAGAAAACAAAAACCAAGCCAGCCAAACACCCCAGCCCTCAACGCATATTCCGGTGATGTCTGTACTGGGTGAAAATTCTTACAACTTCAGGATGATCCGTTGCTTGAAAGATGAGATCGTCCAAAATAACCAGATGGCTCTGACCTTCAGGGAAAAGGCTGTCGTCCAGAAATGAGTCAGGGAGTTCCTCTTACAAATTTAATATTTTATTCTTCAGTTCAGAATACAGAGGTTGTTCAGACGTATACAGCCATACAATGTTGTCAGGCACATATCTCATAGCGTGGCTACAATTTTCCAGCAATGTTTTCACAAACACAGTCTTTCCCGAACCACTCGGTCCAACGATGAGACAGGAGAATGGGGGCTGAAGTCTGGGGTCAGTCTCCACCGTATTTCCCGAGTGAGACATGTTTCAAAATCCGAACGGTTCGGTTTCCCCGTCCTTTAAAAGACGCCGCTTGTCATACACCACCCTGAAGGATTTTTGAAATGACACGTTTGTCAAACTGAAACTGCTTTTATGACGTTTAATTCCCTGCTGCGGTGTTTTGATAGATGCAGCGAGGGCGGGGTCTTTTATATAACCCTCGACCAGATCTTTGACGCTGTCAAAGTTTATTTTCTGACAGCTCTCGTGGGTTTGAGTGATCCCCTTCACACGCATGACCATTTTACCTCGTACAGTTTTATATGCGTAACTTTTAGGCCCTGCTGCTGCAAACTCTGTGATGACGTCGCCGTTCAACTCGTCGGTGAGCTGCCCCAGATAATTACCGGTAGGCAGCGGGGTTTCACCCCACCTACAAACGTAAATCAGGCTATCAGTATCATAATACAGAATCCTGTCAGGATTTGCCACAGCCTCCATAAAACCGTACAAGGTCAAACGCGCGTACGCCGTTGTAAACGCTGCAATGAAAATATTGACGGCTTTACCCGGTCGGCTGATGTACCGCGGGCCGTACCTCCACTGAACCATAGCCGCCTGACGGCTGAGGAATGTTAGATATGTGACCTCGTACTCTTCAGATACCTGAACAGATCGTCTGCGTTTTTAACGAGCGCGGTCTGCGTCAGATTTGACCTCTGGGCGAATTTCCCCCAGGAGGAGTTGAGGCAGATCTTAGCCATCTGTTGTTTTGCCGGATTGTGACTGATTTTTTCTGGGTCTAAACGAATCTTCTGATTCAGCCAGTAGTCCGTGATATATTTTTCTCTGCTCTCGGGGTCTTTATCAAATTCGGGAGGGAAACCAGAGGCTTCCTGCTTGTGTTTTAAGAAGGTATTTATGTACCCCTCAAAGATTTTATCACTTTTTTCCTCAAAATGCCAGACTTCAAAAATCTTAGCTACAACATAGCCTGTATCCAGAGCTTTGTGGAATTCCGGGGTCGTCCAAGTCCCAGACAGAGCTCTCTGCTGCTGACTGTGTGTGCACGCTCCAGCTTGATTATTTTCATCAGCGCAGGTGCAACACAGAGTAAACACCAGTTTACCGTGAGGAGTTCTGTGTGGGAGGACGGGGAATTTTAGCCCCCGGGGTGGATACACGACGGCTTTGATGAGCCCGAAATAAAAAATTTCTCTAGATAATTTCCGGATGCCCCGTGGGATATGTGAAATTTACGTTAACGTAAGGATACAGCGAGGTCACGTCGACGTAATAGACCCTCTCATCTTGCTTAGCCGTGTACCTCAGATGGGACGCGCAAGTCCGACCGCCGTATAAAGCGTCGCAAGGTTCGAGGGGCGGCGGTAACCCCCTGCGGGCGAGGAAACGCCGAACGCTCTCATCCCTCAGCCTCATTTCAAGCCACTGATGTTCCCAAATTACGCTGAGGGTGACGCCTGGCATAGCCCGCAGAAAGGCTATTTTTTTCTGACACGCTGCGTGGAGCTCTCCAAATGAGGTGTTTGTGAGAGGGTTTATTTCGTGCTGTGTAAAACACGTTGCACACCCGTGGTAAAAACACCCGAGAAACTCCCACACTTTTATCCGCCCGTCAATCTGAGCATACCCATCAACATAATAACCTCCTATTTTTTTCTCGCCCCTGTTTAGAGCGTGATCGATGATAATGTTTTGCGTCTCAGCAACCCATTGTAACCACTGCACGGCCACGTCCGAATATTTTTTATGCTTTGTTCTATAATTGTCGGCGGAGGGGATCGCCAGCGTTTTTGGAGCAAGAAAGTTAGTTTGGAAGACTTTCATACACGCCGAGGCGATTGTAACGCAGGTAAAAGGATCCACGCGTGTTTCAGCGATGAATTCAGACATAAATTTGGAGCAGGCTGCAGCCAGAATTTTTGTATCGTTATCACAATACATAACGGCCTCGGCTTTAAAATCGAAAATTGCGTTTTTTTTGCACACGTACCACGCGTTAAATTCCTCTCTTTCTTCCTCTGACATATTTGCGACCCCGTAAGCCGCAGAGTCAGGGTACGGCCCGACATAGTTCAGATTTTTTTCTGAACTGAACAGGTGCGGAAAGTAACCTTTGCGGACGATTTCGTCTTTCAGCCGGATTCCCAGGGCTTTAGGCATCTGAGATAAGCGCACTGTAAGGAAAGATAACGAATCTATATATTTCTGTTTAAAGGCGGCGTCTGTCATGAGTAATAGTTTACTCCCGGTCATAATCACAGCGGGGGTTACGCCCTGCTGGACTAAATACTTTAGAAGCAAATAGCCGTCAAAACCTTTTGAGTTGTGAGCGATGAACACGTATTCCTTGAATTTACTCGTTCTAAAATGTTTAAAGAAGCGGGCTACGCAGTCTGTCCCCCATGCACTCCAAAAATCACCTGTCTTTGTTACAGCGCTGGCGTAAAACGGTACGTGTTCCCCGTTATTATCGACATACGTTTCAAAGTCATAAAAAACATATTTCTCTGAATGCGTCTCTTCAGCTTTGAGCGGCGTCATATAGCAGAGGTGACCCTCGCTCAGCTCCTGGAGAGCCTCGCCGCATATATGACACCTCTTCTGCTTACACACGTGCGGAGCGCTGTTTTTAGAAAACGCTATGTAATACTCGCGTTTACATCGAGAGCATTTTTTTCTGTTATCACACACATTAACGAACTTACCAGCGGAAGGACGATACTTCGGCTGTTTATGCAGGCTGTAACAGGCGGGCGAGTGACACTTCTTGTTACATTCGCTGCAGAATACAGGGTTATTTTTCTCGTAACACTGCGTGGATTCACAAATTTTACAATATGACGGACAATTATGGGAGGCGGGGTTATTGTACCCCTCAAAGCAAAACTCACATACATATTTCACACCCAAAAATCTCTTTAAATCGGTGATTCCGTAAAAATGATTATTAAACAGAAAAACGAAAAGAGTTTTCTGCAGCGCCGGTATTCCTGTCTGGAATTTTGTCAGCTTTCTCTCCCCTTCAGCTCTGAAAAACACCACAATTTTACAACCCAGAACGTTTTCAAATTTTCCCACCTGCTCTAAAGATACCGGCGTAGCAGCCGATAATCCGACGCTAATTTGTAATGCCAGCCCGCGCTGCACCGCCTCGTGCGTAGTCAGATGAGGATTCAATAACTGAACAAGGTTTATCGCGAAACATAAACTGTTGTCAGGATTATACACAATATTAAGGCATTTGGATTTTTTCCTCAGAACCTCGTGATGGAGGAGGTCATCTATTCTGCGCTTCCCCGCGCCGTTCTGGTTGCGGATGACTTGGACCACTAATTCCAGAGACTCGTCAGATAAAACGTTGGAATTCGATTGTATCAATCGTTCTAGCAGATTCTCGAAGCCTGTCACATCGCCCGCATCGTTATATGAGCTGATCAAAGCGGCCTCGTTGTAGACTGAGTCCCCACGAATCTCCATTTGGATAAAGTCCCCGGCCCTGGCGTGTGTTAAAGCCTTTTCGACCGAGTTCTGAAGAGTCCCTACGACGTTACGATAAAATTCCGCGTAGTCGGGAATTTCGTCAACGCGCTGGAAATTTAGAGGCTGCCTGATTTCGATATTGTTAAAAGCAGGTCTCCTGATGACGTTAGCAGCCCCACTGCCCGTCATGGGAGAGTGTCGGCTGGACCCTGGTCGTGCATCATCCCCGCCTTCCATCAAAACAGAGATTGCCGCGTTTATCGGGGTTAAACGAGCTCTGTTTAAAATCTCTTCTCCGTGCGCATTGTGCGGGGAGGGACTTCTTAAAGGTGAAAAAACGCGCGCGTCGTTAGGCATTTGATTTAATTCATCCACCGCGGATTGGACGTGAGGATTAACTTCACACGCAAGGAGGTTTACGGCGTTATTTAGAGGAGTCAGACGCACCTGGTTCAATGCCACGGGACCGGACTCGTCTGGAGGCGGGGTGTGCGGGGGGTCAGGGGGCTCTTCAGTATCAGACTGGACCGTCGAATTTATAGCGTTAATCGCAGAAATGATGTAGGGGTTAATTTCTTCCGATTCTCGTTCAGCCGCCAAATTGTTGTCATTTAGCGGTGTTAAACGAACACAGCTTAAAAGTCTCTCTCCGGACTCGATGTTATTTCGAGGCGGTGAATTTAACGCCTCGGGTAATGGACCATCTGTTCCAGGAGCGCTCCCCGCTGAGTCGATTATTGAAGCATTTAAATCCAATACACGTCCGAAGTTATTTTCCCGACCTGAATTCTCTCCTTCCATCTTTTAAAAGCCGTACCAGGATGAATCTACCTCAAGAAAATCAATTAATATACCTCTTCAAATCAATTAATATACCTCTTCAAAATCCTTGCGTCTCAGTGGAAAATAGACGGTCTCCCTCCACCGCGTGCTGAAAAAGAGAAAATCGTTAGTTATTAATATTTAAAATAAATAAATACATAAACTCCGACTCTTTACCGTGTAAATCCGTGGATCGTTTTACGGTTCTCTTCCGCTGACCCGCTTCTCCACGGGCTGTGACAGAAAAAATCAGGTTATTCCAGAGTTTTAACCGTGATTTAATTTCGGTCGGTGTACTTACATCTGTGTGATGAAGTCGGGGCTTCCAGCCTTCGAACTTCTTCAGGGGGCTCTGACTTGATTTCTAGAATTAACATAAATAAATAAATAAAAAGCAGCACCCTCGCAAGCAGATATTCTGTAATATTTCAAATATATTACCGAGGCCGGGTCCGAACGCACTCTGGACCGTCTGCGTGGTTTTGTCTAAAAAAGACACAGTTTCAGACGGCGTGCATCATTTAAAAACAGTCATTTCTATCAAAAAAGATTACTTAAATCACTTACCCTGAAAGCTGATGCGGTTTTCGCACTCTGCTCGAAGACAAGAAAACTTAATTAAACAACATGGTTTTTCAGGATTTTTTTTTTTTTCCGCAAATTAATTCTATTTTATACCCATCGCGGGGTCCAGGCGCCTTCACTCTTCACCGGTTGTAGTGGAAATGAGCGGTGACTCCTTCCCACGGACGTGACTGAGAAGAAACTTTGTTTTTTTCCGGCTTCATCACCTCGGGGCGGCATCTACGATCAGCGGGTGTCCCGCAGCCCCTGATCGATCGGGTAATATCTTAAAAGAAACTGCATCTGGCGTGAGTGAGAAGGAACTTTGTTTTTTTCCGGCTTCATCACCTCAGGGCGGCATCTCCGATCAGCGGGTGTCCTGCAACCCCTGATCGATCAGGTAATATCTTAAAAGAAACTGCATCTGGCGTGACTGAGAAGGGACTTTGCTTTTCCGTCTTCAAACAAGCCCAGCGAACGACCCCGTCATCAGGAAATCGGATGTAATAAAACATTCAAGTTTCAACCAAAGATTCAAGCTTCTCTACTATGTTATAAAAGACCATCCGGCGTGACACCCCCGCTCCGCAGGTCACACACACACACACACACACACACACACACACACACACACACACACACACACACACACACACACACACCTCCGAAACACACAGCTAGCGTCTGCAACAGGTATTACAGCCGTGGGGTCCATGTTTCCGTGAGGAGCTCTATGCGTGGTATATGACCGTCTTGCTGCAAAGACAGCCGTTGCAGCCGAGAGACGGTTATTTTTAACCCTTCTTTAATTTAAGAATTAAAAAACAGAAAAGGGGAGGGGCGGGGCTTAGGGGCGGGACATAGTGACGTAATCGATTCTGATTGGCTGTGACATCATAAGGGGCGGGATTAGGGGCAGGGCTTAGTGACGTAGTCGATTCTGATTGGCTGACAGGGCCATTAATCACTTTTTGACATAAGGTCTCTCAGTATTCTCTCTCCTCTTCAATGGCTGTGCGAAGTTGGTGGATATTGGCAGGAACTGGTACACGCTGTCGTATACGCCGGTCCAGAGCATCCCAAACATGCTCAATGGGTGACATGTCCGGTGAGTATGCCGGCCATGCAAGAACTGGGACATTTTCAGCTTCCAAGAATTGTGTACAGATCCTTGCAACATGGGGCCGTGCATTATCCTGCTGCAACATGAGGTGATGTTCTTGGATGGCACAACAATGGGCTTCAGGATCTCGTCACGGCATCTCTGTGCATTCAAAATGCCATCAATAAAATGCACCTGTGTTCTTCGTCCATAACAGACGCCTGCCCATACCATAACCCCACCGCCACCATGGGTCACTCGATCCACAACATTGACATCAGATAACCGCTCACCCACACGACGCCACACACGCTGTCTGCCATCTGCCCTGAACAGTGTGAACCGGGATTCATCCGTGAATAGAACACCTCTCCAACATGCCAAACGCCAGCGAATGTGAGCATTTGCCCACTCAAGTCGGTTACGATGACGAACTGGAGTCAGGTCGAGACCCCGATGAGGACGACGAGCATGCAGATAAGCTTCCCTGAGACGGTTTCTGACCGTTTGTGCAGAAATTCTTTGGTTATGCAAACCGATTGTTTCAGCAGCTGTCCGAGTGGCTGGTCTCAGACGATCTTGGAGGTGAACATGCTGGATGTGGAGGTCCTGGGCTGGTGTGGTTACACGTGGTCTGCGGTTGTGAGGCTGGTTGGATGTACTGCCAAATTCTCTGAAACGCCTTTGGAGACGGCTTATGGTAGACAAATGAAGATTCAATACACGAGCAACAGCTCTGGTTGACATTCCTACTGTCAGCATGCCAATTGCACGCTCCCTCAAATCTTGCGACATCTGTGGCATTGTGCTGTGTGATAAAACTGCACCTTTCAGAGTGGCCTTTTATTGTGGGCAGTCTAAGGCACACCTGTGCACTAATGAAAGTGTCTAATCAGCATCTTGATATGGCACACCTGTGAGGTGGGATGGATTATCTCAGCAAAGGAGAAGTGCTCACTATCACAGATTTAGACTGGTTTGTGAACAATATTTGAGGGAAATGGTGATATTGTGTATGTGGAAAAAGTTTTAGATCTTTGAGTTCATCTCATACAAAATGGGAGCAAAACCAAAAGTGTTGCGTTTATATTTTTGTTGAGCTCAACAAAAATATAATTGGAACCCTCAGCAAGGGTTCCAAAAATTATCTATTGTTTTGCTTCTGCAATGTCGAACAAAACTTTTGTATTTGCATTAGTTTGGGCTTGCAGGTTTTTGTCTTTGGACACTATTTTTTAAATAACAAGTCTATTGATGCTCACTTTCATGCACAGGATATGTTGTTGTAAAAATGAGGTGCATGTTCCTCTTTTTTAGATATCGGGGGAAAACAGCTGGAATGATTTCAAATGAACCTCCTGGACTTAGAGAGACTCAGTCCAGGAGGATCACATGCATATCATAGGTGTCAACCTGAATCCAGAAAGGACAAAGAGGGTTTCAGGTTTCTTTGTCACCACCAATTCCACCAAGTGAATGAAGTCCCCAGTAGTTGCACAAGGCCAAGGGGATGCCCACATTTCACCTGTCTGCAGGAGATGGACTGTGAGGTAAGAGCGCAAAAAACTAAGCCACCATGTTCCCTATTTATGAGTGAAAACACAACAATCCTAGGTCACTCACTCGTGTTTTCTTTTGTTTCAACACCAGAGGGCACAAATCAATTGGTGGTGTCACGAGGACCCATTTAGCACAGCACACAGTGTCTTCTTTTTGGTGCAGACTGCAGATCAATGTTCGAAATGTTATATTAAAGGCTGCCAAAAATTGTGAAATCTGTTAGTATGGTTTTTATATTTTAGATTTAATTTATATCATGTAGTAGAGCGACACGGTCAGTTGGATACCCAGGAACCACAAAACATATCCAAAATGTTTTACTTTGGTTTTAGAAAGATTTTGTCTACAAAATATATTTTGAAAACATTTGATGAAACATCTTAACAAAATGTTTTCAGAATGCTTCATTGAGATGTTTTACAACAGAATGTTTTAGGACAATATTTGACAGATGTTTCCCAGATATTTTGAAACAGTCATTTTGTTTTGTGTCAGGGCAGAAAAGTATTTATTTGATTTTTTTTTTTTTTAAAGAAAATCAAAGTCATGAAGTAAAAAAAAAAAAAAAAAAAAAAATATATATATATATATATATATATATATATATATATGGTGGTTGGCTCTCACTGCGGTATTGTATCACTTCTTGTTCCGGACCACAGCGGTGTTTTTCTGTATCTATTAGCTGTTTAATCTGCACAGTTAGATTGATCTAGTTATCTAGATTACGATTTGTTTCCCAGTGTAATCTTTACGTGCCTTAACTAAAGCACTCCTTCTGCTGAATCACCTCTAAATTATTTACACATTATTCACTTTGCGTGTTTTTAGGAATCCGCTAGCTTAGCGTAGCTACTAGCTCTTAGCCGGTTTAGCATGGCGGCTTCTCCTGTCTCTCCCGCACTTTTCTGCTCTGGGTGTGAAATGTTTAGTTATTCCTCGGCCTCCTTTAGCAGTAACGGTACTTGTAATAAGTGTACCTTATTCATAGCTTTGGAGGCCAGGCTGGGCGAATTGGAGACTCGGCTCCGCACCGTGGAAAATTCTACAGCTAGCCAGGCCCCTGTAGTCGGTGCGGACCAAGGTAGCTTAGCCGCCGTTAGTTACCCCCTGGCAGATCCCGAGCAGCCGGGAAAGCAGGCCGACTGGGTGACTGTGAGGAGGAAGCGTAGTCCTAAACAGAAGCCCCGTGTACACCGCCAACCCGTTCACATTTCTAACCGTTTTTCCCCACTCGACGACACACCCGCCGAGGATCAAACTCTGGTTATTGGCGACTCTGTTTTGAGAAATGTGAAGTTAGCGACACCAGCAACCATAGTCAATTGTCTTCCGGGGGCCAGAGCAGGCGAGACTGAGGGAAATTTGAAACTGCTGGCTAAGGCTAAGCGTAAATTTGGTAAGATTGTAATTCACGTCGGCAGTAATGACACCCGGTTACGCCAATCGGAGGTCACTAAAATTAACATTAAATCGGTGTGTAACTTTGCAAAAACAATGTCGGACTCTGTAGTTTTCTCTGGGCCCCTCCCCAATCAGACCGGGAGTGACATGTTTAGCCGCATGTTCTCCTTGAATTGCTGGCTGTCTGAGTGGTGTCCAAAAAATGAGGTGGGCTTCATAGATAATTGGCAAAGCTTTTGGGGAAAACCTGGTCTTGTTAGGAGAGACGGCATCCATCCCACTTTGGATGGAGCAGCTCTCATTTCTAGAAATCTGGCCAATTTTCTTAAATCCTCCAAACCATGACTATCAGGGTTGGGACCAGGAAGCAGAGTTGTAGTCTTACACACCTCTCTGCAGCTTCTCTCCCCCTGCCATCCCCTCATTACCCCATCCCCGTAGAGACGGTGCCTGCTCCCAGACTACCAATAACCAGCAAAATCTATTTAAGCATAAAAATTCAAAAAGAAAAAATAATATAGCACCTTCACTGCACCACAGACTAAAACAGTTAAATGTGGTCTATTAAACATTAGGTCTCTCTCTTCTAAGTCCCTGTTGGTAAATGATATAATAATTGATCAACATATTGATTTATTCTGCCTTACAGAAACCTGGTTACAGCAGGATGAATATGTTAGTTTAAATGAGTCAACACCCCCGAGTGACACTAACTGTCAGAATGCTCGTAGCACGGGCCGGGGCGGAGGATTAGGATTCCATTCCAGCTTATTAATTAATCAAAAACCCAGACAGAGCTTTAATTCATTTGAAAGCTTGACTCTTAGTCTTGTCCATCCAAATTGGAAGTCCCAAAAACCAGTTTTATTTGTTATTATCTATCGTCCACCTGGTCGTTACTGTGAGTTTCTCTGTGAATTTTCAGACCTTTTGTCTGACTTAGTGTTTAGCTCAGATAAGATAATTATAGTGGGCGATTTTAACATCCACACAGATGCTTAGAATGACAGCCTCAACACTGCATTTAATCTATTATTAGACTCTATTGGCTTTGCTCAAAAAGTAAATGAGTCCACCCACCACTTTAATCATATCTTAGATCTTGTTCTGACTTATGGTATGGAAATAGAAGACTTAACAGTATTCCCTGAAAACTCCCTTCTGTCTGATCATTTCTTAATAACATTTACATTTACTCTGATGGACTACCCAGCAGTGGGGAATAAGTTTCATTACACTAGAAGTCTTTCAGAAAACGCTGTAACTAGGTTTAAGGATATGATTCCTTCTTTATGTTCTCTAATGCCATATACCAACACAGTGCAGAGTAGCTACCTAAACTCTGTAAGTGAGATAGAGTATCTCGTCAATAGTTTTACATCCTCATGAAGACAACTTTGGATGCTGTAGCTCCTCTGAAAAGAGAGCTTTAAATCAGAAGTGCCTGACTCCGTGGTATAACTCACAAACTCGTAGCTTAAAGCAGATAACCCGTAAGTTGGAGAGGAAATGGCGTCTCACTAATTTAGAAGATCTTCACTTAGCCTGGAAAAAGAGTCTGTTGCTCTATAAAAAAGCCCTCCGTAAAGCTAGGACATCTTTCTACTCATCACTAATTGAAGAAAATAGAACAACCCCAGGTTTCTTTTCAGCACTGTAGCCAGGCTGACAAAGAGTCAGAGCTCTATTGAGCTGAGTATTTCCATTAACTTTAACTAGTAATGACTTCATGACTTTCTTTGCTAACAAAATTTTAACTATTAGAGAAAAAATTACTCATAACCATCCCAAGACGTATCGTTATCTTTGGCTGCTTTCAGTGATGCCGGTATTTGGTTAGACTCTTTCTCTCCGATTGTTCTGTCTGAGTTATTTTCATTAGTTACTTCATCCAAACCATCAACATGTCTATTAGACCCCATTCCTACCAGGTTGCTCAAGGAAGCCCTACCATTATTTAATGGTTCGATCTTAAATATGATCAATCTATCTTTGTTAGTTGGCTATGTACCACAGGCTTTTAAGGTGGCAGTAATTAAACCATTACTTAAAAAGCCATCACTTGACCCAGCTATCTTAGCTAATTATAGGCCAATCTCCAACCTTCCTTTTCTCTCAAAAATTCTTGAAAGGGTAGTTGTAAAACAGCTAACTGATCATCTGCAGAGGAATGGTCTATTTGAAGAGTTTCAGTCAGGTTTTAGAATTCATCATAGTACAGAAACAGCATTAGTGAAGGTTAAAAATGATCTTCTTATGGCCTCGGACAGTGGACTCATCTCTGTGCTTGTTCTGTTAGACCTCAGTGCTGCTTTTGATACTGTTGACCATAAAATTTTATTACAGAGATTAGAGCATGCCATAGGTATTAAAGGCACTGCGCTGCGGTGGTTTGAATCATATTTGTCTAATAGATTACAATTTGTTCATGTAAATGGGGAATCTTCTTCACAGACTAAAGTTAATTATGGAGTTCCACAAGGTTCTGTGCTAGGACCAATTTTATTCACTTTATACATGCTTCCCTTAGGTAGTATTATTAGACGGTATTGCTTAAATTTTCATTGTTACGCAGATGATACCCAGCTTATCTATCCATGAAGCCAGAGGACCCACACCAATTAGCTAAACTGCAGGATTGTCTTACAGACATAAAGACATGGATGACCTCTAATTTCCTGCTTTTAAACTCAGATAAAACTGAAGTTATTGTACTTGGCCCCACAAATCTTAGAAACATGGTGTCTAACCAGATCCTTACTCTGGATGGCATTACCCTGACCTCTAGTAATACTGTGAGAAATCTTGGAGTCATTTTTGATCAGGATATGTCATTCAAAGTGCATATTAAACAAATATGTAGGACTGCTTTTTTGCATTTACGCAATATCTCTAAAATCAGAAAGGTCTTGTCTCAGAGTGATGCTGAAAAACTAATTCATGCATTTATTTCCTCTAGGCTGGACTATTGTAATTCATTATATCAGGTTGTCCTAAAAGTTCCCTAAAAGCCTTCAGTTAATTCAAAATGCTGCAGCTAGAGTACTGACGGGGACTAGAAGGAGAGAGCATATCTCACCCATATTGGCCTCTCTTCATTGGCTTCCTGTTAATTCTAGAATAGAATTTAAAATTCTTCTTCTTACTTCTAAGGTTTTGAATAATCAGGTCCCATCTTATCTTAGGGACCTCATAGTACCATATCACCCCAATAGAGCGCTTCGCTCTCAGACTGCAGGCTTACTTGTAGTTCCTAGGGTTTGTACGAGTAGAATGGGAGGCAGAGCCTTCAGCTTTCAGGCTCCTCTCCTGTGGAACCAGCTCCCAATTCAGATCAGGGAGACAGACACCCTCTCTACTTTTAAGATTAGGCTTAAAACTTTCCTTTTTGCTAAAGCTTATAGTTAGGGCTGGATCAGGTGACCCTGAACCATCCCTTAGTTATGCTGCTATAGACGTAGACTGCTGGGGGGTTCCCATGATGCACTGTTTCTTTCTCTTTTTGCTCTGTATGCACCACTCTGCATTTAATCATTAGTGATCGATCTCTGCTCCCCTCCACAGCATGTCTTTTTCCTGGTTCTCTCCCTCAGCCCCAACCAGTCCCAGCAGAAGACTGCCCCTCCCTGAGCCTGGTTCTGCTGGAGGTTTCTTCCTGTTAAAAGGGAGTTTTTCCTTCCACTGTAGCCAAGTGCTTGCTCACAGGGGGTCATTTTGACCGTTGGGGTTTTACATAATTATTGTATGGCCTTGCCTTACAATATAAAGCGCCTTGGGGCAACTGTTTGTTGTGATTTGGCGCTATATAAAAAAATTGATTGATTGATTGATTGATCTTATCTTAGGGACCTCGTAGTACCATATCACCCCAATAGAGCGCTTCGCTCTCAGACTGCAGGCTTACTTGTAGTTCCTAGGGTTTGTAAGAGTAGAATGGGAGGCAGAGCCTTCAGCTTTCAGGCTCCTCTCCTGTGGAACCAGCTCCCAATTCAGATCAGGGAGACAGACACCCTCTCTACTTTTAAGATTAGGCTTAAAACTTTCCTTTTTGCTAAAGCTTATAGTTAGGGCTGGATCAGGTGGCCCTGAACCATCCCTTAGTTATGC
Source organism: Thalassophryne amazonica (assembly GCF_902500255.1). Lineage (NCBI taxonomy): Eukaryota > Metazoa > Chordata > Actinopteri > Batrachoidiformes > Batrachoididae > Thalassophryne > Thalassophryne amazonica. The sequence goes on from NC_047108.1 coordinate 72,825,429, forward strand.
TGCTATAGACGTAGACTGCTGGGGGGTTCCCATGATGCACTGTTTCTTTCTCTTTTTGCTCTGTATGCACCACTCTGCATTTAATCATTAGTGATCGATCTCTGCTCCCCTCCACAGCATGTCTTTTTCCTGGTTCTCTCCCTCAGCCCCAACCAGTCCCAGCAGAAGACTGCCCCTCCCTGAGCCTGGTTCTGCTGGAGGTTTCTTCCTGTTAAAAGGGAGTTTTTCCTTCCCACTGTAGCCAAGTGCTTGCTCACAGGGGGTCGTTTTGATCGTTGGGGTTTTACATAATTATTGTATGGCCTTGCCTTACAATATAAAGCGCCTTGGGGCAACTGTTTCTTGTGATTTGGCGCTATATAAAAAAATTGATTGACTGATTGATATATATATTAATTTGACCATATTGTCACTGGTGTTGTGTGGGCCGCTGAAGAGGAGGTACTGCTGGCCCACCACCACCAGATGGCGCCCTGCTTGGAGTGTGGGCTTCAAGCACGAGAGGGCATCAGAGCCGCTGGGAGTGACAGCTGTCACTTATCAGCACCAGCTGTCACTCATCCAACTCATCACCATAAAGGCCGGACTGCAACTCCACCTCCTCGCCGAGAAATCAGCTACCACTCAAGGTAACCTTCTCTGCTGTGATGTTTCTGAGACTGAATATTGTTCTGTGTGCAGCCATTTTCCTGTGGCTACAGTCTGAAGCTGGATTGGCGGATAGTGTGAGCGCAACGTCTTCGCCTCTCACTCCTTCCAGGGAAGTGACTGACAGGAGCTGCACGGGTGAATCTGTTTCTGGAGGTGGAGGTTCTCCCTCCCAGAGGAACTGATCAAGGAAAGATTACTGGGAGTGTCTTCACACACCCACCATTAATTGTTTCTGTTCCTGCCAGCAGTACCTGGTCTGACAGCTGGAGACGGTGGCCACCTGGGACTCGGGACTTGGCGGCTCCGGTGTTCTTCAGATCCGCTGGCGGTGGAAGCCGTGTGGGATCCGGCTCTTCTCTGGACAGACGTCTTCTATCCTCGAGCCTGCCCACACGTCACCTTGTATATGATTGACTGAACTCCTCTATTGTTATTGTCTGTATTCTGTTGTGCAATTCACAACATTAAATTGTTACTTTTTGGCTTATCCATTGTCCGTTCATTAACGCCCCCTGTTGTGGGTCCGTGTCACTACACTTTTCCAACAGGATTTCTTGGCCAGCGTCATGGATCCCGAGGGGCGTCAACCATCGCTTGAACAGCCAATGGAAGAGCGAGGTGAACAGGCGTCAGCAGGAGGCGTGTTAGGTGAGCTGCAGCAAATCCTAACCACTTTCACTGCTCGGTTAGACTTAGTCACCGAGCAAAGTGTTATTCTCAATCGGAGGCTAGAGGCTCTCACCGCCCAGGTGGAAGCACATGCTCAGGGCGCTGCTGCAGCACCTCCTCCTGCTGACCGGAGGCCTGAAACAGACATTCCGCTGGTCGTTCAACGTCCCCCCCCACCATCCCCTGAAGCTTACATAAGCCCTCCGGAGCCGTACGGAGGCTGTGTCGAGACATGCGCGGACTTCTTAATGCAGTGCTCGCTCGTCTTTTCACAGCGTCCCGTAATGTACAAGTCAGACGCCAGCCGGGTGGCTTACGTAATAAATTTGCTTTGAGGAGAGGCACGCGCCTGGGCTACGGCGCTCTGGGAGCAGAATTCACGGCTCCTAACGACGTACACTGGGTTTGTGAGGGAGTTCAAACAGGTTTTTGATCACCCCCATAGAGGCGAATCTGCATCAAACTTGCTGCTGTCAATCAGACAGGGGCGTCGGAGTGCAGCGGAGTACGCAGTCGACTTCCGCATCGCGGCAGCGAGGTCCGGCTGGGACAACGTTGCGCTTCGCGCCGCCTTCGTAAATGGACTGTCTCCGGTCCTGAAGGAGCATCTACTGGCTAAGGACGAACTGCGGGATTTCGATGGGCTTGTTGATCTGGTTATACGATTAGATAACCGATTAGAGGAACACTGTCAGGAGCAGGGCGGGGGGCGTGGCCGGGCACAAGCCGTCCCTCTTCCTTCCGGGTCCGAAAGTGTGCCGCCTTCCCCATGCCCCACAGCCCGTGACTCCCGTGTGGCAACAGCTCCCCCTGCTGACGAAGATATGGACACGAGCAGGGCCAAAGTTAAAGCAAATAACAGACAACGGAGGCTGGCCCGCGGGGAGTGTTTTTTCTGTGGCTCGAGTGAGCATCTACAGAGGAACTGCCCCAAGCGGTTAAACGACAACGCCCACCCTTAGAAACTGGGCTAAGGGTGGGCCATAACACGCATGTGGGGAAACCCCGTAAATCAGCACGCATCCCAGTTACGATCCTGAGTGGGGATCTGACCCTTCACGCCCCAGCACTGGTAGACACGGGCTCGGAAGGGAATCTGCTGGACAGCAGATGGGCAATGGAGGTCGGGCTCCCTCTAGTGGCTCTACCTTCACCTTTGAAGGTAGGGGCACTAGATGGCACCCTTCATCCACTAATCACACACCAGACACAGCCAGTGACATTGGTGGTGTCTGGTAATCACAGGGAGGAGATTGTGTTTTATGTAACACCTTCTACCTCCCGTGTGATTTTGGGTTATCCTTGGATGATAAAGCACAATCCCCGGATTGACTGGCCGTCTGGGGTTGTGGCTCAGTGGAGCGAAACCTGCCACCGGGAATGTCTCGGATCCTCAGTTCCGCCTGGTGTGACGGCTAGTGAGGAGGTCAAGATTCCCCCCAATCTGACGGCAGTGCCGGAGGAGTACCATGCTCTTGCTGACATCTTCAGCAAAGATCTGGCACTCACTCTTCCCCCGCACTGACCGTACGATTGTGCCATTGATTTCATCCCGGGCGTTGAGTACCCGTCCAGGAGGCTGTACAACCTCTCACGTCCTGAGCGAGAATCAATGGAGACCTACATCCGGGACTCATTAGCTGCCGGGCTGATCCGTAACTCCACCTCCCCGATGGGTGCAGGTTTCTTTTTTGTGGGCAAGAAAGACGGCGGACTCCGTCCATGCATTGATTACAGAGGGCTGAACGAGATCACGGTTCGCAATCGATACCCTTTGCCTCTGTTGGATTCAGTGTTCACGCCTCTGCATGGAGCCCAAATTTTCACAAAACTGGATCTTAGGAATGCGTACCACCTGGTTGGGATCCGGAAGGGAGATGAGTGGAAGACAGCATTTAACACCCCGTTAGGTCACTTTGAGTACCTGGTCATGCCGTTCGACCTCACCAATGCGCCCGTGATGTTCCAGGCTTTGGTTAATGACATCTTGCGGGACTTCCTGCATCGTTTTGTCTTCGTATATCTAGACGATATACTCATCTTTTCCCCAGATCCCGAGACTCATGTTACGCATGTACGTCAGGTCCTGCAGCAGTTGTTGGAGAACCGGCTGTTTGTGAAGGGCGAGAAGTGCGAGTTCCACCGTACTTCTTTGTCCTTCCTGGGGTTTATTATCTCCTCCAACTCCGTCGCCCCTGATCTGGCCAAGGTTGCGGCGGTGAGAGATTGGCGCCAACTAACAAACCGTAGGAAACTACAGCAGTTCCTCGGTTTTGAGGGCTAAGGCCCACTCAGACCGCCGGTGTGCCCCAGCCCCTACGTATCAGCCCGGGCAGGCGGTTTGGCTATCTACAAAGGACATCCCCCTGCAAGTGGAATCCCAAAAACTAACTAGGACCCTTCACCATCACTAAAGTCCTCAATCCAGCCGCAGTGAAGCTGCAGCTGCCAGCTTCACTGCGGATTCATCCGGTCTTTCATGTGTCATGCCTCAAACCCTGCCATACCTCTCCGCTCTGTAATCCACAAGTTTGGCATTTGTGAACAGCCTGGGCATCACGAGGGGCTGGGTTCAGTCAAAACCCATACCCAGATCCTGTGTGATGACTAGGCTGACCACAAAGTCAAACTTGCCATCATGTCACTATTTGAAGCGCTGATTGTTACAAGTAATGCGTGTGGGCGTGTGCATAACTTACCTACAATTTATGTCCACTATATGCGAGACATATGAGCTATAGGCTGGCATACATCAGGAATTTTGTGCATGCCCAAACTTTTTCGACCACCTCGCCGTGCTATGACGTATATCAGCGTGCTTCAACGTGCACTTAACTTATACAAAACTTACCCATAACTTATTAGACATAAGCCAGCGTATGCCAGCATTTTTAATATGCTCGGAATACACTGGCTAAATCAAGATGTGACAGATATTTTACAGACATCTGGTGAAAATTTCATGTCAATAGAACCTTTAAAAATATATTTAATGAGGAAAAATGGTGATGTGTTCAATACTTATTTTACCCGCTGTGTGTGTGTTTGTATGTATATATATATATTAGGGTGGTCCTCTACAGTATGTCAAAAATAAAAATGACTTTCTTAAGGTGCTTCCTGACAAAATTGTTCATTTTGATGACAAAATGTTTTGTGCGACAGACTGGTGTCCTGTCCAGGGTGTCCCCCGCCTCACACTCTATGACTGCTGGGATAGGCTCCAGCTCCCTGCAACCCTTAACTGGACTAAGCGGTTGAAGATGAGTGAGTGAGTGAATGTTTTGTGCAAAATTTTATTTTGACTGTAACAACTGCTGCATGACCCGTGGGGGTGGAAATTGCAATAGTTGAGCATATTTGCGTAAACTAGCAATAGTAATGTACCTGTTCACAAATTAAATACAAATTGAAAGAACAATCCTTTCTCCTTTAACTGACCTTACAGGAGAGAGAGAAAAAAGTATTACATGTCCCTGTCCACCTATTTGCTGAAAACAAACAGTCATGGGGAGTGGTGTTTGGTTCCAATTTTCGTCACCTCTGGGAACTAACATCGATGCCACTGAACTTGCAGCAGGTATTGGCGCTGCTATTCATCCTTCATTAGGATCTGATTGTAATCCTGGATAAGTGCAACTCCTCGCTCAGCAAAATCATTATCCAGGACCTGCGGTGACGACTAGAATGACGGGTCATCCTCCCACTCTGAGGGGTCCTTGATGAGGAAGTCTATGTTGACGTTGAATGCCTCAAAAATGCGACCTGAGCCAGGTGTAACAAAATCGGCCACTAATGTATCCATTCCATAACTCAAAATGTCACTCAGAAAAAACAAGGGCCAGACGAGATTGGTTAGTCATTTTCAAATCTCATGAAATTTCACCCAATTTATTTTTTCCTCTAAAGGAACGAACAAATGAAGAAGCGCCTTGAAAAAGTTGAAGTCTGTTTTTCGGCACCACACTATATATATATATATATATATATATATATATATATATATATATATATATATATATATATATATATATATATACACGAGGTCTGTCCGTAAAGTATCGTACCTTTTTATTTTTTTCAAAAACTATATGGATTTCATTCATATGTTTTTACGTCAGACATGCTTGAACCCTCGTGCACATGCGTGAGTTTTTCCACGCCTGTCGGTGACGTCATTCGCCTGTGAGCACGCCTTGTGGAAGGAGTGGTCCCGCCCCCTCGTCGGATTTTCATTGTCTGGAAATGGCGGATTGAAAAGGACTTTTTTTCCATCAGAATTTTTTCAGAAGCTGTTAGAGACTGGCACCTGGAAACCATTCAAAAAATTTATCTGGCTTTCAGTGAAAATTTTACGGGCTTCACAGAGAATAAGGACTTTAACTACAGGTTTAAGGACCCCTTTAAAGGACGGTCGGTGCGCCGCGCTGCGAGCTGCGACGACGCGGCACAAACCACTGGATCATTTCTGAGCTGATGGCTCTGTGGATACGAGACCGTCGTGTGCTCTTTCTCTGGTTATCACAAGACCTGGACATCAGCCATTTTCCGGCAGATTTCACTTTTAACAAGAGATTTTGTCATGGAAAGCTGCGCGGAGGCTTCGCGCGTCACGACCGATTCGCTGATGAAGCGAGACAAAGGAACACCTCCGTTTCGGCGTGTTAGAGGACAAGTTGGGACATGTCTATCTTGGCTTTCAGTGCTTACCAGTCGAGTGAGTATAAAAGAACTTGTGGAGAGCTGGACATGTCCCAACTTGTCCTCTAACACGCCGAAACAGAGGTGTTCCTTTGTCTCGCTTCATCAGCGAATCGGTCGTGACGCGCGAAGCCTCCGCGCAGCTTTCCATGACAAAATCTCTTGTTAAAAGTGAAATCTGCCGGAAAATGGCTGATGTCCAGGTCTTGTGATAACCAGAGAAAGAGCACACGACGGTCTCGTATCCACAGAGCCATCAGCTCAGAAATGATCCAGTGGTTTGTGCCGCGTCGTCGCAGCTCGCAGCGCGGCGCACCGACCGTCCTTTAAAGGGGTCCTTAAACCTGTAGTTAAAGTCCTTATTCTCTGTGAAGCCCGTAAAATTTTCACTGAAAGCCAGATAAATTTTTTGAATGGTTTCCAGGTGCCAGTCTCTAACAGCTTCTGAAAAAATTCTGATGGAAAAAAAGTCCTTTTCATTCCGCCATTTCCAGACAATGAAAATCCGACGAGGGGGCGGGACCACTCCTTCCACAAGGCGTGCTCACAGGCGAATGACGTCACCGACAGGCGTGGAAAAACTCATGCATGCGCACGAGGGTTCAAGCATGTCTGACGTAAAAACATATGAATGAAATCCATATAGTTTTTGAAAAAAATAAAAAGGTACGATACTTTACGGACAGACCTCGTATATGTCATCACCCAGATACCCACAGAATTAAACACATACTTTAACACTATTGAAAAAAGTTGAACCAGAACTACAAGCATCTGGATGACCACAGCAAAAGTTGCTCAGACTGCAAAACCAACACAGTGACGAGCCCCAGACCATGCAATGGCAACATTGCATTATGGTCTACAGCTTGGGACTCCGGCAAGGACGGTTGCATTCCTCCCCTCTCCTCTATTCCTTTCTGCTCTCTATCTCTGCTCTGACCTTCAAAGTCCCAGCTTCACCAGACTGTGAATTCTTCAAATTAAGATTTGGATTAACTATGGAATTGATCAGCTGGTCTCTCAACGCTATTGACACCTTTTTTATTTAAAAGTTGATCAGGGTTGGGGGACGCTGCATGCCCTGATGGAACCTTCCTAGCGGGCTACGCTCTCGACGCCTGAGACAATGGAGTGTGACATGTGGCTCCATTCTCTGTGAAAGACGTTGAGGATTCATTCCTTTTCGCTTTCATGGTGGGAGGTTTGGTGCTGATTGGTTTGTGCGCTGCCCTGACCCACAGGAATATTAGTAACATGGCTGCTTCCAGAATTTCGTGCCCTCATCAGTCTGTCAGGATTAATGAGTTGGGCAATGCTGTGTAATCTCAGACTGCGTGAACTATTGAATTCAAAGGCAAAATGGATACTATTTCAGAGCAAATTGCTGCATTGCAAAGGAATGTACTGCTGAGGACCGGAGAATATTCTTCATAAATTTGGACTCTAGATGGTCAGAGGTGCAGTAAATGGAATTCTGTATCTCTCTGCCAAACATCAACATGGCAGCCTTATTGGCTCCTGAAGGCCAAATTTCCTGCTCTTCCCCCAGAAGGATCTACGGCCTTGGTGAAGGAATTCGGCTCCCCCCAGCCTGCTGTTGCCTATCAACATCAGACTTGACACACACACACGGACAGAAATTGACAGAAATTTAACTCATCTTCACACGACGCATGTCTCCCTCCCTCCATCCCTATTACTCCCCCTCCCCCCGTGTCTCTCCACTCCCCTCACCCTGTCTTCCACCTTGCCACCTTCTTAAATGTGAATGTTTTCTGGTTTATTTTGCCAGCTGCTTTACTCCTATCTGTCAATAAACAGAATATCTTGGGTTGTGCACAAAACAAGACATTTGAAAGAGTCATCTTTTGGGCCTTGTAAAACAGTTTTGGTTTGTTTTTTTCTTATTTTATGGACCTCACAAGTAATGGAGAAAATAACCTGATTAATCAATTATCACAGTGTTAGCTGTAGCTAATCATCAAGTGTAAATACAACCTGATCACATTTCAGAGTGGCCTTCTATTGTGGCCAGCCTAAGGCACACCTGCGCAATCATCATGCTGTCTATTCAGCATCTTGATATGCCACACCTGTGAGGTGGGATAGTTTATCTCAGTAGAGAAGACATGCTCACTAACAGATTTAGACAGATTTGTCAGAGAAACTGCGGAAGAGGTGGACATTAGCACTTTTTTGGCACATTCCACTGTGAAAGAAGATTTTGCCATGAAAAGAGTGGCGGCGAAATTCATCGGCACGAAGCTGATGGCACAGCAACAGCGCCTCCATGATGAACCCTCACAGAACATGTTGTAACATGCCCTGACATGTCCAGCTTGTTCACAATTTCTCGGATAGTCACACGACTGAAAAGCCACCGAAAGTCGTCTGAATCTTCTGAATGGTTGACGAGCTGGGCATATTACAACATGTCCTGTGAGACTTAAACACGGAGGCGCTGTTGCTGCGCCATCAGCTTCGTGCCGATGAATTTCACCGCCACTCTTTTCATGGCAAAATCTTCTTTCACAGTGGAATGTGCCGAAAAAGTGCTGATGTCCACCTCTTCTGCAATTTCTCGGATAATCACACGACGGTCCCACATCACCACAGCGTTCACTTTGGAAATGATCCGGTCATTTCAGCGTGTTGATGCCGATCAGAGCGCGGCACACCCTCCACTGTTGTGCGGCCGTCTTTAAACCGGTTGTACCGCTCCTTAATCTGTGTGATGCCCAGAGGATCATCACCGAAAGCCATCTGAATAATCCAAATGGTTTCCACCTGGCTATTGCCCAGTTTGTGGCAAAATTTGATGCAGTCATGCTGCTCCAGTTGTTCCGCCATTTTCCTTGAAATGAAAATCCACCGAGCGCAAAGCACATATCCTCACACAAAGGCTGCTTACAAGCAAATGACGCAACCGACAGGCGTGAAAAAAATCAAGCATGCGCACGAAGGTTCAAGGTTGGCTCATGCAAGCACACGTGATTCAAATCCATTAGGTTTTTGAAAAAGTAAAAAGGTTGGATACTTTTCTAACAGACCTCGTATATATATATATATATATATATATATACGAGCCGCTTATTGTGCATTAACAGCACCTAACAAATTAAGCAACCATGAGCACAACCTTAAATAAGATGACAATTTCACTCATCATTGATATTGCAGCAGGATTTTGACACTGTTTTAATTAATGATTGATAAAGCCAAAAGACCATTTCAGTGTCAAACCTACTGACTACGATATCAAATCAAATCAAAATCAATTTTATTTATATAGCGCCAAATCACAACAAACAGCTGCCCCAAGGCGCTTTATATTGTAAGGCAAGGCTATGCAATAATTACGGAAAACCCCCAACGGTCAAAACGACCCCCTGTGAGCAAGCACTTGGCGACAGTGGGAAGGAAAAACTCCCTTTTAACAGGAAGAAACCTCCAGCAGAACCAGGCTCAGGGAGGGGCAGTCTTCTGCTGGGACTGATTGGGGCTGAGGGAGAGAATCAGGAAAAAGACATGCTGTGGAGGGGAGCAGAGTTAAATGCAGAGTGGAGAGGGTGTCTGTCTCCCTGATCTGAATTGGGAGCTGGTTCCAGAAGAGAGGAGCCTGAAAGCTGAAGGCTCTGCCTCCCATTCTACTCTTACAAACCCTAGGAACTATAAGTAAGCCTGCAGTCTGAGAGCGAAGCGTTCTATTGGGGTGATATGGTACTATGAGATCCCTAAGATAAGATGGGACCTGATTATTCAAAACCTTATAAGTAAGAAGAAGAATTTTAAATTGTATTCTAGAATTAACAGGAAGCCAATGAAGAGAGGCCAATATGGGTGAGATATGCTCTCTCCTTCTAGTCCCTGTCAGTACTCTAGCTGCAGCATTTTGAAGTAACTGAAGGCTTTTCAGGGAACTTTTAGGACAACCTGATAATAATGAATTACAATAGTCCAGCCTAGAGGAAATAAATGCATGAATTAGTTTTTCAGCATCACTCTGAGACAAGACCTTTCTAATTTTAGAGATATTGCGCAAATGCAAAAAAGCAGTCCTACATATTTGTTTAATATGCGCATTGAATGACATATCCTGATCAAAAATGACTCCAAGATTTCTCACAGTATTACTAGAGATCAGGGTAATCAATCAATCAATCAATCAATTTTTTTTATATAGCGCCAAATCACAACAAACAGTTGCCCCAAGGCGCTTTATATTGTAAGGCAAGGCCATACAATAATTATGTAAAACCCCAACGGTCAAAACGACCCCCTGTGAGCAAGCACTTGGCTACAGTGGGAAGGAAAAACTCCCTTTTAACAGGAAGAAACCTCCAGCAGAACCAGGCTCAGGGAGGGGCAGTCTTCTGCTGGGACTGGTTGGGGCTGAGGGAGAGAACCAGGAAAAAGACATGCTGTGGAGGGGAGCAGAGATCGATCACTAATGATTAAATGCAGAGTGGTGCATACAGAGCAAAAAGAGAAAGAAACAGTGCATCATGGGAACCCCCCAGCAGTCTACGTCTATAGCAGCATAACTAAGGGATGGTTCAGGGTCACCTGATCCAGCCCTAACTATAAGCTTTAGCAAAAAGGAAAGTTTTAAGCCTAATCTTAAAAGTAGAGAGGGTGTCTGTCTCCCTGATCTGAATTGGGAGCTGGTTCCACAGGAGAGGAGCCTGAAAGCTGAAGGCTCTGCCTCCCATTCTACTCTTACAACCCTAGGAACTACAAGTAAGCCTGCAGTCTGAGAGCGAAGCGCTCTATTGGGGTGATATGGTACTACGAGGTCCCTAAGATAAGATGGGACCTGATTATTCAAAACCTTATAAGTAAGAAGAAGAATTTTAAATTCTATTCTAGAATTAACAGGAAGCCAATGAAGAGAGGCCAATATGGGTGAGATATGCTCTCTCCTTCCAGTCCCCGTCAGTACTCTAGCTGCAGCATTTTGAATTAACTGAAGGCTTTTTAGGGAACTTTTAGGACAACCTGATAATAATGAATTACAATAGTCCAGCCTAGAGGAAATAAATGCATGAATTAGTTTTTCAGCATCACTCTGAGACAAGACCTTTCTAATTTTAGAGATATTGCGTAAATGCAAAAAAAGCAGTCCTACATATTTGTTTAATATGCACTTTGAATGACATATCCTGATCAAAAATGACTCCAAGATTTCTCACAGTATTACTAGAGGTCAGGGTAATGCCATCCAGAGTAAGGATCTGGTTAGACACCATGTTTCTAAGATTTGTGGGGCCAAGTACAATAACTTCAGTTTTATCTGAGTTTAAAAGCAGGAAATTAGAGGTCATCCATGTCTTTATGTCTGTAAGACAATCCTGCAGTTTAGCTAATTGGTGTGTGTCCTCTGGCTTCATGGATAGATAAAGCTGGGTATCATCTGCGTAACAATGAAAATTTAAGCAATACCGTCTAATAATACTGCCTAAGGGAAGCATATATAAAGTGAATAAAATTGGTCCTAGCACAGAACCTTGTGGAACTCCATAATTAACTTTAGTCTGTGAAGAAGATTCCCCAGTTACATGAACACATTGTAATCTATTAGACAAATATGATTCAAACCACCGCAGCGCAGTGCCTTTAATACCTATGGCATGCTCTAATCTCTGTAATAAAATTTTATGGTCAACAGTATCAAAAGCAGCACTGAGGTCTAACAGAACAAGCACAGAGATGAGTCCACTGTCCGAGGCCATAAGAAGATCATTTGTAACCTTCACTAATGCTGTTTCTGTACTATGATGAATTCTAAAACCTGACTGAAACTCTTCAAATAGACCATTCCTCTGCAGATGATCAGTTAGCTGTTTTACAACTACCCTTTCAAGAATTTTTGAGAGAAAAGGAAGGTTGGAGATTGGCCTATAATTAGCTAAGATAGCTGGGTCAAGTGATGGCTTTTTAAGTAATGGTTTAATTACTGCCACCTTAAAAGCCTGTGGTACATAGCCAACTAACAAAGATAGATTGATCATATTTAAGATCGAAGCATTAAATAATGGTAGGGCTTCCTTGAGCAGCCTGGTAGGAATGGGGTCTAATAAACATGTTGATGGTTTGGATGAAGTAACTAATGAAAATAACTCAGACAGAACAATCGGAGAGAAAGAGTCTAACCAAATACCGGCATCACTGAAAGCAGCCAAAGATAACGATACGTCTTTGGGATGGTTATGAGTAATTTTTTCTCTAATAGTTAAAATTTTGTTAGCAAAGAAAGTCATGAAGTCATTACTAGTTAAAGTTAATGGAATACTCAGCTCAATAGAGCTCTGACTCTTTGTCAGCCTGGCTACAGTGCTGAAAAGAAACCTGGGGTTGTTCTTATTTTCTTCAATTAGTGATGAGTAGAAAGATGTCCTAGCTTTACGGAGGGCTTTTTTATAGAGCAACAGACTCTTTTTCCAGGCTAAGTGAAGATCTTCTAAATTAGTGAGACGCCATTTCCTCTCCAACTTACGGGTTATCTGCTTTAAGCTACGAGTTTGTGAGTTATACCACGGAGTCAGACACTTCTGATTAAAGCTCTCTTTTTCAGAGGAGCTACAGCATCCAAAGTTGTCTTCAATGAGGATGTAAAACTATTGACGAGATACTCTATCTCCCTTACAGAGTTTAGGTAGCTACTCTGCACTGTGTTGTTATATGGCATTAGAGAACATAAAGAAGGAATCATATCCTTAAACCTAGTTACAGCGCTTTCTGAAAGACTTCTAGTGTAATGAAACTTATTCCCTACTGCTGGGTAGTCCATCAGAGTAAATGTAAATGTTATTAAGAAATGATCAGACAGAAGGGAGTTTTCAGGGAATACTGTTAAGTCTTCTATTTCCATACCATAAGTCAGAACAAGATCTAAGATATGATTAAAGTGGTGGGTGGACTCATTTACTTTTTGAGCAAAGCCAATAGAGTCTAATAATAGATTAAACGCAGTGTTGAGGCTGTCATTCTCAGCATCTGTGTGGATGTTAAAATCGCCCACTATAATTATCTTATCTGAGCTAAGCACTAAGTCAGACAAAAGGTCTGAAATTCACAGAGAAACTCACAGTAACGACCAGGTGGACGATAGATAATAACAAATAAAACTGGTTTTGGGACTTCCAATTTGGATGGACAAGACTAAGAGACAAGCTTTCAAATGAATTAAAGCTCTGTCTGGGTTTTTGATTAATTAATAAGCTGGAATGGAAGATTGCTGCTAATCCTCCGCCACGGCCCGTGCTACGAGCATTCTGACAGTTAGTGTGACTCGGAGGTGTTGACTCATTTAAACTAACATATTCATCCTGCTGTAACCAGGTTTCTGTTAGGCAGAATAAATCAATATGTTGATCAATTATTATATCATTTACCAACAGGGACTTAGAAGAGAGAGACCTAATGTTTAATAGACCACATTTAACTGTTTTAGTCTGTGGTGCAGTTGAAGGTGCTATATTATTTTTTCTTTTTGAATTTTTATGCTTAAATAGATTTTTGCTGGTTATTGGTAGTCTGGGAGCAGGCACCGTCTCTACGGGGATGGGGTAATGAGGGGATGGCAAGGGGAGAGAAGCTGCAGAGAGGTGTGTAAGACTACAACTCTGCTTCCTGGTCCCAACCCTGGATAGTCACGGTTTGGAGGATTTAAGAAAATTGGCCAGATTTCTAGAAATGAGAGCTGCTCCATCCAAAGTGGGATGGATGCCGTCTCTCCTAACAAGACCAGGTTTTCCCCAGAAGCTTTGCCAATTATCTATGAAGCCCACCTCATTTTTTGGACACCACTCAGACAGACAGCAATTCAAGGAGAACATGCGGCTAAACATGTCACTCCCGGTCCGATTGGGGAGGGGCCCAGAGAAAACTACAGAGTCCGACATTGTTTTTGCAAAGTTACACACCGATTTAATGTTAATTTTAGTGACCTCCGATTGGCGTAACCGGGTGTCATTACTGCCGACGTGAATTACAATCTTACCAAATTTACGCTTAGCCTTAGCCAGCAGTTTCAAATTTCCTTCAATGTCGCCTGCTCTGGCCCCCGGAAGACAATTGACTATGGTTGCTGGTGTCGCTAACTTCACATTTCTCAAAACAGAGTCGCCAATAACCAGAGTTTGATCCTCGGCGGGTGTGTCGCGAGTGGGGAAAAACGACACCCACACACACCCACCGCGTAACCTGTCTCTTTTCCTGCCAGCAGTACCGGATCTGACAGCTGGAAGCGGTGGCCACCTGTGGACTCAGGGCTTGGCGGCTCCGGTGTGTTGCAGGTCTCCGTTGGCGGTGGAACATCGTGGGTCCCGGCTCTTCTCTGGTTAGGCATCTCCTATCCTCGGGCCTGCCCACGCGTCACCTTTTGGTAGACTGATATTGACAGACTAAAAAGCATATTTTGACCTGTTGTGCACATTCGCAGTAATAAATTGTATTTATTGGATTCTCTATTGGCCGTTCATTTATGCCCCCTGGTGTGGGTCCGTGCATTTCACTTTCCCCAACAGGATAACTCGGCCACGTCATGGATTCCGAGGGGCACGTACCACCGGTTGAACAACCAATGGAGATGCAAGGTGTGCAGGCTCCAGCAGAAGGCGTGTTGGGTGACTTGCAGCAGATTCTAACCACCCTCACTGCTCGGCTGGATTTAGTGACCGAGCAGAATATACTGCTCAATCGTAGGATGGAGGCTCTCACCGCTCAGGTGGATGCGCGCGGACAGGGCGCGGCTGCAGCTCCTCCTCCTGCGGACCTGTCACAGAACAGAGACCTCCCAGTGGTTGTTCAACGGACCCCCCCCCATCCCCTGAAGCATACATTAGCCCACCGGAACCGTACGGGGGTTGTGTCGAGACGTGCGCGGACTTCTTAATGCAGTGCTCGCTCGTCTTTGCACAACGCCCCGTGATGTACGCGTCAGACCAGAGCCGGGTGGCTTATGTTATAAATTTGCTTCAAGGCGAGGCACGCGCCTGGGCTACAGCGCTTTGGGAACAGAATTCACGGCTCCTAGTGACATACACTGGGTTTATTCATGAGTTCAGACAGGTGTCTGATCATCCCTACCGAGGCGAAACTGCGTCAAATGTGCTACTGTCAATCCGACAGGGGCGCAGGAGCGCCGCTGAGTATGCAGTCGACTTCCGCATCGCGGCAGCGAGAGCCGGCTGGAATACGCTCCGCGCTGCCTTTGTAAACGGGCTGTGTCCGGCCCTTAAGGAGCACCTGGTGGCCAAGGATCAGCCGCGGGATTTAGACGGGCTTATCGACCTGGTTATACGGATAGACAATCGATTAGAGGAACATCGACGAGAGCGAGACGAAGGGCGTGGCCAGGCGTGCGCCGTCCCTCTCCCTTCCAGGTCCAGAGCAGCGCCGTTCTCCCCCCGCTCCAAAGCCAGAGCGCTCCGCGTGCGACAGCTCCCCCTGCTGACGAAGCTATGGACACGAGCGGGGCCAAAATGAGATCTGATAGCAGACAAAGGAGGCTGGCCTGTGGAGTGTGTTTTTACTGTGGCTCGAGCGAGCACATGCAGAAAAACTGCCCCAAGCAGTTAAACGCCAATGCTCGCCCTTAGAGACTGGGTTAAGGGTGAGCCATAATACACACGTGGGAACACCACGTAAATCCGCTCGACTCCTAGTCACAATCCTCTGTGGTGATTTAACCCTTAATGCCCCAGCACTGATCGACACGGGGTCAGAGGGGAATCTACTGGACAGTAGATGGGCTAAGGAGGTAGGGCTCCCTCTGGTGGCCGTTCCTTCACCATTGAATGTGCGGGCACTAGATGGCACCCTCCTTCCAGTAATCACACACCAGACACAGCCCTTAACACTGGTTGTCTCTGGAAATCACAGGGAGGAAATTGTGTTCTTAGTAACACCTTCTACCTCCAGGATTATTTTGGGTTATCCCTGGATGGTGAAGCACAATCCCCGGATCGATTGGCCGTCTGGGGTTGTGGCTCAATGGAGCGAAACCTGCCACCGGGAGTGTCTAAGATCCTCGGTGCCACCCGGTGAGGCGGTTAAAGAGGAGGTCCGAGTCCCCCCCAATCTTACAATGGTGCCGGCTGAGTACCATGATCTTGCTGATGTTTTTAGCAAAGATCTGGCACTCACACTTCCCCCACACCGACCGTATGATTGTGCCATTGATTTGGTTCCAGGCACTGAGTATCCGTCCAGCAGGCTGTACAATCTCTCACGTCCTGAGTGCGAATCAATAGAGAACTACATCCGGGACTCTTTAGCTGCCGGGTTAATCCAGAACTCTTCCTCCCCGTTGGGTGCGGGTTTGTTTTTTGTGGGCAAGAAGAACGGCGGACTCCGTCCATGCATTGATTTTAGAGGGCTGAACGCGATCACGGTTCGCAACCGATACCGTTGCCCTTATTAGATTCAGTGTTCACGCCCTTGCATGGAGCTAAAATCCTCACTAAACTTGATCTACGTAATGCTTATCACCTGGTTCGGATCCGGAAGGGAGACAAATGGAAGACGGCATTTAACACCCCCTTAGGTCACTTCGAGTACCTGGTCATGCCGTTCGGCCTCACTAATGCCCCCGCGATGTTCCAAGCACTTGTTAACAACGTCTTGCGGGACTTCCTGCATCGATTCGTCTTTGTATATCTGGACGATATCCTCATCTTCTCTCCGGACCCTGTGACCCATGTAAAGCATGTACGTCAGGTCCTGCAGCGGTTACTGGAGAACCGGCTGTTTGTGAAGGGCGAGAAGTGCGAGTTCCACCGTACTTCTTTGTCCTTCCTGGGGTTCATCATCTCCTCCAACTCCGTCACACCGGATCCGGCTAAGGTAGCAGTGGTAAGAGATTGGCCCCAACCGGCAAGCCGTAGGAAGCTGCAACAGTTCCTCGGTTTCGCAAATTTCTACAGGAGGTCCATCAAGGGTTATAGCCAGGTTGTTGGTCCCCTTACTGCCCTGACCTCCACAAAAGTCCCCTTCACCTGGTCGATCGGTGCGAGGCCGCGTTTAGGGAGTTGAAACGCCGGTTTTCGACTGCACCAGTTCTGGTGCAGCCCGATCCAAACCGCCAGTTCATTGTTGAAGTGGATGCCTCGGACTCAGGGATAGGAGCCGTGCTGTCCCAGAGTAGGGAGTCCGACAAGGTTCTCCACCCATGTGTCTATTTTTCCCGCAGGTTAACCCCAGCTGAACGGAACTACGACGTTGGCAATCTGGAACTCCTGGCGGTGAAAGAGGCCCTCGAGGAGTGGAGACACTTGCTGGAGGGAGCTGTGGTCCCATTCATTGTTCTCACTGACCATCGGAACCTGGAATACATCCAGACCGCCAGGCGTCTGAACCCCAGGCAAGCCCATTGGTCACTGTTTTTCGGTAGGTTCAACTTCAAAATCACCTACCGCCCCGGGACGAAGAACTAAAGGTCTGACACACTGTCCCGGGTGCATGAAGAGGAAGTTGAACCAAATCTGTCGGATCCACCAGAGACCATTCTGCCGGAGTCCACTGTCGTCGCCACCCTCACGTGGGACGTCGAGGAAGTGGTCAGGGAGGCCCTGACCCGACATCCTGATCCTGGCAGTGGACCACCAAATTGGCTGTACGCTCGGACTGCAGTTTTGGACTTCTGTCACGGTTCAAAGCTCTCCTGTCATCCAGGGGTGCGCAGAACTGTGACAGTGGTCCGGCAGCGGTTCTGGTGGGCGTCAGTCAAAGCTGACACCCGGGATTACGTCCGGGCCTGTACGACCTGTGCCAGGGACAAAGCTACCCACAAACCAGAGCAAGGACTCCTCCAGCCACTTCCTGTGGCTCATCGCCCCTGGTCCCACATCGGCCTGGACTTCGTCACGGGCCTCCCTGCGTCCCAGGGAATGACCACCATCCTGACGATAGTGGACCGGTTTTCCAAGGCGGGCCACTTCGTGGCCCTCCCGAAGCTCCCGACGGCCCAGGAGGCCGCAGACCTCCTGGTCCACCACATCGTGCGTCTGCATGGTATCCCAACGGACATCATTTCAGATCATGGTCCCTAGTTCTCCTCGCAAGTCTGGAGGAGTTTCTGTAGAGAACTGGGGGCCACCGTGAGCCTGTCGTCCGGGTACCATCCCCAGACCAACGGCCAAGCAGAGCGGGCAAATCAAGAACTGGAACAGGCACTGAGGTGCGTAACCTCCACGCACCCGACAGCCTGGAGTCAACATCTGGCCTGGATTGAGTACGCTCACAATAGCCAGATCTCATCAGCGACTGGCCTCTCCCCTTCGAAGTCTGTTTGGGGTACCAGCCCCCATTGTTCCCGGCCATAGAGGGAGAGGTCGAGGCCCCCTCGGTCCAGGCCCATCTGAGGAGATGTCGTCGGGTGTGGAAGACAGCCCGCTCTGCTCTCCTCAAGGCCCGGACGTGGGCGAAGAGCCATGCAGATCACCGACGAGCCCCGGCCCCAGCTTACCAGCTCGGGCAGGAGATGTGGCTCTCCACCAAAAACATCTCTCTGCAAACCGACTCGCCTAAACTAACAGACCGGTGCTCTAGTTCTAGTTCTAACTAGAGCACAATAGGTGCTAATTAGAGCTATTGTTTAGTCACTAGCCTATAGCAGTCAGCCTCTCTGTAGGTGGGGTCTGGTTAGGTTAAAAAAAACTCCAGCTTTTGTTGGCTTCTGGTTTATTCTTCTCTACAAGAGTCAAGACAGAAGTCAGACTACCAGAGCAAGAATTTTGGCCGAGGAAGCTTCTGTGATTTGAAGTGAAACGTCCTCACGTCAAGCAACCCAGTCCAGTCGAAGATTCAAGCTTCTCTACATACCACTGACCCATTTCATAATTATGACCATTAATTAATAGATTACATCTCTGACAGGTTACAATTTAAACTTGAGACACTCCAAACATTATTAACAGATTACCTTTTTTTTTTTTACTTTCTTGCAGCCCACTGACTTATTTCATAGTTTCATACTTACTTAATACATCTAATTTAATACGTTTTTTAAATAATTTAAGCGACCTTCATTCTTTAATTTCTTTATTAAGATTGTTCCATAATTTGACACCATTTACTGCAATACTCCTTTCCTTTGCTTTGGTTCTAAATCTTGGTTTTTTAAAGACTTCTATTCCTTTCAATTTATAACTACTTACTCTTTTTTCAAACATATTTTGAATGTTTGTTGGTAAAGTATTTTTATTAACTTGGTACATTGTTTGTAATATTTTCAAATCGACTAAATCATGAAATTTAAGTACCCTATACTTAATAAACAATGGATTAGATGGATCTCTAAAACCACTGTTACTAATCACTTTTAAAGCTCTTTTCTGCAAAATAAATAAAGGTTGTATATAGGTTGTATATGTTGATCCCCAGATTTCTACACAATAAGTTAAATATGGGACAATCAATGAATTGTATAAGGTTAATAAACCATAACTATTTAATTAATATTTTACTTTATGCAAAACAGCAATGGCTTTCGCTATTTTTCCTTTTATGTAATTTATGTGTGACTTCCATGTAAGATCTTCATCAATCATGACTCCTAAAAATGTCGTTTCTTTTACCCTTTGTATATCCATTCCATCTATTTGTAATGACACATTATTATTTTTTTTGCTCTATCATTAAACAATATAAAATTTGTCTTATTAATATTTAGTGACAATCTGTTTATATTAAACCAACGTTTAACTTTTTCCAACTCTGTATTTATCACTTGTGCTACTTCCTGTATATCGGATCCAGAGTAAAACAGCGTTGTATCATCAGCAAATAAAATGCTGCCAAGCACATTGGATACATTCACAAAATCATTGATATACAAAATAAACAGTTTGGGTCCACGTACCGATCCTTGTGGCACTCCATAAATAATGTTACACAATTCTGATTTGGTATTATTTATCTGAACAAACTGTTTTCTATTTTCTAAGTAGCTTTTTACTCACTGATGTGCAACACCTCTTATTCCATATTGTTGTAACTTGTGAAGCAATCTTGAGTGGTCTATAACATGAAAAGCCTTTTTCAGGTCGATAAAAATACTTACAAAATAATCCTTATTATCTATTGTTGTTGATATTTTCTCTATAAGTTCCATAATTGCCATAGCTGTTGAATGTTTTGTTCTAAATCCATACTGAGCATTATTTAAAATATGATGTTTCTCAATAAATTTATCCAATCTTGTCACAAAAACTTTTTCCATAATTTTAGAAAACTGTGGAAGCAATGATACTGGCCTGTAATTAGAAAAATTATGTTTGTCTCCATTTTTATATAATGGGACTACCTTAGCAATTTTCATTTCATCTGGAAAAATCCCAGTTGACAGAGACAGATTACAAGTATAAGTAAATCCAATCCAATCCAATCCACTTTATTTATATAGCACATTTAAACAACAGAACAGTTTCCAAAGTGCTGCACATAAAAATTATTATACAACTATACAAAACAATAAACCCACTCAGATACTAATAAATAAATAAACATAAAAACAGTAAAACAATAAATAAATAAAATACTAGGACAATAGAGGAACGTACAACTCATGCAGAGCTAAAAGCCAGAGAATAAAAGTGGGTCTTCAGACGAGACTTATGTTGACTTAAATGGTTCAATAACAATTTCTATTATACTTTTTATAGTCATCATGTCTAAATCTTCATGGTCAGTTGATCTTTTGCTTACACAGTTTTTTTTTACAATATTTTTTATTTCATCTTTTTCCACATTGTCCAGGAAAATACTATTGACCGTATTTACCAGTGTATGTAATTTATCTTCTATTATTGGTTTATTTCCCACCAGACTTGATCCTACATTTGAAAAATAATCATTAAACCCATTTGCAACTTCTTTTATATATCTCTTTATTTTCCTTAACAAAGTAATTTGGAATAGTTGCTTTCGCTCCATCACTATCAATCACACTTTTTATAATTCCCCATGTTACCCTCATATTATCTTTACTCTTATTTAACTGTTCACTGTAATAATCTTTTTTTTGTTTCCTGATTATTGTTAATAGTTCTTTTTTTGTATTTATGTTCTGATTCCTTTGTTTGCAATTTTAAAAAGCACCTGTATAAATAGTTTTTCTTTGCACAAGCATTTTTTATTCCCTTTGTCAGCCATGGTTTATTTACTTTTTTCTTACTAATTTCTATTAATTTACAATTTTTATTGTATGATTTCATCAATATTTTCATAAAAGAGTTATATTCTACATTAACATCACTGACATAAACTTCTTCCCAATTTTGATTTTTAAGGTCATATTTTAATGCCTCTAAGGCTTTTACTGACTTATCTCTTTTAAAGTTTATAACAGTTTTTTTGTTGTACCTATTTTTATATTTAAATATTGCAAAAATTGGTAAATGATCGCTAAGATCTGTCATGAAGATCCCATTCTTGATAATTTCATCTGTTCTGTTTGTAAATATATTGTCGATTACCGTTGCACTTTGCGATGTAATTCTGGTTGGTTTTGTTATCAAGGGGAATAACCCCAAACTATACATTGAGTTCACAAAATCACTGAATCTTTGGCAACTGGAGCTTTCTATGTTAATGTTAAAGTCCCCACACATAAAAAGTGTTTTGTTTTTAATTTGATGGAATAATTCTATTATTTTACCTGTAAATTTACAACACAAGAATCTGGTGCTCTGTATACACAACTGATTAGAATATTCTTAGATGTTTCATGTACAAGTTCCACTGTTACAATTTCTATGACATCATTCATCATAATTGTCATTTCTTCAACAATTGTACACATCAGATCTGTTTTTATATACAGAGCAATACCACCGCCTTTTTTATATCTTCTGTTTACAAAATACAGCTCATATCCCTTCATTTGAACTTCATCCATGAGATCATCTTTAAGCCAAGATTCAGTGATTGCAACAATACTAAATCTATTTTTAAACTGATTTAAATAAGCTTTTATTTGTGACATTTTACAATACAAGCTTCGGCTGTTTATATGTATGAGTGACAGGGTATCTTCTGCAATTTTTTCACTATTCAGCTGTTCTACTGTATAATACTCACAACCAATCGTTTTTAAGTCAAATATACTTTCATCAATATTAGTGTCTATGTCATATATTTTATCATCTGTTTCCATGTTTGATCTGATTTTTGTTGGTCCAATTACCAACAGACGTCATATTTGATTGTCTATTCAGGTCTGTATTTCGTAAGGTCCTCCATGTTTTTGATTTGTATACCGTTTTTTCCTTCTTTTACTCTAATCCACACACTACAATTCCAGACCCATGTAGCAACAATGTGTTTCTGTTTTCTTAGTAGTCTTGCTTCCCTAGCAATATCTGCATTTTTTTTCGTTAGATGCTCATTTATATAGACACTCATTCCTTTCAAATTCTTTGCCCGTCTTAATAACTCATTTTTATATTTTCTGCTTGTAAATCGTATAACAATGTTAGATAGTTTATTTTTTCTATCTTTAGTTGGAATAGCATAACAGTCTGATATCGTGTCTTGATGGATGACAACACCTTTTTGATATAAAAAGTTTGCAACTTGTTCCAATGATTGTCGTTCTTCAGGTGGTGCATCCTCCCCACTAGCTCCACCAGAATCCACCACCCTTGCATATGTCCGATGTTTTGTTTCTAGTCCAGATATTATAACATCATCTTTTCTAGTGAATTGTTCATCTACACGTTGCTCAAGTTTCTTAATGATCTTGTCCTTCTCTTTAACCAGATTTTGGAGTTCTTTAATCTCCACCATCAGCTTGTCTAAATTAGACATGTCTTTTGATACACGGTTTAATGAGGTCTTTATCTCCTCTATATCTTCCTCGAGTTTATCTGTTTTCCTGGGTGGTGCCATGCCGACTATCGTGGCTCAGTATGGCCACTATTGATTACAAAAACAATTCTCACCCGTAGCCTCCACCACCACAGGTCCGGTCGCTGCACACCAACCCTCCCCATTGCTAACCTCGTTCACAACCGCCCCCAGCCACGGTCATAGCTACCGCTAGCCACGGATGTAGCCGTAGGCAACCTCAGATGTAATCGCCTCCAGCCTCAGATGTCGCCGCCGCCACCAGCCTCGGATGTAGCCAACGCTGCGGGCCTGGATATATCGCCCCCACTGATGCCGCGGGCCTGGATGAACCGCCTCCGCCGATGCCGCGGGCCTGGATGAACCGCCTCCGCCGATGCCGCGGGCCTGAATGTAGCCGCCGCTAGCCGCGGATGTAGCCGCCGTTAGCCTTGGATGTAGCCGACACCGCGGGCCTGGATGTAGCCGACACCACGGGCCTGGATGTAGCCGACACCGCGGGCCTGGATGTAGCCGACACCGCGGGCCTGGATGTAGCCGACACCGCGGGCCTGGATGTAGCCGACACCGCGGGCCTGGATGTAGCCGACACCGTGGGCCTGGATGTAGCCGACACCGCTGGCCTGGATGTAGCCGACACCGCGGGCCTGGATGTATCACCCCCACCAACACCATGGGCCTGGATGAACCGCCTCCACCGATGCCGCGGGCCTGGATAAACCACCTCCGCCGATGCCGCAGGTCCGGATGAACCACCTCCGCTGATGCCGCGGGCCTGGATAAACCACCTCCGCCGATACCACGGGCCTGGATGAACCGCCTCTGAACTGTCTATCGCTGTTGGAGTGACACTGCCACAAGTGATGCTGATGCTGACTTCCTGGATGTTTGGACCTCTCATTTTGTTCACACACCCACCCCGTAACCTGTCTCTTTTCCTGCCAGCAGTACCAGATCTGACAGCTGGAAGCGGTGGCCACCTGGGGACTCAGGACTTGGCGGCTCCGGTGTGTTGCAGGTCTCCATTGGCGGTGGAACATCATGGGTCCCGGCTCTTCTTTGGTTAGGCGTCTCCTATCCTCGGGCCTGCCCACGCGTCACCTTTTGTTAGACTGACACTGACAGACTAAAAAGCATATTTTGACCTGTTGTGCACATTTGCAGTAATAAATTGTATTTATTGGATTCTCTATTGGCTGTTCATTTACGCCCCCTGGTGTGGGTCCGTGCATTTCACTTTCCCCAACAGTATCTGTAGGGATTGATAATAGTCTTCTTTTTCAAAAAAAAAAAAAAAAAAAAATATGTAATTAGTATAACAAAACTAATAACTTGGCCATCCTTTATAAATTGGCCCAAAGTGGTTATACCTTTAGAGGTCAAAAATTTGAATCGTGAATCCAATTTGTTCAGCAAAAATCATAAACATACCATTTTAACATTGTTATATCTTTCTTCAAATTGTATTCTTTAACTACTTGTTTCCAAACAGAAACAGAGCACTGAACCCAAGGGTTGTCTGCAGTGTCAATATATTTTTGAATATGTACATCAGCTAGAGTAGCTTGTATAGGAACAGAAAAAATTTCTCTTCTATACTTTCCACTGGGAATTGTATGATATGTCGCACCATTTCACCAATGCCTTCATCTGTGTAACCTGGTAGTATTCCCTATTGCAATGTCTTCAAACAGACTCTTGGTTGTTTCCCTCCCATATATACCTCAATATCATCTTATCCCATTCATTAAATTGGATTTGATCAATTTGTATTGGTAAAGTCTGAGAAACAAATATAGTAGTCTTGGTAAGACAATCATTTTAATAGACTCCATTCTTGAATATAAACTGAAATAAGGAATCAAATTCCATCTTTTTAAATCTTAGTTTATCTTTCTATTTAATGGAATATAGTTATATTTAGATAATTTTGTCTGATCTTTTGTTATATTAATACCCAAGTATTTTAGGGAATCGACCTACCATACCATAGGGTATTTTGTCATTACTTCTACCGGGGGGTTATAATTATACGCAAGTGTCTGAGTTTTGTTCATATTTATCTTGTATCCAGAGAGCTGGCCATATTGGTCAAACAATCTCATGAATTTAGGAAGGGAGTCTGTTGGGTATCCTAAATAAACTAAAATGTCATCCGCATAACAAGCCAACTTGTGTTCCCTCTCTCCAACATTAATACCTTTAATATATGGATTTTGTCTTATCGATTGGGCCAAAGGTTCTAGCTACAAATCAAATAGCAGGGGCGACCACAGGCAGCCCTGACGTGTACCTCTTTCCAAGGTAAAACTACTTGATAAATAACCATTAATTTTTATTCTTGCTGTCGGATTGGTATACAGAGCCTTAATGACCTCAATGATTGTTTTATGTATCCCAAACTTGTGTAATACTCTATAAAGAAAGTCCCAATTAACCGAGTCAAATGCTTTTTCTGCATCAACACTTATAAGTACTGCTTCTATTTTCTTCTTTATATTGTTTATAACACGAAGAGATCTATATTATCATTTGTCTGCCATTCTCTTATAAAGCCTGTTTGGTCATTGTGTATCAACGTGGGTAAATATTCTTCCATACATCTAGCCATTGTAGCAGTAAATAATCTATAGTCTATATTTAAGACAGATATTGGCCTATATGATCCACACTCTGTATTGTCTTTGCCTTCTTTTGATATTGCTGTGATGATTGCCTCTTTCCAACTTGGGGGATTTGTGCCTTTTTTAGAACCCAAGTGAGAGTGAGAAGCAATATAGGGACCAATTCAGACTTCATTTCTTTATAACATTCAGCCATGTATCCATCTGCACCAGGTGACTTGTTTAATTTTAATTGGCTAATTGCCTTTTTAAGTTCCACTTCAGAAATATCAGCCATCAATTTTCCATTCTGTTCTTTAGTCAAGCTCTGAAGCTCCAATGCATTTAAAAATATGTCAATTTTGTTTTTACATCCTCCAGGGACTTGAGTATATAATAATTTGTAAAAACTCTCAAATGCTTTGTGAATCTCTTGTAATTTATTTTTCATCTCTTTTGTTTTAGGATCTTTAATTTTTGTTACAGTGTTTTCTGCAATTTTCTTTTTTAATTTCCACGCTAAAACTTTGATTTTGACCCACTTTCATAGTAATTTAAGAAACATTATTTTTTTCTTAATTTCCTGGGTTGCTAAAATATTTATTTCTTTTGTAATCTTCTTAATATCTTCCAATACGTGTGGATCTACAGATTGTTTATGTTTGATTTTAATTTGTTCTGTAAATGATCCATTTTTATGTCTTATCTTTTTCTTATGTGAAGTTATCACAATAATTTTACCTCTCATAACAGCTTTTAATGTATCTCATAGCATAGGAGGCAAGACATCTCCATTATCATTAATATCAAGAAAATCTTTTATTTCTTTTTTTATTTGTTCTTTAAAGGTAGCATCTTTAAACATCTTTAAACTGGAATTTAGTTTCCATGTGATCATTTTAGTTATAAAATAGTCTATTCTTGTATAAATACAGTGTAGAATTGAATAATGGGTGTAGTCTTGCATCCCAGGGAATAAATCTTTCCAAATATCAATCAGACCAACTTCTTCAAAAAATGCACGTACTTTCTTATGTAAGATATTTGATTCTGGAACTTTTCTATTAGAACTATCAAATTCTGGCTGCAGACGAATGTTTAAATCTCCACCACATATCAAGAGACCCTCTGTTTCTGTGACCATTATATTGATAATTTTTTGAAAAAACTTAAATCACTCCCTGGGGGTATATAAACATTCATTAAAGTGACTGGATTACCCTCTATTTTTCCTCTTACTCTTATGAATCTACCCCTCCTTATCTTTTAACTCAAATGTTTTTTCAAAATGTAATCTATTTGAAATAAGGATCACAACACCTTGTCTATGGCCAGATTGATACGATGATTGAAACATTTTTGTAAATCCCATTCTCTTCAATTTCTCATGTTCGTTATCATTTAAATGGGTTTCCTGTAAGTACACTACTTGTGGTTGTTCTTTTTTAACTTTAGACAAAATTCTGCTTCGCTTAAATGGATTAGTTAGCCCATTTACATTGAAGGAGATAAATTTTACCAAACCGTTATTCATATCTATAAATCAGAAAATATGTAGTGTCAAATATGAATATAAATGGTCTAGTCCCTGAATGTACAGAAACTTTGAACAAAGAAAGAACAAGCTGATAAATTGAGAATAATGGTGACATGACCATTACTTATTTTTCCTTCTGTAGATAAGACTCAGTTCAGCAGTTGCACATGCATATTGAGCTTCAACATTTTGACTGTGTTGCGAGTGCTTCAGTTTTGTGGGCCCCAGCAGCTGGAGAAGGCCAAAGGGATGCCAATATTTCACCTGACGTCTGCAGTGTGAATGGATCAGTTGTCTGCCTGGATGGCTGGTATCTAAGTCCCGGGGCAGTTCTATGTTGTGGTGGTTGCAACGGCATGTAGCATCAACTCATGTTCCCAGACCAAGGTGATTGCAAAGGTACCCATCTCTTTGGCATAGCTGAGGTGTTGCTGATACACCACTCTGAGCTACTTTTAAAAAAGTGATTTTGGCACAGAAATATGTGTAGTTCCATACTTATTTGTGATTGGGCAATAGTTTCATGCAGTCTTGTCATGATCATAAGAGTGGAACAAGGAAACTTCAGACTGTATTGTACTAATCACTGTGGAGACTAGTTTCCAAGAATTTACTAGGAAGATTACATTAAGGCAATTAGGTACTATTTGTGTCTAAGTCATGTTAAATTTATTTGCCATACGCACAAGTACATTTAAGTACAAGTACATTGAAATTCTTATACACTTCTTTGAGTTGCAAAAATTCATAAAAATACACAAAGCAGAATATAGAAAACACAATAGAAAAATAATATAGAAAACATTTGGCTCTGTGACCTTCAATATTTGGTCAAGGTCACTCATCATCAAACTTGGCCTTGACCTTCATGATATGCATCCCTAATGCAAATTTGGTTAAAAGTCTCAATTATGACAACCTCCAGGGGAGTACAGAGTTTGAGACTAGTTTTGACTCTGTGACCTTCAATATTTGGTCAAGGTCACTCATCATTGAACCTGACCTAGACCACCAACGGATACATCCCTGCTGCAAATGTGATAAACATGTCTCAAATCTATGAAATGTTTTTGGGAGTACAGCATTTGGGATTGACAGCTTTTCTATGTCCCTCCGACGGGTAATGGGGAGCAAAAAAACTGAGCACAAATGTAAAAATCTTTCACATATCCAATGAAACCATTATTTTAAAATAACTCTTTTATATGCTTGTGTTTCAGCTCTGTTCCTCAAGGCTCCTTTCTCTGCTCTGGGTGAAGGTGCTGCTAAAGCACACTCTCTGTGGTCACCACTGGAACTACACAGGAGACAACAAGGAGAATTGAAATGCAATCAGCTCATCCTTTTGCCAATGGGAACCTTTGTAACAATCAAGCATCTCCCATAATATCAATCTACTGTTTCCACAAGAAACATCACTTCATCCCCTGCAATATTCAGAGATATGCATGAAACAACCTTAAGGGCCCCTTCACACATAGTGCGAATTTGGTCGATTTGCGCATAACGTGCTCATGAAACAGGAATTATGTGCAAAATGTGTGAAATCGTAGCTGCCTCGTACACCTGTTGCTACAACTATTTGCGCACACTAGCGGCTAAAAGACAGAGTGTGAGCTGTGCAAGCCCATCGATCCCTCTCGCGGCAGGTGCCAGCCAAATTCCAGGTGACACACACGAACATCTAACACCGCTCGCATGGCACCTAGAATATGTGTGGCCATTCGTACTATTAACACGACAACAGTCTGCAGACAATTACTGTCAAGCTGGATGTGAAATTTGTCTAAGTGCCCCACGAGTGTGAAGTTGCACATGTGGCGTGCCAGAGTGTCACCTCACCCCACAACAAATCTATGCGTGTGTTTCGCATGCACCCTTCCCCCTGCAGGCGAGGCATCTTTCATCTGATCACAGAGTGACATCTTGTTCTGTGCACTGACAGGACAGGGGGCATGGCTGGCTGCCAACACCTGTTGAGACATCTCCAGTTCTGGACATTACAGCTACAGCACACGTCCCGTGTTTTGATGGACACGTGCTTGTGTGGAACGGACCATTGACAGTTTATTTGGACATGCATGAATGTGACGTCTGACAGGGCATGTGTGTCGGGGTGTGTGGGCTGTGAGCGGCGCACCACAGGACCAGAACAACCCAACAGTATGACAAATACGCCACTTTCAGTCACTCATCAGCAGAAACACCAAACCAAACACCGTTTGGTCAGTTATCACAGTGCTTTTTTTCTTTTTTTAGAAAATGCGTTTATCTGCTTGTTGATTTTAGCCATTTCACGCTCCTGTTACAAAGCAATGATTGTAGCGCAGTGGTAAAGTTTCCGCCTGGTAATCCGAGTGTGCAGGTTCAAATCCCATGAGTGGCATTTTTTAAAATTTATTTAACCAGGGTTATTTAACTGCAGGCTTCTGTATTGTGTCTCCTTTTATGTATTATTTCTATCAATCCAGTGATATTCACTAATTATACAGCTGGTTTTTATTTTATTTTCCTCCAGATCAGTGGCACGATGTGGTGCACCTCGTCCCATGGAACACAGTGCCAGCAGCTGCAGCTCCCCCCACAACAGCTGCAGCTGCTCGCACTGTGTTCCTGCTCGAAAGACACCGTCGCATGCACGAACTGTCGCACTGGCATCGTGCACGCCTTCCCGTCAGCGCAATGTTTCGTGGTGTGCTCATACAAGCTCTACCACCGTAAATTGCCCTGAGGTGTACGCATTCGCACTATGTGTGAAGGGGCCCTAAAATTGGGTCTGCCCATCTAAACCTCAGGGCTTCTGGTGGAGGTATGAAGTTTCTGTCATGTATTGTTAATGAGCTACAATATTTGAAAGAGAAATTACTTTTCTTCATAATTTCACAATGATATATGCACCAAAAAACCCGAAAATCTAGGTTACTCATGTACCCCATAGAGGAAACCTATGGTGTATCAAGTCTCTCCCATGTACTGCTAAGAAAAACATTGTATTGCAATACAATATAAATATATTATCATCATTTGCTTACTTTTTAACTTTTAATGCTTGGTTGCTGTTGTTTTTTATCTGCTATTTTTTATCTGTACCTGTGAGCCACAAGATACCTAAATTTCCCCTAGGGGGTTAAAAAATATGTATGTATCTATCCAAATAAATTCAACCTTTTTAGTAATCAAATATATGGACCAAACAACCTTACAGTCCAATTAGCTCATCTAAAACTAAACCTGTGGTGTAAATATCAAATGTTGATATTTGTATTGACTTATAAGCATTACTCATCAAATTTTATTTCCTGAATTGTGGTGGAACATAACAATAAGTGAACAAACTTTATAATCAGGTTTCAAAAAATGTTCATTTGGAAGGTAGCCCAAATGAAAATCACCTTGAGGCTCAGTATGCTCATCGAGGGCAACAAACTGATGCTGCTACTCTTGTGTGACGAGGGAAGTGTAGCCTCCTTTGTCTTTGCAGTACTGAATGAAGCTGCAGGGGAGATTGTGAGAGGTGTGAATATGAATAATCTGAAATTGAAGCTGTACGCCTGCAGAATGAACAATTTATCACCTACCATTTCCAGGTGGGATCAGACTCCAGAACCTTGGGGTTTCCCACCACAATCAGCAGAGCTTTAGCTCGGGTGATGGCCACGTTGAACCTCTGGTTGAACAGACTCTGTCAGAAACTTCATAATGTAGAAATCTGTGCATGTGGTTGATGTTGTGTACCTTTTTATTGTTGACAAAGCCGAGGTTGAACTTTTTGCCTGTCTCGATGGATTCGTGGCTGCTCTGAACGGTGGACACCATGATCACGCTCCTCTCTTGACCCTGGAACTCCTCCACCGTGCCAACCTTATATACAAATATTTGTACACTAAATAAGCTGCTTCTAAATTGTTAGCATAAACATGACGTGATTCACGATTAACTTGCAACACTGGAAAATATTCTTTTACCTGCAGTGCTTCTTTTCCTGACACTTTGAGAACTTTACCCACATTTTTCAGTGCTTGCTGGATTTTCTCCACCTACACCACAGAGAAAAACAGCTGTGCACTCGATTCCGGATAGAAAGAATGTTTACCCACATTTTGGAAATTATTTCTGACCTGTTTCCTGTAAGGGGCAATGATGCCTATGTCTTCGGGTGAGATTTTTGGCACGCTCTCAGGCTGCAGAAGAACCTTAAGGTAATCCATCAGAATCTCCACTTCACTACCGTTGAATAATGATGGAGAGCTGCTCTCACGTTTTGTAAGACCCACCACCTCATGGAAGATCACTGGAAAGCCCTGAGGCACAATGTTTAAGGTGTTGAAAACTCTGTCATTGTATCATGCTTGCAAAATACGTTGGGGAAGTGATAGTAGGTTAAGTTGGTGAGCTTGAACCTTGATCCCTAAGTTGTGTGCAGTTGAGTGCTTTGGCAATGTTGTAGAACTATTTTCAGCATCTGCACTAGCTGGAAAGTGCGACACAAATGCACAGTATTTCATGTAATAAATCCTAGAATTTAAATGGCAAAGTTTAGCCTGTTACAGTGCATCTGGAAATCATTCACAGCACTTCACTTTTTCCATATTCTGTTATGTTCCAGCCTTATTCCAAAATAGATGAAATTCTTTTTTTCCTCAAAATTCTACACACAAAACCCCATAATGACAATGCAAACATTTTGCAAATTTATTAAAAATAATAAAAAATAAGAATTCACATTCAATTCCGTGAAGCTCAAAATTGAGCTCAGGTGCATCCTGTTTCCACTGATCATCCTTAAAGTGTTTCGACAGCTTAATTGGAGTCCACCTGAGGTAAATTCAATTGATTGGACATGAATTGGAAAGGCACACACCTGTCTACATATAAGGTCCCACAGTTGACAGTGCATCTCAGAGTACAAACCAAGCATAAAATCACAAGAATTGTCTGTAGACCTCAGAGATAGGATTGTCTGGAGGCACAAATCTGAGGAAGGGTATAGAAACATTTGTGCTGCTTTGAAGGTCCAAATGAGCACAGTGTCCTCCGTCATTTGTAAATGGAAGAAGTTCAGATCCACCAGGACTCTTCTTAGAGTTGGCCGCACATCTAAAGCAATTGGGGGAGAAGGGCCTTTAGTCATGGAGGTGACCAAGAACCTGATGGTCACCCTGTCAGAGCTCCAGCATTCCTCTGTGGAGAGAGGAGATCCTTCCTGAAGGACAACCATCTCTGCAGTGACCCACCTATCAGGCCTGTATAGCAGAGTGGCCAAACAGAAGACACTCCTCAGTAAAAGGCTCACGGCAGCCCACCTGGAGTTTGCCAAAAGGACTCTCAGGCCATGAGAAACAAAATCCTCTGGTCTGATGAGACAAAGATTGAAATCTTTGGCGTGATTGCCAGGTGTCATGTTTAGAGGAAACCAGGCACCATCCCTACAGTGAAGCATGGTGGTGGCAGCATCATGCTGTGGGGATGTTTTTCGGTGGCAGGAACTGGGAGACTAGTCAGGATTGAGGGAAAGATTAATGCAGCAATGTACAGAGACATCCTGGATGAAAACCTGCTCCAGAGCACTCTTGACCTCAGACTGGGGCAATGGTTCATCTTTCAGCAGGAGAATGACCTTAAGCACACAGCCAAGATACCGAAGGAGTGGCTTCAGGACAACTCTGTGAATGTCCTTGAGTGGCCCAGCCAGAGCCCAGACCTGACTCTGATTGAAAATCTCTGGAGAGATCTGAAAATGGCTGTGCACTGAAGCTCCCCATCCAACTTGATGGAGCTTGAGAGGTGCTGCAAAGAGGAATGGACAAAACTGTCCAAAGATAGGTGCACCAAGCTTGTGGCATCATATTCAAGAAGACTTGAGACTGTAATTGCTGCCAAAGGTGCATCAACAAGGTATTGAGCAAAAGGTGTGAATACTTACGTACATGTAATTTCTTAGTTTTTTATTTTTTAATAAATTTGTAATTTCAAAAACCTTTTTTCATGTTATTATGGGGTGTTGTGAGTAGAATTTTGAGGGGAAAAAATGAATTTCATCCATTTTGGAATAAGGCTGTAGCATAAAAAATGTGGAAAAAGTGAAGCACTGTGAATACTTTTCGGATGCAATTTACATCGTGAAACATACAGTTCATGATTTGAAACTGCAGACAGACTTAAGCCGCGTTCACACCGGACGCAATCTGACGCTACAAATTCGCATGGGTCGCCAGGCGACGGACGCGCCTCCTTCGCCCGGTGTGTCGCTCTGCTTGGGTGGACTTTTGCTGCGAAAATTCGCCCCGGTGCGTCATCAAATAGGAGGAGCTTCCATTCCGCTCGCCAGCTCCGGTTGTCAGTCAAGCTAACATGACGGACCTTGATCACATGGAGCGAGTTGCTGTGGAAAGCTCCCAATACAGAGAGTATCATTATTTGCTCCAGGAGCTGTGTCTGGGTGACGGCCGCTTTCAGCGGTCATTCCACCTCTGCGGGACCCAGTTTGAGGATCAACTGTCCCGTTCGCATGCGCATATGTAAATAATAAAAAAAAACAAAAAGAAAGAAACTCCGCTGCTTGCTGCAGCTGGCTCTTCCCCCAAAAAACTCTGTCATAATTGTGTTTAGAAACCAGTCACCATTTGCTTTATTATACAGCTGTGTAGTTAATAAGTAAAACAATCTCCAGGAGGATTCGCGCGCATGCACGCGCACGTAAAAGAAAAAGAAAAGGAAAAAGCTCCACTCCCGCTGCTGCAAGTAGGGCTGCTGCTCGCACCAAAAACTGTCATAATTGTGTTTAGAAACCAGTCACCATTTGCTTTATTATACAGCTGTGTAGTTAATAAGTAAAATAATCTCCAGGACGATTTGCACGAGCGCGCACACGTAAAAGAAAAAAAAAAAAAAAAAACCTCCACTCCCTGCAGCTGTGGTGCTGCTGTTCGCTCCAAAAACTCTGTCATGATTATGAAATAAAGGACAAAAGAGACATAAGTCCTGCTCACAGGCTGCTACCAGATACAGGACCTGTTCACATCTTCAGTCAAACTCCAGACATCTCCACGTCACTACATATTCAGTCCCTGATTGGTCATCGCGGCGCGACGAGACAAAAAAGTTCAGATTTTTGAACTTGGGGAGGAGGGCAACGTGACGCGACGCAATATCGTGCCACAAACACGCAAAACGCTCAAAATCGCTTCACTCGCGTCCATCGCGGCGCGCTGCGCGGTTTGGCGCCAAAGCGCGTCCTTACATAGGGATTACATGGCAAGCTGTGGCTGCAGTCGCTCGCGTCGCGCCCGGTGTGAACGCGGCATTAGACTTCTGTTCTCATTGGTATATTGTAATTTATTTCTACACTGTGAATCAGTGTCTGCATTTTAAAGGCTTAGCTTTCTGAGTCGTAAAGAGGCCTAAAATTATTTCACATAAATAATACTACCAATATACGTAATTGCTAATTTAGGATTTATTAGTAGTGTTTTATGGTGAAAAAAAAACAATGTCCAGAAATCCAAAGAAGGAACAAGACCTCTAAATAACACAACTTTTAGTTATTTTATTCTTTATGAATGTTTAATTTTATAAACTCACTGATTTCAGTTATGGGTCTATCTCCAAGAGGTAGGGTTCATCCTATACAAGCCGCCAGTCCATTACAGATAACACATTCACACCTATGGTCAATTTAAAGTTTTCAATTCAGTGAACCTGCATGTCTAGGGAGGAAGCTGATGCACCCAAAGGAAAACCACTTAAAGACCATGGAGAACATGCAACAGGACCAAGTGGTAAGCAAACCCAAGATGTTCTCACTGTGAGGCACCAGCACTAAAATCTAAGCCACCGTGTTGCCCATTCATGAGTGAAAATACAGCAATCCTAGTTCACTCACTCATGCTTTATTAACACTTCTAACACAGGAGGGCACAAATCAATTGGTGGTGTCATGAGGCCCCATTTAACACAGCACACAATGGTGCAGACTGCAGAACAATGTTGCAAATTTTACATTAAAGGGGTGCCCAAAATTGTGAAAGTTGTTGGTATGGCTTTGATATTTTGTATTTAATTTATCTCATGTCATAGAGCAACAAGAGCAGGTCGCTCAGTGGTCAGTTGGATAATGAGCTGGGTTGTCAACAAGTTTGTGTTTGATTCCCAGTCATGGTGCCTTCTCTGACAAGATCAACATTGTCTCAGTCTATTCAGCTGATGAACCGTTTCACAGAAGATAATCTGTGTATAAGGTCTATATATAGGAAGTAATTTTAAAACACTGCAGAGGCAACATGAAGCAAGTGGTTTGTGGGCTTACCTCCTAAACAGAAGGTCACTGGTTCAAGGCCATATGTACTCTCTTCATGATGTACAGTGTATCTGGAGTTACATTAGAATGACCATATGCTGTAAAACTTGACTGCCCTGAGGCAAAAGGGAAACCACCAAAAACTAGAGAGAATTGTTTATACTGAAATTTAAAAGGCATAATTTTAGAAAATGTGATATTGAGCAATGTGAATTCATGTTTTTCAGTGGGATACCATAAAAAATTAAAATATGTCCAAGTCAAGGGGTCCAAACTTTTACATGTCACTCACTGTAGACCAGATAAACTACTGTTTTTTTCTGGACTATGCCATGGTGGGCACAGTTCAGCTAATCTGATAGCAGATAATTATCAAAGCTAATGTTTTTGCTATCAGATTAGCTTTTCAGATAAGTTTTAAAACCATCATTGGACCAATTATCTTCCGATAAATTTAGTTCAGATAACTTTCAATCCACTAACATTTTTTTTGCTGGTAAACTTTAATGGTCGAAAACGTTTGTAAACCCTAAAATCAAAAATTTTAGTCCATTTGTTGTGTGTTTGTAGCAGACTGGCTGCATGTCGCTTGCTAATGACATCATCATTAAGCGCAAAACGTGATTGGCCGGTCAATACAGGGAGCATTGTGGGTAGTGTAGTTCAAGTTCACTTTGGACGTGACAGTGACTTTTCCACTTGACAAAAACAAAACAGAATAATTTTAACATTATTTTATTTTATTTCTTTGTGGCTGTAATTTAATTGCCAAGACTCTGTGGGGGAGAGGAGCTCTCATGGCGCAGCTGTGTGTACAGAGGGAGGGACTTTTCTTCATGTTTAGCCACTGTTTTGGATTTTTTTTAAAAAAGGATGCTTTATGTGGATTATTTATTCAGATGAATCCCACTGAAACTAACAGGTAAGAATTTATATTTACTACGTGTATTTTACTCTGCCAATCAATACATTAATGGATGTACAACCCCTGGCAAAAATTATGGAATCACCAGCCTCGGAGGATGTTCATTCAGTTGTTTAATTTTGTAGAAAAAAAGCAGATCACAGACATGACACAAAACTAAAGTCATTTCAAATGGCAACTTTCTGGCTTTAAGAAACACTATAAGAAATCAAGAAAAAAAATTGTGGCAGTCAGTAACGGTTACATTTTTAGACCAAGCAGAGGAAAAAAATATGGACTCACTCAATTCTGAGGAATAAATTATGGAATCACCCTGTAAATTTTCAACTCCAAAACTAACACCTGCATCATATCAGATCTGCTCAGTCTGCATCTAAAAAGGAGTGATCACACCTTGGAGAGCTGTTGCACCAAGTGGACTGACATGATTCATGGCTCCAACATGAGAGATGTCAATTGAAACAAAGGAGAGGATTATCAAACTCTTAAAAGAGGGTAAATCATCACGCAATGTTGCAAAAGATGTTGGTTGTTCACAGTCAGCTGTGTCTAAACTCTGGACCAAATACAAACAACATGGGAAGGTTGTTAAAGGCAAACATACTGGTAGACCAAGGAAGACATCAAAGCATCAAGACAGAAAACTTAAAGCAATATGTCTCAAAAATCGAAAAATGCACAACAAAACAAATGAGGAACGAATGGGAGGAAACTGGAGTCAACGTCTGTAAGAAACCGCCTAAAGGAAATGGGATTTACACACAGAAAAGCTAAACGAAAGCCATCATTAACACCTAAACAGAAAAAAACAAGGTTACACTGGGCTAAAGAAAAGCAGTCGTGGACTGTGGATGACTGGATGAAAGTCATATTCAGTGATGAATCTCGAATCTGCATTGGGCAAGGTGATGATGCTGGAACTTTTTTTTGGTGCCGTTCCAGTGAGATTTATAAAGATGACTGCCTGAAGAGAACATGTAAATTTCCACAGTCATTGATGATATGGGGCTGCATGTCAGGTAAAGGCACTGGGGAGATGGCTGTCACTACATCATCAATAAATGCACAAATTTACGTTGATATTTTGGACAATTGAAAGGATGTTTGGGGATGATGGAATCATTTTTCAAGATGATAATGCATCTTGCCATAGAGCAAAAACTGTGAAAACATTCCTTTCAAAAAGACACATAGGGTCAATGTCATGGCATAGGGTCAATGTCAACGAGCAGATCTGATTTGATACAGGTGTTAGTTTTGGGGATGAAAATTTACAGGGTGATTCCATAATTTATTCCTCAGAATTGAGTGATTCCATATTTTTTTCCTCTGCTTGGTCTAAAAAAGTAACCGTTACTGACTGCCACAATCTTTTTTTCTTGATTTCTTATAGTGTTTCTTAAAGCCAGAAAGTTGACATTTGAAATGACTTTAGTTTTGTGTCATGTCTGTGATCTGCTTTTTTTCTACAAAATTAAACAACTGAATGAACATCCTCCGAGGCCGGTGATTCCATAATTTTTGCCAGGGGTTGTATTTCGGTTGTTTAAGATGCAGGGTTGAAAGCGTGTGAAAAAAGCAGCTTTTTGTTGTATGGCTGGGGGGGCCTGGCTGCCTTTTTGTTTCTGTCTTTTGGTTTTCCTTCCAGGTGGCTTGCATTTGGGACTGAGTGGCTGTGTTGCTGAGGTTATCAGGACCTCACCCTGATCACCTGCGGCTCGTCAGGACTCACAGCTGTGGTGCATCTATATGGATTGGAACATGGTGGCATTTAAGACTGGAGTATACAGTGTGTATTTGCCAGAGACTCGACCTTGTGACCAGACGGGTGAGATCGTCGTCTCGGGAGCCATCTCATCATCAGTGGATGCAGAGAACGTCCAGGGTTTGATACACGGTCTGTGAAAGAGGAGGGGGTGAGGTCTCACGCTCGTCAGCACACTTCCTGAGGTACGTTAGATTTTGTGACTAACATTTATACAGTCAGTAAATGTGGTGTCCCTCACACCTTTTTATATTGAGCTGTATGTTAGTCATGTATCGGCTTCCGCTGCAGTGGAGTTTTGTGAACTGGATGTTCCATGCCTGCAGGTTGGGAAGCTGATTAGTAATCAAGCCAGTAAGTGTTTGCTGTTTGTACACCTTTAAGTGTTCTCTCTGTGTGTAGAGTGTGGACTCACATAATGGTTCCTTCTTTCACAGACTCGGTTTGTTGCGGCCACCTGGGGGGTGTCGGCGGGGTCCTTGGGTCCGAACAGCTTCTGGCTCCGGACCGTTAGCGCTGCTGGGAGCGCACCACGCCAGACCGCACTTTCTTTTGTTATTTTTTGTATCACTGTTATGTATTAAATTCAGTTAGCCTTTGTACCGTGCTCTGCTTATTTCATACTGGGTCCTTCAAACGCTGGTCGGTTCTCCGAGCTGCGTCCGACACATAACACTTTTAGTTCGTAAATGACGGTATATCTAATACCGAGATAAACTGTGACTTCTAATAGTATGTTTTACTGCTTTAGAAAGATGATGACAGTGTTTGGGGTTTTATTTTTGGGCAATTCTATGGTAACGGAATTACAACAGCAGCAAAATCTGGACATATGGCATCTAACCATCAAAGATTAGCTCAGATTGTAATTCCGCTACCGTAGAATTGCCCTTTTACGAGGGCTGTCCATAAAGTATAGGTCCTTTTTATTTTTTTCAAAAACTATATGGATTTCATTCATATGTTTTTACGTCAGACATGCATGAACTGTCGCCTGTCGGTGACGTCATTCGCCTGTGAGCACTCCTTGTGGGAGGAGTCGTCCAGCCCCTCGTCGGAATTCCTTTGTCTGAGAAGTTGCTGAGAGACTGGCGCTTTGTTTGATCAAAATTTTTTCTAAACCTGTGAGACACATCGAAGTGGACATGGTTCGAAAAATTAAGCTGGTTTTCAGTGAAACTTAACGGCTGATGAGAGATTTTGAGGTGACACTGTCGCTTTAAGGACTTCCCATGGTGCGAGACGTCGCGCTGCGCTCTCAGGCGGCGTCATCAGCCTGTTTCAAGCTGAAAACCTCCACATTTCAGGCTCTATTGATCCAGGACGTCGTGAGAGAACAGAGAAGTTTCAGAAGAAGTCGGTTTCAGCATTTTATCCGGATATTCCACTGTTAAAGGAGATTTTTTTAATGAAAGACGTGCGGACGGGTCCGCGCGTCGGGACGCAGCCGGCGCGGTGCGGCGGCACAGGAAAAACACCTCCGTGTTGATAACCATTTGTAAAATCCAGGCGGCTTTTGATGGCTTTCAGTGGAGTGAGTATATGAGAAATTGTTTAACAGCTGGACATGTTCCAACTTGTCCTTAAGGCTTCCAACAGAGGTGTTTTTCCTGTGGCGGAGCGTCGCGGCGGCTGCGAGCCGACGCGCGGACCCGTCCGCACGTCTTTCATTAAAAAAATCTCCTTTAACAGTGAATATCCGGATAAAATGCTGAAACCGACTTCTTCTGAAACTTCTCTGTTCTCTCACGACGTCCTGGATCAATAGAGCCTGAAATGTGGAGGTTTTCAGCTTGAAACAGGCTGATGACGCCGCCTGAGAGCGCTGAGTGACGTCTCGCACTGTGGGAAGTCCTTAAAGCGACAGTGTCACCTCAAAATCTCTCATCAGCCGTTAAAATTTTCACTGAAAACCAGCTTAATTTTTCGAACCATGTCCACTTCGATGTGTCTCACAGGTTTAGAAAAAATTTTGATCAAACAAAGCGCCAGTCTCTCAGCAACTTCTCAGACAAAGGAATTCCGACGAGGGGCTGGACGACTCCTCCCACAAGGAGTGCTCACAGGCGAATGACGTCACCGACAGGCGTGGAAAAACTCACGCATGCGCACGAGGGTTCAAGCATGTCTGACGTAAAAACATATGAATGAAATCCATATAGTTTTTGAAAAAAATAAAAAGGACCTATACTTTATGGACAGACCTCATATATTTATTCATTTTTTGTGTGTTCTTTGTGTTTGTGATCCTTGAATTTACCCAGCAGTCCCTGCAGCGCTTAAAGTGAAACTGATTTATCAGAAGCCGACAGTGTAATCTGATGTGGCCACATCCAAATCAATACTAATAGTTATCGGTTATATGTAATAAAGATCCATGTTTTAGCCGTTTATTGGTTTATCATCATAAAAGATCATTTTTCAGTTATCTGATTAATGGTTATCGAAGCTAACTTTCTGGTTAGCTGTGCCCACCACTGACTATATGTAAGCTGCACCTGTAACGATGTAAAGAATTTATTATTATTATTTTTTTTATATATATGTATATATATATGTGAACTTCACCAAATCCTTTATGTTTTATGTTCATTTAATGTTTAGAGGCGAGTTCCGGCCTTTTTGTTGTGGTTTCCATGTATTGAGTGTTGCACTGTACTGTCGCTTTAAGAAACTGTGTACGTGATTGCTGCGGCAGCTCCTTCCTCAGTCCGTGTTTCACTACGTGAGAGGAGGTATGTATCTTAATGCTCCTGCCAAATTTATTAGTAATTTGAGCATTTATGTATTTAATATGCATGGAGAATGAATCTGCTGTGGTACAATGTTGACATGCAGTTCTGAGAAACGTGTGGCTGTGTGGACCATCTTTTGGGGTTTTTCTGGGAGCACATGCAACAACCTAGCTGCAGTGTTTTCCATGTGCTAACAG
This sequence comes from Thalassophryne amazonica, assembly GCF_902500255.1. Lineage (NCBI taxonomy): Eukaryota > Metazoa > Chordata > Actinopteri > Batrachoidiformes > Batrachoididae > Thalassophryne > Thalassophryne amazonica. Next base: position 72,866,362 of record NC_047108.1, read on the forward strand.
GGGCTGATGAACCACTGTGTATGGAGAGATTGTATGTTGACCAGGATTTTGTATCACTTTTCATTTGTGCAGGTATGTGCAACACAATGTACACGGTTTTGTTGTTTTATATATTATACACTGGGCACTATTTTATTTTATTGTAATTAATTAATTTTATTTTTTTTTTTAGAATATGTTTATTTCTAGTGTTGTAAAACTGTGAATTATATACACAATTCGCTCAGTCTGTTTCACTACGTGAGAGGAGGGGCTGATGAACCACTGTGTATGGAGAGATTGTATGTTGACCAGGATTTTGTATCACTTTTCATTTGTGCAGCCTGAGACGAGAGCTCCAGTAAAAGTGCCTCCAGTGTCAACCCGTGTCTGGTCCGTTCTTCCTCTACACGAAGCATGGCCGGGAACACAACGCAGATTATCACAGGTTAACGGGAGTGCAGCAAGTCAGCAGTAAACTATTACATGGACAGGCACACACCCGTTACAATGGTGCCGTGACCCGGATGGGAGTGAGTTTAGGGGGGTGAGTGTAACGGAGGCCAGCAGGTGTCGCTGTGCAGATGTAGTTAGTAAACCTCACTCCCAACAGCTCAAAAGGATTCTCTGGTCACAAGGCCAGAGCCCTGGGTTTTAGCCTTCTGGTTAGAGAGTCCGACTCCCACGCCGGAGCTCGTGAGTTCGTGTCCCGAGGGGAGCGAATGGGCAGAGTCATAACAACACAACGCAGAGTGCAGCCGCTACAATAGTGCCGTGTACCCGGATGGGAGTGAGTTTAGGGGGGTGAGTGTAACGGAGGCCAGCAGGTGTCGCTGTGCAGATGTAGTTAGTAAACCTCACTCCCAACAGCTCAAAAAGGATTCTCTGGTCACAAGGCCAGAGCCCTGGGTTTTAACCTTCTGCTTAGAGAGTCCGACTCCCATGCCGGAGATCGTGAGTTCGTGTCCCGAGGGGAGCGAATGGGTGGAGTCATAACAACACAATGCAGAGTGCAGCCGTTACAATGGTGCCGTGACCTTTCAAGGACGGATTCAAGGTTTGACGTCAGTTCGTTCGCCGTGGAAAGCTGCAGTAACTCGCCCTTTCTGGTACTCAGGTATCCAACTTAACTGTCGTCTGTAAATTTTTTATGGACTACGTTGGTTTCTGACTATACTGAGGGCAATTTATTTTTTTCTTCAAGGAGTGACTTCATTGTAGTTACTGCTTTTGGTACATTTATTTTGGTTTTCATTTTGTGTGCTGATTACTGTGGCTGTTAAATTTTGCCATTATTTTATTTTGGCATATTTTGCTTGCCTTTATCTTTTTCTTACATGTGTGTTGAGTGAATTATGGCAGAAGGTCGAACTTATTTTGTGGAGCATGAGGACAGTGACGCTGATGGTGTCCCATATCAGTTTCAATTTGGTGTGGGGAGGGGGTTTCAGAATCAGACCCTTAGTACCAGAACACCAGGACGTAGTGACACTGACTTAGCCAGTCCACAGCTTACCTCTACACGTAATGTTGACCGTGACATGCCTGGTCTAACTGGACAAAACGCTGACTTGGGTTTACTCATCACACAATTAGCGGACAAGATTGGCGAGTCTATATCTGCCAAGTTACTATCTGACAAAGGTGCACATAGTCTTAACTCTAACACTGACTCTGCTGTACAGACACCTGACATGTCCATGCCAAATGTCAGTCTCGTCATGCACTCTGATGTGAAGGAACCTCCCATTTTCAGAGGCGACGGTTCAGATAAGTTCTCTGTGCATGAATGGGAGAAGCTGATGTCACTATATTTGAGAAAACGAGCGATTCCAGTTCAAGAGCAATCACAAGAGATCTTGGCAAAGCTTATGGGCAGAGCTGGTGATGTTGTAAAGGTTAAACTACGCAATAGCAGATCTCTCGACCATACTGCTAAACCGAGTGTGATATTTGACATCTTGAAGCAACACTTTAGTGACCTAAACTACTCAAGCATGCCCCTGGCGGACTTTTATAACACAGTGCCTACACCAGGAGAGGATGCTATGGAGTACTGGATAAGACTAAATAAAACTGTGGATGCGGCTAGTGAATGTTTAGAGAGGCAGGGTCACTGTATTGATGACCCGAGTCATGAAGTCAGTATGATGTTCGTCAAACACTGCCCTGACCAGTCTCTTGCTAATGTTCTCAAGTTTAAATCTGCAGAGAAGTGGACAGCCTGTGAGATCCAAGAGAGGCTGGATGAGCACCTGCAGGAAAAGAAATCTCGCACTGCTTCTAACAGACTACTAAAACCTGAAGCATCAGTCTGCAGAATCCAGTCCCAGAGTCATTTGCCAGTGGTTGATGGTACGTACAATGTTGTCACTGTAAGGCCCCAGTCGCAGTTTTTACCATCTACATCTTCAACGGTAGCCAGTGTTGATGCTGATTGCATGAGAAATTTGGTCAGTGTGTTAGACCGTTTGATTGCCCAACAGACACAAGTGCCAACGACACTCACTCACCCTGTGTTATCCCATCCCCCCAATAGGGTGTGTAGAGTGTGTGGGCTTCCTGACCATTCCACTCTGTCCCATTGTAAGCGGGAGGACAGATGTCTCAAATGTCTGTCTCCTGGTCACTGGAAGAAAGACTGGACAGTCCGTGGCAATCAACATCGCTCTAGGCCCTCCAGCAGTTAAACTAGACAACCCACATCTGGAGAGGGGTGGTGTGGGTGTAAATGATAATTCCCTCTTCGGGTCCGACCTGGCTGAACTGTACGGAGAAGCTTGTGCTACCGCATCCAGTGGGACCAGAGTTGTTGTCCAAGGTACTCGGAGATCCAAGCGTTTGACGAGCTATACTATGCACCTGCCCTAATCAGTGGCGCAGTGGATCTCAGAAGTATGCTGGATTCTGGCTCGATGGCGTGTAGCATTAATGAAAGTGCGTGTGAAAAACTCCGCTCTGCCAGTGTGTTACCCGAGTTAAAGCAACCTATGGAGAAAGTGGTGCTGATTGGCTGTGGTGGCCTTCAAACATGTCCCCAAGGCTTTTATGATTTGGAGATGAATCTGTATGGTGTCCGCTTTACAGTACCTACACTGTTCGTACCAGGCCAACAAGACAAGCTCATTTTGGGCTCTAATGTAATCAAGCACATCACCCGTGTTTTGAAAGGGGGTGAGGACTATTGGAATATTGCAAACAAATGTGGACTACAGCTGGACCCAGAAATCAATCAGTTTGTGTCAATTTTTACAAATGTTGAACACTGGAAAGGGGGTGCAGTTCCTGACAAAATAGGCACAGTGAAGCTCACACAAGCTGTCACCTTGCTACCCAGACATGAACACCTTTTTTGGGGTAGGCTCCCAGCCAACACACCAATGTCCCAAGGCAGCACCGTTATTGTGGAGCCCACAAGCTCAAGAGCTATGCCACGAGGTGTTTTAGTGGGCCGCCTTGTTACACCAATGTGGGGCGACAGGTGGGTGCCTATGACTATTGTTAACCCTTCTGACCATCCCATCACACTTAAAAGAAACTGCAAACTGGCTGATGTTTTGCCCTGTCTTGCAATTGAAGATCTTGATGTTTTCCAGGGCTTACAAGTAGCTGCTGAGGAACACAGTGGTCCTGAACAGGATAGCAGTTCCCTCCACAGTCCTTGTGACCCAGCTGAGATGGCCAGAATGCTAGTTGACTTGGGTCTTGGAGACACTGATATCAGCTCTCGTCAGGTTTCTGAGCCATATAAGTCATGTCTCACACAGTTGCTCATTGAGTATCAAGACATTTTCTCCAGACATTCACTGGACTGTGGAGAGGTCAAGGGCTATGCTCACCGCATTCGTCTCACTGATGATCGTCCCTTTCGCTTGCCATACAGAAGAGTCCCGCCTGCACATTACCAAAAACTAAGGCAGGTTCTCAATGATATGGAGGAAAGAGGAATAATTAGGAAGTCGACCAGCGAGTATGCATCGCCTTTGGTGATGGTTTGGAAGAAAGATGGTGGGTTACGCATTTGTACAGACTTTAGGTGGTTGAATGCTCGCACCCTAAAAGATGCCCATCCCCTGTCCCATCAGGCTGATTGCCTGGCTGCTGTAGGCGGGAACTGCCTGTTCAGCACAATGGACCTGACTTCGGGCTTCTTCAATGTTCCACTGCATGAAGAGGGTAAGAAATACACTGCATTTACAACCCCTCTGGGCCTTCATGAATACAACCGCATGCCCCAAGGCCTATGCAATAGCCCTGCATCTTTCATGAGAATGATGATTGGCATTTTTGGAGACATGAACTTCTCTAAACTCCTCTGCTATCTTGATGACCTTCTTGTCTTTGCGCCTAGTGAGGATGAGGCTCTGTCCAGGCTCCACACAGTGTTCCAAAGACTTCGAGAATACAACCTCAAGCTTGCCCCGAAAAAGTGTAATTTTCTGCGGGAGCAGGTTGGATTCCTTGGTCATGTCATTGATGGAAGAGGTGTGTCAGTGGATCCTTCAAAAGTTGAGATCATCACTAACATGGAGGTCTGTGACCTTATGGAAAACGATGGGTGCACTCCTTCTGTCCGCCGCATCAAGTCATTCCTCGGCATGGTGTTTTATTACCAACATTTCATTCCTAACTGTTCTTCTGTTGCAAGGCCTTTATTCGCCCTCACTGCTGGTCAGAAGAGAAAAGGGAGGTTGGCGAAGACTAGAAAGTCACAAGGTACCTTTCGTAAACTCACTTCAGCTGACTGGAACGAGGATTGTGTAAAGGCTTTTGAACTGTTGAAATCCATGTTGTTGGAGTGTGTCGTGCTTGCCCATCCCAACTTTGACAAGCCGTTTGTTTTGTCTACTGATGCATCTCTGGACGGTCTTGGTGCAGTACTCTCACAAGTGTCCCAGGGTGAAACCAAAGCCAGACCTGTTGCTTTCGCGAGCAAAACTTTAAGCGCATCACAGCAGAGGTACCCAGCCCACAGACTAGAACTTTTGGCTCTAAAGTGGAGTGTTTGTGATAAGTTCAGCCACTGGCTGAAAGGGCGAAGCTTTACGGTTTGGACAGATAACAACCCGCTCACGTACCTCCTAACGAAACCAAAGCTTGATGCATGTGAAATCCGGTGGGTGTCTAAACTGTCTTCCTACTCCTTCGACCTCAAACACCTGCCGGGTAAAGGGAACGTAGTCGCAGATGCACTTAGCTGTGATCCCTTCGCTAAGCCCGTCGCTCAGAGACTTCTATCAGAGCCGTATTCCACCCTGGTCCAGGAGGCGCACGAGGTTGCCGAGCTGTCTGTGCAGGATGTTTTCAAGGTCAGTTGCCAACCCCGAGCCCTAAGTCATGTCTATTCTCCTCAAGTGATGTGCAATGCAGCAGAGATTGATGCCCTTTGCAAGTCCCACTGTGAATGGAAAAATGGAGCAGAATCCAGGGCAATCCATTTGGCCCAACAGATGCAGAAAGCTGCGAGTGATCTGGATATGCCTCCTATGCTGTCTGCCGCAGAACTCCAGTTATGCCAGCAACAGGATTCTGCTATAGCTACAATATTGCCTTTTGTCATTGCCAGAAAACGACCATCCAGACGTGAGAGATGCAGTGCTGATCCCCTGATGCTTAGACTGCTGAAGCAGTGGGACAGGTTGGAGGTCCATGACAGTGTGCTGTACAGGGCAGCACAGGACCCTGTGTCGAAGCAGAAAAGACTCCAGTACGTTCTGCCTCAAAGCCTTAAAGCCAAAGCCTTGTCAGGCATTCATGATATGGCCGGTCACCAGGGCCAAGATTGTACTCTTTCATTGGCTAGACAACGCTTTTACTGGCCTGATTTGGAGAGAGATATGCGGGAGTACGTCAGATGTTGTCAGAGATGTGTGCTTGGGAAAACCCTTGAACCTTCAGCTCGAGCCCCACTTGAAAGTATTAAGAGTACCGTGCCTATGCAGCTGGTCTGTATGGACTTTTGGTCAGCAGAGGACAACAAGCAGAGGTCAGTTGATGTCTTAGTGGTCACTGATCATTTCACGAAACTGGCTCATACGTTCCCCTGTGCCAATCAAACAGCTAAGCAGGTCGCTAGAAAACTCTGGGATAATGTATTTTGTGTTTATGGTTTTCCCGAGAGAATCCACTCTGAACAGGGCACGAATTTTGAAAGCAACCTGTTGGCAGAACTCTTCAAATTGGCCGGCATTGCGAAATCTCACACTACAGCGTACCACCCAATGGGGAACGGCGGCACAGAAAGGTTTAATCGCACCTTGGGCAGCATGCTTCGGACACTACCCTTGAAAGAGAAACAACGTTGGCCTCAACAAATACAAACCCTCACGTTTGCTTATAACGCAACTGTTCATGAGACTACCGGCTATGCACCTTTTTTCCTAATGTTTGGTCGTGTCCCGAGACTGCCGGTTGATGTAATGTTCAAGCCAGTATTGAATGATCCTGACGTCGCTGACTATGACTCTTACGTCACATCTCTGCTGTCTTCTCTGAAAGGTGCTATGGAGATTGCTCAGAAACACACATCCTCTGAACAACAGCATCAAGCCAGACAGTACAATAAAAGAGTCAAGGGAACTTACCTCTCAGTGGAAGACCGTGTTCTGGTGGCTAATAAAGGAGAACGAGGTAGAAGAAAGTTGGCCGATAAATGGGAAGACAAAGTGTACACTGTGGTTGATGTGAACCCCAACATTCATGTTCACAAAATCTGTGATGCGGATGGACACACAAAAGTTGTACACAGAAATCTTTTATTGGATGTCAGCTTCTTACCAATCCCCGACGATGTCCATGATCAGTCGGAGGTCTCTGACCAGTCAACACTCTGTGAGGATTCCCTTTTGCACAATTCCATCAGTGACACTGCTGTGACCGAGCAGCTGAGTGAGTCCGGAACATTACAGAACACTCCACCTGATTCTGAACCGTCAGTTTCTGAAGTTCCAGTCCCATTCAGCCCTGCTGATTCCACTAATGACTCTCTATCTGACTCAGTTGTTTCACACCCTGACTTTGTTACTGACCCTGACTCTCTGACTTCAGTTCACACTGATGCTGACACACGCACTGGGACTAGCACTCAAGTTAGAACCCGTGCAGGGAGACTAGTGAAGTCTGTGAATAGATTGCTTGAGTCAGTGGTTCAGATGCCTTACTTTAAGAGTCCCCTTGGTTCGTTTGGTGACTGTTCACAAGTTTTTGATGCTTAAATACACTATTTTATTTTGTTTCATTCAAGTTTACTATATATATATATATATATATATATATATATATATATATATATATATATATATATAGTAAACTTGAATGAAACATATATATATATATTTTCTGGGTTGTTTTTTGTTTTTACATTCATGTCTATTGAAATTTTATGGGTCCAAGCATTCTGTGACGTACAAGGCGTCATATTCAGGGATCCTGTGCAGACTACATTCAGGATGTTGGTGAATTTCAGGAGGGGTGAATGTAACGATGTAAAGAATTTATTTATTTATTTATTTTTTTATATATGTGTATATATATGTGAACTTCACCAAATCCTTTATGTTTTATGTTCATTTAATGTTTAGAGGCGAGTTCTGGCCTTTTTGTTGTGGTTTCCATGTATTGAGTGTTGCACTGTACTGTCGCTTTAAGAAACTGTGTACGTGACTGCTGCGGCAGCTCCTTCCTCAGTCCGTGTTTCACTACGTGAGAGGAGGTATGTATCTTAATGCTCCTGCCAAATTTATTAGTAATTTGAGCATTTATGTATTTAATTTGCATGGAGAATGAATCTGCTGTGGTACAATGTTGACATGCAGTTCTGAGAAACATGTGGCTGTGTGGACCATCTTTTGGGGTTTTTCTGGGAGCACATGCAACAAGCTAGCTGCAGTGTTTTCCATGTGCTAACGGGCTGATGAACCACTGTGTATGGAGAGATTGTATGTTGACCAGGATTTTGTATCACTTTTCATTTGTGCAGGTATGTGCAACACAATGTACACGGTTTTGTTGTTTTATATATTATACACTGGGCACTATTTTATTTTATTGTAATTAATTTATTTTATTTTATTTTTTTTAGAATATATTTATTTCTAGTGTTGTAAAACTGTGAATTATATACACAATTCGCTCAGTCCGTGTTTCACTACGTGAGAGGAGGGGCTGATGAACCACTGTGTATGGAGAGATTGTATGTTGACCAGGATTTTGTATCACTTTTCATTTGTGCAGCCTGAGACGAGAGCTCCAGTAAAAGTGCCTCCAGTGTCAACCCGTGTCTGGTCCGTTCTTCCTCTACACGAAGCACGGCCGGGAACACAACGCAGATTATCACAGGTTAACGGGAGTGCAGCAAGTCAGCAGTAAACTATTACATGGACAGGCACACACCCGTTACACACCTGTCACAAAAATTCCTCTTGAAGAGTAAATAAAACATACATAAGTCACACCTTTTATCTGTATTATCAGTTTTGTGCACTGTTATTGGCATTTATTCTTTTATGCCTGAAGCTTATGTTTCGAATTTGTTTAATGCTTTGTTTCCCTGGAAATCCAGATATAGTTCTTCTTCTTCTTCTTCTAATTATTATTATTATAATACGTGAATGGGTAATGTACACTCGCTGGACACTTTATTAGGTACACCTGTTCAGTTGCTAGTTAACACAAATAATCAGCCAATCATATGGAAGCAACTCAATGCATTTAGGCATCCACACGTGGTGAAGATGACTTGCTGAAGTTTAAACTGACCATCAGAATTGGGAAGAAAGCTGATTTAAGTGACCTTGAACGCGGCATGGTTGTTGGTGCCAGATGGGCTGCTCTGAGTATTTCAGAAACTGCTGCTCTAATGTGATTTTCACACACAGCCATCTCTAGGGTTTACAGAGAAAAGTCTGAAAAGTGAAGATATCCAGTGTGTGGCAGTTACAGTAGTGTTCAGAATACTAGCAGTGCTATGTGACTAAAAAGATTAATCCAGGTTTTGAGTATATTTCTTATTGTTACATGGGAAACAAGGTACCAGTAGATTCAGTAGATTCTCACAAATCCAACAAGACCAAGCATTCATGATATGCACACTCTTAAGGCTATGAAATTGGGCTATTAGTAAAAAAAAAAAAAGTAGAAAAGGGGGTGTTCACAATAATAGTAGCATCTGCTGTTGATGCTACAAACTCAAAACTATTATGTTCAAACTGCTTTTTTAGCAATCCTGTGAATCACTAAACTAGTATTTAGTTGTATAACCACAGTTTTTCATGATTTCTTCACATCTGCGAGGCATTCATTTTGTTGGTTTGGAACCAAGATTTTGCTCGTTTACTAGTGTGCTTGGGGTCATTGTCTTGTTGAAACACCCATTTCAAGGGCATGTCCTCTTCAGCATAAGGCAACATGACCTCTTCAAGTATTTTGACATATCCAAACTGATCCATGATACCTGGTATGTGATATATAGGCCCAACACCATAGTAGGAGAAAAATGCCCATATTTTTTTTTTCCCAACCCTTCCAAGATGGCGCCACGTGAAGGCGCCCTGGTATTCTGGTGCTCCCTGTTTTGTCTGTTTTTGTGCGTAAATCGTGTGTCATCGTGCTCCTACACCCGCGAGGAGCTTCTAAACATCAAATCATCAACACCCACGGACATTACGCCAGTTTTTTTAGTGCCTGCAGCTGAACTGGTTCACTTTTTGGCCAAAAGAGTGAGACGCTGGCGGAAGGGAAAACGAGCTGGAGCTCTCGTGCGCCTCAGACGAAGGGGCACGCGCACGCCCCTACCTGGGATATTTCTCTCCAACGTCCGCTCACTCCACAACAAGATGGATGAGCTGGCACTGCTGATGAAGAAGAATAGAGATTTCTCCTCATCTTGTGTACTGTGCTTCACGGAGACGTGGTTAAATGCACAGACACCGGACTGCGCACTCCAACTACAGGGATTCCAACTCCTCCGTGCAGAAAAACAAGAGGTGGAGGACTCTGCTTCTATATCAACAATGCCTGGTGCTCCTATGTGACTGTGATCTCCCAACACTGCTCTCCCTCTCTGGAATATCTCCTCATAAACTGCAGACCGTTTTACTCTCCACGTGAGTTTAACTCTTTCATACTTTGCTCCGTGTATATTCCACCGAGGCCGAGCGCGCGCTCGCGGATCAGATTATGAGCGTGGACAGAGACTTTCCGGACTCTCTTGTTATAATTCTCGGCGATTTTAACAAAGGGAATCTCAGTCAGGAATTACCAAAATACAAACAGTTTGTTAAATGCCCGACCAGAGAAGGGAGCACGTTAGATCATTGTTACACGACAGTGAGTGGCGCCTACCGCGCGGTGGCCCGTGCAGCTTTGGGACTCTCAGACCACGTGATGGTCCACTTGATCCCCGCATACAGACAGAGACTAAAACTCTGTGAACCTGTTGTGAGGACATCTAAAGTGTGGAGCAATGAAGCTGTAGAGGAGCTACGCGCGTGCTTGGCCACGACGGATTGGGATATGTTTGAGGCTTCAACAGACAGTCTAGATGACTACACGGACACTGTGACGTCATATATTCATTTCTGTGAAGACAGCATTATCCCACAGCGCACCAGGGTGAGATATAACAATGACAAGCCCTGGTTCACACCTAAACTCCAGCAGCTCCGTCAGCAGAAAGAGGTGGCTTTCAGAGAAGGAGACAGAGACAGCTATTGATGTGCAAAGTACAGATTTAGCAAGGAGGTGGCAAATGCTAAATCCATGTACAGTTCACGTCTGCAGCAAAGGTTCTCTGCCAATGACTCGGCCTCTGTGTGGAGGGGGTTGAAAGAGATCACCAACTACAAGCCCAAAGCACCTCGTTCTATTGACGACCTCAAGCTGGCCAACGACCTGAACGTCTTCTATTCACGTTTTGAAGACATGGACTCACACCTCCCCACCCCCACACAACTGGATATTCAAACACTCCGGATCTCCCCCCTCTCACCGCTGCCCTCCCCCCTCCCCCCGTTGCCCTCTCGGTCCAAGAGGAGGACGTGAGAAGACATTTCAAAAGGCTGAATCCACGTAAGGCCCCGGGCCCAGACCGTGTCTCTCCTGCCACCCTGAGACACTGTGCTGATGAGCTGGCCCCAGTCTTCACGGGGATCTTCAACACCTCCCTGGAGTCATACCATGTTCCAGTCTGTTTCAAGTCCTCCATTATAGTTCCAGGCCCCAAGAAACCACGCGTCACTGGACTTAATGACTACAGGCCTGTGGCTCTCATGTCTGTAGTCATGAAGACCTTCAAACGCCTGGTTTTATCCCACCTGAAGTCCATCACCGACCCCCTCCTGGACCCCCTGCAGTTTGCCTACAGAGCCAACAGGTCTGTAGATGACGCCATAAACCTGGCCCTGCACTCCATCCTGCAGCACCTGGACTCCCCAGGAACCTACGCTAGGATCATGTTTGTGGACTTCAGCTCTGCATTCAACACCATCCTTCCGGCTTTGCTCCAGGACAAGCTTTCTCTGCTCCACGTGCCCAACTCCACCTGCAGGTGGATCACAGACTTCCTGACGGACCGGAGTCAGCGTGTGAGGCTGGGAAAGGATGTCTCGAACACTCGGGCTCTCAGCACAGGATCTCCACAGGGCTGTGTCCTTTCCCCTCTGCTCTTCTCCCTGTACACTAACTGCTGCACCTCCAGCCACGACTCCGTAAAGCTCATCAACTTTTGTCAACTTTTGTGAACACCCCCTTTTCTACTTTTTTTTTTTACTAATAGCCCAATGTCATAGCCTTAAGAGTGTGCATATCATGAATGCTTGGTCTTGTTGGATTTGTGAGAATACTGAATCTACTGGTACCTTGTTTCCCATGTAACAATAAGAAATATACTCAAAACCTGGATTAATCTTTTTAGTCACATAGCACTACTATTATTCTGAACACTACTGTATGTGGACGAAAATGCCTTGTTGATTTCAGAGGTCAAAGGAGAATGGGCAACTTGGTTGAATGGGTGACTGTGTGATGCCATCATGTCAATATGGACCAACATCTCTGGGGAATGTTTCCAACACCTTGTTGAATCTATGCCATGAAGAAGTAAGGCAGTTCTGAAGGCAAAACTGGGTCCAACAAGGTACTCGCCAGGTGTACCTTTTAAATCAGCCGGTGAGTATATATTAAGTTGCATTGGAAAATAAGTCAAAGGACCTCCCAAAATAGTTAAAAAACAACAAACAATGCCCCCCCCAAAGAAAAGCCTGGGACTTATACTCCAGTACAAGGTACTCGCCAGGTGTACCTTTTAAAATGGCCGGTGAGTATATATTAGGTTGCATTGGAAAATAAATCAGAAAATCAAGTAGATATTTTGTGAGAAATCCTGTACAGGCCCAAAAATGACATCTATCCAGAGTCTTGTAAAGTACTGGATGAACCATCACAGGTTACTTCTCCAGTCAAAACCAGCTTCCTTTTATAGCTGGGTGGACGAGGATGATTTTGTCTGAGGAGACAGGGAGTCTGATGCACACACCTGGAATTGAAGTATGACCAACTAGGATAGGAGGTGGACATATTTTACAAGCGTAACAAAATTTTTGTTTAAGTATTACTTATGCAAAAGGACCTTCAGACTTTATGTGTAGGGAAATTTTCAGGATGACTTATTAACATCTTTGTTTACATTCTTTAAAAGCTTGTTTGGTGTCGTAGGACAGGTCCGGCCCAGAACACTTGTGTTAGGCCAGGTGCAAAGTGAAAATCACCTTTTTTGGGAGGTGTTTCCAGCTGCAGTAGGAGTTACGTGAGATTTCATCAGCACAGGGCAGGAGCTCTTTTTCATAAAAGAGATCGTTAGGAATCCTAAGGATGTCAGGATGGGACCTGAAAAGACCAGATGGAACAGATTAGAAGATGAGTCAAAGACAATAAAGCAGAATGCTTTTCATAACATCTTACACCATCGCACCTGTAGTTGCGCAGCAGTTTGGTCATAAAGCAGGGGTTGACCCTATGCTCCTGCTTTTGATACTGCTTGAAATCATTCATCAAACGCTCCAGAAGTGACACTCCTGTGGTCAGATCATTTATTAAACACATTTATTATATTTTCACATGTACAGTCCCATCAAACCACAGAATTCAACAAACTGACAAAATTATGTTTTTAGAATAAGGCACGTGTGTGTCTCTGTGAGTACGCATGCATACCCATGCCGTGTTTCCGGGCTATAGGTGATCTGACAATGGGTCCAAGCTGCTGAGGGTCCCCAGCCAAAGTAAGCAGACCAGAATCTGGATTTAGCAGCCCTTGGATCCACAAATGACACAAAGGAAGTTGTAAACGCAAAAACAAGCAGGATAAGTTAGATCCAGAATATGTGAGAGTGTGGATACCTGCTATGGGAATTAGACCTTCAGTCTCCAGTGCCTGTCCGGCCTCATCCACAAATATGTGCGTGAAATGTGTTCGTGGAATTTTTGCTTCGACCAGCCTGCAGAGACCAGACAGAGAATATCAAACTATAATTTGAGAAATGTTTTGTTTGTGTGTTAGTTCCACTAGTTTTGTGAGGTGCTTGGGCTAGTTTCCCCCCAATCCTTTTCTGTGTATGTAGGTTGTCCCAAGAATTGTCCTTAAGGGGTCTGTCATGCCAAAGGTTAAAGCTGGTGGGGTCAGAGATCAAAATGTTGGTTTTCTGTCTGTTCCTCTACTCCCCCAAGGTTATTTGGCAAATTTCTAGTCAACCTGGCATGTGGATGACAGTCTACCCCAGAACAGCTTTGGTTTAATACAGGTCAGAATCACCGGGGTCAAACATCAAAATTTTGACTTTTCACTCTGATAGCCACCAAAGGTGGCACACATACATAAGTGGGTTTTAGAATTACCCAGGGGACATCAAATTCACCAAAGATCAAAATTCTGGCTTATCTGTTTGTTTGCTTGTTTGTTCCCTTACTCCTTCCTCCCAGGTCCTTTGGTCAAGTTGCAGTAAACTTTGTATGTCGATGACAGTACACTTCAAAACTGTCCTTTAAAGGTGTGGGTTTGGAAAAGGTTAAGGTCTTGGGGTCAAACATCAAAATGATGATTTTTCACTCTGATAGCCACCAAACTTGCCACACATATTGTATGTAGGAGGGTGCTAGAATATGCCTATGTGACATCAACTTTACCAAAGGTCAATCATTGCAATCAAGGCTGCTGGGGTCAAATGTGAAAATTTAAGTGTTTTATTTTGATTTGTTCCCAACTTAGCACACATATGTAGGTGGGTTCCAGAACTGTCCAGCAAGGTCAAATTTGCCAAATGTCGATCACAAGGTACTGCTGGTTTGTCTGTTTGTTGGCCTACTCAATGGTATGGCAATGAAGGCTGACCCCAAAATTGGTCTTAATTCAGTTTGGTGAAGGTCAAATAATTTTATTTTCAATTCAATTTGGACTAAATGTGACACACATATGTAGGTTCCAGAATTTCCCTGGCAAGGTCAGCCAGAGGTCAATAATTTGGGTCATGGTTAAGGTTGTATAGGTCAAATTTCTTATAGCCCTTCTTGTCTTCATGCCCACGGGTACAACTATCTAGCCATGTCAAAGCTGTGCAGATGAGCGACATACACAAAGTTTGTCTGTAACTCAAAGGGAATACAATCAGGATGTCATTTTTGCAGAGAGCAATAGTGAAATCTGCTACTTACTTGTTGGAGTCACACAAGTGAATAAACCTGCAGTCTGAGGCTATTTGTTACCTTCCAGCAGTAAACAGGGTGGTGACGATGATTTTGTACTCCATCAGCTTCTCTTTTTTAGGATATTCCGCAGTTTGTGTTTTCAGGTTGGAGCATGCCTATGAAAGTGTTCATTACATAAACTTTGAAAAAACAACTTGAAAACATTTATTGTCAAATACAAGAAGCACCAGGAAGCCCTGAATTACTGCAGCACAAAACTGAGTGAATGATCTTGGTTCACCGTGTCATCTGTCAAGCTTTCTTTCATACTAATGGCCACTAGGGGGGTGCAAAGAGTGAATGTGAAAGTGAATAACTAGAGGGACTTTATATTTTAAATACATGAGATGCTGTACCATGGTGGATTAGTGGTTAGCACTGTTGCCTCACAGCAAGAAGGTCATGGGTTCGATTCCCATCTGTGGTCTTTCTGTGTCGAGTTTGCATGTTCTACCCGTGTTTGCATGGGTTCCTTCCATGTGGTCCGGCTTACTCACACATCCAAAGACACGCAGGTTAGGTGGATTAGACTGGGTACACCCTGGACAGACTAGTGTCCTTTCCAGGGTGTACCCTGCCTCAGGCCCTAAGACTACTGGGATAGGCTCCAGCTCCTTGTGACCATTAATTGGAGTAAGCGGTTGAAGGTGAGTGAGTGAGATGCTGCGGTCATGCACAAGCATGTGTCCACACACAAAACATTACATTGGACTTCCATGAGTACACTAACAGAATCCTAACACTGTCACAGGCTCAACAGCTAAATGAACACCTTCTTCTTACCACTGAATAGGCAAAAATGTAATTATAGGTGTCTGGTAGCGTCAAGAGAATCCATATGGAGGTGCATGTATGTCTGTTTGCCTTAGTAAATGTCAAGAAACTTCTTAAAAATGAGTGATTACACAGACAGCGACTTACCTTAGGGCCCTCTTTCACACATAGTGTGAATAAAGTCCAACTCAGGGCGACTCACTGGCAAAACAGCTCGTGTGATTGAACCACAAAACATCGCGCCAATGGGCAGGCGTGCACGATTCTGGTGTGACACTTCGTGCACGCGGGAACACACTGCCAGCAGCTGCACATCTTGCAGCTGCTGTGACAAAAAAAATAAATACATGCTGCAACAGTTTTGTGCACGCGGGAAGACAGCAGCTCTTAACAGAAGCTGAAAATAAAAACAAATAAATAAAAATTACATGCCACCCACGGGACTCAAATGCAAGCCTTCCAAAAGCTCTGATTGCCAGTCAGAAACTTTACCACTGAGCTACGATCACTCCTGTGAAAGCTTTGGGAACCTGCCTGATGTGAGGAAGGAGATGGATGTATTTAAAATGAAATAAACCCACACACCATATAAAACACCACATTTATCAAGCGGGCAATACAAATATGATCTGTATG
This sequence comes from Thalassophryne amazonica, assembly GCF_902500255.1. NCBI lineage: Eukaryota > Metazoa > Chordata > Actinopteri > Batrachoidiformes > Batrachoididae > Thalassophryne > Thalassophryne amazonica. The sequence goes on from NC_047108.1 coordinate 72,882,487, forward strand.
TTCCTCTGTAGATGACCTATGGTCACAGACATACAGTCATGAAGGGGCCGTTAAATAACCATGGTTAAATAAAAGAAAAAAACGGCACGGGATTCAGACCCATAATCTCTGATTACAACACAGAAACTTTACCACTGCGCTACAATCACTGTCTTGTAACAGGAGAGTGAAATGGGTAAAATCAACAAGCAGATAAACATATTTTCTAAAAAACAAAAAACAAACAAACAAAAAAACACTGTGATAACTGACCAAACATTGTTTGGTACGGCGTATTTCTGCTGATATGTGACTGAAAGTGGGGTATTTGTCATACTGTTTGCTTGTCCTGGTCGCGCAGCACGCTGCTCACAGCCCTCATGGTTCAACACATGTCCTGTCAGACGTGACATTCAGATCGCCTGCTGCATGTCCAAACGGACTGACGGTCCGTTGCTCCTCCTCCCATCACAAAAACGATATATGTTTTTAGGTATTTCCACACAAGCACACACACGCACATGTCCATCAAAACACGGGACATGTGCTGCAGCTGTAATGTCCAGAACCGGAGATGTCCCACCAGCTGTGGGCAGCCAGCTACGCCCCCTATCCTGTCAGCGCACAGACCAAAATGTCACTCTGTGATCAGATGAGAGATGCCTCCTGTGGTGCAGGGACAAAGTGTCAACTTTACCAATGGTTTTGCTTCACTCTGGAATGCCAGTAAGCTGTGGAAGTGAGCTCATACGTAGTCACATAAAGGCTCAGAATCTGGAACACTGGGATGTTGCAGCCGATGTGGCATCTGTTCTACTACTGTATGTATGTCTGATTCTTGATCAGTAAAACACCACTTAAGCACTTAGAAAATAAGAGCATCTGACACTGACTGACCTTTAGTTTCTCTGGAATCCTTGCTGAGTTCAAGTACTTGGCATAAATGCGAAGCACTTTATGCTCCTCCACGTCGTTCAAAATTTGCATACAAAGCAGGTCAGTGGCACTGTTGGAGTGGGCACAGGCCAGGATGTGGGCAGAAGTCTGGTTCTCAATCTGCTTGATGGCCTCAACCAGAGTCACAGTTTTGCCTAAATATAAAACCAGCTGGATTGAGTTTCTGTGTTTTTGCAGTGTGTGTCACAGCACACTGATTGCAAACACATCGCATACCTGTTCCAGGTGGGCCAAACACCAGGTAAGGAGCTGGCTTGGATGATCCGTTCACGATGTGCTGTACTGCTTCATACTGCTCCCAGTTGTTGTTCAGCATTGTGTCAAACAGCCTGCAAGCGACATGGGAGAGGGTATATGTTACACGCCAACTTTGTGATGGCATCACAAAATTTGGGTTGACACCAAAATGTGACATATTTTATGACAGTATCATGAGAAAAAAACACGTGAAACTTGGCTGCTAAAGATATCCATAAGAAGACTGCATAAGATTCAAATCAGTTTATGGTGAACAGAATTTATCTTCCTCATATCATGGTCATTCAATGGCACAAAATGTATGGAACTAAAACGCACAGTAAATGGAGCCAAACTGCATGGAAAATGACATCAGTCATACAGTAATGCAATGGACAAATAATCAATGCAAAATACACTCAACAAAAATATAAACGCAACACTTTTGGTTTTGCTCCCATTTTGTATGAGATGAACTCAAAGATCTAAAACTTTTTCCACATACACAATATCACCATTTCCCTCAAATATTGTTAACAAACCAGTCTAAATCTGTGATAGTGAGCACTTCTCCTTTGCTGAGATAATCAATCAATTTTTTTTATATAGCGCCAAATCACAACAAACAGTTGCCCCAAGGCGCTTTATATTGTAAGGCAAGGCCATACAATAATTATGTAAAACCCCAACGGTCAAAACGACCCCCTGTGAGCAAGCACTTGGCTACAGTGGGAAGGAAAAACTCCCTTTTAACAGGAAGAAACCTCCAGCAGAACCAGGCTCAGGGAGGGGCAGTCTTCTGCTGGGACTGGTTGGGGCTGAGGGAGAGAACCAGGAAAAAGACATGCTGTGGAGGGGAGCAGAGATCGATCACTAATGATTAAATGCAGAGTGGTGCATACAGAGCAAAAACAGAAAGAAACAGTGCATCATGGGAACCCCCCAGCAGTCTACGTCTATAGCAGCATAACTAAGGGATGGTTCAGGGTCACCTGATCCAGCCCTAACTATAAGCTTTAGCAAAAAGGAAAGTTTTAAGCCTAATCTTAAAAGTAGAGAGGGTGTCTGTCTCCCTGATCTGAATTGGGAGCTGGTTCCACAGGAGAGGAGCCTGAAAGCTGAAGGCTCTGCCTCCCATTCTACTCTTACAAACCCTAGGAACTACAAGTAAGCCTGCAGTCTGAGAGCAAAGCGCTCTATTGGGGTGATATGGTACTACGAGGTCCCTAAGATAAGATGGGACCTGATTATTCAAAACCTTATAAGTAAGAAGAAGAATTTTAAATTCTATTCTAGAATTAACAGGAAGCCAATGAAGAGAGGCCAATATGGGTGAGATATGCTCTCTCCTTCTAGTCCCCGTCAATACTCTAGCTGCAGCATTTTGAATTAACTGAAGGCTTTTTAGGGAACTTTTAGGACAACCTGATAATAATGAATTACAATAGTCCAGCCTAGAGGAAATAAATGCATGAATTAGTTTTTCAGCATCACTCTGAGACAAGACCTTTCTGATTTTAGAGATACTGCGTAAATGCAAAAAAGCAGTCCTACATATTTGTTTAATATGCGCTTTGAATGACATATCCTGATCAAAAATGACTCCAAGATTTCTCACAGTATTACTAGAGGTCAGGGTAATGCCATCCAGAGTAAGGATCTGGTTAGACACCATGTTTCTAAGATTTGTGGGGCCAAGTACAATAACTTCAGTTTTATCTGAGTTTAAAAGCAGGAAATTAGAGGTCATCCATGTCTTTATGTCTGTAAGACAATCCTGCAGTTTAGCTAATTGGTGTGTGTCCTCTGGCTTCATGGATAGATAAAGCTGGGTATCATCTGCGTAACAATGAAAATTTAAGCAATACCGTCTAATAATACTACCTAAGGGAAGCATGTATAAAGTGAATAAAATTGGTCCTAGCACAGAACCTTGTGGAATTCCATAATTAACTTTAGTCTGTGAAGAAGATTCCCCATTTACATGAACAAATTGTAATCTATTAGACAAATATGATTCAAACCACCGCAGCGCAGTGCCTTTAATACCTATGGCATGCTCTAATCTCTGTAATAAAATTGTATGGTCAACAGTATCAAAAGCAGCACTGAGGTCTAACAGAACAAGCACAGAGATGAGTCCACTGTCCGAGGCCATAAGAAGATCATTTGTAACCTTCACTAATGCTGTTTCTGTACTATGATGAATTCTAAAACCTGACTGAAACTCTTCAAATAGACCATTCCTCTGCAGATGATCAGTTAGCTGTTTTACAACTACCCTTTCAAGAATTTTTGAGAGAAAAGGAAGGTTGGAGATTGGCCTATAATTAGCTAAGATAGCTGGGTCAAGTGATGGCTTTTTAAGTAATGGTTTAATTACTGCCACCTTAAAAGCCTGTGGTACATAGCCAACTAACAAAGATAGACTGATCATATTTAAGATCGAAGCATTAAATAATGGTAGGGCTTCCTTGAGCAGCCTGGTAGGAATGGGGTCTAATAAACATGTTGATGGTTTGGATGAAGTAACTAATGAAAATAACTCAGACAGAACAATCGGAGAGAAAGAGTCTAACCAAATACCGGCATCACTGAAAGCAGCCAAAGATAACGATACGTCTTTGGGATGGTTATGAGTAATTTTTTCTCTAATAGTTAAAATTTTGTTAGTTAAAGTTAATGGAATACTCAGCTCAATAGAGCTCTGACTCTTTGTCAGCCTGGCTACAGTGCTGAAAAGAAACCTGGGGTTGTTCTTATTTTCTTCAATTAGTGATGAGTAGAAAGATGTCCTAGCTTTACGGAGGGCTTTTTTATAGAGCAACAGACTCTTTTTCCAGGCTAAGTGAAGATCTTCTAAATTAGTGAGACGCCATTTCCTCTCCAACTTACGGGTTATCTGCTTTAAGCTACGAGTTTGTGAGTTATACCACGGAGTCAGGCACTTCTGATTTAAAGCTCTCTTTTTCAGAGGAGCTACAGCATCCAAAGTTGTCTTCAATGAGGATGTAAAACTACTGGTTACACGTGGTCTGCGGTTGTGAGGCTGGTTGGATGTACTGCCAAATTCTCTGAAACGCCTTTGGAGACGGCTTATGGTAGAGAAATGAACATTCAATACACGAGCAACAGCTCTGGTTGACATTCCTACTGTCAGCATGCCAATTGCACGCTCCCTCAAATCTTGCGACATCTGTGGCGTGCTGTGTGATAAAACTGCACCTTTCAGAGTGGCCTTTTATTGTGGACAGTCTAAGGCACACCTGTGCACTAATCATGGTGTCTAATCAGCATCTTGATATGGCACACCTGTGAGGTGGGATGGATTATCTCAGCAAAGGAGAAGTGCTCACTATCACAGATTTAGACTGGTTTGTGAACAATATTTGAGGGAAATGGCGATATTGTGTATGTGGAAAAAGTTTTAGATCTTTGAGTTCATCTCATACAAAATGGGAGCAAAACCAAAAGTGTTGCATTTATATTTTTGTTGACTGTATGCCTCATGACATTGCCCTGAGATTATTGAGGTTAACCCCAAGTCACATCAGGTATATTCTATGTCAAATTTGTTAACCTTTACCTAATTGACTGTTGATAGTTCAAATTGATTGACTGACTGTTTAACACCAAGGGCTGCACTTAAATACAGACTTTCTTGTTCTGATAACAGGCATCAGCATTTTAAACAAGAGTCATCAGAAGATGGCATATCCCCCCAGTCCCCACAAATCAGTAATGCAAAGTGTCAGGGGATCTCCCAAGTACATGCTTATGCATAATATAAATGAAATTGGTCAACTGGTTCTTGAGATATCGTGCTAACAAGGGTGGCAATGACAACATCTTGAATATCTCACTGTAACCTTGAAATTCACCCCAAGGTCACCATAATCGACTGGTATCGGGGATCACCAAAGTACGTAAGTATGAATGAAATTGGTCAACTGGTTCTTGAGATATCGCACCAACAAGTGAAAATGAACGGATAGACAGGCATGCTGAACGCTATATCCTCACGGATTTCATACTGGGGGGATAAAAACTGAACAGGAAGCATGTTTTTAATGATAGTGAATCTTCATGTTGTTCTGAAAATAGCACTTTCAACATGAACTCTACTATTTTTTCACTTTATTTTTTTAAAAATAATATTAATAATATAATCATGCATTTTATTTACGAGGTCTGTCAAAGTATAGGTCCTTTTTATTTTTTCAAAAACTATATGGATTTCATTCATATGTTTTTACGTCAGACATGCTTGAACCCTCGTGCGCATGCGTGAGTTTTTCCACGCCTGTCGGTGACGTCATTCGCCTGTGAGCACTCCTTGTGGGAGGAGTCGTCCAGCCCCTCGTCGGAATTCCTTTGTCTGAGAAGTTGCTGAGAGACTGGCGCTTTGTTTGATCAAAATTTTTTCTAAATCTGTGAGACACATCGAAGTGGACACGGTTCGAAAAATTAAGCTGGTTTTCGGTGAAAATTTTAACAGCTGATGAGAGATTTTGAGGTGATACTGTCGCTTTAAGGACTTCCCACGGAGCGAGACGTCGTGCAGCGCTCTCAGGCACCGTCATCAGCCTGTTTCAAGCTGAAAACCTCCACATTTCAGGCTCTATTTATCCAGGACATCGTGAGAGAACAGAGAAGTTTCAGAAGAAGTCGGTTTCAGCATTTTATCCGGATATTCCACTGTTAAAGGAGATTTTTTTAATGCAAGACGTGCGAACGGATTGCAGCGTCGGCTCGCAGCCGCTGCGACGCTCCGCCACAGGAAAAACACCTCCGTTGGAAGCCTTAAGGACAAGTTGGAACATGTCCAGCTGTTAAACAATTTCTCATATACTCACTCCACTGAAAGCCATCAAAAGCCGCCTGGATTTTACAAATGGTTATCAACACGGAGGTGTTTTTCCTGTGCCGCCACACCGCGCCGGCTGCGTCCCGACGCGCGGACCCGTCCGCACGTCTTTCATTAAAAAAATCTCTAACAGTGGAATATCCGGATAAAATGCTGAAACAGACTTCTTCTGAAACTTCTGTTCTCTCACGACGTCCTGGATCAATAGAGCCTGAAATGTGGAGGTTTTCAGCTTGAAACAGGCTGACGACGGCGCCTGAGAGCGCTGCACGACGTCTCGCTCCGTGGGAAGTCCTTAAAGCGATAGTATCACCTCAAAATCTCTCATCAGCCGTTAAAATTTTCACGGAAAACCAGCTTAATTTTTCGAACCGTGTCCACTTCGATGTGTCTCACAGGTTTAGAAAAAATTTTGATCAAACAAAGCGCCAGTCTCTCAGCAACTTCTCAGACAAAGAAATTCCGATGAGGGGCTGGACAACTCCTCCCACAAGGAGTGCTCACAGGCGAATGACGTCACCGACAGGCGTGGAAAAACTCACGCATGCGCACGAGGGTTCAAGCATGTCTGACGTAAAAACATATGAATGAAATCCATATAGTTTTTGAAAAAAATAAAAAGGACCTATACTTTATTGACAGCCCTCGTATAGGCGCCTTTCTCAGCAATCAAGGACACCGCGCAGGACTAAAAACAAATAAAACACTAAACACAATTTAAAATACATAAGAAATAAATAACAGATTAAAATGTGTCAGATATAAAAAGCAGCCTTAAACAAATGGGTTTTGACTTTTGATTTGAAAAGTGGGAGAGAGAGTTTATAATATTGAGGACAAGTAGTAATGAGTTCCATAGGTGGGGAGCAGAGCAGCTGAATGCTTTGCACCCCACAGTGTTGAGACGAGCAGGGGGGTAGTCAAGTGAGTGGAGAAGGAAGATCTGAGGATGTGAGAGGGAGTGGCCACATGGATGAGGTCAGACAGATATGGAGGTGCAAGGCTGTAGATGGTTTTGAATGTTAACAAGAGAATTTTGAAGTCGATGAGGAATGTAACCAGGAGTAAGGCTGTTGCAGCACCGTGACTTAAAAGGGATGTCGAAGACAAAGCATTCGGGGTACATTTTTCCTATATGCAGTAGGGAGAATTTTCAGCCTGTGGTCAATGTTTGGTCTGCAGTCCCTTTGTTTTGATCTTGCAGGGAAACTAATAAATTCTATGTAAATGTAAAAATTGCTGTCAAACAAGAATCAGCAAACGGGTACCAGCAGGCCAGAAGGACTGCAGCTCAGTGGTTGCTGAGAAAAAAAACTCTGGTGTAGAAGGAGTTTGTAGAGGTCATGGAGAATGACTCTTATTCAGCCCCAAAGCGGATCTGACAAACTATCAGGCAACTCAGGAAAAGGGAGGTCGTTTTTGGCTCACGCTGTGTTCAGCAAGGGAGGAGAGCTGCTAAACGGTGCTCAGGATATCGTCAGGCAGTAAGTAGTAAGAACACTCTGAGGATCTCCTCAACCCTACTGACAAGACCTCCATTGAGGAGGCAGGGATGGAAAACTTATGTGGGTCTAGTGCCATCACTCTAGCAGACATAACCGAGGTAGTCATATGAGTAAAACTCCTTGGTGGCAAGTCGCTGGGGGCGGATACAATATACAATACAGTATTGCATGGAAGTCTGGGACAGTACCTGTGGATTGACAAGATGGGATGGTAGTTCCCATCTTTAAAACAGGGGATTGGAAAGTGTGTTCCAATTATAAAGGAATCCCACTTCTCAGCCTCTCTGGGAAAGCCTATGCAAGGGTACGAGAGAGGAGCCTTGTTTTGGAGGTCCATGGTGTAGTCGTTTTACTGATACCAAGTGCAAATCAAGCGAGAAAGTATTCACAATTTTACCTGAGATTTGAACACTATGGACACTGTGTTTGAAAACCACAAGCATTGTGTGGAAATTAGGAATGACACTTGTGTTGTGCTGTACTCTGCTTTGTCCACGTAGAAGATATGGCCCAGATACTGAAGAGAAGCTGTTGTTAGAACGGTGTTAAATACCAAACTAAAACTGTTTGAAGAATGTCTAACCTGAGTTGGGGGGGCTGAGGTTTCCTCTTGGAGTTGCACACATCAGGGAACAATACTGGTTGCAGGCTGAATTCAGTGACCAACTTAACTGCTCTGTGCTGGTGATGTAGGGTCACATGGTTATACTCAAACTTAATGGTGAACTTCATTGATTCCAAAGGGCCATGTGGTAGTCTGCAGCAAAATCAAGAGAAAACCTTTTAATACACTAATACCATGAAGGATGAATGAGTGAGCCCATACAGCCAGATTTTGCAGGAAAAAAACCCAAGATATGCTATCATCTTGTAATTCACCAAATTAAGAGTACATATCAAATATGAATCACTAGACAGTGGCTAAGCTTGATGCACATCAATTGCAAAAGCAACTTTCATTTGGAAATCTAATATTTCATAAATATGTCTGTCATCTGTTGGATATACAGACTGAACAAATTAAGCAACCATGAGGAGAAAAACTATGCACAGCACATGGTTAAAAGTGGTCTAAAATATTCACCTGACTGGGACAGTAAAACAGGGTAAAAGAATTGATAGAATGTGGCGCTGGGGATAATCCAGAAAGTACCCCCCCCCCCACCCCCCACACACTGCAAATTTTGTATGGCAAAGTCAAAACACTACTTCACAATGTTTCAAAACCTTTGCAACATCTGTGTTTTGGTGAATTATTTCAGAATCCATCTTCCAAATAAGGTACAAAATATACAACATAACAGGGAAATAAACCCGAATTAAAGAATGAATTGATCCAGTGGCTTGGGTTGATACAGTCACTTGTCATCAGTATTGCAAGTGAGTGATGTTATCTAAAACACTGTTTCACAAGGTTTCAAAACCTTTGGGGGCATTGGGGTGGCAACAGCTCAGTTGGTAGAGTGAGCCGTCTCATGACCGAAGGGTTAGCAGTTTGAATCCAGCTCCCAGCCAGTCAAAAATCTGCATGTTGCCATTGTGTCCTTGGGCAGGATACTTAACCCACCTTGCCTGTGTGTGAATGAGATGGGGGTCACCAATGTGTGAATGTGTGAGTGAATGAATAATGCAACTTGTAAAGCGCTTTGGGTGTCTTGAAAGCACTCTATAAATCCAAGTCATTATTGCTTCATGAAATCTCCGTCAAGCACAATAATATGGAGTTTCAGCTTTAATGGAAGGCTTATGTAAACCTTGTCCTGAAGGGGCATCGACTTCTCTTGCGTCAAAGTCATCTGGGTTGAACCATCACACAGAGGAAATATGTAATGTGTTCAGACCAATCATTATTCCAGACATTTTTGGAAGAAATGGATGTTGTGTGCTTGGGACCAAAGACAAAAAGAACCACCCAGGCTGTTATCAGGGTCTGTTATCCTAAGGGGTTGTGTCAGTGCCATTGACCAAGGCAATTTACAGTTCCGTGATGGCAACATTATCTCTGAGGGGTCCACGAACATAAAACACCAGTGGTTTGGACTGAGATGGCACGGTGGCTTAGCTTTTAGCACAGTTCCTTCAGAGCAAGAAGGTTATAGGCTCGTTTCCTCATAGTCCTTCCTGTGTGGAGTTTGCATGTTCTCGTGTATACATGGGTTCGCTTCCTCCTAATTCCAAAGACATGCAGGTTAGGTGAATTGTAAATGTTAAATTGACCATAGGTGTGAATTTGTGTGATTGACTAGCATCCTGTCTAGGGTATACCCCACCTATTTCCCAATCAATCAATCAATCAATTTGTATTTATATAGCGCCAAATCACAACAAACAGTTGCCCCAAGGCGCTTTATATTGTAAGGCAAGGGCATACAATAATTACGTAAAAACCCCAACGGTCAAAACGACCCCTGTGAGCAAGCACTTGGCGACAGTGGGAAGGAAAACTCCCTTTTAACAGGAAGAAACCTCCAGCAGAACCAGGCTCAGGGAGGGGCAGTCTTCTGCTGGGACTGGTTGGGGCTGAGGGAGAGAACCAGGAAAAAGACATGCTGTGGAGGGGAGCAGAGATCAATCACTAATGATTAAATGCAGAGTGGTGCATACAGAGCAAAAAGAGAAACACTCAGTGCATCATGGAACCCCCCAGCAGTCTACGTCTATAGCAGCATAACTAAGGGATGGTTCAGGGTCACCTGATCCAGCCCTAACTATAAGCTTTAGCAAAAAGGAAAGTTTTAAGCCTAATCTTAAAGTAGAGAGGGTGTCTGTCTCCCTGATCTGAATTGGGAGCTGGTTCCACAGGAGAGGAGCCTGAAAGCTGAAGGCTCTGCCTCCCATTCTACTCTTACAAACCCTAGGAACTACAAGTAAGCCTGCAGTCTGAGAGCGAAGCGCTCTATTGGGGTGATATGGTACTATGAGGTCCCTAAGATAAGATGGGACCTGATTATTCAAAACCTTATAAGTAAGAAGAAGAATTTTAAATTCTATTCTAGAATTAACAGGAAGCCAATGAAGAGAGGCCAATATGGGTGAGATATGCTCTCTCCTTCTAGTCCCCGTTAGTACTCTAGCTGCAGCATTTTGAATTAACTGAAGGCTTTTCAGGGAACTTTTAGGACAACCTGATAATAATGAATTATAATAGTCCAGCCTAGAGGAAATAAATGCATGAATTAGTTTTTCAGCATCACTCTGAGACAAGACCTTTCTAATTTTAGAGATATTGCGTAAATACAAAAAAGCAGTCCTACATATTTGTTTAATATGTAGCTTTGAATGACATATCCTGATCAAAAATGACTCCAAGATTTCTCACAGTATTACTAGAGGTCAGGGTAATGCCACCCAGAGTAAGGATCTGGTTAGACACCATGTTTCTAAGATTTGTGGGGCCAAGTACAAGGTCATCCATGTCTTTACATCTGTAAGACAATCCTGCAGTTTAGCTAATTGGTGTGTGTCCTCTGGCTTCATGGATAGATAAAGCTGGGTATCATCTGCGTAACAATGAAAATTTAAGCAATGCCGTCTAATAATACTGCCTAAGGGAAGCATGTATAAAGTGAATAAAATTGGTCCTAGCACAGAACCTTGTGGAACTCCATAATTAACCTTAGTCTGTGAAGAAGATTCCCCATTTACATGAACAAATTGTAATCTATTAGATAAATATGATTCAAACCACCGCAGCGCAGTGCCTTTAATACCTATGGCATGCTCTAATCTCTGTAATAAAATTTTATGGTCAACAGTATCAAAAGCAGCACTGAGGTCTAACAGAACAAGCACAGAGATGAGTCCACTGTCTGAGGCCATAAGAAGATCATTTGTAACCTTCACTAATGCTGTTTCTGTACTATGATGAATTCTAAAACCTGACTGAAAATGATTGCTGGGTTAGGCTCCAGCTCCCCCATGACCCTTAACTGGAATAAGTGGGTAATGAAAATGAACAAATTAATCGTGTGACCTCACCAGCAGTCCATGGACTCCAGAGGCTTAATGCAAAAAAGTACATTGAGATTTTAGAGGAACATTATGTAGCCTTCAAGGGAACATCTTTTCCAGTGATGTGCATGCATTTTTCAGCAAGACATTGCAAAACCATATTCTGCATAATCATATACACAGGCATGGATAAAGAAGGAGAGGTTATGGGTACTGGGCTGGCCTGCCAGCCATGGGGACCTGCCCCTAATTGAAAATATATGGAGGATTTTGAAATAGAAACTGCAACAATGAAGACTCCGTACTTCTGCACAACTTAAGATGTGCTTGCCATAAGAATGGGATAAAATAACACCTGAAATGCTTCATCGTTTGGTATCCTTAATGCCAAAACACTTTTCAGTTGTTGTTGTGTTACAAAGTGGTAAATGCTTTTTCAGAATGTGTGACAGGCCTTAAATGCAGAAATGGAAAACAAACAAACAAAACATGGTATTTTATTTTAATTTCCCAACTTTTTCTGATGTGGGGTTGTATATAATCTACTGTTAGAGGGGTCAGAGACTATCCCGGCATACACGGGGTGAGACGCATATGTACACAAGAGTGCTGTGACAACACAATATCACCCACTGGTAAATGTTGCTCTGGTACAAGTGCTTGCTACATTCTGATAACATTTCAAGGAATTGTATTAAGTTTCCCGAATTGATTTCAGATTGCAGGCACCCACTCATGAAACTGTCAGAATCTAGGTTTGTTAATCAAGGTCCATAACGCTGCCAAAATCTGCCAATCTTGTACAATATTACTATATGCATATTATCAACCTATAACAAGGATTTCTACCAAGTTATATGAAATTCCTACTAAAAATGTGAGAGAAGTTGATTTTGGAATGCAGGCACCCAAGCATGAAACTGACGGAGTCCAGATTTGTTAATTGAGGGTGATAACTCTGGTAAAATGAGCACAAATGGAATGATTTAAAAATATGTGTATTACCAACCTAAGGGTCCCTTCACACATAGTACTAATGTGGTCATATTGTGCATGAAGTGCGCATGAACCAGGAATCGTATGCAATATGTGTAAAATCGTAGCTGCTTCCAACATCTCATACACCTGTTGCTACAACTATTTGTGCACACCAGCGGCTGAAAGACAGAGTGTACACTGTGAGAGCCCATCGAACCCTCTCACGGCAGGTGTCGGCAAAATTCCAGGTGACGCATGAACATCTAACACTCTCTTTGGCACTTAGACAATGTGTGGCCATTTGTAGTATTATCAGGACAACAGTCAGCAGATGATCACTGTTGAGCTGGATGTGAAATATGTCTAAGTGCCCCATGACTGTGGAGTTGCCAAGCGCACATGTGGCCTGCCAGAGTGTCGGCTCCCCCCACAACACTTGTGACTGTGGTTCACGTACCCCCCCCCCACACCCACAGGTGACGCACCTCTCATCTGATCACAGAAAGACATCTTGGTCTGTGCTCTGACAGGACAGGGGCGTGGCTGGCTGCCAACGGCTGTTGAGACATCTCTCGTCCTGGATGTCACAGCTTTAGAACACGTCCCGTGTTTGACGGACATGCGCGCATGTCTGTGCTTGCTGTCATCACGTGGAAATATATAAAAACATATATTGCTGTTGCGACGGGCTGGAGAAATGGGCCGTCAGTTCATGTGGACATGCAGCAGGCAATCTGAATGTCACGTCTGTCTGACAGGACATGCGTGTCTGGCTGCGAGGGCTGTGAGCAGCATGCCACAGGACAAACCAACAGTGCGACAAATACACCACTTTCAGTCACGTGTCAGCAGAATTCCACCATAACAATGCTGTTTGGTCAGTTATCAACGCTTTTTTTTTCTCTTTAAAAAAAAAATAATAATACATTTATCGGCTCGTGTATTTTAGCTATTTCACGCTCCTGCAAAAAGTCTGTGATTTTAGCGCGGTGGTAAAGTTTCTGTCTGGTAATCAGAACTTACGGGTTCGAATCCCGTGAGTGCCATTTATTTTTTAATTAACCAGGGTTATTTAACCGCGGGGTTCTGTATTGTGTCCCCTTTTATTTATTATTTATATCAACCCAGTGATATTCACTAATTATACATCTGGTTTTTATTTTATTTTCCTCTACATCAGCGGTGCAATATGGTGCAGCTGCTCGCACTGTGTTCCTGCTTGCATGACACCATCGCGTGCATGACGGCCTGCCCATCGGCTCAATGTTTTCGTGGTTTGCTCATATAAGCTGTACCACTGTGAGTCGCGCTGTACTTATTCGTACTATGTGTGAAGGGGCCCTTAAATAAGGACTCGTGCCATGTTTCATGCAACTGCTCCTAAAAGTGTGAGAGGAGTTGATACATACCATTTTTGGGATGGACAGACAAATGAAAAGACAGACAGACAGACAGAAATAGTCAAGACATAATCCCCCTTTGGGCGTTCGGCCAGTGGGGGATAAAAAGTGAGCTTACTCTCCACTAAACTTCAGTTTTAGATTGTCCAGCTGCACACTCTCTACAGTGGCCTTGTACTTCTTCCCACAAGTTTCTCCAAGCAAAGCTACCCAAAGCGTATTCCCTTGCAGCACGGAGGGATGGTTCTCAGACAGACCAGGTACCTGGGAGGATGAAGAACAAACAAGAATGAGAAAAGACATGAGTGACATCCATGTTGATGAAGGCACTGAATATACTGTATAAATATAAAATGTTAGCTGTGAAAAGGAAGTTGTGCATTCATCCATGTCTGGGCATATCAATTGTAAATAGATTTTTTTTGTTTAATTATGGAATACAAATGTCAAGTTACATCAGTCAATATAAAAGCAATGACAGAAAATATGTACTTGCATTTTCTGTGTTTGTATGGATACTATTTAGTGTGACTTGTTTGTGATAATTTCATATGCAATTGAAACAAAATACATATTCCTTCCCACTGTAGCCAAGTGCTTGCTCACAGGGGGTCGTTTTGACCGTTGGGGTTTTACATCATTATTGTATGGCCTTGCCTTACAATATAAAGCGCCTTGGGGCAACTGTTTGTTGTGATTTGGCGCTATATAAAAAAAAATTGATTGATTGATTGATTGATATTAATGGTGGTGAAATATAATTTTCTTAATTTTATTTTGGATGTCACTGACAGGGTCTGTCATGTGCTACATAGTGCATGTTTCAGAACAAATTGAAGGATATTTAAGAGTAAAAAACAAACAACCAAAAGAAAAACACAACAGAGTAAATGTAAAAGCAAAATTTTGAGAATATGGCTCTAAAATGACTGAATTAAAAAAAGATTGAATTTAACTATTTGCAGCGCCAGTAATCCATTTCAATATTTTTTTTTTCTCAATAAATGTCTTTCAATGGCAAATTTTATTTTCAGTATAAAGGTTAGCTGACACTGATCTGACTCTAATTCCTCAGGTCAATGATCAACTGAGTACATAGCAGTTAGCACTGATCTGAATCTGTTTAAAAAATGATTTGCTTTTCTTAGTCTTCAATGTTGCACATTTCACCTATTTCCTGAGAACTGCTGCCTTATAATGTCACAAAGATTTGACAGGAGCCAAAGACAGAATTCTGATTGCCTTCCTTTGTCATCTGCCAAAGGTAATAATGGTTGGCTAAAATAATTATTCTGGCATTAATATTGCTCTCCGAGTTCCCTATATAGTTAGCTAGTGTACTCATTATATTAGTTTTAAAAAGTTAAATGTGATGTATTATATGACGCCTAATTAGATCCTTGGCATTTGATTGGTGGGTTCTGTGTCATGTGGCATTCATTATTTCCAGCTCTCCACAATTTCTCTTATACTCACTCGACTGGTAAGCACTGAAAGCCGAGATAGGCATGTCCCAACTTGTCCTCTAACACTCCAAAACGGAGGTGTTCCTTTGTCTCACTTCATCAGCGAATCGGTCGTGACGCGCGAAGCCTCCGCGCGGCTTTCCATGACAAAATCTCTTGTTAAAAGTGAAATTTTCCGGAAAATGGCAGATGTCCAGCTCTTGTGATAACCAGAGAAAGAGCACACGACGGTCTCGTATCCACAGAGCCATCCATTTAGAAATGATCCAGTGGTTTGTGCCTCGTCATCGCAGCTCGGAGCACGGCGCGTCGAGCGTCCTTAAAGCAGTCCTTAAAGCAGTCCTTAAAGCTGTCCTTAAAGCTGTAGTTAAAGTCCTTATTCTCTGTGAAGCCCGTAAAATTTTCACTGAAAGCCAGATAAATTTTTTGAATGGTTTCCAAGTGTCCAGTCTCTAACAGCTTCTGAAAAAATTCTGATGGAAAAAAGTCCTTTTCATTCCGCCATTTCCAGACAATGAAAATCCGACGAGGGGGCGGGACCACTCCTTCCACAAGGCGTGCTCACAGGCAAATGACGTCACCGACAGGCGTGGAAAAACTCACGCATGCGCACGAGGGTTCAAGCTTGTCTGACGTGAAAACATATGAATCAAATCCATATAGTTTAAAAAAAAAAATAAAAAGGTACGATACTTTATGGACAGACCTCGTATCTGTATCAGCGATACTGGTCCTGTATTTACTTGGTGTCGGATCAATACCAAATTTTGCAGTATCGCACACCACTACTAAGTTCCTCGGGTTTTCAGCAAGATGTCGGCAAAGCTGCCTGCTGGGTGAAGGGAACTGCTGGATCTGATTCCTGCTCTGAGAAGAAACTCCTGTCTGATTTTAAGTAAATTATCAATGAAATAAATAAAATGATGCAGATCTATTTAGGTATCATATAAAATAAATAATGAATGGTCTCCATTTGTGCAGTGGAAATAAAATTTCATTGTTTTGATGTCAAAATGTTATGACAGAACATTTTAGATGTTTTGATTACACATTTGATTTACTGTTTGTGAATGAAAAGTCATTCCTCACTACAAAGTCACTGAAATACTGTTTTGAAGCCCTCAAACTGCTGTTCTGGGTGTTGCCATGTTGGCAGTGCCTTAGTACGCTGAAGTCACAGCCAGCACATATTTCAATAAAGAGGTAGACCATGGCCGAGACCCTGCATGACCTGGGCTGGAGGAATGAGGCCCTGGGCATGCCCCCACCTTTAAGTCACTGAATAAGGCAAGCTAACAGGTTAACCTTGGTTCAGGTGTTTATTAAATCAAATTTTGGCGTACTAGGCTGTGGTTGTCATGTTAGCTTTGGTGTGAATGAATAAATAAATGCAATTAATCTTTGATATCATGAACAGAAATACATTTCGTGGGATCACCCATTAAATGGATTGAAACTTGTTTTTCACAGCTTGATGTAAAAACTTGAAAAATCTACAGGACATCTTGAGCAGTGGCCTAATCCATACATTTGATCAATATATATGCAATATTTGGTAAGGTGGTGGTAAGAGCATACAGCAGAATAAACTGTAGGAGCAAATGAAGGTATTTTGTGACATAAGAAATATTCTTTTTCTTTTTTTCATACTCTAGCAAGCCATTATACAATTTTAAGCTTTGCGAAAGGTAATTTGTGTTATTACAATTCCACTACAAATACTCTACTATATATTGATATTCAGGATTTTTCTTTTCAACATTTTCTGGAAAAATGGGTTTCTATTACACAATGCAGATGACAAAATGAGGGTAGTTCTCAAGAGATTTGAGTGGAAACGATGTAATGTAACAAAAGTTGTAATTAACTTTTTTAGCCAAAATTTGCCAAATTTTAAGCTACACTTCCCAATTAGATCTGCAAATAACTAAAGTGTGTTGACTCTGAAGTATGGTAATTATCAGTAATGGAACAACTGAGTGACTTCTGCATATTAACCTCCATTATGAAAAGATTCTTGTCGACTTTGTCTCTGACAATGGTGGCGTACTCCTTCTTGCTGTTGGGGATGTTATACTTCATGATGTCCATATCCATCTGTAGTTTTTCCAGAAAAAGCATCAGCTTGAACTTCTTTACGTAATTTTCCCAGCACAGTGGTGACTTCAGCAAATCCCTTGAATCAATTTACAAAGCACATCACTTATTTGTAAAATCTGTTTCACACTTATAATCATTTGCTATACTGAACTTGAAATGTGTCATGGGGAAACAAATGTGTGTATTAGCAGAAAAAGTTGTGAGGCTTGGTCTGAAGATCAACTGCGACAATTTTCGAGAGGGCCAAATAAAATTTGTAACCTGTGAGAATAAGTTTTTTGACTTTTCCATAAAATCCAATATTGCTGAAAATCTGGTATGTGGCAATCAATATCATAGGGTGTATTGAAGTCAGCTTGCTTGAAGGAATCCAGTGGCACCTGGTATCTAGAGTGGTGGCGACGTAGTCATGAAATTTGTTAAAGAATGACAGCACAATCCCCAGTAAGTATTAAATTTCAAAACTTTTTACCATACGGTTATAGTTCTGAAATTAAATGCATTTGACAGATGTACCGTCTCATACTTTCATAATTGTGGTTTGAATCCACAGATGCTGCTGCCAAAGTTAGCATATTGGTATGTTATTTACATTCATGTCATTGTCTGTCCTAACAAGTGCCCTGGGCCCAATAGGACAGAAGTGGTTCCAACACCATGATTCACAGCCAAGATGGTGTATTTCTTTATATATTTGGCTTACGTATGTTGTAAAACAATCTGGTTTTGGAATTAAAAAAACCTTCTGGTCCCATAAGGCCACAAAATATTCTTCCATCCAACTTCAAAATCTGGTCAAGCAGACAGGCAACCCTTGCTGTA
Organism: Thalassophryne amazonica; assembly: GCF_902500255.1. NCBI lineage: Eukaryota > Metazoa > Chordata > Actinopteri > Batrachoidiformes > Batrachoididae > Thalassophryne > Thalassophryne amazonica. Next base: position 72,900,749 of record NC_047108.1, read on the forward strand.
TGTACTGTTTCTCCAGTTGCAGCCATTGAAGCTTGTAATCTCTTCAGAAGTCTTGGTGGTTTCTCCTGCCACAATCCTGGCTCATCACATGTTGAAACAAGTGTATTTATGATGAAATTATGTTTCTCTGTGCCCACTTCTCCTTGTGCAAAGGTAAAGCTTGTACCAAGTCAACATACAGAACAATAATGGATACTCTATGATGATCCCGAGCCAAATAGAAGAAACAAAAATTGCAAAGAATTTTGCAATTTTGATTTGACGTAATAAAACGTAAAAATCAAAGGGATGTACATACTTTTGACAGGCACTCTACCATCAGTGACATATAGCAAAACATGGAAATCACATGAAAAGGCACCGGTGATAGGACTTTTATTACAAATATCACTAGTGAATTTTATCACTTTACAGGCACTCTACCATCAGTGACATATAGCAAAACATGGAAATCACATGAAAAGGCACCGGTGATAGGACTTTTATTACAAATATCACTAGTGAATTTTATCACTTTACAGTGCTTCCAGGAATTATTCACAACACTTCACTTTTTCCACATCTTATGTTACAGCCTTATTTCAAAATGGATGAAATTCATTCTTTTTCTCAAAATTCTATACACAATGCCCCATCTTAAAAAACCTCACCTGGACTCATCAGTTTTATCCAATTTTAGACCTGTGTCTCATCTGCCATTTCTATCTAAGGTTTTAGAAAAGGTTGTCTTTTTACAGTTACAATCATTTTTAGAAGACAATCTCATCCTTGAAAAATTCCAGTCTGGGTTTAGATCGCGACACAGCACTGAGTCAGCACTTTTAAAAGTTCATAATGATATTACTCTGTCGGTGGATGCAGGGAATCCTGCTGTGCTGGTTCTGTTGGACCTCACAGCAGCCTTTGATACTGTGGATCACACAGTACTTGTTTCCCGGTTGGAACATTTTATTGGCATTCATGGTACTGCACTTGAGTGGTTTAGATCATATTTGGCTGAAAGGAGCTTTTCTGTCATGATTGGGGACCTTTCCTCATCAACTGCTCCTCTGTGCTGTGGAGTGCCGCAGGGATCTGTCCTTGGGCCGATTCTATTTTCTTTGTACATTCTGCCATTGGGGTCAATTATAACCCAGCACAATTTGTCCTTTCATTGTTATGCAGATGATCTGCAAATCTATCTGCCTGTGAGGACTAATGGGAGTGATGCTTTGTCATCATTATTTAATTGTATTTGTGATGTAAAGCAGTGGCTGTCCCGAAACTTCCTTTACCTGAATGATGGTAAAACTGAGATCATGGTGTTTGAGCGCACTGGCATACCAAATGTGGTAACACCAAATTTTGGTGCTTTGGCTAACTATGTAAAACCAGCTGTCAAGAATTTGGGAGTGATATTTGACAGCTGTTTGAGGTTCGATCAACAGATAAATTCTGTTGTCAAAGCTAGTTGTTTTCCAACTTCGCCTCTTGGCTAAAATAAAGCACTTTCTCAGTAGACGTGATCTTGAGACGGCATTCATGCTTTCACCAGCTCCAGACTTGATTATTGTAATGCACTTTATGCGGGCATTAATCAGTCGTCTCTGTGCGTCTCCAGTTGGTGCAGAATGTGCTGCTCGTCTTTGACAAACACTTCTAGACGTGAGCATATTGCGCCCATCCTATACTCACTCCACTGGCTTCCAGTTCGTTTTAGAATTGATTTTAAAATTTTAATGTTTGTTTTTAAAGCTATTTATGGCCTTGCACCTCCCTACTTGTCTGAAATTTTAACTTTGCGCACCTACAGTAGGACGTTAAGGGCGGTCTGGCCAGCTTTACTTAGATGTTCCAAGGTCAAGATATAAACGCTGGGGTGATCATGCTTTCGCGGTAGCTGGCCCCAGACTGTGGAATGAGCTACCTCTTGAGTTACGGTACTATTCCTGACCTAGCACTTTTTAAATCTAAGTTAAAGACTTATTTATTTAAACTGGCTTTTAACACTTAGTGGGGTGACATGTTCTGTTATTTTTATGTTCTTTTTTTTTATGTGTTGTTTTAAAATTTTATTTTGTATGTGTTTTATTTGTAAATTTGTGTTTTAATGTTAAGCACTTTGGACACCAGTCGGTTGCTGTAAAGCGCTTTATAAATAAATGTTGATTGATTGATTGATAATGACAATGTGGAAAAAAAATTTTCTGAGATTTTTTACAAATTTATTTAAAATAAAAAAATTAAGAAATTGCACGAACATAAATACTCACATCCTTTGCTATGAAGGTCAAAATTGAGCTCAGGTGCATCCTGTTTCCACTGATCATCCCTGAGATGTTTTTACAGCTTAACTGGAGTCCACCTGGGGTAAATTCAGTTGACTGGATGTGATTTGGAAAGACACACACTTGTCTGCATATAAGGTCCCACAGTTGACAGTGCATGTCAGAGCACAAACCAAACATGAAGTCAAAGGAACTGTCTGTAGACGTCCGAGACAGGATTATCTCGAGGGACAAATCTGGGAAAGACTGCAGAATCATTTCTGCTGCTTTGAAGTCCCAATGAGCACAGTGGCCTCCATCATCCGTAAATGGAAGAAGTTCCGATCCACCAGGACTCTTCCTAGAGCTGGTCTCCCGGGGGAGAAGGGCCTTAGTCAAGGAGGTGACCAAGACCCCAATGGTCACTCTGTCAGAACTCCAGCATTCTTCTGTGGAGGGAGGAGAACCTTCCAGAAGGACAACCATCTCTGCAGTAATCCACCAATCAGGCTTGTATGGTAGAGACAGTAGCCACACCTTAGTAAACGGCACATGACAGCCCGATTGCAGTTTTCCAAAGGCACCTGAAGGACTCTCAGACCAGGAGAAACAAAATTCTCTGGTGTGATGAGATTTGGCAAAAAATTCTAAAAAACATTTTTCATATTGTCATTATGGGGTGTGTGAGTAGAATTTTGAGGAAAAAAAAAAAAAAGAATTTACTCCAGTTTGGAATAAGGCTGTAATACAACAACATGTGGAAAAAGTGAAGCACTGTGAATACTTTCCGGATGCACTGTTCAGTGACTTGAGCTCAGCCACGAGTGTCAGCCAGTACATTCTGAGTGCTGGCCCCATGCCCAAATAAATGAGTAGGGCTGCGTCAGGAAAAGCAGAGCAAATTGGTCATTGGATATGGAGCTGGCCTGCCAATATGTAGACCTGGGTTCAATTCACTCTCATGTTACTGTATCTTTGGACAAACCAATTAATCTGCATTGTCTCAGTCCACCCAGCTATAGGGGGAGGCTATAAATGCCTTTTTGGAGGAAAAACACCCGGGAAAGAGTTTAAATAAACTTTTATTGTATATAAAGAAGATATCTAAATGTTATTTCTCTCTGTGATTTGGCTTCTTGCGGCTACTGGCATTTTATGAAACACGTGCTTAAAATTGTTATTTTGCAGAAATTTTCAATATGCATCCTTGTATGTCTGACACATGTAAGGCTATTCTCATTCAGCTATTGGCTCTAATTTGAGGGAAGTTGCTCCATGGCCAAACAAAAGTCTAACAGTGTCACTGTAGAGCTGTCCTTGGTCTTGCCGAATAGAACTTTAAGACTGTCACCAAACTGTTCAGGAGTTAGCAACTTCTGCTTTCGAACTTCAGCGCTGAACATCCTGAAGACATGGCTTGTTCTGGGTAGTGATACTGAAGTATCTCTGGAAAATGTAACTTCATCTTTCATTCTCTTGGTCTTGGTCTTTGGGTCATCTGTTGTATTCTGAAGGTACTCATCAACATGTTCAGCTACTGTGAATGGTCTGCCTTGGTCCTTTAGTCTATGCATAATACTGTTTTCTATTCTCAACATGCAGCAGATTAGCTTCCTTCCTCCTAAGCCCAGCAGCTCTAAGATTCTGCTGGCATTTGTTCCAGTCTGCAGTGATATTGTCCATGATCTTGACCACTGAGCCCATTTTATGGAAATCACTTGAGGCATCTTTTTTGCTTCAGTATATTGCCACAAGATACAGTATCCAAACTGGGCTTTTTCTTTAGCCTCTGATCAGTCATGTGTGACTTACATCAATGCAAACATTGAATTATGGTTTGGGGAGTGGTCAAATGGTAACCTGGTATTGTTAATGGACAATCAAGTGGCATGAAAATTCAGTAAGGTATATCTTATATATTATATTCCAATTCTAAGATGGAACTATGCCAGTATACAAAGGTATGTCGACCTTCACCAGTCAAATGAGTAATTGAATGCATGCATTCAGTTTGGCCACATAATGGTCTTGATGATAAACTGTCAGTGTGTTATTTAGACAAAATGTGCATATCTGCGGTTTTCATATACAAGTCAGTAGCCAAGGGAAGCTAACTCTCAATGCAAAATAATGTTGAAAAATGTAGTTTTTATGGATATGTGGTTAATTTGAATTCATTCCGGGCATTTTTTGGAATTATAGCCCCCCCCCCACTGTAAATGGAATGCAGCCATGCCTGGGGGAAGAAACCTGTATTTGAGTGGTGCCTCATCCATCTGGACCTAAGCATCGGCAACAATGAGCCTCAGGGCCAATATAGAACTTACCTCAAGTTCTTGAAGCATTGTTTATCAGGTGAGTGAACAAAATATTTCACATATTCTGGCACTTTCGTTGCACATAGAAGAGCCAACTCTTTTTGCTGTAACCTGGTGAGGAGAGAAGAAAAGTATGATGAATCACTATGAGAACACAGTCACAGTGCGACTCTGCACAGTATGATTATACACCCATGCATATTTGTTTCCATAAATCACTGGTATTTCATCTCATGTCCACAGACTGTCTGTCAATCCAGTTTCATGATCTTTGTAGGAGTCGTGGTCTTCCGCCTCAGTAGGAGGCGTGGCCACACTCCTCAGCCTGCTGTGTGTGTGTGGGTGTGTGTGTGTGTGTCAAATGAAGGAAATAGCAAGCCAGTCAGATGAAGCGAGTGAACAGATTACTCCAACCAAAAACTTTAGAAGCATAAATGAAATTGTTTAATTTACCTTCACTGCAAAAAGTGATATCTGAGAAAGTTAAAAAAAAAAAAAGACATATTTAAAGAAAATTAGGCTTATTTTTTGTCTAAATAGAAAAAAAAAAATCTTGTGGATGCAATGCACAAATATGATACAGCTGCATCACTTTTCACTGAGTAAACTCTGTGTCATTGTTACCTGTGTAACATAGTTTTGGTAGCAGGCAGTGTTGGCCTTTCTACATTTAGCTTATGAAAACAATCACAAAGTGAGTAAACTCTATGTTCTTTTATTTGCTTATTATGCTTTATACAGTTTTATGCACTCAGAATTCTCAAATTGTGCGATCAGAGCACCACAGCAGCCACATACGTCATTTCGGAGCATCAGCAGCAATTAACCGATTATCGCCTAGTTTCTGCTTAAAACTGGCTTTAGAATGATTTAAGAGGTTTTACTTTGTCATCTTATAGTTAATAATCACATTATTCCCTTTGACTGCTTCCCCCGTCTTCTATTATGAAATAGAATATAACGGAATAATTCTTTATTGTCCACCAAGGTGGAAAATTGTCTTCGGCTCACCAGTACAAATAAGACAACACTAAAATACAAACATAGTCATACAAACACACAATAAAACATGTGGAAATGATTGTTTTACAAAAGCTTCAGATATCTGTCGCTGAGATAGATGATGACTGGAGTGCAATTTTAAGCAGAAATGAGGCAATAATTGGTGAAATGCTGCTGATGCTCTGAAATGATGTGAAGGAAGGGGGAAGTGATTTTTAGGGGGAGGTGTTCAGTTGATGACACTGGTTCAAGCCTCATCCCTGTCACATTTGTGGAGTTGCTTCAGAAAGGGCATCCGGCATAAAACTTGTGAAATCAATGTGCAGATCCACCTTGGATTTGCTGTGGTGACCCCAAGTAAAAACAAGGGAGCAGCAAGGGACTTACAGAAATAAAATCACTCTGATTTCAAGAAGTTGTCTCTTATTTATGATTTTTTGTTTATCTTCCATTAAGGCATCAATTCTAGAAGCTAGCTAATAAAAAGCTAGCTTATTTATTTGCTAGTTACTTATCTTACTTTTAAGATAATAATGTCAAGAAGGAAATAAGATGAGGTAGTCAATGGTTTTAATATTTTTTTTGTAAATATTGGACCAAGCTTGGCAGAAAAAATTCCCGATTCCCAACCTGAGGATTGGGATAATAATCTCATAGAAAGAAATCCCTGTTCAATGTTCCTCACAGCAGTGGATGGAAAAGAAATTATAGACATTGTGAATAATTGTAAATATAAAACATCTACCGATTTAAATGAAATGATATGGTGGTGGTAAAACAGGTCATTGAATGGATTGTAGAACCATTAACATACATCTGTAACTTATTTCAAACCGGTAAATTTCCCAATCAAATGAAAATAGCTAAGGTTGTGCCGCTGTATAAGATTGGGGATAGACACCACTTCACAAATTATAGACCTGTTTCTTTCCTTCCACAATTTTCCAAATTATTAGAAAAGTTATTCAATAATAGATTAGACAAATTCATAAATAAACATAAATTACTTACTGATAGTCAATATGGATTCAGAGCACATAGTTCAACATCACTTGCATTAATAGAATCAGTTGAGGAGATTACAAACGCCATAGACCACAAATTACATTCAGTTGGAATATTTATAGACCTTAAAAAGGCTTTTGATACAATCAATCATGACATATTAATCAATAAACGTGAACAGTATGGGATTAGGGGGTTGGTGTTGCACTGGGTGAGAAGCTATTTAAGTAACAGAAAACAGTTTGTGAAGTTGGGGGGAATATACATCATCATGCTTGGACAATGCTTGTGGCATCCCACAGGGGTCAGTATTGGGTCCAAAACTGTTTCTAATTTATATAAATGATATTGTCAATGTTTCCAAAATATTAAAATTAGTATTATTTGCAGATGACACAAGCATTTTTTTGTTCAGGGAGGGATTTGCAGGAGTTACTGAGGAGGATCAGTATAGAAATGGGAAAACTGAAAATATTGTTTGACAGAAACAAATTATCATTAAACTTAAGTAAAACAAAATACAGTTATTGGCTATTGTAATACAGACATACAGGTTTATTTACAAGTCGAGGGGGTAGATATTGAAAGGGTACATGAAAATAAGTTTCTGGGGGTGATAATAGATGATAAGATAAACTGGAAGACTCATATAAAACATATACAAAGTAAACTGTCAAGAAGCATTTCAGTTCTAAACAAAGCGAAACATATTCTGGACCACAACTCACTCCGCATTCTTTACTGCTCACTGGTTTTACCATATTTACAGTACTGTGCAGAGGTATGGGGTAATACTTATAAAGGTACAACACAATCACTATCAGTAATGCAGAAAAGAGCTATAAGAATTATTCATAATACTGGCTATAGAGATCATACAAATCCACTATTTTTACAATCCAAATTCTTAAAATTCACAGACTTGGTTAATTTTCAAACAGTACAAATCGTGTATAAAGCAATAAACAATTTACTTCCAGCAAATATTAAAATATGTTTTTAACAGATCAGGGGATTGCAGTCTGAGGGGGAAATTTAATTTAAAGCATCAGTGGGCACGAACAACATTAAAAGGTTTCTGTATTTCTGTCTGTGGGGTGAGGATGTGGAACAGATTGGGAGTGGGGCTCAAGCAATGTCCAAGCATGAACCAGTTCAAACAGCGGTACAAAAATATGTTTTTTTCTAGGTATAGGGAGGAGGAAGGGTAATGAGGGTTAGGGTGTTTTTGTTTTTTGCTTCGGCTTGTAAATATATAGTATTTTGTATGTAAGTAGGTATGTGTAGGTGTATATTTATGTTTGTGTATATATATATATATATATATATTGATATCGGTTTAGGTGTGTAGGAATCTATGTGTATATGTGGCAAAGGGTATCACTGGTTGTGGGGAAGAAGGGGTAGGGAAAAATAAGCTGATGCTTCACCCTACCCCTTTTCGGACATGTTGGGTACAAAGTAGGAACTTTTTTGTTGTTGTCTTCACTGATCTATCTTGTAATTGTTGTTGTATCAAATGCTCGAAATAAACAGTTTTCATTCATTCATTCAGTTTTCATTCATTCAAGATATGAATTCTTATCATCTGCCCAATCAGAGACTAAAATACTAATTTCAAGGAATTCTGTTTTTAATATGTGTAATTTAATTGCTTGAAGTTAGCACAGATTACATCAATTTTAGCATTTCTGTCTAGTTTTAAGGCACATTTTGATTATTCAGTGCCTAGACAATTTTGCTAGTTTTGAGAATTCTAAGGAAGTCAATTTTTCTAACCTCACTGGCATATTTTTTTGCTGAATACAAGACAATTTGGTAGATTCAAGATTATTTTGCTTATTTTGAGGGGGACAGTTTTTGCAGTGTTTTTCTTACAAAACATGAACCTAAAAGCAACAGCGTGCCGATTTTTTTCATGGATGAGATGTCCGCCGAATAGCAACACTGTGTACAATGATTTCAAATCTGGACAGAGTGAGGTTTTATGAGATGCCATCATTTGCGCAAAAATTAAAATTAAAATGGACAAAATATTGTAGGGAGTCTAACGCCACATGTCTCAAACAAACAAAACACTTAACGTGCTGCACAGTAAATTCATACCAAGGGAAATGACAAGAGATCTAATCAATTCATAAATGTTTAATAAAAAATAAAGTTTATATTTACACTTTGTCTCACAGTGCTCCTGCCATGGCAGCAGCTGCTGCTCGCAGATTAAAGATACTGCATGTAAATAATACATATATACATATACATACATACATATATACATACATACATATATATGTGTGTGTGTGTGTGTGTGTGTGTGTGTGTATTCAACGGCGAATATACAACAATACCCTGGGGGGTTCGATGGGTCCACAATCTTCCTATCAGCTGCAGTGATCACGCCAGGGATTACAGGTTTGTAGGGGGCTGTGGGTAACAACTTTTTTCCCAATGCGGTCATACACTCAATCTCAATGATGCGTTTAACTGAAGCAGTGGGTGATGTCTTCAGATTTAATTTGTATTCAAAGTCCAGCGTAGCTGAGTAGAATCCAACCATGTTGGAAAGGAAATGAACTGTAATGTTGTAGGTGTCACCTGAGAATAAACATAACAAGATTATTAGATTGATTGCCATTTAGAGTGTAGGCATAATACACACACACACACACACACACACACACACACACACACACACACACCACACACCACACACACACACACACACACACACACACACACACACACACACACACACACACACACACACACACACACAACACACACACACACACAGAGTAGCCAATAACATACACAGCTCTGTGTATGTGCAGCATCTAGTAGTAGAACAAGAAAAGTGGAACTAAGAAACTTTGCTGCTCTTACAGTATGCAACCTCATCCACTTAAGTTTTTTACTTCCTCAAATTAATACGAGGTCTGTTAGAAAAGTATCCGACCTTTTTATTTTTTTCAAAAACCATATGGATTTGAATCATGTGTGATTGCATCAGCCAAGCTTGAACCTTCGTGCGCATGCATGAGTTTTTTCACACCTGTCGGTTGCGTCATTCGCCTGTGAGCAGGCTTTGTGTGAGCAGTGGTCCACCCCTCTCGTCGGATTTTATTGCAAATAAATGTCTGAATGATTTGGAGCTTTGCTGCATCAGTTTTTTCCAGAAACTGTGAGAGACCTCCAGGTGGACACCGTTCGGAAAATTAATATGGCTTTCAGGGACGATTTTATGGGGATTACACAGATTAAGGAGTGATCCAGACAGTTTAAAGACCGCCCACAACTGCTGAGAGCGCGCCTCGCTCCAAGCGCCGATCGACAGGCTGAATCAACCGGATCATTTCCAACGTGAAGGCTTTGTTGATCCGGGACGTCGTCTGACTTACACAAAAATGGCAGGAGAAGTGGACATCAGTACTTTTTCAGCACATTCCACTGTTACAGGAGTTTTTTTTTCATGGAAAGAGAAGCGGAGGGATGCGCCACGGAGCCGTTCATGGCGCGGCACAAAACCACCTCCGTGTTGGTCTCACAGGACGGCTTTGAAATGGCTTTCAGACGGCTTTCGGTGGTTTTTCAGTCATGTGACTATCCGAGAAGTTGTGGATGAGCCTGGACATGCCAGAACATGTCCTGTGAGGCTTCATCACAGCATTGCTTTGCGCCATGCAATTCCTCCGCACGTCTGTCTCAATGTGCCGAAAAAGTGCTGATGTCCACGTCTTCTGCAATTCCTGTGCTAGTCAGACGAGCCCCGGATAAAACACAGCGTCCAGTTTGGAAATGAACGGCACATTCCACTGTTACAGGAGTTTTTGTCATGGAAAGAGGAGCGGAAGAATTCCTTTGACCTCATCTCACACCTGTTGTTAATTTGCTCATCAGTTAGTTTTGTAATTATGCCCTCACCTGTCACCTGTTGATTCACTGTGTTCCAGTTGTTCAATCCCCCCTGGGTTGTCTCATTTTGAATTCTTGTTGACACTGTGGGATTTTGTATTGGTAAAATAAACCACCTTCGCTTTTGCGCTTACTTTTTTTGGGGGGGGGTGGGGGGGGGCTGTCTGTATTTTTGGTGGCTCAATTTTGACTGAACATACACATAACACTGTTTCACAACAGCTATTTTTCTTCACTCTTTAGACCATTATTCTGGTGAGAAACACAAGCAACGTGGTTTTTAAATAGATGTTTTAGGACCATATATGGTTAATCAAGGAAATTCCTGAATGTATATGACAATGAATGTGCATGACCATGGTGGTTTACAAAATGTGGCATTTATCAAAAGCTGATACTTACTGATGGACATATGACCAGTGTTTGATAAATATGCTTCTTTTTTGTGTACTTAACACATATTCAATTTTGTACATAGGACAGAATTTAGAACCTTTTCTGTGCAGTTTAAGTGAGGGCCCAGGTTTTCAGAACTCTAAGCAGACCAAGGTCACTTAAGGAAACAGAGCAACCCCCAAAATTCAAGGCTATTTAACAGAAAAACAACGTGCGACTTGGAAGACCTATGGCGGGAAACAACACTTGAGAAATCCAACATTTGACATAAATGAGTAAAAAACGTGTAGCCCTACTCTAACTTTGACCTCTGATCCAGAATTTGAAAACAAGCTAACAAGAGCAGTGTGATCATGAGCATTAAGGAGATCCCAATTGGTGTGAATGTGAAGATACTTTCAACATGAGTGATGTGAAAATTTTAGCGTGATTTTTTTGTTTGTTTGTTTTTGTTTTCCTAGAAAAAAAAACATTTAATGCTGGCAGACAAGCTGGATGTAAAGAAAATAGCAGTGAGATCCTTTAACTGGTGTGAGGTGTGAAATGTAATTTTAACATCAAGGGCACAATCCATTTCCGTGTTTATCAGTGGAAACAAATACAGCATTAAAAATAAGAAGTTATTTGATGAATTAGCCTTACCTGGATTTAGGGTCAAAGTGTTTTTCTTTGACACTTTGTAGTCATCATGCAGAGTGAAACATCTCATTGTGTCTGACTGAGTGGAGTAGAAAAAGCGCACAGGATCCCCTCCAGTATTTTTGACTTCCAGCTTAATCTCAGACTGAATATAAATAGAAATTAATGAGTGCTGTACCTGGATAAGTGTTACTTAATTGCTGTATGTACAGCAGAACACAGTTTGATCATGGTAATACCTTACTCATGCAGTCCACAGTCAGGCAAAGCTCGTCTTTCACAAACGAATGCTCCCGTGAGGTAATGGAGATGATGTCAATGTCAGAGCTTTCAGGCCTGTGGGAATAAATAGAGGTAAAGGTCAGATGAGTTGTGGTCGCAGGTGCTGGTGCCCCATGTTGCTGCATCCACTACACTGCAGAACCGCCAAGAGTCCTGGAAAGCAACCACCCAGGCGGACAACCAGTCCATCCTCAATTCAGGCTTTCGTCAGCCACTGGCATCTTCAACACTGAGGGTCCTGGTAGTTGCCATCCCACACTGTAAACCTGGATGTTCAAATTAATTAAAAAGATTAAGTAGTGTAAACTCAATTTTAAGAAAATGTTCTACTTAAATATTTCAAGTTTGTGTAACATGGTCTTGCTTTTTGAGTAAATTAAACTCAGAATTTTTGATTGACTTGAAGTAATTGTATATTAAGGAAGCAATACTTCAAAACACAAGTTAATTTGTGATACTTGTCAATATATCCAAGATTGTGTTTTTTTTTAATGCCTGTTTAAATTTGTTTTTCAGTGTTTATGATTGAGTATAGAAGGGGTGGGGTGGGAGTGTTATTTATAAGTTTGTGTTATCTGTTTGTTTTGTGTGGAAAAAAAAAACAATAAAAAGATGAAAAAAAGCACAAGTTAAGCATAACTTAAAAGAATTAAGTAATTATTTATGAAAAATATTTGAGTTGATGTAGGGTCCCTTCACACATAGCACAAATAAGTACAACTCAGCAAACTCACGGCAAAACAGCTTGTATGAGCGAGAACCGCGAAAACATCACGGCAATGGGCAGGCATGCATGATGCCGCTGCGATAGTTCGTGCACACGACGGTGTCCTTCGAGTAGGAACACATTGCGAGCAGCTGCACCACATCACATCGCTGATGTGGAGAACAATGAAATAAAAACCAGCTGTATAACTAGTCAATATCACTGGGTTGATATATATGCAGCTGGTCTGCTCTGTGGTCAGCCTGATCCCGTCAGATCTCGGAAGCTAAGCAGTGCAGGATCTGGTTAGTACTTGGACGGGAGACCTCTTTGGAACACCAGCAGCTGTGTGTGTTTCTCCAGGTAACGCTGGAGTTGCGTCAGGAAGGGCATCCGGCGTAGAACTTGTGCCAATTATCAGTGCGGATATGGCTTTATCTGCTGTGGCGACCCCGAACATAAAAAACAGAAGCAGCCGAAGGGGCAACAACAACTGGGTTGATATAAATATTACATAAAAGGGGACGCAATACAGAAGCCTGCGGTTAAATAACCCTGGTTAAAAAAAAAAAAAAAAAAAAAATTCACTCATGGGATTCAAACCCATAAGCTCTGATTACCAGACAGAAACTTTACCACTGAGCTACCATCACTGTCCTGTGAAAGGTGTAGGAAAATACCTGATATCAAGAAGGACATTGATGCATTTAAAAAAATAAAATCACACACCATATAAAACACTGTATTTTATTGAATCCCTCTTATCAAGCGGACAATACAAGTATGAACCATCTGTTCCTCTGTAGATGACCCATGGTCCCAGATATACAGTCATGAAATGACATGAATGAGAAGCAAGGTGCTCTGATCATGTCCACATCTACTGGCAGCATGTCCTGCCCGACATACTTCTTGTGGACAGCATGACACAGGACTGACACTGCATCATGTGGAACAGAGCTCACTTGGGTCACGTGACATTCAGATCGCCCACTGTGTGTTACGATCTGACGGTCCAGATCACCTGGGGTAGCCTGTCAATGTGCACACACTCGCTGCAGCCCATTGCAACAGCGATATATGTTTTTATGAATGTCCACGTAATGACAGCAAACAGACACACGCGCATCACAGTGGCCAATTGTTAGGTCATGTCTGTCCAAACACAGTACGTGTTCCCCAGCCGTGACGTCCAGAACCACAGATCTCCACAGCCACTCTTCTGTCAGTTCAGCACACACACAAATGTGTCACTGTGCCTGTCTGCAAAGCCACACTCATGGGGTACTTAGACAAATTTCACATCCAGTTCAACAGTGATTGTCTGCTGACTGTTTTTGTCCCAATACTGCGAATGAAAATGGGCTATTAGTTAAAAAAAAGTAGAAAAGGGGGTGCAGATGCTATTATTATTGTGAGCACCCACTTTTCTACTTTTTTTTACTAATAGCCCAATTTCATAGCCTTAAGAGTGTGCATATCATGAATGCTTGGTCTTGTTGGATTTGTGAGAATCTACTGAATCTACTGGTACCTTGTTTCCCATGTAACAATAAGAAATATACTCAAAACCTGGATTAATCTTTTTAGTCACATAGCACTACTATTATTCTGAACACTACTGTACATATAAGTGGTGTTTCAAGACACTGCTGTGACCTTACCTAGAACAAGCAAAATGTCAGCAACAATCCCCCCAAATTGTCACTTAAAGTCAATCCAAAACATAATGAATATTGCATGATGCAGAGATGCCACAACATGTCACAATATGCAAACATGTTAGCAAACCATCACTGCAACGCAGTCACGGCTTGTGTATTGTGGGGAAAAGTGTGTAAAAAAATTTTTACGTTAGGTATTTTCATCATAATGAAATATGTCCAGTCATTATGAATGACAAATGCCGCTGTTGTCATCTGATCCCAATGCTATCTTACTAGAATCTGACTAAGTGATTTTGTCTTGTATTTAGTGGCAACATTTGGAGTTTTTGCAGTGCAGTTTGATTTAAGTCATGTTAAAAGTTTTACAGTGGTGTAAAAAAGTATTTAGTCAGTCCCTGATTGTGCAAGTTCTCCTACTTAGAAAGATGAGAGGTCTGTAATTTTCATCATAGGTACACTTCAACTATGAGACAAAATTTCAAAAATTCCAGGAAATCACATTGTAGGATTTTTAAAGAATTTATTTGTAAATTATGGTGGAAATAAGTATTTGGTCACCCACAAACAGAAAGATTTCTGGCTCTCACAGACCTGTAGCTTCTTCTTTAAAAAGCTCTTCTGTCCTCCATCTGTTACCTGTATTAATGGCACCTGTTTGACCTTGTTATCTGTATAAAAGACACCTATCCACAGCCTCAAACAGTGAGACTCCAAACTCAACCATGGCCAAGACCAAAGAGCTGTCGAAGGACACCAGGAAGAAAATTGTAGATGTGCACCAGGCTGGGAAGAGTCAGTCTACAATAGTCAAGCAGGTTGGTGTGAATAAATCAACTATGGGAGCAATTGTAAGAAAATGGAAGACATACAAGACCATTGATAATCTCCCTCGATCTGGGGCTCCACGCAAGATGTCATCCTGTGGGGTCAAAACGATTATGAAAACGGTGAGCAAAAATCCCAGAACTACACGGAGGGACCTGATGAATGACCTGCAGAGAGCTGGGACCAAAGTAATAAAGGCTACACACTATGCAGAGAGGGACTCAAATCCTGCAGTGCCAGGTGTGTCCCCTGCTTAAGCCAGTACATGTCCACACCGCTCAGGCAACAAAGGAATGGCTCCATAAAAAGCATTTCAAGGTCTTGGAGTGGCCAAGCCTTCAGACCTGAACCCCATAGAAAATTTGTTGAAGGAATTGAAAGTCTGTGTTGCCCAGCGACAGCCACAAAACATCACTGCTGGAGGAATGGGCCAAAATACCATCTACAGTGTGTGCAAACCTGGTGAAGATGTTTGACCTCTGTCATTGCCAACAAAGATTATGTGACAAAGTACTGAGTTGAACTTTTGTTATTGACCAAATACTTATTTTCCACCATAATTTACAAATAAATTCTTTAAAAATCCTACAAGGTGATTTCCTGGATTTTTTTTTCTCATTTTGTCTCTCATAGTTGAAGTTTACCTATGTTGAAAATTACAGACCTCTCTCATCTTTCTAAATAGGGAAACTTGCACAATCATGGACTGACTAAATACTTTTTTTTACCCCACTGTAAGTGTTAAGAGTATTATCAGAGGATCCAGTATCAACAGGAGAAGCTTAAAAGTGCAGTGTCTGATTCATGTGCTCTCAACCTTTATTGGAAACACAGACAATATGAGATGGTGTTTTTCATGTATATATGCAGAACAGAGCAAGTAAAATTAGTTTGCTGCAAGCTACATTACTTCTGACAACATATTCCTGTTCCATGTAACATATGTAAGTCTGTATTGGGCAGAGACATGATCATAGCTAAAAAATAAATAAATAAAATTCAGGCAAAAGAGAGAACATTTACAATTCAGTTCATATTATAATTTTGTCTGCATCAATTCATGGTTGAAGGCAAAATCAGATGCTTTGCAGATGATTAGTTCAGGTATTTGGGTGATTCTTTAACTACGGGCACTATTGGCCTTGTAAATGTAATTTCCACCACACCATTGCCTTACAATATAAAGCGCCTTGGGGCAACTGTTTGTTGTGATTTGGCGCTATATACATGTGCTCTGATGTCACTGTTTATCTCCATAGAAACTACCCAAACAATCTTTCATACAAACTGTTTAAAGGGACATTACAGTGTTGTGGTGGAAATTACGACAATAGTGTAGGACAACTACATTTTGTTTAAAAAAATTACAACAGTTGTATGACATTGAATACCCCAATTATGTTTTATTTTACTGATATTTTATTCAGAGATATTTTAAAACATTAGAAAAAACTTTTTTTACCATTCATTTTTATCATTGAAGATCAAAAGTCTGGGTGTGGGACAAGCACAAAACGGCAATATTCGCATATAATGATGCTGAAAAAAGGTGAAAAAGTCATCATAGACTACTAGAACAAATTTCTTAAAACACTTTCATTGTAAAGATAACTATAGAAGTGTGAAATTTCCCCTTTTTTCTGTTTTTCATACAATATGATCAAAGGACATAATAAATGCCCGTAGTCTAAGAATCACCCATTTATTAATACAAGGAAGTTAGAAAGTTATAGCTAACCACTAACTTTTAGTATTGGTACTTGGTACACTGTCGGCTATTGATAAGCCAGTTTCTCTCATGCTCTGGCCCTTTTGCTCATGCTCACATGCTCATGCTCACATGTGTGCGTTTCAACTAGGTCTTCATGATGAAGACCTAGTCGAAACGCATCTGTGCTCCTGATCCTGTCGACTTGCCGTGACTCATTAAAGCCTTTATTAAAAAGGACACTTGAGTGTTGCTGGCTATATTTTTACATTGACTTAGTTTTTGAGCCGTGCACCTCCACTCCTGGTCCCTGTGAGTGCTTGTTTTTTCTCTGCTTTAATGGATATTTTCTCCCTTTCAGTGGACAGAATCTCTGTTCAGCTGTCCTCCTCAGCTGTGATCTGAGCTGGCGTTTCACAGCCTCGGGACATTGAAGTGGCTAAATTTTATGCAACAATTCAGTTCATTTTTCTGAAAATCCATGCTTGACGAACAGACAATTTGAATCCCAGACCCAGGCGGAAATTTAACGCTACCTGCAGCTAGAACACCGTAGAAGAAAGTTCTCTGAAACAGCTCAGCTACAGAAAACCTCCCCCTCCCCGTCCTGATCGGTTGCAACCTTAATTTTGAGGGCCATTTTGTGTTGCAAACTGGGACGTTAAATAACGTGCAACATGTCCCCTAAAAAAGAAAAAAACAGACCCCCCTTCCCCAGTGCTGGTTAAATCACAGCATAGGGGCCCAAATCACAGCATACGGGATCCAAAACACAGCATAGGGGACCCCTATGCTCAAATGTGCTGGCGCAAACCCTGGCCAGGTAGGGGTCAATGAAAGATTACACGAAGGTTAAAATTTAAAGATGGTCTAGTTGTCTTGAAACATACATGACATTATTTGTCTGACCATCCAAATTCCAAAAAGGTATAGTTTGAACTGTCTATGACAAAATGTTATAGGGAAAAACAGCAAAAATGGTGACAAAGGTCAGTTTTAGTTTGTACAGAGGTCATATGTTAAAGTTGCACCAATTTTGGTGAAAAGTGATTATTGAAGGAAGAAATTATTAGTTGAGCTAATCAATCAATTCAATCAATCAATTTTTTTATATAGCGCCAAATCACAACAAACAGTTGCCCCAAGGCGCTTTATATTGTAAGGCAAGGCCATACAATAATTATGTAAAACCCCAACGGTCAAAACGACCCCCTGTGAGCAAGCACTTGGCTACAGTGGGAAGGAAAAACTCCCTTTTAACAGGAAGAAACCTCCAGCAGAACCAGGCTCAGGGAGGGGCAGTCTTCTGCTGGGACTGGTTGGGGCTGAGGGAGAGAACCAGGAAAAAGACATGCTGTGGAGGGGAGCAGAGATCGATCACTAATGATTAAATGCAGAGTGGTGCATACTGAGCAAAAAGAGAAAGAAACAGTGCATCATGGGAACCCCCCAGCAGTCTACGTCTATAGCAGCATAACTAAGGGATGGTTCAGGGTCACCTGATCCAGCCCTAACTATAAGCTTTAGCAAAAAGGAAAGTTTTAAGCCTAATCTTAAAAGTAGAGAGGGTGTCTGTCTCCCTGATCTGAATTGGGAGCTGGTTCCACAGGAGAGGAGCCTGAAAGCTGAAGGCTCTGCCTCCCATTCTACTCTTACAAACCCTAGGAACTACAAGTAAGCCTGCAGTCTGAGAGCGAAGCGCTCTATTGGGGTGATATGGTACTACGAGGTCCCTAAGATAAGATGGGACCTGATTATTCAAAACCTTATAAGTAAGAAGAAGAATTTTAAATTCTATTCTAGAATTAACAGGAAGCCAATGAAGAGAGGCCAATATGGGTGAGATATGCTCTCTCCTTCTAGTCCCCGTCAGTACTCTAGCTGCAGCATTTTGAATTAACTGAAGGCTTTTTAGGGAACTTTTAGGACAACCTGATAATAATGAATTACAATAGTCCAGCCTAGAGGAAATAAATGCATGAATTAGTTTTTCAGCATCACTCTGAGACAAGACCTTTCTGATTTTAGAGATATTGCGTAAATGCAAAAAAGCAGTCCTACATATTTGTTTAATATGCGCTTTGAATGACATATCCTGATCAAAAATGACTCTTTATAGGCTAGCATATGCCAGATGTCATGGAATCCAATGGACATTGATCTTGTTTGACCATTACTTTGGAAACCAAGTATTCAACATTGTCAAAATTATTGCATTTATTAATCCTACACACAACCAATAAATTGCATAATTATTCTTAGTAATTCACCCACAAAACTGAAGCAGGCCCTAAATGTGTTCTAAAAGTTACTGTTATCAATGCCTTGTCAGTTATATTTACCATTATGATTATCATCGTAATAGCTTGTCATCAATAGTTTGCCATTTATTACTGCTTTGCTATGAATCATCACCATTGTACCATAATGCTTTATGTGTTAAAGGCTGCATTGCAATAACCCTTATACCCTCAGTTAACTTGGCTCATGGGCCAGTGACAAAAGGAGAACAATGCCATAGCTGGATGATGTGTGGAAAAAGGCATGGATAAAATTAATGCAGCAAGGCACCTTTTCACTAGTGCATGATCAAATGCTTGACTAAATCTGCTGAGACAGAATCTTCTTGTCAGCTAAGCTTACTGAAGCAAGCATTCCATCCGCTGCTCTGTGAAGAAACAGGATAAAAAAAACAAACGGACTCTGATACTGGTTATCTCATGCTATGAACTTTGCCACATTTTGGGACTGTATATAAGTGGCATAAAACTGAATGTCCGTTGTACTCTTCTGCAGATGCACATTCTGTATATTCTGTATAATGGTACTTTTGAAGCTTCAGATACTGAAAATCTGAGATTGAAAGTCACCTGCTTATTGTCTCATTTGCTGTCTATGTAGGAGGATTTCTGGTAAATTTTCCTGACAAAATGTTTTAAAACAAAGTATTTACTTTTCTTCTTTTCAATTTCAATTGCACAAAAATATCACAATATTAGGACTCCGAAACCCAGATACCCACATCACCCACACTGTGTTGCAGGAAGATTTCCCAGAATGTTGGGTCTAAATTAAACACCCTTTTTCATTATTTCACAGGCAATTCTACAAAAATACCCTATTTATTCCATTGTCATTTAGCCACGAAATCCATACAAAAACGTTTCTGAAGGTATACGAGGTCTATTAGAAAAGTATCAGACCTTATTATTTTTTTCAAAAACCATATGGATTTGAATCACGTGTGATTACATCAGACATGCTTGAACCCTCGTGGGCATGCGAGAGTTTTTTCACGCCTGTTGGTTACGTCATTCGCCTGTGGGCAGTCTTTGAGTGAGGAGTGGCCCATTCTCTCGTCGATTTTTTCATTGTTTAGGAATGGCTCAGAGACTGCTGCTTTGTTTGATCAAAATTTTTTCAAAACTGTAAGGCACAACTGAGTGGACACCATTCGGTAAAAATTTTAACGGCTGATGAGAGATTTTGGTCTGGTAGTGTCACCATAAGGATGGCCCACGGCGCCTGACGGCGATCTGCGCTTCGAGGTGGCAGCGTCTCGCCGTTTCAAGTTGAAAACTTCCATATTTCAGGCTCTGTTGACCCAGGAAGTCGTCAGAGAACAGAGAACTTTCAGAAGAAGTCGGCATGAGGAGTTTATTCGGACATTCCATTGTTAACGGACATTTTGTAATGAAAGAACGTGCGGGCAGAGTCGCATGTCGGGCCGGACCCGACCGCGGGGGGTCGCGACAGGAAAAACACCTCCGTTGGAAACCTTAACGGGCAAGTTGGAACATGCCCAAGCTGTTAAACAATTTCTCAGTTACTCACTTGTTGAAAGCCATCAAAAGCCGCCTGAATTTTACAAATGGTTTTCAACACGGAGGTGTTTTTCCTGTCGCGGCGCACACAGATTCGCCGAGTCGTCACGGAAACGACTCGGCGAATTTGCATGCACGTCTTTCATTAAAAAATGTCCTTAAACAGTGGAATGTCCGCATAAAGTCCTCATGCCGGCATCTTCTGAATCTTCTCTGTTCTCTCACGACGTCCTGGGTGAATTAAACCTTAAATTAGGATGTTTTCAGGTCGAAACAGGCCAACGACGGCGCCTGGAAGCGCTGCAGGACGTCCCGCTCTGTGGGAAGTCCTTACAGCGACAGAAACACCCCATAATCTCTCATCAGCCGTTAAACGTTTCACCGAAAACCAGCTTAATTTCTTGAATAGTATCCACTCGGATATTCCTCACAGGTCCAGAAACAATTTTGATAAAGCAACACGCGCCATCTCGAGCAGCGTGTGAAACAAAGGAATTCAGCCGAGAGGGCGGGACCACATCTCATTCAAGGCCTGCCCACAGGGAAATGACGCCACCGACACGCATGAAAAAACTCACGCATGCGCACGAGGGTTCAAGCATGATTGGTGGAATCGCACGTCATTCAAATCCATATAGTTAAAAAAAAAAATAAAAGGGTCGGTTTATTGTCTAATAGACCTCGTATGTGTAGCTGTGGTGGGAGCCACTGACATGACCAGGTCTTGTGCTTACATACAGTATATGGAGGTGAAACCAAATCAAAACGGAGCACGAAAATCATTTCATGCACTCATCTCTTTGTTTTGCAGGTTCTCACATCATGTTTGGCAATTGTCCTTTGGGACCCTTCCCCTTTCTCAGGTTCCTGTGAAGAGGTAATGTTCCATTCTCACCTGGGACCGGATCCTTCATCCTGCACAGGTACTGACTTGTGCCCCCTAATGGTGTGCCGTTGGTTCACAGAAGTAGTGCAGACCTACAGGGAGAATTACGTTAAGTGAAATGCATACGATCTAGACAAGTATACTCACATACTGTGTGTACTTTGTTAGGCCTTAACCCTGAAGCAGCCAAGCTATTTTAGTGACTAATATGACAGATTGGGGTTATTTATGACCCAAATGACTTTATATGGGAATAGTTCTATATAAATGATTGTTTTAGGATTTTTCATATTTATTTCACTCTCTAATGTATTTGTCCATCATCCTTGTTATCGTCACTCTGGGCACTTCTGGGTCTGTTGGCCATGCTTCCTTGCAAAAATGATAATGATTAGAGTTGGCAAATTACAATACCATCTGAAGCTATAATGTCAGTAATCTCATAGATCTTACCGGGGTCATAAATGACCCCACACAAGTTTGGATTATACAGGGTGACCCCCTCCCCCCCCCAAAAAAAACAGAACCCATAAAACTTGTCATAAATGCCATAAAACCACAACAAGGTCCAGCAAATTTCTTGAAATTTGACCAAGACATGTTGTGGAAGATGACTGGAACAATAGCCTTCCCAAACATGTCTTGGTCAACCAAGGAAAAGACATTTTGCCTGGAATCCTATTTTGCCAACAAATCATACCATTTGGAGCATAATTTTGACAGAACATGACTTTTACACAAATCATCCAAGATAACAGAAACTTTGGTGAATGATCGTAGACAGAGTGAAGTTTATGTTTAACCTTTTTAGGATTTATTACAATTTTTATGGGTTCTGTTTTTTTCTGGGGGGTTACCATGTAAATGCCACATAGATTGGAAAAAGTCTCTTTAATATTAAACAAGAAATCCTGGTGCTTTTGATAAAATGCAGAGACATAAGAGACAATGTACAGTACTTGTATCTACTATCTACATGTTATTTAGAGCATATTTAATGCATTATTTTGGAATATGGAATTCACAATATGTTTTCTAACTCTGAGTAGAAAATGTTTTTGCAGTCTTGCTTGGAGGGACCTGCTGAGGAAAGTGTGTGTGTGTGTGTGTGTATATACCAAATGCAGGCATAGTTAAGATAAACTGAACTGTGTATCTGGTTTGGTCCTGTGGTTTCTCTCAGTTTTACACTGCATGCATTTTCTCCATTGAGTAACCCCCTCAATGGTCAGCTCAACCGTTTTGTTGAAAATTTTGATATCTACTGTGTTCTTTGAAAAATGTAAGGACATTAAAGGGTTAAAAGTGAATGCGAGAAAATAACAGAGGTTAGATGTGCCTATGACAAATATAACACAGTAGTGGTACTGATCTCCTGCCATTCGCCCTATTGAGATATCCCATAATCCTTTGCATGCCAGAGAGTCGCTGTCATCTAAACAACATAGAGAATCCATATGACAGCAACTGCAAATTAACATTATACTACCAAAATGTATTTTTTATGCTTTTCATCACGTTAATAAGAGACTGCTGCATGAGACCCTGAAAACTTGCTAAAACAAATATTCCAAATAATCCGTGTCTGCTATGTTTAATCTGCGTGGAATTTAAACGTCACTTTCCCCCAGAACGACATGAACAGGAAGTGATCGCTGCTCACGGCAATTCCCATTGAAAATAATGGATAAACAACATGAGATTCTCGCATGTTTATATAAATCAAACACAGTAACAACGTCTAAAAACCCAGATAATATTTTCACAAGAGTTTTAGGCACAATATATAAAGAGTTTTATGTTGCGCTGTTAATGCTGTTGTCTGTGTGCAGCGGTTAAAGTGCAGCCTTCACAGACCAACTCAATGCATTTCTCAATGTTAATGACATCTCGCAGTGCGGCGACCTCTCTGAAGTTTTGTGAGATTTTGTGGCATTTGAAACCTCATTAGGGCGAATTGCAACCCTGCACAGTAGATGTGTGTGAACATAATGCACTTCAATCACTGTTCATATTTCTTCCAAGCAGCAACCTCTGCAGCTGAAAACTGAAGCCAAGAATGGCCAGTTGAGGTTTTCTTCAAAAGTGTGTCAATCCCCACAGAACCCCATGTTAAAAATTCCAATTTTACAGGAGACAAACTTGTTTACAACCTGCTGCTGCAAAAAAAATTGTTGACCTGTATAGGTGCGTAGTTTCCCCATTTATGAAAACTGCATGGGAGTTAATTTGTCATTAGTTGAAGCTTTTGAAACTATAAAATCAGGGGTGTGGTCAATTTCAACAGTTACCATAAGTAGGAGCTTATGGAACCTGGGAGAGGTCACTTAAATTGGTTGGTTTTATTAAAAAGAAGACCTGAAAGTTCAGCTACAATTTGCCAGAAGGTGCATCTGAGATGCAAGCTTAGATTTAATGTTTTGGTGAAAGAAAATCCTCCTCTATCACTTCATCATGAAGCTGTATATAAATGGGAATACAAAATGCAAAACTTGCACTATGTACAATTTCTCCAATCACAGCTCGAGAAGCCTAAAACCTCTTCTGGGTTGTCTGGGTGCCTTGGTGGCTTTCCTCACTCTTTTGCTTCTTGCACAGTCACTCAGTTTTTGAGAACTGTCTGCTCCATACAGATTTACCATAGCGTGCCATACTGTTTGTATTTCTTCATAACTGATGTAAATAAAGTTCAAGACATAGTCAGTGACTTAGAAATGTTCATGTATCCATCCCCTGACTTGTCTGAAGAAACCTGGCAATTAAACTGATTATTTACAGGTATTATACCAAAGGGGCTGATTAAAATTGCAACCCATCATCTTGGATTTTATATTTTTAATTAATTTATATCAAGTTTTAGAGATTTTCTTTCAGTTTGAGTCTTAAGAAGACAATTTTAGAAAATTTTATATTGAGAAGTCTGATTTACTTTTTGAATTTCAAATGCCATAAACAAATTAAAATGTGTGAAATACCAAGGGGCTGAATACTTTTGCAAGCCACTGTATTAAAGCAAATAAGATATGATATGGCATGCTATGTGGTTAACTGTATTAACAGATTCTCTAACAAGTTGATGTTTGAGTATATTCAGTGAGTAAAATTGTAGTATTTATCTTGTATATTGCCACCAATAGCACAACATTACCAGGTTTCAATAGCTAGGTAACAGTAACTATACTGATAATGCCACTGTTATTGAGACTATAGACACCGGTGATAGACTTTAATACCTGCCCCCAATCCACCCTTTGAGCTACTGTCCAGTCCTCAAAAATATGCATTAATCAATCATTCAATCCAAGCTTAACTAGGTTGTTATTCACAGCTAGCTTGGTAAATTTGAGATAGGTGGGTTGGGTTGGTGCTTCCTTGGACCTAACCAGATCATGCCAGTTTTGCCCACACTCTTTTCCTTTACCCATATATGGGTTGTTGGGGAGTTAGGCAGAGTCACAAACTCCCAAAATAGAGACATCTAAAGCAATCCAAGTTTGATTTTCAAACCTGCTCTTCATAAAAGAAATGGATGATGTCATTGGCAGTGTGTCCAATTCTTAAATTGATTTATTATTTTGATTACAAGTGTAAGAGACAAAACTTTAAGACAGTAAGAGGGAAAATACTTTGTTAATCTCACCAAGCAAGTGTTACATTTTTCTGAACATGAAGAAAGTGATGCATTGCCTTGGCATGTTTCAGTTCCTTCCTGTGTCTGGGGGAAGGGTGCTGTGACTCACTGTTTTCATTCACCAACTGACAGGCATGACTGCATTTTGCCTTCTTTTCAGCAAACATGGTTACTGCAGGTATATAAATATTTGGATTTCAACAAAATTTTGTTGTTTTTGCTGTTGATGTTAATTATAAAGTGTTTTCATGCAAATCAAGTGAATGTGTTGGAATTACATCAGTTTTTTATGAGGTTCCCTATTTGTGTGTGCAAAAGCAACTGGTTGGGTACTGCGCTGTTTTATGGTTGGGTTTGTGTTGATCCCTCATTATTTAATTTAGGCCTACATGTAAGAACATAAAATATTGTGAACTGATTACATTTACATTTAAGTTCAAGTTCAAATCAAATCAATTTTATTTATATAGCGCCAAATCACAATAAACAGTCGCCCCAAGGCGCTTTATATTGTAAGGCAAAAGCCATACAATAATTACAGAAAAACCCCAACGGTCAAAACGACCCCCTATGAGCAAGCACTTAGCGACAGTGGGAAGGAAAACTCCCTTTTAACAGGAAGAAACCTCCAGCAGAACCAGGCTCAGGGAGGGGCAGTCTTCTGCTGGGACTGGTTGGGGCTGAGGGAGAGAATCAGGAAAAAGACATGCTGTGGAAGAGAGCAGAGATCAATCACCAATGATTAAAAGCAGAGTGGTGCATATAGAGCAAGTTCAAGTTTTTTTCTTATTATAGCCATTTCAACAATATAATAAAATACAGTTGATAGGAATGGTATGCTCACGTATCTCACATCACAATGACAACACAACATATACAAGACAAGAAGCCAAAAAAGGCACATAAATAGAAAAAAAAAAAGAATGAGCTGTGTGAACCAATTAAGCCATCATTAGGCTGAAAACAATCACATTAGAGTTGCCAAAAAAAAAGCATTGCACTTTGCCAAAGTTTTTTTTCTTTTTCAGAAACACTGGTTTAGCTACACTAAAATGCCCAGTTAACCAAAGACACCAAGTGTGATGACAGAAGAACAATTTACCTGGTGTCGTAAACTCTCACAGCAATTGACTAGATCAAGAATACCCTCCAGGAGGATGATGTATCTGTCAAAATTCTAAATCGTGGCAAGATTTCACAAAAGGAAATACAGAGGTTTTGCTCCAAGATGTGAGCAGTTGGTGTGTCTCAAAAACTGGAAGGTCAAACAGCTTAAAAAAAAAAATTAAAATCCATGAGGGGAAGGGGAAAAAGAATGAAATGCTTCTTCTGAAACATCAGTCTGTGGCTAGATCAGACAACTTTACCACGGCAGTGGGAAGGTTAGAGTATGACAGAGGGAAGGAACTGGTCTTGGAAGTGGTCTTGAAGCAAACCACCTCATATGTGATGAATGTGAAGTGACCAGTGGATCCACTTACTTACTCATCTTCAATCGCTTACTCCAATTAAGACTCACGGAAGGCATGTATTTGGATGTGGGAGGAAGCCAGAGTACATGGAGGGAACCCACACAAACACGGTGAGAACATGCAAACTCCACACAGAAAGGCCACACACTGAAAAAATTTGGAGTGATATTTACTTGAAAAAACTTAGGTAAGTTCTTTCACTCAGAAATTCCAAGTAAATTTTACTTAAGAAGTTGGATGTCTAGTAACTTTCTATTTTTGAACTCTCATAAGACTCAAATGATGGTTCTTGATCATGTGTTATATATAATACTGACAAAGTGAGGAACCTTGTGGTAATTTTTGATCCTACGGTGTCCTTTGATCTCCACATTAGGGACATTACGAGGACTGCTTTCTTCCATCTAAGAAATATAGCGAAGATTCAACCCATCCTGTCTATGGCTGATGCTGAGACTCTGATTCATGCTTTTATTTCTTCCAGATTGGATTTTTGTAATGCTTTGTTTTCTGGTTTACCTCAGTCCAGCATCAGGAGTCTTCAACTGGTTCAAAATGCTGCTGCTAGACTTTTGACACAAAGCACAAGGTTTGATCATATTACGCCGGTTCTGGCATCCCTTCACTGGCATCTGGTCTCTCTGAGATCGGATTTTAAAGTATTATTATTGACCTATAAAATTGTTCACGGACTGGATCCCCCCTACCTGGCTGAGTCCTACATGCCAGCTCTGGCTCTGCGTTCACAGGGTGCAGGCCGATTGTGTGTCTCTAGGGTGAAAAACGTCAGTGGCTTACAGAGTCCACAAGCTGCCGTGAAACCACTTTTTCCAGAATTTTAGAGCAAAATGATAGATTTGATATCGGCCAATAGTTTTTCAAATTCAAGTTTATTCGGCACTTTGCAATAAAATAAAGCATAACAAAATAAAACAAAACAAAAATGATTTCTCAACCAGTCAACCCATGCAACCGAAAGGGTGTAGGTAGAAGCAAAGCTTATATACATCTACCCTTTTTACCTCAGCAACGTTTACTTATCACAGCAAAACCAAACCAAACCAAAACAAAGTGAGCAGAACAGCAAAGACAGACATCTTAAAGTAATCAATAAACTCAAATTACTCATCATATCCACACCAATAACAGCACACATCGCGTAATCAAAAAAAAAAAAAAAAAAAATAATAACTTAATTGTCCATAATTTACCAACAGCTATACAGTCCTTCAACCATGAATTGAATTTTCAGAGAATTTAGACAATTTCACATATTCAGAAAACATCAGTTCCTTATATTGGCGTTTAAACTGATTGACATTTGAATATCGCTTGAGTTCCTTCAACAGATTATTCGGGCCACAAGTGGAAACACAAAAGCCTTTCTTGGTCGTCACAGTGCTAGCAATTTTAAAATAATACAATCCCCTTAAATTGGCTAATTTCTGATATTTTCCCATATCAGATGACAACCGGCCTGGATCGCGTATCAGATTTGTAACTTTGTTTACAATTTTCACGGCGCAAAATAACAAAACAAAAAGCGAACAAAGAAAATGGAGGAATTAACAGCAAACGAACCAGAAGTGGATGTGCAAAATCAACAAGATGAAAACACAGCACCAAACAGTCAACAACAGATTGAAAACTTCATTTTGAGGGAAAAAAAAAATTACTCCATTTTGGAATCAGGCTGTAACATAACAAAATGTGGAAAAAAGTGAAGCATTGTGAATACTTTCTGGATGCACTGTGAATACTTTCCGGATGCACTGTGAATACTTTCTTGATGCACTGTAGGTTTTAAATTTCCTGCAGTTTTGCATAGAAATAACTGTACTATATGAAACTGAAGCTCAAACCTTAATTTCTTTTTGAGAATGTCTTTGTTCCATGCCATCATGAGACTGTGACTAATGATGAAACTGATTAAACTTCCAGTGTCTCTGATCATAAATCCTTTTTCCACAGTCATTTGGTTTTTGACAACTGCCTACACAAGACAGATTTAGCATAGAGTACCTGACTATGTACACTATGTGAACACCAACACACATTCAGTGGCTTGGAAATGTTCATATGACCATCTTGTCTCAAGAAAACTTTTGTGAAATTGATGACTTAACTTTATTATATTAAGCGGTGACCATATGTTGGGTCTGCACCCTATTTTAAAGAAATGAGAGGCACAGACTGTAAAGAAACCAGTCAGAGAGATGCAAATATATTTTATGCTCTGCGCAGAGGAGGAGAGTAAGAGCAGGCAGTAGCAGCTTGTAAGTGCTCAGCTCCAAAACTCTCCCAAAATCTCCTCCTCTGGCTCGGCTTTTTAGTTAGTTCACCAACATGAGAAAAAACAAACAAGGACAGTCAGGGAGAGGTTACACATGAGTCATGTCTGCATGAGGGAGATAGCAAAGCAAGGTAACGACTGGAACCTTCCATTCCTGCAACATGAGCCTTGTGGCTTGTCAAAACGGGATAAGGCATTTCTGCATAATAAAAATAGTTTGCTCAATCATGAAGAATGCAGACAAGTTTCTTTTTAAAACCTCCTCTTCTCACAAAGAGGAAAAGTACACGTAGTCATTAAAGGAAATAAATGATAATATAAGCATGAACTATATAAAATCCTTGACACCATACATTGTTTTTCAATTGAATGAGAAAGTGTATAAAAAATATTGACTGGATAATATATATTTTTAACCTTTATTTAACCACATTAGTCATATTGAGATAAAGAGCTCTTGAGGGGAGGTGATGGTCTAGTGGTTAAGTTGTTGGGCTTGAGACCAGAGGATCCCTGGTTCAAATCCCAGCCTGACCAGAAAATCACTAAGGATTCACTAAGATTAGGGCCCTTGGGCAAGGTCCTTAATAAGGTCCCAATAAAGTTGCTCCCGGTGTGTAGTGAGTACCTTATATGGCAGCACCCTCACGAGGGTCAATGTGAGGCATTATTGTAAAGCCCTTTGAGCGTCTGATGCAGATGGAAAAGAACTATATAAATGCAGTCCATTTATCTCTATTGCAAGGGAGACGGGACAAAGTTTCTAATTCATATATATATATATATATATATATATATATATATATATATATATATATATATATATATATATATATATATATATATAAAACAGCATGTCAAACACAAAATCTGTTCAAATCCATCTGTTCCAACAAAAGTGAATATGTGAGCTATATTTTTTATTCTACAAAAATAGTCATTATAATTTTTCATGTAAGTGTACTGGCCAATAGAATGTAAATGATCACGCAATGTTAGAGTGATTGCAGACACAATTACTTATACTATAAGTTGCATTTTTCTTAAAATTTTTTAATAATTTTTGAAGTCCTGCGACTGAAAAATCACACGTAAATACAACTCAACTTTCATATTGATTATCATTAAAGTTGAAATTCATCGCACATTTCATTTATTCTTTGTGAATATTTTCATGTTTTCATAATTGTAATGCTTTTATGATGCATTAAATGTACCTAAAACATTTGCATAGTACTGTGTGTGTGTGATATACAAGGTCTGTCCGTAAAGTATCATACCTTTTTATTTTTTTCAAAAACTATATGGATTTCATTCATATGTTTTTACGTCAGACATGCTTGAACCCTCGTGCGCATGCGTGAGTTTTTCCACGCCTGTCGGTGACGTCATTCGCCTGTGAGCACGCCTTGTGGAAGGAGTGGTCCCGCCCCCTCGTCGGATTTTCATTGTCTGGAAATGGCGGAATGAAAAGGACTTTTTTCCATCAGAATTTTTTCAGAAGCTGTTAGAGACTGGCACCTGGAAACCATTCGAAAAATTTATCTGGGTTTCAGTGAAAATTTTACAGGCTTCACAGAGAATAAGGACTTTAACTACAGGTTTAAGGACCCCTTTAAAGGACGGTCGGTGCGCCGCGCTGCGAGCTGCGACGATGCGGCACAAACCACTGGATCATTTCTAAGCTGATGGCTCTGTGGATACGAGACCGTCGTGTGCTCTTTCTCTGGTTATCACAAGACCTGGACATCAGCCATTTTCCGGCAGATTTCACTTTTAACAAGAGATTTTGTCATGGAAAGCCGCGCGGAGGCTTCGCTGATGAAGCGAGACAAAGGAACACCTCCATTTCGGCGTGTTAGAGGACAAGTTGGGACATGTCTATCTCGGCTTTCAGTGCTTACCAGTCGAGTGAGTATAAAAGTTCGGCTTTCAGTGCTTACCAGTCGAGTGAGTATAAAAGTTCAAGTTCTTTTATACTCACTCGACTGGTAAGCACTGAAAGCCGAGATAGACATGTCCCAACTTGTCCTCTAACACTCAGAAACGGAGGTGTTCCTTTGTCTCGCTTCATCAGCGAATCGGTCATGACGCGCGAAGCCTCCGCGCGGCTTTCCATGACAAAATCTCTTGTTAAAAGTGAAATCTGCCGGAAAATGGCTGATGTCCAGGTCTTGTGATAACCAGAGAAAGAGCACACGACGGTCTCGTATCCACAGAGCCATCAGCTTAGAAATGATCCAGTGGTTTGTGCCGCATCGTCACAGCTCACAGCGCGGCGCACCGACCGTCCTTTAAACGGGTCCTTAAACCTGTAGTTAAAGTCCTTATTCTCTGTGAAGCCTGTAAAATTTTCACTGAAAGCCAGATAAATTTTTCGAATGGTTTCCAGGTGCCAGTCTCTAACAGCTTCTGAAAAAATTCTGATGGAAAAAAAGTCCTTTTCATTCCACCATTTCCAGACAATGAAAATCCGACGAGGGGGCGGGACCACTCCTTCCACAAGGTGTGCTCACAGGCGAATGACATCACCGACAGGCGTGGAAAAACTCACGCATGTGCACGAGGGTTCAAGCATGTCTGACGTAAAAACATATGAATGAAATCCATATAGTTTTTGAAAAAATAAAAAGGTACGATACTTTACGGACAGACCTCGTATATATTAAACGGCATGTCAAACACAAAATCTGTTCTAACAAAAGCGAATATGTGAGCTATAGTTTTATTCCACAATAGTCATTGTAATTTTTCATATAGGTGTACTGGCCAGTAGAATGTAAATGATCACGCAATGTTAAGGTGATTGCAAACACAATTACTTATACTGTAAGTTGCATTTTTCTTAAATTTTTTAAATAATTTTTGAAGTCCTGCGACTGAAAAATCACACGTAAATAGAACCCAACTTTCATACTGATTAGCATTCATTAAAGTTGAAATTCATTGCAAATTTAATTTATTATTTGTGAATATTTATTTATCATGTTTTCATAATTTTAATGCTTTTATGACGCATTAAATACGCCTAAAACGTTTGCACAGTACTGTGTATGATATATATATATATATATATATATATATATATATATATATATATAAATGCTCACCTTAAGTTAAATTTGACTTGGTCTTGGTTAACCTCTATTGCTTGTTTCTGGCTGAGGGCAAAAATTACTCGACTGAAGCTTTCACATTTGCGTCCACTGCTAAAATAAAGGCGAAAAGAAGAAGAAGAAAATGAATAATAGAATTAGTTTTAAGCTGACAAACAGTAATGTACCGAAAAAGAATAACGTACCTTTTGGTGAAGTCGGAGTAAATGTCTTTGAGTTTATTTTTCTCTATGATGTATCCTTCACCTGTTTCTTCCACATACTTCATGAACTCTTTTCCAATTCGGAAAACTTCACATAACGGGAGTTTACCCATAATCAAAAATCCACTGAAATCCGGAAATCGGGTCCGAATGGTTAAAACCTGCTGATCACTCGCTTTGCCTCTCAGGGCTGCGTGGGCGGGCGGAGTCTGCTGAGGCTGCTTTCGGACCTCCGAGAAAACGAAACTCATAAGCTTGTTTCCTGATGTGTAATAAAATAATCAAATAGAACAAAAAAATATACAAAACAGTTGCAGAAATAAAGTACGTTTTCCACAACAAATGGATAAATCAAAAGCTGTTGTACAGTAACCCTAAGTTTTCTTCACGTGTGCTATGAGTGCACTTTGAAAACATAAAGTGAATAAAATTATTTTTAAGTATTCTTGGCATCTATTGGCAAGTATACGAGGAATTTGGCTCATAGATATCTGGTTTATCTGTATAACAGTGGTAAAATGGATTAGGTGCTTTAAAATGAGCTGTTTTAGTGCGGTTTGTTATTTTCAGCAGTTTTTAAGAGAATAATCACTTCTTTTGGGCTTGTGTTCTCAGGGATAGTTACTGTGTCTTCAAGAGGGAAAAATTAGACTTTTGTTGTCTGTCCAGAAATCTTGTAACACTGTGGATGAGTTAGTGTACAGAAAGTGGTGACCTTGTTGTGTGGAGGTACTGCTGGCCCACCACCACCAGATGACGCCCTGCTTGGAGTGCAGGCTTCAAGCACGAGAGGGCGTTGGAGCCGCTGGGAGTGACAGCTGTCACTCATCAGCACCAGCTGTCACTCATCCAACTCATCACCATAAAGGCCGGACTGCAACTCCACCTCCTCACCGAGAAATCAGCTACCACTCAAGGTAACCTTCTCTGCGGTGATTTTCTGTGACTAAACATTGTTCTGTGTGCAGCCGTTTTCCTGTGGCTACAGTCTCAAGCTGGATTGGCGGATAGTGTGAGCGCGACGTCTTCGCCTCTCACTCCTTCCAGGGAAGTGACTGACAGGAGCTGCACGGGTGAATCTGTTTCTGGAGGTGGAGGTTCTCCCTTCCGGAGGAACTGATCAAGGAAAGACTACTGGGTGTGTCTTCACACACCCACCAGTAACTGTTTCTGTTCCTGCCAGCAGTACCTGGTCTGACAGCTGGAGACGGTGGCCACCTGGGACTCTTGACTTCGCGGCTCCGGTGTTCTTCAGATCTGCTGGCGGTGGAAGCCGTGTGGGATCCGGCTCTTCTCTGGACAGTGTCAGGAAAGATGACTTTAAGCTTGCTCTCAGCTTGTTTTCATCTTGGAGTATAATACGTGCCATGGGATTAACATACATGCTGTTGAATTAAACTGCACAGTTTTTGGTACCTTCCAGGAGTAAGTGAGGTCATGCCAGATTTTTCCATTGCAAATGGGGAGGTCCACGGAATGAACTCGGTGGTGAAGACGAGGGAATATATCTAAAAATGATTCTAACATGACAAGTATGATCAAATGAAGTAGTAATGTGTTAAAATTAAGAGTTGATTAGAAGATGTATTTTATGAATAAGTGAAATGAATGATTATATGAGTTGTTTTTCATAAAGAGTGCAGAGTCAGAGAAAAAGAGGGAGTGAAGAAGATGTCGCAAGTGGGGCAAGAAAAACTGATGTGAAACAATTGACCAAATGATTAAGATGTTGGTAAAATATGAAATGAATAATAAGGAATGAGAATGTTTGTATATGATCATATGAATTGTTTTTATGTGAAAGAGAGTTGTAATGAAATGATTGAATATGATTGATGTGATTTTGAAGAAATGATTTAAGAGAATGAATTCTCAGAAAAGCTGTAGTGTTAACAGAAAAGAGGAACTTGAGAAATAAGTTACTGGTAGGGGCTGCGGAGATTTCCAGTAAAGCAGAAGGAGAAGGGAGGAGGTTTTGAGTCAACAGTGTCCCCATGGTAGCCAAGATCATCTGAGGACGACTGGAATCAGGAACATATATAACTTGTTGAAACACCAGAAAATGGAGTTATTCTTCCAGGGAGAGGTGCTGTTGCCACTACTCCCCTGCTACGAGATCACAAGACTTGACCATCTTGTGAGCATCAATTGGAATCGTGGAGTAAGAGGATTGGAGCCATGCAGAGTCATTTGAGAGATATTATGACGCCTACTCAGGCCGTCCAGTTACGGAGTAGCAGAACGATGGAGGATAACCACTGGCCATAAGTCTGAGTGGGGAATGTTCAACGATTTCTCTCTCAAGGAATATCACAGCATACCAGAATGGATTAGATCAACTTGTGGTTGATTGAAGATGGAATAATATCTTATGTGGATTAACTTTGCTGAAGGATCACAATATCGCACAAGGATCGTGGTCAGCTAATGACTAATAGCTGATGAAGAAGAAATCAAGTTCATCGAGCTGGGGACCTTAACCTCGAAAACCTTCCTCCCTCACTCCCAGGAAAATTTGTTAAGAAATCAATCCAGTCCCAGTCAAAGCAAGATCAGTCAGAATTATTGTATTATTAGAGAAAAAAAAAAAATAATAATAATAATAAATCTCAGCCAATCATTATTTTAATTATATTTGTATTACTGTTGTGAAATCATCACCATATAACCCATGATGAATATGTTATCGGCCCTTGCAAAACCTGCAATAAAACTCCAAGCATGCAGTCAAAGTGTTAAGGCTTGGACATTGGATTATTGATGCTTCTTAAGATGTGAAAGTTAGGTTTATTGGGTGCACAACATCAAAGTGCTCTAAAAGGTTAGTCTGGTTTTCAATAAAAATAACACACCCTGGGGACTCGCTGTACGAGTCACTAAATTTAAAATCTAGCAACATTCCAAGAGCCCTGATCCATAAGAGGAGAGCTGCCATTAACGGGCGTGGCTGGTTCGTATCCTGGTTCCTGAGAAGGCTATTCAACCGGGGTGCGAGACCAGCTTCAGCGGGGTGGACGTCCGGATGGAGGCAGTGAGCAGCTAGACGAATCTCCTCGACACCAGCTTAAATAGCCTTTGTGTAGCCTTGCCGGGTAATACCCGTGGAGACACGAAGGTCGGACCCCAGAGACGGAGAGCTGGTTTTACACAACCACACTCATCGGAGGGTGAGCGTGTGCCGTATATCTAGGTAGTGCGATCGGACATGTGGCACCCGAACAGGGACCAGACAAAGTGTAGTCGTGTCCGAGGAAGAATCCTGGCCAAAGGAGAGTCTTTGCCATTGGGCAGGTGGAAAGCCCCTGAATAGATCACCGAAGAGGACAGTGTTGTGTCGGCTGATGGCTTGTATAGGTCCAGTAATGGCTTGAAACATATCTGTCCTCCGATCCCACTACCTAGATACACGGCACACGCTCACCCTCCGATGAGTGTGGTTGTGTAAAACCAGCTCTCCGTCTCTGGGGTAATATAATTAAAATAATGATTGGCTGAGATTTATTTTTTATTTTTTCTCTAATAATACAATAATTCTGACTGATCTTGCTTTGACTGGGACTGGATTGATTTCTTAACAAATTTTCCTGGGAGTGAGGGAGGAAGGTTTTCGAGGTTAAGGTCCCCAGCTTGATGAACTTGATTTCCTCTTCATCAGCTATTAGTCGTTGGCTGACCACGATCCTTGTGCGATATTGTGATCCTTCAGCAAAGTTAATCCACATAAGATATTATTCCATCTTCAATCAACCACAAGTTGATCTAATCCATTCTGGTATGCTGTGATATTCCTTGAGAGAGAAATCGTTGAACATTCCCCACTCAGACTTAAGGCCAGTGGTTATCCTCCATTGTTCTGCTACTCTGTAACTGGACGGCCTGAGTGGGCGTCGTAATATCTCTCAAATGACTCTGCACGGCTCCAATCCTCTCACTCCACGATTCCAATTGATGCTCACAAGATGGTCAAGTCTTGTGATCTCCTCGTAGCAGGGGAGTAGTGGCAACAGCACCTCTCCCTGGAAGAATAACCCCGTTTTCTGGTGTTTAAACAAGTTATATATGTTCCTGACTCCAGTCGTCCTCAGATGATCTTGGCTACCATGGGGACACTGTTGACTCAAAACCTCCTCCCTTCTCCTTCTGCTTTACTGGAAATCTCCGCAGCCCCTACCAGTAACTTATTTCTCAAGTTCCTCTTTTCTGTTAACACTTCAGCTTTTCTGAGAATTCATTCTTTTAAATCATTTCTTCAAAATCACATCAGTCATATTCAGTCATTTCATTACAACTCTCTTTCACATAAAAACATTCAATTCATATGATCATATACAAACATTCTCATTCCTTATTATTCATTTCATATTTTACCAACATCTTAATCATTTGGTCAATTGTTTCACATCAGTTTTTCTTGCCCCACTTGCGACATCTTCTTCACTCCCTCTTTTTCTCTGACTCTGCACTCTTTATGAAAAACAACTCATATAATCATTCATTTCACTTATTTGTAAAATACATCTTCTAATCAACTCTTAATTTTAACACATTACTACTTCATTGGATCATACTTGTCATGTTAGAATCATTTTTAGATATATTCCCTCGTCTTCACCACCGAGTTCATTCCGTGGACCTCCCCATTTGCAATGGAAAAGTCCGGCATGACCTCACTTACTCCTGGAAGGTACCAAAAACTGTGCAGTTTAATTCAACAGCATGTATATTAATTCCATGGTACGTATCATACTCCAAGATGAAAACAAGCTGAGAGCAAGCTTAAAGTCATCTTTCCTGACACCCCCTCCATGACTTGAAGCTCCGCCGATCTCTCTATACCTCCATAAAAACATCCTTGTCGTCGTCGACAGGATAAAGGGTGAGCACTTCTTTTTCATCCACCATTGGAGACAGAACAGGAGGAGCTGGAGTTGAACGACACTCATCCAGCACCGCATACTCCTCTCCTCCCACTTGTAGATTGCCGTCACCATCAGAAGGCTGCCCTTCCAGTAGTGGTGATTGTGATGGTAATCCCAAAGGAGGCGGATTTGCCTCATATTCCCGAGATGATAATCCGTCAGGGAACAATGGTGCGCATGGTGAAGTGGGGGTGATGGGTGTATAACACGATGTAACTGGTGTAGATGGCCGTGGTGATGTATCCTTCGTTCGAGGTGACGCCTCAGCGAGAACATCCTGGGACTCGGGCTGTTGAAGGTGTTCGTCCAGGAACACCTGCATAAGGGCCTCCAAACACCAGTTCATTTCCTCGGTTTGCACCCCAACCTCTGTAGTGCGCCGTGGAGGTGAACATGGAACTGGTGGTAATGAAGGACCAATGGCCACGATCCAGCCATCGGCGAGATGAGCTGTGGAGAATCTTATTCCCGTAGGATACATCCACATTTTGGTAAACACGGGGCAGTACATATATCCCTCTGGAGACACTATGGTGTCAGCTCGTAATTGATCAATCAAGAGAGAATGCCAAATCACGTCTGCCTCGACCTCAATTTTTAAGTATGCTTCCGATGGTACCTGGGTCAGAAAAGAAGTATCCTTCCGTCCCACTATTCCCCGCGCCACTTGAACAGGGAAGTTGTTGCCGTAGCACGTCGGGCACCACAGAGTCGGTGTTATCTCCCAGAAGTAGAGCGCTTGCTCCAAGGTGGCTTGACAATGAATACATCTTATATCCCCCTGTAGTGTAAGAGGAAACATTAGTCTTTTAACTGTTATATTGCAAGCAAGCAGAAGTGTTCGCCGGGATTATTCAGATGTACGCCAGAGATGCCTCATGATCACCATAGGAGAGCGGGACTGTGGTGACGTTGTCATTCTCTCTGTAGCTGAAGGAGCCGTACGCGGGAAGCAAGCATCATAGGTCGTAAAACATAACAGCAGGAGTAATTGACTAACCATGGACAGCCAGTATAAAGCTGATAATATTCCCCATCCTAAGCCCCAAATTATGATAAGTCCAAGTTTGTAGAGCCAGGGTTTCTTGCGTTGTACGGCTCCAGTTAACGTAGCTATGTATGCTAACAGGGTCAAGGTCATCACGGCCTCACACACAATGTCAGCTATCACTGCCAGGGCGTAAAAGATTGCTGTCATATCTATCACCATCCAAATTGTAATTGATGTGTACTGCCATATTCCCCAACAGTCAATCTGGAGAGTAAAGCGACCGAGGACGTGAGTGACGAATAGAGACAACCCTAAGTCACTCTGACCGTAGTGCAGATTGATGATCGCCAATCTGACACATCCATGTAGTAGCGTTACTATTCGCAGTTGTTGTCGTAAGTCCCAACGGCCGACACAGCAGTATAGCAGCCATACTAACAGTAGTGCAATAAACTCCACTCTACTCACTTTGAAGATGGTGTCATTTACGTCGCCAGTATTGTTGGACATTGTGCTTTCTTATTCTTTTTACTTATCTCCTTAAGTTTGTATGCTGTTATGTAGATGCTTCTTCTTTCTTCACTCCCCCAAGTCAAAATGAACAGGGCGTGTCTCGGCGTCAGGCTTTGTAGGCTTCATCGCTCCTCCCCTAACGGAGGAGGGGCTCTGTCTCACTGCGTTGTGTGCTCCTCCCACACAAGCGCAGGGCGGCTGCGAAACTTCCTTTTAACAAAACATATCCAATCACTGCAGCAATAATAAGTCCTATTATGATTAACAGATAGGGCCAAAGATATCCAAACAAATGTCCAATCCAACCAGTCACCACTTCGAGACCTTCTTTAATGACTTCTCCGGTCTCTGCAGCGAAAGTGGTGATTATTCCTCCAGCTATTATTTGCGTTCTTTCCCACCAAGAACATTCATGCCGACCTCTTCCTTTCCCACAGCTCAACCAATGTTCTGCAGGCGATTCACATGTACCATTATTGTAAATCCAATTGGGTCCCAACCATTCATAACCGACAATTTCTCGTCCTTCGCATAGACTTTTCTTGAAGGCGTATCCTTCCTCAAGCATTATCAAAGCATCACCAACAAATGGCACTATGCGGCCTAGGACCTGCTTCCTTTTCGACATTCCATGTCCCAGGACAGCCTTGGCACATCCAACGCTGGGTGGAAAAGCTCTTATCCATGCGCCAGCTCTGTTCTTCTCCCAAACTGTTTGATGGCCATAAGTGTCATACTCGCCGTCATAGTAAGCGTCACAATATCCTTCCCAGCCGGGAACATTCCTACAATTTTGGCGGGCAAGGCTTATTGTGCATGTGGTATTAAGTCTGTTACAAATCATTTTCCAGGGCCGTGGCGTAACATAAGGGTTTGGTCTCCAGAGTACACTGGACCAAGTAGCTCTGTCCCTGGAGTAGACCGTGGTGATGTATTGATATTTAACCCAATAATTATTACTTTGATTCAAACAGGGGAATACCCAATCTTCAACTTCATATTTCTCCATTCCCCACCAGGTGACGTCCTTACTACGTCTAACTTCTTCCTGCCATGCTTAATGGTTGGAATCTGTAACAACTGTGTACAGTTATATACCCATCTTAGCCAATTCCCTGTCTTAATTTGGTCTATGGGACATCGGGGGGATTTACCAGAACCTTCGGCCAAATTACTATGGTATTCTGTCTCATGTAACTTTTCATAAATTCTATTCACCACACATTGATCAATCTTTCTAAAATCCTCCTGAGGTACTGACCTTAGCTCATCAGGCTTTGGTAGATTTTGCACATAGAAGTTTGCTATATGTGGACCCCGCAAACTATGCCCAGTCCACGTGTATCCCTTCGGAAAATTCCCCTCAAAATGTATCAGTGGAACGCTCCAGACCCACAGAAAGGTGTCTGTTGGAGTTATTCTGTAGATACACTGTTTTATTTTATCATGCATGTTTTGTGTTCTCTGCTCTGGTAGAATGTAGTTCTCTCTGCTCTGATAAAGTGTATTGTACTGATGTGATGGGTGAAGGTTACTTAAGATATGTGACATGACGTGTTTCTGCAAGTTGTGGTATCTCTGTGTGCACGCTAAGCTCTTTTTAGGACATGTGAAGATGACTCATGCAGGACGCAGCCGAAGCTGAGCAGTAAGATAAAGAATAGAGAATTGAATGTTCCAACCACAGTGTGATTGTGATACATCAGTCCTTTTGTCAGAAGAAGTGTGATTAATCGTTAGATGTCTTAAACAC
The DNA here is from genome assembly GCF_902500255.1 of Thalassophryne amazonica. NCBI lineage: Eukaryota > Metazoa > Chordata > Actinopteri > Batrachoidiformes > Batrachoididae > Thalassophryne > Thalassophryne amazonica. The sequence goes on from NC_047108.1 coordinate 72,941,056, forward strand.
ATCTTAACCGAGCCCAAGATTAAAAAGGTTCTGAACATCCTGAATGTATTGTGCAATCAGCAGTTCTGCGGCAACAGCTCACGCGCTATCACTCTTCCCCTCAGGAGCTGTACCGCCCATGTATGTAGGGAAGTCCTAAATAAAAAGAGCGGGAGCGCAGGCCAGACTTTAGTGTAGCTTTGGTGTACAGCCTGACTGCACTCCTCGCGAGCTTAAATTGAATTCTATCTCTCACTTGTTTTATTGCCTGGTTGTCTCTTCCTCTTATCAAAGGTACAGTATTCTAAACCCGACAGTGTCGTTAAGCCATTCATCATGTTTTGCCTCCTGTTTCTGTTTCCAAGTAATCCTGTCTATCAAATCGATGACTGGTGCAAGCACCATGTAGTTTTGAGATTTACATCCAATAGGTCGATTCCAATAACATCTATCTAATTTTGCTACTTTTTCTTTTACACAATAATCATGAATCTTCTTCCATCTTTTTTAGCCGCGTTACCAATACTTTTAACTTTTGGTTCTAATACTTGCTGGGTATCTTGTGTTGACGATGTAGGGAGTGGTTTGGTTTTTCCCTGTGTTGGTGATATCTTTGTGGATCCCACCGATGCTGCTGGTGGGATGGCGGTTAGTTCGGAATATAATATCCCTGCTCCCATGCCGGTAGCGTTATTCAACAGAGCGACTGTTGTAGATATTGTATCCACTTTCGGCACTCTGCTGCGGGTGTTGTCACAGGTGAGGTTATAATTACCCCAATGTTTCCAGGTAGGCATTACCATTCTGCAAACATCATGTCTTGGTAATGCTGGAAAAACAGCTTGTTTTTCCCAATATCCTGCTCGATAGCCTAGTAGTACTCTGCATCCCCATGAGCAATACCAGGCTGGCTCACCAGGTTCAGGTCTTATCCAGGTGCAGCCTACTTCTCTTCGCTCTTTTTGTTTTAAACGTAAGATGGTTACCACGATGACCTCTTGATCCCTTATTTGTAGGTTTTGAAGGATATCTGCTCCGGTGGTCAGGTTGTAATTGGTGGTGACGGTTGGAAATTCCCCACTGTCGTTCAATTATTGCAGCCACTTATTCTTTAGCATCTGCTGGGTTAGGTTCTTCATCTTTGCCCATTTCTCTGTAGAATTCTGGTCCCATATCATGTAGAATCCGCAACATGTCTGTTGGAAAGTTTTAGTTGTTGCATACTGGACCCTGATATGGGTTAAGGTCCAGGGTGTACTACCATAGTAGTACAGGATAGCTAGAAGTACAGCAACGCCGACTAACAATGCTGTAATTTTAGCCATCCAACTCCAACATTGGAGGCACTTTTTCTTTTGCGGCTGGCTTTGTTGCTGCTGCGTTCTTCCAACATTTCCATAGTAGAATTCACTTGGTACTGGTGGCAGCGGCTCCAGCTTTTGGGGTCGTTGCAGTAGTGGCATTTCTATGCCAAACTCCTCTTCTCTTGGTCTTTCATTGGTTCTTTGAGGTTGCGTGGTGATCACGCTGTCTTCCCGTGGTCCTTCCATCTCGGAGATAGATGATCTTAGGTGCTGTTGTTTGTCTCGTGTTCCCAACAGAAACGCTTTATGCTCATTGCTGAAGAAGGGTGACTAACAAGGGAGATGGCCATGGGAGTCTAATATCTAGTCCTCGCCACGCCCATTTCCAAGTGACGACTGTCACCTCCTTCATTTCAGGCGGTGGTCCTTGGTGTGTGTAGAAACACTGTGAAGGTGCAGGATTCAATTCTCTACGTAGGTGCAAGATATCTTTATAGGCGTCCCGATATGCCATTCCACTGTAGACATACTGCACCATCACAGAGTGCAGAGGAGTCAATCTCCGGAATAGTCCTCTTCCCGACTTTATGCTAAGTCGTATCAGTATAGCCCTTGGGGGTTGCCAAAGCCCCACTAGTTCTCTGATTTGCTGCCCGCTTCTAATAGGTGGGAAACATCCGCCATTCTCGATGTCAAGGTACTGTACCGTCGTGCATATTGGCAAAGTTTGGTTCTCAATCAAATAGAAAGTTGAACATGCCTCTTGTAGTTGAAGTCTTTTAAACATATAGGGACTACTGGTCCAGATCTGGAAAGATCCAAGCCAAATATCCACATACACTCCCTGTAATGGATCAACATAATTAGGTCCCCACCTCATTTTAAACCTGTAGCCCCTTTTTTGTACATGCACTACGTTCAAGATGCAGGGGTATGAGTCTGGACACCGGGGAATTGGGTAAAACTTCCATCCGACCCTAGGGCAATACCAGTGTTGTCCAACCTTGTCCATAATAACTTCCAGAGGAGTGTATAATCCAGGCTCTGCAAGGTCAGCAGTCCTTTTATACGAATCATTATCTACAAAGTATCCTCCTGTTCCCAGCACCCATCCTTTCTCTTTGTAATCCTTTTGTGGCCAGTTTAAACATATTTTCTTCTAGGGTAATTCCAAGTATGGTGTAAGTCCTCCATGCCTGGATTGTAGACTATTTACTTTATTTACATCCAGTTTGAAGGTCCGCGGCATGATTCAGAGTGAGTTGTCACTCCGCCATCGGTTTCATTCTCTTTCTGCCAAGATGCACCACCATGGGGAGTATTTGTTGTCTCTTAAAGAGATGAGTGTAGATGGGAGATGGGTGCTTAAGTTCTGAGTCCATTCCTTTCCACACCCACTTCCACATCGTAACGATTATCCTGTCAGGTTTAGGGAGGGGTCCCTCAGGGATCCTCTGCCCCTGATGTGGGGGTACATAGTTCCATAGATCTTGCCAATGCTGCCAAAACAGTTTTCCAGAATACCGGGTCTGTGATAAGGCTAGATAAAGAGGAACTATAGGCTTCTCCTCTTGACCCTTAGGTTCAATTTGAAGCTGAATCTTCCTTACTTGACAACAGTTCCAGACTCCTTTTTTGTACAGGTAAAAGAAGTCTTGATTTACAAAAATTGTTGGTATCGTTGGGGGTAGGCGGCTCATACTATTACTCTCAAATTTAATGTCTGGTTATCTAAAACATATCTTGGGTCTTGCAGTCGTCTGTACATTTGACGTCGCATGTTGGGGCTCGTTGTCCAGATCAAGCACTGGTTAAGGTGTATTTCAACATAGACTCCTTGGAGTGGCTCAACGTAATTAATCCCCCATCTCAATGTGAATCTCAGGTCTTTGAGTTGTAGGTAAACCACATTTAATATCCAGGGGTAGGTGTTTGGACATCTTGGAACCGATTGGGGTAGTTTTCCGTGTCCTATTATGTACCGATGCCACAGACATTCCTCACTAAGCACTCGTTCCGCAAGTAATTTTTGTCCTGTTGTCTCTGTTAAGTTGGCATCTCTTTTATATTCATAATTTGAAACATAATATCCGTTAGATGCTAGTTCCCAATCTTCTTCATCAAAATCTTTTTCTGGCCAATTTAAGTATAGTTTCTCAGCACCAATGCCACATTGTATATAGGGTCCAAATCTTCCTCGATTATTAATAATGGGTACTCTATTTACATCTGGTCCTTGCGACATTTTGCAAACAGCCGCTCTTTTTACTTCTTCCTTATCCCGCGGAAAATGGAGGGAAGCATCCAGCGACTCTGAGGCTTTCCTGATTTTTCCTCACCTTGAGTCGGTTGGTGCCCCGACAGAGTAAACCCCCACATAGGGGACCAACACCACCAGCACTGTGAGCCGCACCCTAAGTGTTTGGTCCGGCCTACTAGGAGTGTCTGCTCTGCTAGCCACTCCCCCCAAAAGATTGTATCCTCCTCTTTCTCACCCATTCTTCGGGTGTCACGTGGTACTCGGCTGACTTCTTCTTCGGTTTTGCTGCTTTATTTCCCCAGGCGTCTAGTCCAGTGGTAAAATAATGCATGAGGGTTTCTCTGCCCCCTTTTTCTTGTGGCACCTTTTCTGCATCTTCCAGTGGAATTTCTGTTTTTTTTTTTTAACTTCTATCAATTTGGCCCAAGTTGTCAATTCCCAAGGGCCAATCCATCCTTCTTCTTGGGCTTTTTGCTGTTGATCATCTGTCAGTCCTCCCATCATGTCTGTATATCCGGGTCGCTCCAGATCTCTATACACTCTGAACACCAGTGGAATTTGCACTGTGTCTATTGGAGGGTCATAAGTTTGCTCATACTCTGGATCATGGGACCAACTTTGATGTATAGCTTTATGCAACAAAGACGGCTTCTGCTCACCACCTCCTGCAGCTTGGTTACTTCCTCCTGCTCTAGTTGTTTCCAACATAAAATAGACACTTGGTGCCGTTGGACTCACGTCACCGCTGCCTTGATTCCCTTCAGCTTGATCAAGTGCAACTGTTGCTGCAGGATTAGCCCAACAGGCTTCATCGGTGTGAAAGGTCCTCAGGGGGTCCAAAAACCTTCTCACTTGCCATCCTTCTGCTCTTGCCACATGCAGAATTCTTCCCATATGAGTTTTTGCTTTACACACCAGTCAGTACTCGATCACATGTCCATTCCAATAGCATGAGCACACCTGCATATCCACATCGTCTCCACGTATCTCCCACTGTGTGTAAAAGACCATTCTTGGCAACTGGGCTAGTCGGCATAACCCACATACAAGTGCATCCAAAACCTTCACCGGCTTGTGAAGTATTTGCTTGAACTCTTGTTTTGCCCCACTTGGAATTGGGGGTTTTCTAATCCCAGGTCCTGACCATTGGACCGTCAGCGGTACTTCTTCGCGGCAAATCACACAGTGATTCTCAACTTTTTTCCATTGTAATATCTCCTTTTCACAAGATAAAAATCCTTTCTTTGCATGATATAGTTTTCTCAGGGCTCTGCCTGCCCAGAGGTCAGTTTTTGTTCTTCTTAAGGCAACCACCCCATTGACAGTGGCCACTCTGACGAAGGGTGAAAGATCTTGGGTGTTTTTGGCCATGTTTAGCTCCTGGTTTTGTCTAGTTAGGAGTTGGCTTCAGCTGCTCTACTCCTTGGATTCCCTTCTTCAATTCTACTGTGTTGCTGTCCAGTATCTTCACTACTGTATCTGTGGTCTCATACTTAGGTTTAACAGCAGTGTTGGTTAGGTGATCTCGAGCTCTCACCCACACCTTCTGCCCAACCTTAAATGGGATCTTTGGTTCTGGTTCTCCGTCCCTTTTAGTCTGACTCCGCCCCACTTCCGGTGTCGAAAATGGGCGTTGGTTCAGTTCTTGCGAAGTGGTGGGCCTGCCGGCACGATGGCGGCCATTCAGGGCCTGTCCAATTTCCAGGGCCTTAGTACTCCATTCCCTCGTGTTAGCATTCTTCCCAATCCAGTTTTTCACCAGTCCAATAGCCCTTTCCACGACTCCATTTGCTTGAGGGGTGTATGGGGGGCGAGTAAATTCTCATTACTCCATTTTCCTGGCACCACTGGTCAACCTGAGCATTACAGAAATGTGACCCATTGTCCGTTCTCAGCTCCCTAGGTATCCCCAGATTTGAGCACACTTGATCCAACATGCTGATCACACTGCTGCCGTTGGCTTTTCTCACAGGCTTAACAGTCACATAGCCCGACATAGAGTCCACAAGCACCAACAGATACTTTTCTCCTTTCTTACCGGTCACCCCCATGGGCCCGGCAACATCCATGCATACTGATCCCCATGGAACAGTACTCTTTATGGTGAAACCATCCACCCTTTGTCCTCGTCGTCCTGCATTGTATCGACCACATACTTCACAGTCTTTGAGGACTCGGCAGACTTGGTTTCTTGGAATCCAAAGTTGCAGCTTCTCCAGCTCCTTCCGTGTGGGAATGGTGCCTGCATGGCCAAGCACTTCATGTACGGCCAGCACCACCTCTTTCATGGACTCTTTTGGAACTACCCTTCCCTTGGGTGTCTGTTCCCACTTCTCGATCCCGACAACGACGACTTTTCTCAGCTGCACATAGCGGTCCACTTCTTCGTTCCCGCTCCAATGTGCTCCTTCTTTTACATGGGCCTTCTGATGTACCACATCTAAGTCCATCGTTAGCCTCAACTCGGCTATTTTCCTCCACAAATCCATATGAGCTACAGGCTTCCCCTTAGCTCCCTCGAATCTGTTTTCTTCCCAAATGGATAAGTCCTCTTTCAGGGCTTGTGCACAGTAATGACTGTCTGTAACCACTTTAGCCCTTTTTACTCTCCTCTTGGTTAACTCCAAGATTCCTTCCAGTATTGCTGTAACTTCTCCAGCTTGGGCACTCCCTAGCGTTCGACCTTTTTGACGATATTTCTCTTTATGTTGATACTTCAGAATATAGCACCAATAAGCTATATTGTCTGTACCCTTCTTCGACCCATCGGTGTACATAGTCCAGTCGTATGGCTCCATAGGGAGTTGCCTCTCCTTCGGCAACTTCTTTGTCGCCGACTGTTTTGGCCCAATTTCCAGCTCAGGGTCTAGCAGGATGTCCTCCCACCTTCCCCATCTGGCATTTGTGGCTTTAGTACTCTCAATAGTTCCTTTTCTTAGGAACCGGTGGACTTGGCTTTGAGTGATAACTTTTATTCCCTGACCTTGTGCAAGTTCTTTTAATGCACTCCAGTATCTAGCCAGGACTGCCAGTTCTTTTTCTTCCGGTGGATATTTTCTCTCAATCGAAGACAGAGTATACCTCCACAAAGTTACCATACCCCCTCCTTCATTGCTCACTTTTACCACCGAATCCTCTTCTTCACATCTTATTTTGGCTAGCAGACGAGTAGTCAGACTACGCGGCTCCAGCCTAACTGCGTCTTGAATGGCTTTCTTTAGCTTTTCCAAGCAATCCTGATCTGTAGCTGTCCAAATCCATTGCTTTTGCTCTTGTCCATTAGGTTTCTTCTTGAGACGAGCATAAAGGGGCTTTGCGTATCTCTGATAGTGTGGAACGTGATCTCTCACATAGTTACATAATCCCAATATTTTCTGTAGGTCATTCTCAGATTGTGGTGGTTTAATCTGACTCAATTTCTCTTGGTATACTTCTGAGAGCCCCAGGTCTGATGATACCTGGAATCCCAAATAGTTAACCTTGAATTGTCCAAACTGACATTTCCTCAGGTTGAGTTTTAATCCCGCTTCTGTGAGCTTCTGTATCACCTTTTGCAGCCGCATTAGGTGTTCATTTTCATCATCATCTGTGATAAACACATCATCGATGTAGACTGTTACTCCCAGGTCTTTTAATATTTCCATTACTACTGCTTGGAACACATTTGGTGAATTTCTGTATCCCTGCGGGAGTCGTTGCCACACATAACTTTTCCCTTTATGTGTGAATGCTGTTTTCCCTTGTGACTGTTTTGCTAATCGCAGGGAAAAGAATCCATTTGCCAGATCAATGCATGATTTGTATCTCTTAATTTGGAGCATTTTCAGTGCTCCTTGGGGATTTATCAAACTCACTCTATTGGCTATTGTTCGTCGATTGAGAGCCTTGAAGTTGATTACTGGTCTCCAGCCTCCTCCTGCCGACTCTGGCTTCTTAACTGCTTGAATGGGGCTGTTAGTGATCGGATTCAATTCCACTCGAATGATCCCCAAAGCTTCCAATTCTTTTACTATTTTATCCATTTCCTCCACCGCTCCAGGGTTCAAGGGATATTGCCGCACTGGTGGATGTACTCCTCCTTCGATGACATGAATGTATTTAGCCCCCAAATCTCCACAATCATTTTTAAATCGTGTTACTTTAGCTTTGGAGATAATTTCCCTCAATTTTTCTTTCCCTGCTTCAGAGAAATCACTTTCTCCAATCTTTTCTTCTGTGACAGCTGGTACATCCACTTCTTTGTACCAGCTTACCGGACTCTTTCCAATTGGAGTCATATCCATTCGTACGACTTTTGCCTGTAATTTTTTCACTCGTCGTTTTATTAGATTTCGAAGCCTTTTGGGCCGATTCAATTCTCTCAAATCCTTGACCGTTATCAAATTAAAGGGGCCTTTTATCCAAACTACCCCTTTCCATATTCCAAATGGTCTTTCCTCCGTTGCCGCATTCGCATACTGGATCAGTAGGTATCCCTAGGTCTCGAGGCTTCTGCGGGTCATGGACACCTCTGCTCCCGTGTCCACCAGATACGGTTCTCCATCCACATCAGTGTAGATATCGTCCCCCTCCCAGTAGGCATGGTCTAGCGTGACCCGCGCCTCCGAAGCCATTACTTCTTCTGCCCTCCCGCTGCCGCTGAGGCTTGGCGGACTTCCTGGAGGGCTTTCCTTTGTTCTGGAGTTAATTTGTCGTACTCCTCTTTAGGGAGATAGCCACCACTATGTGGTGCAGGTGTAGGTCATGATTGTGGTGGTGGGGGTGGTGGACCTCTCGGCCGAGAGCTCCATTGTCCTGCTGGAGGCCTTTGATTATCCCTCTGTGGTGTTTGAAACGGGTGAGGAGGTGATGGTTTAGGCACTGAATTTCTTTTCTCCACTCCCCCCGGTTTTTGTCCTGATCTTGTTGTGCTCTCCTTCTTTCTCTTTTCCTCATAGAATTGCTGCTCCAGATCCCAGCTCTTCACCACCACGTCCATTTGTGGGACTGTAGTGCTGTCTATGGGCATTTTCACAAAGGTTATTTCCCCTCTTCTGCCCTTAGTGACCTCTCTCAGTGCCCTAACATAGCGTTGTGGCAAAATCGTCTGTTTTAGCCCATGCCACACTTGAACTAATGTTTGACCTTTATCTAGTCCAGCCATAGCTCGAGCAATATGGGAATCTTCATTATTGGGATCTTCCAACACTAACCTGGCATAATGGTTTCGTGCTGGTTCACCCCGACTGATGGGTTGACTGGTAAGTTGGGCCAGCCACATAAATTTACCCTCTTCGCTGTTAGAAGCTCTGTCAATAAGGGGCCACACCAGCATCTTTAATTTCTTGAATTCCCGGAATTGCCTGCCATCTGCTTGAATTTCAGCTTGAATTGCTGGCAGACTTTGCTCTCTAGATCCAGCAGGAAAGTCCTGATTTGGGAGGCTCGCTTGTAATCCTGACGATGGTGGAATTGTTTCTCCTTCATCATCCAGATTTTCTTCATTAATTTCTCTCAACACTTGCTGTGACCAGCGTAAAGCTGCTGTTTTTAGTTTTCTCAACATCACATCATGGGCCACGCCTAAATAGGCGACTCTGAAGTTATTTGTTAACTCTTTACAGGCAGTCAGTGTAGGATAGAAGGGCCACATTAGCATATTAGCCCACTCTCCAACAGTTGCTGTTACCTCGAGAGTTTTCTTTTCATCTTGTCGCTCAATCCACTCTTCTGGGATGTCATACCCAGTTTGCCCAACTTCTGGAGCATAGGTTTGTCGCTTATCTCGGGTCTCCACTGGGTTGACCCTGATATCTCTTGCAATTCTCTCTGATGCTACACACACATTATACACCCCAACTCCTTTCTTTCGTCCTCTGTAGCATCCAGTTCGTAGTTCTGGGTGTGAGACTTCTCTTTCCCCTACCACAGATAGCGGTTCATCCTCTTCCGAGTCTTGTGGATTGATCTCCTCTTCAGACTCTCTTTCCTGGTCATCATCCATATCAGATTCATGGGAAGGACGTGGGTCTCGTGGTTGAAGCTCCCTGTTTTGTTCCAACTTTCGGGGTGACCCGGATGCTTCGGCATTTCCGACAGGTAGAGGAATGAATATAGGATCCTCTTCTCCATTATCCGGTGGAGGAGCCTGGAAAGGCTCTCTCATCCGAGATTTGGAGCTTGTGGGGTGTATGATAGTCTGGAGCCCACTTGCAACTCGTTTTAATGTTGGTCGTGGGGTTTTAATCCTTAATTGCTGCACTCCCACAGCATGAACTGATCTTTTCTCACTTGTCGCCGTGGGGATGGACTGCATCACTAGCAGGGGACTAGTTGCCACTCCACTAGCTCCAACTGCACCCTTCCTTGGACCTGCTCTACTTGGTCCTAGGTTCACCGCTTCAAGTGCCCTTCTCACTCGATCTTGCTCCTGCTCATTGCTAGTGACCACCACAATTTCTCTCATTGATCCCCATGCTCCTGGGGTACGCATGTGTAGGTTCACGGCTGCCATGGCAACCTTTTCTGCCTCTTCCCATGTCATATGTCCAGATCGTAATCCGTCCACACATATCACCACCCACCGATGCTGGCGTTCTTTGGCCAAGTCAATAGCTGTTCCCAGAGTTTTCAGCATTTCCTCCATGTATTCGATTGAATTTTCTCTCCCTGGGTAGCTTTCAAAGGGCACATGTATGAGTGCATGATAAGCCATTTGTGGTGCGCTTGTTATCACCATCGATCTTCCGTCCAGATCTCTCCCCTTTATATTCTTAAGCTCTTCTTGGTATTCTCTGCCTGCCCGCTCCTTGAGCTTTGCTCGGAATTTTCGGTTGGCAATTTTCAGTCTGGGATTTGTGAAGACAATGAGACTATCTCCATCTATATCCCAAGGACTGCCAAAATAATGATATGCCTGTCTTCCGTCTTGGGCCACCATTTTTTTGGTTCCTTCGGGCATAGGGTCCAATTCCTCCATGTAGTCAGATTCAGTGTATACATGGTGGGTTTTTGCTTTAGATTTTCTAAAGATCTCCTGCAAACGCCCTTCCTCTTTAATATGGTAACTCGGTCCGGCAACACATTCTTCCGCTTTAAGCTGTCCCAAGCTTCTGGGTCCACATTCCGGCGATTGATGGAATATCTGTCCAGACACTCCCTGAAGGCTTCTTCGTCTTTTATCCTGCTCAACCAGGTGTTCTGTCTGTTTTCTAACTGTTGAGGTTGTTCCTCTCACACTTCCTAGGGGCAATTTTGGCCACTCTGGGTCAAAGCTTGTGTGGAGCTGGTCCGGGCTGTTATATTCTTGACCATTTCCCCCAGGATTAGGACCTCCCGGGGATATCGATTCATCTCCACCTACCTCTGGGTTGTGTTCCTCATCACTTTGTTCGGATTCGGCCTGGGAGTCTATCTTGCCTTCGTCTTCATTATCGAGGATCTGACTTCCACTCATATCTTCCATTATAGGATATTGTTCCTTAAGCATTCTTCCTAACCCTTTTAGCCGTTCTGCCGTGGACTTAAACTCAGCATATACGGATGCTGATTTTGCTTTAACATCAACCAGGACCGTCTCTACTTCCAACAACTCAGCTGTCATTTTTACTACGGAGTCATAACTTTTCTCGGGGCTTATTAAGGTGGTGATTTGTCCTCTTTTCCACTCTTCTCCGAGAAGTTTACACCACCATACAAGCCACTCTCTGGTCCCCATCTTGTCCTTTGGGACTGGTGGGCTCTTCAAAACGGCCAGGATCTGCCCCTCCTTATGCTTACCTGGATAGTATATCCCTAATGTGTGTATAATTCCTGCCATGTCTTCTTTGAAACGTTCTTCATCAGTTTCCACACTTTGATCTATGACATATTTCTGAACTGTTTCTGCCCAAGTATCATATCCTCGTCCATAAATCCGCCGGAAATCCGCCGGAAATCCGCTTCTTTTTTCCCTTCATGTTCGGATTCAGGGTTTGCTACGGGTCCTGGCTCTCCTTCAGCCATATTTTCACTGCTTGTTCTTAATACTAAACTTACTGTTTCATAATGATTGTCCTCTCTTTATTCTCTCGGTTGCTGAGATTGTCAATTCCACCACTGTCGTCTCCTTGACTTCAGCTATGGTCTTTGTCATCTCGAGTCGTCTGCCTCTCAAAGCCTCTCTTGGCGCCTTGAGTCAGGGATGAGTGACAGACTACTTGGCTATTCAGTGCTAATTCCAGAGGTTAATTCCAGATCAGCTGCTCCTTTTCCCGCTTCTCCCCTCAGGAACCTCACGGGGTGATGATCCTATTCTCTCTTGTAGATCACCATTTTGCACGGTATACTCTCATACCTGCTTTCTTGACGATCTGATCCAGCAGGCTCCCTTGCCTGCTTCCCTTCCTCGTCGTTTAATGACGATCCAGCAGGCTATCCCTATCTGCTTCTCGTCCCCGATCCCAGCTCCCTGGGATAATTACTCCTGTTTCCTTTACTTCGTCCTTCTGGTGGTCGCCTCCAAATTTTCACAACAGACGTCTTCTATCCTCGAGCCTGCCCACAAGTCACCTTGTATATGATTGAATGTACTCCTCTATTGTTATTGTCTGTATTCCGTTGTGCAATTCACAACATAAAATTGTTACTTTTTGGCTTATCCATTGTCTGTTCATTAACGCCCCCTGTTGTGGGTCCGTGTCACTACACTCTCCCAACAGACCTTGTGGTTCAAGAAACATCTCCTTCTCTCTCCTCTATCTCTGCTCCAACCTTGAAAGTTCCTACTTCACCAGACTGTGAATTCTTCAAACTATATTAGATTAACCAGGGAATTGATTAGCTGGTCTCAGTACGCTATTAACACCATTTTCTCAACAAGAAAATCGGGCCGGGGAACCCTGCGTGCCCAGATGGAACCTACCCTGTGGGCTATGAAGGGTCAGATCCTGTCTCACTAATTTACTTGTTACTCTTGAAGAATGGATGCAAATATATGACGAGGGCTTACCCTTTGACGCCCTGGATCTCGATTTTTGAAAAGCATTTGACTCTGTGCCGGGTGCCAGATTAATTTATAAATTGTGAAAGTATGGTATAGAAGGAAGACTTTGTAATTGGATAGAAAATTTCTTAAGTGTCAGGGAACAGAGAGTTTGTATGAATGGTGTGAAGTCCTCTTGGATGAAGGTCACCAGTGGTGTCCCCCAGCGATTGGTCATAGGGCCGATATCGTTCTTGCTTTTTATTAAAGATTTGCCATGTGCAATAAAGATAAATTGTAAAATCTTCGCCGATGACATGAAGGTGTATCACCCCATCCTTTCTTTAGCTGATGGGGAAGACCTCCAGTCAGACATAGATAGTCTCATGGCTTGGTCTGAAGAATGGCTGCTTGGGTTTAATGAAGGAAAATGCAAAGTTCTCCATATTGGTAGAAAAAAATCCATGTTACGATATTTTATGAATGAAAAACAATTAGAAGCGGTTTCAGTAGAAAGAGACCTAGGAGTGTTGATTTCCAAGGACCTATCCTTTTCCCATCACATTGCTCTTTCAGCAGCTAAGGCCAATAGAATTCTTGGGATGATAAAAAGGGCCTCTTTGTTTATTGACAAAGACTCCTTTCTTCTTTTATACAAAACGTTCGTTCGTCCTCACCTTGAATATTGTGTGCAGGCATGGTCACCATATTTGCAGAAAGACAAAAATATTTTAGAGAAAGTACAGAGAAGGGCCTCTAAGTTGGTTCTAGAATTAAAAAAATTTGCCTTATGAGGATAGGCTCTTGCAGCTGGGTCTCACAAGTCTTGAAGGCAGACAAACCCGAGGTGATTTGATTGAAATATATAAAATTTTGCATGGCTTTGAGAATGTTGATCCCACTGTATTTTTTGAAATGAGAAGGTATACTGGCCCTAGAGGCCATGAATTGTGCTTGGAAGTTAACAGATCTAGATTGAATGTGAGAAAAAAAAATTTTTTAGTAATCGAGCAGTAAAGATTTGGAACAGTTTGCAATCTGAAGTGGTCTTATCCTCGAGTATAGATATTTTTAAAGCAAATTATGATTTGTATTACAGTATAATGAATGTCACCAGATTTTAAAATTGTTAATAGCTGTTTTTATTATGTTATGATGTGTCGTTATATACAATCATGTATACAAATATTTTACACAATAAAATGAATGAGTTTCCTCCGCAGGGTGGCTGGGTGCTCCCTTAGAGATAGGGTGAGGAGCTCGGTCACTTTGGAGGAGCTCGGAGTCGAGCCGCTGCTCCTCCACGTCAAAAGGAGCCAGTTGAGGTGGCTTGTGCATCTTTTTCGGATGCCCCTTGGACGCCTCGCTGGAGAGGTGTTCCGGGCACGTCCCATCGGGAGGAGACCCCGGGGAAGACCCAGGACACGCTGGAGGGACTACGTCTCTCGGCTGGCTTGGGAACGCCTTGGGGTTCCCCAGAGGAGCTGGGGGAGGTATGTGTGGATCGGGAGATGGATGGATGGATGGAATTATGTCCTTGACGCCTGGGAGACTTGGAGCATCGCATGCTTGGTGCCATTCTCTGTGAAGGACGTTGAGGATCTATTTATTTTTGGTATTGTAGGAGGGCTGGTACTTATTGGTTTATGTGCTGCTCTGACCTGCCAGAGAATTGTCAAGACGGCTGCCACTAGAACCATGACCCCTCACCTGTCCATCATGATTAATGGGTAAGGCAAGGCGATACATTCTCAGACTGTGTTAACTCTTGAACTCAGACACAAATTGGATAACAATTCGGAGCAAATGCACGCCTTGCAAAGGAAAGATGTCAGAGACGAGGGAATACTCATAAATTGAATCTGGTTGTTCATGTGAGCTGCAAAGGTGTTTTTACTGCTCAACCCTAAACATGGCAGGCTTATCAGCCTCTGAAGGACAAAACACCCTGTTGTTTTCCTCTAGAAGAATTTCTATGGCCTTGGTGAACATTTTGGCTGCCTTCTTTCTAATCTACTCAACTCCAGTACACACGGACAGAAACTGACTCATTTGCCACTCACACATGGACAGAGACTGGAAGCATGCTCCCACCCAACCGCCTCCTGTCCCCATCCCCCCAACCCATCCCGGCCCCTGCTCACGCCACTCTTGCTCCCCGTTCCCTCCCCAAGCTGACAGCAGCGGTGACCACATGTTGCCACAGCCCCCCCCCCCCCCCCCCCCACTACCACCACCACCACTACACTACGCCTCAATTTGGAAAACGGACTGGTTCAAAGTTTAGTGCACATAAACAATGTCAAATATATATGTGTTGTCTTTAATTCTGATGTGTGCCATTATTACACTAAACAAGTAATAATTGTGGATGAATTGCTGTATCTGTGTTATTGGAGTGTGGACATAATTTCGTTGTTGTTGCACTCATGCAATGACAATGACAAATAAATCTGATCTGATCTGATATGTGCTGTGTGAGCATCATATAAACTGTGTAGATGGTTTCCTGTCATCTTAAACAAATTGGGGTCTGCTCTTCACCCCAAACCATCATATATCCTCTGTGTGTGTGTGTGTGTGTCTATGTGCAGGTTTTGGTTTAAACCATCGTTGTGAGGACATTGTGGTGATAACGCATAACTTCAAAGGGTTGTTTGAGGGGTAACACTTGAATTATGGTTAGAATTTGCAGGGGTGGGCAATCATGTGCCATAAAGGGCCGAGACACTGCAGGTTTTCCGTGCAACCAGTCACCTCAGCAATGATCAGGTGTCTCAGCAGGTGATTTTCATTGACAACCAGGTGTTTATGTTCAGAGGAGAAGCTCATCAGCAACCCACCTGCTGAGGTGAATGGTTGCATGGAAAACCTGCAGTGTCTCGGCCCTCGATGCCCACCCCTGGGTTAGGGTGAGGCATTCCTCTGTGCTGGGTAAGGTTAGGGTTAGGAGCTGTGGAACAGAGGAGGGAGTAAGTCACTGTCAAGTCATTCTCATGTCATCAATCTGCAAGTCCCAAGTCAAGTCTGAAGTCTATGACTTGAGGCTTGACTTGGGACTTGCTGATTCATGACTTGAGAGTGACTTGATGGTGACTTACTCCCACCTCTGCTGTGGAATGCATCATGTCAATGGAATGTCTCCACAACTTTCAAGCTGCTGTGTGTGTGTGTGTGTGTCAGATGAGACATGGTCTCATGCAGGCAGGAGAAAGGACAGAAACACCACACTCTTAAAAAATGTTATGTTGTAATAACTTAATCTAGTTCTGTCATCTGGTTCCACAAAACACAGATGTTTAAATGTGAAAAGCATATAGTAACAATTTGGTGCAGTTTATTCTAAAAAGCTTGATGGTATTAGATAATATTTGTGCTAATTCCTTATTCTATGTTAGTTATCAAGTGTTTGTCTGTGCTATTTGTTTGGACGTTTGTCAGGTCCGTTGCCCTAACTGGACCTGGCACTTAAACTGTGCCTGAGATCGTATCCTGCAAAACACAGTTTCTCAAAGCACAATCACATAAAAAGAGACAACATTAGACAGAGATCTTTTTTGTGAGCTTTGCGCAAAGGGGAGAAGCTTCGGAGAGAGCGTACAAACCTAAAACCAACCTTGCTTCTCCTGCTCCTCTCCGCCGCCCCTCCGGCGCTTGCTCTTTTATTAGAAAAGAAAAAAATCATAAACAATACAACGTAGCATCAGGGTACATTGTGTTTGGGGAAGGGAGGGGTGAACGGTTGCTTGTGAGTTACAGTTTCCTGTGAAACATGCTCGTTTCTTTCACCGAAAGAATGGAGTAAGCAGTTAAGTTTCGATGTCAACAGAGTCCTGAAACAACCTTTAGTTCATCACTGTGGCTGAGCAATCATTTAGCTTAAATGCAGCATATATGAATGGGTACATAATTATTATGATTGAATGAGTAAATGAAGTATAAAAGAATATAATTCAGACAATAATAAATGTAGAATCCTTTAACAAGTCAGCTAAGACACATATTCTTTCAGTCTTGTGGCTGGTTTCACTCCCACATCACACAGATAACAGATAGTTGATACAGTTCATTTCACAAGAAACAGAAACTTAACTCAGACTACTTTTGATTACATTGAATATCATGTAAGCAGGCAATGATTAATTAAATAAATGATAACAACTCATAAAATCTCCATCATTTCCCTCCTCTTTTAGCATTTATTTGCAGTTAGCTAGATTAAAAATAAATGTATTTACAGTGTATGACAACAATTCAGCATAATTTCACTCATCCATCATGAGCACTTGTTTACACATTTTCACTCATAACTTCAGTACTTTACACTTTCAATTATCATCATAAGTGTCTTGTCCTTAGTCCATATTATCACATCCTTCCTGGGGCTCCTCGAGGTTCAAAAGTGTATAGGTTGGTGTGTGAGCCAATTGTAATTGCACAAACAGCTTGGTTGTCAGCCTGGTAACCCTTGCCTTAATACAGGGTATGGCACAGCAGGAGAAAACAATCAAAACTCCAATCAAAATCAGAACCGGTGTAAAGAATTTTAGCAATATTTGCCACCAGGAGCCGGAGGTAAACCACCCCCACAGGCTCCATCGTGCTGCTGTTTCCTGAAACTCGGTGGTCATAGTAGTTTGCATTTTTTCAAGGACCCTCATCGCCTGTTGTGCCGAATCAGAATTTATCTCATCAGATATATATGTACAGCACGTGGCATTTATCATTCCACATACTCAGCCTTGTGCCGCTGTTAACAAATCTAACACTAATCGATTTTGGAGGACCATCGTACGGATTTCGGTCAACATTTTGTTTTGGGCTTTGTTGACTACGAGAGACGCGTTTAGGAATACAGCCAATCGATAATTTACTGTTTCTAATCGAAACTGTAAGTTTGGAATACCCAACCAGGGCAACACAGACAGACCACCCCTCTCCCAATCTTTCCAGAACTTAAACTCCTCGGGCACATCATCGCTCTGCCAGATGTGTTTTACCTGGTGAATCTCCACGTCGTCTAAATTCCGCCTCACCCTTTCTGGCCTTTTGGGCTCGGCCGCGACGACAAAGGTGTGATCTGACACCTGGGTAGGGGCACAAATTCCATCCCATCCCGGTGGGAGATTCAGGTACAAGCGTGTACTACAAACCCAGAACACGTCATCCACTGGCCATGTTCCGTTCCGGGCCGGTAACCATAATTTTGCTATCCTGAAGCAATTGTGATCTGTTGGACAGGAGGGTCTGTCCTGAGCCCACTTTCCACAATATAGGGTTTCAGATTTGGTTGTGTTAACTTGAATACACTCTCCAACATTTAGGCGAGTCTCTACACATCTCTTAGCAGTCAACCGTCCCACTGATACATTCCCTTCCTGATAATAACAAATTGGAAATTTAATTCCGTGGGGTATTATAACAGTTTTGGCCACAAGTGCAGATGCCTTAATCCAAGTCAAGGTTACTAATTGACTACACGGGTCATAAATTTCCCCCCAATGAGATCCATTCCATCCGCTGTATGCTTTGGACATATATACGTGATCCTCACCAGTCATTGTTACGTACATAGCTTGAACAGTACAGTCAGTGACACCATAACTAAATGGTTGTGCCCATAAAGTTAGTTGTGTGCTGGATATAGGTATGTATGAACAGACATAGCAGTCTGTCTCATTAACTGACTGAGCTACGATTGTTGCATAATTGTACCAAGAGTTTTGCTGTAATGGATTGTCTGTGGTATCGTTTTTATTTCATCGAGTAGTGCTAGCATCTGTTTAGGTATGTATCTTTTATTGATTTTTGCGAGCGCTTCGCTTTGTCTAGCTGTCCCTTGTAACCGGAAATGATGAAGTAAATACATTACCCCTGCTAACAGAATCAACATTATCATACAACAACAAAAACAAGAGCATTTCTTTCTGCTATGAACCTCTCAGATTTCTCCCTTATGTCGTCTAACTCTTTCTCTCCTCAGCAGGAGCTCTTCGTCCTTCATGTTGACTGGTACAGGCGTCATCTTTAGTGACAGTTCAAAAGATGCAGTTTGTCTGGGCTTAGGGGCTGAAGGTGATAGTTCACAGTCTCAGTTCAGTTCAGCAAGGGACTGAGGGACTATGAAACCTTTTTTTTTTAAATGTTATTTCCCTTCAGTTGTAGTGCATAAATCTGTACTGTTATCAGTATGTGTAAGGCATGTTGCAAGTGGACTTAAGATAATGTGTCATGTACTCTGTCCTGTGCCCTGTTCTTGACATTTCTTTTAAACACAGGTGCACAGGATTAGAACAGGATCATCTTGTCTCCTGTTTTCAAAGATGCAGTTTCGTCTGCTTCTGTCTCCTGGTCTGGTCACGTCAGCTTCAGTGCTCTTATTTCAAGCTTGTAGTACGTCTGCTTCTGATCCTGGTCTGAGTTGACAGGCCTCTTCTTGGTCACAGCTGGTTACTCGTCTGCTTCAGGACTCTGATATTTGCTTCAACCTTTGGTCTTTGTCTTTGTAGTGGGATAGATGCACCCAAGATGACCTTTTCCTCTGGGCTGGATGGCTTTTCCTCTGGGCTGGATGCCTTTTCCTCTGGGTTGGATGCCTTTTCCTCTGGGTTGTCCAGGAGTTTTACCAGCTTACAGTGACTTAGGTGGATCCAACTCAACCTCTCAGCGATTTTAACTGCAGTTGGTGTTGTTAGTAACACTTGGAATGGCCCTTCCCACTTTGGGCTGGACCAGGATTTCCTTTTGATTACTTTAATGCAGATCCAATCTCCAGGGTGTACTTCCAGAGTCTGTAAGTCTGTAGGAAGTAAAGAGTTTGATGGCAGTAAATGTCTTTTGTATTTGTTTTTCTTGCAGCAGTTCTTTCATATAGTCTGCTAGGTTCTTTTCTTCTGTCATAGTCTGAGCGTCTGGTAGCAAGTCCGGAAGTTTAAAACTTCGTCCATACAATATCTCAAATGGTGTGAGTCCTGCTTGTGTGGGTGTTATTCTCATGTACATTTTGACTAAATCCAAGCATTCTGGCCAGGGTCTTTTTGTTTCCTCCATGCATTTTCTGAGTCTGCTCTTAATTGTCCCATTTGTTCTTTCTACTAATCCTGCACTTTGTGGATGATAAGAACAGTGATTTTTGAGGGTCATCCCCAAGTTTCGTGCTACTTTTGTGATCATCTCATTCACAAAATGTGTTCCATTATCACTATACAGCATCTCTGGGACACCATATGCTGGAATGATCGTCTTGCAGATAGCTTTAGCAACAGTTAATGCATCAGCTTTTGCACTTGGAACAATCTCAACCCATTTTGAGAAGGCGTCAATCAACACCAAACAGTATTGGTAGGGTCCACTTTTATTCAATTCAATAAAATCCATGTGTACACTCTGGAAGGGGTACTGAGGTGCAGGAAACTGTCCCCGCTTTGGCCTCAAATTTCCCTGTGGATTATGTCTTATACATGTAACACATGCTTTACAGAAGTTTTTTGCGTAGGAATTGAATCCAAATGTCGTAAAATGTTTGTTCAATAATGCCACCATACCCCCGGTTGACACGTGACAAACTCCATGTGTCATGATAGCAGCCATTTTGAACAAACTTTTAGGCAGGATGGGCTTCCCTCCTAATTCAAAAATTTTATCAGCGTTCTGGAGGGCACCTTGTGTCGACCAGAAGGCTTTTTCTCGACATGGGGAACTTTGTTGGGTGTCATAAAGAAGATCCAAGTCCAAAACTGAAGAGTCAGCCATGTAAATGTCAGACACACCGAGTTCGCCCAAAGCAGCAGTTTTGGCTACTTGGTCTGCAAACCTGTTTCCTTCAGACACAAAATCGGAACACTTGGTGTGTGCGGCACATTTACATAAAGCTAGCTTAGCGGGAAGCTTAATAGACGCAAAAGATCAAGCAGCAAGCTGTGGTGGGTAACGGGTTTACCAGTTGAGGTAATCATACCCCGCTGTTCCCACTGCTTAGCAAAGAACCAGACTGTAGAAAAAGCATAGTGTGAGTCAGTGTAGATTGTCACAGTTTTCCCTTCTGCAAGACGGCAAGCTCTAGTCAAGGCAATTAGCTCAGCAGCTTGAGCCGAATGCCTGGAGGACACTTGTTTGGCCTCGATAATCGTGCCAGGTAGCATTATGACTGCATAACCTGAACGTGTTCTTCCTTTATCATTTTTTGAACAGGAACCATCCACAAACCAGTAAAGTCCATCTCGGAATGGTTCATCTGACAAGTCTGGCCGTGGGAGCTGGAGATCATGTGTCACTTGTTCACAATCATGCGGTGTTCCACTATCCTGTGTTGGTAACAGTGTGGCTGGATTCAATGTGGTACACCTTTTAATAGTTATGTGTGGCTGCGACAACAACACAGCTGTATAAGCTATTTGTCTAGCAGGCGATAAGAACGCCATTTTGGATTGGAGCAGCAACACACTAACTGCATGTGGAACCATACAAGTCAGAGGGTGGAACAAAACTAAATTAGCAGTGGCCTCAACAGCCATGGCTGTAGCACAAACTGCTTGAACACACGGTGGGAGTCCACGGCTAACAGGATCCAGTCTTTTAGAAAAATAGCCAAGTGGCTTTAGCTTATCTCCATGTTGTTGTAGCAGTACAGCACACATAAAACCGTGTTTGCAATCTGTCATCAATGTAAAGGGTTTACTGTAGTTTGGTAATGACAACACTGTGGAATTGACAAGCTCAACTTTCAGTTTTGTGAATTGGTCTTCTGCCTCGTGAGTCCATGTGATGGGGTCAGAGAGCCATCGGAGTTGAATAAATTAGATCCAACAGCAACTGTGTCTTTTCTGCATAGCATGGGATCCATGACCGGCAGTAATTACAAAGTCCAAGGAACGCCATCATGTCTTTCTTGAGCACAGGTTTTGGAGCTTTGAGGATGGTGTCCTTCAAGAGTTGTTTGAATGCATAGGCCATCCTTAGACAGAGTATGTCCCAGATACATCACGGCTGTTTGAACATACTGCAATTTAGACATTTTGACTTTGTTGCCAGTCACAGGCAAGTGTTTCAAGATTGCAATCGTATATGCTTTGCATGCATCTTCAGATTTCCCTGTGACCAAAATGTCATCAACATAAACCAAAAACTGGGAATTCTCTGGGGGCTCAAAAGTGGACATGCATGCATTGATTGCGTGTGTGAAAATTGTAGGACTGTCAGTGAAACCTTGAGGTAGCCTGGTAAATGTGTATTTCACTTTCCTGAAGGTAAATGCAAACCAGAACTGAGAGTCAGGGTGCAATGGTACTGAGAAAAAGGCATTGCTAATATCAATCACGGAGAAATGTGTATGCCCATATTCAAGGGAATTCAGGAGGGTGTGTGGATCTGGTACCAATGGGACTCGGGTCTCCACAACAGCATTTACTGCATGCAGGTCTTGTATCATTCTCCAATTTACTCCATCCGCTTTCTTAACGGGGAAAATGGGCGTATTACATGGGGAGTCAGGACATTCCCTGATTACTCCTGCCGCCAGTAATTCTTCTATTACTGGTGCGATTCCCCTCTCCGCATCTGGTTTCAGCGGATATTGTCTAACACACGGCCTCCAATCAGACTTTGGGGTTATGCGCACTGGTTCCACACAGGTGAGGCGCCAGGAAAATGTCAGGTCCGTTGCCCTAACTGGACCTGGCACTTAAACTGTGCCTGAGATCGTATCCTGCAAAACACAGTTTCTCAAAGCACAATCACATAAAAAGAGACAACATTAGACAGAGATCTCTTTTGTGAGCTTTGCGCAAAGGGGAGAAGCTTCGGAGAGAGCGTACAAACCTAAAACCAACCTTGCTTCTCCTGCTCCTCTCCTCATAAAATCTCCATCAACGTTTCTGAGAAATATAACAGTTAAGGCCTGACTTACATGTAACCTTTAATAAATTAAAAATGAGAAATATAGTGGTTTGGTTTTAGGTAAGGGGCAGAACAGGGGCGTAGCACCAAATTCTGGGCCCTAGGTACTAGCCATATTGAAGAACCCCCCCCACACACACACACACGTACACTGTTATGTTCTTTTTTTATTAACGCAAACACCAAATTTCTAATGCGTAGTCAAACCAGGTCTAAATCATGTATACCTTAGATCACACCTGGGAATTAGAACCCTTTTTAAAGTTGGGGGAGCAATATTGAGTTGGGGGGTCTGGGGGACCAAATTGCACCATTTTCTAGAAAAATGGTGCAATTTCATTTATTCCTGTCTGTTAAAATGCACAGGAATGCACCAAATTGCACCATTCCCATCTGTTAAAATGCACAGGAATGCACCAAATTGCACCATTTTTCTAGAAAAGGTGCAATTTGGTCCCCCAGACCCCCCCAACTCAATATAGCTAGCTTTCAAGCTCACCTCTCTTTTCAAAGAATTTGGTTAGCAGCTGCTTTCCCTGTCCTTTTTTCTCTTCTTTTTTGAAATCCGGACTTTGATTTTTTAGGAAAGACATATTTTATTTCAGCCTAAACACTAGGGCTGCAACTAACGATTATTTTACTAATCAGTTCATCAGTCAATTATTTTTCGATTAATCGTTTTATTTTTTTTACTTACATGTAAGTTTTGCCATTATTTCTTTAAGTGAGTTATTATTAAAAGGCCTTTGTCACATAACATCAACGTTTGAGCTTGTAACAAAGTTATGTTATATTCTCCTCAAAAACATACCTGGAGTAGTGTTTTGTTTTATTTTGCACATACATACATCACTGGCACACCACAAAGAGATTTCCATCAGGTGTAGATGCCTACAGCAACTATCTCAACCACTGACAACATATTACAGCAAGAGTCCATGAAAGTATTTTAAAGGCCTGATGAAAGTGTAATATGTTATACTTAATAAGATATTTTCATGAAAAAAAGACACAAATGTGCAGCTTACTGCATTTAATTTTTTTATTTTGTAAAAACACAGCTTAGATGTGGTTTGATTGAAACAAAATGTCATTAAATTTAATAAAACAGGGAAGAAGCGGAGGTTTAAGAGTCACTCGGTGTTCACAGAAAACAGTTATTTCTATATTTATTTATGTTCATTGTTAATTGGTTTAATCTTTTCTGTTTTGTTTTATCAGATTCTTTTTGTCCGTTTCTCTAAAACTGTATTGTGGCATTATTAGTTATTATTACTATTATTGTTGTTGTTTTTGTTATTATTATTATTATTATTGATATATAAATAAAAATAAATGAATAAAATATTACAATTTGTAATACATTTGACTCTTTTATGGCAACAAACACTGAGCCATGAATTATTATACAGAAAACAAATGTGCTGACAGCTGCAACAGCTTAATACTAATTTCAACATTGAAAACGCCATAGACATGCTAATGCGTTAGCATCGGTTCCATTTTTAAGTTATAAAATACATCTATCAACTGTTTCAGAAGACTATGACAGGTCAGATTAACATAAAAAGGTAAATGTTACTCACAGACATATGCTCTTTGGGGTTTTAGTGGGGAGAAATTAAAATTAAGCGAAATAAAACACTGAATCAACAAAGCACTGCTTCGATCTGCGAATCACTGCTTCGATTGGTTCAAGGTTCAAAGCACGCCGCGCTGCAGAAACAGTTGATTTATATGGAAGAAACAAAACATTTGCGGTAAAACAAAGTTATTTAACAACTAATTGATATCTAAATTAGTTGACAACTATTTTAATAATCGATTAAATCAATTAGTTGTTTCAGCACTACTAAACACCTCCTTTTTCTGTCAGATCCCATTTGGGATGTGTGTGTGTGTGTGTGTGGGGGGGGGGGGGGGGGGGGGGTCGCCTGTGTGCCTAGACTAAACCATTGTACAACTGTGCAGGGGTGGAAGGGCCCTCAGAGATCTTTCAGTATTATTGTTAGAGCAGAATTATGCTTTGCAACATTTACACATTCATTCTAATTATATTCTTTTAAAACATGAATTGTATGGACATTAATAACATGCAACACAAAAATGTATTTAATGCCAGTTTTTTGTGCCCCCCATGCTCTGGGCCCTGTGTACATAGTACCCTTTACCCCCCCAGTCCGACGCCTGTGGGGTAGAATCTTACATAAAAGATCTGGGGGGAAATTACAATGGGAACATTTGGAATCAAACTTAGGTCTATACCTTGGTTGTCCAATTTAGGGTATGGCAGTTGGGTGATTCATCCATTGTTATATAAAGGCTGAGTGGATCCTTGTCATTCGATTGGTGCTTTGTATGTCACATGACATGAATTAATTCATCCCATTTGTGTTCCATTGCATTTAGAGTGTGGCTTGGTTCCATTTAGAGTGCAAATTTGGTTCCATACGTTTGGTACCATTGCACTCTCGTGAGCGCGCACACACGCAAGCATGTCCTCGTGCATGCGCGCGCACGTGACCACACAACACGCCCTGCACCTCAGCTGGAGAACACGCAGTGCACATGTGTCTGCGGGCGCTCACACTCTCATGAGGACTGGCCAGCTGAGCATGCGGCATGGTGTGAGGTCATCCAACTGGCTGATTTCACTTCCACCATGTAAACTGCAGTTTACATGACAGACAAAAAGAGTGGAAATTAAATCAAACAAATAAGGGTGACCAAGGCATGAACTCATGCGCTAGTGTCCACAGCAAAGCAATCACACAAGAATGTCAGCTGTCCACTGACTGACTGACAGCTAGACGTGACCATGCACGCAAGGTGTTACATTACAGCACAAACAAAAATACGTCGTAACAAATGCTGTTTTGTCAGTTATTACGGCACTTTTTAAAAAAAATATGTTTATCTCCTTGTTAATTTTAGCAATTTTATGCTCCTGTTATAATACAGTGATTGTAGTGCAGTGGTAACGTTTCCATCTGCTGATTTGAGTTTTTGTAAATTGCAGGTACAAATCCTGTGAGTAACATTTATTTTTTATTTAACCAGGGTTATTTAACCGCAGAGTTCTGTATTACATCCCCTTTTATTTATTACTGACATCAACCCAATAATTTTCACTAATTATACAGGTGGTTTTTATTTTATTTTTCTCCACATCAGCGGCGCGATGTGGTGCAACACATTCCAGCTGCTCGCACTGTATTCATGTCATGCACGCAGGTGCAACCGTGCCTCCCTCACAACAGCAGGTGGATGGTTCGTGGTTCCCCATTTCGTGTTTGGTTCATGGATTTCTTCTGGTTTCTGCATCTTTCATGTTATGTGTGAAGTGGCACCTAAAGTGTTCCAGACCATCGTCTTCTGTGGTACTTTATAAAAAGGTTGTGAACACTGCTGAGAGGAACCTCCATACATCGGGCCTTGGTGGGGGATTTTCTTCCCGAGTCAGCGCAGGTCCCAGAAAAGTTATTCACAACTGCTGCATCCCCTACAAATGCACTTAACTGAGTACTCCTCTGTTAATTTAAGCGTTTAATAAACTTATTGGCTGACTGTGTCTCCAGTTTCATTCTTAACATCTACTCGCTGTTCACCGCAGTATGCATAAAAAAAAACAAAACGTTTTGTTTAATGCAAGACACTGACTTTTCTTAACATAAACACCTCCTGACAGATAAAAGACGTTTCCCACACAAGGCCACAAGAGAATAATATCTCTGTTTACTGTCAGTGTAGGTGGCTGCTGAGGCCATGATGCAACCTTCAAAATGTGTGTGTGTGTGTGTGTGTGTGTGTGTGTGTGTGTGTGTGTGTGTGTGTGTGTGTGTGTGATCCAAGTTGGCACCACGTTTCATACTCAGGCTTAAGAAAACTAACTCTTTTGTTTTGTTCAGAACACCATTTGGCATTCTGAGACAGATTTTGTAGCTCTAAAAGCATGAACAGCATACATTTCGGCCTGCTGTATGGCCGTGCATGACGTCATGGGTCTGAAAATGTATTTTTGAATTATTCAAAAGCTTTAACAGCACAAGCGAGCATTTCTATGACGCAAACCAGCACAAATGTAGCACAAATGAACAACAGTGCTATTTTAATATTTTGAGTGGTGGTGGGGGGGTAGTTTCACACAGGTGGTTCATGAGACATATGGGCCCTTGATCTTATTCAGATCATATCTGTATCTAATCATTCAAGTGTGACTGCTGTGAATGAGATCATGTGAGATGCAGGTCACCAATACACATCAATACAAAGTGTACGAGGTCTGTTAGAAAACTATCCGACCTTTTATTTTTTTAAAAAACTATATGGATTTGAATCATGTGCGCTTGCATCAGCCAAGCTTGAACCTTCGTGCGCATGCGTGAGTTTTTTCACGCCTGTCGGTTGCATCATTTGCCTGTGGGCAGGCTTTGAGTGAGCACTGGTCCACCCCCCTCGTCGGATTTTCATTGTGAGGGAAATGGCTGAGCGATTGGAGCAGCGCTGAATCAAATTTTTCCAGAAACTGTGAGAGACAGCCAGGTGGCAACCATTCGGATGATACAGACAGCTTTCGGTGAGGATACTCTCGGCGTCACACAGATTAAGGAGCATTACAACCGGATTAAAGATGGTTTTGAATAATCAGGTCCCATCTTATCTTAGGGACCTCATAGTACCATATCAATCAATCAATCAATCAATCAATCAATCAATTTTTTTATATAGCGCCAAATCACAACAAACAGTTGCCCCAAGGCGCTTTATATTGTAAGGCAAGGCCATACAATAATTATGTAAAACCCCAACGGTCAAAATGACCCCCTGTGAGCAAGCACTTGGCTACAGTGGGAAGGAAAAACTCCCTTTTAACAGGAAGAAACCTCCAGCAGAACCAGGCTCAGGGAGGGGCAGTCCTCTGCTGGGACTGGTTGGGGCTGAGGGAGAGAACCAGGAAAAAGACATGCTGTGGAGGGGAGCAGAGATCGATCACTAATGATTAAATGCAGAGTGGTGCATACAGAGCAAAAAGAGAAAGAAACAGTGCATCATGGGAACCCCCCAGCAGTCTACGTCTATAGCAGCATAACTAAGGGATGGTTCAGGGTCACCTGATCCAGCCCTAACTATAAGCATATCACCCCAATAGAGCGCTTCGCTCTCAGACTGCAGGCTTACTTGTAGTTCCTAGGGTTTGTAAGAGTAGAATGGGAGGCAGAGCCTTCAGCTTTCAGGCTCCTCTCCTGTGGAACCAGCTCCCAATTCGGATCAGGGAGACAGACACCCTCTCTACTTTTAAGATTAGGCTTAAAACTTTCCTTTTTGCTAAAGCTTATAGTTAGGGCTGGATCAGGTGACCCTGAACCATCCCTTAGTTATGCTGCTATAGACTTAGACTGCTGGGGGGTTCCCATAATGCATTGAGTGTTTCTTTCTCTTTTTGCTCTGTATGCACCACTCTGCATTTAATCATTAGTGATTGATCTCTGCTCCCCTCCACAGCATGTCTTTTTCCGGTTCTCTCCCTCAGCCCCAACCAGTCCCAGCAGAAGACTGCCCCTCCCTGAGCCTGGTTCTGCTGGAGGTTTCTTCCTGTTAAAAGGGAGTTTTTCCTTCCCACTGTTGCCAAGTGCTTGCTCACAGGGTGTCGTTTTGACCGTTGGGGTTTTTCCGTAATTATTGTATGGCTTTGCCTTACAATATAAAGCGCCTTGGGGCAACTGTTTGTTGTGATTTGGCGCTATATAAATAAAATTGATTTGATTTGATTTGAAAAGTGCTGATGTACACCTCTTCTGCAATTTCTCTGGTAGGCAGACGACATCCCGGATCAACACAGCCTTCACTTTGGAAATGATCTGGTCGTTTCAGCCTGTCGATAGCCTCTCGGAGCGCGGCGCGCCCTCCGCTGCTGTGGGCCATCTTTAATCCGGTTGTAATGCTCCTTAATCTGTGTGACGCCGAGAGTATCCTCACCGAAAGCCGTCTGAATCTTCTGAATGGTTTCCACCTGGCTGTCTCTCACAGTTTCTGGAAAAATTTGATTCAGTGCTGCTCCAATCGCTCAGCCATTTCCCTCACAATGAAAATCCGATGAGGGGGGTGGACCAGTGCTCACTCAAAGCCTGCCCACAGGCAAATGATGCAACCGACAGGCGTGAAAAAACTCACACATGCGCACGAAGGTTCAAGCTTGGCTGATGCAAGCTCACGATTCAAATCCATATAGTTTTTTTAAAAAATAAAAAGGTCGGATAGTTTTCTAACAGACCTCGTACAAGTGAAATTGGATTCTGACACAGAGTCAGAATCCAGAGTCAGAAATATGAGAATAGGACTCATATAGGACTCTGTGGATTCTGGTCACTTCAGCTGGTACAATGAACACAGCATTTCAGGGAGAGGGAGGATATATACACCTTATTAAAAATTATGTTTTTTTTTCTTCTTTTTTTTCTAGTCTTAAGGCCCCTTCACACATAACACGAATGAGGCCAAATGGCGCATGAAGGAGGATTCAGAAGGCGGACAAGATGAGGTCACACTACCATCTGATTGTGCTTGCAACATTCGCACGGCATGTCAAACACAGGTTGGACATATCGTGCCGTGGCCAAGGGGCTGCACAAAATCATCGGCCATGTCCATGAATGGAGCGATCGAGACAGCCTTCACACCAGTGGCTGAATGACGCCGAATGCCGGAGAGGTGGCCATTCGACCCACTCTTGGCCGGAGTCGGCCCAAGTCCAGGTGCCACCCATGAAATCCATAACCACTCACTGGGCACTTAGAAAAAGTAGGGCCAATCACACAGCCAGCACGAACGTCAAACGCAGGCAAACAACTTTCGAGCTGGCTGCGCAAATGGCTCCACATTTTCTGAGTGCCCCATGAGTGTGCCGTTACTGAGCAATATGCATAATGTGTGAGTGTGCCCTTCCCCCTGTCAGCAACACACATGGCATGCAAATGTGTGGTGTCTCCCTCCTCCCAACAAAAATGGCATGCGAGTGTGCAGTGTGTGTCCCCCCCCCGCAACACAGAGGGTGTGTGTGAATGTGTCGTTTTGTCCCCCCCCACACCACAAGCCTTTCGAGGTGTGGCTGAGGTTACAGCACACACAGCTGGATGCCTGTCATGTTCATGATGGAACAGCTGACAGCTGTGGAACACCACGGCATATCCTAGTTCCACACCACCACAATAGAGAAGTTAATAAAAACCCAGCCCAGTTGAATGTCACAGCACAAGTGCGCCATCTGAAGGGACAGGCACGTTACATGGCATGTGATCGCAACGTCCACACAGTCTGTCTGTCATGTGACAGCCTGACTGACAGCCACACAGAAAAATCAGCGTGGCCAGCTCAATTGCCCCCCAGCCTGGAGCCGTGAGCCCATTTATGTGAGCATGTTGCTGCAATGGAAAGGTGGGCGTATTGCTTGTCGATGATGTGATGTCCATATTGATTGACATGATCACACGTGCATAGACCCACTACAGTTATGTATGTTTTGTCAGGGGACTGTGGTAATCACATAATGGGTTGGATGTCATTCGAAATGAAGCAGGGAGCGAGCTGACCACCGCCCACAGCCAGTGCTGCGTTCCTGCAGCTTGTGCTGCTCCACATCACAGCTGCCACATCAGTGAAATGCAAAGCTGGGAACACATATTGTCACATGTGTTCCAATGTGCAAGGCACGTGTGTCTGCAAACAATGATGACATGGGGAAAAATAAAAACAAATGGGATCACCCCAACCACGTCTCAGCACGCACGGTGATGGGCATGCAGTCAAAGCTGCATCAGACTGCTACATCATTGCTATGCACAGCTGGTGAATACATATTGTGCCATGCAGAATATCACCTCACAAAACGCCACCGCGATGCACGTGCATCTGCGGGCTCTCCTCACATGGTAATAATTAAAAACACATAACCTTTGCAACGCGGTCACCAGTGCCTCAGTGTGGGCTGGACAGCTGGGCACGCAGAGCCGACCTATGTGTTCATGATATGAGCGCATGGCGTCATTTATGTCAGTAAATTACTTCCTTGTTTACATCCACGGCCACGGTTCATGTACATAAGGGAACAGGAGGAGCATAATTATTGTATTGTCCACTCTTTATAACAGGAAGTAAATATTAAACTTTGCTTCTTTTTTTTTTCCTTTTCGTGTGTCTGTGCTTTTTAACAGTGAGAACAGAATCATTACTAGTAACATGATTGTCTTACATTTAAACAGTACAGTCATTGTTCTTATAATGTTCTGTGCTCTCTCATTATTTTGTCCTTATACATTTTCATTGATTTATGTACATTTGTCCAGCATGTTATTACTGCTGCTGCTGTGTGAGTGCGATGTGGTATCACACTTCTCATGTCCTTGCTCTGTGTTTCGTGCACGCTCGTGTGTGCATGCACAAAACCGAATCGTTCACGCCTGTCTGACTGTGTGTCGCTCCCGACAGCGGGTGGAATTTTTGGGGGTTTGCCTTTTTTTTTTCTTTTTCGGCCGGTTTCTGCTTCTTTTGTTCAACTTACTGTTATTTGTGAAGGGGCCATTAGGGTTGACTGTGTTTTGTTGTGGATGTTTCTAATATCATCATATCATATATTGTAATGAAGGAGCAAAATATTAAACCCATGTTACATTGCAATATAATGAAAACCAGTACAACAGTCCCACAAACCCACATATTCAAAAATTAATATAGAACCAAATTAACAACATAATTTCAACAACAGCAGTTTATAGAATGTGTTTACTTTTCTTTTAGTGACTGATATACACTGAATAGAATTTTAGTTTTCTACTGGTCACTGCGAACTATAATATTGTTCTTCATGGTCATAGGAATTGTTCAGCTGTTAATGTGTGTTACACTGATCTCACTTATTCACTAATATTTGTCACTCACTCATCTTCAACCGCTTACACCATTCAAGGGTTATGGGAGGTTGGATCCTATCCCAGCAGTCATAGGGTGTGAGGCGGGGTACACCCTGGATAGGTCACCAGTCTGTCACACACAATATTTCTATAAAGGGCAAAATTTGACAAACCTCTGTATATTTCATTTTGAATGTCTGCTTTTTGACCACTGTGTGGCGATGAAGCCTCATTTTTGGGCAGTGTGGCTGTTACTGCTACTCACTTACTTTCAAGCAGTGCTTTGTGATAAAATATTGTTTAACTGTTGATTTTAAAAAAAGGTATATGGATTAACTGATTTTTATTGTATTTCCTCTTAACTGACCAATAATGTCCTTGAATGGACTTGCAATGCATCCTCAAATGCGAGTGACATTTTTTTTTCTATTAGTAAAATTTATATTTATTTTCATCTTGTTTCTTAACACTTTAGTTGTTTTTTAAAAGAAGACACACATTTTGGCTGAGCATCAGATGCAGGTAATTTGTTCCATGGCATTCACTCGGCTTAGAGTTAACTAGATCACTTTAGTAGATAAATTCAGATATATTCACTAAAGTGTTCTGATAATGCATTAGAAGAATAAGAAAAAGAACACGACTACATTGACTGGAAGCTTCACAAACTACACTCAACAAATATATAAACGCAACACTTTTGGTTTTGCTCCCATTTTGTATGAGATGAACTCAAAGATCTAAAACTTTTTCCACATACACAATATCACCATTTCCCTCAAATATTGTTCACAAACCAGTCTAAATCTGTGATAGTGAGCACTTCTCCTTTGCTGAGATAATCCATCTCACCTCACAGGTGTGCCATATCAAGATGCTGATTAGACACCATGATTAGTGCACAGGTGTGCCTTAGACTGCCAACAATAAAAGGCCACTCTGAAAGGTGCAGTTTTATCACACAGCACAATGCCACAGATGTCGCAAGATTTGAGGGAGCGTGCAATTGGCATGCTGACAGCAGGAGTTTTATAGTTACGAGAGTAGCACTCACTACATCTCACACTTCAAACTCCAACATTCTGCTGATGCTCTCCAACAAAAACAATAACAATAAATGTTGAGGATGTCTGATATATGGTAAATCGACTGCATTTATATAGCGTTTTTCCATCTGCATCAGACGCTCAAAGCACTTTACAATTATGCCTCACATTCACCCATTCACACAAACATGCCGATGTCAGGGTGCTGCGACGCAAGGTACTCACTACACACCAGGAGCAATTTGGGGATTAAGGACCTTGCCCAAGGGCCCTTAGTGATTTTCCAGTCAGGCTGGGGTTTGAACCGAGGATCCTCTGATCTGAAGCCCAACTCTTAACCAGTAGACCATCACCTAACTGAAATGACATAATAAAGTGACACTGCATGTGTGATTTCTGTCATATATGTGCAAAATACATTCTGACATAAACCAAATGGCATTCCTATTTGATCAATAATGTGGCATGTTCCTTTTGATTCTTTTAAAACCTATGTACCTCGTATGCACTTTAGTTTGTCAGATGTTATCCAGTTATAATTAACTTCTGGTAGTGCATTGCACTGCTCCTGCTCCTACTGCTTTACATATCTTCTCCTGCCAGGGCAGAGTGGCTTTCTGCCATGCAGTGCTTGTTGTGGCTGTGCGCCACCGGTATCCCTGTGAGTCTGAGCCTGTTGTTTGAGGGCTATGTGGCACTGATGCAACTCCTCTAAATCCAACATGTTGCATATATTTCTTGACATCTGTTGCACTCTGCATATAGATTTTTTGCTGTCCTGCATGAAAAATGACATATTTATAAATACAGATTTATTTGTAAAACCCACCACGTTTCAGTAAGTTGTCTGTTACCAATACACCAACCACTTGTCAGGAAAATAATTTACCCATAATGCATGACGGCATGTGTGTCTAAATGCTAAAACCTTCAAAATTAGTGCATTACTTTAAACCTAAAATAACTTGTCCGGAATTAGTTTGTTTAAAATTTCAACCATAACTTAAAACTGCCTGCCTGTGCATGACTTGTGTGATATGCCAGCAAGTCTGTATGGTGTGAAGGAAAATGATCTTTTTTCCTCCCCGCCTCTTGCTTTCTCTCTGGTAGTCAGCTCTTCTCTGCCTGCAGAGGATAGAAATGTACCACTCATAGCTGTCTGTCTGCTACAAAACATGTAACAGGCAGGCACTAAAATCTTTGATTTCAGACTTCACAAATGTTTTAAAGTGTTAAGCTTTATTCACTATGCCCGCAAAAAACATGTTAAAATTATTGGAACTGAATTTATTGGAAGCTAATTGGTCCACTGATGGTTTTTTAAAGTTATCTGAAATCTAATCCGCTAACAGAAATGTTAGCTTCAATAATTAGTGGATTAGCGGAACTGTGCTCACCACTGGCTATGGATACTGGCTAATAAGTCTTAATAATACTAAAATTTCCCTCAATAGAAATACAAGAGCACAGACTTCTTGTTATCAGGGATATTTCTAATAAAATGCTCAGAAAGGACAAACAACAATGGGTCTACAGCAGCTACTGACTGATATTAGCAGGCTCGACTTGTCAGCACACTAGCTGTCTTTTGAAATTATTTAGAAATGAATTTTTTAAACTAATGGTAAACTAGCTATAAAGACCCAAACCGACTTTTTAAACCAGGTTGTAAACATGTTTGTTTCTGCTATATAGATAGAGATTAAAACATCGGGCTCTATGGAGTGTTAACTCGTTTTCAGAGCAAACTTCAAGTGGAAATTCAAGGAACTGCAATATTTGACACTTCAGCATTGGCTAAATATTTTTAGTACCAGAGGTTGAGGCTTGTGTTACCCCCTTAATTTGTGGGTTGGAGGAGGGAAAGAAAAATAGGCAATAGTTGAAGGGACAACATGATGTTAGTATTGTGCAATAGTTGTGTGGGAGCTGCACTCGGGGGTCCAGTTGTTGAGTCATTATGGTGGTGGTGAATTTGGTGTCTACTGAAACCAAAGTTTAGAAGTGGCCAAATGATGATTACACAGACAGGCGGTCGGGTTTTTCAGAACAACCAGAAGTGTTTGTGTAATCTGATCGTGTTATTGTTGTGTGCACATGCTGTGATGCTTTTGTGCGTGTCTATTGGCCTTGGTCTATCTATATTTGTGTTTGAGGGTGAATGCTTTCTGACTGCACAGTGACTCAGCCCCTCAGATGATCTTACTATATCATCTGTCATCATACTGTGACTCACCGATCATCATCGCAGTCGTAACCCCACATCAGCCAGAATCTGACCCAAATGTTTGTGTGTTTGCGTATGTGTGTGGGAAAGTGTGTCCGTGTCAGTGACATGCATCTGTAACTGTTTATCAAACTATATATCAGTGCATTGTGTTTGTATGTCAGTGACCCGGAGAGACAGCGGGGCCCAGAAATGACTTAAACGGCCACAGCTGCCTTACCATAGAAATGGCGTGCTTAAATGGAGGGACATTATGTGCTAGAGAGCAGAGTAATGACCGCTCTGGCTGTCGGAATGCCTTGATCTTATCACCATGGCCAGAGAGGATGCTCCAACTTTCTGATTGTCTAATAACCCCTGCTGTAATAGACAGGCAGGCTGGGCCACTAAGATCACTTACAAACACTGAACCACCCTCTGAGAACACACACAAACCTACATTACTCTGGTGTGGAAAGCTTTAACAATTACAACACCAGAAATTAAGATTCTAATCAGTATAAGAATATTTACATCCAGTGTTACACTAGTCCTTCTATAGGCCCCCTGACACTTGCACGATTTTGATGCATGCACTTGCATGCACTGTGTCATGCAGGAGCGTAAACTCATCATTAATGGGTGAAAACTGAACGTGAGAGGGGCGCCGGCGCGTGCAAATGGGCAAAGAGAATTTTGAAATGTTCAAAAAAATGTTTCACACATAAATGTGGTGCAACAAACGTGAAGTGGTAGTAAACATTACACGATCCACTTGCCAAGACTACATGCAGCTCGTCAAGTTGAGTAAGAAGAGAACAGTGAGTAGTTGCATCAGCGCACTGCATCTGAATGATTATAACGAGATGTTAAATCTATCATAAACATACTTTTACAGCTGCACACAAGAAGGAAAGAACATGCAACTGTTTTACCAAGCCATTACAATGTAAACATGACAAATATGAGGTCTGTTACAAAAGTATCCGACGTTTTTATTTTTTTCAAAAACCATATGGATTTGAATCGCATGTGATTGCATCAGCCAAGCTTGAACCTTCGTGCAAATGCGTGTTTTTTTCAATCCTGTCGGTTGCGTCATTCGCCTGTGAGCAGGCTTTGAGTGAACACTGGTCCACCCCTCTCGTTGGATTTTTATTGCGAATAAATGTCTGAACGATTTGGAGCTTTGCTGCATCAATTTTTTCCAGAAACTGTGAGAGACCTCCAGGTGGACACCATTTGGAAAATTCAGATGGCTTTCAGGGACGATTTTATGGGGATTACACAGATTAAGGAGTGCTCCAGCCGATTTAAAGACCGCCCACAGCTGCTGAGAGCACCGCGCTCCGAGCGCCGATTGACAGGCTGAATCAACCAGATCATTTCCAGCGTGAAGGCTTTGTTGATCCGGGACATCGTCTGACTTACACAAAAATGGCAGGAGACGTGGACATCAGTACTTTTTCGGCACATTCCACTGTTACAGGAGTTTTTTTCATGGAAAGAGAAGCGGAGGGATGCGCCACGGAGCCGTTCATGATGCGGCACAAAACCACCTCCATGGTGGTCTCACAGGACGGCTTTGAGATGGCTTTCAGACGGCTTTCGGTGGCTTTTCAGTCATGTGACTATTCGAGAAGTTGTGGATGAGCCTGGATATGCCAGAACATGTCCTGTGAGGCTTCATCATGGCGTTGCTCTGCGCCATGCGGCACCGCTGCGACGCGCAGAATTCCTCCGCTCCTCTTTTGATGACAAAAACTCCTGTAACAGTGGAATGTGCCGTTCATTTCCAAACTGGACACTGTGTTTTATCCGGGACGTCGTCTGACTAGCACAGGAATTGCGGAAGACGTGGACATCAGCACTTTTTCGGCACATTGAGACAGACGTGCGGAGGAATTCCGCACGTCGCGGTGGTGCCGCATGGCGCAAAGCAACGCCGTGATGAAGCCTCACAGGACATGTTCTGGCATGTCCAGGCTCATCCACAATTTCTCGGATAGTCACACGACTGAAAAACCACCGAAAGCCATCTGAAAGCCATCTCAAAGCCGTCCTGTGAGACCACCATGGAGGTGGTTTTGTGCCGCGCCATGAACGGCTCCGTGGCGCATCCCTCCGCTTCTCTTTCCATGAAAAAACTCCTGTAACAGTGGAATGTGTCGAAAAAGTACTGATGTCCACGTCTCCTGCCATTTTTGTGTAAATCAGACGACGTCCCGGATCAACAAAGCCTTCACGTATGAAATCATCTGGTTGTTTCAGCCTGTCGGTCGGCGCTCGGAGCGCGGCGCGCTCTCAGCAGCTGTGGGCGGTCTTTAAACCGGCTGGAGCACTCCTTAATCTGTGTAATCCCCATAAAATTGTCCCTGAAAGCCATCTGAATTTTCCGAATGGTGTCCACCTGGAGGTCTCTCACAGTTTCTGGAAAAAACTGATGCAGCAAAGCTCCAAATCATTCAGACATTTATTCGCAATAAAAATCTGACGAGAGGGGTGGACCACTGCTCACACAAAGCCTGCTCACAGGCGAATGACGCAACCGACAGGCGTGAAAAAACTCACGCATGCGCACGAAGGTTCAAGCTTGGCTGATGCAATCACACATGATTCAAATCCATATGGTTTTTGAAAAAAATAAAAAGGTCAGATACTTTTCTAACAGACCTCATAATTACCTTTTTAGACAGCTCCAAATGCTTTCTTCACCTCGTTCAGCATGCGCCTGAAAAAAGCAGCAGCTGGAGTGCTCCTCGATAATTCTGGAAGTGATTAGAGGTCTTTTCAACAGCTAACTTGGGCAGAAAATGATTAATCTGCTACAAAATCATTTTTTTGTATATGCAGCATCCAGTGCTCAGCACGTGGGAGCTAGTGGAACAAAGGGTGGTGTCCAGCTGGGAATACAGCGAGTGGGATCATCATGACGATGTGTGTGCAAGTGCGTGGATCAAAGTTGTGCAAGTGTCAGGGCACCTTAAGTTTGTAGGATACATCAGCCCTCATCCAGAAGTTTCAGCCATTCAAGAACTGTTGCTTGTGTCACATCCTCTAAGAAAGCTTTTGTGCCTTTCAGATGGTTCAAAATGCTGCTGCTCGTATTCTGACAAGAGCAGGGAATTATGAGCATATTACCTCGGTGCTGGCCTCTCTCCATTGGCTTCCTTGTCAGTTTTGCTCTGATTTTAAGGTGCTTTTATTAACTTATAAAATTGTAAATGGACTTGCACCTTCTTTCCTGAAGGCTCTTGTGAACACTTATACACCTTCCCGCAACCTCCTTTCTCAGGGAACTGGGTTTTGGTTGTTCCAAAGTTCAAGAAAAAGACTGTTGGTGAACAAGCTTTTTCTTTTCGTGCACTGAAGCTGTGGAACAATCTTCCTTTGGACATTTGACTGGCAGGCTCTGTGGATGTTTTTAAAGCAAAGGTTTAAAAACCCACTTATTTACTCTTTGTTATGGTTCTTGAGGGTTTTTTTTTATTCATTTTAACTAATTTCTGGTTTGTATTTTACTGTCTGTGTTTTGTTTTTACTGCCTGTACAGCACTTTGATTGAAAGTTATTTTATTATTATTATTATTATTATTATTATTATTATTATTATCCTTGGAATGTAGTGGCAGAAGAACATCTTCAATGAAGACCTAAGGAACTGAACAAAATAAGAAAACCTTGACACATTCATTGGCAGGTACAAGTTGGGTTGGTTTGGTTACACTGTGAAGGGTATCTCACCTTCATCTGAAAGCCTGGTCAGATTGTCGAAAAGGGTCTAATCTTTTTACACAAGGGCGACATTAAAAAGGGTTCCATCTGTCTCTGCCTGCATCTGTCACACCCCTTTTCACGGCGATAACTCATAAATGCTTCCAGGTATTGCCTCTATATCAGATACATGTGCTATTTGGACCAAAATCTTGTATGAGTTCACACATGAGTGCTCAGTGAACTTTGTGACGTAGTTAAAAGTAGATCATGATCAAAACCATGTTGCCACGACAACTGTTATACATCTATTAAATGGGACACTTTAATTATATGTATATGTTATATACGTTAATGTATACCAAGTTGGGGTGACCTTGCATGACTAGATTGAACTTGATTTGCATTATTTCTTCCATTGATGCAAGCAAGGCAACAATGAAAATGGGATGACAAAGATGATAAAGTGTTGTGCTGTAGTTGTCCACCACTATCCTTAGAGAATATAATTGAAGACATGGTATTTATTTCCCCTTTTAAAAACATTATACCTACAAAAGCTTTTTGTTCCTGGTAAAAGATTTAAGCAAGTCAGGTTTGGGAGCATGTGCCTGTGCTGTGTATTGCTGCATCCATGACACCATGTAACTACCTTGGATTCTGGATGAGACCACCAGGCAAATAACCAGTCCATCCCCACGTCTCTGCAACCAGGCAAAGAATGCACATCACCTTGCTCATCTTCAACCACCGGGGTCCTAAACACTCACACACCTACAGTGCATCCAGAAACTATTCACAGCACAACACTTTTTCCATATTTTATTATGTTACACCCTTATTCCAAAATTCATGAAATTCATTTTTTCCTCAAAATTCTACACACAATACCCCATAATAACAATGTAAAATCCCAGAAGATCATGGTTTGAAACCTTGTGCATACATCAGAAAACCTTAGTGGATCCAGGAGGTTGTCCATTATGAACGGAGATATTCCATGATTGCTGTCTTGCTTTAACCATAGAAGGTTATTCAAGATGTTCAAAGTTTCCTTTATTCCATTGTCAGCATTGATGTATTTTCATAATCTCATCCAGTTTACATGAAGCCCATAATGTGCATGCTGAAATCACCGGACGTTTCCATAAGCAACAAGGTTGTGCTGAAGTTATAGTACCACCACGCTACAGTTGTCTATAGTTGTATATAATCAAACCCGCTGTTTGTTCATATTTATGGACAAACACAATCTTCATATACTGGCTTTTCAGAGTTATAGATCAGGCTGGATCACATATATAGAAATGCACGACATAGCCAAAATGTCAAAGCTCATGCTCCTTCAGGTCAGAATGGTGGCTTAGTGTTTAGCACTGTTGCCTCACAGTTCGTACCGTGTTCTTTCTGTGTCAAATTTGCATATTCCCCCTGTGTTTGCATGAGTTCCCTCCGGGTGCACCAGCTTCTTCCCACTTCCAAGGACATGCAGGCTTGGTGAACTGGAAACCTTAAATTGACCATAGGTGTCAATGTGTTTGTTTGTCTCTCTGTGGCCCTGTAATAGACTGGTGGCCTGTCCAAGGTGGACACTGCCTCTTGCCCCGTGACGGCTGGGATACGTTCCAGCTCCCCCATGACCCTTAATTGGAGTAAGCGAGTATAGAAGGTGAATGAATGAGTGATTCTCTCTCACATTGTGATACTCCTCATCTTAGTTTTCCTAAGTAACTACCCATTTGACACAAAGTCATTCCAGTGGTACCCAATGATCCTCTGAAGAGCCCTGGTACCAAAGACATCCAACTGTCACTTATGGTCACCAGTTAGTGTCCAAATCTCACAATCACACAGTAAGACAGAAGCACCACAAACCTAAAGACTGGCTTTCTTTCTGTTGCAAAGGTTTGTAACAGACAGACACACAGCGCACAAACAAATTCACATAAATGAAGATTGTTGCCACCTTAAGCAGGTACTCATGCAATTTTCAGCAAAAATAGAACAAAGAACATCCAACTTTAAAAGAACCATCCTACCTGAAGCAAAACAAGCAGACTACACATGGAATAATGTCAAAAGAATTGTAATAAATTGTGCTCCCCAAGGAACCAAGAGAACTGATGCTTCTTTAATGAAGGTGAGACAAGTCCAGGTGGAGGAGGAAGGACAGGAGAGGAGGAAACAAGGGAATGGATAAGGAGAGAGCAGGACTGCGATAAGAGCTTGTTGAAAACCTGTTTGTAGAAGAATGGCCTGTCACTATTTTGGCACCCTCACAACCTCCCCTACTCGGACGCCCTCCAAAATCTCACACAGCCCAACCAGAGTGTATACACCGACAAATCCTATACATCCATTCAAACGCCACAACAGGCTTCTTCTAATCTGTTTGTTTGAAATTCGTGATGAATCTGCAACTTTCAGCAGACCCGACACAAACCTTATCCACACCTATTTGTCCAAGTTAAGGGTTCAGTTTATTTCTCAACATGAACGGTTGGATGCCATTGGAGGAGTGTGTGAAGGTTGTTCATTATCTCCCTCACTGAGTGAGTGGAGGTTGGCTGTAAGGCTATCTGTCCCTCTCAGACACCCAATCTGTCTCTGTCACTGTGCTTGCAGCCCGTGTACACATACACAAACATGCCCAAAAGATATAGAATGGGCATTTATGTAAGAATGAGCAAACATTCAGGGTGATTTTGGGTTGCCGATGCTCATACATACGGTTACCAGAACCACATTGTTGTACAGAATCGCCAAAACAATGGCACTGATTGAATATGTTTCATGAAGAAATTCCATTTATTTGAGTCTCTTTGTCATTACAGGAAGGCAGACGGTGATTGGGGTGAGAGCTGTCCTGCACTGAAGTGCCCCTTTGACTTTACTAAAGTGGACTTATCTGCTACCATCCCTTCTTGCATCTCTCACACTCCAGGATCCAGACAGGCCTGATCCTTAAATTTATTCTGTCCTGCTCATACCAAATACTCACTGTACTCTTTTCTGTGCATGTTGTTCTGACTGTACTGCTGACAAGAGTCTGCCTGGATAGATGTCTCATGGATGACAAGTGATCAGTTATGGAAGACAATAACACCATAAAAGTTAATGAAGATAATGATAATTCTCTTGCAATACAATGCAATGTTTATGATATATTTTTATTTGTTGTGGTGTCGGTCAGTGACATAATAAGCCAAGACTGGGCCCTAATGCAGACTTGTCAAGGTGGGTCCCCCCTTGCATGGTGATGTAATGTTAAGAGTAAACACAGACACCAAAAAAAAAAAAAAAACAATTGCAGGAACATTGTGTTGACAAATTAAAACCACATGCGAGAAGCGATCTGACCACTTACATTTTACAATGTGAGGCATAAATACTATTTTTGATCTAGTGTAGCCAAGAAAAAAAACATCAAAAGCCACTTGGTACAAATCATATATCCGATCAACTTATAGAATTGATAATAAGTCCTTTTTCTGTGTTTAATGTTTTGGTTGATATGTTACAGTATGCCATTATTTCAAAATAGTATTTCATATTGTTTCTAAAACTATAACAATGCTAAAATACCTTCGGCCATATGAGCATAGTCTTCTTTATAATTTGCAGTTGTTTAATTGGTATCCCAGTGCAAAGTGCATATACATATATGTAATTAATGATATATTTATTGTTATTTACATTAATTACTAAGATCCTATTGTCTTTTACTTACAATGTGTACATGTTCAATAAATCCCCTCTGTCTGCCAATCAATCAGTCATAAACAATATCTACGTTTATGAGCTTTTGACATGAGTGAAAGTTAGCTTTGAGTTAGCAGAAGTTAGCGTGCATACTGACATCCGCAAAATGTCTTGTAAACGACTCCATAGGTGTTATCAGGTTAGAAAACAGAATTTTCAGTTTTAGAAGTGTTTATTTCTTGCTAGCTTTTACATAATATATGACATAGGTTATATTTACACACAAACAAAACATGTGGCAGCTAGCTTGTGACGTCACCACGC
The DNA here is from genome assembly GCF_902500255.1 of Thalassophryne amazonica. Lineage (NCBI taxonomy): Eukaryota > Metazoa > Chordata > Actinopteri > Batrachoidiformes > Batrachoididae > Thalassophryne > Thalassophryne amazonica. The sequence continues at coordinate 72,983,329 of NC_047108.1, forward strand.
TAACATCAGAAAAATGTCTTTTATATCCCTTTAGAGGTGTTATTATGTTCCAAAAACAGCATTTTCAGTTTTAGAAGTGTTTATTTCTCTCTAGCTGAGAAGCATGTATATACGAGGTCTGTTAGAAAACTATCCGACCTTTTTATTTTTTGCAAAAACTATATGGATTTGAATCATGTGTGATTGCATCAGCCAAGCTTGAACCTTCGTGCGCATGCGTGAGTTTTTTCACGCCTGTCGGTTGCGTCATTTGCCTGTGAGCAGGCTTTGAGTGAGCACTGGTCCAGCCCCCTCGTCGGATTTTTATTGTGAGGAAAATGTCTGAATGATTTGGAGCTTTGCTGCATCAAATTTTTCCAGAAACTGTGAGAGACAGCCAGGTGGAAACTATTCGGAAGATTCAGATGGCTTTCAGGGATGATTCTATGGGGATCACACAGATTAAGGAGTGTTACAACTGGTTTAAAGACGGTGCACAATGGCAGAGGGCGCGCCGCGCTCCGAGTGGCAATCGACAGGCTGAAACGACCAGCTCATTTCCAAACTGAACGCTGTGTTGATCCGGGACGTCATCTGACTACTACAGAAATGGCAGAAGAGGTGGACATACCACTTTTTTTGGCACATTCCACTGTTACTGGAGTTTTTGTCATGCTGTGACTTTCACAGTAAAAGTCTTTTGCATTAAAACACATTATAAAGTAACTTGAACTGTCTGAGATGATGTTTAACTAATATAACTGATATTTAACAAAGACCGACACAGTGCTGTTATGTCTGCAGACAGCAAAGAACATGTTTACCTGACTACTTTTCTCAAAACTCACTCTTACTGAGTTTTTTTTTTTTTCATTTGCTGAAAAATCATTTCACTTCATCCTGACATCAAAGTTGTCACCACTAAATTGCTGACATTCTTGTTACAAGGGGGAGACAGGGCCCCGCACAGTCTGACTCTGTATTTGAAAGTAATGCAGACTTTCATTCAGTCCCGGGCCCCAATTTGTTCACCAGCTTATTGCTAGTTACACCACAGATGTCTATGTTCGCTGTTGAAATTACCTGACCATGTGCTGTGGTTAGGGGAGCTCACCTAGACAATCCTGCATTAGGGTCCAAGTGTTGGCTTGTTGCACCATGGAAAAAATTTAGTAATGACACACCCAGGACGTAATTCACAATGTGTCAACAGTTGGCCACTACATCGCCTGTTCAACTGCTCATTATAGCCAATATCCAATAAGCCATTCACATGAGTACAGAGACATGTTTAAGAGGACCTGCTGGAGTTCAAACAACTCAGGTCTTGGAACAGGCAGCAAAATAAATATTGAGGATGTCTAATACAGTGCCCTTGTTTGGATGAGATCCTTCCAGCTGAAATCAGTTCATTATACCATGGAAACATATTGGGTCCTGGATAGTAAACACTCAGGCCAACACCTGATCCAATCCCATTTCTCAAAAGTAGCCATCTATCCACTGCATTTAAATGAAATGTCAACATTCCCTTGGCCTTTTCAAGTTCCAGTAGTCAGCAGAGGCATCTGAGTGTCAGGGCCACCATGGCCTTCTGTGCTCCACTAGATATTACCAGAGTAAGAAAGTGTATTTTTAATCATTCATTTTCTTCACTGCACAGAAAGACTCAGGTGGAAAGTGACCCCATGACCTTCTTGCTGTTAGGCAACAGTGCTAACCACTAAGCCACCATACCAACATTATTTTTAATCATCAATCAATCAATCAATCAATTTTTTTATATAGCGCCAAATCACAACAAACAGTTGCCCCAAGGCGCTTTATATTGTAAGGCAAGGCCATACAATAATTATGTAAAACCCCAACGGTCAAAACGACCCCCTGTGAGCAAGCACTTGGCTACAGTGGGAAGGAAAAACTCCCTTTTAACAGGAAGAAACCTCCAGCAGAACCAGGCTCAGGGAGGGGCAGTCTTCTGCTGGGACTGGTTGGGGCTGAGGGAGAGAACCAGGAAAAAGACATGCTGTGGAGGGGAGCAGAGATCGATCACTAATGATTAAATGCAGAGTGGTGCATACAGAGCAAAAAGAGAAAGAAACAGTGCATCATGGGAACCCCCCAGCAGTCTACGTCTATAGCAGCATAACTAAGGGATGGTTCAGGGTCACCTGATCCAGCCCTAACTATAAGCTTTAGCAAAAAGGAAAGTTTTAAGCCTAATCTTAAAAGTAGAGAGGGTGTCTGTCTCCCTGATCTGAATTGGGAGCTGGTTCCACAGGAGAGGAGCCTGAAAGCTGAAGGCTCTGCCTCCCATTCTACTCTTACAAACCCTAGGAACTACAAGTAAGCCTGCAGTCTGAGAGCGAAGCGCTCTATTGGGGTGATATGGTACTACGAGGTCCCTAAGATAAGATGGGACCTGATTATTCAAAACCTTATAAGTAAGAAGAAGAATTTGAAATTCTATTCTAGAATTAACAGGAAGCCAATGAAGAGAGGCCAATATGGGTGAGATATGCTCTCTCCATCTATTCCATCATGCTATATGTATTTCACAAAAACCTTCCAATCATTGATTTATTTATTATTTATTGGCATTTATTTATAGAAATGAAATAATTTCTACTCTCCTTGAACTGAAAAGTCAGGGTATGGATGCATGGACACTTCCAAGTCATTGAATAGGTTTTGGACTTAATTTACTTCAATTATTAAGAAATACAACAAGCAGTGTGGTACTGTATGCTAGATATGTCTGGTCAAGGCAGTTCTCAAAAAGTGAGTGACCATGCAAGTTAGTTGACTTGAATAACACATTACATGATTATGGTGCACTTTCTGCACACAGTGTCACATGTCTCTGAGATAGAGACAGGAAAAAGACATTAGAGTAAACTAGACTCAATCAGAGTCAGTGAAATCATCAATCAAGCAAAACTAGACTATTTGGAATACTAGACAAACCAAACTACGAATGATAATACAATGAATCTGAACTTAAAAGAGAAAATGAATTGAAAGAGTATCTCATTTCTCTCAGAGATAAAAAGCACAGGCAAATCCTGACCACAACCTCACAGTGGAAACAGGTAGGTATCAAAAAACCTGGCTGCCAAGGAAATAAAGAATACAGTGCCCTCCAAAAGTATTGGAATACTTGGTATTTCACACATTTAAATTTGTTTGTCATTTCAAATACAAAAAATCCAGAAATAAAAAATTCTAAAATTATCCTTAACTCAAACTGAAAGTAAATCTCGACAACTTGATATAAATTGATTAAAAATATAAAAGCCAAGATGATGGATTGCATAAGTAATGGAACACTTTGATATAATACCTGTAAATGATCAGTTTTATTATACGGCTACCAATCGGATATTTTCTCATATCGGACCGGTTACGATGACAATCGGCTGGCAAAGCGTATTTTCATTACAAACCAAAAAGCTGAAAACACCATTAGAAAAACCAAGCTGGACATGTGCGTGCTGCATAAATATCTAATCAGCATCGGAAAAAACACACAGATTGAAAGTTTACCAGCTAAGGACCGGACCATCTAATAAGCTAGTGGAGGTGAACAAAGCGAACAAGCGCAACACTGTCAGCAGCATATTTGGGCGATACTGTAAGTTTGTGTGTTTATATATATATATATATATATATATATATATATATATATATATATATATATATATATATATATATATATATATATATATATATATATATATAGTGAGGAAAATATGTATTTGAACACCCTGTGGTTTTGCAAGTTCTCCCACTTAGAAATCATGGAGGGGTCTGAAATTTTTATCTTAGGTGCATGTCCGCTGTGAGAGACATAATCTAAAAAAAAAAAAAATCCGGAAATCACAATGTATGATTTTTTAAAATAATTTATTTGTATGTTACTGCTGCAAATAAGTATTTGAAGACCTGTGAAAATCAGTGTTAATATTTGGTACAGTAGCCTTTGTTTGCAATTACAGAGGTCAAACATTTCCTGTAATTTTTCACCAGGTTTGCACACACTGCCGCGGGGATTTTGGTCCACTCCTCCATACAGATCTTCTCCAAATCTTTCAGATTTGGAGTTTCAGCTCCCTCCAAAGATTTTCTATTGAGTTCAGGTCTGGAGACTGCCCAGGCCACTCCAGGACCTTGAAATGCTTCTTACGGAGCCCCTCCTTAGTTGCCCTGGCTGTGCGTTTGGGGTCATTGTCATGCTGGAAGACCCAGCCATGACCCATCTTCAATGCTCTTACTGAGGGAAGGAGGTTGTTTGCCAAAATCTTGCAATACATGACCCCATTCATCCTCCCTTCAATACGGTGCAGTTGTCCTGTCCCCTTTGCAGAAGAGCACCCCCAGAGTATGATGTTTCCACCCCCATGCTTCATGGTTGGGATGGTTTTCTTGGGGTTGTTCTCATCCTCTAAACATGGTAAGTGGAGTTGATTCCAAAAAGCTCTATTCTGGTCTCATCTGACCACATAACCTTCTCCCCTGCCTACTCTGCATCATCCAGATGATCACTGGTGAACTTCAAACGGGCCTGGACATGTGCTGGCTTGAGCAGGGGGACCTTGCTGCCCTGCAGGATTTTAAACCATGACAGCATCATGTGTTACTAATGTAATCTTTGTGACTGTGGTCCCAGCTCTCTTCAGGTCATTGACCAGGTCCTCCTGTGTAGTTCTGAGCTTTCTCACAATCATCCTTACCCCACAAAGTGAGATCTTGCATAGAATCCCAGACCAAGGGAGACTGATAGTCATCTTGTGTTTCTTCCACTTTCTAATAAATAATCATAACAGTTGTTGTCTTCTACCAAGCTGCTTGCCTGTTGTCCTGTAGTCCATCCCAGCCTTGTGCAGGTCTACAGTTCTGTGGACTTCTATGCCTGTATCTGTTATCGAGGACTAAGCGGAGTTACGCGGAAACATGGAGGGAGCTTACATCGGGATTTTCGTTGCTCTCTGGACTCTGTTATGTCGGAGCATTAGCGGCTACCAAGATGGCGGAGACGTGAGTGCTGGTAGGATTATCTACAGTCGGGAACTCTTGTTGTCTCTCCGTCTGCCAGAAGCGGGTTCGGAGTCCTTGCGTCCTCATGGCTTGCCGGGTGGGTTTTTCGACACTGCAGAAAGTGGATTGGTACCGAGGAAACGCAGGAGAAGAAGGGGGAGGAGGGGTGGCGTTCAGCGCCGGCTGAGAAGAATTAGACTTCACAATAGACGCCGGCTCCCACCTCTCCCAACAGTCCTTCTTTCCAATGTTCAGTCTATCAGGAATAAGATGGATGAACTCGAGATCTACGCAAAGTGGAAACATGAGTTTAGAGAGACTTGCCTCCTCGCGTTCACTGAAACATGGCTGGGAGAACGAGACAGGAATGAGGATTTCTACTTAACCGGCTTTGGACTCCCCATTCGTCTGGACCGCTCTTCTTTCATTACAAATAAGTCTAAAGGAGGTGGGGTCTGTTTTTATATTAATGAGAGATACTGTAAAACTGTTGTGGTGCGAGAGAAAATATGCACCTCAGATATTGAGCTTTTGAGTATCTCACTTCGCCCCTTATACCTGCCGAGGGAATTTCCTCAGTTGTTTTTTTCCCTGGTTTATATTCACCCGAGAGCTGACGTCACGGCAGCTTGCCAGCTGATCAAGGATGTGAATAACAAACTAACTGCAATTTCCCCTGATGCTCCTAAATTTATTTTGGGGGATTTTAACCACTGCCGATTAGACAGAGTACTGAGGACATACGAGCAGTATGTTACTTGTTCAACAACTATGGGGAATTCTATTGTTGACCAGTGCTATGGCTCAGTAGCCAAAGCTTATAGGTCCATCAGTATGCCCCATCTCGGAGCCTCATACCATAATAGTGTTCTTCTTTTGCCGACTTATAAGCCAGTCTGTAGACGTCGGGAGCGGACTATAAAGACTGTGAGGTGTTGGTCCGAAGACTGCATCGACAAACTGAAGGCCTGCTTCGAATGGACTGCGTGGGAGGTTTTCTATGATACATGCTCTGATCTGAATGAACTGACACAGACTGTTTCCTCTTATATATCCTTCTGTGTGGATATCAACATTCCTCAGAAGAATATTATTAGCTATGCCAATAATAAACCGTGGGTCACCAAAAATTTAAAGAGTGTTTTAAATAAGAAGAAAAAATTTTTTTATATAGGAGATAATGTGGAAAAGAAAGAAATTAACAAGGAGGTTAGGAACGAAATCCGTAAAGCTAAAAGAGCTTACAAAGACAAGGTAGAACATATGTACAGTAGTGGTGATCTGTGGGCAGCCTGGATAGGCATTAAATCTATGGCTTCAGTTACTAATGTCCAACAGGATAATAATAGAGCGCCAATTAAAGTAGAGGGGAGCTACGATGAGGATCTGCCGAATGCATTTAACTGTTTCTATTCTAGGTTTGAGAACTATGAAGTTGCAGATAAACTCCCCCTTGAGAGCACTTCCTCTGCTACTGACGATGGTATAATCATTAGCGAGGATAGTGTGAAAAAACTTCTGAAGAAGGTTAATGTAAGGAAGTCTTGTGGTCCAGATGGAATTTGTGGACGTACACTGAGGTATTGTGGTGAGCAACTCAGTAGTGTCCTCCTCTATATCTTTCAGATGTCACTTAGTTGCGGCCGAGTGCCAGATTTATGGAAATCATCACTTATAATTCCTGTCCCGAAAGTCATTTCCTAAACAGTTTAATGATTTTAGACCTGTGGCACTTACATCACTGTGTATGAAGGTCTTTGAGAAAATTATGAAGAATATGATAATGTCAAATATGAAAGGGAATATTGATCCACTTCAATTTGCATATCAGGCGGGTAAAGGAGTAGAAGATGCTAAGCTTTTTATTCTCAACTGTCTTTACAGACATTTGGAAAAGCCTCGAGCTCATGCTCGGCTTTTATTTGCTGATTTCTCTTCAGCTTTTAACTTGATGCAGCCTTGCCTTTTAATTAAGAGGTTAAGGGGTGATTTTAAATTGCCTCACCAGATGGTTGAATGGTTGGCGGACTTTTTAACGAATAGGAGACAGAGAGTTTTGGTAAATGGACGCGTTTCAGACTCCTTAGTTTTGTCCACAGGCTCACCACAGGGCTGTGTTCTTCCCCCCTTGCTTTTCATCTTATATACAGATGAATGCAGAAGTGTCAGGCAACACAGCTATTTAGTTAAGTTCTCTGATGATACTGCTTTGCTGTCCCTTCTTCAGGGAGAGGAGTCAGGACATGGGGAGGCCCTTGCTGATTTTGTTTCATGGTGCGATACAAATCACTTGGAGCTAAATGTATCTAAAACGAAGGAGCTTATAATTGATTTTAGACGTAACAAAGGGTTTGCTATAGACAGCATTATTCATGGGAAAGCTGTAGAAAAAGTTCCTGCATATAAATATCTGGGCACTTTTTTGATGAGAAGTTGAGATTCGACGTGAATACGGCAGACATTGTGAAGCGAGGGCAACAGAGAGTGTACCTCCTTCGCAAATTGAAGTCCTTCTCTGTCACTTCTGTTATTATGGGTCGTTTTTATCAGTCTTTTATTGAAAGTCTTTTATGTTTTTCTTTCATCTGCTGGTTTCCTAGCCTGACACTGAAAGATAAAAGTAGCTTGCATAGTATCACAAAGACATGTTCAAAGATCATTGGAGCGGAAACCAGAGACCTAGCTAGTTTTTGTGAACAGCAAATGGTGAGGAAGGCAATTTGTATTTTGTCTTCTCCCGGACATGTGCTGGCAGGTGAATTTTCTGTGTTGCCTTCGGGCCGTCGTTATGTTTCACCTGTCTGCAGGACGAATCGGTTGTTAAAATCTTTTATTCCTTCTGCTATCCGTCTTTTAAATTCCTTGTAAGGCGTAGATGTATGGGTATGTGGATGTAGCAAATTATATGTCCAATACTAGTCAGAGAAGTCTTGTTTTTCTGAGTGACATATATACAGTATATATAGTAGAGGTTCACGGCTCGTGTCCTGGAGCACAGATGTGGAAGTTGTAGTTCACCAGTGTGGAGATATGCTCCGGGTGTACCGTTGAACAAGACCTCTACATATCTCATTGAGTCAAAGATGAACGTGAGAGAACAATGACTCCACACACTGATTGAGCTTAGAAGTGCATAGCTTTTCCAGGAATACATCATTTGTACAAGTTGGTAAACAATGAAACAGGAAATGCTTTGTTTACGTGAACAAAGGAAGGACAGTGAGACTTGGGCGACAGACTTTAATCTGTGCCATTGATCATTTGTATATGATTGAGAACAGGTGGTCGCTGCCACCTGTGGTTCGTCTATGACATGAAAGAGACCTTTAATGTCTGGATCGAATAAACATTGCATCTCGGTATGTTAACACCCGGTCGGATATGAAGAGGCATTAATGTACATAAAGCAGGAGCTCTGTCATTAATTTGCATAGGATATGTTGCAGGCAGAACCACAGCAAAATCACATATGACTTTGTGCTTGGTGACTGAAAAGTGTTTATGGTGCACACACACTGAAAAAAAGAACCAACTTAATTGAATTGTTTCAATTGGTAGCACCTGAATGAATTAAGTTCTTTGAAATTAAGTTAGTAAGTTAGATTAACTTTAGTTTAAGGCACTTTGACAATTAGATTGGCAATTTTGTGAACTACACAAGAACATTGTGCAGAGATTTTGAACACTTCAAAATTTTCTTCGTGCACAGCTCAGAACAGTTCCCGTTCGTACAAGTGTCAAGGTGAATTTACTTATGAACTTGACTTCAAAGACCTTAATTCATTCAGGTGTTACCAATTGAACCAATTCAGTTAAGTTGGTTCAACTATTTTCTATTTTCTGGTTTACCTCAGTCCAGCATTAGGGGTCTCCAATTGGTTCAAAATGCTGCTACTAGACTTTTGACAGGAAGCAGAAAGTTTCACCACCCATTTTGGCATCTCTGCACGGGCTTCCTGCCTCTGTGAGATCAGATTTTAAGGTTCTGTTATAAACCTATAAAATTCTTCACAGACTAGGATGTCCCTCCTTAGCTGACCTAATGAAACCCTACGTACCGGCCGGGCTCTGCGTTGTCAGGGTGCAGGACTACTTTGTGTCTCTAGGGTGAATTAAAAGTCTGTGGGTTTCAGAGCTTTCTCTTATCGTGCACCTGCTTTGTGGAATGATCTCCCTACATTAATAAAACAGTCAGATTCTGTAGAGACTTTAAGGTCCAGAATGAAGACGCACTTATTTTCCCTTTTGTATGGCTAGCATACCGGCGTAGTATGTTACTATGCTTTCTACACTTTTCAAGTTCATTTTATTAGGAAACAGAGTGGGTCACAGCCTCAACTTTATCTAAAGTCTGGGTCTTTTAGTGAAGCTTAGGGCTAGTGGCCAGCAATCACCTTAGTATTTCTTCTGTTTTTCTTGTTGCTTAATGCTGACAAATTATACTGTATTTGTTGTTTTTCTGCTGCCTGATCCTGTTTTTTTCTCTCTCTCTCTGTTTGCAGTGCGGCTCCATCCAGAAGTGGGAGTAGGTGTCTTCTTCTGCAAGTCTTCCATCCTGGACACCAGCATGTTGTTGTTGTTCATTTGGCTGCTCCCGGTTTTTGTTCAGGGTCGCCACAGCGGATACAACCAGATCCACATTGGTAATTGGCATAAGTGTTTTGCCAGACGCCCTTCCTGACGCAACTCCAGTTTTACCTAGAGAAACACACACAGCCGCTAGTGTTCCAAAGAGGTCTTCCATCCAACTACTAACCAGATCCTGCGCTGCTTAGCTTCTGAGATTTGACGGGATCAGGCTGACACAGAGCAGACTGGCTGCTATCCTGGACATCAGCATGGACTCCCAAAATTTCTTCTATATTTGTATTGTCAAGTGTGTTGGTAGCATAGTCCAAGCAGAGGGTCACCCCTTTGAGTCTGGTCTGCTTGAGGTTTCTTCCTGAAATCATCAGAGGGAGTTTTTCCTTACCACTGTCACCTGTGTGCTTATTCTAGGGGTTGGTAAGGTTCGACCTTACTTGTGTGAAGCGTCTTGAGGCAGCTTTGTTGTGATTTGGTGCTATATAAATGAAATCAATTAATTAATTAATTTTCTTTTTTCAGTGCAATAGGTTTGGTGGAAATTGGTCGAAACACCTGAGAAGTGGAACAAATGGACAAACACAAAGAAATCTTTTTCAATTGATAGTATGATGTTGAACAGCATCTTGTGCCTTGTACCATTCACATAACAAAGCCTGAAAGCTGTATTACACTTGACTGAGTTCTCTCCAGAGAAAGAGTGGGAGGCCAAAGCCTATAAACAAGTCACTTTGAACAAGGAGGGGGACAGATGAGTTTCCTCTTGTTGTTTTTGTTACACCAGCACTTTACTGTAAAACTGAAATGATTTTATTCTTGTGGCAGTTCTGTGTAAATGTTTTGTGCGCAGTATTCCTCCATTTCATTCCGAGCGCTTGCTGTGTTTATCAGTGTTTACCGAGCGACTGAGGCTACTGTAACTGTGTCCCTTCTCTCCATCTGCTGTTTCCGAGCTTTAGAATGTGAGGCCCGGTCAAGCAAACCGAGCTGCACTGAACAACAGAAATCAGTACTTTATAATCTCGTATCTGAGCTAAAATAGATGACAAAATATTCCAGAACAGTGAATAAGGGGGAAAGCTGTTATGTCAAAACAAAAACAAGACATTTTCTGCATTCCACATGGAGAGTGTTTGTTTGGATGGTGTGAGTTTGTGATTTGGTGCACTGGGGAATTTGTGTGTATTTGTTATTGGTAAGTGCTTTTAACATTTAACCGACTGAGAGATGAGGCAAGGGGTGTGGGCTCCAATGATGTGGTAAACATATTTAGCCCAGTCTAAACCGCAATAAACACACAGTCGTGAAGATCTGTCAGTACAGGTAGACAACTTCTGTTGATATTATTTTGATGTGGTTAAATACTTATTTCTCTGAAGGCAGTGGCACAGGTCCCAGATTTTCCCCAACAAGGTTGTTTTCTTTCGCTACTTAGATGTGGTCAGCTTTCAGGGAATTACATTACTTGATGTTGCATTCTTTTTCCTGCAGGTGCTGCAGGTTGGCAAGCAAGTAAGAAAGTTCAGAATGATAGCTGTGTTAGTCATAATATGTCATGTAAATCTGTGATGCATGACCTCTGATGCACACTGAGTAAAATGGACTGCATTTATATAGCGCTTTTCCATCTGCATCAGACGCTCAAAGCGCTTTACAATTATGCCTCACATTCACCCCGATGTCAGGGTGCTGCCATACAAGGCGCTCACTACACACCGGGAGCAATAGGGGATTAAAGGCCTTGCCCAAGGGCCCTTAGTGATTTTCCAGTCAGGCGGGGATTTGAACCCATGATCTTCTGGACTCAAGCCAAACACCTTAACCACTAGACCATCACCTCCCCTAAGTAGGTTTGAGGCTGAGTGTGAAGCGACTGGGATGAGACTCAGCACCTCCAAATCTGAAAACATGGTCCTCTGTTGGAAAAAGGTGGATTGTCCCCTCTGGGTCAGGGGAGAGTTTGCCCCAAGTAGAGGAGTTTAAGTATCTTGGGGTCTTGGAGTGGGGGGAAGCTGGAATGTGAGCCTGACAGACAGATTGAGGCAACATATGATGTTTTACGGATTCTGTACCAGACCATCATGGTGAAGAAGGAGCTGTGCTAGAAGGTGAGACTCTCAATTTACTAGTGGATTTACCCTCCTATCCTCACCTATGGTCATGAACTTTGGATAATGACCAAAACAATAACGTCACACATACAAGCAGCATTAATGATTTTCCTCCTCTGGGCTTACACTTGGAGTAGAGCCACTACCTCTTCACATTGAAAGAAGCCAGTTGAGGTGGTTCAGGCATCTGGTGATGATGCCCCCTGGGAGGTCTTCCAGGCATATCCAACTGGGAGGTGGCCCCGGGGACAACCCAAGATACCCTAGAGGAATTATATTTCCCAGCTGGCTTGACAACGCATCAGGATCCCCAAGAAGAGTTACAAGACTTGTCCAAGGATAGGGAAGTGTGGAATGTACTGGTCAGTCTGCTGCCGCCGTGACCCCAGACCCAGATAAGTGGCAGAAAATGAAATGAGATGTCCTGTAAATTTATAAAATCTGCGCTGCCGTAGGATGACCTGTTGTAAAAATGGACCAAAATAATTTTCAGTTTTAAAACAATACTTGATCATACAAATGTATTCCTTAGATTTATTTGAATTAATTAGCAGTAATCCTATGCTTTCCACAGAAGCTTAAGTGTTGAGGCAGTATAGTTCTAAGGTTAGTTTTTGATTTTCATATTAGCTAGCCATGATGATTCAGCTAATTCTACAAAATTCTGCCCTATATACAATTTCAATTAAATTTATTTAATTTGTATAGTGCCAGCTCACAACAAAGCTGTGTCAAGGCTCATCACATGAGCAAAGTCTAACCTATATACTGTTTTAAAGTTATTGCTATAACTTGCAATCTAGTATAATGCAATGCTAGATGGTAAGATGACACAAGCTTCAATTGTTAGCACTCTTAACATGATGTGACCAGATCTCCTTGTTTTTTGGGTACATTCCTGATTTTTAAGGGCATATCCCCAGCTGGAGCTACCCCCAGAAATGTCCCTATTTTTTCAGAAAGCAGACATATTGTGGATATTTTGATCAACAGTGATAGTAAAAACATTAAATGAAAGAACCGCTTCTTCTGCAGCTAATGAAACACTTGCTGTCCTATTGCATTTTTAGATACAAAATTCTGCTTAAGGGCACCTTCACACATAACACGATTGAAGCCCACTGGTGCACGAAGGAGGAATCACATGCCACTCATGAAAAATTGGAGCCGCCTCAAACGTACAGCTGTTTCCACAACCATTCATGCACACCAGTGGCCAAAAGACACAGAGTGCCCTGCGAGTGCTAATTTGACCCCCCTCTCAGCAGGTGTCAGCCAAATTCCAGGTGCCACACACGAACATCCAATACCACTCGCTGGACACTTAGAAAAGGTGGGGCTATTCACGCTCCCGGCATGATAGTGGAGTGCAGATGACCACATTTGAGCTGCCTGTGAAAATTATCTGTCACATGAGTGTGCTGTTACCAAGCAACACATATGTCAAGCAAGTGTGCCCCCCCAACACATGTGGTGTGTCAGTCTGTCAGTCCCTCCTCAACACGTGGCATGTGTTTGTGTGTGTGTATCACGTGGCCCCTGCCCCCCAACACATGTGGCCTGCGTTTGTGTCGCACCCCTTGCCCCACCTGTAACACATGTGGCGTGCGGGGGAGGTGGGGGGAGCACACTTGCATGACATGCTGATAGTTACGTACAGACAAGATCACATGGGGACCGGCCAGCAACTGACTGACAGCTGGAAATGACAGCTCAGTGCACACGACATATTAAATTAAAAACGCAGAGAACACAGCCATAACAAGTATATAAATAAATACTACAATAACTACATACACAATTACATAACAAAATAACTACAATAAATAATCACAGAACAAAGAAACAGAGAGTGACACTTTGTTCTGTGCACTGATTGAAAAGGTGGGCATGTCCATGCGAGCCACTGCTGTTGAGATCTGTGGATCTGCAAGGCACAGCTGGAGAACACGTACCATGTTATGAGGTAGATGACCTTACAATTCTCCATCGTGAGGCACGTGTGTGTGTGCTTGCTGTCCTGATGTGGGAAAACATAACAACATGTATCGCCTTTGTTGCAATCTAGTATAATGCAATGCTAGATGGTAAAATTACACAAGCTTCAATTGTTAGCACTCTTAACATGATGTGACCAGATCTCCTTGTTTTTTGGGGACAGCCCCTGTTTTCTGGGTACATTCCTGATTTTTAAGGGCATATCCCCAGCTGGAGCTACCCCCAGAAATGTCCCTATTTTTTTCAGAAAGCAGACATATTGTGGATATTTTGATCAACAGTGATAGTAAAAACATTAAACATTAAATTAAATTAAACATTAAATGAAAGAACCTGTTGGCTGGACCGGCCGTGTCAGCGCGCACATCGCCAGGCTGTGCAAGGTGAAAAGGACCATCTGATCATGTGTACACTCAGCTGGCTATCTAAAAGTCATGTCACCCTCGTGAGCTATGGTCCACATGATGCGGTTGTCCTTCGGCGCGCCGCTTGCTGGACACGCAGGCTAACAGATGTGGACACAATAACGGCACGCTGTTTCATTCATGTCATTTGATGACTTGACATCTATGACCATGGGTCATATACAGAGGAACAGAAGGATTATACTTGTAGTGTCCGCTCAATAAGAGGGATTAAATATTAGAAATTGCGGTGGTTTTTTGGGGTCACCACTGTTATGTGTCGGACGCGGTCGGAGCACCGACCCAGCGTTTGACAGGACCCAGCACGAAATAAGCAGAGCACGGTTCAAAGGATAACACATTTTAATGAAAGTGAGTGCAATGATAAACAACTAAAAAGTCTGCGGTCTGGTAAGGTGAAAACACGGCGCACTCTCAGCAGCGCAAACGGTCTGGAGCCACAGCAGTTCGGACCCAGGGACCCCGCTGACACCCCCCAGCTGGCCGCGACAAACCGTGTCTGTGAAGAAAGAAAACATGAGGTGAGTCCAACACTCTCCACCCAGAGAGACACAGCTCAAAAGGTGCACACAATCAGCAAACACTTCCTGGCTTAAATATATATCAGCTTCTCACCCTGCAGGCACGGAACAACTCAGTTCAAATCTCCACTGCAGCAGAAGCTGATTAGACAATTAGCATAACGTGACAGCTCAATAACACAAGGTGTGAGGGACACCAAATCCACTGTCATTACTTCATAAAAGTCACCAAAACCAAATTACCTCAGGAAGTGTGCTGAAGAGCGTGAGACCTCACCCAATCCTCCTTCACAGACTGTGGCATCAAACCTGGAGCGATCTCTACGTCCGTGATGGTGAGATTGTTCTCCTGACGTCGATCTCACACGTCTGCTCACAAGGTCGAGTCTCTGGCAATCACACACTGTGCATTCAAAGTTTAAATGCAGCAATCTCTGATCAAGACAGAATACACCACAGCTGTGAGTCCTGATGACCTGCACGTGAAAACAAGCCTCAGGTGTTCAGGGTGAGGTCCTAATGCTCAGCCACTCAGTCCTGAATGCGTACCACCTGGTGGGAGAAACAGAAAACCAAGCCAGCCAAACACCCCAGCACACAACAACCATAGTGGAATCTATACCAGATCTACAATAGTACTCTCACAAATTTTTTACTGAATGCCCTTCCTTGTGACCCAACTCCAGTTTTGCATTAACAAACATGTTCTGTGGCTCTGTGATACATGAGCATTTTGTCCAGGGTGTACCCTGCCTTACTCCCTATGACTGCTGGGATAGCTTCCCCCCCATGAACCATAATTGGAGTAAGAGGGTATAGATAATGTAAAATCAAACACGTCTAATTGGTCACATTTTGGAAAATGCCCCAATTCTGTGCATCCCCACATCCACCATGCCATGAAAATCTTGTACCATTGGACAGGAATAAAGCTAAATTGAGAAGGAATAGTTAAGGGAGTAAAAATCCTGAATTGTTGACTCAGAAGAATTTGGTGGAAGGGATGAAAGAGAAGCAAGACAACCGAAGAAAAAGAGGCACAGGAATGGTTGAGAAGAAAAAGTGTCTAACTGTTAAAGATGTGAAGAGTGAAGAACAGCAGAGAGAGAATGTTACTGCATAGTTAGTTCACAATTTTATCAGTCGGACTTCACCACTTGATTCTAATTTAACAGTCAATATGGTGAAAATACATAAAGCCTGATCTGTCCTGCTTTTTCATTTTATAGATAAACACACTGGACATTATAATCTCACTGCCAAACTGAAAATGTCTGGGCACCTTATGTTAGCCTTAATTGGCTAACGGTTTCTCTAGTTCGCTATTTAAACAGCTAGTGAGCTTGAATATGAGCACGTTAAACTCTTTTGAATTTAAATAGCATATTCTGTTGTATATGTTCACAGGGTAACAACACACGGTGTATTTTGATGAATAATATAACATTGCAAAATGACATTTATGGAGGATTAACTCCAAATTTAAAACGTAGACTGTATCCCAATTCAGTCCATTCTAAAGGCTGCTTCGAAAGTGGCAAATGCAGCCTTCTTCAAATACTTATACATTATACATATTATTTACATAGTATGATGTCATAACAGATGCTGTAGGAAAAAATACATTGTGGGAGAGTTCTTTGAATACATTATCAACCTTTTAATATTGTTTGGTAAAATCCACATTCATAAATGCAGAGTATTAAAAAGGAATTCTGTCTGAATTTGAACAATATATAAGCAGGCTATCCCAAATGTCACAAAACTGTCACGCTCTATAAGGAACTTTTTAAAAGAGAATAAATGTTAAAGAATCCTTTTACTTTTGTTACTGTACAATTTATTTTATTTTATTTCTTTTTTTTTTTAATCATTTATAATGATAATGCCGTGAATGTTACTGTGGCCTTAATGTATTTGTTGAAATAAAGATTTGGAAAAAACCACCTTAAAAATATTTAGAACTCCATTCTTGGTTTATTTATTTATTTTGCCATTAAAATTGGCCATCACTTCTTAAAATAACTTCTCAAGCCCACCCACTGCCGCTCAGTGACAACAGAGACTTTCACTTTTGAGTCGCCAAACACCAGAAAAATCTCCAGTGATGCCAGAAAAAGGAGTTAGATTTGTTTCTAGTCGCTTTGAGAAAATAAGTCGTCAAGAGGGTTTGGAAAGTCACCAGATTTAGCGAGAAAGTTGACAAGTTGGCAACACTGGTGGGCGAGGCTGTCTCAATTCAGAACGGTTTGTTTCTTCTTCCATGGTGTCTGAAGGGCTGAAGCCTGAAGACTTTCATGGGATACAGGTCTTAGAAGGGTGCAGACTCTGAATTGGGTCACAGTCACATTAGCTGCACAGAGCTTCCAGTTTCATTCATTTCATTACACTGAGCTATGAATTAACCAATGTGACACAGGTGCTTAATTATATTGTTAAACATGAAATCAAGAAAATACAATGCTTTCAGGTTTGTGTTCTTCCATACAAGTACTAAGTTGCTCACCAAATTATTTAAGTAAGCTAGAACAGTTTATTAGATTCTTCTATGCACCTTTTTTCTCACCCAATTACAAACCCTCACTCCCTCCATAAACATAAACACTTTTATCAGTTTTATTATTTTGAAAAATATAATGAATAAGATCAGTTAAATGGCCATACTGGGTAACTAGGTAGTTATATTTCAACTATATGCAATTGTCTGATGAAGTTAAGTAGTCTGAAAATACAGCCCTGTGGTACTCCATATGCTGATTACATTAAAAGGAAAGAGGCTGAGCATTGGCTTGCCAGGATTGTTTGGTGCTATCTATCAACGTCATTCAGGTGGATGTGGTATCACTGTTAGTGTCAGCATCAGTGTGTGTCAGCTGGTATCACTCACTGGTATCTATATCCATGAGGCCTACACAGTTTGACCCTGACCCTGTATCTCTTCTGTTCCCCACACCTCTGTCTCTTCTTCTCTCTGTATGTGTGTGTGTGTGTTGTCAGCTCAAACCCCCAGATTCCTTGGTATGTTGATGGAATGTAGACTATTTTTCCAGGTCACTGTTGTTTGCGCCTTGTGAGGTGTGTCTGTAAATTCCCACACAAGGAGGGAGATAAACATACTCACACTGTCATATGAATATATAAACCTCATCACATCGCAGCCCACACCTTGTACGGTTCAGATTTCACTGTGACTGGTCTAACTGTCTGATAAAACCAAAGCATTGACATCCTTTGCCCTTTAGCCTTATCGCAGGTGTCAGTGGTTACCGCCAGAATCTTTTCCAGTTATCAAATATGAAGATGGAGTCAGGTCCATAAGAAGTTGGACAGTGTACAGTTTTTGTAATTTTACCTCTGTACACCACACTCATCACTCATCTTCAACCGCTTATCGTAGGAGAAACGGCTCCAGCAGGGGACCCCAAAATTCCCTTTCCTAGACCACATTAACCACCTCTGACTGGGGGATACCGAGGCAGTCTACACCATCTCAGTGGAGTAGAAATGAAATAATCAAGATGTAATTGAGGTGTAGACTTTTAACTTTAGTTCAAAGGGTCAAACAAATGTATTGCATTAACCTTTTTGAAACTTAAATAAGGAAGTAAGGGTTTGACATGACATTGGACTTAAAAAACATCTCCTCACTTAAAACATGCCAGTAGTGGTTCTGCTGTGTGAGTTCTTCATATTAATCTGCGATCTGGTGGTGGTTGGCCAGATGGATCAGTCTACAGCATGTTCTTCCTGTGCACCTCTGGAGTTTGAATGGGGGGTGGTGTTGCTGTGTAATTCCACCTCCACCACATATTTCACCAAGTAATGGGACAAATAAAGTAGTTACAGTAGCTGCATGTTGCAAATATAATACAGCTCTGATCAACATTATTGACACTCACGCCTGATTTAAAACACAGATTTTAAAATGTTTTTTAGAAATAAATATATAAATGAACCAAATTTGTATAAATAGAATAATAAAATGTCCTATGTTTGTGTCATTGTTGAGGCTCCAGTCAAAAGCTGCACAATGTCACAGATAGTAATCAGTCCTTCAGAACTCTCATGCATGTCTTGATGGCTTCCCTCACTGGTTTCATTCTTGTACAATCAGTCAATTTTGGAGAACTGCTTACTTCAGAGAGATTTATCATGACTTGGAAATGTTCATGTGTCCATAGCTGTCAAAATGATGATTTAATAAGTGTGACACATTTTATGTTCACTTTTCATTTCACTGTATGAAGGCAATCACTGTAGTTTAATATCTTTGAACATATAAATGTTCTGGTGATAGAAAATTTTTTATATATATCTTTTTCTTCTTATCCTTCTTTCAGCTGCAATCATTAGGCATTGCACCAGGAGACCATCCTTCTCCATCCCACCTTCAGCATCTTCTTCTGCTACACCAACCTCCTGCACGTGCTCCCTCACCACATCCACAAACTGCCTATTTTCCTTCCTCTTCTCTACCTCTCTGGCATCCTTCTCTCAATGTAAAGTTGTGTTCAAAAAATGGCTGTATGTTAAAAAACGTGAGTAAAACTCAGAATGCTTAAAATAGCTTTTATTTACACACACACACACACACACACACACACACACACACACACACACACACACACACACACACACACACACACACACACACACACACACACACACACACACACACACACACACACACACACACACACACACACACACACACACACACACACAAATGTATTGGGAACACTGTGTATTCTATTCCAAATCAAAACATGAAGAAAAGCTTATCAAAATTGTTATTCCTTTTTGTTATTGCAGAAAGTGAAGAAAAAGGAATATTAGGCTGTTCAAAAAATAGCAGTGTCTGCATTTTTCTTTCTGTGAAAAAAAAAAACAAACAAAAAAAACAAGCAAACAAAAAAAGAGTGCTCTGAGATCACAATATCCCCCACTGGCAAGTGCTGTTTTGGTACAAGTGCTTATTACATTCTGATAACATTTCAAGATATGTATGTGATTGATTTCAGAATGCAGACACCAACACAAGAAATTGGCACTGTCTAGGTTTGTTAATCAGGGGCATAACTCTGCCAAAATGTGTCAATCTTGTATAATATCACAATATGCATATTACTCACCCATAACAAGGAATTGTACCAAGTTTCCCAAAATTCCTAGTAAAAATGTGAGAGGACTTGATTTCAGAATGCAGGCACCCACTCAAGAAAGTGATGGAGTCTAGATTTGTTAATCGGGGGCGTAACTCTGCCAAAATGCATCAATCTTGTACAATATTACAATATGCATATTACTCACCCATAACAAGGAATTGTACCAAGTTTCTCAAAATTCCTAGTAAAAATGTGAGAGGACTTGATTTCAGAATGCAGGCACCCACTCAAGAAAGTGATGGAGTCTAGATTTGTTAATCGGGGCATAACTCTGCCAAAATGTATCAATCTTGTATAATATCACAATATGCATATAACCCACCTATAACAAGGAATTGTACCAAGTTTTCCAAAATTCCTAGTGAAAATGTGAGAGGACTTGATTTCAGAATGCAGGCACCCACTCAAGAAACTGGCAGTGTCTAGGTTTGTCAATACAGGTGCCAGAAGTTGGTCGACTCCATGCAACACAGATGTGAAGCAGTTCTCGGAAACACTGGTAATACGACTAAATATTAGTTCCGTGATTCACAGGAAAGCAAAATAATCAACCATTTTTTATACAGTAAATGTTTGAGTTTGTAACACTGTCACCTCTCTGAACTTATCTTCAAACCATCCTACCTGTGCTGTCCTTCTGATATGTTCATTCCTAATCTTGACCATCCTCAAACAAAAATAAAAAAAATAACACTGTCTTCACCTCTGCCTCCCCCAGTTCTACCGCCCGCCTTTTTGTTGGCACCACCACCTCCAAACCATACCTCACTACTGTGCTGTAAAGTTTCCCTTTCTTTCTTGCAGATACCTTTCCATCACAAATCAATCCTGCCATTCTTCACTACCCACTGTACCTTGTCAGGACTCTCTTTTTCACCTTTATTTAAACTCATTTAATTTTTACATTTCTACTTATTGCAACCACACGATTGCATTCCTGCACATTCGCACACGTACTCCAACTTGCTTCACTGACTTTCATGCTCCTTGTCTACAGTGCATACCATTAGGGCCCCTTCACACATAACACAAAAGATGCAGAAACTGGAAGAAAATCCACGAACCAAACACAAACTAGGGAACCATCAACCATCGTGTGCATGCACGAACACAGTGCGAGCAGCTGAGTCATGTTACACCACATCATGCCACTGATGTGGAGAAAAATAAAATAAAAACCAGCTGTATAATTAGTGAATATCACTGGGTTGGTATAAATAATAAATAAAAGGGGACACAATACAGAACCCCACGGTTAAATAACCCTGGTTAAAATAAAAAATAAATGCCACTCACGGGATTCTAACCTGCAGTTTACAAAAGCTCTGATAGCCCTGACAGAAACTTTAACACTGCGCTACAATCACTGTCTTATAACAGGAGCATAAAATGGCTAAAATCAACAAGGAGACAAATATTTAAAAAAAAAAGGGAAAAAGCACAGTGATAACTGACCAAACACCATTTGTTATGGCGTATTTCTGCTGATGCATGACTGAAAGTGGCACATTTGTCGCACTTTTGGCTTGTCATATAGTCCACTCACAGGACTCTCCCGACACACGTGTCCTGTCAGACAGACGTGACATTCAGATCGCCTGCTGCATGTCCATGTGAACTGACGGCCCGTTTCCTGTCAATGTGCATGCTGTGCACGCTCTCCAGCTGGTCGCAAAGATGAAATATGTTTTTATGTATTTCCACATGTGTTACAGCAAGCACACACACACGTGTGTCACGGTGGACAATTGTAAGGTCCTGTCCGTCAAAACACGTGTTCTGCAGCTGTGATGTCCAGGACCAGAGATGTCAACAGCTGCTGCTGTTGGCAGCCAGCCACCCCCCCTGTCCATTCAGTGCACAGACCAAGGTGTCAATCTGTGATCAGATGAGAGGCGCCTCACCTGCAGGGGAGAGCAAGGGATGCGCCAACTCCACGCATACCACGTGTTGGGGGGGTATCGGGGGTAGCAGAGGGGAGTGTGTGAAACACATGCACGTGTTGTGGGGGGACCTGGCACTCTGACATGCCACATGTGTACTTGGCAACTCCACAGTCATGGGGGCACTTAGACAAATTTCACAGCAAGCTCGAAAGTGGTCATCTGCTCACTGTTTTCGTGCTAACAGCGCGAATGGCCACACATTTCCTAAGTGCTCCGTGTGCAGTATTAGATGTTTGTGTGTGTCACCTGAAATTTGGCCGGCACCTGCCGCAAGAGGAATCAAATGGGCTCTCACAGGGCACTCTCTGTCTTTCTGCCACTTGTGTGTGTGAATGGTTGTAACGACAGGTGTACAAGGTGTTTGAGGGAGCTTTGATTTTCCACAAATAGCATGCAATTCCTCCTTCATGCGCTAGTCGAATTCAATTGTGTTATGTGTGAAGGGGCCCTTACCTCTCTAGACCTGCCTCAGCATGCTCCCTACTCACTGCAAACATCACAGTCCATGGAGCCTGCTCTCTGATCTCAACTGTCAAACTGTCCTTCACAATTTCAAACTAGAAGGGGCTCAGATACGATCCTTGGTTCAATACTACTCGATCCCATCATATATTAATACACTATACAGTTTTGCTCAAACGTTTACATACCCTGGCAGAATTTTTGAATATTTTTGGCTATTTTTCAGAGAATAGGAATAACACAAAACTTTTTTTTCCACTCACAGTTAGTGGTTGTGTGAAGCCATTTATTGTCAGTCAACTGTTTACTCTTTTTAAATCGTAATCATAATGACAATCAAAACTAAACAATTCTGCCAGGATATGTTAACTTTTGCGCACAACTGTACACCAGTACTGTCACACTGTCCTCACATACTCCTCTGCCACTGCTGAGTTCCTCATACAGGACCATTACACTTCTCTTGCTAACATAACACAGGCTTTTACTCATTTCAGAAACATCCAATGTTTCTGGCCTTCTCATTATTTCTCCATCAACACTTTAAAAGCAAACACTGCATCTGTGGTGCTCTTTCTCAGCATGAAACCATGTTGTGGCTCACAGATCTTCACCTCTTCTTGGCCTAGCTTCTCAAGCCTCTCTAGCATCATCCAAATAGAACATAATGAAATTCCTTTGCTTCACCATTATCATTGGAGTGCTACTGTATATCCAGCTCTTGTGGACACTGAAACCAGGATCCAGCAACTCCAATCCCCCAACTTTTGCAAAATTTGAAGCACACTGACCCATGTTTGGAAAATATTCTCACCGCAAAGATGTCGCCATAGGTAATTTTGTATCTCACTCATATTCTGTTTTTAATGCTAACCCCTGTCCCCCTTCACCCCCCCCCCCCCCAAAAAAAAAACCCTGCAGCTTTGAACGCTCTTGTTGCATAGCAGGTGCACTACCAGCACACATCACCTCAACAATGTCGTGTGTAGGTAACAAAACATATTTTCTTTGTACTCGACAGTATGGTGGCTTGCTGGTAGCACACCTGCATCTCAACAAGAAAGTCCCGTGTTGAAAGTCACTCGTGAGCCCGTCTTGTATTTCATGCTGTGGAGCACTTTTTTTCTGAAATATGTTTATGAATAGCTCATGGTTATTTCTGATGGTCATATGGACTGAAAGACTTGTTGCATTTGCAAAATAGCAACAACATCCTTGTAACCAGACCTGTCAGTGTGTGTGATTATGCTGAAATCAGCCATGACAGGAGTGTCGTTTTTGGGACACTAGTCCATTTCACCAGCACTGAGTGAATGTGTAAGTAAATTGTCTTTCTCAACAAGAAATCAATCACTGTAGTCAGAGGATATGTTGGGACATGAGACAAGAAACCCAAAGAAATCTGAGACTCATAACACGGTTGTTGACAACACCATCAGAAGGAGCCATTCTGCCACAGCAACTGCAACTGCCTTCAGTTTGCTGACCACTGGAGCAACCAGACAAAAAGTAGGCATATCAGCCACTGAGATCTAGTGACTTCCAAATCTGGGGACCAGAGAGAGTGCTGCCACTGCAGTATGGAGCTTTCCAAGCTCCCTTAACAACACAAAAAAATGATCATGCTTGCTGAGATGAAGGATATTCTAGATGTCCACCCACATGAATAGTCCCCTTACCACATTACCGGTCTCCAGCATCCAGAGTCAAGACTGTCTGAAACTCTGAAGTTATCACATTTACTTATGTCTTTAACATGCTAGCTACAGTACTGATCAATAGATGTGGGAAATACCTATAGTTGTCTTGGGTTATCAAGCTTGCAACTTCAGTGAGAAGAAGTAGTGCCTCGACTGTTGTCAACTAAGTTAGCTGTTGATCGTGATGAGGGTACTTTATAAATGAGTATCAGTAATGAGTGGGCCAATATGTGTTGCTAGAAATAACTCAACAAAGAGAGAAGAGAGTAAAGTGACTGTGTTTGGGGGCTATGTGTTGAACAGTTTTGCTGTAGGTCTGCAGCAGATAAGTGTTTTGTGCTGTATTTCCCCTTTTCCTTCATACCATACTTTCTGTCATTCTCTCTCTTGCTCTGTATCTCCCTCTCTGTAGCCCCATCAGTTCCTGGCAGGTCATGTAAATATTAGTCTGAGCTCGCTAATAAATCTGTAACTCCTACTGCTCCCACAGCTCCCAGCCCAAACCTGTTCCCAACAAAACGGCACCACCTAATACTAAGTGGCTGACACATGCCCTATCAAAGAGAGCGAGAGAATAAAAGATGACGAAGAGTTGACACTCTGGACAGCTGTACTGTAGGCCAGATCTTAAGCCAGCAGAGCAGGTGTTCTTCTCAATAAGATCACCTCAAGCTAAGCAGACACAGAGGAGATTAGCTACATGAGTAAGCAGTTGGTGTTTAGAAGGTGTCAACAGGCGACAGATCAGTGGTGGTCATCCATATTGCCAAAGGTGTTCTGTTGATACACCTAAACTTGATGACCCCTGACATTGCTAGACTCTTCTTTCAACCTCCGGTTCTGCAGGCCCTGAGGGCTAAACTCACCCTACCGCACACATGCCTGTTTTTATCCACATTCTGGTCCAAATTGGTGAGTGACAGAGTGGAAATGCGTGCTAACATACTGGGGGCTTTTACCAGACAGGTAAAAGGTAAGATGAGGGGCACTAGTGGTGGGGGTGGGTCCTACCCTGCAGGTATGTACATGTGAATATGTGTGCAAAACAGATCGCATGGCTGATGCTCAGACCACCCCAAGGTGAATGTTATTGGGTGTTGGTGTGGACGCTCCAGGTTTCTCACCAAACCTTCTGTGTGTCTGAAGCACGAAGGGGGAGGGAGTTGGATGAAGACATTTAAGGGATGTGGCATTCTGGGTGGGTAATGATGATGAATTGTGGGGAACGTGGTTCTTTCGGCTCAGATTAGAATTTGCTGATAAACATGCCCACCAGGTCTCTTCGTAACCCGATACATTTTCTTCTCCCCTTCATCCATCCATTTGTCTTCTTGTTCTTTCCTACTAACTCTCTTGCACATTTCCATTTTTCGATCACAGGGTTTTGAATTCGATTGCATAGTCGACCCTCCCACAGATTAGCCATGCCTTGTCCTCTTCATGTTCCTCCAAACTCTGAGTCAGTGCGCGCATGTGTTTGTAATTCATTGTCTATTCTCAGGGATGTTGTCAGTTGGCAGCAATCACTCCGACACGCTTTACAGCCTGGACATACGGTTGATATATCTACATAACTGTCACTACAAGAGGGAAAGGCGAGGTGGAGAGAAAGAGAGAAGGCAACACAGTTGAGAATAACTGTGATGATGGTGAATAAATAATTGGAGCCATGTGGGCTGCCTATGGCTAAAGATACTACAGTAATGCAGGGCACTTTGACGTTGAACACGACAAAGGCAGTTCGACACAACTGTGCTACTGTTGTCTTTCTTTTTGATCAATAAAGTTAAGATTTAAAACTCTTTTTCTTTGTTATTTTGTTTGTGATTCAAACTTTATACTTGGAAAGCAATGAACCATGCTGTGTAATTAAACCTTCTGATGTTATGTTTCTTCCTCCCCGGTGGGTACATGCTGTCTCCCCTTTCTGTCACCAAAAAACACTCACTGTGAAGGCTAATGGTGTGAATCTGCAAAAGGAATGCTTTCAGCCTGGCATCCAAGACATGGATAGACTGCCATAGGACACTGACATTAGAATAGACTTAAAGTGGAATGACTTGATAGCATTACCCCAAGGCACAATAAAGTTTATCTCATCTGACAATGTGGGGCCCAGTGGCTATTAAAAGAACACTTTTTGGATATAAAGGGCTTTTTGGTGGAACAATGAGTTTCAGGCATTGAAATGTATTATTAATGGTGTGTACCTCACCTTCGCAATACAATATAATGTGTACAATTCAGAAACAACACTTTTTATTGTGGAATGACTTTATTCAATGTGATTCAACTCATGATACGATGCAATACAATACAAATATTTGTAAAACTCATTTTCCATGATGAATTGGAATAACCCAAAAATGGCATTTCCGATGTTCAAATACATATTTCATGAAAAACCAGGGGCCTTCTTTAGGTTTTTACTACTGTGCTGCAGCTCACTAGCACTGCCACTGCTTGCCTTTGTTCACCCCTGGGGGCAGCACCACATACAGTTGCAGAAAGCAGAGTATAAAAGAAGCCCAGAAGAAGAAGTCAGCTGCTGTTAGCATAAATTTCCTACTCTGAGATGATATGACAGTATTAATAGATTGTGAACCAAGCATAAAGTTGCGGCAAACCAAGACTATTTCAATTAATCTATAATGTTAAAATCAGTCCATCTACTTGTTTAGATGAGTGGTTTTCAAACTGGTCGACAAGAACCACAAAACCTACACATTTACCATCTCTCCCTGCTTAGCCACAAGTTGATTAGTTCATTCAGATGTCTGTCAATGCTTGATTGGTTGCACACCTGAATGAGCTAATAAGCATGTCTCAGAGCAAGAAGAGATGGAATATGTGTTAATTAGGTGGTCCTTGAGGACTTGTTTGAGAACCATTGAGATTCAGGGGTCCATGTATAAATGTAGTACAGTAAAACACACATATAATGGATTCAGGTGGACCAATGAATTTTGTCCGTTATAATCGAAATCCATTATATGTATAAAACTGACAAAAGTCACTATATGTAAAAATGGACAAAATCCATTGTAATGTGATTACAATGGATTCCTGTAGTTACAGTCAGGAGGTGCTGAATAATCTACGAGGAATCCCCAGCAGTAATTCGGCTTACATATTTCCTTGATTAAAAGCCTGTCCGTAAATATTGTCTTGCCACATTTACTGGTCGAGTCAAAACTTTGTCTGAAAAAATAACCACCTGCCTTAAATAAGTGTCAGGCATTATATACATTAAAAAGATTACATTTAATCGAGTCACTCTTTTTTTTCTAAGCCCACTGCAAAGTGGTACCTTAAAATCCTAAAGCCTGATTTATGCTTCTCCAACAATGTAACTCTGTGGCCATACAATGACGTTGACACACATGTGACCCTTTTAAAGTTCTCTGTCACATTAGTGGGCACCTTATTGCATTTTAATGCAGGAACAGTGGCTTTTTCTGGATCAGTTTGTCCCTCAATGAGCTCCACTTCCTTATACAATCATCTGCCACCAAACTTACGGTACGTACAATTTTCTTTCATAAATTGCAGGTCATTTGAGTGTCTTTTTCTGACTCTGTGTTGTAAAGTTGGTCATATTTGCAAACTTTTCTGCCAAACATATTTGATCCATGATCAAAATGGAATTGGTCAGCGCACTGGAAAAACTTTTAAAATATGAGGGGAGAGGAAGGAGTGAAAATGTAAAAGTGACAAATCACAGCCCTTGTCATTGTTTTGCAGGTGCACAGGTTCACAGCCACACAGAGGGCTCTGATCTGTAGCTGTCTTTGGCTCACCGCACCCAGGGATAAGTGTGAAACCATATTACAGTGCAGACAGCAAGCAGCATTTTATTAATAATCGTCTGCCTCATTCTGGCACTGGGTCTGAGCACAGCTTGAAAAAAAAAAAAAAAACACCCAGGCTTTTAATCAAGGAAAGTCAGTACCGACTTTCCTTGGATCAGTGAGTGTTAGTGTTGATCTTCATTTCGTACCTCTTTGACTGAGCACATCCAGACTGCTCTGTCTGGTATATGCAAGGTTTTTTTTTATTTATTTTTTTTATGAAAATGCATTGCGATTGGACCGGAAGTTTTGTCTGATGTGAGCCAAAATCCATTATACAAAATCTGGTATATATGGTGTTTATTACATGGAAAACCATACAAAAGTATTGGGACTTTTGCTTTTGTCCGGTGAGTGCAGGTTATACGACAACAGTTTCAGCATGTTTTGCTGTATTACCTATTACTTTAATAATGCTTTTCAGTTTGTACTGGTTAATTGTTACACCCCCATAGATCATGCATGGTCTACTGTATTAAAAACTTTAAAATTTGAACAATTTTGTATTTTCAGTTTGACAGTTAAGTTTGGTGTCTTCTCGTTTCCTGCGATAAAGTGCTTTGCATTTCCTGCGTCATGAAAGCAGCATGCACAATCAGACTTGAATAGGACTGTTTCCTGTCACAAACCTGGACAAGGAGAGATGATCTTATCATCAGGAGACGCATGCACCAGAGCAGCATACAGGGTTGTAAACTTGCAGGACACTAAACTCATATTACAGTTGTCATAGTGCTGATCTCCTGGTAGTAAAATCCCAGATTACAAACTCTAAAACATTGTTCAGACATGCATTCATGCTGTTCTCTGGCACAGCTGTACATGAGAAAACATAAAGCACAATTCAGAACAAGCTGTTGCAGCAGTTGTCCTCCTCAGACCCTCAAGCTTCTGGATCGTATCATGAGAACAGTAGGAATGGCACAAAGCACAACAACAAAGTAGCCACTGTGTTATGGTAATTTAATATTTTATTTGAAATAAATTAAGCAAATGACATGAGAGTTGACTATGTTTTTCATTGAGATGGACAAAGATATTGAAGAGCCACAATGAACTGCGGCAAGATGAGGAGGGTCCACATTCTGACCACATTAAGACAGCATTTTTAGGCACGCTTTGTGAAAATGGTTGCCAGAGGTGAATATGTTGCACAATTAAAGATGAACTGCCAAAAATGACGTTTTAGCTTTTTATCTCCCAATTGTCCTGCTCAAACAAGCTCTGAGAGATTGAAGTTAAAACTAGAATGGGCACTGAGACAGTGCAACTCTGGCATGTTAAATGTTTGACACTGATTAATGCAAATGTACCCTTGACAAAAATTCACTTCCATTTCTGATGATTCAAACAAGGAAATCATTTAAAGCATGGGTCTAAAGTGTCATTCTCACATTCATTAATACAACCCCTGGCAAAAAATTATGGAATCACCGGCCTCAGAAGATGTTCATTCAGTTGTTTAATTTTGTAGAAAAAAAAGCAGATCACAGACATGACACAAAACTAAAGTCATTTCAAATGGCAACTTTCTGGCTTTAAGAAACACTGTAAGAAATCAAGAAAAAAGATTGTGGCAGTCAGTAACGGTTACTTTTTTAGACCAAGCAGAGGAAAAAAATATGGAATCACTCAATTCTGAGGAAAAAATTATGGAATCACCCTGTAAATTTTCATCCCCCAAATTAACACCTGCATCATATCAGATCTGCTCATTGACATTGACCCTATGCCATGACATTGACCGTATGTGTCTTTTTGCAAGGAATGTTTTTGCAGTTTTTGCTCTATGGCAAGATGCATTATCATCTTGAAAAATGATTTCATCATCCCCAAACATCCTTTCAATTGTCCAAAATATCAACATAAACTTGTGCATTTATTGATGATGTAATGACAGCCATCTCTCCAGTGCCTTTACCTGACATGCAGCCCCATATCATCAATGACTGTGGAAATTTACATGTTCTCTTCAGGCAGTCATCTTTATAAATCTCATTGGAAAGGCACCAAACAAAAGTTCCAGCATCATCACCTTGCCCAATGCAGATTCGAGATTCATCACTGAATATGACTTTCATCCAGTCATCCACAGTCCACGATTGCTTTTCCTTAGCCCATTGTAATCTTGTTTTTTCTGTTTAGGTGTTAATGATGCTTTTCGTTTAGCTTTTCTGTATGCAAATCCCATTTCCTTTAGGCGGTTTCTTACAGTTCGGTCACAGACGTTGACTCCAGTTTCCTCCCATTCGTTCCTCATTTGTTTTGTTGTACATTTTTCGATTTTTGAGACATATTGCTTTAAGTTTTCTGTCTTGACGCTTTGATGTCTTCCTTGGTCTACCAGTATGTTTGCCTTTAACAACCTTCCCATGTTGTTTGTATTTGGTCCAGAGTTTAGACACAGCTGACTGTGAACAACCAACATCTTTTGCAACATTGCGTGATGATTTACTCTCTTTTAAGAGTTTGATAATCCTCTCCTTTGTTTCAATTGACATCTCTCGTGTTGGAGCCATGATTCATGTAAGTCCACTTGGTGCAACAGCTCTCCAAGGTGTGTTCACTCCTTTTTAGATGCAGACTAACGAGCAGATCTGATATGATGCAGGTGTTAGTTTTGGGGATGAAAATTTACAGGGTGATTCCATAATTTTTTCCTCAGAATTGAGTGATTCCATATTTTTTTCCTCTGCTTGGTCTAAAAAAGTAACCGTTACTGACTGCCACAATCTTTTTTTCTTGATTTCTTATAGTGTTTCTTAAAGCCAGAAAGTTGCCATTTGAAATGACTTTAGTTTTGTGTCATGTCTGTGATCTGCTTTTTTCTACAAAATTAAACAACTGAATGAACATCCTCCGAGGCCGGTGATTCCATAATTTTTGCCAGGGGTTGTATGAATCCTACAAACTCCTAATCTATAATGCTGAGAAACCAGTATGTGAAGAATATTTTTGTCTACGAATATGACCAAGCAGCTGTTGTGATTATATAAAATTCTAAATTTGTACTATGTGACATGCAAAAACAACTGTAGTAACATCCCAGCAGTTACTGGGCTCCATGTAAAATGGATGAGATTATGAAAATACATCAATGGAATAAAGGAAACTTTGAACATCTTGAATATCCTTCTATGGTTACAACAAGACAACAATGACGGAATATTTCGGTTCATCATTAGCGACCTCCTGGATCCACTAAGGTTCTCTAATGTATACACAAGGTTTCAAAGCATGATTTTCCAGGATGCATATCCATAAAAGTAAGAATGGGTCTTCAGTCTTGTCCCATGACCAAACCTACATTATGACTCCTCGCTCAGTTTCTTAAGTGTTGCAATCAAGATAGCCATTGATTCCACAAAGATCACAGTATTGTCTTCAAAGTCAAGGCCAGGGAACATTTTCAAGTGAAAAACAGACCCATGTTTCTAGTCTCCCCTTCACTATCCAACACATAAGTCCATGCATGCAATAATGAAGACACAGAACTGATCTATTAAGAACACTAGTATACACTGGAAAGAAAACAAAGAATCAAGCACATTGTGAAAAATCAACCTGCAAAGATGGTAGTAAGTTCTTGTGGCTTCTCCCGTTTTCACTCAGGGTCACTACAGCAGGTCAGATATCGATCTGCATGTTGATTTGGTGTAAGTTTTACACCAGAAGCCCTTCTTCCACATTACTTGGAGACCTGACACAGGTGGTTTTGAACTGAGATCCTCCTGTTTTGGAAATAAGTGCACTAAACACTTGGCCACCACACTGCTCCACAAAGAAGCAAAGATGGTAATCCTGCTATGTTCAGTGACTACTTGAAGAGCAAGAATGGTGATATTTGTCTCATCTTTCATATGATCTTTACAAATACCTTGGCCAGCACCGAGAACAGTGCCATACACCTGTCGTGATCACAATCCAGGTGATCATTCTTTCCTTTCCAGAAGGGGACAAGTCCTTTCTTCCAATCTGGTGGAATTATACCTAGCTCCCAAAATGAAGTCAGATCACCTGCAATGCCAAGAGCAGAACATCTCCACCTGCCTGAAGACATCCAGTACCACAGATCCATGCAGATATACCCATGTTCAGTTGTTTCACCATCTTTGCCACTTCCCTGATGTTCAATGATTCACATCTGACTGTTGGATCTGCCACCAGAACCTTGGCAGCAGAGGGATGCATGAAGTTGCAGAGTCCTCTCTCAGGGCCATGCCATGACAGCAGTAAGATAGGGTGTAGGTTTAGAAGAATGCAATACTTTGATTCTTCTGGAATCAGGCTGAAGATGTCTAGGGGCACCAGCCCGCAGATTCCTTGAACAAATCTCTCCTTGTCTACCATCAGTACCATCACTGTGCACTTTTCAGCTCCTCATACAGCCCAGAATTTCCACCAAGCCATACATTATGATTCATATGATTCATATGGATGATATTTTGAGTGTCTGTGGAGATTAAACAACTCTTCCACCATATTTCATCCATACTGGCTCCAAATTATTCGTCACAGCTGTGACGTCGACTTTGTCCTTTCAAGGTATCCCAAGGTCAAAGGCCATTTCACAGTGATGTATAACTTCATTTTAATGCTTTGTAGTATAAATCACATCTTTAACCAATTCCTCCATATTCATGTTAATTGTAACCATGGGAATATAAAATAATTCCTTGAATTAGCCATCACAAATACCACCCATTATATAACATATTACCTACATTTGACTTTAAAGTTTTTTTTTCCCCTCAAACACAAATTATTTTGTCCTTGGCGGATCCTTCATCAATTCACCAAGTTTGGACCCAAATTGCATCAACACTGGTTCTCTCTCTCGCTCTCTTTCTCTTGGTCTGTCTGTCTCTCTCTCTCACACACACACAGAATCACAGAGGCACATGTTTGGCACTTTGTATATAGGCTTATGACCAGTCACAGTTCAGCTGTTATTACCTTATATTAGCATTTATCTTCTCAGGAAAACTATAAGTCATAAAACAATATCTTCACTTGCTGTTTTCTCACGAATTGGAAATGGCAATGCTTTAATACGTTTAGTAATGGGTGATGGTTGGGAATATTGTGCAGGAGGCAGAACATTTGCAAACAGCATACAGAAGTCTCTCCTACTTCTTGCATGTATCTGAGGATTTCTGCATCAGTGCTGACTGACAGAAGTTCCCCAATCTCATGCTCTGTCCAGTTAGAAATTTTTGTTGGCGCCTATGTGTAAACAGCTCTTCTTCATTCTCAGACGTTTGTACTCTTCAGGTTTTGGACATAATAAACAAGAGCAATCAGAGATTTGTGACATCTGCCAAGGGTTGATGAGGACTCAAAATAAAAGATATGTGATTCACATCATGATCCGGACTTTACCTGTATCCGGATTCCACAATACAATGCAATAATTGCATACTGATCCAGAATAGTCCGACTGATCAAGATGTTGCAATCTGATATTTAATTCACAAGCTTAAACAAAATAGTGTCTTCCTGATCTTGGTTTTACATCGTGATCTCGTATCTTTCTGCTGCAGAACCTGCATATTGATCCAGATCACTCCCAACATCCAGCAGCCACGTGATTGAATTTTTTTTTCCAGATCTATCAAGCAGATTTGAGATGATCCTCAAAATAGTGAAAATTTAAAAAATGATCTACAATCAGGATCTTGATCCTGATCCACTCCAAAATGTAATGGCTTAATATCAATCTGTGGTGAACATTTTGTGTAAATCCATACAGAAGTTTTGACGTAATCCTTAAAAGTGCATAAAGTGAAATCCTGAGTCAGAATCCGGGTCTGGATCTCCTCCAAAATTCAGTGGAGTCTTGCATGCTCTAATATCTATCTGTGGTGCAAATTCGGTGAGAATCCATGAAGTAGTTTTGATTTAAGCCTTCAAAGCCAATATAAAGTGAAATCTTGATCCAGAAACCAGATCCTGATCCAGATCACCTCCAAAATTTAATGGAGTCTTCCATGCTCTAATATCTATCTGTGGTGAACATTTTGTCAAAATCCGTGCAGTAGTTTTGACATAATCCTGCTAATAGACAGACAAGTAAATTCCGAAAATTTTATTAAGTCCTTGGCGGATGGAAAAATATCATCAGCACACTCAGTCTCTCGCGGTGAATCAAATAATAGTGAGACACAGTAAGTCCTGATGAAAGCATGAAGCTCGTAATAAAGTTAAAATATGTTGCAGTCACTTATAAAGCTCTCTGTAGTTGCAACAGTGACTATAGGCAATGATACAGTAACGCTGTTCTCATGATTAACATCTATTTATTTAATGTTTTCAGATTCATAATCACAAAATGATGTCACTGAGTGTGACAGTGTTTGTTAAAGTGACATTTGCGAGTTGTGTTATTTTAGGATGTAATTGTTTAGCTGCAATAAAACAGTTTAATTGAAAATAAAGGCACAGAACGTTGAATTAATTGACACATTGTGACTGAACTCCTCAACAAACCACAGCTTTGTGAAGAGATTGAGTCATCTTTGAATGGACTAAGAACTCGTGTTTTGATGAAAAATAAGATTTCTAACGTGTAAGTGCTACCTGCAACCTGTTGGCTTTTTTAACACGTAGAATCATGCACTCTAAGAAATGAAACACATGGGTTTTTAAATGTAATTAATACGATTATTTTCAATATACTTGCAATTGTTAATTTTAGAGATTTAAGTAATGTTTCATTTGATTTAATTAATTTAAACTACAATATTGTTTTGACAATGTTATGTGGAAAAAGTTACCTTAAGTTTATCAATTAAATTCAGCGTTTTAGTTCTTAGAGTGTGTTAAGTGAGAATGGTCCTTAAAAGCAGGAGGTAATATTAAACTAGTCTGGCAAAGCATTTACCTGCAATTTTAGGTAACGTTTATTTTTAAAATTTTTGTTTATGTAGTGTTCAACTTTTACTCCAGCAGGCATTTAACAGATTATTTATTCTGGTTTCATATCGGAACCCAAACTCAATTACAACAAAGACAGCATTTATAATAATTATTATTATTATTCCCTTTTGTCTTTCTAAATCACTTTTGTATGAGTCACAGCTGCTCATACCATTAATAATATATACAATTATAATATTGTAGCAGTGATTTGCTGGCCCACTTTTCCCGCATGAATTCAGTAACACATAGAAAAACATGTCAACAAACAATGACTGTGACATTAACAGTGACAGTGACAAATAACTACAAAAACAAAGTCTGTAACAACAAGGATGCTAACAAAGCTAGAGAAGAAAAAAAAATTAATAATACTAAGAGACAGATTTAAGAGAGGAAGTGCTCATAGTAGTAGTATAAATATGCGGTTTTATAAGTTATGGAGTATATTGTATAAAAAATAACATGAATGTACCTGTGAGTATATAATATGTGGAAAGCTATAAATGTTTGTGTGGCCAAGGGGTTAGTGTGCTTGGTTTCAGTGCGGAAGGGTCCTGGTTCAAACGCCACCCCTGCCATTGCTCCATCCAATATGGACGTGTGTCATGAAGGGCATCCTGTGTAAAACTTGTGCCAAATCACCATGCAGATCCACCTTGGCTCTGCTGTGGTGACCCCGAGTGATAACAAGGGAGCATCCGAATGGTCTTACTTAATATAAATATTTGTGCATATTGTAATAGATCAACTAAATTGTGTAAGAAACAATAGCAACAGCTTTTCCTGATGAAGTATGTTTCCTGATAAATACTTGTGTTCATCGGGGATGTGTTCTGGCTCCTAAACTGTTCAGTGTTTGCATGGACTGAGTGACATGTAGGTTTGTGAAATCCACCAGATTAGGTGACTTTGTTGGCAAGGAAAGTTTGTTGACCTTGACAATACGATGATATTTGCAGATTCAATAAATACCCTGATCATTAGGTTGCTGGACAGAGGTGCTTTACAATGCTGATTTCTTTGCAGCAGACTGAAGGTCCAAGGTTTTGGCATCCTGGTACCTCCTGTCTTGCTATATGGTGGGACATTAACCATTGACTTGAGGTGATGACTCGACACCTTTGGTATTATGAGACTTTGGAGAATCTTTGGGTATTGTTGTAATGACTTGGTATCAAATGAATGGTAAGATGAAGAATATCACTTGTATTGTGAGGGCGCATCAGTTACAACATTTTGGCCATATAGAAAATTTCTCTTGGCATGATTCAGCATGTAGGTAAAACAGTGTTAAGGACAACAATGGCTGGAGAAAGCAAGAGGACATCCACCTTTCACCTGACTGCAGCAGGTAGATAGCTACTTTTAATCGATAGGGATGGACCAACTGTCTGGTCCTTGATCGCAACCACCCAGGCAAAGATGGTTCCATAGTGTGGTGGATGCAGTGATGAATAGCATCAGCACATGTTAACAAACCTGACCTGATGTGAGATAATGTGAATGAGTGTGCGGAATTCCATCAGTGTGGCACAGACCTATACTGCAAGCACAAACCCTCGAGCATGCAGGAGACCATTGCCACAGAGACCCTAGATATGTGTGCCAGGGTTACCAGTTGTCTCCCCGGTTACCCTAATCCCCTGATCAAGGGTTAGCTATCCTAGTGCTAACACTAAATATTATTTTTACTGTAGTTGTAACTTCTTCATGCGTTACCATAGGTCCATAGCATTCAATGGCAATTTGAGGCAGATATTGGGACTGGAACAATACACTTATCTCCCAATACAATACATATCATGATACAGTGGTATGTAAAAGTTTGGGCACCCCTGATGATTTGCATGATTTTCCTTTATAAATCATTGGCTGTTTGGATCAGCAATTCCATTTAAATATATCATAAAGCAGACAAACACAGTGATATTTGAGAAGTGAAATGAAGTTTATAGGATTTACAGAAAGTGTGAAATAATTCTTTAAACAAAATTAGGTAGGTGCATAAATTTGGGCACCCCAACAGAAAAAATACATCAATATTTAGTAGATCCTTCTTTAGCAAAAATAACAAGCCTCGAAATGCGTCCTATAGCTTTCAATGAGAGTCTGGATTCTGGTTGAAGGTATTTTGGACCATTCTTTACAAAACGTCTCAGGTTTGTTGGTTTCCGAGCATGGACAGCCCGCTTAAAATCACACCACAGATTTTCAATAATGTTCACATCTGAGGACTAAGATGGCCATTTCAGAATGTTGTACTTGTTCCTCTGCATGAATACCTTAGTATATTTTGAGCAGAGTTTAGGGTCATTGTCTTGTTGAAAGATCCAGCCCCTGCGCAACTTCAAATTTGTCACTGATTCATGAACATTGTTCTCAAGAATCTGCTGATATTGACTGGAATCCATGTAACCCTCAACTTTAACAAGATTCCCAGTACCTGCACTGGCCACATAGCCACACAGCATGATGGAACCACCTCCAAATTTTACTGTAGGTAGCAAGTGTTTTTCTTGGAATGCTGTGTTCTTTGTCCACCATGCATACCGCTCCGTGTTATGTCCAAATAACTCAATTTTAGTTTCATCAGTCGACAGCACCTTATTCCAAAATGAAGCTGGCTTGTCCAAATGTGCTTTAGTATACCTCAAGCAACTCTGTTTGTGCCATGTATGCAGAAAAGGCTTCCTCTGCATTACAGCATCATACAGCATCTCTTTGTGCAAAGTGCACTGTATAGTTGAACGATGCACAGAGACACTATCTGCAGCAAGATCATGTTGTAGGTCTTTGGAGCAGGTCTGTGGGTTGACTATGACTGTTCTCACCATTCTTTGCTTCAGCTTATCTGACATTTTTCTTGGCCTGCCACTTCGGGCCTTAACTAGTACTGAGCCTGCGGTCTTCCATTTCCTCACTATGTTCCTCATAGTGGAAACTGACAGCTGAAATCTCTGAGATAGCTTTTTGTATCCTTCCCCTACTCCATGATGTTGGATAATCTTTGCTTTCAGGTCATTTGAGAGGTGTTTAGAGGCTCCAATATTGCCACTCATTAGAAGAGATGCAAAGAGGGGAAACATTTGCAAATGGCCACCTTAAATACCCTTTCTCCTGATTGGATTCACCTGTGTAAGGAGGTCAAGGGTCAATGAGCTTACCAAACCAATTTTGTGTTCCAATAATTAGTGCTAAATGTATTCAAATCAATAAAATGAAAAGGGCGCCAAATTTATGCAATTTTGTTTAAATAATTATTGCACACTTTCTGTAAATACTATAAACTTCATTTCACTTCTCAAATATCAGTATGTTCTTGTCAGACTAGACCACAGAGAAAAGTTAAATAATCCACATCTAAGGACTGTACATCTTAAATATTTTTTTAAAAAGATACATTATATTTGAGACCCCCCAAGAGAACCATACTACACAGTTGGTAATGAAACAGGTGACATCACGTAATACTCAGTGTTGGTCTTCAGCCCTTCAACAACCAATTGCATTTTAATTATAGTGATTGTGGTGCAGAGGTTTCATTTACTGGATGTGTTCATTTAAATATCAGGCTCATTTAGATCTTGATTATGTACTTTGATTTCACTGTCAATCTTAACTTTCGATTCTCAGTTAAAACACTTTGATAAACCAGCTTGTGGGGTTGTAGTTCACTTACAATTTATTTGTCCAGGTTCCTTTATTCACAAAGTAGACATCACTAATGAAAAAGTGTTTTTACTCTTTATGAACTCAAAGTGTACAGGTCTTTGTATAGATATGAAAAATGTGGGCCACATCTCGATGAACTGGTGACTGATACCTGTTCTTTTAAGCACTTTGAGTTAAGAAACGCTTTCACTGTTTTGTTGGCTCCTCATGAAAGTTGTTGCAGAAGTTCTGAATATTATTTTTGATTTATGGCCCTGGCTGACAATAGTAACCACAGCAACTGTGGGGATACAATTGTGGTTTTGTCATTTGTTGAACAGTTTTGGCAGTGAACAACTGCATTAATTTTAATCATAGTCTACCATTACCTGCTTGGTGTTTTGTATCAAAACAGTTATCTCAGGTCCATTCAATGTCTATATATGCAAGGTGTATTTGATGACAATGACTAGCTCTTGTAATATTTTCTAATTTGACCAAAAAAAGGTTAATTACCTTAAACCCAACTGAAATTTACTGTGTAGCCAATGCATAATTTTTTACAACATTAAATTAGATGCACTGCCATGAATGTCAAAGTTTGTTTGGGGCGGTTTTTCCCAATTTTGCAAAAACTGATAGGAAACGGAGTTCAGTGTTAGATGTTGTATTGAAAGATGCCTTCCCTGAACAGAAAGTTGCTACTTCAGCTTGCAAGGTGATCACACAGTTCTCTGCCTGCTCTTCTTCAGCTCTGCATCCAGATGGGTGGGCCATTGCCTTCAGCGTTATGTGACTTGTTGAAAGATGTTGCATTTGACATTTATATCTGGTGACTGCTCACATTGTATTATTTAAAATGGTATGTGTAAAAGTAAACTGTTTTGTCTGTGTAGTGTGGTAAGCAAAAGGACAGTATGCATCATGGCGTTCCAGAGGAGATATGAAGTTATTATTTTGTTATAATTATTGTTATTTGTATAAGAAGATATGAAGTTATTATTCTGTTATTATTATTATTATTATTATTTGTATAAGGAAATATGACTTTTATTATATTATTATTATTATTATTATTAGTAGTAGTAGTATTTGTATGAGGAGATATGAAGTTATGTTATTATCTTTATTTGTATGAGGAAATATGAAGTTATTATGTTATTATTATCTTTATTTGTATAAGGAGATATGAAGTTTTTATTTTATTATTTGTATAAGGAGATATAAAGTTATTATTAAGTTATTAGCTTTATTTGTATAAGGAAAATTTAAGTTATTATTATGTTATCTTTATTTGTATAAGGAGATATGAAGTTTTTATTGTATTATTTGTATAAGGAGATATGAAGTTATTATTAAGTTATTATCTTTATTTGTATAAGGAAATATGAAGTTATTATTGTTATTATCTTTATTTGTATAAGGAGATATGAAGTTATTAAGTTATCTTTATTTGTAAAAGGAAATATGAAGTTATTATGTTATTATTATCTTTATTTGTATAAGGAGATATTAAGTTTTTATTTTATTATTATTAATATTATTATTATTTGTATAAGGGGATATGAAGTTAGCAAAGCAGCAAATTGGCCATGAGACATACTGCCTAATGTGTTTCATCATATTTCCCCACATTAAATGAGTTATGAAATACCGACACAAAACAGTACAATACTTCCCAAGCAAAATTTGCATGTTTTGTTCATTAGTCCTTCCAAAAGAATTACATGACAACTCTTTAATTTTTATGGTCCTGGTTCTTAAAATCAATAAACTGTATGGAAACACATCTTCTGTCTCTCATCTGTTATGACAACAAATTATTTCACAGATGGATATAGATAGAGGACATGGTCTTCTGTCTGGACTCTGCATTTATTTTTTCAGTATTTGTGTAACATGTCTGAAAGTATGAAGCCATGTATAAAGACTGTGATGGTCACACCGTTTTAAAAGCACGGGTAGATATATGCATGCAAATGCAGCATAAATGAGTCGTTACCATGACCTGTCTTTGTTCAGTGTTGTCAGACAAACAAATGCTCTTGTGCAAGGATTTATGGAACATCAGTCTATTCACACTCTATTCACGCTTGCAACTGGCAAGAACGATCCTACAGTGCTCGTACTTTTGATCCCTCTAAAACTTGATCAATGCAGTTTGCACACATTCTGTTCTTCTGTCTGTTATTCCTTTCCCAGTCAAGTCATCAAGAACCTACAGACTCTAATAAAACCTAGAATGAACTAGACAGAGAATTTGGGGGCAGAGGGAGGGTGAGAGAGAAGATTGCTGAATAGTATTGCCTTTGATAAGCCGGCCAAGAAGCCTTTGATTAAATGTGGTCCCAGCAGGAACCCACACTAGGTCCTCTGTGGCACAACCATGTCCAATCACCAGCTATCAACAGCCTGAGGTAATTACAGCCATCTAGTCATTAGCTACCTGGAATTCCACATAGCGATGGGTGAGATGAGGCCAGCAGGGGTTGGGGTTTAGACCAGGCCTTTAATCAAACACTTCCCTCCCCTTGACTGATAAAACACCACACCCTGATTCAGACTGAAGCAGCCTTTGTTACTGATATAGTTTGTATTATTACTGTCCCAGGGTCTCTCAACACGTGTGTGTGTGTGTGTGCGTACTTGCGTGCGTGTGTAATGGGAATAACATGCCAGGTTATGACAGCAGTACAACAGAACTTACTCTCTGGCCTTTTCGGTCACACTGATTAGTTCTGCTGTCTGCAGTATATAGGCTCTCCGACTATCTCACTTTCTCGTTCA
This sequence comes from Thalassophryne amazonica, assembly GCF_902500255.1. Classification (NCBI taxonomy): domain Eukaryota; kingdom Metazoa; phylum Chordata; class Actinopteri; order Batrachoidiformes; family Batrachoididae; genus Thalassophryne; species Thalassophryne amazonica. Next base: position 73,024,467 of record NC_047108.1, read on the forward strand.
ACATGCCTTTTGTCTGTTTAAAAAAATTCAAAGATTGCAATTTCATACTAATATGCCATATATTTCATACGAACACCTGTTTAGATGAAGCAATATACACAATGTTATACAAGCAAGCTGCAGAGTGCAGAAGTGAAATCTGTCTGCTGTTGCATGACTGAACCAACTCCAACTACTTCTCAGCAGCCGATTGTTGTCTCGCACACTGAAAACTAGACTATACTGTATGATCACAATAACTGAGTGCTTGTCCGTCTCCTCGCGTAGTGCAGTCCCATCGGCAGATGAGAATTTAAACACTTTATCATTTAAATAAATCACTTTACACAGCTCTCTTTTTTACGGTTGCATTCAGAGTTCCTTTAAGGCATCAGTCCATCTCTGTGTCCATACGTTCACCTGGTGCTCTCATCCCTTTGTTCTTGTAGAGTCCTCTGCTTGGACTTTTGCTTTAAAGCACATTTGTCCAAACTCCTTCCCAGTGTTCAACCAGGCATTCCTGTCGGTAGGTGAGAGCGCATTTTACCAAAGTAAAATTATATGAGTATATGATGATGATGTTGGATAATACTGAGTATGTTTGAAGGCTCAGTTAATGTGAAATGTGTCTTTAAAGCATCATGAAGCAGCAAACCAATTTTAACCCAGAATCACACATGAGAAAATGACCCTCTAGGCTGAATGTTTCATAAAACTCCAGCCAAACCATTTCGTTTTTACTGGTTTCATTGTCCGTCAGCTAATCCCAGAGGTGCATCCAGATCAGAGGGTTGTTCACAAGCTTGGGGGTAATTGGTATTTATTCATATTGACTGGTACTGTATGTAGTGCTTTCGCCAGAGAAATGTAGAAAAGCCATGCAATGAGGAACCAAGATGGGAGCAGGGAACGACAGCGATGCAGAGCACTTTCAGACAAACTTTTCCAGAAAGCCATGTTCCACAGGATGTCCTGCAAAGGGAAGGGGCGGGGTCATATTGCAAGGGGTGCTTCCTCAGGTCTGGTCCAGCCATTCAGCTCGTTTCGGGGCCTTGCATGTGTGTATGTCCACAGCTTCCTCACAGTCCTTACACTCCACCGCGCAGCACCATATGAATTTGCACTCGCACTTGGTGATTCGCTTGACCCTCATGGTGTCATAGCCCCGCCCACAGCACATCACCTCGCAGCCATCAGTGCCACGTGATGTCTTATTGCAGACGCGACCAGCCGTGCCCAAGGAGCCTGTGCACAGAGCAAAAACAAAAAACGAAAACATATTCTCAATCTTTCATTGATTCACGCTTGATTAATAAAATTAATAAAAATTAATTAATAAAAAATTAATAAACTGAAGTAGCACAATTTGTGTTTTGTCCAGAAAATTTATTTTTACATTTCTTTGTGATTCAAGCCTTAGATGTTCTTCACTTGAGGGATCAATGCAAATGGCTTGCATTAACATCAACTTGAAGAACTTTAAAGCAGCTCTCACAATGCTACAGATTGAGGAAATGTATGCATAATAGAAGTTAAATTTTGATATCCATTTTTGTCCTGTACAAATCCTTTTCTTAGTTGTTACATGTGTTCCTTGTCACCAAGTCCATTGGAAAGTTTTGTGCATACTCAAAACTTTGAGTGGACTTAAGACAGGTTGGTTTCCTGGTGGTTGCATGTATGTTTACCATGTTGTCCTGTACTTGTTCATTATCTTGCCATTGGACATCCAGTAGAAGTTAGCTGTTAACATTATCTATTTAAGAACCGTGCTAGCTTGCTGGCTTAGTCTAGTCACCACAAAGGCTCTCTAAGGCTCTCCTTGTGTAGTTAGTGTGTAGCTAATAAAGGCCTGTTGAGAAAATATTATATTCTGACCATATGTGCTCATGTCAGTTAGTGACTTTATAAAATACTTTAACTTTTCATTTGTGATGCTTGATATTTATGTATGTTGGAGAACCCAAGTGGTGTTGTCTGAGACCAAAGTTTAAGACCCATCCATCTTGCTAAACCATATAGATCAGGGGTGGGCAACTTGTTCCAGAAAGGGCCAAGAGGGTGCAGGTTTTCTTTGCAGCCACTGACTCCACCAGGTGATTTCACTAATTAATATCACTTTGAGCAGGTGAAATCAGTTAATGAGTGAAATCACCTGGTGGAATCAGTGGCTGCAAAGAAAACCTGCACCCTCTTGGCCCTTTCTGGAACAAGCTGCCCACCCCGATATAGATCAAATTTATGTTGCCAGTTTCTAATATGCCCACAATATAATTCAATTATTTTCATGATGTTCAAAATTTCCTATGACTCAATTTAGGGGCCGCATCCTCCTAATGCTGCATTTGTCGCCTGCATGCGTCACAGTGGCGTGACTAGGCTGTCCCACTTTGAAGGCTCTTTGGAATGCAGCAGATGAATGCAGCCTTCTTTCCCTTGAAAATGAAGGACACGACAGGTGTTTGCAGTCCATACAATCCCAAGAGTTATTATTGCATGATTATTTTAAAATTTTTCAAAATAGTTTGTAAATTAGTAAAAACAAAAGGACAATTTTGGGCTCAATATATCCAATTGTAAATGAGTAATAAGAATGAATAAAGACTGAAAAATGATTACTAAACTACAGGTTATGGGCACTAAGCTAGCTTGCCGCGTACAGCTGTGAAGTTTGCTAGGCGACAGGAGGTATGGGCGAGAAAAGCTAACAACACAATCACAGCGCGCTCCATGGCTAGACCAGTATAATTTCAGAATGACTGATTCGACATTCACAGTCTAGGACGGCCAGATCATCATAGAATGCAGCTTTCGAAGGATGCAGCCTCTGAATTGAGACAAAATCATGATATTATAAATTTGGCCAAAACAAGAGCATGTGTCCAGTTTGTATATGGCTTGATGCTAGCATGCTAGCTGTCAGTTAGTAGTCTGGTTATTAACTAATGCAGAAAATATATTGTGTGTATCCTTACAGAGTTTAGTAGTGGTGTTTTATGTGAGAAGCTCTCTATTTGAACTGCAACCTATCACAACAAGCTGGCCATAGAACAACAGACCCACACACACAAGTATGCGGTGTTGGTAGAGAGGCCTGTAGTTATACTGCCTTTCCCAAGCCAACACTCCCTTTGAAGCCAATCGATGTGTGTGCGTGCATGTGAGGGTTAAATGGACAGTGGAGCGTGACAGACAGACAGGCTCTCACACTCTGAGGCCCACCGTGCCCTCCAGCTACGCTTAGCTCAGACAGAAAGAGAGAGCAAGAGAGAGAGACTGACAGAAAGAAGTGATTTTTTTTATGAACTGCTTGTATCCCCAGGCTGTGGATTCCACCACAAAGGTGAAGCAGAGGAGGAGGAAGGAAGATGGGAAAGGTAGACAATAGGAGAGAAGAAGAAGAAGTTTCCATGTCTGCTGTCGGTGGAGGTGCTGCAGAATACGCCTCAGATTCAAACGTCCAAACAAAGACAGTCATAACTGGTGTGGTATACTGATAAAAATCCACTGGCTGTCTTCTGGCCATCAGGTTGTGTGTGTTTGTGTGTGTTGACAGAAACTGACAGAGGTCAGAAAGAGCATATCCTCGGGGTAGAAGGATATTAGCTTCCAAAGACATCACACGGGAGGCTTACTGTGTTATCTGACCACCGTTACACACACCCACACTGACATTCACGCGTACAAACACTAGTCACGCATGAACATACACACAACACACACACCCCCAAAACATAACACAGTCTGGGCAATCCATCAACCTCCAGACCACTTCTTTTTGTCTGCATCTCTGTCTATCGCTCTGCTTATTTACCTGCTGCTTTGTCTTGTAGGCAGTAATCTGGAGAGTTCTCGAAGTAGACCAAGTCATTCTTTGTGGCCTTCCTGAAGGCTTTGTTGGCTACAGTGAAGCCTGTCCCATCTTGATTCATTGTGACTTCAATCGCACCGTTGTATTTTCTCCTCAAGTAGTCACCGGTCTTCCTGAAGTCTGCCATAGCCATCCAACATGTCCGCAGTGTGCACGATCCACTCACCCCATGACATTTACACTCCAGCTTCATAAACCGTTTGACCGCCTAAACATTGAGAAAGAAGTGATAATTATGTGTACGTTGTTTCATTCTAGAAAACTGATTTTATTTGCACTTGTACCAGTTTCTGCCATTACACACTTACTGTTCTGCCACATCGATTGTTGTGTAGGTTCATGAGTGCCCGTGCATCGCGGACGGTCCGCTCTTTGGCATCTATGAAAGCTTTGGCGAACTTTATCCCGTAGTTGATGTTGTCACTACAACCACCCCAGTCAAACTCTCCTTTGTCATCGCTACCCCGTCCACGCTTGTGGGGGTCACAGTTACATGTCTTGAGTTCCCCCTGGCTGCATGCGCGAGTAAGTGCATACACCACTCCGGCTGAAGAGATGGCGTAGACAAATGCTGCTTCCCGACTGCCTGAGAGAGAAAGACAGAATTGACACAGAAATAGAGATTACAACAAATTAGTTGTAATTATGCAATGCTATGATTTTGGAGGGTGCTTTGGTTAATTATTGGCCCTCCACCTATGGTTAGCAGTTGTCCATTCCATTAGCAGCTTCAGGCCAGAATAAATGTTATTATCATTATTATTTTCAACATACAAGCGAATACAAACAATATCCACTATCACTCATCAAACAAAAAACATCCATTGCTGAGTGATGTGAGACAGTGACTGCAAATCTGAGTGACATTAGCGTGCCATACTTTGGTTGGTTGATTGAAAAAAATCGAAGATGGTGGAATATGTTCCCAGACAGGTGTATTTCTCTATAAATCAGTTTCCCTTATTTTTTTCTTCTCATCTATCTATCTATCTATCTATCTATCTACAACCCCTGGCAATAATTATGGAATCACTGGCCTCAGAGGATGTTCATTCAGTTGTTTAATTTTGTAGAAAAAAGCAGATCACAGACATGACACAAAACTAAAGTCATTTCAAATGGCAACTTTCTGGCTTTAAGAAACACTATAAGAAATCAAGAAAAAATAATTGTGGCAGTCAGTAACGGTTACTTTTTTAGACCAAGCAGAGGGAAAAAATATGGAATCACTCAATTCTGAGGAAAAAAATTATGGAATCACCCTGTAAATTTTCATCCCCCAAACTAACACCTGCATCAAATCAGATCTGCTCGTTAGTCTGCATCTAAAAAGGAGTGATCACACCTTGGAGAGCTGTTGCACCAAGTGGACTGACATGAATCATGGCTCCAACATGAGAGATGTCAATTGAAACAAAGGAGAGGATTATCAAACTCTTAAAAGAGGGTAAATCATCACGCAATGTTGCAAAAGATGTTGGTTGTTCACAGTCAGCTGTGTCAAATCTGCATTGGGCAAGGTGATGATGCTGGAACTTTTGTTTGGTACCATTCCAATGAGATTTATAAAGATGACTGCCTGAAGAGAACATGTAAATTTCCACAGTCATTGATGATATGGGGCTGCATGTCAGGTAAAGGCACTGGGGAGATGGCTGTCATTACATCATCAATAAATGCACAAGTTTACGTTGATATTTTGGACACTTTTCTTATCCTATCAATTGAAAGGATGTTTGGGGATGATGAAATCATTTTTCAAGATGATAATGCATCTTGCCATAGAGCAAAAACTGTGAAAACATTCCTTGCAAAAAGACACATAGGGTCAATGTCATGGCCTGCAAATAGTCCGGATCTTAATCCAATTGAAAATCTTTGGTGGAAGTTGAAGAAAATGGTCCATGACAAGGCTCCAACCTGCAAAGCTGATCTGGCAACAGCAATCAGAGAAAGTTGGAGCCAGATGGATGAAGAGTACTGTTTGTCACTCATTAATGAACATCCTCCGAGGCCGGTGATTCCATAATTTTTGCCAGGTGTTGTTTCTACATTCAACAAAAATATATACGCAACACTTTTGGTTTTACTCCCATTTTGTATGAGATGAACTCAAAGATCTAAAACTTTTTCCACATACACAATATCACCATTTCCCTCAAATATTGTTCACAAACCAGTCTAAATTTGTGATAGTGAGCACTTCTTCTTTGCTGAGATAATCCATCCCACCTCACAGGTGTACCATATCAAGATGCTGATTAGACACCATGATTAGTGCACAGGTGTGCCTTAGACTGTCCACAATAAAAGGCCACTCTGAAAGGTGCAGTTTTATCACACAGCACAATGCCACAGATGTCGCAAGATTTGAGGGAGCGTGCAATTGGCATGCTGACAGCAGGAATGTCAACCAGAGCTGTTGCTCGTGTATTGAATGTTCATTTCTCTACCATAAGCCGTCTCCAAAGGCGTTTCAGAGAATTTGGCAGTACATCCAACCAGCCTCACAACCGCAGACCACGTGTAACCACACCAGCCCAGGACCTCCACATCCAGCATGTTCACCTCCAAGATCGTCTGAGACCAGCCACTCGGACAGCTGCTGAAACAATCGGTTTGCATAACCAAAGAATTTCTGCACAAACTGTCAGAAACCGTCTCAGTGAAGCTCATCTGCATGCTCGTCGTCCTCATCGGGGTCTCGACCTGACTCCAGTTCGTAGTCGTAACCGACTTGAGTGGGCAAATGCTCACATTCGCTGGTGTTTGGCACGTTGGAGAGGTGTTCTCTTCACGGATGAATCCCGGTTCACACTGTTCAGGGCAGATGGCAGACAGCGTGTGTGGCGTCGTGTGGGTGAGCGGTTTTCTGATGTCAATGTTGTGGATCGAGTGGCCCATGGTGGCGGTGGGGTTATGGTATGGGCAGGCGTCTGTTATGGACGAAGAACATAGGTGCATTTTATTGATGGCATTTTGAATGCACAGAGATACCGTGACGAGATCCTGAGGCCCATTGTTGTGCCATAAATCCAAGAACATCACCTCATGTTGCAGCAGGATAATGCACGGCCCCATGTTGCAAGGATCTGTACACAATTCTTGGAAGCTGAAAATGTCCCAGTTCTTGCATGGCCGGCATACTCACTGGACATGTCACCCATTGAGCATGTTTGGGATGCTCTGGACCGGCGTATACGACAGCGTGTACCAGTTCCTGCCAATATCCAGCAACTTCGCACAGCCATTGAAGAGGAGTGGACCAACATTCCACAGGCCACAATTGACAACCTGATCAACTCTTATGCGAAGGAGATGTGTTGCACTGCATGAGGCAAATGGTGGTCATACCAGATACTGACTGGTATCCCCCCCCCCCCCCAATAAAACAAAACTGCACCTTTCAGAGTGGCCTTTTATTGTGGGCAGTCTAAGGCACACCTGTGCACTAATCATGGTGTCTAATCAGCGTCTTGATATGGCACACCTGTGAGGTGGGATGGATTATCTCAGCAAAGGAGAAGTGCTCACTATTACAGATTTAGACTGGTTTGTGAACAATATTTGAGGGAAATGGTGATATTGTGTATGTGGAAAAAGTTTTAGATCTTTGAGTTCATCTCATACAAAATGGGAGCAAAACCAAAAGTGTTGCATTTATATTTTTGTTGAGTGTAGTAAAGGTTACCAAAGAAGAATGACGTCTTACTGTGACATTGCCAAGCAAACTAGAGATACAGGAGCATTACTGAAAGAAAAATCAAACTTTGTTTCAATCAAACAGTCAGGAGGCTCGGCAGGTGCTGCTGAACAGGGTACAACCACATTGTGTACTATGCTAAATCAGTGAAAAGATACCATGGTCTTAAAAAATGCACTATGTTCCAGAGCATACCAATGCAATGGATGGATAATGTCATTATCAGACCACCTTTCATTATTGATCCACCTTTGACGAGCCAATATAGAGTGTCAGTGCATGAAAAGTAATGTTAACCTCCAGAGAATGCCCAAGTAAATGACAATAATTACTTTCATCAACAACTTTTTTCTATTTCAACTATCATATCAATGTAAACACTGGACTATATATGCTTGTTTAGCTGTAGTATTTCTGCCACTGCATGCTCTGAAAATATTTGTTTTTGTTTTGCCTTGTTTGAATGGCCATAGATGGTCACTCCATTAAGTCAGTTCTGCTTTGGGTTTCTACCAATAATCCAAAAATCACTATGGAACTTTTCCTTACACTGTTGCCACTCTGCTTGCTCATGGGGTGAGTATGGTCAAGACCTGAGCTGTGTATGGTATCTTTAGGCAAATTATGTTGTCAATTGATGCTGTATAAATAAATGGAATAGAGCTGAAGCTGAATTTAAATTATAATGACAGCCTGTTTCCAAATACACAAGAAGAAGTTACACATATCAAACCCTGAACCAGTTCTTCTTGGGTTCTTCCATTTATGGTCAGGAGCAGCCATAGTGGATCCGGTTTGGATCAGCACATTGATTTGGCACAAGATGCCCTTCCTTATGCAGCTGGAGATGTACATGGAAAATAGGCTTGAACTGGGGACCTTCATAGAAGCAAGTGCAATAACTCCTTTCATCACCATACTGCCAGTATATATCAAGATTCAAGATTAATTTATTAATGACCACACAACAAGTTGGTGGAATTTGTTTCCAATACACTCCAACTGCCACAGACAAGATACAGCAATTAATCCACAATTATTACTTGTTTACTGTAATAATGGCACACATCACAATTAAAGACAACACATATACATTTGACATTGTTTATGTGCTCTAAACTTTGAGACAGTTCGTTATCCGAATTGAGGCAATGTAAGTGTGTGAGGAGCCACAGCAACGTGGTTGTTATCAAATCCAAGCACATAAAAATGTGGAGGTGGTACATACATATAACATGCTTATGAATACTTATATTATGCCAGAGGGAGGTTTTCATTACCACCATTGCCTATGTGCTTGCTCAAGGGGGTGGTAAGGTTTGACCTTACCCATCTAAAGAGCCTTGGGGTGACTTCATTGTGATTTGGCGCTATATAAATAACTGAATTGATATAATACCATGACGATCCCTGGGTGTGAACCATGAGGGTGACTGTGCAGCTGACGGGGCATATCAGGCCCGATCTGGAGTACAGGACAGCTCTGTTTAAATATTATCATGGAAATAATCCTAGCAGCGGGGCTCTCCTCTGCTCACATAAATTGTTTAAATACAGACACAGTGATACCCCATTAATCAGAGCCACAGTGATGTCATGACAACATTATCTATTGTTGGTCTGCTCATCTGTTCTTTTCTGGTCTTTTCAGTCCCTTATACTATGATTCAGTGATTGTGTGGTTAAAAAAATCATGGATAACATTAGTTATAGTTGGTTTTTGGAAGGCCTGCATGAAATGAATGGCTCAGAAAGCAATTTCATGAAATTTGCCAACAGCATTTGTCAATCATTAGGTGCTTTTCAATATAAAAAAACATGAATATTTGTGTCACTTGATGCATGACATAAAAATGCAAGAGTAATAACAGATATCAGAATTTCAACCCTGCTCATTTCTTTCCACCATCCTAATGCTGCAAATGCATGTTAATGGCGTACTACAGACATAAAACCAGACAATGCAGAATTTTCAAGAGGACAACAGAAAGTTGCACACCACACATTAAAGGTGGAAGATACCATCAAATTTAAAATTTTACAAGATTTGGGCTTAGTTACAACATCAAACTGTATGTTGATATATTCTCAAAAATGGATTTGGCATAAAAATAAGATCAATATTTGTGACATTCCAGAGAAAAATAATGTAATAAAAATAATGTAATAGCAGGAAGTCAAGTCTATCAGTGAGAGTATGAATCTAAACTGCGAGGATTTTTCTGTTTTTATATAACATTAAGTAAAGTCCCAAATGCTAAAACATGACAGGTGCTTTTGTTTAAGTTTATCACCTGCCAGATTACATACTAACAACAACAACAATAATAATAATAATAATGACTTGTGTTTATAGGAAACCTTGTTATGGGTAAGATACTCAAAGCGCTTACAAGTTGCATTATTATTCATTCACTCACGCACTCACATATTGGTGGTAAGCCATACCCACCAACATTTGAATTTACTGTACCAATATGGGACACCTGTGCGTGGCTGCGAGCGCCAAGGGTGCGAAGCATAACTAGGAGGTCTGAGGGAATGCCCGGACCAACACAAATGCGCAAATAATGGGCATCCTTGCATATATGGCCAAGTTTGGTGCTGGGTTTTCCTGAACTGCACTTCAGCAAGGCTTGTTGATGTCCTTTGGGTAGGTCAGCATGATACTTGGCATAGATCAGGCAGATCTGGAAATGTCTGTTAAACCTGTGCCAGTTATGAAGTTTTGACTCATTTGGTGGAATGTTGAGCAATGCTGGTTTCTCAGAATGCAAAAGATGGAGAATCACGCCTACAATTTCTGGATCAGGTTCAGAACTTCTCATTCGCCCCTCATAATATAGTAGAAGGGCTAGTAACAGTTTGTAGGAAGAAAGTAAGAGAGACGTTGAAAGGTATGGCAATTGGAAAGTCACTGGACCAGGTTGAATGAAATCAGAAATGTATGACAGTTAGATGGAGAGGAAAAACTCAGAGCAGTAGAAACTCTCAAATGAATTGAGGAACAATGTGAATAGGAATAGTGTGAAAAGAGAGATGTTCAGGATAGTGAAGCTAGAAAGAGATTAAGCTGATGTTACATAAAACGAACAAGAGCAATCCGAGATTTCTGACGTCCGCCAAGGGTTGACAAGGGCTCAAAATAAAAGATATGTGATTCACATCATTACCTGGACTTTACCTAGATTCGGATTCCACAACACAATGCAATAATTGCATATTGATCCAGAATGGTCCAACTGATCAAGATGTTTCAATCTGATATTTAATTCACAAGCTGAAACTAAATAGTGTCTTCCTGATCTTGGTTTTACATCGTGATGTTGTATCCATGAAGTAGCTTTGACTTAATTCTTAAAAGTCTCCAAAGTGAAATTCTGATCCAGAATCCGGATCCAGATCACTTCCAAAGTTTAATGGAGTCTTCCAAGGCCTACCACCAATGTGTGGTGAAAATGTAGTGAAAATCTGTTAAGTAGTTTTGACGTAATCCTCAAAATCCAACAAAGTGAAGCATACAAATTAAAATCCTGATCTAAAATCCACATCTGGATCACCTCCAAAATTCATACTTAAAAGCTTATATAAAGCGAAATATTGATCCAGAATCCAGATCTGTATCCAGATCACCTCCAAAACTGAATGGAGTCTTCCATGGCCTAATATCTGTGGTGCAAATCTGAGAATCCACGAAGTTGTTTTGATGAAATCCTTAAAATCTTATATAAAGCGAAATATTGATCCAGAATCCAGATCTGTATCCAGATCACCTCCAAAACTGAATGGAGTCTTCCATGGCCTAATATCTGTGGTGCAAATCTGAGAATCCACGAAGTTGTTTTGATGAAATCCTTAAAAGCTTATATAAAGCGAAATATTGATCCAGAATCCAGATCTGTATCCAGATCACCTCCAAAACTAAATGGAGTCTTCCATGGCCTAATATCTATCTGTGGTGAAACATTTGTCAAAATCCGTGCAGCAGTTTTGACGTAATCCTGCTGACAGATAGACAAATAAATAAACAAACTCAGATGATTTTATTACATCCTTGGCAGATGTAATAAGAACTATTCAGAAATAATCCACAGACTGCAGTCTATATGGTTCAGCTGGAAGAGGGTATCAGGCGTGTTGAAGGACTGAAGAATTATTTGTCCGATGGGTTAAAGGTTATGTTTATAAAACAGTCATAAGACCAGAAATGATATAATGGACTCAGACTTGTGCAGTTAAGGGAGTGCGTGATAAGTTGGATGTGGCAGAAGTGAGAATTATGAGATGGATGTGTGGATTTTCAGAGACAGAAAGAATGAGAAATGAGAGAAACAGAAGTACAACAAAAGCAGGAGACAAACTTGAGAAAGTGCAGGAAAGTAGACATGCGGTGAGAACAAACAGTGAGTATGTCAGTAACAGCGATAAGGGGAGACAAGTGAAAGAAGGAAGAAGGCTGGAGTGGAGGTGGATGGATGGATGGATGGATGGATGGATGGATGGATGGATGGATGGATGGATGGATGGATGGATGGATGGATGGATGGATGGATGGATGGATGGATGGATGGATGGATGGATGGATGGATGGATGGGGTGCAGGACAGGACTGTTTGGAGAAGATTCATTAGAAACTTCAACCCCATATAAATGTGTGGGGAAAATTAAGAGAAACACACAGAACTCCACCAATACATAAACAAGACATCTGTAATCAATTCATAGACTCATAGGCCCTGCTCCTGCCACACTAAATTCTGCATGTATTATATATCAGTGATAACAAATCTTTTGTGAAGAAACATCTGAATTAACAAACTGGTCATCCTCTGTACATATATATAAAGGCACCTTGACACTTGCACAAATTTGATCCCCACACTGGCATGCAATCTTGCGTGCCAATGAGTACAGTTGTCGTAAACTGTGTATGAATTGTGCGTGGCTGCATGCCAGTGCACAAAGAAAATTTTGAAATGTTCAAAATTTCTGGCATGCATAAATTTTACACCACTTGCGTGAGCTAGTTGTGAGCATTGCGCAACCTATTCAAAAACATTACAAGTCACTGCGTGTCATTGTGTACAAGTCATATGAACCTGATATTACATTATGACAAGATGCTACATCTATTATAAACATAACTTTACAGATACATTATCTAACTCATGCAACTGTTTGTCCATTACAATATATATTACAATATATATTACAATATATATATATATATATATATATATATATATATATATATATATATATATTTATATTTATATTATGTGTGCATGTGTGTGTGTGTGTGTATATATATATATATATATATATATGTATGTATTATAAATAATTACCTTTGAGACAAAATTCCAAATACGTTCTCCACCACACGATGAGCACAAGACAATCTGTAGCGAGACCACCTGTAGTGATTCTGGGAGTGATGACAGAATGGTTTCATCAGCCAGGTTCTGAGAGCCGCAAATGTGCAAATGTGTCATCGGCTCTCAGAACTACGAAATGATATGGCGCAGGCTTGATTTTATATAGCAGGGAATCAAACGGGACAAAGTGGGACACATTGTCATGATGAACTGCGTGGCAGTGCAGGAATCAAATTCATGTCAAGGTGCACTCTAAAAAAGGAACTGCTGTCTCAACAAGAAAAACTGATATAGCAATTTGCATAGATTTTTTTTTAAGTCATTTCAACTTAGATATTTCAACTTTCAACTGAGTTAATGCCACCCAACTTATAGTTAAGTTGAAATAATTTTAGTTAAATTAAAATAACTTTAAAAAATCTATGTAAATTGTTACATCACTTTTTCTCATTGAGACAGCGGTTCATTTTTTAGAGTGTGCCTTTATAAATATGTTTTCAAAAATTATCTCCTCTTGGCAACACTGTACCAGAATTGTTATAAATCTTGCAACTTTTACGGCGACGGTACCTGGCTATACCCGGCCGCTGTGCGTAAACAAATGACATCATAGCACGCGCGCAGCCCAAGAACTGTCCGCAGAGGAAAAGATGAAAAGGCGAGAAGTGTGTTTTGGTCCCAATATGGATATTCTGGATGATTTTCTCATGGATAGTATGACAATGAACAGCAGCTAAAGCAGCCAGCTTGATGAGGACACACTGCCGAATTTTGAGAGCAGCTCACGCGCCAGCCGACACGACAAAAGTTAAGTGAGCCAACTTTTTATGTACACGTTATGTGTTGTGTATCTCAGTAAAAAGTGATAATATGCAAATAACATGCTGTTGTCGTGCGGTATGCATTTTCTGAGTCACTCCGTTCATGACAGATATTCGCCCAAATTAGATGAGGGCGAATATCTGTCATTTTGGGTGACTGGGCATGAACATCAGGCCTCTGAAAATGCATACCGCCCTCCAAAAGCATGTTATTGTATTATTACCACTGAGCAAAGTTTGATTGAAATGGTTTAGACGGAGTTGCGCTTACAAGATTCATGGACAGATGGGCAGGTGGACAGAGTGCTTCTTTGATATATCCATAAACATTTGTTTGTAGGGAGTATAATAAGCACATATAGATTCTGGTGAAATTTTTGACACATTCACCCCAAGATGATGAATTCTTTGTTTTATCAATTATGGAAGACCTTTTGCTAAAATGTCAACTCTATATAATACTCTGCTTCATACAGCAATAAGCATATTATTACTGTACATGCAGATTTGATGAAACCTCTTCTTTGGTTTAGCCATCAGTGCACATTTTTTATGTAGGTTTTATTAACTTATTTATTTATTTATTTTAAAGTCACATTACTGATATTTTTTAGGGCAGTGGTTTCCAACCATGTGCCTTGAAGGTCCTGGAGGGTGCAGGTATTCATTGTAAATCACAAACAGCTACAGGTGATTTCACTGATGAATTCCTACCCTCTGCTCCAAGTGGTGTTAATCAGTCAATTCAGCTGGTGGTAGTTAAAACTTGCACCTTCCCTGATCTTTACAAGACATGGCTGGAGACCACAGCATTAGGGTGTAATAAACTTTGTGGTATCTAGATCAGGACTGACCAACCATATTCCAAGAGGGGCCTTGAAAGTGCAGGCTGGATGGAATAACTTACAAAAGGCATCGAGAGTTTGGTGCAACCAAAAAAGTAAAGCAAGGATGAACAATTAGATTCATACGACAGAGATAAGACCACTTATGAGAGAATGGTGCCCATCCAAAGATGGATGGGGCAAAGTCACGGGCAGTGAGGGGAGTGCCAGAGAAAAGTTGGATGTGATAGAAATGAGAACATGAGATGAATATGTGGAGTTATAAAGATGACGCATGATTGGCCAGCCCTGCTCTAGAGAGTCACTAGTGGGTTTGTTTTGCATCAGGTTAGGTCACAAAAATGATAACCAAAAGCACATTTGCTTCTTGGCTTTGTTGAGCATGAAGGCAAGGACAAACTTGAATAATGCATTATTTTTTATGACATAATCATATGTTTTGCATTTTAAGCTATGTACTGGAAAATAACAATATACTACAAAAACATACTGAAGTAAAATATCTAATACCTGTGCAACCGTGTGGAGTGCTCAATGTCAGAATTCAAAGTAACAAAACATAACACAAAGTCACAAAATATACCGATAGATGTTTTTTTCTTTTACTATCTTGACTCAGAGGAAGGGATCGTTGCTGGTCATTATTCAGATCTGTGCTGTTTGCCTGACAGTGAGAATATCTCTAAATATTTACATCAACATTACTGTTTATTCTGTTCCACTACACACACACAGACACACACACACACGCATGCACAGTCTCTATCTCCATATCTGATATTTTTTCATGCATTGTCAGAAGGGGCACTGCCAGGGATTTTGGGCCCCATGAAAAGAAATCTTACTGGGCATATTATTTGGTCAGTATTATAGTTGTATTAGGGGCCTCTCTGGGCCCCTGTCAATCATTCTCCCCTTTTCAGCACCCCTGATTGTCAGCCCCCACACATATGTAAGACAACTGGAAGAGTGACAACCACTCAACTACGTCTGCATGGACAAACACCTTGCACCAAGTGATTAGCTCCCTTGCCTCCTACACAGAAGATCCCCAGGTTATGGCCACCCACATCATTCCACTCTTCTCCATGTACACCTTGAGTTATGTCATGAAGTGTATAATTTGTGCCAAATCAACATGTTGATGGATACCAGATCTGCTGTGGCAACCATGACCAAAGTATCTATCTATCTATCAGTTAGTCAGGGCTGTCAATTGCTTGCAATATTTAACTGCATAAATTGCATGACTTTTCATAGTTAACTTTTTATCCCCCCCCCCCCCCCCCCCATCCCCCATCAAACACTCCCCACTCCGGCGTCTGCTCATGTCACTCCTTTCCCCTTCTGCTGAGGCGGTGCAGTTTTAGCTGCAGCCCCCGTTACTCCCCCCCAAGCCGATTGCAGCACATCTCAGGGTTGCTGCGTGGCCTTCACCCAACTTGCCTCAATTCGGATAACGGACTTCTTCAAACTTAGTGCACATAAACAATGTCAAATGTGTATGTGCTGCCTTTAATTCTGATGTGTGCCATTATTACGGTAAACAAGTAATAATTGTGGACTAATTGCTGTCTGAGGTAACTGGAGCATAAACATAATTTCTCCATTGTGAGATCAGTAAAGTATATCTCATCTCATATATATATGTGTGTGTGTGTGTGTGTGTGTGTGTGTGTGTGTGTGTATGTATGTATGTATATGTGTGTCTCATCAATTCCACAGTCCAGAATTATAGTAGGAAAATAAGGACAATTGGAGTAAAGTGATTGATTTTTTTTCAATTGTTAAAAATATAATAATTCTAATTATTCTAATTATTATTAATATTATTATTGTTTTTTGTTGTTGTTTGGAAAAGATGTCTTTACAGAGTCTTCAAAAGTGGACTTTTACTCTAACGGGGGCTGTCAGTTCCTCTCTGTAGTTCCTCACTTGTTCATTCTGTCTAAACAGGAGTTAGACGACAGTGAGGGAAACCTGATTTTTTTTTTTTTTGGAAATCACTACATGATTATCTGGGCAGAAGGTAATATCACACATGCTGTGCATATTTGAATCATGTGGGGTTTTTTTTTATTTGGCCACTCCATGCTTATGAAACAAAACAACCCAATGCAGAGCAGACATCAGGCTTATTGTGAAGCAGACAAAGTGCAAACACTTATTTGGTGACTCAACTTTAATTAATCTGATACAGATCAATAAAAAAAAAACATGCCTTGATCTGACATTTCTTTGGTGGGTTGTTTCTGCTGCAATACACACACTGCTGC
Source organism: Thalassophryne amazonica (assembly GCF_902500255.1). Taxonomy (NCBI): domain Eukaryota; kingdom Metazoa; phylum Chordata; class Actinopteri; order Batrachoidiformes; family Batrachoididae; genus Thalassophryne; species Thalassophryne amazonica. Next base: position 73,041,340 of record NC_047108.1, read on the forward strand.
CTGGCTTCCTGATGTTCCAAACTACATCTAAGCCATCGGTCACAGAAGGTGGGTGTGTTAAAATTAATAAGCAAAATTAGTGGTGTTAAAAAAATATATGCTGATGCCAAGTTACACAGAGGTGGTGGTCAAGCAGTTAAGTGCAGTGTTTGCAGTTTTCAGCTTTCAGCTCAAGGCCACCCCCACCCATTCTCCATATAATGTGGAGGTGTGTCAAGAAGGACATCTGTTGTAAAACATATGCCAAATCATGTATAAAAGTTAACACGATAACAACGCATTTATGTTAACACAAGATATAAATGTAAGTATATGTAAGCACTGATGTCCATGTCTCTGTGTCCTCAGCCTTTCAGATCAAGACACATGGAATGAGCTTAAGGAGTCATGAGGTCTGTGGCTATGCTGATACCCTTGCAGGAGAATGAAGGCCCAAGTCTTTCGGGTCCTCCTGGTGCTTCCTGTCTTACTGTGTGGTTGTGAGACCTGGAAAATAAACAGGTCTCTAATTCGATGACTGGATGTGTTTGGTACTGGGTCCTCGTAGAATTCTTGGGTTCCAGTGGAATGACATGACATCAAACAAATACTTGCTTAGGGAAATTCAAGTGAGGAATGTCACTTGCATAGTGAGAGAATGTCATTTTTTGAAGGTATGACAGTTTGATCATGAGGTGTGTGGGTCTGTGCATGTTACAGTATGCAAGTGTAGCAATGTTGAAGACCCCAGTTAATGGAAAAGGGTCAGAGCATGACCACATTTTATCTGCCAGCGACAAACAGATGGCTACTTTCAAGAGGTGGGGATGGCCCGGATGTCTGCTTGCATAGTTGCTGTCCAGTATCTAGGGCAGATTTACGGTATGGTAGAAGTGGTGACACATGGCAATGGTACATGCTACCACACCTATGTAACCTGACCTGACCTTTACTTACAAGTGTATCCCTAGTAACCTGTAACTATCATGCATAGGAATATCGATCTCTTCTGTGCTATTTTATGGCCGCACGGCACACAGGAATAATCAAACTGTCACAAATTTTCAAGAAAAGATGGATGAATGATTCTGCACCTTTCCCATCACCAAAAAGCCTGCGAATCAAGAGCCCAAAAAGGAATGAAACAAAACCAAAACTAACAAAAGAAAAACAACGCGAACGTGGACCTCAACGCTTTAAACAAAATCAAAATGAAACATTCGAGATGACGTGACTGACAGCGGGTTTCAGAGCGAGTGGAGCCAGCCTTGTCCTCATGTCTGCAGTATTTGCAGGGGTGGGATTTGTTTGTCTTGATAACAGGTGAGAGATTTTGTTTGTCTTCACAACAACAAAGTGTGTGCACACGCAGGCCAGCCACAAACGGCTGGAACATGTGTAAATAGTTAAGATAGTTGATAAAATGTTCTTACTGCTATTATTTCTGTATGACAACGTTCCTTTCCGTCCCACACATGGACGAGTCACCAGTGATACAAGGATGTTACGTTCAGCTCATTGGAGCTTCAGTTATTGATCTGTTCAGATATCATCAACATTCATGCAAGATAACAGATTTGGGAGGTAGGTTGGACGAAGATGGACAACAGTCAAATGGAAAGCTGACATTACGGAAAGTACGCAAATGTTAAGTAACAAATTGAGGTTGTCGTCGGGGATTCGTTCACATTTTTCAACAGTTTGAAAATTCTGACGAAGCACCAGCTACAGGAATAAAGCTGGACGATGGTTAAACGATGCTTCTGAAAGTCAACGTAAGTCCAGATTTCATGTTTTGTTTGGGCTTCGTTAGTGCCATGTGACCGGGGCTTTAGTTGAGCTGAACAACAGCTCGTGGCCACAGCAGCTGCACTAAATGTGTGTATTTTGTCTTAACTGCCTTCACATTTTGGTAAATTATCCAACTCTACACCACCGCTGTTCATTGTGGATCAGGTTAGAAAGCCTCTATCTTGCTGTTATTCATCAAAAAATCATGTTTTAGCCATGCACAATTCTTGTTCATAAAGGGCTTTATGAATGTTGACAGTGGTGAATAAAATGGACTGAACAACGTGTGCCCCTTTGTGCTTGTATATGAATCTGCACAAAGCGTAGAACTCTGGCGGGGAGTGGAAAAACAAAGTGATGACGAACCCACGTCTCGAAGACTGTGTGTTTATTGATGAGGCGTAAGGCGTTATAACACTCTATTAGCGACTATAAACACAGAGCACCAGAGTACGCCATCCTGAGAAGCTCAGATGGGGAGAAGAACAGAAAAGGAGTGGGGAGACAAGGCAGCGATAAAGACGAATGGCAGCTAACATGAGGAGGAGAGGTGTGAATGAGGAGGAGTGAGAGGAAAATGAAACAGTGCCAGATAACACTCACATGCTGCTCTTTTGGCCACACAATCAGCAGTCAGACACAAGGACTTACTGCGCAGTAGAACTCGTCCGAACACTGTGTGGTCGCGGTCCAACGTGCTGCAGTTCCAGCGATGGTGCCTGAACTGGTGCTGGCACTCTCTGATCCACTCCTTGGTGCCCTCGCCAATGGCTTGCATGATGTCTGGATGGCGCTGGCACAGTTGCCGTTGCCTGTTTACGAGACCCGGGATGTTGTCACAGATCACACGGGCCCCCAGCGCGCCGATATACCTGAAGACACAAGACACAGGTGTCATGGAATGGACTTCAAAGAAACCTGCTTCTTTCCGATGGATTATCCGGTTGTGACGTTGGTGCGGGAGAGTCGCAGTAACAGTCCTCTGTGAGTCAGAGTTCACGACACTTAACAGTTTAAGGTTTGCGAGGGGGAGGGGAGGGGAAACCATTTACTCTGCTCTCCAAATAAATAAGCACTTAACCTCTCCCCACAAGACCTGCGTGTGTGTTTAAATGTTTCCCAAAGGGATAGCGAAAATCATGTTGTCACAAATCACAGCAAGACATCTGGGGCGTCTAATAACCCTGTCAGAACACCTCCTTACTCACTTACTCATCTGTCTTTTTCCGTTCACTCTCATCTTACTCCCAGCTCCCTGCTTCTTCCAGACTTTCTTATCCCAACACAACAAGCCCTTGAAATCAACATAAATGATTTTGTGAGCCTTCAAAATATGACATTCCTATGTGCGCGCTCACCAATCAAGCCATTTGGCCAGTGGCTGCAGGACTCTGGTGAGTTCATAAGGGAAGGTCAGAGAGCAGGAAGCTGTGTGGTCACAGATTTTTTTTTTTTTTACGAGGCCGGGAGAGAGGATGGAGAGGCTGGAGGCTCTCTGCTCCCCTGAGTGGGATTAGAGGAGATGAATAAGAACAGAGTGCTCATCAAAGGAAAGAGCCAGAGCAGCAATTCACACTTAATTTTCTCTCTCTCCTTCTCTCAGGGAGTCAAGAGGACTTGTGGATTTTATAGGATAGTAAATCATTATCCATAGGTCTAAAACAACATGCCGTAAAAGCTGTGCAACCCCACTGTGGATCAGGAAGGAAAGATGCACGACAAAGACTATTCAGATGTTGTGTTGTCTGGAAACTGTTAGATAATATCAGTGTTAATTCCTTATTTTGTTGTTTTGTATTAGTTATCAAGTATTTGCTTTTGTTTAGAAGTGCTTGGAACCTGGTTCAAAGTCTCAACAGAAGAGTTGGGTTTTGCTTCCATATTGGGATTGTGGGACTAAAACCCACCCACTGTACTGCCTGCATTGTCTTATATAAAAACCAGTTGTCGTCCATGTTCGGGGTCTCTCAGAAGATGGAGTCCATGTGTGGGCTGTGTTTCTGGGGACCCGGGCCTGGTTTTCAGCGTGACTTTCAATAAATTCAAATCGATTTTGTTGTTTGTAAGGGGCACTATATTACAATAAGAACCGGGAGGATTAGTGAGGTCTTCTAAAGGTCTGGTCTTACTTCTCCAGAGGCTTTTTGGGAGGTTAACATTCAGCCATCCCAACTATCAACAGCGAATCATCTTGGTTACATGTGAAAACAAAGTTACTCATTGAATTTGTTGCTATGGTCAGGTGATATGTTTGGACCACAAGAAAATAAAGTAGGTAGAGGAGCTCCATGTTTATAGCTAATGTCAAGAAGCCCAGATAAGTTTTTAAACAATGTATTGTCCTTCCAGATAATATACTCTAAAGACGAGGCTGGGCCAACTGGGTAAAAACTGTTTACACTCCCATGTTCTTCTCCTAGGTTTCCTGGTAATGTAGTACAGGGGAAACGTTGAACTGAATAGCCTGACTGTCATCTCTGAATACTGGCTGAAATGGAGTTGACAAAGGACACCTTCACACCTCGAGCCCTAGCTTGAAAATCTGTGGGACATCAACCATAGAAAGCAAGTGAATTTTGGATGTCTGTAACTCCACTTTTCAATTCATGAGGCATATTCTGAGCCCAAAGTTGACTGTAGGATCAGAACAGGCTGTATTTAGTTATTTAATGTGTCATGGACGTGTTTTATGCATATTATCAAATAAATCAATCAGTCATAATGCCATCTGTCCTTGCAGCTGGTGGAATTTTATTTAACTGATGTGAGAGGGTTTCTGGCAAGTAATTGATTCTGCTTGCAAAGTGTCACAGTGCACAAGCAGGAGTGGCAGTCATCCACCACAGCTGCCTGAGGTGAAGCATTTGAGTGCTTCTGCAACATCTCCTCGACCTCCTTCTTCTGACGACTCAATCTCCTCCATATACCACCAGGCACAGATAGCACCACCACCCTGCTGTCCCTGAATTCTATGGCCAGTTCTGTCTTCATGCTCCCCACCTGCCTAACCCAGTAGGCAGGTGGGCAGTTGAGCACCCTGCATGGTGGCACACTGGCATTGGTGTGTGACTGTAAGGCATCGTGGTAAAGTGCTTTGAGCTTTGAATTCAAATGGAAGCCTGCGTATATAAACACAGTCCATTTAATTGTTATTTTTTATTTTCACTTCAATTTTGTTGTAGTATGATAGACTAATGCACATCCCTGTGTGTAAAAGCAGAGTGTATGCACATCATGAACCTGCTTAGATTAGGGTTTGGGTGATCTATGGCACAAGTGCTCTGACAACATAAAGAACATGAACACTGTGAAAATGGAAACTGCATCAGCTGGAAACGAGCAACAACATTCACACTGCGCTGTGTGCTGCTTTGTGCTGGATGAGAGATACGGCCCTAGCATTTGTTTATTCAGTTTGGACAAGTGTCCAAAATGCTACAGTGTTGTATTTTTAACTTTGTTCTGTTTGCTTTCACACAGCAACACTTCTATGAGGACAAAAACTCTTAACCAAAAGCCACAGGAGAGAGAGCACACTGTCCTGTTATCAGTCAAAAGTGCTGTGTTTTACAGTGTTGTATAGTAACAAAGTAAAAATACTTCACTACTGTACATAAGTACATTTTGGGAGACTTTGTACTTTACTTGAGTTGTATAATTCAGCTTACTTTCACTTTTACTTCACTACATTTCCAACCTTAATTGCATACTTCTACTCTGATACATTTTCTATGCGCCATGCCGTTACTCGTTACACACAGACACACACACACACACACACACAAAACACACACACACAAACGAAAAAAGTCGTGTTTTCACCCAGAGACACAACTGATTACTAGTGACTGCAACAAAGTCAGGCCGATTTGTCATGTAGCACGTCCGGTAGGCTTTTTTGCAGTTGCGCACTTGGATGGTGTTTGTCAGGAAAATGATAATTTCTCTAAATTGATTACAGACCTGCAGTGGGTCTGTAATCAACTTTTCTGCAGCGCGGCTTTGCTTTGAACCTTGAACCAATCGAAGCAGTGATTCGCAGGTCGAAGCAGTGCTTCGATCTACGATTCGTGGATTTTATTTCGCATTATCCTAATTTTTTTCCTGCTAAAACCCTGAAGAGCATATGTCTGTGAGTAATATTTTTATTTTTATGTTAAACCGACCTGTTATGGTCTTCTGAAACCGTTGATAGATGTATTTTATAACTTAAAAATGGGACCGATGCTAATGCGTTAGCATGTCTATGGCGTTTTCAATGTTAAAGGTTGCATTAAGCTGTTCGCATCAGCACGTTTGTGTTGATTTGTGTTCGTTGTTGTAAAAGAGTCAAATTGTAATTTTTTTAATTTATTTTTAATTAATATATTATAGCAACAACAATAATAGTGTACATAATAGACAATAATAGTCAATAATAATAGACTATTAATGTTACAATACAATTTTAGAGAAAGAGACAAAAAGAACCTAATGAAACAAAACACAACAGAAAAGATAAAACCATGTAACAATGAAAATAAATAAATACATATAGAAATAAATAACTGTTTCCTGTGAACACCCCGTGAGTAGCCCCTCTTTTAGGTTTTGAAACCTTGTTTCTGAAGTGTTTTGTGTGATGTGCACCATTTTCAGTACTTTGACTAATACTACCAGTCATTTACAAGCCTAGATAAACATATATAAAAAAATAATAATAAATCTGTCCGTTTTTGATTATTAACATTTACTTGTACTTTTACTTTAAATCCTTGAGTACATTTAGTTGTACATTACTTGTCATACTTAAGTACAATAAATACTAGATACTTTAAGACTTTTACTTGAGTAGCATTTCAATCGGTTACTTGAACTTCTGCCAAAGTCATTTTTTTAATGGGTATCTGTACTTTTACTTAAGTGTGATTTTCCGGTACTTTATACAACACTGTGTGTTTATACTACAGACAAAAGTTCAACTTGAAGACTAAACTGAGGTGCAAACATCAGCGTGATCACAAGCTGCCACTGGTTTAGTCCCAACCATAGACTCCATATATAATGGACACACCCTCTGTGATATTAGTCACAGATTTCCTGAAAGTGGGTTTGAAGCTTAAGTGAGATGCTTCAAGATGTCACCAACTTAGCAGCTCCTGACTCCACCTAACTCCCAGCCAACCTATAAATGGGTAAAGGGGTGGAACCATTTACCCATTTTACATGGTCACTTTTCTCAAGTTTAAATGAAATTAGTGCTGTCAGACAATTTAAAAAATAAACAAATTAATTCCAAGCTTTGCCAATAATTAATCACATGTAATCCCATAACTAATCTCATCTATCTATCTATCTATCTATCTATCTATCTATCTATCTATCTATCTATATATCTATATATATATATATATATATATATATATATATATATATATATATATATATATATACGAGGGCTGTCAATAAAGTAACGGTCCTTTTTATTTTTTTCAAAAACTATATGGATTTCATTCATATGTTTTTACGTCAGACATGCTTGAACCCTCATGCGCATGCGTGAGTTTTTCCATGCCTGTCGGTGACGTCATTCGCCTGTGAGCACTCCTTCTGGGAGGAGTCGTCCAGCCCCTCATCGGAATTCCTTTGTTTGAGAAGTTGCTGAGAGACTGGTGCGTTGTTTGATCAAACTTTTTTCTAAACCTGTGAGACACATCGAAGTGGACACGGTTCGAAAAATTAAGCTGGTTTTCAGTGAAAATTTTAACGGCTGATGAGAGATTTTGAGGTGATTCTGTCGCTTTAAGGACTTTTCACGGTGCGAGACGTCGCACAGCGCTCTCAGCCGCCGTCGTCAGCCTGTTCAAGCTGAAAACCTCCACATTTCAGGCTCTATTGATCCAGGACGTCGTGAGAGAACAGAGAAGTTTCAGAAGAATTTTATCCGGATATTCCACTGTTAAAGGAGATTTTTTTAATGAAAGACGTGCGGACGGGTCCGCGCATCGGCTCGCACCGCCACAGGAAAAACACCTCTGTTGAAAGCCTTAAGGACAAGTTGGAACATGTCCTGCTGTTAAACAATTTCTCATATACTCACTCCACTGAAAGCCATCAAAAGCCGCCTGGATTTTACAAATGGTTATCAACACGGAGGTGTTTTTCCTGTGCGGAGCATCGCGTACGCGCGGACCCGTCCGCACGTCTTTCATTAAAAAAATCTCCTTTAACAGTGGAATATCCGGATAAAATGCTGAAACCGACTTCTTCTGAAACTTCTCTGTTCTCTCACGACGTCCTGGATCAATAGAGCCTGAAATGTGGAGGTTTTCAGCTTGAACAGGCTGACAACGGCGGCTGAGAGCGCTGAGCGACGTCTCACACCGTGGGAAGTCCTTAAAGCGACAGAATCACCTCAAAATCTCTCATCAGCCGTTAAAACATTCACTGAAAACCAGCTTAATTTTTCGAACCGTGTCCACTTCGATGTGTCTCACAGGTTTAGAAAAAATTTTGATCAAACAACGCGCCAGTCTCTCAGCAACTTCTCAGACAAAGGAATTCCGACGAGGGGCTGGACGACTCCTCCCACAAGGAGTGCTCACAGGCGAATGACGTCACCGACAGGCGTGGAAAAACCCACGCATGCGCACGAGGGTTCAAGCATGTCTGACGTAAAAACATATGAATGAAATCCATATAGTTTTTGAAAAAAATAAAAAGGACCATTGCTTTATTGACAGACCTCGTATATATATACAAAAATATAAATGCAACACTTTTGGTTTTGCTCCCATTTTGTATGAGATGAACTCAAAGATCTAAAACTTTTTCCACATACACAATATCACCATTTCCCTCAAATATTGTTCACAAACCAGTCTAAATCTGTGATAGTGAGCACTTCTCCTTTGCTGAGATAATCCATCCCACCTCACAGGTGTGCCATTCCAAGATGCTGATTAGACACCATGATTAGTGCACAGGTGTGCCTTAGACTGTCCACAATAAAAGGCCACTCTGAAAGGTGCAGTTTTATCACACAGCACAATGCCACAGATGTCGCAAGATTTGAGGGAGCGTGCAATTGGCATGCTGACAGTAGGAATGTCAACCAGAGCTGTTGCTCGTTTATTGAATGTTCATTTCTCTACCATAAGCTGTCTCCAAAGGTGTTTCAAAGAATTTGGCAGTACATCCAACCAGCCTCACAACCGCAGACCACGTGTAACCACACCAGCCCAGGACCTCCACATCCAGCATGTTCACCTCCAAGATCGTCTGAGACCAGCCACTCGGACAGCTACTGAAACAATCGGTTTGCATAACCAAAGAATTTCTGCACAAACTGTCAGAAACCGTCTCAGGGGAAGCTCATCTGCATGCTCGTCGTCCTCATCGGGGTCTTGACCTGACTCCAGTTCATCGTCGTAACCGACTTGAGTGGGCAAATGCTCACATTCGCTGGCGTTTGGCACGTTGGAGAGGTGTTCTCTTCACGGATGAATCCCGGTTCACACTGTTCAGGGCAGATGGCAGACAGCGTGTGTGGCGTCGTGTGGGTGAGCGGTTTTCTGATGTCAATGTTGTGGATCGAGTGGCCCATGGTGGCGGTGGAGTTATGGTATGGGCAGGCGTCTGTTATGGATGAAGAACACAGGTGCATTTTATTGATGGCATTTTGAATGCACAGAGATACCGTGAGGAGATCCTGAGGCCCATTGTTGTGCCATACATCCAAGAACATCACCTCATGTTGCAGCAGGATAATGCACGGCCCCATGTTGCAAGGATCTGTACACAATTCTTGGAAGCTGAAAATGTCCCAGTTCTTGCATGGCCGGCATACTCACCGGACATGTCACCCATTGAGCATGTTTGGGATGCTCTGGACCGGCGTATACGACAGCATGTACCAGTTCCTGCCAATATCCAGCAACTTCGCACAGCCATTGAAGAGGAGTGGACCAACATTCCACAGGCCACAATTGACAACCTGATCAACTCTATGCGAAGGAGATGTGTTGCACTGCATGAGGCAAATGGTGGTCACACCAGATACTGACTGGTATCCCCCCTCAATAAAACAAAACTGCACCTTTCAGAGTGGCCTTTTATTGTGGGCAGTCTAAGGCACACCTGTGCACTAATCATGGTGTCTAATCAGCATCTTGATATGGCACACCTGTGAGGTTGGATGGATTATCTCAGCAAAGGAGAAGTGCTCACTATCACAGATTTAGACTGGTTTGTGAACAATATTTGAGGGTAATGGTGATATTGTGTATTTGGAAAAGGTTTTAGATCTTTGAGTTCATCTCATACAAAATGGGAGCAAAACCAAAAGTGTTGCGTTTATATTTTTGTTGAGTTTAGTTATATATATTGCCCTTTAATTTGCAAGGCATATACAGGGAAAAAATGTAGCTGTAAAAACAATGAACAAAAAATATTTGACTCTTATTAAAAAAAATACAGAAATATTTTAATGTACAAAAATAAACTGTGCAGTCTATGAACTCTGCAAAAATGGTGCATCATGAACATATTGAGAATTATGTATTCTATCAGCCAGATTAGGGTAGAACAGTTTGAGGTCCAAGAGGTGGGACTGAGATGGTTTTGACATGTGCAGAGGAGGGACCCGGGGTATATAAGGAGAAGGATGCTGAGGATGGAGCCACCACGCAGGAGGAAAAGAGGGAGGCCAAAGAGGAGGTTTATGGATGTGCTGAGGGAGGACATGCAGGTGGTTGGTGTGACAGAGGAAGATACAGATGACAGGGTGAGATGGAAACTTGATCTGGACCCCTAATGGGAGCAGCTGTAAGAAGAAGAATTTAGGTGTGTGTGGGGGGGGGGGTCACTGAGAAAGAGTGCATTAGACTTTGCTTTAGGGGAGGTCTTTTAATAATCTGAGGTAAAATTAGAGCATGAGGGAGGGGGGTGGGGTTATTGCTGTAGTATAAACAGCAGGAGACCACTGATGTGTTCAGTGACACCACAACTGAATTTATTGAATATTTTTCTGGTTTATGGGAGGCAGAGGTTTCTGTCCTCCTGTAAGTTTGATGCCTTCCTTACCATTTGACAGGTGTGCCACCCCAGTCAAACTCCACAACTGTCACTGTTCCCAGAGCAGGACACATACAGCGGGACCATGCGTGTCACACCAGACGCGAGAGCTGCTCTGATCACCTCCGCACCTCACTGGATGTTGTGACCCCTGCCCCCATGCCAAAAATAATAATAATAATAATGATATTTGCGGTGATAGGGTTTGCGATCAAGACTTCTTGCAATAATTGATCCGTAAACTGAAATCCATAAACTACTTAAACTGAAAAAAAAAAAAATATATAATATATATATATATATATATATATATATATATATATACATATATCATGAATGATACTCATGATTTGCGAGAACCAAGTTCATGTTTTGTGAGACCTACGTTCATGTTTTGGGATATATTTTTTCTATATTTCCGGTTTGCAATTAACAGTTTGCACATAATTCATGGTTTGCAGCTGATTCATGTTTTGGGGGTTAACAGATCTCTCCAGAGTTGTTCAATTGGATTCAGGTCTGGTCTCTGGTTGGGCCACTCAAGGACATTCACAGAGTTGTCCTGAAGAGACATAGTTGTCCTTCTGGAAGTTTCTTCTCTCTCCACAGAGGAATGCTGGAGCTCTAACAGAGTGACCATCAAGTTCTTGGTCACCTCCCTGACTACGGCCATTCTCCCCCGATCACTCAGTTTAGACGGGTGGCCAGCTCTACGAAGAGTCCTGGTGTATCTGAACTTCTTCCATTTACAGATGATGGAGGCCACTGTGCTCATTGGGACCTTCAAAGCAGCAGAAATGTTTCTGTACCCTTCCCCAGATTTGGGCCTGGAGACAATCCTATCTCAGAGGTCTACAGACAGTTCCTTTGACTCATGCTTGGTTTGTGCTCTAACATGCACTGTCAACTGTGGGGCCTTATATGTAGACAGGTGTGTATCTTTCCAAATCATGTTCAATCAACTGAATTTACCCCAGGTGGACTCTAAGCTGTAGAAACATCTCAAGGATGATCAGTTGAAACAGTATGCACCTGAGCTAAATTCTGAGCTTCAATTTTGAGGAAACAAAAAATTAATTTCAACCATTTTAGAAAAAGGCTGTAACATAACAAAAGGTGGAAAAGTGAAGCGCTGTGAATACTTTCTAGACGTACTGTAAATAATAATTAAATTTCATTCACCATAAATATTGGAGTTCAGATAGATGGCCAATCTGCGTTATCTCATTTTTGTATTAAGTTGATCAAAATGTAATTAGCAGTATACTCAGAAAGCAACTCGCACCATGCTAGCAGCTGGCCAACTGCATGATTGTTGCCACTCTAAAATGACCACACATCAAGTTAAACACAACTTTATACTAATTCATTAAATAAGACTTAACCCACATACCCAAGGATGAAAGTGTGGTGATAGGAGCGTGTCTTCAGTTGATATGTTGGTGAAGGAACTAATGGGTAGATATGGTATCAACAGAAGATGGTGAAAGATTTTTCCAAAAAAAAAAAATTTAAATTGCTGTTGTGAATACCTATTTTAAGAAGAAGGCAATACAAAGTTACACACAGATGTATAAAAGTGTTAGAAGACTCACACAGGTCAACTACATTCTATATAGGAGATGCATGAGATCAGACAAGAGTCTCCAAGGACTATGATAAATGAAGATGACATTGTGAAAGAAGAGAGCAGGTTGAGTCTAGCCTGGAAAGGTGGAGACATGCTCTGGAGAGAAGAGGAATGAAAGTCAGTAGGAGCAGTTCATTTGAATACAATTCAATTTCAGTTTATTTCATTTATATAGCACCAAACCAAGACAAAGTTGCCTCAAGGTGCTCCACACAAGTAAGGTCTAACCTTACCAACCCCTAGAGAAAGATGGATTGCATGCATGTAAATGTCTTGGAATAGTAAGGCTGCAAGGAGTACAGGTGCTGATAGTAGATGAGTTTAAGTACTTGGACTCAACTGTCCAAAGTAATGAAAAGTGTGTTCGAGAGGTGAAGAACAGACTGCAGGCAGGGTGGAGTGGATGGAGAAAGGTGTCAAGAGTAATTTGAGTATCTGCAATAATGAACGAGAAAGTTTACAATTATGTAGTGAGACCAGCAATGTTGTACAGCTTGGAGGCAGTGGTGCTACCCCCAAAAAAAATAAAAAAAAATAAATAAATAATACAGAAGGCAGAGCTGAAGATGGTGCAATTTTTATTTTTTATTTTTTTAAATCAATCAACTTATTTATTTATTTATTCATTTATTTAGTACCCATAATCCTATTTTTCAGTCATGAATGCATTCTTTCATTTTTAAAAGGTATTATATCAGCTAAAAATGCAGATATAAAGTTCAAATTTGGAATACACCCTATTAGGGCACCCCAGATACAGTAGTAAATTTCAAAAATGGGATACAGAGCTAATTTTTCATTCTGTAACATCATAAAAATGGCAGTTTGTCCATTGTCACAAATAATTACAAAATTTCACAAGAGCTGTACTAAAGAAGGGATTCAATGGACAATCTTCATATTCTAGAATACACATATCTGGGGTACTAGTTATATGTGTGTAAAACACTGTGGTCATAACTTGAAGGGTTTTTGAATTATTGACTCTTAAAAATTGAACATGATCATAGAATGTCAAAAATAGGCCTCCAGTCTCTTTAGGATTTGACCAGATATGTCAAACAGAATTAAAAATTAGCTCTGTATCCCATTTTTGAAATGTACTATTGTATGTGGGGTGCCCAAACAGGGTGTATTACAAATCTGAGCTTTATATCTGCATTTTTAGCTGAGATTATGCCTTTTAAAAATGAAAGAAAGCTCAAAATACATTCACGAGTGTAAAATGGGATTGTGGGTACCCTAATTAAAAAAAATTATATCTAAAAAAACTACTTGGAATTAAGCAGAAATATTTTGCATGTGTTCATCAGACATATGTAGGTAGGTACTTGTAGAAAAAAAAATCATGAGAATCTGAGTCGGTGACCTGGGAAGATTTTGGAAACTCTGATGATTTCACACAGAATAACCCATAAGCAAGGGAATACTTTGGGAAACCTTTGTTAAGCACTGCAATATGGAGCTACTTTCACAAATTCCACTTAATACTTTGTTGTGGAAATAAAAGCCTTAACCTTGTCCACAAATGGGGTTGACTTCTGTGGACTCCACGACATTTGAATTCACACAGTGGAAACATGTATTGTGGTCAGATGAATCGGAATTTTTGATTGATTGTTATCAGCAACTGTTATCAGCAACTAAAACTCAGGGTTTCTCATGGCATAGGGTTGTGTCAGTGCCTTTGGCAAAAGTAATTTACACTTCTGTGTTGGCAGCATTAATGCAGAAAAGTACATAGAAATTTTAGAGCAATGTATGCTGCATTTAACACAGTGTTTCCAGGGGGTCCATGCATTTTTCCAACAAGACAAATGTGCAAAACCTCATTCTACACACATTTCAAAGGCATGTTTGCAGAGGAAGAGGATATGGATACTGGACTGAGACAAAATAACACCTGAAACGCCTTATCAGTCGGTGTGTCCTTAATGCCAAAAAAGAAATGGCAACATTACAAAGTGGTAAATGCATGTTTTACAATGAGTTGCAGGCTTTAAATGTGGGAATGGATCGAGGTTAACATACATATGAAATGAAGTTGCCTACACAAAACATGAAATATCTTTGGTTCACACTGTGTGCAATGAAATAAATGTCTATAAGTAAATGTAAGAATCACTGCTTTTTTTTTTTTTAAATTGCATTTCCCATGCGGTCCCAAGTTTTCATAATATGGGGTTGTACTACAGACTACTGAAAAGTCCAATTCTGGAAGTAGTTCAATTAACATTTTATGTATTGCTTCATATTTTTGTAGTTTATAAAAGATGTGCATAGTTCTGGTCATCTGATAGAATTTAAATAAGGTGCTGCACATCATCTGTATTCACTGACATGGCTCATTCTGTTGAATCTTTTCATTGCAAAAATGTGTCTTGTGTGAAATACCTTTTTGACATGTTTATTCAGTTTGCATTCTTTTAGTAAGTGGACCATCATCTACTATAGTCCACTTGGAACCATTTTCAGGTGGATCAGAGTCCAGTTGATTGGTCAGTGCCAGAGGTGCATGTTCACACCTCCAACAATTGCTAAAACTAAGGATCTCCAAACTTGCTTCTGGAGAGCACCTTCTCTGCATGTTTCCCAATTCTCAATGCTCCACCCAAAGGAAATTAACGTAAACAAATGTGTCAGCCAATCAAGAACAGGGAAACACCAGATTTCAGGTGAGTCAGTACAAGTCCTCTAAAAGAGGAGGGTTAGACATCCGTGACTTAAACTGAGTATGAAATCTTTGGTCATAAATGGTAAATGGACTGCATTTATATAACGCTTTTCCATCTGCATCAGACGCTCAAAGCTCTTTATAATAATGCCTCACATTCACATCAATGTGAGGGTGCTGCCATACAAGGTACTCACTACACAGGTGTGGTTAGATCTGGGAGCATGTGCTAGTGTCCCTTATTACCACAGCCACCACACTACAGAACCGCCTTGGGTTGTAGATGACAACCACACTGAAAAAATTGGCTCTTTGGATGGACTCAATTCAATTATGTGTAGGATTTCCATCTAATAAATATATGTAGCCCCAACTCAAATAAAACACATCCATGCAAGATAACGTAATTTAATTTAGTTGGGATTACATATATTTATTAGATGGAATCCAACCCAATGAGTCTGTTTTTTGTGTGTATCACAAACAAATGACTCATTGGATGAACTCAAATTATGGGCAGGATTTCCATCTAGTAAATATACCTAGTCCCAACTCAAATAAAGCACATCCATGCAAGATAACATAATTTAATTTAGTTGGGACTACATATATTCATTAGATGGAATCCAATCCAGTGAGTCAGTTTTTTGTGTGTATCACTCAAACAAATGACTCATTGGATGAACTCACTTCAATTATGGGCAGGATTTCCATTGAATAAATATATGTAGCCCCAACTCAAATAAAACACACCCATGCAAGATAATGTAATTTAATTTAGTTGGGCCAACATGTTTATTAGATGGAATCCAATCCAGTGAGTCAGTTTTTTGTGTGTATCACTCAAACAAATGACTCATTGGATGAACTCAAATTATGGGCAGAATTTCCATCTAGTAAATATACCTAGTCCCACCTCAAATAAAACACATCCATGCAAGATAATGTAATTTAATTTAGTTGGGCCTACATATATTTATTAGATGGAATCCAATCCAGTGAGTCAGTTTTTCCCGAGCTCGGAGGAGCTCGGAGTTGAGCCGCTGCTCCTCCACGTCGAAAGGAGTCAGTTGAGGTGGCTCGGGCATCTTTTCCGAATGCCCCCTGGACGCCTCACTGGAGAGGTGTTCCGGGCACGTCCCATTGGGAGGAGGCCCCGGGGAAGACCCAGGACACGCTGGAAGGATTACATCTCTCGGCTGGCTTGGGAACGCCTTGGGGTTCCCCCGGAGGAGCTGGGGGAGGTGTGTGTGGATCGGGAGGTCTGGGCGGCTTTGCTTGAGCTGCTGCCCCCGCGACCCGACTCTGGATAAAGCGGAAGAAAATGGATGGATGGATGGATGGAGTCAGTTTTTTCTGTGTATTACTCAAACAAATGACTCTTTGGATGAACTCAGTGCAGTTATAGACAGGATTTCCATCTAATAAATATATGTACCCCCAACAAAATTAAATTAAATTATCTGGTGTGGATGTGTTTTATTTGAGTTGGGGCTACATATATTTATTAGATGGAAATCCTGCTCATAATTGAATTGAGTTCATCCAGTGCATCAGTTTTTGAGTGCACGCAGGCAGACTACCGGAGCCAAGAATTTGCAAGACCCCCATGGCAAGCTGCCGCCCAAATTACTTACATCCTTCTAGTTGTTGGTGGCTTCAGGTTTAATCCAACAAGACCCCATTAATACAGCTCCAGCCCCCTCCCAGGCCTGATTTCAGGATGGGGACCAATCTCCCTTTGCCTGTCAATCTGAGCCCTTTACAGGGCCAATTACCCAACACAACAGTGCATAAATGCCTCCCTCTGCGATAAGGTGGTGATTCTTGCAGGAGTTGTCCATATCTACTCAGTAAGAAATCGCCTTTGGATTTTTTTTAAGTTTTTAAGATAACAAGGATTAAGTCAAGTCATGGCCCTCAACATCAATTTTATGTGGTGTTACAGATGACAGTCAAAAGGGAACTTAGCCATGACAAACAGAAGCCAAACATCTTACACACACACACACACACACACACACACACACACACACACACACACACACACACACACACACACACACACACACACACACACACACACACACACACACACACACACACACACACACACACACACACAAATGATGTATGCTGACATTAAATTCTAATTTTTTTTTCCTGTTCGGGCTGTTACCCTCCATGAATAATTTGGAGGCTGGAGGAGTATGTGGGTGTTCATTATTTCACAAGAAGATTTATCCAGTTTCAAACATTTAAAAATGTTTTTCACATTTCCCAAACGAGGCTTCCCACTATCAATTTTGCTTCTTATAGTTGTCATCTCTGCAGGGAAAAGTCACGGTGAATGCAGCCAAAGCTTTTACGCACGTAACTTCCCATTACGCGCCTTTAATCTACACAAACTCTTCGACATTCCACGCAGCCTGCACACCCGCCCACACACAGACACTTCTCCCACAAACACGCACGGACTTAGGCACTTTTTTTAATACCCCAGGCTCACCTACGCTCTACATGGCTGCTTTGGGGCTATTTGAGTGACGGCATAACTTTATTTGTGTGGTACCTGGTGAATTAATGAGTGCTCCACTTTAAGCTCCAGCTGAGCTCGACACGCTGCCGCGCACATAAATTAAATTTATCGCTCTTTTATTATTGCGCAACGTGGCAGGCCAACAAATGAAGAAAATTATTTCGAGAAATGAAACCTTGCAGAAAGTTTTGAAAAAAAGGTAAATTGGCTTCAAATGAAGCGTTGACAGAAACACGTTGGCATTCATTAAAATGCATTCAGATTGCTCACATTTATGAGAAATAGCCCATGAAATACATTTTGATCAAATCAACTTGTTAATTTAGATTAAACACCCACCAAGGACAATCATCAAATTCAAAATGTTGCCAACAGCTCTGTGGAATGCGCGGAAAAACTATAAATTAACCCAAACTTGCACACACACCATGTCTACCATGTCTAGCGCACCCCCCCCCCCCCCCCCCCACACACACACACACACACACACACACACTGGAAAAAAAAGCTGACGCGTAATTTAAATAGGAGCAGGTTTTGCTTTTAAAGGGGAAATTACGCATTAAAAAATAGTCATGAATTAAATTCACTGGCAATTTGTATCCTTGAAAACCTCAAGAAAAAAAAATCAAAATAGGCAAGTTCAGGTCCGTTTCAAATGAAGAAGATAAATAATGCGAGCATCTTTCTAATAAATGAATAAATAAAATAATATTAATAATCATCATCATAATAGTAATCATAATAATAAATGCCTCATGCTTTATAAATCATAACAGGCCCGTGGGCGTGTTGGGTGTAAATTTTACTCACCACCATGAAGAGTCCACCCGCGGGGTGACCAGCAGCAGCAGCAAAAAACACGCACAGTATATCCTGGAATTGGCCACGGGGTTTTGGCACAGTGATGACCGGGATGAGTCTTTAACTCCTGGCGAAGAACATCTCTGAATGTGCGCTGGCCGGAGGCTTAGAATCCTGTTTAAACCCAGCATGCCTGCGCCAGCTTTATCTTGAAAACTTCCAAAAAAAAAATTCAAATTTCGAAGATTTTTTTTTTTTTTTTTTTATAAAGGTGATGTTTGTTGTGAAGCAGGTACAGCAGGCTTTATTATCCAGCGTGCGTCTCCATATAGTGCGCGGCTGTCAGGAGACTGAGGAGCGCGTGTCCAGTGCCATGTGCGCACCAGAACGCAACTTTACCTGACTGGCAACAAGTGATTTCACCGCAGTGGACGATCAGTCAGCTCTGGCAAGATTCTTGTCCTGATTTTCTTTTCTTTCTGGTGAGTTCAGAAGTTCGAATTAAAGTTGAACTCAAAGAGGGTGCATGCAGGGCTCGGTGAGACTGTGTCGGCTCTGTGACGCGTACAGCGGCGGCTCGGATGTTCGCACTGGACTCTCTCCTTTATCGGTGCGCAGGGGCCAGAGTCAGAGGAGAGAGAGGGGGAGAGATAAGGGAGGGCTCCATGCAGACAGCTCCTCTCGACCATTGGGCAAAAAAAGGGTTATTGGGTTTATCCGAAAGAGAAATAAGGGTGGGATGGACGGACGGATATACGGTCCTGATGTGACCCCAGTTCACCTGTAACCTGGAATGAGAAGTTAATCGTTCTTTCCAGTATCAGAAAGTTAAAGTGACTTCGATCTTAAATGCTCACCAGTTAAAATAAATGGCAATAAAATGACTTTTTTTTTTTTTGCTGTTCTCTAAAACACTAATGAAATTACATTGGAATATATTTCTTTCTTTCTAACTTCAATCACATTAAAATTTGTCAATCAAACCTGAAATCTTTTCAAACATGTGCTGAAAAGGAAATAAATGTCAGTTGAGCACCAGAAGGACAGAGCTCTAAAATAATTAAAAACTACTTTTCCACATCCTAAAATTGCATACTGTAGTTATTAAGTTGTTTATGCATTATATGATTCCTTACATCTGGTGATATTGTTATTATATACTGTGCGTTCCATCTGTGCCAAGCCACCTGACCAGAACTATATCCGCTGCCTTGACATAAACCAGTATATTAGGAAGAACAAGAAAAATCAAACAAAACACCAAACTGACCAATTTCCGTGATTAAAAATGTCATTTCTGAGCGTTATGTCATTGCCATTTTGATCATATGGTGAATTTGACATTCCTGGGATAGCTGGCCAAATGATTTGTCAAAAAATGAATTTCCCACAAACAAAGCAATCATTAAAAGTGAAGTGTAATCAGAGGCTTACAAACATTTTGATATGGTTGCAAAAAAAGGCAACTTATTTCAATATTTAAAAAGGTGAACCTCCCATGAATCACTGATTTTAAAGCTCCATTTTCATTCTCATGCATTCCAGAACCACTTGATCTATAACTGTGACAAGCTGTTTGTGAAGATCCTGGTTGCTCACTTGATAATGTCACTTGCCAGTCTACCATGTCTAGCTTGTACTGTGTAAAAACATCATAACTGTAGACATCATGGTGCATGTGTAATATTATTTTAGCAAAGTAATGGTGCTTCCTGAATACCTCCTGCCAATGTTACAGCATGTGCAACAGTACACACTCCATGGAAATGCAAAGGATTTCCAAAATATTCAAAAGTCGTGGCCAGAGAAAAGCACTTAACATGATGAAAACTCTGCCATGGTTGAAACAAGACAACAGCACAATGACAGACTATTCTGGTTCACAATGGATACCCTGAAAGATCTTCTAAGATTCTTCAAGGTAACAACTTGGTTTCAAACTGCAACTTTCCGGAATCAGAGGCAAGGAAGAGTGCCTCTTGATTGATACCTGGATGGGATATCTACATCCAGGGTTCATCTAGAGATGCCTGTGCATGGGTTTGTTTAAAATGGGAATGTCGTTGCACACGGTCCCTGACAGATTCTTAGCATTGGTCTGATGGCTGGGAAATCCCAAACCATCAGTGTCTACAGACCTGCTGCATTCATCTCCCTTCACAGCCATCACTTCCTCCGCCTGATCCATAACTGCCAACATTTGATGTCACAATGCGGGACACCCACACATAGCCGCGAACGGCAATGTCATGGAGCATAATTAGGGGTGTCTGGGGGCGTGCCCAGACTCACACAACTGCGGGACTAATGAGCGCCCTACACACACTCATGCGGAAAGTGGGATATGGGGGTAATGCAGGACGGCTGGCAGCTCTGCTGATCACTGGTGAGGAATTCTTTTACACCAGAGCCCCATCAGCCAGCTCATGCAGGGTTCCTCTTGGGCCTACATGGCTACCATCGTGGCCATGGTGCACACAAGGTCCACACTGTATTGATCCTCAACAGGTAATCCCCTACTTGATTCATTACCCAGGTGTCACAACGCAGATGAGGGGCTAGATTTTGACACCTGTAATATATACAACCCACTCTCATGGCAGTTTGTGGGAGTGGGTTATGAAAAGTAATGGGTTTCTGACGGGGGTACGAAAATGGGGTGCTTTACATAATGGGAGCACAAATTCATTTTGTGAAGGGGACACAAAATGTGGGGTGTAGGGCGGGGGTCTGGAGGAGGTCATGGGTAACGTTTGGGGAGGGTACACACTTACGCTATGGTTATGGTTAGAGTTAGGAGAAGGGGAAGATTATTAATACCAATATAATAGCAAAACAAAAAAAATCTGTGTCACGAAAAGCAGGTGCTTTTCGTGCCGAGGGCACAAAAAATATGTGAGACTGGGCTGAATATATTATATACTGTATATATGTGTTATGGTAAAAAAATGGTAAATGGACTGCATTTATATAACGCTTTTCCATCTGCATCAGACGTTCAAAGCGCTTTACAAATAATGCCTCACATTCACCCTGATGTCAGGGTGCTGCCATACAAGGCGCTCACTACACACCGGGAGCAATACGGGATTAAAGACCTTGCCCAAGGGCCCTTAGTGATTTTCCAGTCAGGAAACCACTAGACCATCACCTCCCCACTAGCACCATCGTATTAATTTGGTTACACGATTTGGGGAATGAGCTAATATTTAGCCAAAAATGTTATTATAATAGAGCTTACTCACATTTTTTTTAGACATGTCAACAAAAATAATGGCTGAGCAAATTCCACGGATATGCAACTTTGTTATATGTGGAATTTGTAATTAGTAAGTCCCTTGGGCTGCTTCCTTGTTTTCCACTCGGGGTCGCCACAGCAAATCCGAAGTGGATCTGCATGTTGAGTTGGCACAAGTTTTACGCCGGATGCCCTTCCTGACATAATTCCACATTACATGGAGAAATGTGGAATTTCAAATTAATCAGTCATAAATATTATATATGCAGTCAAAATATGTTTAGTCAATGATCATAATATTATAACAGTATATATGAAACGTTATTTTTTCACACTCCGAAAAATAGCTGTTCTCTGTGCAAAACTGCTTATTCCTCAATTTATTATGAAGTAAAATATCAGTGATCAATTATTCCTGGAGCTCCACCACAAAGAACAGCAGAAGAGAAAGAAGAAGGGAATGTGGGTCTTTAGAGAACAGAGCCAACTTGTACAGCTTTATGTCTTAAATATGAACCACATGTGTAAGAGCAACAGAGCGCTGAAACACTGCTGGAATACGGACCCAGCACACCGTCTCTGTCCGTACCTTCCTGCTCATATATGTGTGTCAGGTTGTCTTCAGTCTTGGCAGCGAGAGCTCATCCGCTGTCCAAACCATGATGTTCCTCAGTGTCCTCGAATGACTCCTGACAAAGAGAAAATTTGCTTTTAAGTAGACTGAGATCTTTCGCAAACTCAACAACTGTTTGTCGATTTGTTCATGGGAAGTCCACAACTTTCGCCTGGGACTTTGTAACACTGAATTAAGAAGTTGATTCAGATAACAAACCAGCAAATCTGGTAAATCCCTGCCGGAAATGAACGTATTGGAATTAACTACCTGTTGCAAACTATTATTTCATCAAAACGTTGAGTAAACAGTTGTGGCATTTATGCCAGAGCTACTTTTAAAGCTATAAGTGTCTTTCAGACATTTATTCTTGGTTGGCGCTGTAGCGCGCACATTTTCATAGTATTTAGTGTCGGGCTGCTCTGTGCACAAATGCACAGGCTGGAGTGGGTTTGTGAGAAGACGTTGTGCTCCGGTGAATATTTTTTACAGCTTCACCAACAATTTTCTGCTAAATCAAAAAGAATTAGGGAAGCATAAACACCATTGAGTTATGTTCCCTCTCAAGGGGCATGAGCTGGAACAGAGTTTTCTCTTGTTCTCCACCTTTCTTTTTTCCAGTTCTGCAAACTTGACCCCAATGTTCTCTTGATAAAAAAAAACATTCAAGCACCTTCTTGTCAGTTGGAGGAACAGTTTACCTTGATGTGCAATCTGGCTATCATATCCCAGAGGAAAAGTGCTGAAGGTGTTGAAACGCTTGATGATTGCACGAGAGTGTCGGAGACATAAGGGTGGGATTTACACAGTCAGAGATTTTGGACTAATCCAATTGATTTCATCGTTGATACATTATAATCATGCTGGATTTTTTTATGAAAGGACAGTTGCAAGGGGAAAATGTAAAGAGAAAAGCTGAGGCATGAAGTGTTGGAGGAATGATAAATAACGTGCCCCTGTGAGGCTCAAAGTGTGCTGGGTTGTCACCGATCAGGCAGTCCAGGGATGAGCTCAGCAAGTATTTCCATCCTCAGTGACAGAGGCTCCCTGCTTCCTGTCATCAGTCCTGACCCAGGACTCACCGGGTTAAAACCAGCACTGCAGGAACAGGTGGAACGAGGGACTGAGAGCTGAACATAAGATACACAAAGGTCACATCATTATGTCATGTCAAGATATATTTTAATGCCTGCTTGACAATTAATAAGCCTCACAAAAAAAAGATTTATTCATTTGACTGAAATGTAAAATGTCTATGATTCTTTTTACATCACATTATGCCATAGAAGTTTCTGCAGGTTCTTATCACTGTTATACTATTAAAAAAATAAATCTGTTGTTCATAATTTTATATATATATATATATATATATATATATATATATAAACCCAGCAGCCATGATTACCAAAATAATTCTCTAGAGGTTTGGCATGGGATCCACATTTTCACATTCACATTTTCCACATTTGATCCACATTTTGTTTGGTAAAACAACAGTGCTTGGTGTTTGAGCCACTGTGCTGTCACACAATAGGAACTACTTTAAAAATATTATGAATTGTACATCATTTTGCCATAGTAACATATTTTTACTGTATTTGTACAAAGTATGTTAATATGAAGAGTTCTGAAAATACATGTTTAGATCAACAGGATAAAATGGATTCTATAATTCATTACATTACATTCAGACCAGCACATACATGGCACAAAGTGTTAGTGTGATTCCTTCCCAAACAGAATATCCCCACTTCAAGGCCACCTGTCTTGTTATTATTATTATTATTATTATCATTATCATTATTAATTGTATGCAAATTGCAATGGTTTCATACTGTAAAATGTATTAAAATTTTCTGTGAAGGTACTCACATATTTTTACTGTTTATTTATTCAGTTTTACAGAATTGTTCTGGCAACCACAGCTTTTTTTTTTTTTTTTTTTTTTTTTTTTTTGTCATAGAAACAACAGAATTTTGGGATTTTTTTTTTTTTTTTTTTTTTTTTAAGTGTAGAAACTGAGACACTGCCATGTTAATATATAAAACTCCCCTACCACTGAGGGTAGGGGAGTAGTTTAAAAGTAGTTTTAAAGAATCTATTTGATTCAGATGAACATTATATTGAAAATGACCCGAAATGTGTGTTTTGTCCTTTGACTCTAATGAAAATACCCCTTGTATTGAAGATTAAACAGGAACCAAATACAGATGCAGCAACACAGAGAAGAAATAACTTGTGAAACGGTTTAATAAACGGTAAGGGAAAATGGATTTGGGGAAGAGGAGGTGGTGGTGTAGAGAGCTGTTGGAGGGAGGAGCCTTGATGAGAGGACATGATGTGACTCAGTGAGAATGAAGGCTTGGCATTGTGTAACATGAAAGCTGGGAGCGACATAAGACTTGGCGTTGGGAAGGCTTGACTGATGAGAGGTGAAGGTTTAAGACCAGACTGAAGAGTCGTGAAGTATTGAGATTGACAGGCTGACAAGATGTGAAGGTTTGAGAGACATAAGATAGAGAGGCTGTGTGAGTTTACAGCTTGACCAGTGAACAGTAGATGTAGTGAAGAGTCAGAACAAAAACTGGACAAGGACTTGACCAACTACTTCAAAGATGAGAACCAAATGTACCGTATTTTCCAGAGTATAAGTCACATTGGATGCCTCTTTAAGCAAATTTTTTTAAAATTCACACTGGAGTATAAGTTGCATTGATCACTTCATGCAAAAAGAAGCAAAATGGATTAAATCACTGTATTTTTCATTTATAAGGCACACATGTAAAGGAGCACAGGTAATGTCACTATAAAGGGCACGAAATGCAAATAAACTGCTTATTTTTAGGGGAAGTGATGGTCTAGTGGAGAAGCGTTGGGTTTGAGATGAAAGGATCCTCGGTTCACATCCCAGCCTGACCAGAAAATCACTAAGGGCCCTTGGGCAAGGTCCTTAATCCCCTAGCTGCTCCTGGTGTGTAGTGAGTACCTTGTATGGCAGCAGCCTGACATCGGGGTGAATGTGAGGCATTAGTGAGTAAAGCGCTTTGAGCGTCTGATACAGATGGAAAAGTGCTATATAAATGCAGTCCATTTATTTCAGGCACTGAACAGATAACCAAGTTCAAATAAGGTTTCTTCCAATTGGAGAAAAAAGTCAATTTTCATTCAAAAGTGTGGCCTTCCAGTAAAAACACATTATGATATTTCTTCAGAACAAAGAGCTTTTTTTTTCTTTCTTTATGTCTTTTGTGATCTTATTCGGGTGGTTCAGAGGTCTCCT
The DNA here is from genome assembly GCF_902500255.1 of Thalassophryne amazonica. Taxonomy (NCBI): domain Eukaryota; kingdom Metazoa; phylum Chordata; class Actinopteri; order Batrachoidiformes; family Batrachoididae; genus Thalassophryne; species Thalassophryne amazonica. The sequence continues at coordinate 73,066,942 of NC_047108.1, forward strand.
TCCTGAAGGAAAACATCTTGGGTGAGATTTACACCACACCATAGCTTTGGGTGAAAAGCGGGACTAATAAACCTGCCTCATGGGTGGCCTCTCCCTCTGAATGGGCTCCTTTCGTGGATCCTCTCAGCTACAGATCCGCCAGGACCATGTTTTGTGATCAGACGATGGATTGTTTTGTTTGAGTCTCTTTCCAGAGCTCAATCAGCTGGTTTTCCTCTTCCTCGTTTAACTGTGGATTATCAAATGGACTTTTTGAGCACAGCACTGACCTCTTGTGGATTACTTTCTGGAACATTTCCCAAAGTGACAGAGTGGTCCAACACAAACTTCCGGTAAGTTCAGTCTTAAATCAGCTCACAGCACCATTTATCCGTTTACTGTTCACGTTGCAAATAAACATCTTTTAATTTGTGCCGTAACAATGCACACACACACAAACACACACACACACACACACACACACACACACACAATTGTCTGTTCATTTGTGCAGTAACAGTGCACTGTGCACACACACACACACACATACACACGCATGCACTGCACACAGACATAAATGTCTGTTCCTGTGTGTTTTTATGGTGCAGTTCTTCGTGTCATTGAACACGCTTTGCTATTGGATAAAGACATTTATTCCTACATACTTGCTTGAAGGGAGCATGACTGCTAATTGTATTTTAACTGGAGCCAGCATGAGGAAGAGATCAAAATAGTAACACCATGATCGCTTGTTTCAAAAACGCTTGTGTGACCCGAATCGGTTTTATGTGCTGAAAATAATTAAGCCCTGTGAGGAAGTTTCCACCTCTCTTGTTTTTTTTTAAAAAAAAAAAGGCAGTTTAATGGTGTGTTTCTCATTTCAAGTGTAAAGAAAATTTGTGGTCATGAATCATGATTTTTTTTTTTTGTATATAAGTCGAACCGGGCTATAAGTCGTAGGACCTTTCAAACTAGTAAAAAAAAAGTGACTTATACTCTGGAAAATACAGTACTGTCAACGACTCGCAAAACAACAACAACAAAAAAAAAAAAATGAAAAAACAAAACGGATACACTGAAACAAGTAATGAGACAACAAAACACAAATGTGTTATTACAGATAAGAGACAGGTGCAGGAATACAGATGAGAGAAACCAGTTGACTGTGCAAACCATTTAAAGCATAAACACATGGATCACCATAATATAGCTCACATTGTATAAACACCAGACTGGTAGAGAAATCTAAAGCGGAGTGGTGATGGTGGAGTGGTTAGACAGGTCATCAGAGATTAGTTTGTTTGATTTCCAGTCTGAGTGTAAAGTCAGTGAGGGCCCTTGGGCAAGGTTCTTAATCTCCAAGTTGCTCCCGGTCTGCAGTTGAGCACCTTGCATGGCAGCAAATCAACATCGTGTGACTGTAGGTCATCATTGTAAAGCATTTTAAACATCAGATGGAAAAGCACTATGGAATTGCACTCCATTCACCACTTAACTCAAAATGTGGTGAACATAATACATGGAAAGTCTGATCACAAACACCTACCAAACACCCAAAGTACAGGGTGACCCCCAAAAAACAGAACCCATAAAACTTGTAATAATCCTACAAATGTCCAGCAAATTTCTTGAAATTTGTTGGCTTTAAACTTCAGTCTGTGTATGATCTTTCTCCAAAGTTTCATTTATCTTGGTCACTTTGCATAGAAGTTATGTTCTTTCCAAAATATGCTCCAAATGGTATGATTTGTTGGCAAAATAGACCTCCAGGCCTGTTATATCATGGAAGAACATGGCTTTTATGCAAAGCAACCAAGACAACTGAAACTTTGGGGAATGATCGTACACAGACTGTAGTTTAATTCCAGCAAATTTGAAGGAATTTCCTGGACTTTTGTACAAGTTATTACAATTTTATGGGTTCTGCATTTGTTTGTTTTTTGGTCACCCTGTACATCAAAATCTAAAGAAATGCCACACAAGTCACAGCCAGGTCAGTCTATGACTGTGTGAGTGTACACGTTTGTGTCCTACATATTATCATGATCCATTTTACACAGTATAATACAAAAAGTTACGCTCTAGATTTTGTGCATCTTCCTATAAATTCCCACAGACATGCACAACATGTGTTTTCCATTTAACATTCAGAAGCATGTTTTTGCACTATGGTCATACGGTATGTACCGTATATGGTAATATGAATATGTACATATTATTTGTGCAGATTTCATGCATATCCCATATATTTTCCACCAGGAGGCAGTAATGACATCACCTGCACTAAGATGGCAAATCATTTCTGTGAAAATAAAATATGGCAAGTCATCTTTTAATTATTATTGTTATTCTAATGTTAAACATAACCAAACCCTACTGCAAAAACATGTTTCGGAATGATAATACAAAGCACATGTTGTGCATGACCATGGGAATTTACAGGAACGTGCACAACATGCACTTAACTTTTTGTAACATATTGTGTAAAACACATCATGATAATACAGTGGGGAACATAAGTATTTGACCCCCTGTCAGTTTTGCAGGTTTTCCCACCTACAAAGAAAGGAGAGGTCTGTAATTTTTATCATAGGTACCCTTCAACTGTGAGAGACAGAATCTAAAAAAAAAATCCAGAAAAATAATTGGCACAAGTTTTTCGCCGGATGCCCTTCCTGACGCAACTCCACTTTTACCTGGAGAAACACACACAGCCGCTGGTGTTCCAAAGAGGTCTCCCATCCAAGTACTAACCAGATCCTGCTCTGCTTAGCTTCTGAGATGTGACAGGATCAGGCTGACACAGAGCAGACCAGCAGAAAATCATATTGTATTATTTTTTAAAATAATTAATTTGCATTTTATTGCATGAAATAAGTATTTGACCTCCTACCAACTAGCAAGAATTCTGGCTCACACAGACCTGTTAATTTTTCTTTAAGAAGCCTTCTTATTCTGCACTCTTTACCTGTATTAATTGCACCTGTTTGAACTTGTTACCTGTATAAAAGACACCTGTTCACACACTCAATCACACTCCAACCTGTCCACCATAGCCAAGACCAAAGAGCTGTCTAAGGACACCAGGGACAAAACTGTCGACCTGCACAACGCTGGGATGGACTACAGGACAACAGGCAAGCAGCTTGATAGAAGACAACAACTGTTATGATTATTTATTAGAAAGTGGAAGAAACACAAGATGACTGTCAATTTCCCTCGGTCTGGGATCCCATGCAAGATCTCACTTTGTGGGGTAAGGATGATTCTGAGAAAGCTCAGAACTACACAGGAGGACTTGGTCAATGACCTGAAGAGAGCTGGGACCACAGTCACAAAGATTACATTAGTAACACATGATGCTGTCATGGTTTAAAATCCTGCAGGACAGCAAGGTCCCCCTACTCAAGCCAGCACATGTCCAGACCCGTTTGAAGTTCACCAGTGACCATCTGGATGATCCAGAGGAGGCATGGGAGAAGGTCATGTGGTCAGATGAGACCAAAATAGAGCTTTTTGGAATCAAATCCACTTACCATGTTTAGAAGATGGGAACAACCCCAAGAAAACCATCCCAACCGTGAAGCATGGGGGTGGAAACATCATACTCTGGGGGTGCTCTTCTGCAAAGGGGACAGGTTGACTGCACTGTATTGAAGGGAGGATGGATGGGGTCATGTATTGCGAGATTTTGGCAAACAACCTTCTTCCCTCAGTAAGAGCATTGAAGATGGGTCATGGCTGGGTCTTCCAGCATGACAATGAAAGCCAAACACAGCCAGGGCAACTAAGGAGGGGCTCCAAAAGAAGCATTTCAAGGTCCTGGAGTGGCCTGGCCAGTCTCCAGACCTGAACTCAATAGAAAATCTCTGGAGGGAGCTGAAACTCCAAACCTGAAATATTTGGAGATCTGTATGGAGGAGTGGACCAAAATCCCTGTTGCAGTGTGTGAAAACTTGGTGAAGAACTACAAGAAACATCTGACCTCTGTAATGGCAGACAAATGTTTCTGTACCAATTGTTAAGCTCTGGTTTTCTAGGGGGTCAAATACTTATTTCATGCAATAAAATGCTAATTAATTATTTAAAAATCATACAATGTGATTTTTTGGATTTTTTTTATTCTGTCTCTCACATTTGAAGTGTACCTACAATAAAAATTGCAGACCTCTCCATTCTTTGGAGGTGGTAAAACCTGCAAAACTGACAGGGGATCAAATACTTATTTTCCCCACTGTATGTATTTTCCACAGGGAGACAGTGATGACTACAATAGCAGATCATCCATCCATCCATCCATTTTCTTCCACTTTATCTGGAGTCGGGTCGTAGGGGCAGCAGCTCAAGCAAAGACGCCCAGACCTCCCGATCCACACACACACCCCAAGGTGTTCCCAAGCCAGCCGAGAGACGTAGTCCCTCCAGCATGTCCTGGGTCTTCCCCGGGGCCTCCTCCTGATGGGACGTGCCCAAAACACCTCTCCAGCGAGGCGTCCAGGGGGCATCTGGAAAAGATGCCCGAGCCACCTCAATTGGCTCCTTTCGACGTGGAGGAGCAGCGGCTCGACTCCGAGCTCCTCCCGAGTGACCGAGCTCCTCACCCTATCTCTAAGGGAGCGCCCAGCCACCCTGCGGAGGAAACTCATCTCGGCCGCTTGTACTCGCGATCTCGTTCTTTCGGTCATGAGCCAAATCTCATGACCATAGGTGAGGATCGGAACGTAGATCAATCGGTAAATCGAGAGCTTTGCCCCCCACTCAACTCTGTCTTCACCACGTCGGTCCGATACAGCGACCGCATCACTGCAGATGCTGCACCGATCCATCTGTCGATCTCACGCTCCATCCGTCCCTCACTCGTGAACAAGACCCCGAGATACTTAAACTCCTCCACTTGAGGCAAAGACACTCCACCAACCTGAAGAGGGCAAAGCACCTTTTTCCAGTCGAGAACCATGTCCTCGGATTTGGAGGTGCTGATTTTCATCCCGGACGCTTTACACTCGGCTGCAAACTGCCCCAGTGCATGCTGAAGGTCCTAATTTGACGAAGCCAACAGAACCACATTGTCCGCAAACAGCAGAGACGAGATTCTGTGGTTCCCAAACCAGACCCCCTCTACACCCTGACTGCACCTAGAAATTCTGTCCATAATGATAATGAACAGAACCAGTGACAAAGCCCTGGCGCCAGGGCTGCCCTTTTTTTTGCTCAGATGATCTGCTATCATGCCCCCTCCGCCAGGGGACACGATAGCAGATCATCTGAGCAAAAATAAAAAGTGATGTCTTCTTTTAAATATTGTTTGTTGTTACCTTAACGTTAACTTAACCCTAACCTTAACCAAAACACAAACACACATTTCTGAAAGTGAAGTGCAACACGCGCATTGGGAAATCATAGGAATATGCACAAAATAGTGTTTACATTTTTATATTATAGCGTATGAAAAGCATCATAGTAATATGGTGCACACACGCACATGCACATGGTCTGGGGGCTAATTTCATGGCATCTGATTCGTTTTAGATGTATTTCCTACATCTAATTTCCTAGGTGTTTGTAAGCACAGTTGTCTTTGTAAAATGCATAATATGTAAAAAAAAAAAAAAAGTAACAATGTGTAACAAAAGTAACAAATTTTCAATATGTGAAAATTTGCAAATATAGAAAAAATGCATACAAATATGTACATGTTGTACATATGCATATATAAGAATGTTTCTGCACCACATTTTTATTTAACTTACTCAGAATTTTCATGAGTGTAATTGCTGTAATTACCAGATAAAATATTGGCTGCCCTGGACCAACACAGGCTTTGTATTTCAAGTCCAACTTACAGCTGCTTTTGTCTTATTTTGTCTGTGTGCACTTTTGCAGAAGTCACTTGACAACACATAATTTGAACCAAAGATAATCAACTGTTGGCCAGACTGATGCTTTCTTTCCATGAGTCTCATCTTTGAGTCAGTCTGTCAGTGTACAAATAGGCAGCTCTTCACAGCTTTTGCTTGATACTGCACACTATAACAACAAATTGACTTCTTATTAAGACCACAGTATATCATATTAATATAAACATGTCAGGATTCAAACATAAATACTAGGTTTACTAAAATAAATGAATAAATAAATACAATTTCATGTTGAATTCATAGGAAATTGGAACTTAAAGATTCCCAACCTCCTTCTGGAAAAGTAGTTTGGACTGGCATTTGAAGTAGATGGGGAGGTGATGGTCTCGTGGTTAAGTCTTGGGCTTGAGACCAGAGGATCCTCAGTTCAAATCCCAGTCTGACCTGAAAATCACTAAGGGCCCTTGGGCAAGGTCCTTAATCCCCTAGTTGCTCCTGGTGTGTAGTGAGTACCTTGTATGGCAGCAGCCTGACATCGGGGTGAGAGTCTGATGCAAATCGAAAAACGTTATATAAATGCAATCCATTTCTCATTTAGATGGTCCAACTCTGAAACTCTGGCAGAATTTAGCTGCCTCAGTTTCAGGGAGCACCACTGCTCTGATGTTTCAGACTGCAACAGAACTCAAAGAGTCAATGTAACTCAACATCTCGTAGGTAAATTACAGTATTTTACAGCATGGAATTATAACAAAAAGTACAAAAACTTCGGGTTATATAAAGTAGTTCTGGGCATGTCATCAAACAACACCTGGAACTGTAGAATGGTCCTCCAGAGTGGAGATGACTTTATTTTGGGTGGTTGGAAGTGGGATTGGAACTCCAGCCATCTTAAAATGCGTCTCTAATCTCAACACCAGAAAATAAGATCTTTTGTTTGTACCCTTTTTGTGAGTAGCTGTGCTGCTACTTTCTGTTAGACCTTGGAAAAAATTATGGAAGGAATGTGAGAAAGGTTTTTATGATCATCATTCTTGGCAAATAAAGAAACACTGGATACATCTTTGTCTCTGGAGGATGTTGACTGGAGCAGTGATGAGGGGTTGTACATTGCATGGAATCTTCCAAATCTAAACTTAAGGGGAGCTTTTTCAGGTGAGCACCTGGAACAGCCTTTCTTTCTGTGGACTGCAGACCTGGAAGCAGTAACATCTTGATGCATGGATATACGTACATATCTTTGGTCTATACACCCCAATCGTTGGTATACCTGACAGTTGCTGTGGTGGACTAAGTCCTCAGATGGTGACAGATGTTACCTCTGTTAATAGGCATTATGGGACTAAGACTTAAGCATTCTTTGAGCATCCTGTCTGTTGTCTCAGTTGATGCTCCAACTGCATTGAATGACATCTTAGTGAATAACACATTCTCCTCACAACTTCACTCGTGCTTGGCAACTAACCCTAACCCCAGTGAAGACACTAGTAATACTGCTGCTGCTACAGGTAATTCTAATTCAACCACAGTCACTGACATGGCTGGTTATGAAGACTGCTGTCATATCTCTGGCAACCATGGTTAATATGACTCAGTTTCCTTGACACTGTAAAATCTTGGGGGCTATGAGATGCTTGATCCCAGTTTCATTGTACAAAGTGGCACCCCTGAACACTGCATTCTAATACTAGTGATATAGCTAAGGCAGGGTCCATATAAGTTTCATGCTTGTAAACTCTAATCACAGACTTTTTGAACTTTCCCTAAGTGTTGTCTGATTAGTGTCTCAGACATAATCTGTAAAGATGGACACAAAAAACCCTATTCATAAAGAATGTGGAAGCTGTTTTGCAACAAGACCCTGAGAGCTGCTAGGGATTACATTGAAGTTACCTATGTTCACATGAGGAGGTGTTTTATCTCTGATGGCACTCTGAAAATCATCCAAAAGCGTCACAGTACAAGGGTTGGTGACAATTGCAAATTGTATAAGGAGCTGGTAAAACATACAGTGCATCCAGGAAGTATTCACAGGGCTTCACTTATTCCATATATTGTTATGTTACAACCTTATTCCAAAATAGATGAAATTTTTTTTTTTTTCTCAGAATTCTACACACAATACTCCATAATGACAATTTGAAAAAAAGGTTGTGTTATGTGTCGGACGCAGCCCGGAGAACCGACCAGCGTTTGAAGGACCCAGTATAAAATAAGCAGAGCACGGTACAAAGGATAACAGAGTTTAATGAACATAACAGTGCTGTGAAAAAATACAAACAAATAAGTGCGCGGTCTGGCGTGGCGGATTTGCGGTGTGCTCCCAGCAGCACTAAACGGTCCGGAGCCAGAACCAGTTCGGACCCAAGGACCCCGCCGACACCCCCCAGGTGGCCGCGACAAACCGAGTCTGTGAAAGAAGGAACCATTATGTGAGTCCACACTCAACACACAGAGAGACCACTCAAAGGTGTACAAACAGCAAACACTTCCTGGCTTAATTGCAAATCAGCTTCCCACCCTGCAGGCATAGAACACCCCGTTCACAAAACTCCACTGCAGTGGAAGCTGATTTAAACGACTAACATACAGCTCAATATAATAAAGGTGTGAGGGACACCACATTTACTGACTGTATAAATGTTAGTCACAAAACCAAACGTACCTCAGGAAGTGTGCTGACGAGCGTGAGACCTCACCCCCTCCTCTTTCACAGACCATGCATCAAACCTGGACGTTCTCTGCATCAACGGATGATGAGATGGCTCTTGAGACGACGATCTCACCCGTCTGGTCACAAGGTCGAGTCTCTGGCAAATACACACTGTGTACTCCAGTCTTAAATGCCACCATGTTCCAATCCATGTAGATGCACCACAGCTGTGAGCCCTGACGAGCCGCAGGTGATCAGGGTGAGGTCCTGATAAACTCAGCTACACAGCCACTCAGTCCCAAATGCGCACCACCTGGAAGGAAAAACAAAAGACAGAAACAAAAAGGCAGCCAGGCCCCCCCAGCCATACAACAGGTTGTTTTTATTTAGATTTTTCCAAATTTATCAAAAAAAAAAAAAAAAAAAAACTAAGAAATTATATGTACATAAGTATTCACAGCCTCTGTCATGAAGCTCAAAATTGAGCTCAGATGCATCCTGTTTCCACTGATCATCCTTGAAATGATTCTACAACTTAATTGGAGTCCTCCAGGGGTAAATTCAGTTGATTGGACAGGAATTGGAAAGACACCTGTCTACATATAAGGTCCCACAGTTGACAGTCAGAGCACGAACCAAGCATGAAGTCAAAGCAATTGTCTGTAGACCTCAGAGACAAGATTGTCTCGAGGGACAAATCTGTGGAAGGGTACAGAAACATTTCTGCTGCTTTGACGGTCCCAATAAGCACAGTGGCTTCCATCATCCATAAATGGCAGAAATTTAGATCCACTACGACTCTTTCTAGAGCTGGATGCATGTCTAAACTGAGAAACTGAGCTATCAGGGGAGAAGGCCTTAGAAGGAGAGGTGACCAAGACCTGATGGTCACTCTGTCAGAGCTCCAGCTTTCCTCTGTGCAGAGACGAGAACCTTCCAGAATGACAACCATCTCTGCAACAATCCACCAATCAGGCCTGTATGGTAGAGTGGCCAGACGGAAGCCACTCCTTAGTAAAAGGCACATGTCAGCCTGCCTGCAGTTTTCCAAAAGGCACCTGAAGGACTCTCAGACCATGAGAAACAAAATTATCTGGTCTGATGAGGCAGATTGAACACTTTGGCGTGAATGCCAGGCATCATGTTTGGAGGAAACCAGGCACCATCCCTACAGTGAAGCATGGTGGTGGCAGCATCATGCTGTGAGGATGTTTTTCAGTGGCAGGAACTGGGAGACTAGTCAGGATTGAGGCAAAGATGAATGCAACAATATACAGAGACATCCTGGATGAAAACCTGCTCCAGAGCACTCTTGACCTTAGACTGGGGCGACGGTTCATCATTCAGCAGGACAATGACCTTAAGCACACAGCCAAGATATCAAAGGAGTGGCTTCAGGACAACTCTGTGAATGTCCTTGAGCTGCCCAGCGAGAACCCAGACCTGAATCTGATTGAACATCTCTGGAGAGATCTGAATTTGGCTGTGCACCGGCACTCCCCATCCAACCTGATGGAGCTTGAGAGGTGCTGCAAAGAGGAATGAGAAAAACGTCCCAAAGATAGGTGCACCAAGCTTGTGGTAACATATTCAAGACTTGAGACTGTAATTGCTGCCAAACGTCCATCAACAAAGTATTGAGCAAAGAGTGTGAATGCGTATGTACATGTGATTTCTTTGTTTTTATTATTAGTAGTAGTAGTAGTAAATTTGCAAAAATAAATAATTTAAAAATGAAGCAAAGGAGGAACTTTTTTCAGCCATGACAAGGAATTAAAGTCTTTTCAAATGTTGTTTTCCAAACTCAGGAGGATGTATGTGGATTATTTTTCTTCAGGATCATGTGATGATGAATTCCACAAACAGGTAAGACTTTTTATTTACTCTGTGTGTGAATTTACTCCGCGTGACGACTGTGGCTTCCAGCCAATCAATTGACAGCATCATTGTTTAAGCCCCAGTGTTCAAAATGTATGAAAACAGGAGCGGCTTATAGTCCGGAATTTATGGAGCATGTGCGTGAAAATCCTCCATTGAGAGGTTGACATCTCACTGCTCTAAAGGGGTATCGGATGTTGTAGTATCTGAGAGGTTTTATCATGACAAATACAAGTATATGAATATGGGAACGGGCCGATACCTGATACTGGTATCGGGATCGGTGCATCCCAAATATATATATATAGATAATATACTGTATATATAAATTTGTGGCATTAATCGCTTAGGAATTACAGCCGTAAGCAACAGGTCAAACTAAATTTAATTCAATTTAAGTTAACTCACATTTCCAAAGCAGCAATTGACCATACCTTTAAAAGCTGAACTGCAATATTTTACAATGTGACCAAGAAGATTTGGACATGAATCTGCTGAAAATCATAAAGGTCAGAGCACAACTCAGACTCCAAAAATACACTCTCTTCTGGCCTCGAAAAATCTCTGCATATGTTCGTGTGTACGTACATACATGCATAAGAGCCAGCGACTGGTCCCTGTGTAAATATAGATTTGCTGACAGAGATGTACCACAGTGAAGAAATTCTGGAGCACAGGAGCTCTGGAACTTTCTGAAACATTTGACTCGCTTCCAGAAAAGGTGTTGAAGGTCTGCTGTCATCCATGAGGGACATTCAGAGAAAGTCTACCTTTAGTTTGCATCCCAAAATCTATTGTGCCCACACAGGTGATTGTCTCTTACTTTACTCCCAGTATCACCTGTCAGTAACATGTTTTACAACTACTCTGAAAACACACTGGGGCATGGGTAGCATGGTGGTTTAGTGGGTCGCCGTGTTGCTTCGCAGCTAGAAGGTTGTGGGCTTGACTCCCACCTGATCCTTTCTGTGAGGAGTTTCCACATTCTCCCCATGTCTGTGTGCATTTCCTCGTCCTATCAAAAACATGCTTATGCAGGATCTGCTCCTTTCTCTGTCCCTGACCAAGGCAGCATCTCTACATCTGGAGCTGGTCCCCGGCTGCTGGACTGTGGCTGCTCACTGCTCCGAGTGGTTGGATTGTGTCTAATTGTAATTAGGATGGGTTAAGTGCAGAGGACAAGTTTTGTTGTATATATGTACACAAGGTTGGGTAGGATTACTTTGAAATGTAATCCAAAAGTAATCAGATTACAAGTAATCCAAATGTATGTACATACATGCATGTAATCCACATGTATTCTTTCAAAGTAATCCTACCCAACCTTGTATGTACATTAACAATAAAGGCCCTTCTAATAATTTCTTAATTGCTAGTTTGCTGGAGTATGCTGTCATGGTGTCAAATTTAGAATATTGCATGCATGTGAAGAGATCCACACAGAGCAGGTGACACACATGACATCAAAAGTACATCAATGGCCTCTTTGACATTTTAGCAAATTGAAGACACTTCTTTGGAAAACAACAGCATGGTGCATGACATTAAGAAGGACCCGTTTTTTTTTTTCCTCCAGTACAGAAAATATGTCTAAATTTGAAATAATAAAATCACATTTACCTTAATAGATACTTTTCACAGCACCGTCGGCTTGTCACGTCTGAGTGGAAATGCTGACTTAGTTCCTGCTGTAGTACTAAAAGGTCTGTGTGACATATCCCACAGGTCATGAGACAACAAAAAATACAAAAATAGAAATTCTGTCGATCCTGTCCTCAACTTTCTCCACAAAATGTCTAAATTACATATCTACTGAGCATTCATCCTCTGGTGGGTATAAAATATACTGTGAAGAATATTTTCAGTTGATTTTGGAACACTTATTAATGCTCAGTTTAAAATCACACACTTTTGTTTTATAGAGTCAGCATGTTTTGATTTCATGCACAAATGCTGACACATCCACAAGTCAGCTGGCAGACAGTCATGTGACTGTTTAATTGAGTAAAGAACAAAACACACCCTGTGGGTTTATTGAAATATTTTGTGAGATTGAATTGATCTATTAACTGGATAGATAGATAAATAGACAGACAGACAGACAGACAGACAGACAGATAGATGGCCCAAGCAGAGGGCCACCCCTTTGAGTCTGGTCTGCTTGAGGTTTCTTCCTCAAATCAGCTCTGAACTTGTGTGAAGTGCCTTGAGGAAACTTTGTTGTGATTTGGCACTACATGAATGAAAATAAATTGAAAATACAGTAGATAGATAGATAGATAGATAGATAGATAGATAGATAGATAGATAGATAGATAGATAGATAGATAGATAGATAGATAGATAGATAGATAGATAGATAGATAGATAGATAGATAGATAGATAGATAGATAGATAGATAGATAGATAGATAGATAGATAGATAGATAGATAGATAGATAGATAGATAGATAGATAGATAGATAGATAACCAGTCAAAGGGTTGGACACACCTTCCCAGTTGTGAGACCTGGATGTCTACTTGTGATCTCAGAGGATGACTTGATGCCTTTTGGTAGTTTGTTTCTCTTGAGAATTCTTGCATAACTCTGGAATAACTTTGTCTCAAATGAGCAGTAGAGCAGAAGTAGATTCAGACAAGGCACATCAGGGCAAAGTGTCAGCTGTGTCATTCTGAACATGTGGTGTGTTTTCTTTACCATGATCCATATGAAACAAGGCCAAGGTGAGCCCCACACATCATCTGGCTGTGGCAGACAAATAGCTACTTTTGGAAGATAGGGATGGATTGCTGCTCTGCCTAGACCAACTCAAAGCACCTCTGTAAGGTGATGGATGCAGGGAAATACATCACAGATACAGGCTCCAAAACCTGACCTGACCTAATCTGAGCTAAAATACACGTAAATATGTTGGAAAGGGTTATTGGTTACAGTATTTTTGTATGAAAATCAATCATCTGAGTTCTGAGTCCATATTCTGCTGATTCCTTTTGTTGTCGACCATACCACAATGACAGGTTTTTGGTATCAGTTAAAGTGACTAAACAACGAGGTGACTAAACACCTCAGCTTACACAAAAAAAATCCCACATTTCCATGAGCAGCAGCTATAGCCAGGTAGGGGTCAATGAAAGATTACAACAGGATCAAAGTTTAAAAATACTCCAGTTATATTTAAAAGCCTTCTCCTTTCGGCTGTTCCGTTAGGGGTCACCACAGCAGATCAATCGTTTCCATCTCACCCTGTCCTTTCCTTCTTCTGTCACACCAACCACTTGCATGTCCTCCCTCACCACATCCATAAACCTCCTCTTTGGCCTCCCTCTTTTCCTCCTGCTTGGTGGCTCCACCCTCAGTATCCATCTCCTTATATACCCTGGGTCCCTCCTCTGCACATGTCCATACCATCTCCGTCTCACCTCTGACGTTGTCTCCAAACCGTCCCACCTGAGCTGTCCGTGTGACATGTTCATTCCAAATCCTGTCCATCCTCATCACTCCCAAAGAGAATCTCATCATCATCTGCTCTTCCAGCTTCAGCTCTGTCTCCTCTCTTTTTGTTTGTGCCACCGTCTCTAATCCGTATAACATAGCTGGTCTCACTACTGTTTTGTAAACTTATCCCCTTCACTCTTGCAGATATTGTTCAGTCACAAATTACTCCTCCCACCTTTCTCCACCCACTACACTCTGTTTCACTCTCTTCTTCACCTCTTTACCACACTCTCAATTACTTTGGACAGTTGACTCCAAGTATTTAAACTCATCTACTTTCACCACGTGTACTCCTTGTAACCACACTATTCCACTGGGTTCCCGCTCATTCACACACGTACTCAGTCTCGGTCGTACTGACTTTCATTCTCCTGGTCTCCATATTTTAGGCTAGACTCAACCTGCTCTCTACTCTCTCTACAGATCACAATGTCATCTGAAAACATCATAGTCCATAGAGACTCCTACTTGATCTCAACCTGTCCATCACCATTGCGAACAAGAAAGGGCTCAGAGCTGATCCTTGGTGTACTCCCACCTCTACCTTGAATGAGTCTGTCACTCTACTGCTCTAATACTGCGCATCTCACCTCTGTCACACTATCATTGTACATGTCCTGCACCACCCTCACATACTTCTCTGTCACTCCAGACTTCGTCATATCTACAACTCTTCTCTTGGCACCCTGTCATAAGCTTTCGCTAAATTCACAAACACACAATGTAACTCCTTCTGGCCTTCTCTATACTTCTCCATCAGTACTCTCAGCACAAATATTGCATCTGTAGTGCTCTTTCTCAGCATGAAACCATATTGCTGCTCACAGATCTTCACCTGTTTTCTAAGCCTAGCTTCTACTACTCTTTCCCATAACTATATGCTGTGGCTGATCAACTTCATGCCTCTGTAGTTACTGCAGCTTTACACATCACCCTTTTTCTTAACAACTTGGTTAGAAACTCCACTGCTATCTCTCTTAGACATTCCCATGCCTCCACTGGAATGTCATCTGGACCAACTGCCTTTCCACTCTTCATCCTCTTCATAGCTGCCCACACTTCATCCTTACTAATCCCTTGCACTTAGTGATTTACTCTCTCCACATCATCCAGCCTTTTCTCTCACTCATTTTCTTCATTCACCAGCTCCTCCAAAATATTCCCTTCACCTTATCAACACACATTCATTGCTTGTCAGCCATTACCATTTGCATCTTTTCCCCACTCTAACCTGCTGCACATCCTTTCCAGCTCTGTCCATTTGTTTGGCCAACCTGTACAGTCCTATTTTCCTTTTTTACTATTCAACGTCATGTACAGCTCACTGTATGCCTTTTAGCTTTAGCCACTTCTCTTTTCACCTCACGTCACATCTCCTTATAGTCCTGTCTTTCTTCATCTCTCCAACTATCCTAATTTTTTCACCAACCTCTTTCCAACAACTTGAACCCACCATCTATGCTCTTACTCGTACTTCCCTTCCACTTGGTCTCTTGCACACACAATATGTCTACCTTTCTCCTCCCCATTATACCAGCCAGCTCTCTGTCTTTACTATTCATACTGTCAACATTCAATGTCCCCACTCTCTCTTCCACCTTTCTAATTTTCCTCTTCTCCAGCTGTCTGTGGAAACTTTCTCCTCCTCTTCTTCTTCACCCAATATTAGCCCAATGTCTGCTAACACCATGTTGGCAAAGGGCACCAATGGTGATTGTTGTTGACCTGGGCCTTGACCTAAATGACATGGAAATTTGATTTGTAATCTCTGTACCCATGTGCAATATTTTCCCATGCCGTATCATTCCACAACTGTACATAATTCTCGTTTTACATTTTACTTCTGTCCACATTTTATTTTAGTTGTACATATATTTAAATAATTTATTTTGTTAAATTTCATTATCTTTTATTTGGCTAACAATTACTTGCACATCGGAAAAGCACCTTTTGGAGTTGCACTCAAATCTCGTTGCAACGTAAATTACAATGACAATAAAGGCGATTCTGATTCTGATTCTATATCTTTATTTTGGCTTGTTTTTATGCCAGATGCCGTTCCTAATGCAACCATACTTATTTATCCGGGTTTGAGACCAGCACTCCGTGTGTGCTGGCTACACTTAAGTGGCTAAGATTTTGACCAACTTTAATTCCCCTTCACACATCATGCGAAGTTTGGACGAAGTACACACTTGGTGTGCATGACGCAGGAATCGGTTGCAAACTGTGTAATGTCGTCCCTGCCTCCAATGCTTCGTACACCTGTTGCTACAACTATTTGCGCATACAAGCACCTGAAAGACAAAGTGTGCACTATGCGGGCCCATCACATCTTCTCGCGGCAAGTGTCGGCCAAATTCCAGGTGACACGCACGAACATCTCACACCGCTCACATGGCACTTAGAAAATGTGCGGCCAGTTGCACTCTTCACACAACAGCAGATTGCAGATGATCACTGTTGTACTGGCAGAGAAATTTGTCTAAGTTCCACACGACTGTGGCTTTGGTGAGTGCTCTGAGAAGTGACAGGAGGTGGGGCTATGACAGAAGCAGCTGTGGTGATCTGTCATTCTGGACATTCCAGCTACACAACACCTACTGTGTTTGGACAGACATGGACTACCAACTGTCCACTGTGAGGCGTATTTACATGGACATAAATAAAAACATATATTGCGGTGGCGACAAGCTGCAGCCAGCGAGCGCACGCACTTAGCGGACAATGACAGCCTGCCAGGTTGAAACAGACCGTCACCCACGTGAGCTCTGTTCCACATGACGCGGTGTCTGTGCTGCAGCACACCATCCAAAAGACAAGTGTGTCTGACAGAACATGCACGGCCGACTGGATGCACCGGACCAGTAGCTGTGGACATCAGAGCACACTGCTTCTCATTCATGTCATTTCATGACTGTATCCAAGGTTGGGTAGGATTACTTTGAAAGAATACATGTGGATTACATGTATGTATGTACATACATTTGGATTACTTTTAATCCGTTTACTTTTGGATTACATTTCAAAGTAATCCTACCCAACCTTGTGTGACCATGGGTCATCACCAGAGGAACAGACGGATCATATTTGCATTCCTCGCTTGATAAATGCAGTGTTGTTGTATGGAGTAGGATTTTAATTTTTTTTTTTGTAAATTCCATGTCCTTCCTGATATGAGGCAGCTTCCCGCAGCTTTCAAGGAACAGCTCTGTAGCTCAGTGGCAAAGTCGCTGACTGGGAATCAGAGTTTTCGGTGGTGTGTTTTTTTTTTTCCTTCTTTTTTTAATTATTTCACATAAGCGGCGCAATGGGATCCTACAGGTACCGGCTGGTTTTCATTTTTTTATTTATTCCACATAAGTGACACAATGTGGTTCCACAAGTACTGGCTGGTTTTTATTTTTTCCACATAAGTGGCGCCATGTGCTGCACCTAGCACTGTTCCTGCTTGAAAGACACTGGCGCGTGCATGAACTCTCACACCGGGGTTCATTCACACCTGCCCGTCGGTGCGATGTTTCGTGGTGCTTTAATCTTTAACTGTTTTGCGCTGTTTCGCCATAATCAACC
The DNA here is from genome assembly GCF_902500255.1 of Thalassophryne amazonica. Lineage (NCBI taxonomy): Eukaryota > Metazoa > Chordata > Actinopteri > Batrachoidiformes > Batrachoididae > Thalassophryne > Thalassophryne amazonica. Next base: position 73,084,381 of record NC_047108.1, read on the forward strand.
ACATGTTGACCAAACTTCGCAATGGGGCCCTTAAGGTTAACGCCTGCCTCCTTCTACCTGCCTCATTTATCCAGGCTTGGGACTGGCACTCAGAATGCACTGGCTGCACACCCCATGTGGCTGAGTTTTATTTTAAAGTATACCACATAATTTGTCTGATCCTATGCATTTCAAAAAGGTGTAGTTTGAAATACCAACAGACAAAACCTATTAAGTTATGGGTAAAAACAGTAAAAATGGTGACGGGAATATTTCAGCTTGTACATGGATCAAATATTGAAATAGCTCCAATTTTGATTAAACATGAAGGAAATAATTGTTTGAGCTAATATCATCTGTACTATAATTTACCAAATGTCTGTCCACCCATTTGATCCTGTATCACACTCAAATGGCTAAAACAGAGTCTACATTGACAGATGCTCATACTTCTGTCTGCGCCAAGTCAGATCTGACCCTAAAGTATGGAGTTTGGGCCTGAAAACAGCCCTGGCAAACCCTTCAGATCGAATCCAGCACTGGTCCATGACAAGAAGAAATGCCTCCACCTTGAAATGGCGAGGGACCATCCCTGTCTAGTTGAAAATTCACAATTTCATACACAAGGTTGACATGCCAATGGAGACATTTCCATAATTGTTTCCTAGAGTAATCAGCAAAACCCATCAATATCTGATATTCTGTCCACAGAAAAATATGTAACAGGTCATGCCTGTAAAAGCAACCAACCCACGGGGGCAGTCCACACTTTATTTTCGAATGTGATCAACAATGCAGATACTAAGGCCTCTGCAAAATCAGCTATCATGAAATGTCTCGTAGGCACTGTAAAACACGAGATATCATCTGTTGAAGCATGTTTTGAAATTTCATCTATAACACTTCCGGTGCTCATATACTTTTCAAAGTATCAGTTTATCAGGTGCTTGGGTCTCTGTGTAGGCTCTCAGTTGTCCAGGTGGTTTCCATATGTAGCAAAGCGGAGAAGTTACTCCTAATTGTCAAGACAATTAGAAATCATGAATGAACATATGTCGGACTTCTGACACCACCCTGGGAATTTCACCCAGGGAATTCGACAATTTGAATAACTTCAACTTAAGACACACAGGTTTGTTGCAACTGAGACAGAGAAGTGGTACAAATACAAAAATACAAATACAAAAAAAGAATTTATTAACAATAAGATTTCTAGTTAAAAAGAATTTTCTAGACTAATTTAAAACACCACTGATCATGACCACATGAGGGCGCCCTTGCATCACGCAGCCCGGCAGCACACGCAGCTGGCAGAGTTTTCCAAATGTCCACACCGAACGTAAAGACGCCATGGCAAACAGGGCACATCCAGCGGTCTCACAGGACAAAATCTTCCAACAGAGCACCAGAGCAAAGCAGCAGAGCCTCCTTCCACAGCTTGGTCCAAAATCCTACATTTTAAACATATAAGTATAAATAACAAATATCTGAAACAGGAGCTTACTTCGCGCTGTACGTACTGAACTGTCCGTCACAGCAATCAGCTGTAACTGGACACCGCCCCAGAGCGTCAACAGCACCACAAACTCTCAGCAGCACACCGCCAAGACAGCCCACACAGAGGTCTCTGTACAACAAAACCATTTCCTTACACTCAACACTACACCTCAATGAGCCTGCAGCTGTGGCCGGCGCCTACCTGTCTTCACGGGAACGTGGAAGTGAACACATCCAAACACCTGCAGTCAATCTCCAGAAAGAGAAAGAGAAGAGCACACACTCCCTCTTTTATACAAACACTCCTCTGCCACAACCAGCTGCACTCAATCCACCAGCTGAACATCATTAAGGTCATCCATCCTGCCACAATCCACCCCCACAAATTGAATCGTCGCCCCAACAATGGAATAGACCCTATTCCTTAACCTTAGTCATACCACCTATATGACATAGGGCCAGAAGGACCCACTTGCACTGCAGACCATGGAAGATGATGAATATTAGAATGATGACCCGCAGTAACCCTAGTCGTCCGCCGAAGTACAATTTCTTCACTAGGGGAAAGGGAAGACGTACTAGACTCCGCTGGCAGAGATGGCACAACAACCACTGGATCTACTAATGGACTCAACTGCGGGGAAGCAGGTAAACTCACAACCTCTGCCCCCTCTGCCTGAGGGGCAACTTGGGTCACCTCTCCCATTCCCTCCACCTGAGGAGCAGGCAGAGTCACCACTTCCCGCACAACTGAAGTAGACGCAGGGTCCTCAGATCCTGACACCAACCACCCGCCATTACGCCAGACCAACTGGCCCTCCTTCAGGGGAAGATCATGGACACGCTGATCATAATCCTTCTTACACCGCTCTGCAGCGGCCTTCAGCCAATCCGGGCTCCATCAAAAGCCATCTGCAAGTGGGTCTGGTGCTCCCGGACCCACTCATGAACAAACCCACCCACAGGCTCCTGAACTTGACCCAACAGAAAATCAACTGGAAGTCTTGGCTCCTGACCAAACATCAACAAAAAAGGAGACTCACCAGTTGCCTGATGCGGCGTCGTGTTATAAGCATACACAACCTGGGGCAAACAGGAACCCCAATGATGCTTTCGAGACACAGGCAGCGTGCGCAGCAGATCATGAAGCGTTCTATTAAAATGCTCACACTGCCCATTCCCAGATGGATGGTATGGTGTAGTACAAGACTTCTCTATGCCATAAAAGCCACAGAACTGCTGGATCAATACACTCTCAAAACTCCATCCCAGATCAGAATGTATCCGAGCTGGAACCCCAAACCTCAAAAACCACTCTGTAACCAGAACTTGAGTTACCGTAGGAGCTCACTGGTCACGGGTAGGGACTGCCCACGTGTACTTACTAAAGACGTCAGTCATTACCAAAACATCTTCCACTCCACCATGACTAGGCTTTAGAACAGTAAAATCAATGGCAAGAATCTCATTAGGCCGGGATGCCAACAGGTGTCCCATAGGGCCATGAGCCACTGGTTGGTTCACCTTTGCTACCTGATACCTCTCACATGCTTGGCACCAATCTGCCACTTCCGCAGACGTCCCTGGCCAATAACACTGCTGTCGTAAAAGCTCTAGGGTCCTCTCGACCCCTTGATGAGCATGCCCTTGATGAACCTCAGTCAACACATCGGCTTTTAAAGCTGCAGGCAACACCAACTGCAACACAGCCCCAGCTCCATTGGACTTAAACACCTTACGGTACAAGACACCATCCCTCTCCACCAACTGGTCCCACTGCCGAAGCAGCACCCGGGCTGACTGCGACACCTGATTGCGCTCCTCCTTATCAGGACCCCTTTTACGGTCCCAAAACACCCAAACCTCCCGAATCACTGGATCAGCCCGCTGCAGTGCAGCCAGGTCAGATGGAAGATGGTGAGGCAAGACTGCAACCACAGCCTGCCTTACATCTACCTTATTCCCCTGGCAAACCTGTTTGCAGTGGCTCCGGAAGCTGGGCACCACTAACCATTACCTGGAAGTCCTGCATACCAGGAGAATGCAACCAAGAAAGGGCATCCGCGTTCTTATTGCTACAACCTGACCAATACTTAAGTTCAAAATCAAATGAGGCCAACTGCGCTGCCCAACGTTGCTCAGTAGCACCAAGTTTTGCAGATGACAAATGACTCAAAGGATTGTTGTCAGTGTACACAATACACTTATGGACCAGCAAGTACTCCCTGAACTTCTCGGTCATTGCCCACTTGAGTGCCAAAAATTCCAACTTCATAGAGCTGTAGTTCACCATGTTACGCTCAATAGGGCGTAACCCATGGCTCACGTAAGCAATCGGCCTAACTTTACTATCCTGTTCCTGAGACAACATTGCTCCCAGGCCCCCATAGCTAGCATCCACCTCCAAAATAAATGGAAGACTAAAATCAGCATATGCCAGCACAGGTGCGGAGGTAAGCTTAGCTTTTAGAGTCTCAAAGCTATGGCCACATTCCTCTGTCCAATAACCCAAAACTGGTTGATCTACCCGACTGGGCTTCACCCCAGCCAACTCTGCTATCAACCTATGTAGGGGTGCTGCCAACCTTGCAAAACCACCTACAAACCGGTGGTAGTAGCTGGCAAAGCCCAGAAAAGAGCGCAGTTCTGAGAGTGTGACCGGAGGTGGCCAATGAGCAACCACCTCCACCTTGCTAGGGTCAGTAGCAACACCCTTATCAAAGATGACATGCCCCAGGTATAACGCACTTCCTGCTGAAAAAATGCACACTTTTTGAGTTTCACCTTTAACCCCTCATGCTGCAAACGCTCCAGCACCACCGTCAACCTATCAAGATGTTACTCAATAGTAGAGGAGAAAACCACAATGTCATCGAAATACAACAATAAGGACAGACACTGCTGATCACCAAAAATCCTCTGCATCAATCTCTGAAAAGTACCAGGAGCATTGCAAAGCCCAAAGGGCATCCGGTTCCACTCAAACAGACCAAAAGTCGTGCAAAAGGCCGTCTTATGACGATCAGCCTCCGCCACAGGAACCTGATTATACCCACTCACCAGATCCTTGATAGAAAACCAAGAGCCCCAGTGAGGGCATCCAAGGACTCATCAATCCGAGGCAAAGGGAAGGCATCCTTCCTAGTTTTTCCATTCAAGAGCCTGTAATCAACACACATACGCAAAATGCCATCCTTTTTCTTAACCAGCACAATAGGAGAGGCATAAGGACTGCTACTTTCCATAATAACTTGTGTTCCAAGCAGCTGATTGATGTGATCTTTGACAACCTCATACTCAGACGGCAGAATTCTGCGATACCGCTGTCGCACTAGAATTTCATCCAGGAGCGGAATCTCATGTGATATTAGGTCAGTACAACCCAGATCCCCATCTTGGGCTGAAAAGACAGAACTAAACTGACCCAACAATGCTCTCACCTTACCTTGTACTTCCAAAGGTAAGCGACCCAATTCCAGGGCTACAATCTGATCCTGCACTGATGGAGAAATGGACTGCGAGGCCACTACCGCCTCCACCGGGGGCACCTCAGCAACCCCCGCAGGCAGACTCACAACCCGAACTTCCTCTAAAGTGCCAATCGTAGCCCAGGGACATAGCCACACATCCACCGATCCCACATTCACCACTGGAATGTAGGCTATACCCCTGCACCACCTGGTTCCCACCTGCACCAATACAGGAGATGCCAACAGTCCAGCAGGCAAGCCAGACTCCACAGGCTCAAACAGGGCCGCCCCACCAGAATACCGCTCTGAGCATGTAGCATGTAGCCCTAACAAACTTCATTACACCGACCCTAACCCTAACCCTACTCCTTGAGCCACAATACCACTAGCCTTGTGGTACTTCTGAAACACCTGCGTGACATACTCAGGAGCCTCTGCCACCGGTGGCAAATCAAACAGGGAATCCCCGTGCTGCCCAAAAAGTTCCCCATAACACCTGCGGATGACATTCATCCCCAGGACCCCAGAAGCCTGCGGAGACACACCCGGCACATCTTTAACCACCAGAATGCCACATGCTGGCAACAGCTTACCACAAAGCTCCACATCCAACCCCAAATAGCCCAGGTAAGGGATGGCTAAGCCATTAGCCGCTTTAAGCTGTAGCCAATGACACGATTTCAGCCACCCCAAACCCCCTGGCTCAAACTGCTGATGAAAAAAAGACTCTGGAATACTTGACACCATAGATCCTGTATCTATCAGGCAAGGGATCCCAACTCCCCCCATGCTCACCATTAAATGAGGACACGGTGACACAAGCTTGGAGACTACCTTGTCACACGTCCTACCCAAACCTGAGCCAGTAACTTGCCCCCCAAGCTGTGGCTCCGCAGCTCGGCGGGTACTAGTTTCCCGACCCCTGAGCAGTGGAAGATGGTTTGTTTAATGAAGAGGCCGACAAAAAGGATTGACTGCGAGCCACCACCCGAACTCCATCACACTCCCTGGCAAAGTGACCTGGTTTCTGGCAGTGCCTACAAATTATAGACCCCCGGGAAACTGATTGATGAAACCGCCCAGAATCCTGCAAATGGGAAATACTCTGAGTCAGCCGATTCAACTGCTCCTGTTGTAGTTCTGAGGCCTGAAAAGAACCAGCCTCCACCTGGCCACTGCCCTGAATCCTGCACTGAGTACCCACAACAGACTGGATGGAAAAATCACTACCCTTCATACCTCCAGGTAAACCCTCTTATTCCCACCTAATTGCCTCACCCCTAACCTCCAACAAGGTAGCGGTAGGCTAACGGCGCACAAACTCAACTCGTGCTGAAGTGACCCATCAAACACACACTCAACAAACTGATCACATAACAAAACCTCTGCATTTGGGACACCATTAGGTGCGCGCTGCTTAACAGATTTCATCAGACTCACTAATGCCAATGAAAACCATAACAGAGTCTCTCCCTCATGCTGTCTGTGGGAGAAAAAGGCCTCTTGAAGTGCTAAATAAGATTCTGTATCCCCATACAGCTCCTGCAACACCCCAATGATCTTTGATGGGTCTTTATCTCTTGGTCTTCCTGTCCAAAATGTTGTTATTGGTGACACTGTGACCACAGCCCCATCATGTTTGATTTTAGTCTGGACATTGACATGACGATGCCTGTCATGCGTCACGGGCGTGTTATTAAGCCTGACACCGCTGCTGCTTTTATTCCTCTTTTTAGTGCATTTGAGCAGAATTTGTTAGATTCTGCTGCTTTTGGCACAGAACAGATGATGAACTCTTTTATTTCCACTTGCTCTGAGGTTCTGGATGTTGTTGCTCCCTGTAAAGTCATGCGTTCTAAGCTTAAGCAAGAACCGTGGCTTAATGACATCACGCGCGCAGCTCGGCGTAACTGTCGGAGGGCAGAGCGCAGGTGGAAACAAGACCGTTTGGAGGTTTCAAAACAGATTCTTAAAGAGAGCTGGAATAATTATCAGAGGGTGGTTAAAGTTGAAAAAAATAAGTATTTTTCAGAATTGATTTTAAACAATCTTGGCAAGCCTCGTATTCTTTTTAAAACAATTGATTCTGTTTTTAATCCCAGTCCGTCCACTTTACTGGAAATCACAAGTGAAAAATTTCTCCACTTTTTTATTGATAAGACTGATGCCATTAGGGCCAATATATCACAGTCTTTGTGTAGCAAATCAGTGCTCGTGTGTTTTTAGTAACTTTTAGCCTGTGTCAATGACTGTGCTGACAGGAATAGTTAGGAATCTAAAACCCTCTTCCTGTCCCACTGACCCGGTCCCCCCTCGCTTTTTTAAGGAGGTTTGGGACACCATTGGCTCTTTTGTCAGAGAAATTATTAATAGTAGTCTATCTTGTGGAATTGTGCCTTCCTTTTGTAAAAAAGCTATTGTGGAGCCACTGATCAAAAAACCGGGTTTGGATCCCACAGCTTTTTCAAATTATCGACCTATCTCTAAGTTACCACTTGTGTCGAAAATTTTAGAGAAATGCGTCTTTGCACAGTTGCAGCCTTTTTTAGATACAAACGGCACATTGGATCCATTTCAATCAGGGTACAAAGCATTTCATAGCACTGAGTCTGCACTTTTAAAGGTTTTTAATGATCTCCTTTGAACAACTGATTCTGGCAGTTCAGCCATTTTAGTGCTTTTAGACCTCACTGCAGCTTTTGACACAGTTGACCACGCAATTCTTTTAGACCACCTGAGAGACTGTGTGGGTGTTAGGGGGACTGTTCTGGAGTGGTTTAGGTCGTACCTGTCGGAGAGGTCTTTCTCTGTCAGGCTGGGGGACTCCACCTCGTCTTCAGCCCCTCTTCATTGTGGAGTCCCGCAGGGTTCTATCCTGGGCCCGATCCTTTTTGCTCTTTATCTCCTCCCACTCAGAGAGATTTTTTAAAAACACGACGTGGCCTACCATTTTTATGCTGATGATTGTCAAATCTACATGCCTATCGCTAAAAACAGCCTTTGCCCCCTGACACCCCTACTCGACTGTCTGTGTGACATCAGGGCTTGGTTGTCATAGAATTTTTTGAAACTTAATGAGGGCAAGACAGAGGTTATGTTGTTTGGAAGTGCCCTCGTTGACTTGGGACCTCTTAAGGATTTTGTACGTCCCAAGGTGACCAGCCTTGGCGTCACGATAGACAGCGATTTGAAATTTGATAAACAAATCAATGGTGTTTTGAAATCGTGCTTTTATCATGTTCGTCTCTCTCAAACCATTTCTTCTCTCTGGCTAAGATTTTAACTTCTTTGTCCTCAAACGTGTGGTTAATGTCTTTAAGGTGGAGATGAACTGCAATCTGAGGTCCACTGGCACCCTCTCTGTGGTGCTGTTATAGCCTTTTGTGTAAAGGTTGCTTAGTCTCACATATGTAGTGTTCGTTACAGTTTTCCTGACATCTGAGGGTCAAGAGAGACCCCACAAGCAGCTATAAGAAGAAAATCATTAACTACCTCCAAAACCTGGAGAAAGAGGGACTCATCGACAGGTAGGCATACTACAGACTGTACCCTGGGGACACCACTCCATGCATCTATGGACTGCCCAAAATCCACAAAATCCACAAACAGGACGTGCCACTCAGGCCTATTGTATGTAGCACAGATTCCATCACGTACAATTTGGCCATGTACCTCAAGTGGATTTTGACTCCTCTAGTGGGTAACTCAGACCACCATGTGGTGAACACACAAGATTTTGTGAACAAGATCAAGGACCTACAGCTGGAGGCAGATGAAACTATGGTGTCATTTGATGTGACATCGTTGTTCACCTGCATCCCCACTGTTGAGGCTGTCTCAGCTGTGAGGCAGAGACTGCTGGAGGATGTGTCTCTACTTGAAAGAACTAAACTCACACCAGACCACATCTGCCAACTCTTGGAGATTTGTCTTAACACCACATATTTCCTGTTTAGGGGGAATTACTACAGGCAGATCCAGGGTTGTGCGATGGGGTCTCCGGTATCCCCCATTGTGGCCAATCTGTACATGGAGCGAGTGGAGAAGAGAGCCTTGACGTCTTTCACGGGCATCCCTCCCAGTCACTGGTTCAGATATGTCGATGACACATGAGTTAAAATCAAGCAACAGGAGGTTGAGGACTTTACAGTGCACATCAACTCGGTGGACTCCAATATCAAGTTCACACGTGAGGATGCCAGAAACAACCATTTAGCCTTGGACTGTGATGTTATGAGTGGAGAGAACAGGCAGCTCCAGACAAGGGTTTACAGAAAACCCACTCACACTGACCAATATCTGCTCTTTGGCTCAAACCACCCCCTTGAACACAAGCTTGGGGTGATCAGGACTCTTCAACACAGATCCCTACAGGTGCCCATAACTGCAGAGGGAAGAGCTAAAGAACAACAACTTATCCAGAAAGCCCTCACGGTATGTGGGTGGACTCGGTGGACTCCAATATCAAGTTCACACGTGAGGATGCCAGAAACAACCATTTAGCCTTGGACTGTGATGTTATGAGTGGAGAGAACAGGCAGCTCCAGACAAGGGTTTACAGAAAACCCACTCACACTGACCAATATCTGCTCTTTGGCTCAAACCACCCCCTTGAACACAAGCTTGGGGTGATCAGGACTCTTCAACACAGATCCCTACAGGTGCCCATAACTGCAGAGGGAAGAGCTAAAGAACAACAACTTATCCAGAAAGCCCTCACGGTATGTGGGTACCCACGATGGTCCCTGGATAAAGTGCAGAAGTCCCAGAGAACAAAGAGACCAGATAGACAGGAGACGGAGACAAGAAGAAGAGGAGTGTCTCTCCCTTATTTAGCAGAAGTAGGGGGAAAAACTACAGAGGATCTTCAGACAGCACAAAATCCCAGTTTACTTTAAACCTGTTAACACCTTGAGACAGAAATTACCTAAGGACTATCAGATGTCAGGAAAACTGTAACGAACACTACACAGGTGAGACTAAGCAACCTTTACACAAAAGGCTATACCAGCACCACAGAGAGGGCACCAGTGGACCTCAGTCTGCAGTTCATCTCCACCTTAAAGACACTAACCACATGTTTGAGGACAATGAAGTTAAAATCTTAGCCAGAGAGAAGAAATGGTTTGAGAGAGGGGTGAAAGAGGCATTCTATGTGAAACAGTTGAAACCCAGCCTTAACCGGGGAGGGGGTCTGAGACACGTTTTGTCCCCTGTTTACAATGGGGTCCTCAGATCAGAGCAGTTTCAGTCTTTTGTTCATGGTAATGAGTCATTCATGTCATCAGGAGAGGCGTCAGTCCCATCGTTAGGAGGGACAGCTACCCTGTCATTAGGAGGGTGCTAACTAGAGCACAATAGGTGCTAATTAAAGCAATTGTTTAATGACTAGCCAATAGCAGTCTGCCTCTTGGTAGAAGGCGTCTAGTTAGGTTGAAAACTCCAGCTTTTGTGGCTTCTGTTTGTTCTTCTCGACAAGGGTCAGACAGAAGTCAGACTACCAGAGCAAGAATTTTAGCTGAGGAAGCTTCTGCGATTTGAAGCAAAACGTCTTCGCGTCAAGCAACCCAGTCCAGTCGATTCAAGCTTCTCTACTAAGGTGCTTGGGTCCTTCAATGACAAAATGGGCAGTACGTCACAAAAAATAATGCACTAGTCCGTTATCTCGGTTGTGATCAGGGAGACTCTCAGTCTCTGTATGATTTTTTTTTTTTTTATGTGCATCACGGAAAGTGTCAGTGATCACAAGGTTTTATGTTGTCCCTATGGCCTGTCAGTGATGATTCTTCAAGGGCTATGCTTCTGTTACATTTTCCTGGCTGGTGACAGATAACTGATATCAAGCCAGCAGATGTTATCTGGACAACAAAAATTACAGAATTTCTAAATCATAACACCTGTCCAAATTTTGTAAAAGCTTCAGTTGAATATGCTAAAGAAAACCCCACTGTGGCTTACTCAGATGAAAATTCACAAACAAATGCAGAAGCAACTGGTGATCAACCTGAGTAGGTTGATCTTATCTGTCCCCAGTCAAATTATGACAAAGTCTGAGTGGAGGATTTCACATATGGCGATGGGGGCTTGGGGTTTGACTCGACAAAAAAAGTCCTTTCAATATCCAGACATAGCACCCATTTGGATGGAGCAGATGACTAACTCCCATTAATAAGACATTGACAAATCTGACGATCTGAATCTGCCAGATGTCTAAGTTGAATGAATCCCAGCAAATAATTTTTAACCTAGTTATGAAAACAATAACCGAGTACAAGATGTGCATGTCTCAACATTTCAAACCCCTGAAATTAATTGTGGGTGGGACAGCAGCCTCTGGAAAGTCATTCCTTATCAAATCATTGGTCAAAGCCATTCAGTTGTATCTCAGTAGCAATGAAGCTGTAAATGTTCTTTGTCCAACAGGAAACAGTGCACACATCATAACCGGACACACCCTTCACAGCTTCCTCAAAATTCCCACATAAAAAAAAAAAAGAGATGAAAAATGAGGTGGGCTTCATAGATAATTGGCAAAGCTTCTGGGGAAAAATCTATTTAAGTAAAAATCTATTTAAGCATAAAAATTCAAAAAGAAAAAAATAATATAGCACCTTCAACTGCACCAATCAATCAATCAATCAATTTTATTTATATAGCGCCAAATCACAACAAACAGTTGCCCCAAGGCGCTTTATATTGTAAGGCAAGGCCATACAATAATTACGTAAAAACCATAACGGTCAAAACGACATCATGGGAACCCCCCAGCAGTCTAAGTCTATAGCAGCATAACTAAGGGATGGTTCAGGGTCACCTGATCCAGACCTAACTATAAGCTTTAGCAAAAAGGAAAGTTTTAAGCCTAATCTTAAAAGTAGAGAGGGTGTCTGTCTCCCTGATCTGAATTGGGAGCTGGTTCCACAGGAGAGGAGCCTGAAAGCTGAAGGCTCTGCCTCCCATTCTACTCTTACAAACCCTAGGAACTACAAGTCAATCAATCAATCAATTTTTTTATATAGCGCCAAATCACAACAAACAGTTGCCCCAAGGCGCTTTATATTGTAAGGCAAGGCCATACAATAATTATGTAAAACCCCAACGGTCAAAACAACCCCCTGTGAGCAAGCACTTGGCTACAGTGGGAAGGAAAAACTCCCTTTTAACAGGAAGAAACCTCCAGCAGAACCAGGCTCAGGGAGGGGCAGTCCTCCGCTGGGACTGGTTGGGGCTGAGGGAGAGAACCAGGAAAAAGACATGCTGTGGAGGGGAGCAGAGATCGATCACTAATGATTAAATGCAGAGTGGTGCATACAGAGCAAAAAGAGAAAGAAACAGTGCATCATGGGAACCCGCCAGCAGTCTATGTCTATAGCAGCATAACTAAGGGATGGTTCAGGGTCACCTGATCCAGCCCTAACTATAAGCTTTAGCAAAAAGGAAAGTTTTAAGCCTAATCTTAAAAGTAGAGAGGGTGTCTGTCTCCCTGATCTGAATTGGGAGCTGGTTCCACAGGAGAGGAGCCTGAAAGCTGAAGGCTCTGCCTCCCATTCTACTCTTACAAACCCTAGGAACTACAAGTAAGCCTGCAGTCTGAGAGCGAAGCGCTCTATTGGGGTGATATGGTACTACGAGGTCCCTAAGATAAGATGGGACCTGATTATTCAAAACCTTATAAGTAAGAAGAAGAATTTTAAATTCTATTCTAGAATTAACAGGAAGTCAATGAAGAGAGGCCAATATGGGTGAGATATGCTCTCTCTTTCTAGTCCCCGTCAGTACTCTAGCTGCAGCAGTTTGAATTAACTGAAGGCTTTTTAGGGAACTTTTAGGACAACCTGATAATAATGAATTACAATAGTCCAGCCTAGAGGAAATAAATGCATGAATTAGTTTTTCAGCATCACTCTGAGACAAGACCTTTCTGATTTTAGAGATATTGCGTAAATGCAAAAAAGCAGTCCTACATATTTGTTTAATATGCGCTTTGAATGACATATCCTGATCAAAAATGACTCCAAGATTTCTCACAGTATTACTAGAGGTCAGGGCAATGCCATCCAGAGTAAGGATCTGGTTAGACACCATGTTTCTAAGATTTGTGGGGCCCAGTACAATAACTTCAGTTTTATCTGAGTTTAAAAGCAGGAAATTAGAGGTCATCCATGTCTTTATGTCTGTAAGACAATCCTGCAGTTTAGCTAATTGGTGTGTGTCCTCTGGCTTCATGGATAGATAAAGCTGGGTATCATCTGCGTAACAATGAAAATTTAAGCAATACCGTCTAATAATACTACCTAAGGGAAGCATGTATAAAGTGAATAAAATTGGTCCTAGCACAGAACCTTGTGGAACTCCATAATTAACCCTAGTCTGTGAAGACGATTCCCCATTTACATGAACAAATTGTAATCTATTAGACAAATATGATTCAAACCACCGCAGTGCAGTGCCTTTAATACCTATGGCATGCTCTAATCTCTGTAATAAAATTTTATGGTCAACAGTATCAAAAGCAGCACTGAGGTCTAACAGAACAAGCACAGAGATGAGTCCACTGTCCGAGGCCATAAGAAGATCATTTGTAACCTTCACTAATGCTGTTTCTGTACTATGATGAATTCTAAAACCTGACTGAAACTCTTCAAATAGACCATTCCTCTGCAGATGATCAGTTAGCTGTTTTACAACTACCCTTTCAAGAATTTTTGAGAGAAAAGGAAGGTTGGAGATTGGCCTATAATTAGCTAAGATAGCTGGGTCAAGTGATGGCTTTTTAAGTAATGGTTTCATTACTGCCACCTTAAAAGCCTGTGGTACATAGCCAACTAACAAAGATAGATTGATCATATTTAAGATCGAAGCATTAAATAACGGTATGGCTTCCTTGAGCAGCCTGGTAGGAATGGGGTCTAATAAACATGTTGATGGTTTGGATGAAGTAACTAATGAAAATAACTCAGACAGAACAATCGGAGAGAAAGAGTCTAACCAAATACCGGCATCAGTGAAAGCAGCCAAAGATAACGATACGTCTTTGGGATGGTTATGAGTAATTTTTTCTCTAATAGTTAAAATTTTGTTAGCAAAGAAAGTCATGAAGTCATTACTAGTTAAAGTTAATGGAATACTCAGCTCAATAGAGCTCTGACTCTTTGTCAGCCTGGCTACAGTGCTGAAAAGAAACCTGGGGTTGTTGTTATTTTCTTCAATTAGTGATGAGTAGAAAGATGTCCTAGCTTTACGGAGGGCTTTTTTTATAGAGCAACAGACTCTTTTTCCAGGCTAAGTGAAGATCTTCTAAATTAGTGAGACGCCATTTCCTCTCCAACTTATGGGTTATCTGCTTTAAGCTACGAGTTTGTGAGTTATACCACGGAGTCAGGCACTTCTGATTTAAAGCTCTCTTTTTCAGAGGAGCTACAGCATCCAAAGTTGTCTTCAATGAGGATGTAAAACTATTGACGAGATACTCTATCTCACTTACAGAGTTTAGATAGCTACTCTGCACTGTGTTGGTATATGGCATTAGAGAACATAAAGAAGGAATCATATCCTTAAACCTAGTTACAGTGCTTTCTGAAAGACTTCTAGTGTAATGAAACTTATTCCCCACTGCTGGGTAGTCCATCAGAGTAAATGTAAATGTTATTAAGAAATGATCAGACAGCAGGGAGTTTTCAGGGAATACTGTTAAGTCTTCTATTTCCATACCATAAGTCAGAACAAGATCTAAGATATGATTAAAGTGGTGGGTGGACTCATTTACTTTTTGAGCAAAGCCAATAGAGTCTAATAATAGATTAAATGCAGTGTTGAGGCTGTCATTCTCAGCATCTGTGTGGATGTTAAAATCGCCCACTATAATTATCTTATCTGAGCTAAGCACTAAGTCAGACAAAAGGTCTGAAAATTCACAGAGAAACTCACAGTAAAGACCAGGTGGACGATAGATAATAACAAATAAAACTGGTTTTTGGGACTTCCAATTTGGATGGACAAGACTAAGAGACAAGCTTTCAAATGAATTAAAGCTCAGTCTGGGTTTTTGATTAATTAATAAGCTGGAATGGAAGATTGCTGCTAATCCTCCGCCCCGGCCCGTGCTACAAGCATTCTGACAGTTAATGTGACTCGGGGGTGTTGACTCATTTAAACTAACATATTCATCCTGCTGTAACCAGGTTTCTGTAAGGCAGAATAAATCAATATGTTGATCAATTATTGTATCATTTACCAACAGGGACTTAGAAGAGAGAGACCTAATGTTTAATAGACCACATTTAACTGTTTTAGTCTGTGGTGCAGTTGAAGGTGCTATATTATTTTTTCTTTTTGAATTTTTATGCTTAAATAGATTTTTGCTGGTTATTGGTGGTCTGGGAGCAGGCACCGTCTCTACGGGGATGGGGTAATGAGGGGATGGTAGGGGGAGAGAAGCTGCAGAGAGGTGTGTAAGACTACAACTCTGCTTCCTGGTCCCAACCCTGGATAGTCACAGTTTGGAGGATTTAAGAAAATTGGACAGATTTCTAGAAATGAGAGCTGCTCCATCCAAAGTGGGATGGATGCCGTCTCTCCTAACAAGACCAGGTTTTCCCCAGAAGCTTTGCCAATTATCTATGAAGCCCACCTCATTTTTTGGACACCACTCAGACAGCCAGCAATTCAAGGAGAAAATGCAGCTAAACATGTCACTCCCGGTCTGATTGGGGAGGGGCCCAGAGAAAACTACAGAGTCCGACATTGTTTTTGCAAAGTTACACACCGATTTAATGTTAATTTTAGTGACCTCCGATTGGCGTAACCGGGTGTCATTACTGCCGACGTGAATTACAATGTTACCAAATTTATGCTTAGCCTTAGCCAGCAGTTTCAAATTTCCTTCAATGTCGCCTGCTCTGGCCCCCGGAAGACAATTGACTATGGTTGCCGGTGTCGCTAACTTCACATTTCTCAAAACAGAGTCGCCAATAACCAGAGTTTGATCCTCGGCAGGTGTGTCGCCGAGTGGGGAAAAACGGTTAGAAATGTGAACGGCTTGGTGGTGTACACGGGGCTTCTGTTTAGAACTACGCTTCCTCCTCACAGTCACCCAGTCGGCCTGCTTTCCCGGCTGCTCGGGATCTGCCAGGTGGTAACTAACGGCGGCTAAGCTACCTTGGTCCGCACCGACTACAGGGGCCTGGCTAGCTGTAGAATTTTCCACGGTGCAGAGCCGAGTCTCCAATTCGCCCAGCCTGGCCTCCAAAGCTACGAATAAGCTACACTTATTACAAGTACCATTACTGCTAAAGGAGGCCGAGGAATAACTAAACATTTCACACCCAGAGCAGAAAAGTGTGGGAGAGACAGGAGAAGCCGCCATGCTATATCGGCTAAGAGCTAGTAGCTACGCTAAGCTAGCGGATTCCTAAAAACACGCAAAGTGAATAATGTGTAAATAATTTAGAGGTGATTCAGCAGAAGGAGTGCTTTAGTTAAGGCACGTAAAGATTACACTGGGAAACAAATCGTAATCTAGATAACTAGATCAATCTAACTGCGCAGATTAAACAGCTAATAGATACAGAAAAACACCGATGTGCTCCGGAACAGGAAGTGATACAATACCGCAGTGAGAGCCAACCACCAGTAGAGGCAAGCAAGAGCCACAGACTAAAACAGTTAAATGTGGTCTTTTAAACATTAGGTCTCTCTCTTCTAAGTCCCTGTTAGTAAATGATATAATAATTGATCAACATATTGATTTATTCTGCCTTACAGAAACCTGGTTACAGCAGGATGAATATGTTAGTTTAAATGAGTCAACACCCCCGAGTCACACTAACTGTCAGAATGCTCGTAGCACGGGCCGAGGCGGAGGATTAGCAGCGATCTTCCACTCCAGCTTATTAATTAATCAAAAACCCAGACAGAGCTTTAATTCATTTGAAAGCTTGACTATTAAGCCCCGGTCACAACCCACCGTGCATTTTTTTTTCGCCGTACGTTTTCTGCGGATGCCACGGCCACTACGTTTTTGTGAAAACGTACGGAGTCACCATCAACAAGGATACCAAGACGCCAGGTGGAATCATTGGCAAAAGCCTGAACCCTGGAGCTGTCTTCAAGTGGATGATCTTGCGTGCAGATCGATCCACACTCGACCAGCCAGAACACAGACACAAACATTCTGGGCAAAAGCGAATGGATGATGACGAGGAAGCTGTACAGGCCATAGCTGCATGCAACAATAACTGAATCAACCCATTCCAGTCTGATGAGCAGCTGTCAGTTAGCTTCTGGCAACATGGTTACAGAAGATGTCAAAGAAGACCTCTTCATCAATTTATTTATATTTATTTATTTATATAGCGCCAGATCACAACAACAGTTGCCCCAAGGCGCTTTATATTGCAAGGCAAAAGCCATACAATAATCACAGAAAAACCCCAACGGTCAAAAC
The DNA here is from genome assembly GCF_902500255.1 of Thalassophryne amazonica. Lineage (NCBI taxonomy): Eukaryota > Metazoa > Chordata > Actinopteri > Batrachoidiformes > Batrachoididae > Thalassophryne > Thalassophryne amazonica. Next base: position 73,101,772 of record NC_047108.1, read on the forward strand.
GACCCCCTATGAGCAAGCACTTGGCGACAGTGGGAAGGAAAAACTCCCTTTTAACAGGAAGAAACCTCCAGCAGAACCAGGCTCAGGGAGGGGCAGTCTTCTGCTGGGACTGGTTGGGGCTGAGGGGAGAGAATGAGGAAAAAGACATGCTGTGGAAGACAGCAGAGATCAATCACTAATGATTAAATGCAGAGTGGTGCATACAGAGCAAAAAGAGAAAGAAACACTCAGTGCATCATGGGAACCCCCCAGCAGTCTAAGTCTATAGCAGCATAACTAAGGGATGGTTCAGGGTCACCTGATCCAGCCCTAACTATAAGCTTTAGCAAAAAGGAAAGTTTTAAGCCTAATCTTAAAAGTAAAGAGGGTGTTTGTCTCCCTGATCCGAATTGGGAGCTGGTTCCAGAGGAGAGGAGCCTGAAAGCTGAAGGCTCTGCCTCCCATTGTACTCTTAAAAACCCTAGGAACTACAAGTAAGCCTGCAGTCAGAGAGGGAAGCACTCTATTGGGGTGATATGGTACTAAGAGGTCCCTAAGATAAGATGGGACCTGATTATTCAAAACCTTATAAGTAAGAAGAAGAATTTAAAATTCTATTTTAGAATTAACAAGAAGCCAATGAAGAGAGGCCAATATGGGTGAAATATGCTCTCTCTTTCTAGTCCCCGTCAGTACTCTAGCTGCAGCATTTTGAATTAACTGAAGGCTTTTCAGGGAACTTTTAGGACAACCTGATAATAATGAATTACAGTAGTCCAGCCTAGAGGAAATAAATGCATGAATTAGTTTTTCAGCATCACTCTGAGACAAGACCTTTCTAATTTTAGAGATATTGCGCAAATGTAAAAAAGCAGTCCTATATATTTGCTTAATATGCGCATTGAAGGACATATCCTGATCAAAGATGACTCCAAGATTTCTCACAGTATTACTAGAGGTCAGGGTAATGCCATCCAGAGTAAGGATCTGGTTAGACACCATGTTTCTAAGATTTGTGGGGCCAAGTACAATAACTTCAGTTTTATCTGAGTTTAAAAGCAGGAAATTAGAGGTCATCCATGTCTTTATGTCTGTAAGACAATCCTGCAGTTTAGCTAATTGGTGTGTGTCCTCTGGCTTCATGGATAGATAAAGCTGGGTATCATCTGCGTAACAATGAAAATTTAAGCAATGCTTTCTAATAATACTGCCTAAGGGAAGCATGTATAAAGTGAATAAAATTGGTCCTAGCACAAAACCTTGTGGAACTCCATAATTAACCTTAGTCTGTGAAGAAGACTCCCCATTTACATGAACAAATTGTAATCTATTAGATAAATATGATTCAACCCACCGCAGAGCAGTGCCTTTAATACCTATGGTATGCTCTAATCTCTGTAATAAAATTTTATAGTCAACAGTATCAAAAGCAGCACTGAGGTCTAACAGGACAAGCACAGAGATGGGTCCACTGTCTGAGGCCATAAGAAGATCATTTGTAACCTTCACTAATGCTGTTTCTGTACTATGATGAATTCTAAAACCTGACTGAAATTTTCAAATAGACCATTCCTCTGCAGATGATCAGTTAGCTGTTTTACAACTACCCTTTCAAGAATTTTTGAGAGAAAAGGAAGGTTGGAGATTGGCCTATAATTAGCTAAGATAGCTGGGTCAAGTGATGGCTTTTTAAGTAATGGTTTAATTACTGCCACCTTAAAAGCCTGTGGTACATAGCCAACTAATAAAGATAGATTGATCATATTTAAGATCGAAGCATTAATTAATGGTAGGGCTTCCTTGAGCAGCCTGGTAGGAATGGGGTCTAATAGACATGTTGATGGTTTGGAGGAAGTGACTAATGAAAATAACTCAGACAGAACAATCAGAGAGAAAGAGTCTAACCAAATACCAGCATTACTGAAAGCAGCCAAAGATAACGATATGTCTTTGGGATGGTTATGAGTAATTTTTTTCTCTAATAGTTAAAATTTTATTAACAAAGAAAGTCATGAAGTCATTACTAGTTAAAGTTAAAGGAATACTCGGCTCAATAGAGCTCTGACTGTTATGTGTCGGACGCAGCTCGGAGAACCGACCAGCGTTTGAAGGACCCAGTATGAAATAAGCAGAGCACGGTTCAAAGGCTAACTGAATTTAATACATAACAGTGATAATATAATAACAGAAAGGTGCGGTCTGGCGTGGTGCGCTCCCAGCAGCGCTAACGGTCCGGAGCCAGAAGCTGTTTCGGACCCAAGGACCCCGCCGACACCCCCCAGGTGGCCGCAACAACCGAGTCTGTGAAAGAAGGAACCATTATGTGAGTCCACACTCTACACACAGAACACTTAAAGGTGTACAAACAGCAAACACTTCCTGGCTTGATTACTGATCAGCTTCCCAACCTGCAGGCATGGAACATCCAGTTCACAAAACTCCACCGCAGTGGAAGCTGATACATGACTAACATACAGCTCAATACAATAAGGTGTGAGGGACACCACATTTACTGACTGTATAACTGTTAGTCACAAAATCTAACGTACCTCAGGAAGTGTGCTGACGAGCGTGAGACCTCACCCCCTCCTCTTTCACAGACTGTGCATCAAACCTGGACGTTCTCAGCATCCGCTGCTGATGAGATGGCTCCCAAGACGACGATCTCACCCGTCTGGTCACAAGGTCGAGTCTCTGGCAAATACACACTGTGCACTCCAGTCTTAAATGCCAACATGTTCCAATCCATCCAGATGCACCACAGCTGTGAGTCCTGATGAGTCGCAGGTGATCAGGGTGAGGTCCTGACAGCCTCAGCAACACAGCCACTCAGTCCCAAACGCACGCCACCTGGGAGGAAAACCAAAAGACAGAAACAAACCGGCAGCCAGGCCCCCCCAGCCATATAACACTGACTCTTTGTCAGCCTGGCTACAGTGCTGAAATGAAACCTGGGGTTGTTCTTATTTTCTTCAATTAGTGATTGTAGTGATAGTAATTACCTCTTGAATACTCGATCCAGGGGATTGAATTTCTGAGGAAGTTTGCAGAAGAACCACTCGACACTGGTGGAACAAAGGACTTTTACGCTGCCCTACCGCAGCTGCAACTGGAAACTTTCTCCTCTGTGGGGAAGAAGAGGCAGCTGGCAGCAACTCAAGCAGATGCCCAGAAGGCTACCAGAGAGATGTTTGGGAGGCTTCTTGTCATTGGACAAAGCAGAGAGCTGCCCCTGGAGAAGCCGCTGGCTTATCCTCTTGGACCACTTCCACTGTCTGTTGCCACACCTGAAGGGACACCAGTCAAGACTGTGAAGGCCACACTACTCAAACTGCTGGCTGAAGATGTGCCATCTCTTGTCAAAATTCCTCCAGGTGCAGTGTGGATAGTAGATGCCATAGCAGTCCTACAAACATTGAAGACAGCCACGAGCTACACATACTCTCAGATGGCAACTGACATCTTTAACATCATCACCAGAGGAGTATCAGAGCAGGGGCGAGTTGACTAGGTCATAGATACCTATCCTGAGTTGTCTATCAAAGAACCTACTCATCAACAGAAGCACCAGTGTGTCTGGGACCTTAGACACCAAGATCTGTTCAGGTGCCCAGAAAGTGAAGAAGTCCCTGAGAAGTGGCCTGTTTAAGCGCTCACTCATGCACTTTCTACTAGAGGAGTGGTCCAAAGACACATACACTGGCAAGCTGAAAGGGCGGTCATTATTTGTTACAGCAGATTACAAGTGCTTCTGTTTGATGGCCAGTGGAGACATGACCTCCATCAAGAAAGATGAGATACCTCACTTGAGGCGCACATATGAAGAAGCTGATACCAGGCTCCTCTTCCATGTGGCACATGCATCTGAGCATGGTGCTGCAGGTGTTGTGATCAAATCACCGGACACTGATGTGGCTATAATTGCAATAGCAGTGAGCCATCAGATGCAGACACAGCTGATCTTCTGGACAGGCACCAAGCAACGTACCCTTTACCTTGACCTGACAGCTGTTGGCAGAAAGCTCGGCAGAGATGTGTGTGAAGCCCTTCCACGTTACCATGCCTTTTGTGGTTGTGACTCAACCAGTGCATTTGCTGGTAGAGGGAAAGCCACTGGGTTCAAACTCATCAAAGAAGATGCCAAGTTCAGGGGTGCCATGCAGGGGCTTGGGCAGTCTTTTCAGATGGCTGTTGACCAGCTTGCAGCAGGGGATGCAGCCATATGCTCCTTGTATGGAAGGAAAGACACGGACTGTGTCAATGACTTGCCCTATACAATGTTCGCGCACAGCACTAACGCAGTTCAACTCCCACCTTGCCAGAGTGCTGCCAGGCTGCATCTGCTCCATGCAAACTACCAGGCTGCCATTTGGAAGCGATGCTTGGATGGACAGACATTCATCCAGAGATTCCACGTCCCCATGACCATGGGTGGGAGATCAGTGGGTCAGTGATCATCGTCCACCTGGTCGTTACTGTGAGTTTCTCTGTGAATTTTCAGACCTTTTGTCTGACTTAGTGCTTAGCTCAGATAAGATAATTATAGTGGGCGATTTTAACATCCACACAGATGCTGAGAATGACAGCCTCAACACTGCATTTAATCTATTATTAGACTCTATTGGCTTTGCTCAAAAAGTAAATGAGTCCACCCACCACTTTAATCATATCTTAGATCTTGTTCTGACTTATGGTATGGAAATAGAAGACTTAACAGTATTCCCTGAAAACTCCCTGCTGTCTGATCATTTCTTAATAACATTTACATTTACTCTGATGGACTACCCAGCAGTGGGGAATAAGTTTCATTACACTAGAAGTCTTTCAGAAAGCGCTGTAACTAGGTTTAAGGATATGATTCCTTCTTTATGTTCTCTAATGCCATATACCAACACAGTGCAGAGTAGCTACCTAAACTCTGTAAGTGAGATAGAGTATCTCGTCAATAGTTTTACATCCTCATTGAAGACAACTTTGGATGCTGTAGCTCCTCTGAAAAAGAGAGCTTTAAATCAGAAGTGCCTGACTCCGTGGTATAACTCACAAACTCGTAGCTTAAAGCAGATAACCCGTACGTTGGAGAGGAAATGGCGTCTCACTAATTTAGAAGATCTTCACTTAGCCTGGAAAAAGAGTCTGTTGCTCTATAAAAAAGCCCTCCGTAAAGCTAGGACATCTTTCTACTCATCACTAATTGAAGAAAATAAGAACAACCCCAGGTTTCTTTTCAGCACTGTAGCCAGGTTGACAAAGAGTCAGAGCTCTATTGAGCTGAGTATTCCATTAACTTTACCTAGTAATGACTTCATGACTTTCTTTGCTAACAAAATTTTAACTATTAGAGAAAAAATTACTCATAACCATCCCAAAGATGTATCGTTATCTTTGGCTGCTTTCAGTGATGCCGGTATTTGGTTAGACTCTTTCTCTCCGATTGTTCTGTCTGAGTTATTTTCATTAGTTACTTCATCCAAACCATCAACATGTTTATTAGACCCCATTCCTACCAGGCTGCTCAAGGAAGCCCTACCATTATTTAATGCTTCGATCTTAAATATGATCAATCTATCTTTGTTAGTTGGCTATGTACCACAGGCTTTTAAGGTGGCAGTAATTAAACCATTACTTAAAAAGCCATCACTTGACCCAGCTATCTTAGCTAATTATAGGCCAATCTCCAACCTTCCTTTTCTCTCAAAAATTCTTGAAAGGGTAGTTGTAAAACAGCTAACTGATCATCTGCAGAGGAATGGTCTATTTGAAGAGTTTCAGTCAGGTTTTAGAATTCATCATAGTACAGAAACAGCATTAGTGAAGGTTACAAATGATCTTCTTATGGCCTCGGACAATGGACTCATCTCTGTGCTTGTTCTGTTAGACCTCAGTGCTGCTTTTGATACTGTTGACCATAAAATTTTATTACAGAGATTAGAGCATGCCATAGGTATTAAAGGCACTGCGCTGCGGTGGTTTGAATCATATTTGTCTAATAGATTACAATTTGTTCATGTACATGGGGAATCTTCTTCACAGACTAGGGTTAATTATGGAGTTCCACAAGGTTCTGTGCTAGGACCAATTTTATTCACTTTATACATGCTTCCCTTAGGTAGTATTATTAGACGGTATTGCTTAAATTTTCATTGTTACGCAGATGATACCCAGCTTTATCTATCCATGAAGCCAGAGGACACACACCAATTAGCTAAACTGCAGGATTGTCTTACAGACATAAAGACATGGATGACCTCTAATTTCCTGCTTTTAAACTCAGATAAAACTGAAGTTATTGTACTTGGCCCCACAAATCTTAGAAACATGGTGTCTAACCAGATCCTTACTCTGGATGGCATTGCCCTGGCCTCTAGTAATACTGTGAGAAATCTTGGAGTCATTTTTGATCAGGATATGTCATTCAAAGCGCATATTAAACAAATATGTAGGACTGCTTTTTTGCATTTACGCAATATCTCTAAAATCAGAAAGGTCTTGTCTCAGAGTGATGCTGAAAAACTAATTCATGCATTTATTTCCTCTAGGCTGGACTATTGTAATTCATTATTATCAGGTTGTCCTAAAAGTTCCCTAAAAAGCCTTCAGTTAATTCAAAATGCTGCAGCTAGAGTACTGACGGGGACTAGAAGGAGAGAGCATATCTCACCCATATTGGCCTCTCTTCATTGGCTTCCTGTTAATTCTAGAATAGAATTTAAAATTCATCTTCTTACTTATAAGGTTTTGAATAATCAGGTCCCATCTTATCTTAGGGACCTCGTAGTACCATATCACCCCAATAGAGCGCTTCGCTCTCAGACTGCAGGCTTACTTGTAGTTCCTAGGGTTTGTAAGAATAGAATGGGAGGCAGAGCCTTCAGCTTTCAGGCTCCTCTCCTGTGGAACCAGCTCCCAATTCAGATCAGGGAGACAGACACCCTCTCTACTTTTAAGATTAGGCTTAAAACTTTCCTTTTTGCTAAAGCTTATAGTTAGGGCTGGATCGGGTGACCCTGAACCATCCCTTAGTTATGCTGCTATAGACGTAGACTGCTGGGGGGTTCCCATGATGCACTGTTTCTTTCTCTTTTTGCTCTGTATGCACCACTCTGCATTTAATCATTAGTGATCGATCTCTGCTCCCCTCCACATCATGTCTTTTTCCTGGTTCTCTCCCTCAGCCCCAACCAGTCCCAGCAGAAGACTGCCCCTCCCTGAGCCTGGTTCTGCTGGAGGTTTCTTCCTGTTAAAAGGGAGTTTTTCCTTCCCACTGTAGCCAAGTGCTTGCTCACAGGGGGTCGTTTTGACCGTTGGGGTTTTACATAATTATTGTATGGCCTTGCCTTACAATATAAAGCGCCTTGGGGCAACTGTTTGTTGTGATTTGGCGCTATATAAAAAAAAATTGATTGATTGATTGATTGTACCACAGTCCATTCTGGAGTGCATCTCATGCAAATGCCAGAAGAAGTGCATCCGAAGAAACCTTGAGATGAATCTGGCACGGCAAAGCCTGCCGGTATGACCTGTGCCACGTACAACCACATTTCCATTGAAGTTGGGACACTGTGTAAAATGTAAATTAAAATGGAAAACAATGATTTGCAAATCCTCATGATCTGAAGTAAAGGTTAGAGAAGCAAGACTGAGATGGGTTGGGTATGTGCAGAGGGGGTATCCAGGCAATACCAGGAGATGGATGCTGAGGATGTAGCAATCAGTTAGGAGCAGAAGAGGAAGGCCAAAGAGGAGGTTTATGGGTATGATGAGGAAGGACATGCAGGTGGTTAGTGTGACAGAAGATACAGAGAACAGGGAGAGGTGGATCGTCTGCTGGTGGGACCCCACATAGGAACAGCCTAGAAAGAACAACAAAAACAAAATAAGAAGAAGAAGTATGCAAAAGTTGGATGTGCTGCCTGTTGTTTTAGCTTGAACTGTTGAGTAGAGGCCATTGAGGACCATTGGCAAACTGTGTATGGTGAGCTTCCTCCATGCTCTGAGTGATGAGAGCAAGGTTTAACCGTCTGCAGGTGTGCTTGAGACAGGCAAGTAGGGCCTTTGAGGTGGAAGCCAAGTGGGACCCAGGCCCATCTCTGACCAGCAGCCAGCAAAAACATACACTTTCAATTAACACTCTCTCTTCCCTCGCTTTCAATTTCTATTAGCTCTGCTGTCTTTTATGAAACTCATCTTTAATCACAAAGCAGGGATTTACCATGAAAACCTTGGGGCAATAATTTGAATATTCTGTTTGTGATGAGCAGGTGAATGTGTTGCAATCAAGAGGTCAGTTGTACTGGTTCATCATTACATATGCAAGATGAATATTGTTAAATCTGTTCCCTGATTAATTCACCTCTCAAAAGGCTACATGAACCTCCTGCTTCAGAGTCAGGGTGATTGTTGAGAAACCTGTGAATCCTCAGAACTCTGATTCTCTGATGTATTGGATTGGTCTCATTTATCTTGAAGTGATGAATCATGTCACGTCATGTGAACACTACACGCCCTGTCTATAGTACAGATAAGCTGTACTCTCTCTCTCTCTCTCTCTCTCTCTCTATGTATATATATATATATATATATATATATATATATATATATATATATATATATATATATATATATATATATATATTAACATGACGGAATAACTTGAGGTCAGGACTTTTGATGGAGTATTTGAGCATGCAAGAGCTCATTCAGGGTTTCCTGGCCAATCACATCACTCCTGTAATTTGTCAGATGTCCTACTCTCCTGATATGGCTGTCTTTGAGTTCTGGATTTTCAAAACTACACTAAAAGGGACAAGATTTGAGTCATAAGAAGATTTCCTGCAGAACGCAATGGCCCAGCTGAACACCTTCAAAAGAGGACTTACCGAAATGCTTCTGTCAATAACAGAACCTCTGGGAGAAGTGAGTGTGAGAGAGTACGGAGTCTGAGGAATCATGGGAGTGTTGTGTTTGGCCATGAAAGCCTCAATCAGCCAAGCAGAATGAGCAACTGCAGGACTTCCAGGAGCAGTTGCTTCTCCTCCGCAGTCACAAACTTTCCTGACACTCTCCACATGCCAAAATCGTCCATTAAAATGGAACCTGTGCTAATTCCCATGTCCTCCGCAAGTTCTTGTATGGTGACATGTCGGTCATCCATGGCCAAAGTATGGTGTCAATCACTTGGTCATTTCGGCCTGTGGATGGTCTCAAGTTGCTCCGTCATGTTAAAAACTGACGGAGGCACAGTACAAGTCTGCACTCTTTGGCCTGCTGCTCAAGTCTAACATGCTCTGCAAACTACAAAAATTCACTCATATGTAAGAAGGCTGCTTACACCTCTCCACCAAATGTTTTGGACAAATTGTTGTTTGACCTCTAATTTTTGCCATCCGACTTCTTGATGTTTTCAGAAAAAATTGAGTTGAACTTGACAGTACTTTTTTTTTCTTTTGCTTTGTGCAAATAAAACTCATTCATTAAAGGTAGAAGGCCACCAAAATTTCACTAAACTGCAAAATTTAGTTTCTACTGAAATCCAAGCATTTTAATGTTGTTTTTTTTTTTTTTTGAAATATCTTGTAAAATTACTGCTCATTTTAATGAGAACATATATTTATGTGAGGGGAATTCAATAACAAATATTATCTTTTCTTTTTGACACTGTCTGCAGGTGGACGTGCATGTGTGCATGCATGAGCTTTTGAAACGACCCAAACTTACACGCACATGTATGTAGCATACATGCAGACATCTGTGAGATATCTTGCAAATCACTTCAGAGGCATCATCAAGTTACAAAAACAGTATTTATAGTTTTAGAAATGTTTATTTATCGCTAGCTTTTATATAAAATAAGAGAAACATATTAGATTTACACAAAAACACAGCAGTTTTTTTTTTTGTTTTTGGTTTTTTGAGCATTTTTAACCATGTTGGATTTGCAGCCAGAGAAAGACCAGCCAGCAGATGTCACTGTGCCTCTCTACTCTGATTGGCTGTCACCCTGTCCTTCCCAACATCCCTTTGCAAGTCTGGGGAAGCCCGCACATGATCTATGACCTCGCTGTTATAAACTGTATGGGTTTCTACTGTCACTATCATAAGTAATTCAATGTCATCTGCTCTTTTGAAAATTTACCCTTCAGGGGAACATTTTATTCATTTATTTTCTAGACAATTGATCAGACTGGCAATGGCATGAATGCCCTATTTAAAGGCTAATAAATAAAATTAGAGTGGTACCAAAGAAAATTATTTTCATGCCTTAAATCTTAAAATACTCAGTGGTCCTATACCTTTAAGGATTTTAAAATTCAATAAGAATGCTAAAACAAAAGGAAAGTTAATATCCAGTTTACCAATATCTAGTTTACACCATCTATTGGTAATGCCGATATAACACTTAACAGGAGTTATATCATACAATTTTATATATATATATCTTGCACATCTCATTAAAGATAAAAAAAAGAGAAACAAATGCCTGTTTCTCCCTTGAAGCAGCAACATCTGGCTCCTGTTAGCCTCAAGTGTGTAAAAATCAAATGTGGTTTCAGCCCAAGCATTTTGTACAACAGCCTCACACAAACACACACACACTGGGAGGTAGGAATCTGGCATGGCGGTCACCCCCACAAGTCCCAGACACTGTGTTCCTCCAGTGGCATGTTTGAAGAAATCAGCAGACAAGAAGGGGCTTAGACAGGGACAAGTGTATTTGGAACGAAAAGAAGCAACGATAAATATAGATACAAAATTTTTACACAATATTAAACCTTTAATGGCCTGAGGATAGCTGTGCTCCACATGTTTACTGTTGTGTCTCCGTGTGAGTGAGTGGTGTCAGTGATAATAACTAATAGTATTTTGAAGTAGAAGGACATTCAGTATTGTGCATAACTCTGGCATCTGGCACTGTGCACTTTAATTTAAACTAGCGGGTGACGGATAAATAAGCCAGTAACTAATAAGATTGTTTTTATAGCCCATGCACTTAGATTTTTTTCATTATCAAGTTGTGTTTCCCCTTGCCTGTGGTACACATTCTGAGTGCATACCTCCAACCTACTCTGTCTATGATGGACGCAGAGACATTGATTCATGCCTTTGTCTCTTCTAGAATGCATTATTGTAAAGTCCTATTTTCTGGTATTGCAGTTCAGAGTAAGGGGTCTCCAGTTGGTTAAAAATGCTGTTGCTAGAGTTCTGACTTGAAGAAGAATGCTATCCCAATTTTGGCCTCCCTTCACTGACTTACTGTCCATTTGAGGTCACACTTTTAAGGTTTTGATGTTAATGTACAAAATCCTCCATATGGACTAGCACCTCCGTATATGGCTAATCTGGTCCCCTGTCTGAGGATGCAACTTGATTTATAATCCATACAAAAGATTTTCACCATCCAGCAAAATTCTTGGATGACAACTGACTTTTTGTTGTTGTTGTTTTGCATGCTTGAAAAATCTTTGCTGTACTTTGTTTATTTGAGCTTTGTTATAGTTAGTGCAGCCTAAGCAGTTGTCTGTTGATGGTTAAAGTGTGTGACTCAATCAAAGGATGAAGTGATTGTGCACATGAAACCACAAGCCCCCAAGACAGGATGGAAAGCAACTGGAAACAAACAATGAACAGATATATCAGAATAAAGGTACAAGGAGAAAAAGAGAAGAATCCACTACGAAACTCGAAAAAGGTAAAATATCACTGTAAAATAATTATTAGAAAAGTAATTAATTGAGCGAATGACAGACACCAGGTGCATGTGCTGCCGTCTCTGAGTCATTCGCATTTTTCATTGTTATTTTTATGCAAATGTGAACATAAGACTGTGAGAATACCCATATCACTGCGTGTTTAGCCATTATCCGAAATGAGTGAAAGAACTATCAACACAATACAATCTGGTTTTGTTGGCATAAACAGACACTCATGGACAGGTTAGTGAAATTGGACCAGACAGACAGACTCTGTCCCAAAAATCCAAACAACTCTGTGCACACTGAGTGACACATGGCCATGCAATTCTTTGCTGAAATTCTGACTCAGTCAATCGGGTTGTTATTGTTGCTATGAAGCGCATCAGATTGCTGACACAAACTCGAAGCGTGAAATCCGGTGTTTGAGTGTGTAAAATGGTGTGTAATTATCAGAGCACATTGTCATGATTGTGTAATCAGGAACAATGATGCAAATAAAGGGCAGCACATCTTTTTACTGCACATGACAGTGATGTTTAACATCATGTCTGCAATATTTTGGCATTCTAGCTGTTTCAAAGTGTCACGTAGACTCAAAGCCGGCCTATTGTGTGTTCTTCAAAACCCAGAAGGCATGTCTGAAAGTCTCTGAAGCCCTGTGTGTCTGTCTACAACCTTCAATTTCCTGCCTGGTTGAAGAAGATATTTTGAGTTCAGCATGGGGTGGGCTGGTGGGGGGGGGTAGACTACACCTGAATGTCTTTATCATTATCTATGAGTGCACTGCCCGTAGGAAGTTTATATTTCTATAGAAAATTGGGAGGTTAAGTAGATTTCTCATGGATGGTCGCATGAGGCTGTGTTTGAAGGTGGGATGTACAAAGAGGTGTACTTATGTTATACATTATATTGTTATTTGAATATAGTATTTCATATTGTTTAAAAAAGTTTTATTATCAATTATATGAAAAAAATCCTATTAAACAGGTTATTGGAAGAGACAGACAAAATTAATCAGAACATTTAGAATATTTGAAACCCCCTGAACACAGTTTATTTAAACTTGAACTTACACCAAACAAGATTTTATTCAGCTTATGTATTTACTGAAATGTTGTACAAATAGTGGGAAATTTGTTGGTCGCAGCAAAAAATGGATTTTAGTTAACATCTCCTCAGTGTTGTCAAGTTAAACACAGTCGCAAGGAACACTGACAGCATGTGTTTCACAGTAAAAGTATGTGCAGGGATGCTGGCATTAAACATTTTATTGTCTTTCTGATGTGTGATTCAGTTTTTTTCTTTTCTCTCTGTCCAGAGATGGGTGTGGTATCTGTTCCAGAAACCCTCCTGTCCTATGCATCTGCAACATTTCCTGTATGTGTATATTTTGTGTGTAGAGCGCGCCTTGTATGGCAGCACCCTGACATCGGGGTGAATGTGAGGCATAATTGTAAAGCGCTTTGAGCGTCTGATACAGATGGAAAAGCGCTATATAAATGCAGTCCATTTACCATTTTGTGAATTGTTTTGTAATTTGTATCGGTCGTATGGCCCAAGCAGAGGGTCACCCCTTTGAGCAGGCCCGGCGCCACAAAAAAAATATTAAGGGGGCGATGAGTTTATCACAGGGGGCGGGGTCATTCCACCCCCCCCCCCCCACACACACACACACACAAAAAGTGCGCACCAGAGGGTACCTGCCTTTGAGCGTGCGTAATGAATTGGGTGCGCTCCTAGAAAGCTTGTGTATTTAGGCTACACCGTTGTAAGAGACTGACTAAGAGTAAAGAGTGATGACAGCATTTTTTAATTATTATTTGAACGTATAGACCCTCGGTCAAGTGATCTCCTGCATACCACAAAACCAAACCAACAACTGATCTGAGAAACGACACATAAACCTTTCATGTAGATATACAGTGGTCCCTCGTTTATCGCAGGAATTACGTTCTAAAAATAGCCCGCAATAGGCGAAATCCATGAGGTAGTCAGCGTTATTTTTTACAATTATTATAGATGTTTTAAGGCTGTAAAACCCCTCACTACACACTAAACACTTTTCTCAAACAGGCATTAACATTTTTTCACTTTTCTCTTGTGTGTAAACACTCTCAAAGTTCAAACCTTAGTAGAAAAATAAGACCAACCTGTTTTCAGGCCCAAACATTTGTTTGAGAAATAAAAATAGAACGTTTTCCTATAAATAATTATGATGGCTTTTAGAACTAACGAATTTAATTTTAACGATCAACCTACGAGGGTTAGGGACACATAAGAAATTATTAACAGTGACTGACCAGTATTTCACAGTTCCTCTGATTGTGCCTCTTCGTCCTGGCGCCGCGCCACTGTCGCACCTTTTTCCACTCACACCTTGGTGCAGGTGTCTTTTCCGAGTGAAGAACACAGTTATGGGTAGTTGTTGGCGCTCTTGTTTCTTCTAGGTGAGAAGATTCTTATAAATAGACACGCAGTGTTGTGTGGGCCGCCTGAAGAGGAGGTACTGCTGGCCCACCACCAGAGGGCGCCCTGCCTGAAGTGCGGGCTTCAGGCACGAGAGGGCGCTGCCGCGGACACAGCCGGGGGTGACAGCTGTCACTCATTATCTCTTGACAGCTGTCACCCATCTACTCTACATCATCTCACTCCATAAAGACCAGACATCATCTCCACCTCGTTGCCGAGATATCATCTACCTGTGAAGGTAATATCCTCAGCCAGAAACTAACTGTGTCCTAGTCTGAATTCATTTTGCAGCTGCTTTCCTGTGGAGTGCCTTATCAGTGAGGTTGGCGTAATCCGCGACGGCTTCGCTTCACACCCCAACCAGATAAGTGTTTGACAGGAGCTGCACGAGTGTGTATTAGAGGTGGAGGTGACTTTCCACCTTCTGACTGTTTTTGTTACTGGGTGTGCACACACCCACGTCTCACTGTTTGTGCTCCTCGCCAGCAGTACCAGATCCGACAGTCGGGGACGGTGATCACCTGGGAATTCGGGACTTGGCGGCTCCAGTATTCACCGGGTTCTGTGGCGGTGGAAATCGTGTGGTTCCGGCTCTTCTCAGGACAGACGTCTTCTATCCTCGAGCCTGCCCACACGTCACTTTTGTGGATTGACTGCTATCAGATTCTGAGATTGTCTGTATACTCGTTGTGCACATTCACAACATTAAATTGTTACCTTTTGGCTCATCTATTGACCGTTCATTTGCGCCCCCTGTTGTCACTACACTTTCCCCAACAGGATATCTCGGCCAACGTCATGGATCCCGAGGGGCGTCAACCATCTGTTGGACAGCCAATGGAAGAGCAGGGTTCACAGGCGTCGGCTGGAGGCGTGATTGGTGAGTTGCAGCACATCCTCACCACCTTTACCGCTCGGATGGACCTGATGACCGAGCAACACATCCTCCTTAATCGCAGGATGGAGGCTCTCACCGCACAGGTGGAAGCGCGCGCTCAGGGCGCTGCTGCAGCTCCTCCTCCTGCCGGCCCGGTGCCGAATACAGACATTCCACTGGTCATTCAACGACCCCCCCTACCATCCCCTGAAGCATACATAAGCCCCCCAGAGCTGTACGGAGGTTGTGTGGAGACTTTCTTATGCAGTGTTCGCTCGTCTTTGCACAGCGTCCCGTGATGTACGTGTCTGATGCCAGCAAGGTGGCTTACGTGATTAATTTGCTTCGATGTGAGGCACGCGCTTGGGCTACAGCGCTTTGGGAACAAAGTTCACGGCTCCTTGCCTCTTATACTGGGTTTGTGAGGGAGCTCAGAACTGTTTTTGATCCCTCTAACAGAGGCGAAACCGCGTCTACCGTGCTGCTGTCAATGAGACAGGGGCACCGGAGCGCAGCCGCATATGCAGTCGACTTCCGCATCACGGCTGCGAGATCCGGCTGGAAAATGACTGTGCTCCGCGCCGCCTTCATAAACAGACTGTCGTCGGTCCTGAAGGAGCACCTGGTGGCTAAGGAGGAACCGCGGGATTTGGCTGAGCTTATCGATTTGGTTATACAGTTGGACAATCGGTTAGAAGAACGCCGACGGGAGTGAGGCGAAGGGCGCGGTCAGGCACAAGCCGTCCCTCTTCCTCCCGGGTCCAAAAGGGAGCCGTCTTCCCCACGCTCCACAGCCACAGCACTCCGTGTGGCTACAGCTTCCCCTGCTGACGATGCTAGGGACACAAGCAGGGCCACATTCAGACAAAGGAGGCTGGTCCGCGGGGAGTGCTTTCTCTGCGGCTCGAGTGAGCATCAGCAGAGAGACTGCCCCAAACGGTCAAAACACAAACGCCCGCCCTTAGAGACTGGGCTGAGGGGGGGGTCAAAACATTCACGTGGGTCATACTCACGACTCCCAGTTACAATCCTGAGCGGGGATTTAACCCTTCAAGCTCCAGCACTGGTGGACACGGGGTCAGAAGGGAATCTGCTGGATAGCAGATGGGCAAGGGAGGTAGGGCTCCCTCTAGTGGTGCTTTCTTCCCCAGTGAAGGTGCGAGCACTAGATGGCACTCTTCTCCCTTTTATCACACACAAGACACTACCTGTAACCCTGGTAGTGTCTGGGAATCACCGGGAGGAGATTGAGTTTTTTGTAACTCCTTCTACCTCCCGCGTGATTTTGGGCTTCCCATGGATGATTAAACACAATCCCCGGATTGATTGGCCGTCTGGTGTTGTGGCTCAGTGGAGCGAAACCTGCCACCGGAATTGTTTAGGATCCTTGGTTCCTCCCGGTGTAAACGCTAAGGAGGAGGTTAAAGTCCCTCCCAATCTACCGGCGGTGCCGGTTGAGTACCATGATCTTGCTGACGTCTTCAGCAAAGATCTGGCGCTCACCCTTCCCCCGCACCGTCCGTACGATTGTGCCATTGATTTGGTCCCGGGCGTTGAGTTCCTGTCCAGCAGGCTGTACAATCTCTCACGTCCCAAGCGCAAATCAATGGAGACCTACATCTGGGACTCATTAGCTGCTGGGTTGATCCAGAATTCCACCTCCCCAATGGGTGCAGATTTCTTTTTTGTGGGCAAGAAAGATGGCAGACTCCGTCCATGCATTGATTACAGGGGGCTGAACGACATAACGGTTCGTAATCGATACCCTTTACCCCTGTTGGATTCAGTGTTCACACCCCTGCATGGGGCCCAAATTTTCACCAAACTGGACCTTAGGAATGCGTACCACCTGGTTCGGATCCAGAAGGGAGACGAATGGAAGACGGCATTCAACACCCCATTAGGTCATTTTGAGTACCTGGTCATGCCGTTCGGCCTCACTAATGCCCCCGCGATGTTCCAAGCATTAGTAAACGACATCTTGCGGGACTTCCTGCACCGATTCGTCTTCGTATATCTGGATGACATACTCATCTTTTCCCCGGACCCTGAGACTCATGTCCAGCATGTACGTCAGGTCCTGCAGCGGTTGTTGGAGAACCGGCTGTTTGTGAAGGGCGAGAAGTGTGAGTTCCACCGCACCTCTTTGTCCTTCCTGGGGTTCATCATCTCCTCCAACACCGTCGCCCCTGATCCGGCCAAGGTTGCGGCAGTGAGAGATTGGCCCCAACCAACAAGCTGTAGGAAGCTGCAACAGTTCCTCGGCTTTGCGAATTTCTACAGGAGGTTCATTAAGGGCTACAGTCAGGTAGTTAGCCCCCTGACAGCCCTGACCTCTCCAAAAGTCCGCTTCACCTGGTTGGATCGGTGCGAAGCCGCATTCAAGGAGTTGAAATGCCGGTTCTCATCTGCACCAGTTCTGGTGCAGCCCGACCCTAGCCGCCAGTTTGTGGTTGAAGTGGACGCCTCTGACTCAGGGATAGGAGCCGTGCTATCCCAGAGCGGAGAGACCGATAAGGTTCTTCACCCATGTGCCTACTTTTCTCGCAGGTTGACCCCAGCTGAATGGAACTATGACGTCGGCAATCGCGAACTCCTTGCGGTGAAAGAGGCTCATGAGGAGTGGAGACACCTGTTGGAGGGAGCGTCTGTGCCTTTCACGGTTTTCACTGACCATCGGAACCTGGAGTATATCAGGACCGCCAAGCGGCTGAACCCCAGGCAAGCCCGCTGGTCACTGTTCTTCGGGCGTTTTGACTTCCGAATCACCTACCGCCCCGGGACCAAGAACCAGAGATAGGATGCCTTGTCCTGGGTGCATGAAGATGAGGTCAAGACTGAGCTGTCGGATCCACCGGAGCCCATCATTCCGGAGTCCAGTGTCGTGGCCACCCTCACCTGGGACGTGGAGAAGACCGTCCGGGAGGCCCTGGCACGGAGCCCGGACCCCGGAACTGGGCCGAAGAACAAACTCTACATCCCACCAGAGGCCAGGGCTGCTGTCTTGGATTTCTGTCACGGTTCTAAGCTCTCCTGTCATCCGGGGGTGCGAAGGACCGTGGCAGTGGTCCGGCAGCGCTTCTGGTGGGCATCCCTGGAGGCCGACGTCCGGGAATATATCCAGGCCTGCACCACCTGTGCCAGGGGCAAGGCAGACCACCAGAAGGCACAAGGACTTCTTCAGCCACTTCCTGTGCCTCATCGCCCCTGGTCCCACATCGGTCTGGATTTTGTCACGGGCCTCCCGCCGTCCCAGGGAAACACCACCATCCTCACGATAGTGGACCGATTCTCAAAGGCGGCCCACTTCGTGGCCGTCCCGAAGCTCCCCACGGCCCAGGAGACTGCAGACCTTCTGGTCCACCATGTCGTCCGTCTGCATGGGATACCCACCGACATCGTCTCTGATCGTGGTCCCCAGTTTTCCTCACACGTCTGGAGGAGCTTCTGCCAGGAACTGGGGGCCACCGTGAGCCTCTCGTGCGGGTATCACTCGCAGACGAACGGACAGGCGGAACAGGCCAATCATGAACTGGAGCAAGCCCTGCACTGTGTGACGTCCGCACACCCGACGGCCTGGAGTGAACATCTGGCCTGGATCGAGTATGCGCATAACAGCCAGGTGTCCTCTGCCACCGGCCTCTCCCCATTTGAGGTGTGTTTGGGGTATCAGCCCCCATTGTTTTCCGTGGTGGAGGGAGAGGTCGGTGTGCCCTCGGTCCAGGCCCACCTGCGGAGGTGCCGTCGGGTGTGGCGCCCCGCCCGTTCTGCCTTGTTGAAGGCCTGGACGAGGGCGAAGACCCATGCAGACCGCCGGCGGTCCCCGGCCCCTGCTTACCGGCCCGGGCAGGAGGTGTGGCTATCCACAAAGGACATCCCCCTCCAGGTGGACTCCCTGAAGCTCAAGGACAGGTACATCGGACCTTACAAAATCCTCAGAATCCTCAGTCCTGCCGCAGTGAAGCTCCGACTCCCGGCTTCACTGCGGATCCACCCGGTTTTTCATGTGTCACGAATCAAACCTCACCACACCTCACCCCTCTGTGCTCCCAGACCGGCGCCGCCTCCTGCCCGGATCATCGACGGGGACGTCCGTCGGATGGGCCGGGGGTTCCAGTATTTGGTGGACTGGAAGGGGTATGGACCCGAGGAACGCTCCTGGGTGAAGAGGAGCTTCATCCTGGATCCGGCCCTCCTGGCCGATTTCTACCGCTGCCACCCGGACAAGCCTGGTCGGGCGCCAGGAGGCGCCCGTTGAGGGGTGGGGTCCTGTTGTGTGGGCCGCCTGAAGAGGAGGTACTGCTGGCCCACCACCAGAGGGCGCCCTGCCTGAAGTGCGGGCTTCAGGCACGAGAGGGCGCTGCCGCCACAGACAGATGGGTGACAGCTGTCACTCATTATCTCTTGACAGCTGTCACCCATCTACTCTACATCATCTCACTCCATAAAGACCGGACATCATCTCCACCTCGTTGGCGAGATATCATCTACCTGTGAAGGTAATATCCTCAGCCAGAAACTAACTGTGTCCTAGTCTGAATTCATTTTGCAGCTGCTTTCCTGTGGAGTGCCTTATCAGTGAGGTTGGCGTAATCTGCGACAGCTTCGCTTCACACCCCAACCAGATAAGTGTTTGATAGGAGCTGCACGAGTGTGTATTAGAGGTGGAGGTGACTTTCCACCTTCTGACTGTTTTTGTTACTGGGTGTGCACACACCCACGTCTCACTGTTTGTGCTCCTCGCCAGCAGTACCAGATCCGACAGTCGGGGACGGTGATCACCTGGGAATTCGGGACTTGGTGGCTCCAGTATTCACCGGGTTCTGTGGCGGTGGAAATCGTGTGGTTCCGGCTCTTCTCAGGACAGACGTCTTCTATCCTCGAGCCTGCCCACACGTCACTTTTGTGGATTGACTGCTATCAGATTCTGAGATTGTCTGTATATTCGTTGTGCACATTCACAACATTAAATTGTTACCTTTTGGCTCATCTATTGACCGTTCATTTGCGCCCCCTGTTGTGGGTCCGTGTCACTACACTTTCCCCAACACGCAGAACACAATGCGCGTGCTCTCCCTTCGCGGTGCCACAACAGATGTCCTGTCATCTCGACAGAACACCGGCCTGCTTGATGAGGACGCAGACCACAGTGCGCTATTAAAAAAAAAGCATGCAAAATTGGACTAAAAAAATCCGCGAAACTGTGAAGCACTATATTTTCCAGTATTTCTTTTTCTTTCTTTTTTATTTTTATTTTTGATAACTCTCATATCTGAGGGGGCGAGGTTGATGACGTGAGGGGGCGTCGCCCCCAAACGCCCCCTCGTGGCACCGGGTCCGCCTTTGAGTCTGGTCTGCTTGAGGTTTCTTCCTCAGAAGGAGTTTTCCCTTACCACTGTCGCCTGTGTGCTAGCTCTGGGGGTTGGTAAACTTTACTTGTGTGAAGTGCCTTGAGGCAGCTTTGTTGTGATTTGGTGCTATATAAATGAAAAGAAATTGAAACTGAAAATTGTGAAATCGTGTTGTTTAACTTTGGTACCAGCAACATCAGCGAGCCACGCCATCTTGGAAGTATAAATGTTACAATGTTAATCAAAATAAAGGTTTCAAAATAAAGGTTTTAAAAATTAATTCCACAATTTTTCATAATAAAGGATACACATCATCGTGCTATGCGCAAGCCATATCTGAAAGCTGAGCCCGATCTGACAAATATTCAGCGAGATACTGTATGTGAGCCACATACTCACATTCACACAGATGCTTCTTGCTTTATACAACCCCAATTCCAATGAAGTTGGGATGTTGTGTAAGATGTAAACAAAAACAGAATACAATGATATGCAAATCCTCTTCAACCTATATTCAATTGAATACACCACAAAGACAAGATATTTTCCTTCTAATAAAACTCAATAAGTGTTTGGGAACTGAGGACACTTATGACTGGGAATAAAAGGAGCATCCCCAAAAGTCTCAGCCGTTCACAAGCAAAGATGAGGTGAGGATTACCACTTTGTGAACAACTGCATGAAAAAATAGTCCAACAGTTTAAGAACAATGTTTCTCAACTTTCAATTGCAAAGAATTTCGGGATTCCATCATTTACAGTCCATAATATAATCAGAAAATTCAGAGAATCTGGAGAACTTTCTACATGTAAGCGGCAAGGCCGAAAACCAACATTGAATGCTCGTGGCCTTTGATCCCTCAGGCGGCACTGCATTAAAAACCGACATCATTGTGTAAAGGATCTTACCGCGTGGGCTCAGGAACACTTCAGAATACCATTGTCAGTTAACACAGTTCGCCGCTACATCTACAAGTGCAAGGTAAAACTCTACCATGCAAAGTGAAAGCCATACATCAACAACATCCAGAAACAGCACCACCTTCTCTGGGCCTGAACTCATTTGAAATGGACAGACGCAAAGTGGAAAAGTGTGCTGGTCTGATGAGTTTTTGGAAATCATGGACATCGTGTCCTCTGGACAAAAGAGGAAAAAGACCATCCATATTGTTACAAGCGCCAAGTTCAAACGCCAGCATGTGTAATGGTATGGGGGTATGTTAGTGCCCATGGCATGGACAACTTACACATCTGTGATGGCACCATCAATGCTTAAAGGTACATCCAGCTTTTGGAGCAACACATGCTGCCATCCAAACAACATCTTTTTCAGGGACATCCCTGCTTATTTCAGCAAAACAATTCAAGCCACATTCTGCACATGTTACAACAGCGTGGCTTCGTAATAAAAGAGTGTGAGTACTAGACTGGCCTGCCTGGAGTCCAGACCTGTCACCCATTGAAAATGTGTGGTGCATTATGAAGTGCAAAATATGACAACGGAGACCCCGGACTGTTGAACAACTGAAGTCATACATCAAAAATGGGAAAGAATTCCACCTACAAAGCTTCAACAGTTAGTGTCCTCAGTTCCCAAATGCTTATTGAGTGTTGTTAGAAGGAAAGGTGATGTAACACAGTGGTAAACATACCACTGTCCCAGTTTTTTTGAAACGTGTTGCAGGCATCCATTTCAAAATGAGCAAATATTTGCACAAAAACAATAAAGTTTATCAGTTTGAACATTAAATATCTTGTCTTTGTGGTATATTCAATTGAATATAGGTTCAAGAGGATTTGCAAATCATTGTATTCTGTTTTTATTTACGTTTTACACAACGTCCCAACTTCATTGAAATTGGGGTTGTATATAGATAGATATTGCCATCTTGGTAACATCAAAATTCTGCAAGCAAACTGGTACAAAGGAGAATATGCATTTGCTCAAAAGTGCCTTCTCACAGTGTTTTTGCATTGATTTTTGTAAAACCTGATGCATCGTTGCACACACTGCCCTGAGTAACACAGTGGCATCAGTTCAACAACTTTTTTGCACTCATCAAGCATGTGTCAAAAAATCAGCAAGAGACCATTAGAATCAAAATTAACGCACTTTTTTGGGAAACCAATTTCACGCCACCTTTCAGCAATAGTTGTGTCATGGCCAGCTCAAGCACTTCACAAAAAAAAAAAAAAAAACTAAATTATCTTTGGCAGCGTGCTGGCACTTCTACTGGACTGTCAGAGTGAAATGTTGCCCTCGCATCAGATATCAGTAAACTCTTCTCCCTTCAACTGTGATGGACGGGCCTTCTCATAGTCTCTGGAGATCTGGCACACAGCGTGATGCCGGGGTGGTTGGATCAACGTCTGGACCGCTTCAAGGTCCTGGAGTCATCTCCTCGCTGAGTACTGCCAGTGTTCGGTGGAGGATGAGGATAAGAGCTTGAAGAATTGTTCTGCAAAGAGAATTGCAGAGATTATGGACACTGTATATGACAATACATATTTTCTGTATACCTTTCCCTTTAAGGCATGTGTGTCTGACAGACTCCTAACCTGAGCCTCCCAAAAAAATGTTGCAATACCCGAACATCTCACATGTGCTTCTAATTGAACTCTAAGTCCTTGGTGGTCTTTTATCTCTCCATTCTCCTACCCTGAACATTATTACTTACCCCCACCTCCACTTTTTGTTTTTACCTTCACTCAACCCCATCGTGCCAAACTGAATCAGCAATCCAACTCTTTTTTGCTGCGCAGAGACAAATCCATCTGTTTGACCAACATGATTCATACAGATTTACCCCTACAAATCCACCTCATTCAAAATATACTTATTTCTAACCACGTCACACCAGAAAATAGAATTCAAAATAAACCCTCATGCACAAAGATTTTCATAAGCACATCATGCTTTACTAATTTTTAAACCATTGTCTGTATATATCACTCCAGTATGAGTCACGACAGGCTCAATACTATAAAGAATATATACATTTTTTTAATATTCCAGCAAGGATTTGCTGCTCCCATTCGTTTTCTTAAAGATCAAAGAGGTGACACAAAATAGCATTATAAATCGACAATAACTTTGACAGCAAGACACACCGACAAGGACAATGCCTGTGACAACAGCAAAGACGCCAACAAGGAGTGAGTGAGAGAAAGAGAGAGAGAGAAAACAACATGCAGACACACACAAGCAAACAGAGTACAGATCATGCCCACCCAAGGAGGAAGCAAAGATGATAGTTGCAAACCGAGAAATATAGAGTTTCATATTATGAATTGCAAAAATATTGAATATGCATGTGCATTTGTCAGGCTCACCTCCACGCACAGCTTGGGCTCTGGTACCCAACTCCTGGAGAGGGGCTGGACGCTTCATTTTTCTGGCGTCGCCCACGGGGAGAGGCAGAGAGCTGGGGTCGCATTGCTTATTGCTCCCCAGCTCAGTCGCCAAGTGTTGGAGTTCACTCCGGTGAACGAGAGGGTCGCGTCCCTACGCCTTCGGGTCGGGGACAGGTCTCTCACCGTTGTCTCGGTCTACGGGCCGAGCGGCAGTGCAGAGTACCCGACCTTCCTGGAGTCCCTGGGAGGGGTACTAGATAGCGCTCCGACTGGGGACTCCATTGTTCTCCTGGGGGATTTCAACGCCCACGTGGGCCGCGACAGTAAGACCTGGAGGGGGGTGATCGGGAAGCACGGTCTCCCCGATCTGAACCCGAGTGGTGTTCAGTTGTTGGACTTCTGTGCTAGTCACAGTTTGTCCATCACGAACACCATGTTCGAACACAAGGGTGTCCATAAGTGCACGTGGCACCAGGACACCCTGAGCCGGAGGTCGATGATCGACTTTGTACTTGTATTATCTGACCTTCGGCCACGTGTCTCGGACACAAGAGTGAAGAGAGGGGGCAGAGCTGTCGACTGATCACCACCTGGTGGTGAGTTGGATCCGCTGGGAGGGTAGGAAGCTGGTCAGAGCTGGCAGGCCCAAACATATCGTGAGGGTCTGCTGGGAACGACTGGTGGAACCCTCTGTCAGCGAGGTCTTCAACTCCCACCTCCGGGAGAGCTTCTCCTAGATCCTGGGGGAGGTTGGAGACATGGAGTCCTAGTGGACCATGTTCTCCACCTCCATTGTCGATGCGGCTGCTCGTAGCTGTGGTCGCAAGGTCTCTGGTGCCTGTCGCGGCGGCAATCCCCGAACCCGGTGGTGGACACCGGAAGTAAGGGATGCCGTCAAGCTGAAGAAGGAGTCCTACTTATCTTTGTTGGTAGGTGGGACCCCAGAGGCAGCTGACAGGTACTGGCAGGCCAAGCGTGCCACAGCCCGTGCGGTCGCAGAGGCAAAAACTCGGGTCTGGGAGGAGTTCGGGGAGGCTATGGAGGAGGACTATCGGTCGGCCTCGAAGAGATTCTGGTAAACCGTCCGACGTCTCAGGAGGCGGAAGCAGCTCTCCACCAGCACTGTTTACGGTGCGGGTGGGGAGCTGTTGACCCTGACTGGGGATGTTGTCGGGCGGTGGAAGGAGTACTTCGAGGATCTCCTCAATCCCATCGTCACGTCTTCCGAAGAGGAAGCAGAGACTGGGAACTGAGAGGTGGACTCATCCATTACCCAGGCCGAAGACACCGAGGTGGTTAGAAAGCTCCTCGGTGGCAGGGCCCCTGGGGTGGATGAAGTCCATCCTGAGTACCTTAAGTCTCTGGATGTTGTGGGGCTGTCTTGGCTGACACGCCTCTGCAACATCGCATGGCAATCAGGGACAGTGCCTCTGGATTGGCAGACCGAGGTGGTGGTCCCTCTGTTTAAGAAGGGGGACTGGAGGGTGTGTTCCAACTATAGGGGGCTCACACTCCTCGGCCTCCCTTGTAAGGTCTATTCCAGAGTACTGGAGAGGAGAATTTGACCAATGGTCGAACCTCGGATTCAGGAGGACCAGTGTGGTTTTCGTCCTGGTCGCGGCAAACTGGACCAGCTCTACATGCTCCATTGGGTGCTCGAGGGTTCATGGGAGTTCGCCCAACCAGTCCACATGTGTTTTGTGGATCTGGAGAAAGCGTTCGACCGTGTCCCTCTGGGCACCCTGTGGGGAGTGCTCCGGGAGTACGGGGTCCGGGGTCCTTTGCTAAGGGCTATTCGGTCCCTGTACGACCGCAGCAGGAGCTTGGTTCGCATTGCCGGTAGTAAGTCAAACCTGTTTCCAGTGCACATTGGCCTCCGCCAGGGCTGCCCTTTGTCACCGGTTCTGTTCATTATTTTTATGGACAGAATTTCTAGGCACCGCCAGGGTGTAGAGGGGGTCTGGTTTGGGAACCACAGAATCTCATCTCTGCTGTTTGCGGATGATGTGGTTCTGTTGGCTTCTCAAATCAGGACCTTCAGCGTGCAATGGGGCGGTTTGCAGCTGAGTGTGAAGCGTCCGGGATTAAAATCAGCACCTCCAAATCCGAGGCCATGGTTCTCGACCGGAAAAAGGTGCTTTGCCCTCTTCAGGTCAGTGGAGTGTCCTTGCCTCAAGTGGAGGAGTTTAAGTATCTCGGGGTCTTGTTCACGAGTGAGGGACGGATGGAGCGTGAGATCGATAGACGGATCGGTGCAGCATCTGCAGTGATGTGGTCGCTGTATCGGACCATCGTGGTGAAGAGAGAGCTGAGTAGGGGGACAAAGCTCTCGATTTACCGATCGATCTACATTCTGATCCTCACCTATGGTCATGAGATTTGGCTCATGACCGAAAGAACGAGATTGCGAGTACAAGCGGCCGAGATGAGTTTCCTCCGCAGGGTGGCTGGGCGCTCCATTAGAGATAGGGTGAGGAGCTCGGTCACTCAGGAGGAGCTCGGAGTCGAGCCGGTTCTCCTCCACGTCGAAAGGAGTCAGTTGAGGTGGTTCGGGCATCTTTTCCGGATGCCCCCTGGACGCCTCGCTGGAGAGGTGTTCCGGGCATGTCCCACTGGGAGGAGGCCCCGGGGAAGACCCAGGACACGCTGGAGGGACTACATCTCTCGGCTGGCTTGGGAATGCCTTGGGGTTCCCCCGGATGAGCTGGGGGAGGTGTGTGTGGATCGGGAGGTCTGGGCGGCTTTGCTTGAGCTGCTGCCCCCGCGACCCGACTCCGGATAAAGCGGAAGAAAATGGATGGATGGATGGATGGATGGATGGATGTGCATTTGTATTTGGGAAAGCTATAAATCAATGTGCCAGACCTGAAAGATAAAGCTAGATGTGAGATCAAGTGAAGGTTTGTGAGGAATTGCATCCGTGCCGCATGGCCTCTGAACAGAGATGCAGCCCCACGACCACACAGGGATCCACAGCCACAGCAAGCACCACAGAGTATTGGGGCAGGACCACTCTTCCGTGACCAGTGCTTGGTGCCCACACCCCAGATCCCAGGCCAGCACACAAACACAGTGCAGCAACAGATTCAGAATACCTCCTGACAGCTGCAACTCCACAGACCACAGAAGTGCCCTCACTTCCATCTAGGTCCCATACCACCATGAGCCACTGCCTACAGCCCCTCAGCACCATTGGCAAACTCCAGCACCACAGTCACCAGAGGACCCCCACCCACCCAAAAAGCCAGCTCCCAGTCTACAGACAGTACAGTGCTGCCTCAGATCTGTTATTTAAAGTTAGTAACCAGTGCTTATGCTACGTAACATATCATATTTGTTTTGGGTTTTTTGTTTTGTTTTGTTTTTTCTTTTACTTTTGATACTGTGTGCTTCTTACCCTGTGTGCTGCTATACAATGCTGCTGGAACCTCAAATTCCCTGAGGGAATCTTCCCAAGCGATTAATAAAATTCTATCTAATCTAATAACAACAAGCAAGGCCGGCAATAAACTCAACAATTATAAGACATTATTAGTTATCAGGTTCAAGATACATACATGAATGCAGTAGAGTAAAAGGTGTGTCACATCCTGAGTTTGTTTCTTCTTGGCTACAAACTTTTTTTTTTTTTGTACAATTTGTAGCCAGTCAGACAATCCTTCCAGCGTGCAATATTTATGCTGTTCTTTGATTTCCACGAGGATAGTTTTCTTGTCCATAGTGAGACCGATGAGAAGTAATTTACTGTCAGTTTGGTTTGAGGAGCATTTGGATAAATTGCCGACAAAGAAGAGCACTGGGGAGAGTGGGATGGGAAGCCCAAGAAGTTGGCAAGACTGTCAGTAGTCTTCTCCCCGAAGGGAGGTGTGTAGTTCCAGATAGCATGGAAGGAAGTTTCTGGAAGGATTTGTGAGAACTGTGAGCATCTCAGTCTGAGCCATATTCATTTTGAACATTTATTGTCCGGTATACTGAAATCAATGAATTACTTTGTATTAAACTAAGTGCATGTTATTACAATTGGTCATCGTAAAAACATTGTTGTAAATATTCATCTAAATCTCTGAGTTTGAAATGGCCGATTACACTATGTAACACAATTTTTGTTCCTGGCTTCTACGAGGTCTGTCCGTAAAGTATAGGTCCTTTTTATTTTTTTCAAAAACTATATGGATTTCATTCATATGTTTTTACGTCAGACATGCTTGAACCCTCGTGCGCATGCGTGAGTTTTTCCACGCCTGTCGGTGACGTCATTCGCCTGTGAGCACTCCTTGTGGGAGGAGTCGTCCAGCCCCTCGTCGGAATTCCTTTGTCTGAGAAGTTGCTGAGAGACTGGCGCTTTGTTTGATCAAAATTTTTTCTAAACCTGTGAGACACATCGAAGTGGACATGGTTCGAAAAATTAAGCTGGTTTTCAGTGAAAATTTTAACAGCTGATGAGAGATTTTGAGGTGATACTGTCGCTTTAAGGACTTTTCACGGTGCGAGACGTCGCTCAGCGCTCTCAGGCAGCGTCATCAGCCTGTTTCAAGCTTAAAACCTCCACATTTCAGGCTCTGTTGATCCAGGACGTCGTGAGAGAACAGAGAAGTTTCAGAAGAAGTCGGTTTCAGCATTTTATCCGGATATTCCACTGTTAAAGGAGATTTTTTTAATGAAAGACGTGTGGGCGGATTGCAGCGTTGGCTCGCAGCCGCCGCCGCGACGCTCCGTCACAGGAAAAACACCTCTGCTGGAAGCCATAAGGACAAGTTGGAACATCTCCAGCTGATAAACAATTTCTCATATACTCACTCCACTGAAAGCCATCAAAAGCCAACTGGATTTTAACAAATGGCTATCAACACGGAGGTGTTTTTCCTGTGCCGTTTCCTGACCCGTCCGCACGTCTTTCATTAAAAAAATCTCCTTTAACAGTGGAATATCCGGATAAAATGCTGAAACCGACTTCTTCTGAAACGTCTCTGTTCTCTCACGATGTCCTGGATCAATAGAGCCTGAAATGTGGAGGTTTTCAGCTTGAACAGGCTGATGACGCCGCCTGAGAGCGCTGAGCGACGTCTCGCACCGTGAAAAGTCCTTAAAGCGACAGAATCACCTCAAAATCTCTCATCAGCTGTTAAAATTTTCACTGAAAACCAGCTTAATTTTTCGAACCATGTCCACTTCGATGTGTCTCACAGGTTTAGAAAAAATTTTGATCAAACAAAGCGCCAGTCTCTCAGCAACTTTTCAGACAAAGGAATTCCGACGAGGGGCTGGACGACTCCTCCCACAAGGAGTGCTCACAGGCGAATGACGTCACCGACAGGCGTGGAAAAACTCACGCATGCGCACGAGGGTTCAAGCATGTCTGACGTAAAAACATATGAATGAAATCCATATAGTTTTTGAAAAAAATAAAAAGGACCTATACTTTACGGACAGCCCTCGTAAGTGTTATATTTCAACTGCTTATGTCTAAAGTCTATGGAAAAATGACTACATTCAGCACAAACTTTGATTTTATTATTTTAATGTTCTAGAAAGTTCTAAAAGTTTCTTGAAATTTCTAGATAATTCTGGAAACTTCTAGAAAATTCTGGACAGTTCTAGCAGTTAAAGAATATTCTAGAAGACTACTCAGTAGTAGTGAAGGCGAATCGAGAATATTCTTGAAAACAGACAAATTTCAAAATATCAATGTCCTGATCACAGAAGCAAAGTTTTTGTGGAATAACAGCTATTTTCTATTTATTTAAGGCATAACAGGTAAGGAAAATACACTGTGTACCCAGGAACAAAACAAAAATAAAAATTTGTTACATAGTGTAATTGTTGCTCCCATTTCATTGACAGTAAACAGATTATTGTGCAAGTTTTCAATATTAATTTTTGACAGGAACCTTTTTGAAGTTAGAAATTTTAGAAATTCCAATGCAGAAGGAATCTGAAACATCACTAATTAACATCTGACTTGATTTTTTTATTTTACCACTGATTTAATTTGTGAATGTTGGCAACACTTTTGCATGGACAACCACCTGTAGTTTGCTCTCCTTTTACAGCACAAGATTTCCTGGATTACTTTGGGAAGAAAATAGAAGACATCAGGTTAAACATATCCCAGCATGCCTTAACCCAGCCACCTGCTATTGAGATGGGCGCCACTACTGAGGTATTACCTAGATTTACAGAATTTGATAGTATCTCACCATGCTGACAAAACTTGTAATGTCAACAAAAAGCACAACCTGTTTATTTGATCCTATACCAACAAAATTGTTTAAGGACCTGTGGCCCACTCTTTCGCCAACTGTGCTGGAAATTATTCATCTTTCTTTAAATTCTGGATCTGTTCCTAAATGTTTCAAATCTGCAGTGATTAAACCATTACTTAAGAAACTTAATCTTGACCTTAGTGTATTGAAAAACTATCGGCCGATATCAAATCTATCATTTTTCTCTAAAATTCTGGAAAAAGTGGTGTCGCGGCAGAATGTAGACTATTTTACCAAGAATAATCTCTTTGAGCCACTGCAGTCTGCTTTTAGAAAATATCATTCCACAGAGACGGCACTCACTAAAGTGGTGAATGATCTTCTGCTTACAATAGATTCGGACACCAAAACGGTTCTGTTGCTGTTAGATCTCAGTGCTGCATTTGATACAGTGGATCATCATATTCTACTTGATAGGCTGGAAAATCATTTTTTGATTACTAGGAGTGCCCTTGCATGGCTGACGTCATACTTGACCAGTTCTCACTGTGTTTTGTACAGTAACACTACCTCTAACCTTAGTGAAATGAAATTTGGGGTTCCACAGGGGTCTGTCTTAGCCCCCCTGCTTTTCTCCCTTTATATAGCAGCCCTTGGGCACATACTGCGGTGTTTTGGGATTACCTTTCACTGTTATGGAGATGATACTGTAGAAGAATTTTTAGGTCCATATTTGAACTGTGATGAACTATCAAGTGTCCTGATCCGAACTGTATGTCCTCTGGTTGAACTAGCAGGTGTTCAACCCAAAAAAAGGGCTCTATTAGTCATTTAGTCTGTCAGGGGCTTTCCAAGGCCTTTTAGGTGCTTTCCCGCAGGCCGCGTGCAGGGGCCTCAGGCCAGCTGCACGTGTGGCTGAGGCCACGTGCGGAGGGGGCCTCAGGCCAGCTGCACCTGTGGCTGAAGGTCTTTTAAAAAAATCAGTTGTAAATCCTTCACGTTTTAATGGGAGCGTTTGTCACATTGAAATAATGGCCTAACACCTGCTTAGGGTTCACTAGAGGACGCTTCCAATAGAAAACCATGTCTTGGGAATGAAATAAATAAAAAAAGTCGAAGGAGGAGCGATGCCCGCGGGTCTCCAATAAATAGACGAGCGCGGTTGTCATATTCAGTCTCTCTAGAGGACTCAGTTTGTCTAAGCTTTGTGTCGAAGGCTTAAATAAACTTAAAAACTCTGTGCATTTTATCTTGCTTAAGGCTGAATTATTCTAAAGTGTTGTGTCATTTTCTAGCATATCACTTGCAATTAGTTTGAGTTATCTAAAAGACGACATCCTGAGAAGACTAAAGACGAGCCGCGACAGAACTTGGCGAGCCAGCTTCAGGAGGGTCCAGGGGCATTCCGGCAGCCTGGGGCAGTCCAGCTCATCCCTCCAGACCGTAAATAACAGTGATCACGACTAAAAGGTAAGCAGAAACCTTTTATAATTTCTGCATGATCTGGAGGAGTGAGTCGGGATTTCCGCCCAAGTTGACAGGTGATATTTTTTAATTGCCTCTTACCCAAAAGAACCTGGACTAAGAAAATTGATAAGAGACTAAAAAAGATAAGATTGAAAATTATCAGGCCTTGTAGATAAAATGCTCAGAAGGTGTGTGTGTTCCCGGGAAAAAGAATGTCTATGTGAGTGAAAGGTCAGGAATGTTCATGAACTCTGGTGCGGAAAGAGTGCGTGGAGAACTAACCTGGATGCTTGGGGAATAATTGGTGTTGAAATTCGTTACTAACGTGCCGGCTGATAGCATGCGCTGTAGGGGTTAATTTAGGGGAGTATACTGACAAATAGATACAAGGTAATACAAGGTTGTTTAAAGAGTTTAACAGAGACTGAAGTGAAATAAGTGAGAAAAAGAGTTTAACAGAGAATACGTGCAGAGGAAGCACAAGATAAGCGCCTGAGGGGGCGCAGTAGAAATACCGTACGTGATAAAGAGATTTAAAAGTGCAAAGTGGCACAGCTGACAGTAAGTAAAAGAGCTCAATAAAGGACGTCATTTTTTAAGAAAAGAGAAAAACTATAAAAAAATAATAAAATAAATAGAGAGTTAGTGCAGAATACATGAGAATTAATGAAGCAGAAAATAGTGCAGTAAGGCACCAGATACACGCTTGTGGGGCGTGGGAGAAGAATAAGTAATTAAGTACACAGTAATATGACTTTTTTATAAGACAAGAAAAAGAGTATTTTCAGTGCAAAGGCACATTAAGCTCACGAGGAGCTCAGTAAGTGAAAAAAAAAAAGGTAGAAGAAAGTGCAGAAAGGCACAGGATACGCACGCGAGGCGCGGTAAGGCGTAGAAATAAATGAAATATTGTATGCTCAGAAAGGAGCTTGTGAAAATAAAATAGTAAGCACAGGATACGCATGCGAGGCGCGGTAAGGCGTAGAAATAAATGAAATATTGTATGCTCAGAAAGGAGCTTGTGAAAATAATATAGTAAGCACAGGATACGCACGCGAGGCGCGGTAAGGCGTAGAAGTAAATGAAATATTGTATGCTCAGAAACGAGCTGGTGAAAAATAATATATTAAGCACAGGATACGCACGCGAGGCGCGGTAAGGCGTAGAAGTAAATGAAATATTGTACGCTCAAAGAGGGCTTGTAAAAAAGTAATATATGAAGTTGCTGACAGCGCCGGAGAAGCTGTCTAACGTGAAGAAGAGATACATGCTTAAACAGAACACATTGGTGTTAAGTGAATAAAAAGGTTGTTTAAAGCCGCGGAGTGAAAAGTGGCAGAAGTCTAGATAGAGATATATAGAAAGTTGTTTTTAATAATTTTTGTGTATAAAGCTGTTGAAAATTGTGTGTGGGAGAGTGGAGAGTAAGCGGGGAGGTGCAAGCAAAAAGCTGTGAGGGCTTGCAAGCTGGCTGACATACAAGATTAATGTGAAAGAGTACGAGGGGGAGGTATTTAGACCCAACAGGAGGACTTGGGAGGTGCATGACAGGCAGAGAGGAAAGTGTGAAACAGAGGCAGTGAAGAAAAAGACAGGAGAAGAGTGCTATGTAAATACAGAGAAGGTAGATATTATTTCAAAGAGAGAAAACTAATAAACAAACATAGCAGAAAAAGACGAGAAGCAGAAAGTTAAAAAAAAATAAAATAAAATAAAATAAAAATTAGAAGGGAAATAGAAAGTCGGGAGCAAAGACATTAGGAGGTGTTAGGGTTGTAAGAGGATTAAATAAATAAAGTTGGTTATAAATCAAAAGAGTTAAAGCTTAGATTATAGTGAAAAAGCTGACAGACTGATCAATGCTTGGGACAGTCTTTGATGGGAGACTTAAGTGATGATGAAATAATACTCCCAGAACATTACTTGACTGACGGAGACATCGAAACCCAGGGAATCAGGACACATTTTTGGCTGGAAAGGACCTATTTTGACAGGGTAGGAGCAGAAAATTGGCAGGACGAACAAGAGATCAATCAGAAATTATGGCAGATTACTAAGGTAATCAATCTGAAGCAAAAGAAAGAACAATTCCCTCTAATTAATTGGGAGCTGCTGATAAGACGTCTGTGGCATCAGGGTTTAACCCCGTGGCTGGAGCTGCTTTGTGCTGACCCTAATAAAGAACTTAGCATACCATTAAATCATTTAGTAACACTACCAACCGATCCAGGTGAAGAACTGTTTCCTAGGTTGACTCTGACTGTGGTCCCAAGGAGGGTTCGGTGGGAAACAGGTAAATTTTCATATTTAGTTAAAGAAAAAGAAGACGGGCATAGCAGTTGGAAATTTAATCCTTTTAAGGGTTTAAAATACAAAACAGGTGTTACAGCCAGCAAGTTATTGGTCTGGATCAGGACAGCCCCTGAGGGACTACCAGAACACCATAGAAACACCTCACATAGCGTTTGTCAGGGTTACATGGGTAACTCTCAAGGTCAAGGTCGGGAAAGTACCCCGCTAGACTTAGTACTAAGAAAATATCCAGGAAAACGCACTAAGGCCAACCAATGTATGAGAAAGTGGCACAAAAGGTCACATGGGGGCAGGCAATGGCCTTTGGTGGGATCATTTGATCCGGTGATGTGTGAAGCAGTTGCGGTAGAAATACAGAAAAAAGAAATTAAAGATCAGCAGAAGAACGTAAAAAACAACAAAAAACGCACTGAAGAAAAAGAAGTTTTGGCCTTGTTCAAGCAGGAAGCACAGAGGCTACAGCAGAAAAGAGAAAAAATGACAGAGGAAAGATCCAAAGAGACTAAAGCCAGTGCACCGAGCTGGGAAGCAGAGCCACCCCCATATAAACGTCATGATATGGGGAAGACAGCTGGACAATTTGTATTAGGAACTCGTGAAGAGGACCAAGGCATGGATGTGGAGGGCAAATTCACACTGACACTATGTACATCTAGTTTACCTTTACATGTCACCCTGATGTTCGATGCCAAACAAGAACAAACTGACTATGCATGCTGCTGGGATGCATTGATGAATCAACGGCTGTTTCACATAACCACCACAGAAATTTATTTAGGCCCCCAAGGGGCCGCAGCTTCTGTCAAGCTAACTTCAGCTGAACAACAATGGTATCAAGTGCCGAATGCCACACCTCATGTGACCCTTTTAGTCTCAGAAAAGTATGAATCCCATGACCTAGGTCCAATGGTAAAGACAGCCTCAGAAGTTGAAGAATGGCAAAACATGGAAAGTCCACAAGTACATCTGTCAGAAGACCAGCAGTTTGTACGAATTAATTTAAAAGTAAATGATGAGGCTATAGCTCAAAAAGTGGAGCTCAATCCTAGACCAGAGGGACAGATGGTGTTATCGGCCCAACAAGAGAAATTGTTAGAGCAAATACCACCAGTGGTGTGGTCCAAAAGCAAAACGGATGTAGGACTAGTAAAAACAGCCTTACCAGTAAAAATAAAAGTAAAACCGGAAGCAAAACTGCCTCACCAAAGGCAGTATCCATTAAAACCTCAGGCTATTGAAGGCATAAAACCAGTAATCAAGGGACTAATGGCAGCTGGAGTTTTAATAAAAACTGCAAGCCCATGCAATACTCCTATCTATCCTATCCCTAAAAACAATACCAAAGAGTATCGGCTGGTACATGATTTGCGTCCTATCAATGCAATAATAGAAATGGATGCACCTATAGTACCTGATCCGCATACTATACTATCAAGCATCCCTGCTGGAGCAAAATGGTACACAGTAATAGATCTGTGTTCAGCCTATTTCAGTGTGCCTGTGCACCCAGACTCACAACATTTGTTTGCATTCACATTTCTGGGACAACAGCTAACGTATACACGGCTACCTCAGGGACTGA
Source organism: Thalassophryne amazonica (assembly GCF_902500255.1). Classification (NCBI taxonomy): domain Eukaryota; kingdom Metazoa; phylum Chordata; class Actinopteri; order Batrachoidiformes; family Batrachoididae; genus Thalassophryne; species Thalassophryne amazonica. Next base: position 73,137,059 of record NC_047108.1, read on the forward strand.
ACCTGTCCCCAGCCATCTTTAACAAAGTCCTGGCTGAAGATTTACAACACCTTGACATACCCAGTACATTGGTGCAATATATGGATGATCTCCTTATTGCATCAGAGACTCAAGAACAGTGTGAAAAAGACTCATTAATTGTATTGCATGCATTGGCAGATGGAGGTCATAAAGTAAGTAAGGACAAATTGCAGTTCTGCAAACAACAAGTAGAATACTTGGGAAGACAGTTGTGTGGGACCACGCGATGTATAGCCCCAAGCCAAGTGGAGGCTATAATCAAGGCTCCCAAACCCCAAACAGTGGGACAGATGCTTTCATTCCTTGGGATGGCAGGGTACAGTCGGCCGTGGATTTGTGATTATGCTATAAAAACTGCACCTTTGCGTGCCATGATTAGAGCAGTGGGGCAAACAAGCAATGCAGCTCTCCTCGTCTGGACAGATCAGGCAACGGGAGCTTTTGAGGCCCTAAAAACAGACATGCAATCTGCTCCCGCGTTAGGTAACCCAGATTATGGGAAACCTTTCCATTTGTATGTTACTGAAAAAGCTGGTTATGCTTGTGCTGTACTAATGCAGGAAACAAATGAAGGAAAACAACCATTGGCCTATTATAGTACAAAGCTTGACAACATTGAAACAGGATTGCCACCATGCTATCAGGGTCTAGCAGCAGCTGCCTTTGCATTTCAAAAAGCATCATCCATAATCATGGGACATGCAGTAACGTTGTACACGTCGCATCAGTTACATGCCCTGCTAACCAGTCAACGTTTTGTCTTAACACAAGCTAGACGCACTGGATATGAAGTTGTGTTGTCCGCTCCAGAAATAACAATACAACGTTGTCACACGGTGAATCCCGCCACCAAATTGACCACACCGTTAGATGGTACTCCACATAACTGTGTGGCAGAGACAGAGAAATTTTTGAGAGCCAGAGCACATTTGTATAATCACGCCATAGATGCAGATCTAACCCTGTTCGTGGATGGCTCATGCTTTCGGGATGCCGCGGGATTGCATGCGGGTATGGGGATTGTTAAACTAAACACGGATGGCGAGACCTTTGAATTACTGGAGTCCCAAGGAATTGATCAGCCTTGTTCAGCCCAACTGGCAGAAATTAAAGCCTTAACTATGGCTTGCCAGATAGCTAAAGATCAACGTGTTAATATCTACACAGACTCAGCCTACGCTTATGGCGTATGTCATGTACATGCAAACATTTGGAAACAAAGGGGATTCCTGAGAGCAGATGGCACCCCTGTCACTCATGGAGAAGCGATTTCCCAACTGTTACAAGCTCTCCAATTACCGTCTGAGGTAGCCATCATTAAATGTGCAGGTCATCAAAAGAATAATAACATCATAGCTCAAGGTAACAACCTAGCAGATGACGCAGCGCGCAAAGGAGCACAAGGAGAAAATATGTTTCCCCTGCTAACCATCCAAGATTGTGCCCCACTGGTTTCACTTGACGCACTGATAGTGGCTCAAAGTAGGGCCAGTGGAGAAGAAAAACGAATGTGGGTTAAACGAGGCGCTATTGAGACACGCAGTCAGGGGCCAGCGGACAAGCTGTGGCGCAGTAGTCATGGACATTTTGTGTTACCCACCAATTTATTACGACATGCAATCATTTGGGCCCACGGACCCGATCATTGTTCGCGAGTCCAAATTATGAACAAACTAAAAGCTGTCTGGTGGTCACCATATATGGCAGCAACAGTGGACCGTTTGTTGAATGAGTGTGAGGTATGTGCACAGTACAATGTCCGGAAATCATTCACAGCCCCTTTAGCCCACATTCCGGTCCCTGATGGGCCATTCAGACATCTTATGATGGATTTCATAGACATGGGAGCTGAAAATCGAGTTAAACGAATGAGATATGTTTTGGTAGTGATATGCAGATTCAGCCGATGGATTGAGGCAGTAGCCTCTGCAAATCAAGACCATAAAACGGTAGCCAAATTCTTGTGCCGAGATGTCTTTCCAAGATTTGGCATTCCAGATACTATCTCATCTGACAACGGTAGGGCTTTTGTAGCCAAGGTTACACAAGAAACATTCAAACAATTGGGTATCAAACAGAAGTTTGGGTGTGTTTATCACCCTCAATCAAATGGGGCAGTGGAACGGGCTAATGGCATTTTAAAGAACAAACTAGCAAAAATCATAGCAGACAGCAATGGCAAACTAACCTGGCTGGATGCGTTGCCGCTTGCTTTATTGTCAATGCGCTCACAAACTAACCGACTAACCCATTTGACACCATTTGAAGCTCTTACAGGTCGGCCGATGCCTATTCCATACCTGAGAGGACCCTACGAAGGACCATCGCTGGAGCAGCTACAAGACAAATGGCATAATTATCTGAGACAGTTAACCCAAATACACAAAACTATCTTTTTGCAGGTCAAAGGTGCTACAAAAGACAGAGAAGCAGAGATTCCACTCGAAAATCAGAGCATCCAGCCTGGTGATCTGGTTTACGTCAAGGTGTTCAAAAAGAAGTGGGACAGGCCCCGCCGAGAAGGTCCTTTTAAAGTTATTCTTGCCTCACGTACAGCAGTCAAAGTAGACGGTAAGGACACTTGGTTTCATTTAAACCACTGCTGTAGGGTTGGTGGCCCAGCGCCCCTGCGGCCTCGGCAAGCTCGTCTTGGCAGAGCCGCCGGGCCAAGGGGGGAAGCAGGAGAAGCCAGAGACCCTACAGCAGCACCGAGGGACGGCCACGCCTCCCTGCAGCCAGAAGAAGCACCGAGGGAAGGCCACGCCTCCCTGCAGCCAGGCGAACACTGGCCAAGGCGCTCACAGAGACTGATTGAACAAAGACGACGCACAGCTTCAGAGAGTAGTGGATCCCTGCCAGATAGAGCAGCGACAGACTCAGATGCAGACTCAGAAACAACTGGAGACGCAGGCCAACAGACAGACAGAAATACAGACCGACAGATAGACAGGCCACAGGAGACATCAGACTCGGACAGCAACTCAGTAGATTTACCGACAGAAGAACCGCAGGAAGTACAACCCAGACAAAGCACAGATACACCACACATCCCTAGTGACAGCTCATCTAGTGACGGCTCACTTAGTAGCACATCTAGTAGCACATCTCAACAGTCATCAGAGCAATGATTAAGGAATTATTCAAGGGATTGACAATACTACTGGTGGTCAGTATGGGAGAAAATAGACATCCAAAACATACAATGGACTGTGCCGTGGCCATGGCCGCAATAGCAGCTAAACAAGGCATTCTAAACACAGGAAAAACATATAATTTGGTATACATTAAATCAAAAGCCTACAAGAACATAGGAATACAGGGAAAGCTGGGGGATTACATATTAGGCAAAGCCATTAGCATCAAATGTGAAGAGGAGGGAACACTCAACATAGAGGTAATTTGTGATAAAAGAGGATGCAGGGAAACCAAGCAAGACGTAACTGTTACAGTACATGAAGCCACAAAATGGGTAAAAATCAAACCAAGGAAAAAGAGGACAATTAGAAGCCTAGAAACAAGCAGTCACTTAGGGAGATGGGATCCCAGTACAGACCTAGCCCGCACACAAGGGTTGAAGACCAATTTATTTTACCAATGGTTGAAATTTTCGGCTAGGCAGATCAGTGAAAAGCCTTGCATAGCCTGTCACCGGAAAGGTGTGATACCTCAGGCTAAACCCCTACCTGATATCAACAACTGTTATAGGAGCCCCCAACATAACTCAGACCAAGCAGAATGCTATACACAATGTGTTATGAAAATGGCAGTAGGTGATGAAAAATATGCTGCCGACAGTAAACTTTGTCCAGTGCCCCTAAGTACAGAAGGAACCGTTCCACCTATGATTAAAATAGAGAAAGGGATGATACACCCATTCTGTATAGCTAAAGGCTTAGTAGCACAATACATAAGCGATTGGCAGGTAGGGACGACCCAGCCAAAACACCACATACAGTGTATGCAAAAGCAGCAAGAATACAAACCGGCCAAAACAGCATGGAACATTACCGTCTGTCACACCCTGCCAGCAGCAGGCATACAGTGTGAACAAATAGTACCGGCCACAGGGGGGTCTGTAATTGGACTGAATCTCACCCATGCTTCATGGGTATCTACTCCAAATTTAGCTAAGGGAACGGTACCCTTAGCTGACATCTTTTGGATATGCGGACAAAAAAGGAAACTCCTGTCATCGCTGTCCCCGAATTGGAAAGGCCTTTGTGCTCCTGTGATGCTCACAGGAGCAATAACAGTAATTGAAATGCCAAATGCAATACAGCCCATGCCACAGAAACTTCGTAACAAAAGAGGAATAATGACGTTTAAAACAGACTACAACATCACAGTAAGAAACGGGATACCAGAAGGGATACCCCGACAGTTAGAAGCCATAGACAGTAGCAGAGTTAAAGCAGATGAAGATGCGGATAAATGGGGATGGGCATTGGCTCTGTTCGGGGTTACTCCAAAAATCCGTTCTAGGTTCCAGGAGGTGCAGTGGATTAATTACTTGTGGTATAATCAACAAAGATATTTGAATTGGACATTGGCAGCTGTAGGAGCCTTAACCGAACAACTGCACGCCACCTCGCTAATGACAATGCAAAATAGATTAGCTATCGAGATGATGATGGCTGATGAACAAGGAGTTTGTATTATGATCAAAGCCACCGAATGTTGCACAGCTATTCCCATGCGTACAGGGGAAGACGGAAATTTGACAGAGCTCTTAATCACACTTGAAGAGATGCAACAGGAACTGTTAAGTAACTCCATAGGAGGGAGAAATGAAACTGACGATTCTGGATACATTATAGGGAATGGAATGAATATTGGCCCACTATTTTCACTGTTTGGGACTCTAAGGAGAGGGTGGATATCATGGAAAGACTGGTTATACCAGATAGGTGTAATCTTGGCACTAACAGGGGTGGTGGTCTTGCTGGTAATATGTTGTGGTATTCCCTTGATAAAATTTCTGGTCAATAAATTGATTTCATCCACAGTAGGACAGCTCCCACTGCTAGCCATCCGAGCCCTAGAAGAAAGCACAAACGAAACAGACAGAGAACCAGAATATATGGAAATGGATGAAATACCAATTATCCTCCCCGACAGCCCCCAGCTCCCTAATATTGTGGCGCATACCCCAGATAGGGAGGACTGGGATGGACCGTGCTTGGTGATATTGTAGACGAGGAAGAAGACATGCACGCACATTTACATTCACACACATGCACCCACAAAAATGAGGGATAGGATAGACAATATCTGAAAGAATGACATGGAGCTGTAATAATGAACGTATATGTATATTACTAGGACACAGGAGTATGGCTGAGAGACCAGACTCCCCTGATCAGGGACCTATGCCTGATCTGCCTCTATCAAGTCTGATTGGACTCTCAGAACTGTTTGGAGAAGAGGATATACAGGAGGGATGGTCGAGACATGATTGGTCGCCACAGCCGCCTTCCATCCAGCAGCTAAACCAGTTGGCAACAGAAGGATCTTCATCGTTCCAGCACCTGGCGATGACGGCTTCACAGAATCTGCCTGCAGCAAGAGTCGGCCCGAGGACTCCACCATCACCTGAAGGACCCTTTGGACTCAGGAACACACCCCTTCCGTAGATGCCATGGAGACAGTCACATGTGCCAGTGGCAACGATATCCTCCAGGGGAGGCAGCCAAGGTCGGCCATATGCAGCAACCGCCCGAGTGCATCCTAGACCCAATTCGCTGCTAGGACCTGTCCCCAGCTTTCCACCCCCAAGGCAGGAGAGATATTCTGATCAGCCCAGTACCTCTGGAGGAGGATCAGCAGGGGTAGACCTTAGCCAAACTCACCCACCAGGACAGAGGGGAGCTTTGTACAGGCTGCTAAATGCCCAGAGTGTCCCACCCACTTGCCTGTGCGACATCAACAATACTCCCCCCACACACGAAATGCCTTCCCCCTTGTACTTCCTGTCCCCTGGACTGCACAACCTTAATCTGGTCATGGTCACCCCACAGGACATGGCAATCTTGGTTCGAGAGCTTCGTCTTCCACAAGAGTCTGTTCCAAAAACCTTGGAGCAGCTCCTGCCCCTCACAAATCACATTCCCCATGAGCTATTTGAGGAAATCATGCCACAACTAAGTCAGACAGCTGCATACCTGTTCAGGATACACCGTGACAATGCCAACATCTCTTGTGCTCAGGAGGGCCTCCATACTCAACTGTGTGGTCTTCAGTCTAGTATGGACATGCTAGCCTGCATGATGGAGCATATGGAAAGGGAACAGCTAGGGCTGGCCACCACCACCCTGAATGTGGGCAAGAATTCTCTGGGGGCCCTGTACAACCTGGCCAAGCAGCACAAGGAGCTGGAAAGATCCATCAGAGAACTGCACGACTGTCTGAAAGCCAGAATTCCTGATCCTCCCCCCACTACCCCTGAAAGGCCAACCTCCCCATGTTCCCCAACTTCTCCCAAAACTTCAGATGCTGAGTAAATGCTGAGGAGCGCGGACTGACGTAATGGCACTGAACACGGACTATGATCTTGGTTCTTGAGTTTGAATTGCGGACTGGTTTCAGAAATCTGAGTGTAAATAAAACAAAGAAGGATATATGTTAGTAACGAAGGTTGGGTAAATGTCTGTCCTTACCATCATCTGCGTAACACAGATAAAGCTAAATGCATACACATAGATATCACATTGCAAAGTTATAAAAAGGGGACCCTTACACGGCGTGTTTGGAGATTTAGTAGCAAAGATGCACCATAGGGACCCCTTTTTCTTAAATTATAGCATGCCTCAAGAGACATGCATCGCCTAAATTTGGCGTCTGGCCAAAAAGGGCATTAGAAAACAAGCTGAAAAAGAAGAAAAACAAAGTGGAGAATGTTGAGAAATGGCCTATAATGAAAACCATTATATGATTGACTAAGGCAAATGACTTAAGGACGGACATGAAGGGAAACCATTTATTGTGTTTATCATTTAACTAGACATAGCTGCGCTAACCTTAGAATAGTTACTTGATTGGTTGACTAAATAGTGGTAACGTAGGGGTTATTTGATGCATTTAAATAATAAATGTGTGACGCTTTAACAAAATAATATGTAGAACCAAGTATAATGGGTTGGAGCCTCTGGTTGAGTGAGTCAATAGATGCCAGAAGATGATTGGTTGCACTGATGTCAATGTGAAGCCTTTACTTTGCCATGATTAAGAGGTTGATGTAACTTGTTTTATGTGGCCATTTTAAGTGCCTTGAATTACACCAAAACTCAATGTTTGAATGTCACCTTGTGTTGATATAATCCAGCTAATTGCTCACCTTGTGCCTTAGTATGTAGGTTCACCTGCACTGCAATATATTTACCGTGTAAAGTATCACTGATATTCATATCCGCACCAGAGTTATCAGTAAGTCGAGTGCTGTGTTTTTCTTTTTTATTGCAATGCACAAATGAGGATGTCTTGTCAGTAAACAACCCAAGAGTATAGTTGATGTAATGGGACTCTTTCGAGTCCCAGAGGAGGGACTGTAGAAGAATTTTTAGGTCCATATTTGAACTGTGATGAACTATCAAGTGTCCTGATCCGAACTGTATGTCCTCTGGTTGAACTAGCAGGTGTTCAACCCAAAAAAAGGGCTCTATTAGTCATTTAGTCTGTCAGGGGCTTTCCAAGGCCTTTTAGGTGCTTTCCCGCAGGCCGCGTGCAGGGGCCTCAGGCCAGCTGCACGTGTGGCTGAGGCCACGTGCGGAGGGGGCCTCAGGCCAGCTGCACCTGTGGCTGAAGGTCTTTTAAAAAAATCAGTTGTAAATCCTTCACGTTTTAATGGGAGCGTTTGTCACATTGAAATAATGGCCTAACACCTGCTTAGGGTTCACTAGAGGACGCTTCCAATAGAAAACCATGTCTTGGGAATGAAATAAATAAAAAAAGTCGAAGGAGGAGCGATGCCCGCGGGTCTCCAATAAATAGATGAGCGCGGTTGTCACCTATTCAGTCTCTCTAGAGGACTCAGTTTGTCTAAGCTTTGTGTCGAAGGCTTAAATAAACTTAAAAACTCTGTGCATTTTATCTTGCTTAAGGCTGAATTATTCTAAAGTGTTGTGTCATTTTCTAGCATATCACTTGCAATTAGTTTGAGTTATCTAAAAGACGACATCCTGAGAAGACTAAAGACGAGCCGCGACAATACTCAGTTATAAATGCCGATAACTGCTGGTAATCTCGTTCACATAAAATCCTTAGAAGATTGCCTTGCAGCAGTGAGAAGTTGGATGCCTAGAAACTTCCTACTTTTAAACTTTGATAAGACTGAAATAATGGTTCTTGGTCCAGTGAGACATCGGCATCAATTTGAGGCTCGTGTGTCATACATCACACTGACAAAGTGAGGAACCTTGGGGTAATTTTTGATCCTTTGTTGTCCTTTGGCCTCCACATTAGAAATATTACTAGGACTGCTTTCTTCCACCTGCGAAATATAGCAAAGATTCGTCCCATCCTGTCTATGGCTGATGCTGAGACCCTGATGCATGCATTTATCTCTTCCAGATTGGACTACTGCAATGTTCTATTTTCTGGTTTACTGCAGTCTAGCATTAGGGGTCTCCAATTGGTTCAAAATGCTGCAGCCAGACTTTTTACACGAAGCAGAAAGTACAACCACATTACAACCATTTTGGCATCCCTTCACTGGCTTCCTGTCCAAGTGAGATCAGATTTTAAGGTTCTGCTACTAACCTATAAAATTATTCATGGACTGGCACCTCCCTACCTAGCTGACCTAATTAAACCTTACGTACCGGTTCGGGCTTTACGTTCTCAAAGTGCAGGACTACTTTGTCTCCCTAAGGTGAATAAGAAGTCTGCAGGTCACAGAGCTTTCTTTTATCATGCCCCTGCTCTGTGGAATGATCTCCCTGTGTCAATAAAACAGTCAGATTCTGTGGAGATTTTCAAGTCCAGACTTAAGACGCATTTATTTTCCCTTTCATATGGTTAGCATACTGGTACAGTTTTGTTTTACGCATTTTACTCTTTTAATTCATTTATTAGTAATTGGAGCGGGCCGTGACCTCAACTTTACCTAAATTCTGGGTTTTTTAGTGAAGTTTAGGGCTAGTGGCCGGCGATCACCTTAGTATTTCTCTGTTTTTCTTGTTGTTTAATGCTGGCAAATTATACAGTATTTTTTTTTTTTTTTGTCTTTCTGATGCCTGATTCTGTTTTTTTCACTCTGTTTAAGGTGCAGCTCCATCCAGAGATGGGAGTTGTATTCGTGTTGGCGATCATCCTGTCCTGTGCGCCAGTAACATTTCTTGCATATTCGTCCGTGAATTGTTCTGTGAATTGTTCTGTAATTTATGTTTGTAGCATGGCCCAAGAGGGTCACCCCTTTGAGTCTGGTCTGCTTGAGGTTTCTTCCTCAGAGGGAGTTTTTCCTTACCACTGTTGCTCTGGGGGTTGGTAAGGTTAGACCTTACCTGTGTGAAGCGCTTTGAGGCAACGCTGTTGTGATTTGGTGCTATATAAATGAAAATAAATTGAAAATAAATTGAAAAATATTGAAGGAAATGATTTTTCCTCTAGCTCAAATTTCTGACCCAAATATCAGTGTTATTTTCAAAAATATGTTTAAATTGTGTTACCCCTTTATTCTGTAAGAGGTTTGAGAGACTGAACAAGGTGGTCAGGAAGTCCAGCTCTGTCCTGGGCTGTCCTCTGGACTCTTTGGAGGTGGTGGCTGAGAGGAGCGTGTTAGCCAAGTTCAAATCCATCATGGACAACTCCTCTCACCCTCTGCACGAGACTGTAGTAGAGCTGAGTAGCTCTTTCAGTGACAGACTGAGGCACCCTCAGTGCAGGAAGGAACGATACCGCAGGTCGTCCATTCCTGCTGCTGTCAGACTGTACAATAACACTGTAAAATAACCACATGCAATAATACGTCCACAAATCATGTGCAATAACAACTAATATACAAATTCCAGCACTAGTGTCACCTTATCACATCTATACTCCATTTCACATATTGTAAATAAGATGCTCCTTTTTTTTTAACTCCAATCATGTTTATATATGCATACAGTGAGGAAAATAAGTATTTGAACACCCTGCGATTTTGCAGGTTCTCCCACTTACAAATCATGGAGGGGTCTGAAATTTTCATCTTAGGTGCATGTCCACTGTGAGAGACATGATCTAAAAAAAAAAAAAAAAAAATCCGGAAATCACAATGTATGATTTTTTAAATAATTTATTTGTATGTTACTGCTGCATATAAGTATTTCAACACCTGTGAAAATCAATGTTAATATTTGGTACAGTAGCCTTTGTTTGCAATTACAGAGGTCAAACCTTTCCTGTAGTTTTTCACCAGGTTTTCACACACTGCAGCAGGGATTTTGGTCCACTCCTCCATACAGATCATCTCTAGATCTTTCAGGTTTGGAGTTTCAGCTCCCTCCAAAGATTTTCTATTGAGTTCAGGTCTGGAGACTGGCAAGGCCACTCCAGGACCTTGAAATACTTCTTAAGGAGCCTCTCCTTAGTTGCCCTGGCTGTGTGTTTGGGGTCATTGTCATGCTGGAAGACCCAGCCATGCCCATCTTCAATGCTCTTACTGAGGGAAGGAGGTTGTTTGCCAAAATCTCGCAATACATGACCCCATCCATCCTCCCTTCAATACCATGCAGTTGTCCTGTCCCCTTTCCAGAAGAGCACCCCCAGAGTATGATGTTTCCACCCCCATGCTTCACGGTTGGGATGGTTTTCTTGGGGTTGTTCTCATCCTCTAAACATGGTAAGTGGAGTTGATTCCAAAAAGCTCTTTTCTGGTCTCATCTGACCACATGACCTTCTCCCATGCCTCCTCTGGATCATCCAGATGGTCACTGGTGAACTTCAAACAGGCCTGGACATGTGCTGGCTTGAGTAGGGGGACCTTGCTGCCCTGCAGGATTTTAAACCATGACAGCATCATGTGTTACTAATGTAATCTTTGTGACTGTGGTCCCAGCTCTCTTCAGGTCATTGACCAGGTCCTCCTGTGAAGTTCTGAGCTTTCTCGGAATCATCCTTACCCCACAGACTGAGGGAGACTGACAGTCATCTTGTGTTTCTTCCACTTTCTAATAAATAATCATAACAGTTGTTTTCTACCAAGCTGCTTGCCTGTTGTCCATCCCAGCCTTGTGCAGGTCTACAGTTTTGTCCCTGGTGTCCTTAAACAGCTCTTTGGTCTTGGCTATGGTGGACAGGTTGGAGTGTGATTGATTGAGTGTATGAACAGGTGTCTTTTATACAGATAACAAGTTCAAACAGGTGCAATTAATACAGGTAAAGAGTGCAGAATAAGAGGGCTTCTTAAAAAAAAATTAACAGGTCTGTGTGAGCCAGAATAAATACTTATTTGCAGCAGTAACATACAAATAAATTATTAAAAAATCATACATTGTGATTTCCATTTTTTTTAAGATTATATCTCTCACAGTGGACATGCACCTAAGATGAAAATTTCAGACCCCTCCATGATTTCTAAGTGGGAGAACTTGCAAAATCACAGGGTGTTCAAATACTTATTTTCCTCACTGTATATACTTATATGTGTGCATGTGTGTGTATATATTTTATTTATTTATTTCTACCTCATTTCTTATTTTAGTGTATTGTTACAAGTATTATTATTATTGCTTATCTTTGCACACGCTGTTTGATGCACATTCTCCTCTACTCGCAGCTGCCGTAACATGTGAATTTCTCCACTGTGAGATCAATAAAATCTTATCTTATCTTATCTTTGGATTATATTAAATTGATGTGCTATTAGAGGATGATAAAATGCTGTCAAAGTTGTCAAAATTGTTGGGGTTTTTGATGGTTTGGTTGATAAAAGGTAAATTCATAACTCTAATTTCCCCACACATTGTTGCCTCGTGGTCCATCATGATTTACTATTTTAAAAAATATCATATTGTTTTAAGTTGTTGGAAGAGATTAATGTTGTTGCTGTCCCTTCTGCTGTTCCCGTTGTTTCTTGTTCGGGGTCGCCACAGCAGATACAGCCAGATCCGCATTGGTATTTGACACAAGATCAAAGCCGGATGCCCCTGGAAGAGATGAATGTAATATGTAAAATATAATATCTACTTTGCATGTTTACATTTGTACCCAGCCAAATGCAACATTATGAAGGTTGCAAGAGGGCACAGACACACAGTACCCAGGTCACACAAAATGACAACTCCGGATGGTGCAATAGTATCTCTGGAGATGACTAAGAAGGAAAAGGATCTTGGTGTCCTTGGAGATGACAAGCTGACATTTGAGAGCCGCATAAACTCAAAGATAAACAAGGCCAACAGGATTATGGGGTTTATGAGAAGAACCTTCACTCTTCTGGCTGTTAATACCTTTGCAAAGACAGCACACCACAGTTGTGAGGCCACACACAGAACATGCATCCTCTGTGTGTACCCATACCAAATAAGGCCTTATGAATAATAATAATAATAAATTACAAAGTGCTTTCAGATCATTCAAAGTGCTGAATGATCTGAAAGCACTTTGTAAATGTAATTAATTAATATATTAATTAATTAAGAATAATTATTATAAGAATTTAAAACCACAAAACAACACACAACATAAATGGCATATTTAAAATAAAATTTAAAATTAAAATCAGAAAACTAAAAATAAGGACAAAGGAAAATGTACAATACTGTGCAACAAAACTGGCACCAGGCCTCAAAGAAATGACATGTCAAGATCATTTTAGAAGACTCAGCTTCCCTACTCTTGGTTGATACAGAATAACCCACAAACAAATATACTGGGTTCCAGTTACCTTGGAAGTTGTAAGTCTTTCACCCTATTGAGATATCCCGTAATCCCTTGCGCGCCAGAGAGACACTGTAGTCAAAAAAACATAGAGAATCCACATGACGACAATTGCAAATGAACATTATACAATCAAAATGTAATTTTTTTTATGCTTTTCAACACGTTAATAAGAGACTGCTGCATGAGACCCTGAAAACTTGCTAAAACAAATATTCCAAATAATCCGTGTCTGCTACATTTAACCTGCATGGAATTTAATAAACGCAAACTAAATTTCAGACATTTTATTATTTTTTTTTTTTTTAAATATAATACTCTGGAACAAAGAGGACAAACAGTGTTGAAAAGGACAATAATCAGGATGTTAAAGAGCAAACTTCACTTCCCCCCAGAACAGCATGAATAGGAAGTGATCGCAGCTCACAGCAATTCCCATTGAAAATAATGGAGAAACAACCTGAGCTTCTCACATGTTTACATAAAACAAACACAATAACAACGTCTAAAAACCCAGATAATGTATTCATGAGTTTTAGGCACAATATACAAAGAGTTTTATGTTGCGATATTAATGCTGTTGTCCGTATGAGCGGTTAAAGTGCAGCCTGATCAAACCACCTCAATGCATTTCTCAATGTTACTGACATCTCACAGAGCGACGACCTCTCTGAAATTTTGCGAGATTTTGCGGAATTTGAAACCTCAATAGGGCGAATGACTAGGAGTGATGTCATACCTGATTTAAATGCATTTCAATTTCCACACAACACCGTAACTCAGACAACAAAATGGACACCTCCATCAAAGCTTTTCTTGTGTTGTCTCTTTCAGAGCATTGAGAGATACAAAATTATGCAATCCACCTAAGAGACCACATGGAAGAAAGCAGATGGCACAAAAGATATATTATATTTGAATTTATTGCTTGGTTTGTAGCACAGTGTAACCAGTCATTCTTTTTCATGACATCGACCCATAATTAGGGATTCAAGTTGATGAACACATTAAATGGTATTTCATGCATTTAAAACACCATAGCAACATGTCTCCAGACAGCAGTAGGACAGTGCTGTGCCTACAACTTATTCAACTAGACAGAAAAAGACAGAAGTAAAAAAAAAAAGTAAAAAGTACAGCTTTCAGTTACTGTTGATATTCGGAGTAGCCATCGTGGATTGTGATTATTGTTGTTTTTTCTACAAATAAATTGATGAGCTGGAATAGATGAGATCCTCATCCCAATGCACATGTGCAACCTGTCACCAGAACAAAATTCTGGGGGGAAAAAAATCTCCTCCCAACAGCAATCAGACAACAGCAAAGAACAGGCAGCTTGAACTGTATTCAATTTTTGTGGTTTTTATTTAATCTAGTTTGCACTGTGATAATGATATCAACATATTGAAATGAGAAGATGTGCTAATCTCCTGTGATTAGTGATTGTAGAACGTTTAGGGGGCAGCACAGTGTCTTAGTGGTTAGCACTGTTGCCTCACAGCAAGAAGGTCATGGGTTTGATTCCCACCTGTGGCCTTTCTGTGTGGAGTTTGCATGTTCTGCCCGTGTTTGTGTGGATTCTCTCCAGGTGCGCCGGCTTCCTCCCACATGCAGGTTAGGTGGATTGGAAACTTTAAATTGTCCGTAGGTGTGCGTGTGGGTGTGGATGTGTTTGTTTGTTTCTATGTAGCCCTGCGACAGAGTGGCGTCCTGCCCAGGCTGTACGCCGCCTCACACTCTACGACTGATGGGATAGGTTCTATGCCCCCATGACCCTTAATTGGAATAAGCGGTTGAAGATGAGTGAGTGAGGATGTTTCGGGCACAGTCATTTTGGACATTGGCCACCAACCTGGGTCATTTCAGGCACCGAATATAGGACGTTTCAGACATGAACTACAAATTCTGTTTTGTTTTGTTTTTTTGGTTGTTTTTTTTTTTTCTAGGGTTTTTTTTATTTTTACATAAATATTTAAAATTTTTTAAATAATTACAGATTTTTTTCTTTCTTCGGGAAAAACAAGATCACACGTTGAAGTAGCACAATATACAGTATTATCACAGTGTATCAATATATATATATATATATATATATATATATATATATATATATATATATATATATATATATATATATATATATATATATATATATATATATTCTCCCAGATCCCGGGGGAGGTTGGAGACATGGAGTCCAAGTGGACCATGTTCTCCACCTCTATTGTCGATGCGGCTGCTCGTAGCTGTGGTCGCAAGGTCTCTGGTGCCTGTCGCGGCGGCAATCCCCGAACCCAGTGGTGGACACCGGAAGTAAGGGATGCCGTCAAGCTGAAGAAGGAGTCCTACTTATCTTTGTTGGTAGGTGGGACCCCAGAGGTAGCTGACAGGTACCGGCAGGCCAAGCGTGCCGCAGCCCGTGCGGTCGTAGAGGCAAAAACTCGGGTCTGGGAGGAGTTCGGGGAGGCTATGGAGGAGGACTATCGGTCGGCCTCGAAGAGATTCTGGCAAACCGTCCGACGCCTCAGGAGGCGGAAGCAGCTCTCCACCGGCACTGTTTACGGTGCGGGTGGGGAGCTGTTGACCCTGACTGTGGATGTTGTTGGGCGGTGGAAGGAGTACTTCGAGGATCTCCTCAATCCCATCGTCACGTCTTCTGAAGAGGAAGCAGAGACTGGGGACCCAGAGGCGGACTCATCCATTACCCAGGCAGAAGTCACCGAGGTGGTTAGAAAGCTCCTCGGTGGAAAGGCTCCTGGGGTGGATGAAATCCGTCCTGAGTACCTTAAGTCTCTGGATGTTGTGGGACTGTCTTGGCTGACACGCCTCTGCAACATCGCGTGGCGATCGGGGACAGTGCCTCTGGATTGGCAGACCAGGGTGGTGGTCCCTCTGTTTAAGAAGGGGGACCGGAGGGTGTGTTCCAACTATAGGGGGATCACACTCCTCAGACGGTAAGGTCTATTCCAGAGTACTGGAGAGGAGAATTCGACCGATGGTCGAACCTTGGATTTAGGAGGAGCAGTGTGGTTTTCGTCCTGGTCGCAGCACACTGGACCAGCTCTACACGCTCCATCAGGTGCTCGAGGGTTCATGGGCTCAGTTCAAGGGTTCAGTTCGCCCAACCAGTCCACATGTGTTTTGTGGATCTGGAGAAGGCGTTCGACTGTGTCCCTCGGGGCACCCTGTGGGGAGTGCTCTGGGAGTACGGGGTCCGGGGTCCTTTGCTAAGGGCTATCCGGTCCCTGTACCACCGCAGCAGGAGCTTGGTTCGCATTGCTGGTAGTAAGTCAAACCTGTTTCCAGTGCACGTTGGCCTCCGCCAGGGCTGCCCTTTGTCACCGGTTCTGTTCATTATTTTTATGGACAGAATTTCTAGGAGCAGCAAGGGTGTAGATGGGGTCTGGTTTGGGAACCACAGAATCTCGTCTCTGCTGTTTGCGGACGATGTGGTTCTGTTGGCTTCGTCAAATCAGGACCTTCAGCGTGCACTGGGGCAGTTTGCAGCCGAGTGTGAAGCGTCCGGGATGAAAATCAGCACCTCCAAATCCGAGGCCATGGTTCTCGACCGGAAAAAGGTGCTTTGCCCTCTTCAGGTCGGTGGAGTGTCCTTGCCTCAAGTGGAGGAGTTTAAGTATCTCGGGGTCTTGTTCACGAGTGAGGGACGGATGGAGCGTGAGATTGATAGACGGATTGGTGCAGCATCTGCAGTGATGCGGTCGCTGTATTGGACCGTCGTGGTGAAGAGAGAGATTTACCGATCGATCTACGTTCCGATCCTCACCTATGGTCATGAGATTTGGCTCATGACCGAAAGAACGAGATCGCGAGTACAAGCGGCCGAGATGAGTTTCCTCCGCAGGGTGGCTGGGCGCTCCCTTAGAGATAGGGTGAAGAGCTCGGTCACTCGGGAGGAGCTCGGAGTCAAGCCACTGCTCCTCCACATCGAAAAGAGTCAGTTGAGGTGGCTTGGGCATCTTTTCCGGATGCCCCCTGGACGCCTCGCTAGAGAGGTGTTCCGAGCACGTCCCATTGGGAGGAGGCCCTGGGGAAGACCCAGGACACACTGGAAGGATTACATCTCTCGGCTGGCTTGGGAATGCCTTGGGGTTCCCTCGGAGGAGCTGGGGGAGGTGTGTGTGGATATATATATATCCCCAGGATAAATAAATATATTTCTCCGGGCGCCTAATGGCGACTTCTGCTCCTACTGGCAATTACGATGGGTTAAATGCAGTAGACACATTTCATTGTGCAGGGAACATGTTCTTCTGTATGACAATATATGACAATATGACAATAAAATTCCTTTGAATCCTTTATATATATATATATATATATATATATATATATATATATATATATATATATATATATATATATATATATATATATATATATATATATAAGAAATATATATATATATATGTAAAAGAAACTTTGCGGGTGGAATTCTTTCCCATTGTTGTTTGATGTACGATTTCAGTTGTTCAACAGTCCGGGGTCTCCATTGTCATATTTTGCGCTTCATAATGTGCCACACATTTTTGTTGGGTGACAGGTCTGGACTGCAGGCAGGCCAGTCTAGTACCCGCACTCTTTTACTACGAAACTATGCTGTTGTAACACGTGCAGAATGTGGCTTGGCAGCATGTGTTGCTCCAAAACCTGGATGTACCTTTCAGCATTGATGGTGCCATAACAGATGTGTAAGTTGCCCATGCTATTGCCACTAACACACCCCCATACCATCACAGATGCTGGCTTTTGAACTTTGCGCTGGTAACAATCTGGATGGTCTTTCTCCT
This sequence comes from Thalassophryne amazonica, assembly GCF_902500255.1. NCBI lineage: Eukaryota > Metazoa > Chordata > Actinopteri > Batrachoidiformes > Batrachoididae > Thalassophryne > Thalassophryne amazonica. The sequence goes on from NC_047108.1 coordinate 73,154,743, forward strand.
CTTTTGTCCAGATCCATCCATGATTTCCAAAAACAATTTGAAATGTGGACTCATCAGACCACAGCGCACTTTTCCACTTTGCATCTGTCCATTTCAAATGAGCTCGGGTCCAGAGAAGGCGGCAGCATTTTTGGATGTTGTTGATGTATGGCTTTCGCTTTGCATGATAGAGTTTTATCTTACAATTGTAGATGTAGCGACGATCTGTGTTAACTGACAATGGTTTTCTGAAGTGTTCCTGCACCCACGTGGTAAGAACCTTTACTCAATGATGTCGGTTTTTAATGCAGTGCCACCTGAGGGATCAAAGGTCACGGGCATTTCTGCCTTGCCGCTTACGTGTAGAAAGTTTTCCAGATTCTCTGAATCTTCTGATTATATTACGGACTGTAGATGATGGATTCCCTAAATTCCTTGCAATCGAACATTGAGAAACATTGTTCTTAAACTGTTGGAGTATTTTTTTCATGCAGTTGTTCACAAAGTGGTGATCTTCGCCCCATCTTTGCTTGTGAACAGCTGAGCCTTTTGGGGATGCTCATTTTATACCCAATCATAACACTCACAATTAGTGTCCTCAGTTCCCAAACGCTTATTGAGTGTTGTTAGAAGGAAAGGTGATGTAACACAGTGGTAAACATACCACTGTCTCAGCTTTTTTGAAATGTATTGCAGGCATCCATTTCAAAATGACCAAATATTTGCACAAAAACAACAAAGTTTATCAGTTTGAACATTAAATACAGTATCTTGTCTTTGTGGTGTATTCAGTTGAATATAGGTTGAAGAGGATTTGCAAATCATTGTATTCTGTTTTTAATTTACATTTCACACAATGTCCAAACTTCACTGGAACTGTAGTTGTACATACTGGCAAACATATCTTGCCAAACTTCATTTTGGCAAGATAACTACAGATAACCTGTTACACCGGTTTCCTCCCACATTTAAAAGACATGGAGGTTAGATGAATTGGAAACTTTATAATTGTCCAGGCCTCCCTTGCAAGAGAGGTCTTGGTCTCAATGAGACTAACATGGTTAAATAAAGATTAAATTAAAATAGGCGAATATCTAACCTCCTTGTCAGATTTAATGAGACAAGTATACCTTTGCCAAAGCTCATCAAGGCTGGAATTGTCCATCACAATCAACAGAATTAATGCAATCTTGCTGAGATTCATTGGGTTTCAAGTGATTTGAGAAACAACCACAAAGACACAAAAGAGGTGTTCAACATCTTGGTAGGAGGATAAGCCTGATCCATTTGTTCAAAGTAGTCACCCCAATGTAATGTTTTTAAATAACAATACAGCAGAGCCATTTCTCAGAACCATGTCCTGACTATAACAGGATGAGGTCTAGATTCAGAGAAATACAGTGCTTTGATTCCTCTGTAAGCAGGCCGAGTCTCATTAGACCACAGATGGTGAGTCACCTGCTCACAGACTCCTCTCACCAATGCCTCCTTGTCTACCCTCAGTGCCATCACAGCCCATTTTCTCAGCTCCCTGCACAGCCCAAAATTGCCATCAAGCCATGTGCTACAGTTTCTCCAGATGATCTGCCACACCTACACTGACTGTAAATTACACTCTTTTTGTCACATTGTCATTTTCATGAGTCCAAATGTATGAACTGTAAGAAAAAAATAATCTACCTACAACTTGTTACACAGCTGTTTATAAGGCACAATAAAACACCTGGTGGAAAATGATCAAAATCAATATTGTTGACTTGGAAATAAGTATTCATGGAACACATGATATTAATTCTGGCTTCAGGACAAGTAACTTCACAAGCTTTTGTAGACGTCTCCAGACAGTGAACAGTGAACTGGAATGAAAGAAGAATGAGAGCAGAAGAGTGACTGATTGCAGGGCATCAAACCAAATGGGAACCAGAGACTGTGAGATGTCAGAACTGCTACAGATTTATATTTTACCTGATCCCATGAGATCTGCCACACATACACCTACTCTGGGCAGAACAAAAGACTTGGTGGGTGTGAGGGGGTAAGATGTGAAAAAGTATGGGCATGAAGTCAAAGGTCAAATGGTGTGAGAGAATTAGTAAAAGAGGCTTGCAAAGATGACTGCGAGATGGAGGACTGCTGAGGGAGAGACATGGTTCTGAGTAGAAAACAGCAACATCAGCTGGCTCTTATTTAGAAACCTTTTGTACTCTTAAAGGAGCCTTGTACACCAGCCTGTACATCTGCCATCCGCATGTTAGGAGTGCAATGGGTGGGCTGCCCTGTTCTGTCTTTGCACTTTTCTCGCACTCATTGTCAGATTTAACAAAATTCATTCAACCAGCCAATTTCAATTAATTACTCTGAACAACCCAAGACATTCCAGCGTTGATGTGCTCCTGAGACAAAGGCCAGTCGCCAACAAGATAAATCCAGCATCTGATTAACGTGGTAACAAATTATTGGGAACGCCGCATGAAGCCAGCAAGTGCAGCTGATAGATGGGACCTGCCTCAGTGAACCACAGAGTAACACAATGTAGAACTGTTAACTGTTACTTTGACTGGAGGCTGGTCTGGATTAGATTCCCTCACCTCCCTCCTCAGACCTTCATCCAAATCAAACTCTTCCATAAACCAGATTTCTGCATTTAGACATTTTTTATGTCCAATTTAACCTATTTCATCATCTGATTTGTCTGTCATTTTTTTGCCGTCTTTCAGCCCACTGAGACACACTTAACGAAAACGCATGAGAGGGCGTGCTTGTCCAGATTAAAGACTGGGCACCTGGTACTGTACATTACTTGACAAGCCCTCTCCTAAACACAGCTGTAAAATCTTTATGGGTATGTCATACAAATTTCGGACATCAAACTCATCCATAAACTTCACTGTGGCAAACGGATTGCGCTCATACTGGTTACGATGACTCAGCATTATCTACTCTCGAATTCAGCTGTAAAACAAAGTATTGCTTCCCCATGCTGAGTTCTTCTGGTCCTGTGTGGCTTTGTAGATAACTTCAGATATTTAAATTATTATTATTATTGTATTTATTATTTCCTTCAGCTGTCCCTGGTCACTCGGGGTGACCTGGTGGCTGCCTTTCCTGGCCCCTGTGCTCTTCTGCTGCCCTTTTTCTCCTGGTTTCTCCTGGGGCCCTGCATCCTGGACCCATTTCTGTTGTTGCGTGCAGTCGGCCGTATGGCTTCTGACGTGCCGGAGTGGTCCACGTCATATGGTAAGGTTCTGTACTTTTGTCTTGGCCCAACACACCAGCCACAGTACTGATCGGATATTTAGCTGTGATCTGGGTCTCTGTGTGTGGATGGTTGTGTGTTTGTGGTCGTCACCACAATTTGGTTTTGGGTGCTCTCAAGGGGATCAAGACTCTGGTGTCCTCGATTAGGGTATGGATGCTCACTAATTAGACAACAGACTGTTGCTGTCACTACTTGTTCATGTGTGGTTGTTTGTCCTGGTAAGTTGTATGGTTGGGGCCCCGTCTCCTCGGTGTCCCACTTCTCATCACTTCACAGTTATTGTTTTTGCCACCTGTGTTTCGTTCTTGTCTGTCTTCGTGTTGTTTTGGTGGTCGGCCCTTCCTGATAGAGGTTGTCGGTTGACTTTGAGTAGGATGGTGTAGGCTGATCGGAAAGGGCGGATGGGGGTCACACACGCATATCGCGTTCACTCACGCACTACATACCTTCTGTCTTGCAGGAATAAATTTCATATATGTGTAATAATGTACATAAATGGTTCTGCCAGTGTGGCATTTACCATTACTATATATGCAGACAAGGGGAAGGGAAAAAAAGGAAAAAAAAGAGATATTGCAAGGTCTGCTTTCTTACACCTGTGAAATATAGCAAAGATTTGTCCCTTCCTGTCTATGGCTGATGCTGAGACCCTGATTCATGCATTTGTCTCTTCAAGATTGGACTACTGCAATGTTCTATTTTCTGGTTTACCGCAGTCCAGCATTCAAGCTCTCCAACTGGTTCAAAATGCTGCTGCCAGACGTTTGACACAAAGCAGAAAGTTTGACCACATTACACTCATTTTGGCATCCCTTCACTGGCTTACTGTCCCTGTGAGATCAGATTTTAAGGTTCTGCTACTAACCTATAAAATTATTCATGGACTGGCACCTCCCTACCTAGCTGACCTAGTTAAACCCTATGTACCAGCCCAGGCTTTGTGTTCTCAGGGTGCAGGACTACTTTGTGTCCGTAGGGTGAATAAAAAGTCTGCAGGTCACAGAGCTTTCTCTTATCATGCCCCTGTTCTGTGGAATGATCTCTCTGCATCAATACAACAGAATGTGTGTCGGTATTTGTCGGTAGCATGACCCAAGCAGAAGGTCACCCCTTTGAGTCTGGTCTGCTTGAGGTTTCTTCCTCAGAGGGAGTTTTTCCTTACCACTGTCACCTGTGTGCTTGCTCTAGGGGTTGGTAAGGTTAAACCTTGCTTGTGTGAAGCGCCTTGAGGCAACTTTGTTATGACTTGGTGCTATATAAAATGAAATAAATTGAAATTGAAATTATTTAAAGTTCGTGTTGGACGCCAAAGCACCACTGATGCACACAAAAATGTAAGTCCCTCTTCTGTTGTTTGTAAATTAATAAAATATCAAATGACAAGGATCTATTTTAGCCATTATATAAAACAAATAATGAATGTTTTTTTCATTCTTTCAGTGGCACAAATATTTCATTTGCCTCATTGAATGGAACATTCCATCTTTCACCTCATGAAATATTCATACCATTGAATTCATAAAAATTTGTTATTTGCATTATAGCAGCTTGAAATTGGCTAAAAGGTGTGAGCGTAAAAAAACAAACAAAAAAAAAAACAAGTTAACATCAATGAGATTAGGAAGGGAATGATTGAAATATAACAGTCTGGAAAAGGTCACACAGATATTTCTCGTTCCCTGTGGCTCAAAGGAACCACAATACTGACCCTTGAAAATATAAAATCACTCCAGGAGTGATTTTCTGGAAAAGAACATGGGAAACTGCAGCTTGGTTGCCAGAGAGGACAAGGGAGAGTCAAGCCTAGGTTTGCTCTGTTCATCCATATGAAAACATGAACCTGTGACTGATGGTTTAAGAGACAAAAGTTTTAAATTGCATATATCACAGCTACAGAAGCTGAAAACTCCTTGTGAGTTGTCATTGATGTCTTTGTGGCTTCCCTCACTAATTTCCTTCTTGCACGGTAACTCAGTTTTTGAAAACTGCCTACTCCAAACAAATTTATCATACAGTGACATACTGTTTGTGTTTCTTAACACTTTAACTTCCTCACATTTTTCAATAAAATGCAGTAGATATCAATGGACTCTACCAAATGGTTGACAGTTAAGTGGTTAATGACATATTCAGTAATTTGAAAATGATCCTGTAACCACACCCTAACCTGTCTTCTATATCGTTGGTCTAATTATTTCTGACTTCTGAAAATGTAGGACTGTTTATAAAAATGGCTGTAATTCCTATTTTTTAAAACCCCCATTAAATTAAAGCTAAAAATCCACATTTAAAGCACATCTTATTTGTTTCATTACTGCTCCATTGTGGTGGTAAAATTACAAAATTGTGTAAATGTCTGAATACTTATGTGCCTGACTGCAGGTGGTATTAAAATGTCCACATGGACTAGTTGGCTGCATGTAAGTATTACTGTTCAAAGGGAAACATATCCAGATGTGCACAGTTTTGCATGCGTGCAGAGGCCTAATGGCCCACAGCGACTTTCCTGTGCGATCACACACCACACAGGAAAAGAACAAATGAAACTTCTGTAAAGGGAACACAGGCGAAGGCCTCATTACAGTGTGTGCATCGATTAAAACAGTCCCCACAACCACCCTGTGGCTCCTGATTGTCAGCTCCTCCCCTCAGCGGGTTCCTACTCAGGCTGTTCAGGTCCGACCACATAACTGCTCCCAAGAGAAACAACATAATGGAGTTAAAAACCCAAGTTATGCACCAGATAAAACCAATTTACCCTTATCTAAAGTCACGTTGTTTGTATTGCTGGTGTCCTTACTCACACAGACACACACATACACACACACACACACACAAGCCAACACTTTTAATAATTTGTTTCATTTACTGACTATATTTCACTAATGACAGCACAGAAGCACATTTTAAGTGTTTTAGTGTCTGTGGAAGAAACCACATTTAATATGATGTTCTTTTCACACTTAATAGCACAACAAATTCTGTTGTGCTTGTCTCAAGCTCCGATCACACGGCACTAACGAAGGGCAACAAAGCCCAAATGAAATAAGAAATCTGGATATTCACTGACTTTCGGAGGCATCGTTTAACCTTCGTACAGCTTCGTTCCTGCAGCTGGCGAAATATAGCGAGGATCCGCCCCATCCTCTCTTCGGGTGATGCTGAGACCCTGATTCATGCTTTTGTTTATTCCAGTCTAGATTATTGTAATGTTCTATTTTCAGGGTTACCGCAGTCCAGCATCAGGGGTCTTCAGCTGGTTCAGAACGCTGCCGCCAGACTTCTGACACATAACAGAAGGTCTGAACATATCACACCCATTTTGGCATCTTTGCACTGGCTCCCTGCCTCTGTGAGAGCAGATTTTAAGGTTTTGTTATTGACTGATAAGGTTGTTCATGGACTGGCGCTGTCTTATCTGGCTGATCTGGTGGAACCTTACGTGCCTGCCCGGGCTTTGCGGTCACTGGATGTGGGACTTCTCTGTGTTCCCAGGGTGAAGAAGAAGTCAGCGGGTCAAAGAGCTTTTTCTCATCGTGCACCCGCTCTGTGAAACAGTCTTCCTGCGACCATGAGGCAGTTGGAGTCCGTGGACATTTTTAAGTCAAGACTTAAAACCCATTTTTATTCTCTTTCTTATGAATAGTTTTTAGCGTTTTTTTTTATCTGTTTTAATCTTTTACTTCTGTTTTTAATTATGTATTTGAATTTTTTATTCATTTTTAATTATTTATTTAATTTTTATATTTAATTGTTCTGTGTGAGGCGCCTTGAGACAGCTTTTGTTGTGATTAAGCGCATTATAAGATGATTAAACTGAACTGATTAAATTGGAAGGACAAGGGTGGCTGCGCTCGGTCTCATACCTGCTGTCGGTCACGCCATTTTAAATGTTTCATTTTGATTTCATTTAAAGCGTCGAGGACATTCGCTTCGTTTTTCTTCTGTTAGTTTCGGTTTTGTTTCATCCCTTTCTTCACTCTTTATTCAGAGGTTTTTTGTTGATGGGAAAGGTGCAGGACCATTCGTCCACCTTTTCTTGACAATTTGTGACTTTATGACTTTTTATCCTTCCGTCATCCAGCTATCGTCGTGTGCCGTGTGACCGGGCCCTTGAACGCAGCACACAGTCTCATGTAATTCATAAATACATGAACAAATATTCAGTGTAAGATATGAGACACTTTAATTTGACAGAATTGTTTTGAGCTAATACTCTATCTGAAACACTAGAAATGTCATCTGGTCAGGTCTGGTCACTTTTTTTGTCCAAGAAGGCAACCACGAGACAGAAACTGGTGCATCCCCACATCTCAAAAGAAGCCATCTGTCTGTTGCAACCAGGTGATATATGGAAACATCAATGAGATGCAGCATATGACCAAAATTTTGTAACTGATGTTCCTTCACAATGCCAGTGATACTCCTCATCTCCTCATCGACCAAACTGTCCCGCACAAAGTCACTCCAACAGTACCTGACAATCCTCCAAAGACACCTTGTACCAAAGCCATTCAATTATCACCTTAGATCACTGGTTCGCGTGTGAGTCTCTCAACCTCACACTCAAGCTGCGTTCACGTCAGCTGTGAAGACAAGCATCCACAATGTGGCTCTGCAGACCCTCTTGAACGTTTCTGACAAAAATATGGTGATGATAGTGTTTCGGTTGAACTTTGGATACACTGCATGCATGATTTCTGGTGATATTGCTCCACTTTTGTTTATATCCATAAGCTTTAGACAATGGACAGAAATACAGATGAAGTGTAGGAAGAGCACTGACATATCCGAATCTGTATTTAACATTGAACATGAGTGATCCTTCTGTCTTCGTTCAGGGCAATCACAAACTCAGACAGTCTTCACACCTCACTCAACATCTCAAGAACTGCAATCAGGGCATCCACTGATTCTGCAAAGATCACACCACCCTCTGTGATGTTAAGGTCAGTAAACTTTGCAAACAAAGGCACTTAAGCCGCATTTACACTGATGTTCTAGAGGGATATTTTTAATTTAAAGACCACAGTTTCTGCTATTACCATTGTCAAACTGTGTAACATTAACTAAAATAATGAAGGAGCCATTTTTGATAGCGGCTATTAAAATGCAGTATGAATTTGTACCTACAGAACACAAACAGGCTTTGGGTGAACTGTACTGGCACCTCAGTTTACCAACCTGACTTACAGCCACATCGAACAGGCTAAAACTATACCATCAAATAACAAGAGCAAAACCAACATCTGTGGTCAACATTTAATCCAGAAGCCAGAATGCTACTTTTCATCACACAACAAAATCAAAATTTGCAGGAACTAACCCACTTGATTGAGAGCAATTTGGTGATTATCTGTGACATTGTGAAGATATTCACATTCATACAGTCTGACCAATATTCAAATAAACACAACGTAAATATTTTACTCACAACCATATTATATATAATGGAATGGACTGCATTTATATAGCACTTTTCCATCTGCATCAGACGCTCAAAGTGCTTTACAAATAGGCCTACTGCGGCCTACTGGTGCCATTGCTTATCCTGGGATACCACACCATAAAGTGAGTTAGAGCCTACAACTCCCCCTGGATGGGGTACAAGCCCATCACACACTACTGGGGATACAGAAGTGTCTTGGCCACAGACACAGCCAGGTAGCCTGACAGGGAATCGAATAAGCTAAATAGATGTAGTCCATTTACCATTTACACACTGACTGATCTGAATCAATCAGTCAAAGAAAGTAGGATAATGGACACAATGTGCAGCAGTAATACCACATGTAATACCCTTTCTTAGATACATACTGTATCTCTCTAAATCGGATCCTCATATCACCCTTGGGCTCAACCTTGATCCCCTCTTGACCTGGAAACCTCAATAAGTCAAACTCCTCTATGCTGGCAACTCAATAATAGTGCAATATTTCACAGTACAATGATGTTTTAAAGAGCTGCTTTGAGCCCGTTTTATTTTACAGAAATACTTATTAACCTATATGACAATTCTACATTTTCTTCCTTTATATGGGGTCACATTATTTTTCTTTCACACAAGATTACACAGTGAGGTCTAAAGCTGTGATCAGTCTTACTACCAACAACAAACATCACTGTGTACGTAAGACACAACAGAATGAAAATACTCAACAATCATCCACACTCACATGCACACACATGATGACAAGCGGTGTGCAGCGGCCCTTCTAACTGTGAGGGATAAACATTCCATAATGTGGCCTGGTGTGTTTACAGTGCACCCAGAAAGTACAGTAAATCCAGAAAGTATTCACAGGACTTCACTTTTTCCACATTTTGTTATGTTACAGCCTTATTCCAATATGAAGTAAATGTATTTATTACCTCAACATTCTACTCACAACACCCCATAATGACAACATGAAAAAGTTTTATTGAATTTTTTGGCAAATTTGTAAAAAAAATAAAAAACAAGAAATCACATGTACATAAAAAGATATTCACACCCTTTGCTCAATACTTTGTTTATGCACCTTTGGCAGCAATTACAGTCTCAAGTCTTGAATATGATGCCACAAGCTTTGCACACCTATCTTTGGGCAGTTTTGCCCATTCCTCTTTGCAGCACCTCTCAAGCTCCATCAGGTTGGATGGGGAGCGTCGGTGCACAACCATTTTCAGATCTCTCCAGAGATATTCAGTCAGATTCAGGTCTGAGCTCTGGCTTGGCTACTCAAGAACATTCCCAGAGTTATCCTGAAGCCACTCCTTTGATATCTTGGCTGTGTGCTTAGGGTCATTGTCCTGCAGAAAGATGAACCATTGCCACAGTCTGAGGTCAAGAGTGCTCTGGAGAATGTTTTCATCCAGGATGTCTCCGTACATTTCTGCATTCATCGTTCCCTCAATCCTGACTAGTCTCTCAGTTCCTGCCACTGAAAAACGTCCCCACAGCATGATGCTGCCACATGACACCTGGCATTCACACCAAAGAGTTCAAGCTTTGTCAACAAAATGTGGAAAAGGTGAAGCGCTGTGAATACTATCCAGATGCACCGAGTTCATAGCACTGCACTTTTTCCGCATTTTTGTGATTAAATAATAAAAAACAATAAATCTGCGGTTTAATTGAGAACTGGCAAAGTGAATTGATCTTTGCCTTCTAATAAAAGGGCCTAAAAGATTATTGACAAAACTGCATTCTCTAAATATATTAGATGTTCACAAACAAGTGCAAAAACTTGTTTTTGTGAACCAGCTGCACATTAGCTAGCAAAAAATCATGGTTTAGCTTGTAGTGTATGTGCTAGCCTAGCTTACTTGCTGGCATAGCCTTTTTTGCTACCTGGATAATAGTACCACCTTGACACCTGCGCAAATCCCCACACTGGCACACTATCTTGCTTTCCATTGAGTAAACTCATCATAAACTGTATGTGAACTGTCTATGCGCAGCTCTGTATTAGTCCGCAAAGAAAATTTTGAAATGTTACATATTTCTGGCAGGCATTAATTTTGTGCCACTTGCATGAACTTGTCCTGGACATTGTGCAACCTATTTGGAAATACTTTGTGTCACTGTGTGTCAAAGCATGTCATTGTGCGCAGGCCATCTAACCCTGAAATTAGATTATGACGAGATGTTACATCTCTAAACACAACTTTACAGATGACTCAGAACTACCTCATAAAAAGGAATGAAAATGCAACTGTTTTACCTTTGAGACAAGGTTCCAAATGCATTCTCCACCACATGATGTGCACAAGACAACCTGTAACCGTAGGTAATTTCTCTGTGATTCTGGGAGCGATGAGATAATGGTTTCATCAGCCAAGTTCTGAGAGCAAATGCGTCATCTGCTACGAAATTATTATTTTGTAGGACAAAGCAGGATGCATTGGCACGACAAACTGCGCAGCGGTGCGGGGATCAAATTTGTGCAAGTATCAAGGTGCCTTTTGATAACAGTTCATTAAAGTATTGTATTAATACTGTTTAATTTTGGCATAGAACTGAGTGCAAACAATCTATGATTTTGACAGTTTATACTTCATTAAACCAGGATTCTTTCTCTGGATTAGCCTATGTATGACTTGCAAAAATCAAAGACTTGCTACAGTCTTGATATTGCTGCCTCAAGGTTCAGCAACATCAAGATAACTTCTGACTGGATATTACATTTTTGGCAACATTCACCCAGTTTGGCTTCAATGAGAAATTCTTATAGCAAATTACAAAAGTGAACATTTCAGCCACTTAAGCAAGTCCAATTAAGCAAATCTTTTGATTTAAAAAAATCCACTGCAATGACTTGAAAGAGCTGCATAGATTGTACAAATATCGTAGTATCTAATCCTGGGGCTAATGTCGATTGCTCGGAGCCAACAACCAGCAGGTTGCTACACCCAAGAGTTCCAGAATTCATGCTTCTGATCTAACCACTGTGATATTTCACAAGAGGGAAGTCAACCGGAGCCAAGAAGAAGGTGAAAGAGTTGAAAGATGGGGTAGATCTAAGAAGCAAAGGAGCAAAGGAGGCATAGATGACAAGGGTTACACATGGAAGGAATAAAGAAGAGAAAATTCTGGTTTGTGAAAATGGAAGAGCAAGAAATAAAGGGAGATGGTGAGACTCATGTGAACTCATTGAAAGTTTGTCGAAGATGTGCACAAATACAACATGTTAAACATGTATATTAAAAAATTATCCAACAGCAAATTATGTGAAATTAGCAAATAAAATATGTGAAACTTAGTAAACAACTGAAGTGTAGGAAAATAGGAAGTAATTACCAAATATGCTAAATGTTAACCGTTTTGGTCAATATTAATAAGCATGGAACATAATTTGATGCAAATACACTGTACGGCACAAATATACTACATATCTTACCATGCAGTGTTGCCACAGTTACTTTGAAAAAGTAATCCAATTACTGATTACTCCTTGAAAAAGTAACAGTTACTTTACTGTTACTCTATTTTAAAAGGAACTAAGTTAGATTGCTAGTTACTTTATTAGTTACTTTCAGTAGCTGCCGACAACAACCCCTGTGCCACCTCAACATGAAAATGATAATCAGTTTTTCCAGTACTCACTTTATAGTCACCCTTTCTTGACGTCAATGAACATAAGTACTTGTTTGATAAAACATAACACAAAGAAATCTTTCTTGGCCACATATTTAACTGTTGACAGCACTGTAACCTTAAAACTTACCATTTCTAACAAACATTGTTTATAAATGTAACTATTAAATTCTTTCTAACATTTTTATAACATTTAAATTCTTTCTAAACATTTTAGTTCTTTAGATTATGATTGTTATTTTAAGTAGTGTTAGTAGTAATAATTGTATGAAAATGTCTTCAAAAGTGGACCTTTAATCTAGGGGTGTTGTGAGGAGCCACCCCACCCCGCACCCATGCCCCCTTCCCGCATGGTCAGTTTATTGTCTGAGTGGAAAAAAAGGATAACGTATTTATTTATGCAGAAAGCATGAACAAACAAAAAGTTTTATCAGCATTTTTTACGTCATGTCGTCCTGAGAAAGAGGCTTTAGGTACATTTGTTGATAAGGCATCATTGATCAATTGTTTTTAGCGAAGTCGCACACAGAAGCACAGAGTTTTAAAGAAAAATAAAGAATAAAAAAGTCTTTATAAAACCATAGCTCTGAGTGTCACTGTGCTTTGAGACACAATTGTTTTTCAACTCAGAGCTGCTGCACATCAGATGAACAGCTCGCAGCTCAGTGAAAGTGGGTGAACCGGGCAGTTCAGTCGAACCCGACCTCCCCCTGCCCCGGCCAATTTTAACGGTCCGATTGACCCACAATACAGAAATAATCTTAACGCACAGTGACTTGGAGAAGTAACTTCAATCTGATTACTGGTTTTGGAAATATTAACGCGTTGGATTACTCGGCGAGATTAGATGTGAGATTAGAGTAACACATGGCTTCATCCTCAGCATCCTTCTCCCTATATAGCCTGCATCGCTCCTCTCCACATACCCAAACAATCTCAATCTCACTGACCTATACAGCTCCTTTGAAAGTTTCAATTTCAACAAAGTATCTGGTATAGATTAATGGTGTACCAGGACAGCTCCCTCACAATTTGATAGGAATCACGGCTTCAAGGTCATAGGTTCAATTCATGGTATATTCCTCTCAAAATTCCTCATACAGGCATGTGTATATATATATATATATATATATATATATATATATATATATATATATATATATATATATATAAGTGTGTGTGTGTGTGTGTGTGTGTGTGTGTGTGTGTGTGTGTGTGTGTGTGTGTGTACAGTGAGGAAAATAAGTATTTGAACACCGTGCAATTTTGCAAGTTCTCCCACTTAGAAATCATGGAGGGGTCTGAAATTTTCATCTTAGGTGCATGTCCACTGTGAGAGACAGAATCTTAAAAAAAAAAAAAAAAATCCGGAAATCACAATGTATGATTTTTTATAATTTATTTGTATGTTACTGCTGCAAATAAGTATTTGATCCCCTACCAACCAGCAAGAATTCTGGCTCACACAGACCTGTTAATTTTTCTTTAAGAAGCCCTCTTATTCTGCACTCTTTACCTGTATTAATTGCACCTGTTTGAACTTGTTACCTGTATAAAAGACGCCTGTTCACACACTCAATCAATCACACTCCAACCTGTCCACCATAGCCAAGACACCTGGTGTCCTTAGACATAGTTGTCTAAGGACACCAGGGGCAAAACTGTAGACCTGCACAAGGCTGGGATGGACTACAGGACAACAGGCAAGCAGCTTGGTAGAAAACAACTGTTATGATTATTTATTAGAAAGTGGAAGAAACACAAGATGACTGTCAGTCTCCCTTGGTCTGGGATTCCATGCAAGATCTCACTTTGTGGGGTAAGGATGATTCTGAAAAAGCTCAGAACTACACAGGAGGACCTGGTCAATGACCTGAAGAGAGCTGGGACCACAGTCACAAAGATTACATTAGTAACACATGATGCTGTCATAGTTTAAAATCCTGCAGGGCAGCAAGGTCCCCCTGCTCAAGCCAGCACATGTCCAGGCCAGTTTGAAGTTCACCAGTGAACATCTGGATTATCCAGAGGAGGCATGGGAGAAGGTCATGTGGTCAGATGAGACCAGAATAGAGCTTTTTGGAATCAACTCCACTTACCATGTTTAGAGGATGAGAACAACCCCAAGAAAACCATCCCAACCGTGAAGCATGGGGGTGGAAACATGATACTCTGAGGGTGCTCTTCTGGAAAGGGGACAGGACAACTGCACCGTATTGAAGGGAGGATGGATGGGGTCATGGATTGCGAGATTTTGGCAAACAACCTCCTTCCCTCAGTAAGAGCAATGAAGATGGGTCATGGCTGGGTCTTCCAGCATGACAATGAACCCAAACACACAGCCAGGGCAACTAAGGAGGGGCTCCGTAAGAAGCATTTCAAGGTCCTGGAGTGGCCTGGCCAGTCTCCAGACCTGAACTCAATAGAAAATCTTTGGATGGAGCTGAAACTACAAACCTGAAAGATTTGGAGAAGATCTGTATGAAGGAGTGGGCCAAAATTCCTGCTGCAGTGTGTGCAAACCTGGTGAAAAACTACAGGAAACGTTTGACCTCTGTAATTGCAAACAAAGGCTACTGTACCAAATATTAACATTGATTTTCACAGGTGTTCAAATACTTATTTGCAGCAGTAACATACAAATAAATTATTTAAAAAAATCATACATTGTGATTTCTGGATTTTTTTTTTTTTTTTTAGATTATGTCTCTCACAGTGGGTATGCACCTAAGATGAAAATTTCAGACCCCTCCATGATTTCTAAGTGGGAGAACTTGCAAAATTGCAGGGTGTTCAAATACTTATTTTCCTCACTGTCTTCTTCTTTGTCTTTTGGCTGTTCCCGTTAGGGGTCGCCACAGCAGATCAATCGTTTCCATCTCACCCTGTCCTCTGTATCTTCCTCTGTCACACCAACCACCTGCATGTCCTCTCTCAGCACATCCATGAACCTCCTCTTTGGTCTCCCTCTTCTCCTCCTGCCTGGTGGCTCCATCCTCAGCATCCTTCTCTCTATATACCCTGGGTCCCTCCTCTGCACATGTCCAAACCATATCAATCTCGCCTCTCAGACTTTGTCTCCAAACCGTCCCACCTGAGCTGTCCCTCTGATATGTTCATTCCTAATCTTGTCCATTCTTGTCACTCCCAAAGAGAATCTCAACATCTTCAGCTCTGCCACCTCCAGCTCTGCCTCCTGTCTTTTTGTTAGTGCCACCGTCTCTAAACCATACAACATAGCTGGTCTCATCTATGTCTCATCTGTCCATCACCACTGCAAACAAGAAAGGACTCAGAGCTGATCCTTGGTGTAATCCCACCTCCACCTTGAATGAGTCTGTCCTTCCGACTGCGCATCTCACCGCTGTCACACTATTCTTGTACATGTCCTGCACTACCCTAACATACTTCTCTGCCACTCCAGACTTCCTCATACAATACCACATCTCTTCTCTTGGCACCCTATCATAAGCTTTTTCTAAGTCCACAAACACACAATGTAACTCTTTCTGTCCTTCTCTGTACTTTTCCAACAGTATTCTCAGAGAAAACATTGCATCTGTAGTGCTCTTTCTTGGCATGAAACCATATTGCTGCTCACAGATCTTCACCTGTTTTCTAAGCCTAGCTTCTACTACTCTTTCCCATAACTTCATGCTGTGGCTGATCAGCTTTATGCCTCTGTAGTTACTGCAGCTCTGCACATCACCCTTGTTCTTGAAAATAGGAATCAGCACACTTCGTCTCCACTCCTCAGGCATGCTCTCACTTTCCAAGATTTTATTAACAATCTGGTTAGAAACTCTACTGCCATCTCTCCTAGACATTTCCATGCCTCCGCTGGAATGTCATCTGGACAGACTGCCTTTCCACTCTTCATCCTCTTCATAGCAGCCCTCACTTCTTCCTTGCTAATCTCTTGTACTTCCTGATTTACTCTCACCACATCATCCAGCCTTTTCTCTCGCTCATTTTCTTTATTCATCAACTCTTCAAAATATTCCCTCCACCTTCTCAGCACACACTCCTCACTTGTCAGCACATTACCATGTGCATCTTTTACCACCCTAACCTGCTGCACATCCTTTCCAGCTCTGTCCCCATTGTCTGGCCAATCGGTACAAGTCCTTTTCTCCTTCCTTACTATTCAACTTCTTGTACAGCTCGCAATATGCCTTTTCCTTTGCTTTTGCCACTTCTCTTCTCGCCTTACACTGCATCTCCTTGTACTCCTGTCTACTTTCTTCATCTCTCCGACTATCCCAACACTTTTTCGCCAACCTCTTTCTCCTTATGCTTTCCTGGACCTCTTCATTCCACCACCAAGTCTCCTTGTCTTCCTTCCACTGTCCAGATGTCATACCCAGTACTGTCCTAGCTGTCTCCCTCACCACATCTGCAGTACTTTTCCAGTTGTCCAAAATTGCTTCCCCTCCAACTAGTGCTTCTCTCACCTGCTCGCTAAATTTCACACAACAGTCTTCCTCCTTCAGCTTCCACCATCTGATCCTTTGTTGAGCTCTCACTCTCTTCTTCTTCTTTACCTCTAAAGTCATCCTACAAACAACCATCCTGTGCTGTCTATTGACACTCTCTCCTGCTACCACCTTACAGTCTGTGATTTCTTTTAGCTTGCATCTCCTATAAAGAATGTAGTCCACCTGTGTGCACCTTCCTCCACTCTTTTATATGTTACCCTGTGCTCCTCCCTTTTCTTAAAGTAGGTATTCACCACAGCCATTTCTATCCTTTTTGCAAAATTAACTATCATCTGTCCTTCCCCATTCCTATCCTTGATACCATATCTACCCATTACTTCCTCATCACCTCTGTTCCCTTCACCAACATGCCCATTGAAGTCTGCTCCTATCACCACTCTTTCATGCTTGGGCACACTCTCCACACCCTCATCTAACACACTCCAGAAATCTTCTTTCTCCTTCATCTCACAACCTACCTGTGGGGCATATGCACTGATGATATTCATCATCACCCCTTCAATTTTCAACTTCACACTCATCACCCTGTCAGACACTCGCTTAACCTCCAACACACTTTTAACATACTCTTCCTTTAAAATGACCCCAACACCATTTCTCTTTCTGTCCTCAGCATGGTACAACAACTTGTACCCACCGCCGATGCTCCTGCTCTTACTTCCCTTCCACTTGGTCTCTTGCACACACAATATGTCTACCTTTCTCCTCTCCATCATATCAGCCAGCTCTCTCACTTTACCATTCATACTACCAACATTCAAAGTCCCCACTCTCATTTCCACCCTTCTAGTTTTCTTCTTCTCCCGCTGTTCGTGGCAACGTTTTCCTCCTCTTCTTCGTCATCTGTATATATATATATATATATATATATGACTTACAAATTATTAAAAGATATAACATTTGTCAGTGCATGAAGTTCTTCAACTGGATTTTGTATAATCACATTAAAAAGAAACATCATACCATGTCTATATCACAAAGCAGTCTTAAATAAGAAATACTGAGAAAACACATTCATTTATTAATAGGCAAATACATGCAGGCTCAGAAGACTGCATACACATACACACAGACACACAAACAGACAGATGCAAGTATAATGACTTAATGCCCTGCATACTGCGTAGATATAAGCAGCACATAGCGAAAACACAAAAAGGTGGTCTCTGTTTTGAACTATAAGAGGCCCATAGGTTGGGGGGGTGTAATGATGACATCACCAATGCAAGTGTATTACATTAACAACTGCTGTGATTAAGATCACTCTAGTTTGACAGGTACAAACTGGATCCATTTGGATAAGTAAACTGTATGTGGAAGAGCACATTGAGGTAAAGCTGCAAAGATAAAGTGACATGAGACTACAATGAATAATTCATGTTCAATCAACCTGTTTTATTGCAAAATGTCATAAATCTGGTTTCCCACTGTAAAGTTTTTTGATTTATTGGAGAAACAGTCCAGAAATATTACAGTGATAATGACATCTGAGATAAGGAGCGAACTTTTATATTGGAGAAGCTGGACTCAGGGAATGTCTGATGAACAACTGATAAAGAATAAATCAATTAAAAAACATTTCTCTGTTTCAACTTAAAAATACAAGTTAATTGTATCACTTTGCTCCCAGTTTTTCTGAGGCTCAGCAAGAATGGAATTCAAGCAAAGTGATTCTTTGGATTCTTTTCAGTAAATCATTTTATTTCTAAAATAGTCTGTCTCAAATGCGCACGCGCACACACACACACACACACACACACAATCCATCCCATTATCTCAGAACCCAACGAGAAATATGAACCGTATCTATTTTCTGAGCTGTTATAACTTATTCAGCTGAAATTTTATGTAATTGTCACCTTGTGTACTTGTCTTCAGTTTCATTTATTTTGATCAAATACTGTGGGTTATCATAATGCTTTTTAAATGTTGCATATAATTTTGAGCTTTGTGTCAATTTTTCACAACTACTCCACAGTCACGCTGTCTGCATGGACTCCAGGTGTACAGATTAGTAAATTTCATAACAAACTGATGAAGATTAATGCAATGTTACTGCCCTCGATAATAAGAAACAAACTCATGTATAATGCATATATTAAGTGGTACTTACTATTTCTATTATTATTTTTATTATTGTTGATGTTGTTCTGAATGCCCTATTCTACTGTTTCTTCAGTCATGGTGGTCTTTGCTTCCCTCTGCTGGATGACAAGAGAATCACTTTGCACACAAAATTACATAAAATGGACATGATCGAAATTGGAGAAGTTGTTGCTTTCTTCTTTGCTCAAAGCAAAACATTGCTATAAAACTGTAAAGGGGGGTAAAATGTCAATATACTGTAAGAATATGCTGATGGGAAATTACAATTTAAGGCAGCAGTGAGGCTTAGCGGTTAGCATTGTTGACTCGCAGCAAGATGGTCATGGGATCGATTCCAACCTGTGGCCTTTCTGTGTGGAGTTCATGTTCTCATTGTGTTTGCATGGGTTCTCTCCGGGTGCTCCAGCTTCCTCCCACATCCAAAGACATGCAGGTTAGGTGGATTGGAAACTTTTAAAATTGTTGTACACACTGGCATCCTTTCCAGGGTGTATTGTGCCTCACGCCCTATGACTGCTGGGACAGGCTCCAGCCCCCCGAGACTCTTAATTGGAGTAAGCGGTTGTAGGTGAGTGAAATTTCAATTTAGTTCAGGAATTACAAGCAGGTCGGTCCATTCATGGTCAGAGAACTGTGATGCACTGTTTAGTAAAATCATCATGTAAAATGGTTTGGGTGAAATAAAATTACCAATTAAGTGTCACATCCAATAACATAGTAGTTTAAGGAATCATAACTTGTTTTGTCCAGTGATGTTCCAGTTTTGGAGGGACACTTTTCTTACTTCTCACACATGCTGTTCAGCAAAGACACAAGTAGGACAAGAATGAAAATGGACTCAAACTGAGAAGGACACAAGACAAGGAGAAGCAATTAAGGAAGCAATTAAGAATTTTCTCAAGGCAGATCAGGAAGCAGACATGTTCTGGTTGCAACCTTCTGGGTTTGACAAGACTGTTGTGTCTGATTTTGTACTGTTTAGGGTGGAGCATCAGCCACAAGTAGGACATACAAAATTAAAAGTATTTTCAAAGCAGTTCTTAAGTATCTGGAGATTGAGGGTCTGAACTGGGAGAAGGTGAAGGAGGCCTAACTGGTTGTCATTTACCCCATTGGTGGCAGTAATACACTAGCAGGTTTTTGAACTGCCCATAAAATCAAGAGAAGAAGAAGATTGAGAAGTTTTGAGCCAGACCCAGAAAAAGTATGGCATGGTTTTCCATCTTTTTCATTCTGACAAACCAACATTTCCCGAGAATATGTGAAGTTTTGACTCACTTGGTGTAATGTTGAGAAATGTTGGTTCCTCAAAATGCAGAAGAGGGAGAACCATGCCCTACTTTTTCTGGGTTGGGCTCAAAACCTCTCGATCGCCCCTCATGACAACAGTTTACATTAATTTCTGAAGAGACTGAAGTGTGTGACGATTGTGTAGATAAGAGTTATTCAGAAAACATTGTGCCTGTTTGTGTGGTTACTATTGAATGGGCTATAATTTTGCTTGTTGTGTTACAAGACAGTCAGCAGGTTGAGAAGACACTCTGGTTGAATTCAGTGTTTGGTCAGTATGTATCATGTAGGGGATTGATGTGAAACCTGGCTGATCAGGAACTCCCACTGAACAGATTAAAGAGATCAGGCAGCAGGACAACAATATTGATGGCATTCATTGGCTTCAGGATACAGAAGACAGAGAGAGAGGGTACTGTCAGGTGTGAAGGTAACGAGCTCCCAGTGAAAGTATACATTGGATATTCTGGCTTTAGCATTCAGCCTTGTGTCCTGCCCCTGCTACAGTGCTACAAGTGTTAGCAACTTGGGGTAAATAGAAGTGTGTTGATGTGGCAAAGATGAATTACAACTTTGTGGCAGATTGAGGTTGTGTGGTCAGTATGAGCTGCAGAGATCCAGAAAAACAAGCTCGATGCCTGGTATTGAGAAGCAGTGAAATAGTTTGTGCGCCAATTTGACAGCCAGTACCTCCAGTCATGACAACAACCACAGAACAGGGAAACTAAAATGTTACGGGTAACATCAAAAGGTGTTGCCTATCTGAGGTTAGAGACAGTACAGGGAGCGTTAGGTGATGGGATGTTACTTGTTCCACGCTTATCTGTCCACAGCTCTCCCTGTAACAGTTAGTGGCGGTAATGCACTCCTGCAAGTTATTCTACCAACTGCCAGTAACGGTCACTGTAACAACCAACCCATTCATTTCTGCGGAGGCCTATGTGCTACTGCTAAGCTCCTACTTCAGAGGGGAAGTTCAGCCTTGAATTTGCCTCATGTACGTTGAAAACAACTGAACTTTTGCTGTGGATTTTGGACAGACTGTATGTGCTGTGTGCCAAGAAGCTAACTTGGGAAAGCAAAGATATAAACGGAAAGTAGCTGAGCAAGTTGAAAACATGAATACGAGTTGTTTGTCAGAAGAGGCAAATTTGTCATCTCTGCTTTTGCATTCCATATGCATATTCCACACAAGTGGATGATGAAAAACCAGACAAAATGATCCTCTCATGGCTGCTGGGGTCTCCTGAAAGAAACGCGTTTCTTTGTGTGATTTTTTTTTTTTTTATCCCACTAGAACACGGTTTCCGGAAGGTTAGTCACACGCCGCAACAGGAGGTGGCAGTATTGCGTTTTATGGTATATGTCTGCCGCAGACAAATTTCCAAGAAGAAGACGAGGCAACATGGCGCTTTGTTTACGAGCTGATCGTCGAGGTTTGATTTTCTAGTCGAGGCGATATTAAATTATTGATATCATACTAATGAATGAGGTAAGATAGACTTTACGACAGAAATACAAATACAAATGTTTAATAAGCCATTATGTTTGGGGGATAGAGAAAAAACCTCCAGCTGTGTTCACTGTAGCAGATTAAGCAAAATTCTGATTATGCCACATCGACCATTTTTAAAATCTGAAAGCAAACTAACTGCAGTTTGAGGATTAAGGCACTGACTATCCGAACGTACACGTAGTCGTTTCATATATATACAAAATGCCATTCGTACGTAGCGCTTCTTATTCGTCAGTCCAGGTCAGGTGATTAACCTTTTGAAGTGACGATTATGCAAACTTCCTGTAGTTAATTAAATCCTAAACATTAAAGTAAAAACAACAGAAAAATCACATTACTTGGCTCAAATAGGTTATTCATATTCTTCCCTGTAGTAAGTTTGTAGTCCAGCTATTTTTGCTGTCCTTTGAGGGACATCGGTCTTTTCAAATCCAAACCACCTCCAGTCGTGAGGCTGATCCACATCAAGCAACTAAATCTTCGGCGGTAGATTGCGAGGTTGGAAGTGTCTGCATTTTGTCTCCTTCTTCACTCATTTTTAATCCCCCCGGTATGAAATACAGGGGGCTATAGCAGTCAGCGTGCCTGTCTGTTTTTGCTTGTTAGTGTGATATCTCAAGAACCAGTAGATCATTTTCATTCATATTTAGCATAAGCATGTACTTAGGTAATCCCCTAACACCACTCGATTACGGTGACCTTGGGGTCATTTTCAAGGTCACAGTGAGAAATTCAAGATTTTGTCTTTGCCACCCTTGTTAGAGATATATTTAAAGAACCAGTTGACCAATTGCATTCAGATTTAGTATAAGTGTGTACTTGGTTGATCTCCTACACCACTCATTTACAGTGACCTTGGGGTCATTTTCAAGGTCACAGCTAAATATTCAAGATATTGTCATTGCCACCCTTTTTAGCGCATTGTCTCAAGAACCACTTGACCAGTTTAATTTATATTTAGCATAAGAGTGTACTTGGGTGATCCCCCAATACCAGTCAATTACAGTGCCCTTGGAGTCAGTTTCAAGGTCACAGCAAGATTTTCAACATGTCATTGCCACCCTTGTTAGTGTGATATCTCAAGAACTACTATTGCATTCATATTTAGCATAAGGGTCAATCGCCCCTCATACACACACCAATCAACCAATCAACTCTTAACAGACATCTGAATTAGCAAATCAGCTTGTGGTAGATCAGGGAGAGATGGAAAATGTGCAGGTTAGCATAAGGGTGTATTTGAGCTATCCCCCAACAACAGTTGATTATGGTGACCTTGGGGTCACTTTCAGTGTCACAGCGAGTCATGCTAACCTGTCTTGTGGTGAAGCTGATGGTGAGAGATCATGTGACTGAATCTCTGCTCTGCAATGTTGTCAGAAAAGGCTGATTTCTATGTCAGAGGCTCTTCAAAAACTGCCTTCATCCAGAAAAATAAAATCAAACCTGCCAGTTTGGCAACACTGCTCTGCTGCAACCAAGGGCTTCAATACTCAAAGCCAAGATATCAAAGGAGTGGCTTCAGGACAACTCTGTGAATGTCCTTCAGTGGCCAAGCCAGAGCCCAGATCTGAATCGGATTGAACATCTCTGGAGAGATCTGAAAATGACTGTGCACCAACGCTCCCCATCCAACCTGATGGAGCTTGAGAGGTGCTGCAAAGTGGAATGGGCAAACTACCCAAAGATAGGTGCACCAAGCTCGTGGTATCATATTCAAGAAAACTGAGACTGTAATTGCTGCCAAAGGTTTCATCAACAAATTATTGAGTAAAGGGTGTGAATACTTTTGTACACTGATTTCTTAGTATTTTATTTTTAATAAATTTGCAAAAAATTAAAAAAAAAAACTTTTTCATGTTGTCATTATGGGGTGTTGAGTAGAATTTTGATGGAAAAAATGAAGTTACTCAATTTTGGAATAGGCTGTAACATAAAAAGTGAAGTGCTGTGAATACTTTCAGTGTACGCCTTTCATATTTATTGGAACACAGTGATGGATCCTGTCACGCCTCCACAATTGCAGCACGGTGCGCATGGTGCTGTTGATGTCACCTCCTGGGTGTCAGTGTGTCCCAGAGGTCCCTGGAGGGTCACAAGACGAGAGTGCATAGAACCAGGTCACAGACGGTCTGTAATTCTGAAGGTAATTCATGCATGCTGTTTTCTGAAGTTGCTTTCAGCTTTAAAGCAATACTTCACTGATGGTCAAAGTAAATAAAACCACAGTGTCTGTCTAGTAGTGGGGCGGCATAGCAAAACAATTGTGCATTTGTGATAAAAGCATGGAATTTCGACATGCAAATCCATGTCGGATTTGCTGTGGCGACCCCAGTGGCGAAATGAGGGAGCAGCCGAAGGGACTTACACACTCACACACCTCATCTTCAACCGCTTTTGTTCAATTAAGGGTTGCGGGGGCTGGAGCCTATCACAGCAGTCCACAGAGCACAAGGCAGGGTGCTGAAGGGACTTACTATTCTAAATTAACTGTTATTTTCAGATATGGAGCCATCCTGAAGCTGACCTCTAATGAGCTACAGGGCTCAAAATTTAAACATGCTCCAATCATAGTTGAAAACTATACCACATTATTTGTCTGCTTATAATGATTCCAAAAAGGTATAGTTTGGACAATCTATTGACTGAATGTCTGGAGTTATGTATGGGGTAAAATTACAAAAATGGTGACAAAGATCAGTTAATAAAAGTGAGTTAATAGCATTTTAAAAAGGAATAGTTTGCACCATCTGTCATGCTTAGTTATCATGTTTACGGGGGAACATATGTCATACGTCATAGAATCCAATGGACATCAAACTTGTTTGACCTTTACTTGGATACCAGCTTTCAGCACAGTCAAAACTATTCCATTTATTAATCCTTTTATTTCACCAATAATTTGCATCACTTTTACCAAAGTTGGGCGCAGATTTAACTTTTGACCTCTGTACAAACTGAAATTGACCTTGTTACCATTTTTTGCAG
The DNA here is from genome assembly GCF_902500255.1 of Thalassophryne amazonica. Taxonomy (NCBI): domain Eukaryota; kingdom Metazoa; phylum Chordata; class Actinopteri; order Batrachoidiformes; family Batrachoididae; genus Thalassophryne; species Thalassophryne amazonica. The sequence continues at coordinate 73,179,459 of NC_047108.1, forward strand.
TTTTTACCCCATACTCCATGGAATTTCAGTCATAGATAGTTCAAACTATACCTTTTTGTAATCGTTATGATCAGACAAATAATGTGGTATAGTTTTCAACATGATTGGAGCATTTTTAATTTTGACCTCCCTGTGTATTCATTATTTACCCCTGTACTCATTAGAGTCAGCCCCAGAATGGCTCCATATCTGAAAATAAACATTAGTTAATTTAGAATATGTGTGCCAAATTCCATGCTTTTATCACAAAAATTAACAATTTTTATGGAAATTTTAGCTTAGCTGCACCACTATAGTAGGAATTAAAGTCTTGATCATTTACCAGTAAATGATTGTTCTCTCTCTCCTCCTCTGTGTTTACAATTTTTAAGTAAAGTTTAAATGACACTTAGGTTTCACTTCAGTGGACTCCATGACCCTCAGAGTCTCCTCTGTTCCTCTCATGTGCTATGTTGAAGGCTGTGCGTTGTCACACTGTCGATTTACATCACAAAAACACTGTTATTGCTGAAACGATAAAACTTGCAGTATTCAAAGTTACATTATGAATAAAAATACAATGAAGTGCAGTTAAATATGCTACTCATAACATGTTGTGTTATTTATCCTTATTAGTTTCATCGTTAAAATATGTGTCAATTAATGTCACTCACATCGTGTTTCTTGTCTCATTCAGACTGGTCATCCTGTTTCTGTCCAAGGTTGGGTTCAGTTTGTCAAATCCGAGTTCACCTTAAAGTGAACACAGATGAACCAGAGTGTGCAGAATCCAAAAGAGGAAATGACAAGCTGTCAGTCAAAGGCGAACAGCCAGTGGATGAGTTGACAGAGACAGTGACCACACCCTTCACACGACGTCGGGACTCTTGTGCTGCAGGTTCCGCTGGGTGAATGGACAAACGCTGAGGCTTGGGGAGGGTCAGGTGCGATATCACTGAAGCATGTCTAGAGGGGATAGAGCTGGAGAGAAATGTGAGGTAAGGGTATAGATTAGGAATATCAACCCCCCCCCCGATAACTAAATGAGTACTCCGCATTTGAGTGCTCACAGATACGGATTCTGAATACTTAAAATAATGCAATACTTCCATGAAGTCACTTTGAACATGGTTTATTTTTGCCCGAGGCCAAAAAAAATGGCCACTGGGTATTGTGAAGGCTTTGCGTCCATCCGTCTGTCTGTCTTTCTGTCCATCTGTCTGTGCTCAGCATAAGTCCACTCCTATTACTGCCAGGGTCTTTCAAATTCACAGGGAACATTCTTGGATCACAGACTTTGGACAAGTTCAAAGATGGCTAACCTTGACCTATTTGAAAAGTTCAAATGGTCACATTCCGTTTCCTAATGTTATGCTCATGTGGCCGACAGCATAAAGGCACCTTGACACTTGCACAAATTTGATTCACACACTGCCATTATTCGTCATGCCAAGTGCAATCCCACTTTGTCCCATTGGATGCCATGCTTTGTCCCACTTGACGCCATGCTCTATAATGTAATGAGTTAGATAACGCATCTGTAAAGTTATGTTTATTTTAGATGTAACATCTTGTAATAATCGTTCAGATGCCCTGCACACAATGGCACGCAGGTTGTGCAATGTTCACGACTAGGTTCATGTAAGTAGCACGAAATTAATGCATGCCAAAATTTTTAACATTTCAAAAGTTTCTTTGCACACTGGCACACAGCCACGCACAGTTCATGCAGTTTACGACGAGTTTACTCATTAGCATGCCAGATTGCGTACCAGTGCGGGGATCAAATTTGTGCAAGTGACAAGGTGCCTTAAGTTCATTCCTATTACTGCCAGGGTCTTCAATTCACAGGGAGCATTCTTGGGACACAGACCTTGGTCAAATTCAAAGATGGCTAACCTTGACGTATTTTAAGAGGTCAAAAGGTCACATTCTGTTTCCTATTTTTATGCTCATATGGCCGAGGGTATTTTAGCATTGAATTATATTGAACATTTGAGGAGATATATGTATGCAATTTCAATTTATTTTCATTTATATAGCACCAAATCACAACAAGGTTGCCTCAAGGCGCTTCACAGAAGTAAGGTCTAACCTTACTAACCCCAGAGTAACAGTGGTAAGGAAAAACTCCCTCTGAGGAAGAAACCTCAAGCAGACCAGACTTAAAGGGGTATGCACTGGATCATGTACAGAGAAACACACCAAATGGCCAAAGCTGATGCTGTCTCACAGTGCACTCATATTATGCCAGTCATCTGAACTTTTTTAGTTAAAATGCAAAAGCTAATTGTATCTCTTGTGTACGGGCTACCTAAAATGTGGGATCAAGTTAATTCAATCATGAGAACTAATTCCATGTCAGGTCGGAATGGGGCCCATCTGATCCAATATCGGTATCGGCTTCCAATACCAACATAATTCACGGATTGGAAATTTCCATCTGTTCCAATATCGGTATCAGCTTCCGATACCAACATAATTCATGGTCGGAAATTTCCAATACAACCAGTGGAGTTTTCCAATCCAGGAAAACTCTGTGAAATGTCTGTGAACCCACAAGTGATGATTTGCTGCTCTGTTTGCTGCAGAGTGCAGGAAGGGAAGGGAAGGAAAGGGGAGGGGGTTTCTGAACTAATCTTGGCTCTGTGGAACTGAGGTGTGTCTCTCACTGAGACGAGGTGTGCTGTAATGTGAGACACCTACGTTCGAGCAGTCTCTTCCACAGTTAGCAGCTAGCTAACAGGCAAGCATTGAAGAGTTCTGTCGCTGACATGTTTGCTGAACAACGCAAAGCCAAGACAGCAATGTGCAATGTTTGCAAAGCCATCGTACAGGCAGACGCTCCGTTATGACCTGAATCAAGCACTTAAGAAAGCGCCACATTAAATAATGCAAGGATTTTATAACTAGGAGCAGTAAGCCAAAATCCGCCAGGGTACTACGATTTACCCAGACTGACTTCAAATATGAGTAAATGAAGTATTCTTATCTATTTTTGTGGTGGTTTCTTGTTGCATTTTGGAAATGAGGAAATGTGCTCCATGACCGTCCTGAAAGCGCTTCATGTAATCAGAGCAGCTGTGCCATCTGGTGTTCAAAAGATGAAACTTCAGCCACTGACCCAACAATAAATAAATGTACTTAATTCTTTTACCAAAACATCAAATCTAGGCTTGCATCTCAGATGTACCTTCTGGCAAATTGTAGCTGAACTTTCAGTTCTTCTTTTTAAGAAAATCCTTCTCTATACCACTTCATCATGAAGCTGTATAACTGGTGATACAAAATATCCTCATATAATGATAATAATAATATTAAAGCAAATGGAGTTCTGGTATCGGAATAGTATCATATGAGCAGATATCCAAATTCAGGGATCGGATCAGAAGTGGAAAAAAATGTACATTGGTGCATCCCTAATCTCAGGCACACATTAATTTTGCTATACCCACTTATTGTAATCAGAGTCACAGGGTGGGGTGGGGGGGTGTCTGCTGGAGCCTATGCCGGCGCTCAATGGGCATGAGGCAGGGTACACCCTGGACAAGGTGCCAGTTCGCAGGGCCGCATATAGAGAGACAAACGCATTCACCTAACCTCCATGTCTCTGGATGCGGGGGGAAGCCGGAGCACCACGCAAACATGGGAGAACATTCAAACTCCACACAGAAAGGCCCAGGCGAGAAGTGATCCCATGACCTTTTTGCTTTGAGGCATCATTGTTAACCACTGCCCCCCATGCTGCCCATCTCAGGCCCACAAGTTCATTAAAACATGGTTTGTGAGTTAATTAAACATAGGAACAAGTTATATCTCATGGGTACAAGTTAACCCTTAATTGGAGTAAGTGGGTATAGAAAATGGATGGATGGACAAGTTAACTTAAATGTTGGAATGAAGTAATCAAAATGTATGTGCAGGAAGTGCAATTCTGTGGCATAAATGTTACTTCAATTTATATTTATATACATTTTTGTTCTCTCAATGGCCACTATAGGAGACCACAATAGACCTAATTTGAGGGAAAACTGTGAAATTGCTAACAAGGGTGCAGTAGTACCTGAATAATGAAGTCAGTAAGAAACCAGTGAAAGGAATGCGGGTCCTGTTGATATGGAAAATGTGGAGTGGGACAGTCCTGTGTTGTGTTTGATGAATATTGTTGTTGACTGACAGTTGTGTTTCCTGCTCAGATACTGCTGACTCCTTTTGAGAATGAACCAGAGGACTCTGTTCTCCATCCTGCACAGCAAAATGAGCATTTATCTGCTACAGTCGAACTTCATGCTTACACACCAGGGAAAGACTCCTGGGAAATGTCTCCAGGAGAAAATGGGAGTGGGTGAAATCTCACAAGGAGCGTGGCGAGCTCGGTTCAGTAGCGGGGATGTGTGGGGAGCTGCGACAGCTACAGCCGGGCGCTGAAACGCCTCATCACCCTGTACAGACACGTCCTAAGGCAGAGAGATCCGGAGAGAGGCGGACGCCTGCGTTGAACCCCGTGTGAGTTTTACCATCGGCTATCGAGTTACAGAACTATGAAAGCAGAGCTTCACTCCAACATGTCTTTGTGCCAGCTGAAACTGAAGCAACCAGATAGGGCGAAGGCCAATGCTGCTCAGGCCACAGAGCTGAACCCTGGTGGGACTAAAGCTTGGTACAGACTGGGCCAAGCCTGCCAGATGCTCAACGAGCTGGAGGAGGCAAAGCATGCGTTTCGGAGGGTCCTAGAGCTCCAGCCAGAATCACCTGCTGCGTTAAAGGCACTTAACGTTGTAGCAAGTAAAGAGAAAGAGACAAAGTGCAAAGCTGGGATTGAGACTCAGTAAAAATGTTCATGTAATGAATAAAAAAAAAACCTTACACAAGACCTCAGATTATAGTCTTTTGCAATATTATTTTACATGCAAAAGTTTCCATCCAAAGGTTAAAGCCATAGACTGTGTGTATGTTGAAGTGATGGTCTCGTAGTTAAGCACTGGGCTTCAGACCAGAGGATCCTCAGTTCAAAACCCAACCAGACTGGAAAATCACTAAGGAATGTGAGGCATAATTGTAAAGCACAGCACCAATATCACCAGCATATAATTATACTTTTGAATTGACCTTTCACCCAACTTCTGTATATTTGACCGAAAATATGCAATCGTTGTGGAAACCTTTTTTAAGTAAACAAATAGTTGCGTAGCGACAGTAAGGAACACTCTAGCGACAGTTGTGTTAAAACAAATGGCGCAAGCAACGAGCAAGAGTTCTTGTAGCGTACTGGGCTGTTCTTGTAATGCGCAAAAGCAGCCATACCGGTCATTTCCCTCTTGATTGTGAAGTTCCTCGGAAATGGATTCAAGCTATCTGGCGGGATGAAGGATAACATCTAGCCCTCACAAACACCTGCCCATCTACTATATTTGATGCTATGAAATGCAAACAAGTACATAAACACAGACATTACCAGAGAAAAATGTTAGGCTAACGGATTATGATAGCATTCGGCTAACATTATTGTCGTTACACACATGACGTTCACTTGGACAACTATAGACAGAACAAATTGATATCATAATGCTACATAAAAAGTAGACAATGATAATTTACAAAGGTAATCTATATCCCCTGTCTGTGGCGTACATACACAATGTCTGAAATACGTTAATGATTTGATGTTCTAGTTAGCAGGTCAGTAACAGCCGGTGCTCACTCTCTACTTAACTTGATACTTATGGACGAATCCCTCGTTGAAAAATTTGTACCCTCTGTTCATCTTTTTCTTTTTGGTGACGGAGTTTTCCTCCACCAATCTCGCAATATCGGCGCAAGAAAATGTTGGTAAATTCGTCAATGAAGTTGTGTACACTCTCCATTTTCTAACGCTGGGTATGTTTCTCTGTTGTGTTGACACTTGACAGAAACGCTTGTTTCCATGATGATTGCGTATTTCCAGTTATTGAGAGAAAGGTCTATAAGAAGATAATCTTTGAGCAGCATCTCTTCTGAAATGAATTCACTTAATTTACAGAGCACCAAATCATGAAACACGTCTCCTGAAAGTGCTGAATACGAATATGGGCTCGAACCCTGGCTCTCATCCGAGGGTTAGAACACATCTTGGGCTGGAAGCAAAGATCACGGGTGCATAAGGTTTGGTCAAAATTAGTATTAAAGAAATGCCCATGATGTAAAACACACACACACATTCTCTTACTGGACACTCATATCTTCAACCACTTACTCCAATTAAAGCTCCATTTACACATAGACGGTTTTGTCGGCGGGTAGTACGTAGACCAAAGTTCGCGGTAGTTCCGGCTGTTTTCGCGGTGGAAAGGGGCGGAGCATTTCGCCGGTGTTTTGTCCACCGTACTAGCCGCAAATACACGGATAAAACGCCGCTAAATCCGCCGAATAAAGCGCCGTTTTGACGTTGTAGCATCCGGCACACGTCAGGCAACGGGGGTTAATACCCAGTTCTATCCTTTACAATTGCAGGTTAAGACGCGCGTGAGAACGGCAGTGTTCTGCTGCCGCCGATAATACCCTGTGTACCGCTGGATTTATCCAGGCAAATCCTGCGTTACTCCCGGAACTTTTGCATATAGGCACCGCCCCAGAATATTATAGGCTAAAGCAGCAGGAATACATGCCTCTGTCACTGCAGGGAGAGGGAGATCATACTCAGCCTTTTCTTCTCCTTCCTTTTCCCCCTCCTCAACGTGTTGCTCCATCTCCACCATAGGGCTACCCTCTGCTTCTGAACCAGACCTCTTGGTAAGTCCTTGCCGCTGCCTATTTTATTTTAGAAGGCATACTGGAGCTTCTCTGCAAAAATATCTGGAGCTGGCCACGAGTGAGAGGCCTGCATGCAGCGCGCTAGCGTTTTTATATTGACTGCCGCCTATCAGCCGTTTGGAACGCCGTTAACCGGGAGGTGGCGTTTAGAACGGCGTACTGTCCGCTAGTGCCGCCGTTTTGTCTGCCTCTGTCGCTGGTTAAAATGCCCTTGAGGACACCGATGTGGGCTCTATCGCCGTTTTACACGCCGTTGATTAGGGATACAACGCCGGCCGCCAATTACGGCTGTGTAAACTGCGGCACTACAGGAAGGGGCAGGATAAAATGGCGATTAAAAAATATCAAACGCCGTTGTTCGCGTTGTCTCCGTCGTTACACGAATTCTCCGGGACCGCTCCCGGAATTATTCGACATGTTGAATCATTTTTTCGACGATTCCCGATAAAGCCGGAACTAAGCCACGCCCCCTAGTGCCGGCGTTAACAACGGCGTGTGATCCTTAAGACGGCCAAAAACTCTTCCGGGACGCTTACCGCTCTCACCGTCTATGTGTAAACGGGGCTTTAAGCCCCGGGAATCGTCAAAAAAATGATTCAACATGTCGAATAATTCCAGGAGCAGTCCCGGAGAATTCGCGTAACGACGGAGACAACGCGAACAACGGCGTTTGATATTTTTTAATCGCCATTTCATCCTGCCCCTTCCTGTAGTGCCGCAGTTTCCCTAATCAACGGCGTGTAAAACGGCGATAGAGCCCACATCGGCGTCCTCAAGGGCGTTTTAACCGGCGACAGAGGCAGACAAAACGGCGGCACTAGCGGACAGTACGCCATTCTAAACGCCATCTCCCGGTTAACGGCATTCCAAACGGCCGATAGGCGGCGGTCAATATAAAAATGCTAGCGCGCTGCATGCAGGCCTCTCACTCGCGGCCAGCTCCAGATATTTTTGCAGAGAAGCTCCAGTATGCTTCCTAAAAGAAAATTGGCAGCGGCAAGGACTTACCAAGAGGTCTGGATCAGAAGCAGAGGGTAGCCCTGTGGTGTAGACGGAGCAACACGTTGAGGAGGGGGAAAGGGAAGGAGAAGAAAAGGCTGAGTATGATTTCCCTCCCCCTGCAGTGACAGAGGCATGTATGCCTGCTGCTTCAGCCTATTATACTCTGGGGGCGGTGCCTATATGCAGAAGTTCCTGGAGTAACGCAGGATTTGCCTGGATAAATCCAGCGGTACACAGGGCATTATCGGCGGCAGCAGAACACCGCAGTTCTCACGCGCGTCTTAACCTGCGATTGTAAAGGATAGAACTGGGTATTAACCCCCGTTGCCTGACGTGTGCCGGATGCTACGGCGTCAAAACAGCGCTTTATTCGGCGGATTTAACGCCGTTTTATCTGCGTATTTGTGGCTAGTATGGCAGTCAAAACGCCGGCGAAACGCTCCGCCCCTTTCCACCGCGAAAACAGCCAGAACTACCGCGAACTTCGGTCTACGTACTACCCGCCGACAAAACTGTCTATGTGTAAACGGGGCTCAAGAGTCATGGGGTGGTGACTGGAGCTTATCCCAACAGCCAAAGGGTGTGAGGTGGGTTCCACCCTGGGCAGGATGTCAGTCTGTCGCAGGGCCACATATAGACAAACAATTCACTGAACCTGCATGTCTTTGGATGTGGGAGGAAGCCGGAGCACCCGGCAGGGTCCCATGACCTTGCTGTGAGGCAACCACGCTGCCCTCTTACAGGACAGTCAAAACAAATTAAAAAGATAGTTTTAACAGTATTTTTATTAACCCAGAGGAGACAAGGTTACATATGGCTTTAAGTGTTTGTGGGTTTTTGTTTTTTTGTTTTTTTTATCCCAAGCACGCTCCATCACCACCACCAAAAAAAAAAAACAGACAAAAAAAAATGCAATCACTTTCATGTTTTTGGAGGGTGCGTGCATGTGACTGCAAGCATCACATGGGGGAAATGGGGGAGCTCAGTTAGTTTGTTTTTTTTTGTGGACAGTGTTGTTTGTTTATACAGATGATCTTAACCCAACCGACTTACATTTATAGTCTGTTATAAAGAAACTTAACTGGTTATGTCTTATTGGTGAAGGAATCTTTTTTTTTTTTTTTATCCTGTGGTGGTTTCAGCCATGTCTGGCATTTATCAGATGATAGATAAATCTTGATCATCTTATCACTTATTGTTGACTCATCCATTAATGTTTAGAGGCCCAGCATTAGGCAGATGGCGCTAAACACATTGGGGATTGAATTGATTTCAGTTGAGCTATATGAAGATGGACAATAATAAGGGAAGACGAATGGAAAGCGGTATTGCGTTGATCATCAGTTTCTGAAATACTTCTGCCACCAACAGTCACGCCCTGTTCAAAGTCACTTAAATCTCCTTTCTTCCCCATTCCGATGCTCAGTTTGAACTTCAACAAGTCATCTTCATCATGTCTGGATGTCTAAATACATTGAGTTGCTGCCATGTGATTGGCTGATTAGCTGTTTGCCTTAACAACCAATTGAACAGTTGTACTCAATAACTTTTGAGTAACAGTTGTACTTATATTTCTGTACACACAAATTTCTAAACCTGGACATGGTGGACGAAGAGTGGAAGAAATTAAATCTATTAGTAGATATAAGAAGGCCTGAAGCGCATATTTTTTTAGGCAGCAAACCTAAAAGACAGAATTAGAGCAAAATGTGGACTTAAAAAAAAAAAAAAAAAGATTACGACTAAATGTTGCGCTTTACTTTTGCAACTGTTTGAAAATGTTTCCGGAACCAGTTACAAAATGCCGAAACCCGGGATCGAACCAGGGACCTTTAGATCTTCAGTCTAACGCTCTCCCAACTGAGCTATTTCGGCGTTGCAATGAGGGAACAAATCGCTCTGATAGTATAAAGGACAAGGGTTGTATATACACGTTTTTTAAGTTAAATAATAAACGCCTGATGAAGATTAGGCCGATCTCACTGGTTATATTCAGGTTTATAAAAGTTGGTGGTTGTATCGAAGCTCAGTGTTCGTGTTCAAATCACGTCCAACGCACTTCTACACTACAGTGTAGGCACAAAATAAAAAAAATCCCAAGCCATGTCAGGGACTTGAATCCCTGCCGTGACCCGGATTCGAACCGGGGTTGCTGCGGCCACAACGCAGAGTACTAACCACTATACGATCACGGCCAGCTACCGGGAGGTGATAGTAAGATCACCTATTTTACATAAGGGAGTCGAATCCCTAACCCCTAGAAAGCATTTTCCCTCGCTAATGTTTCGCTGCGATGCAGTTGTAGTTTGTAATTTTTATAAAATTTCGTTGTATTCTGAAAATGAAATTTACGGTGGCCGATACAGCCCATAACACTTCTGCAGTTTCGTTGCGAGTGTTTAAGGTTTTCACCTTAAAACAATCGCTTACAAATAAATAAATATATGAATAAAACCCTTCAAAAAAACTGCATCAAAAAATTATTGCAAATTATTAGAAACTGAAAACGAATAAAAAAGCAAACACATAGCAATACTTAACTTGCCTGCAGCCTGCAATACTTAACGTTTTTGTTTTGTTTCGACCAACAATCATACAAACAAAGCGTACGGACAACATGACAGCAAAAAGACGCGTATTTTCAATGCGATCCTTAGTAAAGTAAAGATAATAAAGTACAAGAAAGAAATACCAGAGATAAAATATGTGCAGAAGTCACAGATATCTTAAACATTTCCAGAATAACTGGATAAAAATAACTAATCCGGGAAAAAGGATTAAAAGTACATCAAAACACTTCTTGTTGTAAAAATTCGTTATATAGGTGATACTTAACCACAGACTTAAAACTAACTAGAATGCTACAAGACCTGACAGCTAATGTTAAGTTAGAGTGAGGAAAATAAGTATTTGAACACCCTGTGATTTTGCAAGTTCTCCCACTTAGAAATCATGGAGGGGTCTGAAATTTTTATCTTAGGTGCATGTCCACTGTGAGAGACATAATCTAAAAAAAAAAAAAAAAATCCGGAAATCACAATGTATGATTTTTTAAAATAATTTATTTGTATGTTACTGCTGCAAATAAGTATTTGAACACCTGTGAAAATCAATTTTAATATTTGGTACAGTAGCCTTTGTTTGCAGTTACAGAGGTCAAACGTTTCCTGTAGTTTTTCACCAGGTTTGCACACACTGCAGCAGGGATTTTGGTCCACTCCTCCATACAGATCATCTCTAGATCTTTCAGGTTTGTAGTTTCAGCTCCCTCCAAAGATTTTCTATTGAGTTCAGGTCTGGACACTGGCCAGGTCACTCCAGGACCTTGAAATGCTTCTTACGGAGCCCCTCCTTAGTTGCCCTGGCTGCGTGTTTGGTGTCATTGTCATGCTGCAAGACCCAGTCATGACCCATCTTCAATGCTGTTACTGAGGGAAGGAGGTTGTTTGCCAAAATCTTGCAGTACATGACCCCATCCATCCTCCCTTCAATACGGTGCAGTTGTCCTGTCCCCTTTGCAGAAGAGCACCCCCAGAGTATGATGTTTCCACCCCCATGCCTCATGGTTGGGATGATTTTCTTGGGGTTGTTCTCATCCTCTAAACATGGTAAGTGGAGTTGATTCCAAAAAGCTCTATTTTGGTCTCATCTGACCACATGACCTTCTCCCATGCCTCCTCTGGATCATCCAGATGGTCACTGGTGAACTTCAAACAGGCCTGGACATGTGCTGGCTTGAGCAGGGGGACCTTGCTATCCTGCAGGATTTTAAACCATGACAGCATCATGTGTTACTAATGTAATCTTTGTGACTGTGGTCCCAGCTCTCTTCAGGTCATTGACCAGGTCCTCCTGTGTAGTTCTGAGCTTTCTCAGAATCATCCTTACCCCACAAAGTGAGATCTTGCATGGAATCTCAGACCAAGGGAGATTGACAGTCATCTTGTGTTTCTTCCACTTTCTAATAAATAATCATCAGTTGTTGTCTTCTACCAAGCTGCTTGCCTGTTGTCCTGTAGTCCATCCCAGCCTTGTGCAGGTCTACAGTTTTGTCCCTGGTGTCCTTAGACAGCTCTTTGGTCTTGGCTATGGTGGACAGGTTGGAGTGTGATTGATTGTGTGAACAGGTGTCTTTTATACAGGTAACAAGTTTAAACAGGTGCAATTAATACAGGTAAAGAGTGCAGAATAAGAAGGCTTCTTAAAGAAAAATTAACAGGTCTGTGTGAGCCAGAATTCTTGCTGGTTGGTAGGTGTCAAATACTTATTTGCAGCAGTAACATACAAATAAATTATATATAAAAAAAAAAAATCATACATTGTGATTTCAGGATTTTATTTTTTTTTTAAGATTATGTCTCTCACAGTGGACATGCACCTAAAATGAAAATTTCAGACCCCTCCATGATTTCTAAGTGGGAGAACTTGCAAATCGCAGAGTGTTCAAATACTTATTTTCCTCACTGTATATTAAAAGCTTTGCTAGCTCTGTGTACACAAAGGTAGACTTAACCCATGCTTTGACATGAGGTAACTGTAGAGAGGATGATGGAAGGTAAATTTGAACCAAGCTGAGCTGATGTGAAAAATATGAAGGAGCCATAGCATGAAGAATTTTGAATGCAAGGTTTAGCTTGAATTTTGAAACATGCATGTGTTCTGACAACATATTGACCCATAGGAACTCCTCAGCACCTACATGTGTTTTGACACAGCCAAGAGTACCGTGATATGCAGGCATAGTTAGCTTGCAGATACCATATATAGAATTTGATAACGTGTCTGCTGCTAATTCAAACAACACACGTTTTGGTTATAGCCACAACACACACTCATCTTCAACTGCTTATCTTGGGTTGCACTGGGCTGGAGCCCAGCAGTCATAGGGCATGAGGCAGGGTACACCATGGACAGGACGACAGTCAGTCACAGGGCCACATATAGACAAACACATATACCCCCGCGCACACACCTATAGACAATTTAAAGTTTCCAATCCACTTAACCTGCATATCTTCCTCCTTCTCCATGAAGAACCAGAGGGAACCACACAAAACACATCATCATTACCGACCCTCTTAATCTGAAAACGTACAAGATGACAGCATTTATTGTTTCTGAGTTAACAATACTGAGTGGATGGACTCATTTACCTGTTCAGTCACTGCATTCTGCAGGGTATAAGCACCTAGGCATTTGCAATGCCTAGGAAAAGGCACAAATGACATAATTACAATTTAAAGTTTACTTAATTGTTTTATTTAGGAACTTTGTTTGTATACTCAGCATCTTTGCCTGATTCATTTTTGTGCAACCAGTCAGTTCTGCATGTCTGTCTTCATTTCTTTTTAGCTTTTTGTGTCTTGATGACATCTGCGTGAATCTGAGCTGCTGACAGTTGTCTCCATGCGTCCACAATGAGCAGCAGTGGTGTGACGATCCACAGTGTGTTCATGAAGACAAAGTAGAACCAGAAGTAGACGGGTGTCCAAACTCACTGTGGATATAGCCATCTCTGTGCTCTGTGAAGAAATAAAGCACCGCCCCCATAGAGCTGACCTGGAAACAGATGACAGATTTTAGGTGTAACAGCTGCATGACTTCCCAGAAAGCATGAACTTTTGATAGCCCATGAGCCAAGTAAGTGCTGGTAACCAGAAGACGGTAACCAAAATGATCCAGTCTCACTATATCATGGCTTACACAAAAATGCATGACGACAGGCTGAATGAAATGCTTACACAAGGGCCAAACTTAAAAATGCTGCAATCATGTTGTGCAAAGCCGTGCCTGATGTTCTAATGCTTTTACAACCCCAGTTCCAATGAAGTTGGGACGTTGTGTGAAATGTAAATAAAAACTGAATACAATGATTTGCAAATCCTCTTCAACCTATATTCAATTGAACACACCACAAAGACAAGATATTTAATGTTCAAACTGATAAGACTTTTGTGTAAATGTCTGCTCATTTTGAAATGGATGCCTAAAACACATTTCAAAAAAGCTGGGACAGGGGCAACAAAATATTGGGAAAGTTGATGAATTCTCAAAGAACACCTGTTTGGAACATTCCACAGGTGAGCAAGTTAATTGGAAACAGGTGTGTGTCATGATTGGGTATAAAGGGGCATCCCCAAAGTCTCAGCCTGTTCACAAGCAAAGATGGGGCGAGGATCACCACTTTGTGAACAAGTGCATGAAAAAATATTCCAACAGTTTAAGAGCAATGTTTCTCAATGTTCAATTGCAAGGAATTTAGGGATTCCATCATCTACAGTCCATAATATAATCAGAAGATTCAGAGAAACTGGAGAACTTTCTACACGGTAAGCGGCAAGGCCGAAAAGCAACACTGATGCCCATGACCTTCGAGCCCTCAGGCGACACTGTATTAAAAACTGACATTGTGTAAAGGATCTTACCACGTGGGCTCAGGAACACTTCAGAAACGATTGTCAGTTCAATTTATTTTCATTTATATAGAGCCAAATCACAACAGAGTTGCCTCAAAACACTTCACACAGGTAAGGTCTAACCTTACCAACCCCAGAGCAACAGTGGTAAGGAAAAACTCCCTCTGAGGAAGAAACCTCAAGCAGACCAGACTCAAAGGGGTGACCCTCTGCTTGGGCTATGCTATAAACATAAATTACAGAACAATTCACGGACGAATATACAAGAAATGCTATTGGCACACAGGACAGGAGGCTCGCCAACACGAATACAACTCCCATCTCTGGATGGAGCTGCACCTTAAACAGAGGAAAAACACAATCAGGCATTAGAAAGACAAAAAATACTGTATAATTGCCAGCATTAAACAACAAGAAAAACAGAGAAATACTAAGGTGATTGCTGGCCACTAGCCCTAAACTTCACTAAAAGACCCAGAATTTAGGTAAAGTTGAGGCCCGCAGCTCGCCTCCAATTACTAATAAAATGAATTAAAAGAGTTAAAAAGCGTTAAAACAAAACTGTACCAGTATGCTAGCCATATGAAATGGGAAAATAAGTGCGTCTTAAGTCCGGACTTGAAAATCTCCACAGACTCTGACTGTTTTATTGAACAGGAGAATCATTACACAGAAACAGGGGCACGATAAGAGAAAGCTCTGTGACCCGCAGACTTCTTATTCACCTTAGGGACACAAAGTAGTCCTGCACCCTGAGAACGTAAAGCCGGGCCGGTACGTAAGGTTTAATTAGGTCAGCTAGGTAGGGAGGTGCCAGTCCATGAATAATTTTATAGGTTAGTAGCAGAACCTTAAAATCTGACCTCACTGGGACAGAAAGCCAGTGAGGGATGCCCAAAATGGGTGTAATGTGGTTGTACTTTCTGCTTCGTGTCAAAAGTCTGGCAAATTGATGCCGATGTCTCACTGGACCAAGAACCATCATTTCAGTCTTATCAGAGTTTTAAAAGTAGGAAGTTCTAGACATCCAACTTCTCACTGCTACAAGGCAATCTTCTAAGGATTTTATGTGAACGAGATTACCAGCAGTTATCGGCATGTATAACTAAGTATCTCTGCAGAGCAGTGAAAGGTAATCCCAAACGCTGCAATATGTGCCCAAGGGGCGCTATATAAAGGGAGAAAGCAGGGGGGGCCGAAGACAGACCCCTGTGGAACCCAATATTCATGTCACTAAGGTAGAGGTAGTGTTACTGTACAAACACAGTGGAGAACGACTGGTCAAGTATGACGTCAGCCATGCAAGGGCACTCCAGTAATCCCAAAATGATTTTTTCCAGCCTATCAAGTAGAATATGATGATCCACTGTACAAAGGCAGCACTGAGATCTAACAGCAACAGAACCGTAGTGGTGTCCGAATCTATTGTAAGCAGAAGATCATTCACCACTTTAGTGAGAGCCGTCTCATGTGGAATGATATTTCTAAAAGCAGACTGCAGTGGCTCAAAGAGATTATTCTCAGTAAGATAGTCTACGAGCTGCCGTGACACCACTTTTTCTAGAATT
The DNA here is from genome assembly GCF_902500255.1 of Thalassophryne amazonica. Taxonomy (NCBI): domain Eukaryota; kingdom Metazoa; phylum Chordata; class Actinopteri; order Batrachoidiformes; family Batrachoididae; genus Thalassophryne; species Thalassophryne amazonica. Next base: position 73,195,213 of record NC_047108.1, read on the forward strand.
TTAGAGAAAAAATGATAGATTTTGACATCGGCCCGATAGTTTTTCAATACACTATCAATCAATCAATCAATTTTTTTTTATATAGCGCCAAATCACAACAACAAGTTGCCCCAAAGGCGCTAGGGTCAAGATTAGGTTTCTTAAGTAATGGTTTAGTCACTGCAGATTTGAAACATTTTAGGAACAGATCCAGAAGTAAGAAAGATTAATCATTTCCAGCAGTCGGCCCAAGAGTGGGCCACAGGTCCTTAAACACAGTATCATCACTACATCTACAAGTGCAAGTTAAAACTCTACCATGCAAAGCGAAAGCCATACATCAACAACCAGAAACACCGCTGCCTTCTCTGGGCCCGACGCCTCATTTGAAATGGACAGACCACAAAGTGGAAAAGTGTGCTGTGTCTGATGAGTCCACATTTCAAATTGTTTTTGGAAATCATGGATGTCGTGTCCTCCAGACAAAAGAGGAAAAAGACTATCCAGATTGTTACCAGCGCAAAGTTCAAAAGCCAGCATCTGTGATGGTATGGGGGTGTGTTCGTGCCCATGGCATGGGCAACATCTGTGATGGCACCATCAATACTGAAAGGTACATCCAGGTTTTGGAGCAACACATGCTGCCATCCAAGCAACGTCTTTTTCAGGGACGTCCCTGCTTATTTCAGCAAGACAATGCCAAGCCACATTCTGCACGTGTTACAGCGTGGCTTCGTAGTAAAAGAGTGCGGGTACCAGACTGGCCTGCCTGCAGTCCAGACCTGTCGTCCATTGAAAATGTGTGGCGCATTATGAAGTGCAAAATACGACAACAGAGACCCCGGAATGTTGAACAACTGAAGTCGTACATCAAGCAAGAATGGGAAAGAATTCCACCTACAAAGCTTCAGCAATTAGTGTCCTCAGTTCCAAAACGCTTATTGAGTGTCGTTAGAAGGAAAGGTGATGTAACACAGTGGTCAACATACCACTGTCCCAGCTTTTTTTGAAACCTGTTGCAGGCATCCATTTCAAAAATGAGCAAATATTTGCACAAAAACAATAAAGTTTATCAGTTTGAACATTAAATATCTTGTCTTTGTGGTGTATTCAATTGAATATAGGTTGAACAGGATTTCAAATCATTGTATCTGTTTTTATTTACATTTCACACAACATCCCAACTTTCATTGTAATTGGGGTTGTACTATGAGGAAATGTTCATTACAGTGTTTGTGCTATATTCTGTCAGCCCCTGAAACCTGCACATATATTATTACATTGCACTTTAATTATAATTATATTTCTTGCAGCTAAGACTTATTTGCACTCTTTTGTTACCTCTATTCTTAATAATGTTGAACACCTCTACTTAGTGGCATTTTTACATGTATCTTCTTTACCCTTCATATATTATTAAGCATTTACAGTTCTATGTTTTATCTTTAAATTACTTGCAACTGTCATTTTGCTGTGCATTAAGAAAGTTTTAGAATCTGGAAATGCATAAATCATTATTCAATGAGCCTCAGGACCTGTATAGGACTTATTTCTTCATAGTCAAAAACTTCTTCCAGGTATCATCAGTCATCCAGTTTGGTCCACAAGGTGGAATTCTGCTAGAATTGTGGCTATTTTTCAAGAGTAATGTCTGTTTGATCTTGATTTTTTTTTTTTTTTTAACAAATTTGTTGCTTGTAACAGAATTTGAAAGACTGCTTCAGTTACTGCAATAATATAAACTGAATGAAGACAAAGGTTTGTAACCTAGAGAGATTATGGAGCTGCAGTACAAATCTGTATGGCTTGTTGGTTAGAAGGCAAACACAGCCCAAAAGCAGAATGGCCCCAGATCCAGGATGTCCCGTCTCCACACACACAGTAAAGTTATCTGCTCTAGATAGAAAGAAAAACATGCCATGTTCTTATAGTCCTGTCTCTATTAATTCTTCATAAATTCAAACATAGGTAGTTTGTAAATGAGAACTCACATAACATATCTGCTGTCTCCTTTGGAATACTCCTTCCCTGTGATAGAGGAATATAAGCAACATGAATGAAATCAACATGAATCAAAGCTGTGTGTGTGTGTGTGTGTGCATGCACCTGTCTGTGCATACTCACACAGTTGTGAAAGGAAGCTCTGGTCTCTTGGAATGATATCATAATAAAGTGAGAACCAGCCCTCGATGACACTATGTATGAAGCCGCACACAGCAAACCAGCACACAGCTAGACGCCTCCATGACCCCAGACGCCTGGTGGGCTCCTTCCAGCGGTGATCAGGTAGGTCACAATCACAAGTGTCACAGAAGCAGAAAACAGAAACACCAGGATCTCTGACATGGATCGATCATTGGCCACATAGCTGGGTTATGTGAAGATCCCTCGGCCAGTATGGGTGAAGAACTCCAGCTCTGAAGTGGTGTCCATCACCTGTCTGAAGGAAGATGGTGGGCACTTTGAAATTTTAGACTATGGCCTATGCTCAAGTTATTACAACCCCTGGCAAAAATTATGGAATCACCGGCCCTCGGAGGATGTTCATTTTGTTGTTAATTTGTAGAAAAAAGCAGATCACAGACCATGACACAAAACTAAAGTCATTTCAAATGGCAACTTTCCTGGCTTAAGAAACACTATAAGAAATCAAGAAAAAAATTGTGGCAGTCAGTAACAGTTACTTTTTTAGACCAAGCAGAGGAAAAAAAATATGGACTCACTCAATTCTGAGGCATAAATTATGGAATCCCCTGTAAATTTCCATCCCCAAAACTAACACCTGCATCAAATCAGATCTGCTCCTTGACATTAACCCTATGTCATGAAATTGACCCTATGTGTCTTTTTGCAAGGAATGTTTTCACAGTTTTTGCTCTATGGCAAGATGCATTATCTTCTTGAAAAATGATTTCATCATCCTAAACATCAGAAAAGTGTCCCAAAATATCAACGTAAACTTGTGCATTTATTGATGATGTAATGACAGCCATCTCCCCAGTGCCTTTACATGACATGCAAGCCCCATATCATCAGTGACTGTGGAAACTTTACGTTGTCTTCAGGCAGTCATCTTTATAAATCTCATTGGAACGGCACCAAACAAAAGTTCCAGCATCATCACTTGCCCAATGCAGATTCGAGATTCATCACTGAATATGACTTTCATCCAGTCAAGCCACAGTCCACAATTGCTTTTCCTTAGCCATTGTAACCCTTGTTTTTTCTGTTTAGGTGTTAATGATGGCTTTCGTTTAGCTTTTTCTGTAGTAATCCCATTTCCTTTAGGCGGTTTCTTACAGTTCGGTCACAGACGTTGACTCCAGTTTCCTCCCATTCGTTCCTCATTTGTTTTTGTTGTGCATTTTCGATTTTGAGACATATTGCTTTAAGTTTTCTGTCTTGACGCTTTGATGTCTTCCTGGTCTACCAGTATGTTTGCCTTTAACAACCTTCCCATGTTGTTTGTATTTGGTCCAGTTTAGACACAGCTGACTGTGAACAACCAACATCTTTTGCAACATTGCGTGATGATTTACCTCTTTTAAGAGTTTGATAATCCTCTCCTTTGTTTCAACTGACCATCTCTCGTGTTGGAGCCATGATTCATGTCAGTCCACTTGGTGCAACAGCTCTCCAAGGTGTGATCACTCCTTTATAGATGCAGATTAACAAGCAGATGTGATTTGATGCAGGTGTTAGTTTGGGGATGAAAAATTACAGGGTGATTCCATAATGTAATTCCCTCAGAATTGAGTGAGTCCATATTTTTTTCCTCTGCTTGGTCTAAAAAAGTAACCGTTACTGACTGCCACATATCTTTTTTTCTGATTTCTTATAGTGTTTCTTAAAGCCACAAAGTTGCCATTTGAAATGACTTTAGTTTTGTGTCATGTCTGTGATCTGCTTTTTTTCTACAAAATTAACAACTGAATGAAACATCCTCCGGCCGGTGATTCCATACTTTTTGCCAGGGGTTGTATATGAAATGACTTGAACCTGATTTTGTCATTTCTCCCCCCCATACACTAATTTTCATACTGTTTTGTGTCATTGCCTATATCTGTGTGTGTTTGTGTCAGATTTGAATCATTTGCTTCTGGCTGTGTTCACATTATCATCTGAAGTACACTGAACCTAATTTTTGCCACTCCTCGCATTCCACTTTTTTTTTTTTTTTTGGTAAACTTTAAACACACCAAAATCAGATTTTGTGTGTGTTGGGGAGGGGGAGGGGGTAAATTCATCTACGCTGTTGGCCAGTCATCTTGCATTTAGGATGAATAGACTTCATTCCCAAACCTGAGGTCTCAGCTGTCCAGCAACCTTGCAAATAACTTAAATGGTTTAGTGTTACACTTAGTATTCTGTAGCCTTAAACACCTAAAAAGCTTCTGAGTCCTCTGTCTGTGACTCCAAATTCATTTTCTGGATGGGGCAGTAATCCATGGTTTGACTTGCTCTGCCAGAATACTGTAGCCAATCCTCTCTATGTTAAACACGAAATATTAAGTCAAAGTTTAACACTGAATGTCGGCAGTATGATATGCTAATAGGTTGTTTGTTATTTGCTCAAATTATCTTCATATCTGACTGTATTTGAGAAGGGGATGACTTCACAAAACTAATGTCCGACCTTATCAATAACAGTGAATTCATTGAAATATTGTGAAACATTTAGCTGAGCTTCAGTATCCATAAAGCTGTATATAGTGCAAAGGCTCATGGGAAATGTAAAGATGTGCAAAGAACTTAAATCAAATACAGGCCACTGTAAACTGTCCACAACAGAAAGGGGGAAAAAAGATTCATGTCACTTCAGGTAGTAATGTGAATGTGGCATTAGGCCACAAGAGCAACAACTTACAATTATTTCATCTCTCAATTCATTTACCCATTATTTTTAGTGATCAGCTAGTCTATAAAATGTATTTATAGATTAGTCTATTAAATATAACCAAAACTATGTAAAGTTACATAAAATTTCAATTTTCCAAAGACCGAAGTAAAGTCTTCAAATGTCTTATTTTGTCCAACCAACAGTATCAAACTCCAACATTCGGTTTGATATCAAACATTCTATTATATTTATACAAACCAGAGAAATTGTGTAAATTGTCAACGTCTGCAAATTCAATTAATCTGAATCAAACCTATACAACATTAATTACTTATAATAGTTATCTGTTCCTGCACAATATTGCACGTCTCCTACTATATCTGGTACTTACCGGTGTAAAGAGTGTAGAATAAAACCTGTAGTCAGAGATAAACGCGGAACTTTCATTAGATGGGCGGTCACAGTTCTGACTTCAGCGACCAATCCGGTAACAGAATGCATGGAGCGTGAGCGCTTTGGGCTCGTTGATTGGCTGCCTTGTCTCGGAACACCGTCATTCTCGGATTCAACGACCAATCATAAATCAGCCGTCAAATACGAGTCAACCTTGCTTTTTCCTCATCCACTCGGTCAAAAGTAGTATATGGTTTAATATATTTTGCAGGAGCCATCTGTCAAACAACCAAAATCATTTTTCGGTGTTTTACCTCAAATCTTTCATTTGTTCTGGCTGCAGAAAACCAAACAGCCGCATTACGCTTTACGGGTGTAAATGTTACATGGGCGGTAAAAGTGCGCAAAATCTGCGATTGCGAATTAAATGTTAACGTGTACAATCAAAAACGTTTTATAATAGAAAAAAAAAAGTTTGCTCCCAAGCCGTGTCAGGGAGTTCATTCCCTGCCGTGACCCGGATTCGAACCGGGGTTGCTGCGGCCACAACGCAGAGTACTACCACTATACGATCACGGCGAGCTACCGGGAGGTGTGCTTCAATATCGTCAGAATCTTTAAATACAGTGGTTCCATGCGGTGATAATATTGTAGGGTTGAATCGGCGATAATGTAAATGAGAACGTTTGAGTTAGCTTGTGCAGACAACAGTATAAAAATATTTTTTTTTTCAATTAATTAATTAATTTTATTTATATAGCGCCAAATCACAACAAACAGTTGCCCCAAGGCGCTTTATATTGTAAGGCAAGGCCATACAATAATTACGTAAAAACCCCAATGGTCAAAACGACCCCCTGTGAGCAAGCACTTGGCTACAGTGGGAAGGAAAAACTCCCTTTTAACAGGAAGAAACCTCCAGCAGAACCAGGCTCGGGAGGGGCAGTCTTCTGCTGGGACTGGTTGGGGCTGAGGGAGAGAACCAGGAAAAAGACATGCTGTGGAGGGGAGCAGAGATCGATCACTAATGATTAAATGCAGAGTGGTGCATACAGAGCAAAAAGAGAAAGAAACACTCAGTGCATCATGGGAACCCCCCAGCAGTCTAAGTCTATAGCAGCATAACTAAGGGATGGTTCAGGGTCACCTGATCCAGCCCTAACTATAAGCTTTAGCAAAAAGGAAAGTTTTAAGCCTAATCTTAAAAGTAGAGAGGGTGTCTGTCTCCCTGATCTGAATTGGGAGCTGGTTCCACAGGAGAGGAGCCTGAAAGCTGAAGGCTCTGCCTCCCATTCTACTCTTACAAACCCTAGGAACTACAAGTAAGCCTGCAGTCTGAGAGCGAAGAGCTCTATTGGGGTGATATGGTACTACGAGGTCCCTAAGATAAGATGGGACCTGATTATTCAAAACCTTATAAGTAAGAAGAAGAATTTTAAATTCTATTCTAGAATTAACAGGAAGCCAATGAAGAAAGGCCAATATGGGTAAATAATAATGATGATTACTATGATAGTGAAACTCACCAAACGAAAAAGAGCAACGAATGAGGATGAACTCTTGATTCACCTGATCAAACTCGAAAGTAACGTTGCTGTATGAAGTGTCTGCAGGTAACACGGTAAAGGAAGCAGAGAGCGATAATCAGACAAATGCAAACTCAAAACATCGCTAAATAACGCTTGTGTTTCAAACCTTGTTTTACTGATAACAATACCCATATATGTTGTATTGCAGTGAATACTGACTGAATTATGCAGTCTATGTAAGAACTTATTTCATTAGCTTGCAACGTGTCCCATATGGTCTAGCGGTTAGGATTCCTGGTTTTCACCCAGGCGGCCCGGGTTCGACTCCCGGTATGGGAATCACTGTTTTATATTTTTATTTATTTTTTTTAATTAAGTAGAAATCGTGTAGTTTCTGTTCAGCTATAAAATCAATGCAGATCTATACGTTCCAAAGACTTCTTTAAAACTGCGATAGAGCCCACCAGGACAGACGAAATGGTGCTTTTCCATGCACCCACCGCTAGATGGCGGAAACGTAGCGGTGCTCGAGCTCTGTTAGCCTTTTGCACAGAGCAAAGCCATAAAGATATATATATACATACATATATTTTTAAATTAACTCTTTTAAATAAGATTTTGTAGCTGAATAACATGCTGCACATTTTGATTATTTTCGGTTGTTGCATCTTTTTAACGAGTGACACCTACGTCACGTGTGGCGTCACATGATGCTAAACGGAAGTAGTGACTTGGGCGAACCTAAAGGAGTAGAGATTTTAAATGAACATAAACAAAACGTAGATAGCGGGTGCAAAAAAAAAAAAAGCCGACATGGGTTTGTCAGAGCTGGAAGAAAGTTGTGTGTTACTGGATGAGAAGGTTCTTCGATTCATGGAGCAGTTGGAGGTTTTGGAGGAGAAACGAGCCGCTCTCAACTCCCTCATCGAGCAGGTCGTACAGTGAACCTTTAAAACGTCATTTTACCTGGAAGGAAGTGGCTATTCATACGTAGCCGTATTAATAATTATAAATTCAATTTAAAATCAGCTAGATGCCAGCAGCTGGACTTCTTGTGTATCAAAAACGTGTTGCTGTGCATTTCAGTATGAACCGAGGTTATTAATTAATATGTTGATCAAGAAATCTATTGATTATTTAGTCATTTCAGCGCCACTGTGTAAATTATATTAGGATATATATTTGGATTTTATTAATTTGAAGGTATCCATGTATTCGTCCCATGACTTGTTTAAAGAAAACTGGCTGTACATTTAGGTTGTCCAATTATTATTTTCCTAAATGAATATGTACATGTCGCGGACATGACGCGACCCCCCCCACTTTTAATTTATTACTTTATTATTATTATTATTTATTTATTTTATTTATTTATTTGCCTTTCAGCTCCCCAGACCTCCCACCTTTTTAAGCATTTTTCTTTTTTTTTTAATAATATGGCCAAATTATCATATTGCAATATTTTCATATAAATATGATATAAGATATGACTATGAATTCAAACAAAGTGGAGCAACAGTGAAAATTAAACATTCTTAAACAAAACAGTAATAATACCACAGTCATTTTGCACTCATCAAGCTTAGGATGCAGTGCCCTCCAAAAGTATTGGAACACTTGGTATTTCACACATATTATTTTAGAAAGATTAAAAATAAGATTATAAAATCAAACCATTGTGCCTTGTGATAGAATCACTATGATGACCGCTCCAAGATGGCGGCCGCATTCCTTGGGCCACAGCAACCAATGCAGCGTCGTACTCCTCTTTATAATGTCTATGTTTGTGTGCTGTCGGCCTTGTGATACATGGAATATAGACCTGGAATGGACGTGCGCGCCTCAATCTATTAACGTCGCTCAGGACAGGAAGGCGCCATTACTAAGGGTGGAGATGTGCAGATCATCAATAATAAGCTGACCGCTTTTTTTGCACTAGCGTCGCTATTTCTTAACGGATTTTAATAAATGTAGGCTTGTTTTAAAGCCTGTTGAAAGCTCTTTCCAATGAACCTATGCATGTGTGGGTGAAAAAAAAAAAACTTATGTAAAATGCAGAAATTTGGGGAAATTATGACAAACCGCTGCTTTTCTCGCTCTATTGTCGCTATTTGTTAACAGAGTTTAATAAAAGTAGGCTTGTTTTAAAGCCCTTTAATTGCTCTTTCTAATGAGCCCATACATGCCTGGGTAGAAAAATTTTTTTTTATGTAAAGCGTGGAAATGTGGGGGAAAATATGCCATTCTGTTCATTTACTGTGATGATTTTTTTTTTCCTGTCATCATAATTCTCAATGGATTTTTATAAATGAGGCCTTGTTAGTTGTATTCAAGCTGATTAAAAGTTCTAACGAACCCATACATGCCTGGATAAAAAATTCTTATGTGTTAAAATATAAATCTGAAGTATGCCTTGGCATTGTGGTCATTTACCTTGCTGTTTCTGTGTAGGCTCTCAGTTGTCCATGTGGTTTCCATAGTAGAGAAGCTTGAATCTTTGACTGGACTGGGTTGCTTGACATGAGGACCTTTCGCTTCAAATCGCAGAAGCTTCCTCAGCTAAAATTCTTGCTCTGGAAATGCATGAAGCAAAAGGCACTAGAAGCAGGTCACACAGCAGAAAAGATCCAGCACAGTTACCTTAGTAGGATTTTGGGTCTTAGAATTAGAAGGCTTCATTTTAAAATATTAGACCTCCAAAATAATGTGGATAGTCTGCACAAAATGTTAGAAACTTTAGTGGGGGAAGAGGCCCATAATAAGATCACAAAGTTCATAGTTAAAATCCAAATGGCTGAGCATTTAAAAAGTAAGGAGCGGCAAATCAGGAAGTTTCACAACCTTTTAGTGCAGAAAAGGCGTACTTTCAGTGGGAGTATTTTTAAAGATACACCCAAACAAATTAGTGACAACAGGGAAAATTGGGTACAGAATCTCTCCAACAGGGTTCTTACACAGGCAGAAAAGGATGTGCTCACCAAAGGACTAAATTTCTCAGTGACCCCTAAACATATTCCGACAGTAGATTACATCACTGCAGTAGAGTCAGCCATTAAACATAACAGTTTGTCAGAGTCAGAAGCTGGATATCTCCGACTAGAGTCACAGCAGTGCTGAACAGTGCTAAGCCTCCTCCGTCCAACATCATAGGAGAAGAACGGAAAGCTTTGTCAGCACTGCAAAAGGACCAAAGCATCCTTATCTTGCCAGCGGATAAAGGCAGATGCACTGTGGTCCTGAACACATCGGACTACGAGGCAAGATCAACAACTTGCTCAGTGACTCCAGCACATACGACGTCTGTAGAGAGACCCCACGAGCGGCTATAAGAAGAAAATCATTAGCTACCTCCAAAACCTGGAGAAAGAGGGACTCATCGACAGGCAGACATACTACAGACTGTACCCTGGGGATGCCACTTCCGTGCATCTATGGACTGCCCAAATCCACAAACAGGATGTGCCACTCAGGCCTATTGTATGTAGCACAGATTCCATCACGTACAATTTGGCCAAGTACCTCAAGTGGATTTTGGCTCCTCCAGTGGGTAACTCAGACCACCACGTGGAGAACACACAAGATTTTGTGAACAAGATCAAGGGACCTACAGCTGGAGGCAGATGAAACTATGGTGTCATTTGATGTGACATCGTTGTTCACCTGCATCCCCACTGTTGAGGCCGTCTCAGCTGTGAAGCAGAGACTGCTGGAGGATGTGTCTCTACTTGAAAGGACCAAACTCACACCAGACCACATCTGCCAACTCTTGGAGATCTGTCTTAACGCCACGTATTTCCTGTTTAGGGGGAATTACTACAGACAGATTCATGGTTGTGCAATGAGGTCTCCGGTATCCCTATTGTGGCCAATCTGTACATGGAGTGAGTGGAGGAAGACAGCCTTGACGTCTTTTCACGGGCATCTCTCCCAGTCACTGGTTCAGATATGTTGGTGACACATAGGTTAAAATCAAGCAACAGCAAGTTGAGGACTTTACAGAACACATCAACTCGGTGGACACCAATATCAAGTTCACAAGTGAGGATGCCAGAAACAACCATTTAGCCTTCTTGGACTGTGATGTTACGATTGGAGAGAACAGGCAGCTCCAGACAGGGGTTTACAGAAAACCAACTCACACTGACCAATATCTGCTCTTTGGCTCAAACCACCCCCTTGAACACAAGCTCGGGTGATCAGGACGCTTCAACACAGAGCCCTACAGGTGCCCACAACTGCAGAGGGAAGGGCTAAAGAACAACAACGTGTCCGGAAAGCCCTCACAGTATGTGGATACCCATGATGGTCCCTGGACAAAGTGCAGAACAAAAAGACCAGATAGACAGGAAACGGAGACAAGAAGAAGAGTGTCTTGCCCTTATTTAGCAGGAGTAGGGGAAAAACTACAGAGGATCTTCAGACAGCACAAAATCCCAGTTTACTTTAAACCGGTTAACACCTTGAGACAGAAATTAGTTCACCCTAAGGACATGATCCCTAGTTACAAACAGAGCAATGTAGTGTATTCTATCAGATGTCAGGAAAACTGTAAGGAACACTACATAGGTGAAACGAAGCAACCTTTACACAAAAGGCTATACCAGCACCGCAGAGAGGGCGCCAGTGGACCTCAGTCTGTGGTTCATCTCCACCTTAAAGACACTAACCACACGTTTGAGGACCAAGAAGTTCAAATATTAGCCAGAGAGAAGAAATGGTTTGAGAGAGGGGTCAAGGAGGCATTCTTTGTGAAACGTTTGAAACCCAGCCTTAACCGGGGAGGGGGTCTGAGACACACTTTATCCCCTGTTTACAATGGGGTACTCAGGTCAAAGGAGTTTCAGTCTTCTGTTCATGGTAATGAGTCATTCACGTCATCAAGGAAGCCATCAGAAAGGCATCCATCCCATCATTAGAGGGACAGCTGTCCTGTCATTAGGTGTGCTAACTGGAGCACAATAGTTGCTAATTAGAGCTATTGTTTTGTCACTAGCCTATAGCAGTCTGCCTCTCAGTAGGAGGGGTCTGGTTAGGTTTAAAACTCCAGCTTTTGTTGGCTTCTGTTTTATTCTTCTCTACAAGAGTCAGACAGAAGTCAGACTTCCAGAGCAAGAATTTAGCTGAGGAAGCTTCTGCGATTTGAAGCGAAACGTCCTCGCATCAAGCAACCCAGTCCAGTCAAAGATTCAAGCTTCTCTTCTATTTACCTTGCTGCTTTTTTCCACTGGAATGTTATTGCTAGTCTTTTAATGACAACATATATGTGATTTTACTAACATTTTATTACAAGTAGATATAAATCCATTCAGAATTTATGACTTTTGACCCTCAGTCAGGGTAAAAGTACCTCCTCCATCCCTTCCAACCACCACTATGTACATATCATATTAAACAACACTGCAAGTATATACGAGGTCTGTTAGAAAAGTATCAGACCTTTTTTTTCAAAAACCGTATGGATTTGAATCACGTGTCATTGCATCAGACAAGCTTGAACCTTCGTGCGCATGCGTGAGTTTTTTCACGCTGTCGGTTGCGTCATTCGCATCTGAGCAGGCTTTGTGTGAGCACTGGTCCACCCTCTCGTCGTTTTTTATATTGCGAATATTGTCTGAACGATTTGGAGCTTTGCTGCATCAATTTTTTTTCCAGAAACTGTGAGAGACCTCCAGGTGGACACCGTTCGGAAAATTAATATGGCTTTCAGGGACGATTTTATGGGGATTATACAGATTAGGAGTGTTACTGCCGCTTTAAGGACAGCCCACAACTGCTGAGAGCGCAGCGCGCTCCCAGCGCCGATCGACATGCTCAGATCCCGCTGAAACAACCAGATCATTTCCAATGTGAAGGCTTTGTTGATCCGGGACCTCGTCTGACTTCACAAAAGGCAGAAAGTGTGGACATCAGCACTTTTTCGGCACATTCCACTGTTACAGGAGTTTTTTTCATGGAAAGAAAAGCGGAGGGACGCGCCACAGAGCTGTTCATTACGCGGGACAAAACCACCTCGGTGTTGGTCTCACAGGACGGCTTTGAGATGGCTTTCAGATGGATTCTGGTTGCTTTTCAGTCGTGTGATTATCCGATTGTGATTGTGCATGAGCTGGACATGCCCCAACATGTCCCGTGAGGCTTCATCACGGCGCTGCTTTGCATGGCGCAAAGTAACCTCTTTCCATGACAAAAACTCCTGTAACAGTGGAATGTGCCGTTCATTTCTAAACTGGACGCTGTCTTGATCCGGTATGTCGTCTGACTAGCACAGGAATTGTGAAAAGACGTGGACATCAGCACTTTTTTCAGCACATTAAGACAGACATGCGGAGGAGTTCCGTGTGTCGCAAAGCAACGCCGTGATGAAGCCTCACGGGACATGTTGGGGCATGTCCAGCTCATGCACAATCACAATCGGATAATCACACAACTGAAAGCAACCGGAATCCATCTGAAAGCCATCTCAAGCCATCCTGTGAGACCAACACCGAGGTGGTTTTGTCCCGCGTAATGAACGGCTCCGTGGCGCGTCCCTCCGCTTTTCTTTCCATGAAAAACTCCTGTAACAGTGGAATGTGCCGAAAAAGTACTGATGTCCACGCCTTCTGCCTTTTTGTGAAAGTCAGACGAGGTCCCGGATCAACAAAAGCCTTCACGTTGGAAATGATCTGGTTGTTTGAGCATGTCGATCAGCGCTCAGAGCGCGCCGCGCACTCAGCAGTTGTGGGCCGTCCTTAAGCAGCAGTAACACTCCTAATCTGTATAATCAATCAATCAATTTTTTTATATAGCGCCAAATCACAACAAACAGTTGCCCAAGGCACCTTATATTGTAAGGCAAGGCCATACAACAATTATGTAAAACCCCAACGGTCAAACGACCCCCTGTGAGCAAGCACTTGGCTACAGTGGGAAGGAAAAACTCCCTTTTAACAGGAAGAAACCTCCAGCAGAACCAGGCTCAGGGAGGGGCAGTCTTCTGCTGGGACTGGTTGGGGCTGAGGGAGAGAACCAAGGAAAAAGACATGCTGTGGAGGGGAGCAGAGATCGATCACTAATGATTAAATGCAGAGTGGTGCATACAGAGCAAAAAGAGAAAGAAACGTGCATCATGGGAACCCCCCAGCATGTCTACCGTCTATAGCAGCATAACTAAGGGATGGTTCAGGGTCACCCTGATCCAGCCCTAACTATTAAGCTTTAGCAAAAAGGAAAGTTTTAAGCCTAATCTTAAAAGTAGAGAGGGTGTCTGTCTCCCTGATCTGAATTGGGAGCTGGTTCCACAGGAGAGGAGCCTGAAAGCTGAAGGCTCTGCCTCCCATTCTACTCTTACAAACCCTAGGAACTACAAGTAAGCCTGCAGTCTGAGAGCGAAGCGCTCTATTGGGGTGATATGGTACTACGAGGTCCCTAAGATAAGATGGGACCTGATTATTCAAACCTTATAAGTAAGAGAAGAATTTTAATTCTATTCTAGAATTAACAGGAAGCCAATGAAGAGAGGCCAATATGGGTGAGATATGCTCTCTCCTTCTAGTCCCCGTCAGTACTCTAGCTGCAGCATTTTGAATTAACTGAAGGCTTTTTAGGGGACTTTTAGGACAACCTGATAATAATGAATTACAATAGTCCAGCCTAGAGGAAAAAATGCATGAATTAGTTTTTCAGCATCACTCTGAGACAAGACCTTTCTGATTTTAGAGATATTGCGTAAATGCAAAAAAGCAGTCCTACATATTTGTTTAATATGCGCTTTGAATGACATATCCTGATCAAAATGACTCCAAGATTTCTCACAGTATTACTAGAGGTCAGGGTAATGCCATCCAGAGTAAGGATCTGGTTAGACACCATGTTTCTAAGATTTGTGGGGCCAAGTACAATAACTTCAGTTTTATCTGAGTTTAAAAGCAGGAAATTAGAGGTCATCCATGTCTTTATGTCTGTAAGACAATCCTGCAGTTTAGCTAATTGGTGTGTGTCCTCTGGCTTCATGGATAGATAAAGCTGGGTATCATCTGCGTAACAATGAAAATTTAAGCAATACCGTCTAATATACTGCCTAAGGGAAGCATGTATAAAGTAAATAAAATTGGTCCTAGCACAGAACCTTGTGGAACTCCATAATTAACTTTAGTCTGTGAAGAAGATTCCCCATTTACATGAACAAATTGTAATCTATTAGACAAATATGATTCAAACCACCGCAGCGCAGTGCCTTTAATACCTATGGCATGCTCTAATCTCTGTAATAAAATTTTATGGTCAACAGTATCAAAAGCAGCACTGAGGTCTAACAGAACAAGCACAGAGATGAGTCCACTGTCCGAGGCCATAAGAAGATCATTTGTAACCTTCACTAATGCTGTTTCTGTACTATGATGAATTCTAAAACCTGACTGAAACTCTTCAAATAGACCATTCCTCTGCAGATGATCAGTTAGCTGTTTTACAACTACCCTTTCAAGAATTTTTGAGAGAAAAGGAAGGTTGGAGATTGGCCTATAATTAGCTAAGATAGCTGGGTCAAGTGATGGCTTTTTAAGTAATGGTTTAATTACTGCCACCTTAAAAGCCTGTGGTACATAGCCAACTAACAAAGATAGATTGATCATATTAAGATCGAAGCATTAAATAATGGTAGGGCTTCCTTGAGCAGCCTGGTAGGAATGGGGTCTAATAAACATGTTGATGGTTTGGATGAAGTAACTAATGAGAATAACTCAGACAGAACAATCGGAGAGAAAGAGTCTAACCAAATACCGGCATCACTGAAAGCAGCCAAAGATATCGATACGTCTTTGGGATGGTTATGAGTAATTTTTTCTCTAATAGTTAAAATTTGTTAGCAAAGAAAGTCATGAAGTCATTACTAGTTAAAGTTAATGGAATACTCAGCTCAATAGAGCTCTGACTCTTTGTCAGCCTGGCTACAGTGCTGAAAAGAAACCTGGGGTTGTTCTTATTTTCTTCAATTAGTGATGAGTAGAAAGATGTCCTAGCTTTACGGAGGGCTTTTTTATAGAGCAACAGACTCTTTTTCCAGGCTAAGTGAAGATCTTCTAAATTAGTGAGACGCCATTTCCTCTCCAACTTACGGGTTATCTGCTTTAAGCTACGAGTTTGTGAGTTATACCACGGAGTCAGACACTTCTGATTTAAAGCTCTCTTTTTCAGAGGAGCTACAGCATCCAAAGTTGTCTTCAATGAGGATGTAAAACTATTGACGAGATACTCTATCTCCCTTACAGAGTTTAGGTAGCTACTCTGCACTGTGTTGGTATATGGCATTAGAGAACATAAAGAAGGAATCATATCCTTAAACCTAGTTACAGCGCTTTCTGAAAGACTTCTAGTGTAATGAAACTTATTCCCCACTGCTGGGTAGTCCATCAGAGTAAATGTAAATGTTATTAAGAAATGATCAGACAGAAGGGAGTTTTCAGGGAATACTGTTAAGTCTTCTATTCCATACCATAAGTCAGAACAAGATCTAAGATATGATTAAAGTGGTGGGTGGACTCATTTACTTTTTGAGCAAAGCCAATAGAGTCTAATAATAGATTAAATGCAGTGTTGAGGCTGTCATTTCAGCATCTGTGTGGATGTTAAAATCGCCCACTATAATTATCTTATCTGAGCTAAGCACTAAGTCAGACAAAAGGTCTGAAAATTCACAGAGAAACTCACAGTAACGACCAGGTGGACGATAGATAATAACAAATAAAACTGGTTTTTGGGACTTCCAATTTGGATGGACAAGACTAAGAGACAAGCCTTCAAATGAATTAAAGCTCTGTCTGGGTTTTGGATTAATTAATAAGCTGGAATGGAAGATTGCTGCTAATCCTCCACCCCGGCCCGTGCTACGAGCATTCTGACAGTTAGTGTGACTCGGGGGTGGACTCATTAAACTAAACATATTCATCCTGCTGTAACCAGGTTTCTGTTAGGCAGAATAAATCAATATGTTGATCATATTTATATCATTTACCAACAGGGACTTAGAAGAGAGAGACCTAATGTTTAATAGACCACATTTAACTGTTTTAGTCTGTGGTGCAGTTGAAGGTGCTATATTATTTTTTTTTTTGAATTTTTATGCAAATAGATTTTTGCTGGTTATTGGTAGTCTGGGAGCAGGCACCGTCTCTACGGGGAGGGGTAATGAGGGGATGGCAGGGGGAGAGAAGCTGCAGAGAGGTGTGTAAGACTACAACTCTGCTTCCTGGTCCCAACCCTGGATAGTCACGGTTTGGAGGATTTAAGAAAATTGGCCAGATTTCTAGAAATGAGAGCTGCTCCATCCAAAGTGGGATGGATGCCGTCTCTCCTAACAAGACCAGGTTTTCCCCAGAAGCTTTGCCAATTATCTATGAAGCCCACCTCATTTTTTTTTTCCCATAATCCCCATAAAATCGTCCCTGAAAGCCATATTAATTTTCCGAACGGTGTCCACCTGGAGGTCTCTCACAGTTTCTGGAAAAAAATTGATGCAGCAAAGCTCCAAATCGTTCAGACATTTATTCGCAATAAAAATCCGACGAGAGGGGTGGACCACTGCTCACACAAAGCCTGTTCACAGGCGAATGACGCAACCGACAGGCATGAAAAAACTCACGCATGCGCATGAAGGTTCAAGCTTGGCTGATGCAATCACACGTGATTCAAATCCATATGGTTTTTGAAAAAATAAAAAGGTCTGATACGTTTCTAACAGACCCGTATACATATTTAAACATTTTGTTTCCGTATTTGTATGCATGTGAACGCCGCTTAATGAAAGAACTTATGGCGTTGAGTTATAGTCTCATATAGTATATCGATATTAAATTGCGAATAACAGCTTTAAAATAGACATTTGTTGTACAGTTCATTTTAGTATTCGAGAATTTGTTTTTGTACTTGGTGCAGTGATGGTGAAGCACTTGCTGCCTTTTTTCCCTCATTTCGCTTCTGTTTAACAGGTGCTTTAACTGGCTCAAGGCGCTTCTCCCCTTAGTAATGGCCGGTGTGGCAAACCGCTAGTCACGTGACGTCCATTCCAGGTCTCTATTTCCATGTTGTGATAGAATCACTACGATGACTGGTCCAAGATGGTGGCCGCATTTCTTGCGCCAGAGCAACGGTTTGTGACTTTTTACAGCTTTTTACGACAACGGTTTGTGGCTTTTTCCCCACTGCAGAGATTTTTTTTTTGTGCCATTTCCGGTTTGTGCCTTCGTCTATGGTCGTTTTGTGGCTTTTTGCGACAATGGTTTGTGGCTTTTTCCCTTCTGCTGAGATTTTTTGTGCCTACCATTGTCATGCTGCAAGACCCAGTCATGACCCATCTTCAATGCTGTTACTGAGGGAAGGAGGTTGTTTGCCAAAATCTTGCAGTACATGACCCATCCATCCTCCCTTCAATACGGTGCAGTTGTCCTGTCCCCTTTGCAGAAGAGCACCCCCAGAGTATGATGTTTCCACCCCATGCCTCATGGTTGGGGATTTTCTTGGGGTTGTTCTCATCCTCTAAACATGGTAAGTGGAGTTGATTCCAAAAAGCTCTATTTTGGTCTCATCTGACCACATGACCTTCTCCCATGCCTCCTCTGGATCATCCAGATGGTCACTGGTGAACTTCAAACAGGCCTGGACATGTGCTGGCTTGAGCAGGGGGACCTTGCTATCCTGCAGGATTTTAAACCATGACAGCATCATGTGTTACTAATGTAATCTTTGTGACTGTGGTCCCAGCTCTCTTCAGGTCATTGACCAGGTCCTCCTGTGTAGTTCTGAGCTTTCTCATAATCATCCTTACCCCACAAAGTGAGATCTTGCATGGAATCTCAGACCAAGGGAGATTGACAGTCATCTTGTGTTTCTTCCACTTTCTAATAAATAATCATCAGTTGTTGTCTTCTACCAAGCTGCTTGCCTGTTGTCCTGTAGTCCATCCCAGCCTTGTGCAGGTCTACAGTTTTGTCCCTGGTGTCCTTAGACAGCTCTTTGGTCTTGGCTATGGTGGACAGGTTGGAGTGTGATTGATTGTGTGAACAGGTGTCTTTTATACAGGTAACAAGTTTAAACAGGTGCAATTAATACAGGTAAAGAGTGCAGAATAAGAGGGCTTCTTAAAGAAAAATTAACAGGTCTGTGTGAGCCAGAATTCTTGCTGGTTGGTAGGTGTCAAATACTTATTTGCAGCAGTAACATACAAATAAATTATATATAAAAAAAAAAATCATACATTGTGATTTCAGGATTTTATTTTTTTTTTAAGATTATGTCTCTCACAGTGGACATGCACCTAAAATGAAAATTTCAGACCCCTCCATGATTTCTAAGTGGGAGAACTTGCAAAATCGCAGAGTGTTCAAATACTTATTTTCCTCACTGTATATTAAAAGCTTTGCTAGCTCTGTGTACACAAAGGTAGACTTAACCCATGCTTTGACATGAGGTAACTGTAGAGAGGATGATGGAAGGTAAATTTGAACCAAGCTGAGCTGATGTGAAAAATATGAAGGAGCCATAGCATGAAGAATTTTGAATGCAAGGTTTAGCTTGAATTTTGAAACATGCATGTGTTCTGACAACATATTGACCCATAGGAACTCCTCAGCACCTACATGTGTTTTGACACAGCCAAGAGTACCGTGATATGCAGGCATAGTTAGCTTGCAGATACCGTATATAGAATTTGATAACGTGTCTGCTGCTAATTCAAACAACACACGTTTTGGTTATAGCCACAACACACACTCATCTTCAACTGCTTATCTTGGGTTGCACTGGGCTGGAGCCCAGCAGTCATAGGGCATGAGGCAGGGTACACCATGGACAGGACGACAGTCAGTCACAGGGCCACATATAGACAAACACATATACCCCCGCGCACACACCTATAGACAATTTAAAGTTTCCAATCCACTTAACCTGCATATCTTCCTCCTTCTCCATGAAGAACCCAGAGGGAACCCACACAAACACATCATCATTACCGACCCTCTTAATCTGAAAACGTACAAGATGACAGCATTTATTGTTTCTGAGTTAACAATACTGAGTGGATGGACTCATTTACCTGTTCAGTCACTGCATTCTGCAGGGTATAAGCACCTAGGCATTTGCAATGCCTAGGAAAAGGCACAAAATGACATAATTACAATTTAAAGTTTACTTAATTGTTTTATTTAGGAACTTTGTTTGTATACTCAGCATCTTTGCCTGATTCATTTTTGTGCAACCAGTCAGTTCTGCATGTCTGTCTTCATTTCTTTTTAGCTTTTTGTGTCTTGATGACATCTGCGTGAATCTGAGCTGCTGACAGTTGTCTCCATGCGTCCACAATGAGCAGCAGTGGTGTGACGATCCACAGTGTGTTCATGAAGACAAAGTAGAACCAGAAGTAGACGGGGTGTCCAAACTCACTGTGGATATAGCCATCTCTGTGCTCTGTGAAGAAATAAAGCACCGCCCCATAGAGCTGACCTGGAAACAGATGACAGATTTTAGGTGTAACAGCTGCATGACTTCCCAGAAAGCATGAACTTTTGATAGCCCATGAGCCAAGTAAGTGCTGGTAACCAGAAGACGGTAACCAAAATGATCCAGTCTCACTATATCATGGCTTACACAAAAATGCATGACGACAGGCTGAATGAATGCTTACACAAGGGCCAAAACTTAAAAATGCTGCAATCATGTTGTGCAAAGCCGTGCCTGATGTTCTAATGCTTTTACAACCCCAGTTCCAATGAAGTTGGGACGTTGTGTGAAATGTAAATAAAAACTGAATACAATGATTTGCAAATCCTCTTCAACCTATATTCAATTGAACACACCACAAAGACAAGATATTTAATGTTCAAACTGATAAGACTTTTGTGTAAATGTCTGCTCATTTTGAAATGGATGCCTAAAACACATTTCAAAAAAGCTGGGACAGGGGCAACAAAATATTGGGAAAGTTGATGAATTCTCAAAGAACACCTGTTTGGAACATTCCACAGGTGAGCAAGTTAATTGGAAACAGGTGTGTGTCATGATTGGGTATAAAGGGGCATCCCCAAAAGTCTCAGCTGTTCACAAGCAAAGATGGGGCGAGGATCACCACTTTGTGAACAAGTGCATGAAAAAATATTCCAACAGTTTAAGAGCAATGTTTCTCAATGTTCAATTGCAAGGAATTTAGGGATTCCATCATCTACAGTCCATAATATAATCAGAAGATTCAGAGAAACTGGAGAACTTTCTACACGTAAGCGGCAAGGCCGAAAAGCAACACTGAATGCCCATGACCTTCGAGCCCTCAGGCGACACTGTATTAAAAACTGACATTGTGTAAAGGATCTTACCACGTGGGCTCAGGAACACTTCAGAAAACGATTGTCAGTTCAATTTATTTTCATTTATATAGAGCCAAATCACAACAGAGTTGCCTCAAAACACTTCACACAGGTAAGGTCTAACCTTACCAACCCCAGAGCAACAGTGGTAAGGAAAAACTCCCTCTGAGGAAGAAACCTCAAGCAGACCAGACTCAAAGGGGTGACCCTCTGCTTGGGCTATGCTATAAACATAAATTACAGAACAATTCACGGACGAATATACAAGAAATGCTATTGGCACACAGGACAGGAGGCTCGCCAACACGAATACAACTCCCATCTCTGGATGGAGCTGCACCTTAAACAGAGAAAAACACAATCAGGCATTAGAAAGACAAAAAATACTGTATAATTTGCCAGCATTAAACAACAAGAAAAACAGAGAAATACTAAGGTGATTGCTGGCCACTAGCCCTAAACTTCACTAAAAGACCCAGAATTTAGGTAAAGTTGAGGCCGCAGCTCGCTCCAATTACTAATAAAATGAATTAAAAGAGTAAAAAGCGTAAAACAAAACTGTACCAGTATGCTAGCCATATGAAAGGGAAAATAAGTGCGTCTTAAGTCCGGACTTGAAAATCTCCACAGAATCTGACTGTTTTATTGACACAGGGAGATCATTCCACAGAACAGGGGCACGATAAGAGAAAGCTCTGTGACCCGCAGACTTCTTATTCACCTTAGGGACACAAAGTAGTCCTGCACCCTGAGAACGTAAAGCCCGGGCCGGTACGTAAGGTTTAATTAGGTCAGCTAGGTAGGGAGGTGCCAGTCCATGAATAATTTTATAGGTTAGTAGCAGAACCTTAAAATCTGACCTCACTGGGACAGAAAGCCAGTGAAGGGATGCCAAAATGGGTGTAATGTGGTTGTACTTTCTGCTTCGTGTCAAAAGTCTGGCAAATTGATGCCGATGTCTCACTGGACCAAGAACCATCATTTCAGTCTTATCAGAGTTTAAAAGTAGGAAGTTTCTAGACATCCAACTTCTCACTGCTACAAGGCAATCTTCTAAGGATTTTATGTGAACGAGATTACCAGCAGTTATCGGCATGTATAACTAAGTATCATCTGCAGAGCAGTGAAAGGTAATCCCAAAACGCTGCAATATGTGCCCAAGGGGCGCTATATAAAGGGAGAAAAGCAGGGGGGGCCGAAGACAGACCCCTGTGGAACCCCAAATTTCATGTCACTAAGGTTAGAGGTAGTGTTACTGTACAAAACACAGTGAGAACGACTGGTCAAGTATGACGTCAGCCATGCAAGGGCACTCCCAGTAATCCCAAAATGATTTTTCCAGCCTATCAAGTAGAATATGATGATCCACTGTATCAAATGCAGCACTGAGATCTAACAGCAACAGAACCGTAGTGGTGTCCGAATCTATTGTAAGCAGAAGATCATTCACCACTTTAGTGAGAGCCGTCTCTGTGGAATGATATTTTCTAAAAGCAGACTGCAGTGGCTCAAAGAGATTATTCTCAGTAAGATAGTCTACGAGCTGCCGTGACACCACTTTTTCTAGAATTTTAGAGAAAAATGATAGATTTGACATCGGCCGATAGTTTTTCAATACACTATCAATCAATCAATCAATTTTTTTTTATATAGCGCCAAATCACAACAAACAGTTGCCCCAAGGCGCTAGGGTCAAGATTAGGTTTCTTAAGTAATGGTTTAGTCACTGCAGATTTGAAACATTTAGGAACAGATCCAGAAGTTAAAGAAAGATTAATCATTTCCAGCAGTCGGCCCAAGAGTGGGCCACAGGTCCTTAAACACAGTTCATCACTACATCTACAAGTGCAAGTTAAAACTCTACCATGCAAAGCGAAAGCCATACATCAACAACCAGAAACACCGCTGCCTTCTCTGGGCCCGAGCTCATTTGAAATGGACAGACACAAAGTGGAAAAGTGTGCTGTGGTCTGATGAGTCCACATTTCAAATTGTTTTTGGAAATCATGGATGTCGTGTCCTCCAGACAAAAGAGGAAAAAGACTATCCAGATTGTTACCAGCGCAAAGTTCAAAAGCCAGCATCTGTGATGGTATGGGGGTGTGTTCGTGCCCATGGCATGGGCAACATCTGTGATGGCACCATCAATACTGAAAGGTACATCCAGGTTTTGGAGCAACACATGCTGCCATCCAAGCAACGTCTTTTTCAGGGACGTCCCTGCTTATTTCAGCAAGACAATGCCAAGCCACATTCTGCACGTGTTACAGCGTGGCTTCGTAGTAAAAGAGTGCGGGTACCAGACTGGCCTGCCTGCAGTCCAGACCTGTCGTCCATTGAAAATGTGTGGCGCATTATGAAGTGCAAAATACGACAACAGAGACCCCGGAATGTTGAACAACTGAAGTCGTACATCAAGCAAGAATGGGAAAGAATTCCACCTACAAAGCTTCAGCAATTAGTGTCCTCAGTTCCAAAACGCTTATTGAGTGTCGTTAGAAGGAAAGGTGATGTAACACAGTGGTCAACATACCACTGTCCCAGCTTTTTTGAAACCTGTTGCAGGCATCCATTTCAAAATGAGCAAATATTTGCACAAAAACAATAAAGTTTATCAGTTTGAACATTAAATATCTTGTCTTTGTGGTGTATTCAATTGAATATAGGTTGAAAAGGATTTGCAAATCATTGTATTCTGTTTTTATTTACATTTCACACAACATCCCAACTTCATTGTAATTGGGGTTGTACTATGAGGAAATGTTCATTACAGTGTTTGTGCTATATTCTGTCAGCCCCTGAAACCTGCACATATATTATTACATTGCACTTTAATTATAATTATATTTCTTGCAGCTAAGACTTATTTGCACTCTTTTGTTACCTCTATTCTTAATAATGTTTAACACCTCTACTTAGTGCATTTTTAAATGTATCTTCTTTACACTTTCATATATTATTAAGCATTTACAGTTCTATGTTTTATCTTTAAATTAATGCAACTGTCATTTTGCTGTGCATTAAGAAAGTTTTAGAATCTTGAAATGCATAAATCATTATTCAATGAGCCTCAGGACCTGTATAGGACTTATTTCTTCATAGTCAAAAACCTTCTTCCAGGTATCACAGTCATCCAGTTTGGTCCACAAGGTGGAATTCTGCTAGAATTGTGGCTATTTTTCAAGAGTAATGTCTGTTTTGATTCTTGATTTTTTTTTTTTTTTTTTAACAAATTTGTTGCTTGTAACAGAATTTGAAAGACTGCTTCAGTTACTGCAATAATATAAACTGACATGAAGACAAAGGTTTGTAACCTAGAGAGATGATGAGCTGCAGTACAAATCTGTATGGCTTGTTGGTTAGGAAGGCAAACACAGCCCAAAAGCAGAATGGTCCCCAGATCCAGGATGTCACCGTCTCCACACACACAGTAAAGTTATCTGCTCTAGATAGAAAGAAAAAACATGCCATGTTCTTATAGTCCTGTCTCTATTTAATTCTTCATAAAATTCAAACATAGGTAGTTTGTAAATGAGAACTCACATAACATATCTGCTGTCTCCTTTGGAATACTCCTTCCCTGTGATAGAGGAATATAAGCAACATGAATGAAATCAACATGAATCAAAGCTGTGTGTGTGTGTGTGTGCATGCACCTGTCTGTGCATACTCACACAGTTGTGAAAGGAAGCTCTGGTCTCTTGGAATGATATCATAATAAAGTGAGAACCAGCCCTCGATGACACTATGTATGAAGCCGCACACAGCAAACCAGCACACAGCTAGACGCCTCCATGACCCCAGACGCCTGGTGGGCTCCTTCCAGCCGGTGATCAGGTAGGTCACAATCACAAGTGTCACAGAAGCAGAAAACAGAAACACCAGGATCTCTGACATGGATCGATCATTGGCCACATAGCTGGGTATGTGAAGATCCCTCGGCCAGTATGGGTGAAGAACTCCAGCTCCTGAAGTGGTGTCCATCACCTGTCTGAAGGAAAGATGGTGGGCACTTTGAAATTTTAGACTATGGCTATGCTCAAGTTATTACAACCCCTGGCAAAAATTATGGAATCACCGGCCTCGGAGGATGTTCATTTTGTTGTTTAATTTTGTAGAAAAAAAGCAGATCACAGACATGACACAAAACTAAAGTCATTTCAAATGGCAACTTTCTGGCTTTAAGAAACACTATAAGAAATCAAGAAAAAAAGATTGTGGCAGTCAGTAACAGTTACTTTTTTAGACCAAGCAGAGGAAAAAAAAATATGGACTCACTCAATTCTGAGGAATAAATTATGGAATCACCCTGTAAATTTCCATCCCCAAAACTAACACCTGCATCAAATCAGATCTGCTCCTTGACATTAACCCTATGTCATGAAATTGACCCTATGTGTCTTTTTGCAAGGAATGTTTTCACAGTTTTTGCTCTATGGCAAGATGCATTATCTTCTTGAAAAATGATTTCATCATCCTTAAACATCAGAAAAGTGTCCAAAATATCAACGTAAACTTGTGCATTTATTGATGATGTAATGACAGCCATCTCCCCAGTGCCTTTACATGACATGCAGCCCCATATCATCAGTGACTGTGGAAATTTACGTTGTCTTCAGGCAGTCATCTTTATAAATCTCATTGGAACGGCACCAAACAAAAGTTCCAGCATCATCACCGTGACCAATGCAGATTCGAGATTCATCACTGAAATATGACTTTCATCCAGTCATCCACAGTCCACAATTGCTTTCCTTAGCCCATTGTAACCTTGTTTTTTTCTGTTTAGGTTTAATGATGGCTTTCGTTTAGCTTTTCTGTATGTAAATCCCATTTCCTTTAGGCGGTTTCTTACAGTTCGGTCACAGACGTTGACTCCAGTTTCCTCCCATTCGTTCCTCATTTGTTTTGTTGTGCATTTTCGATTTTTGAGACATATTGCTTTAAGTTTTCTGTCTTGACGCTTTGATGTCTTCCTTGGTCTACCAGTATGTTTGCCTTTAACAACCTTCCCATGTTGTTTGTATTTGGTCCAGTTTAGACACAGCTGACTGTGAACAACCAACATCTTTTGCAACATTGCGTGATGATTTACCCTCTTTTAAGAGTTTGATAATCCTCTCCTTTGTTTCAACTGACATCTCTCGTGTTGGAGCCATGATTCATGTCAGTCCACTTGGTGCAACAGCTCTCCAAGGTGTGATCACTCCTTTATAGATGCAGATTAACAAGCAGATGTGATTTGATGCAGGTGTTAGTTTTGGGGATGAAAAATTACAGGGTGATTCCATAATTTATTCCTCAGAATTGAGTGAGTCCATATTTTTTTCCTCTGCTTGGTCTAAAAAAGTAACCGTTACTGACTGCCACAATCTTTTTTTCTTGATTTCTTATAGTGTTTCTTAAAGCCACAAAGTTGCCATTTGAAATGACTTTAGTTTTGTGTCATGTCTGTGATCTGCTTTTTTTCTACAAAATTAAACAACTGAATGAACATCCTCCGAGGCCGGGTGATTCCATAATTTTTGCCAGGGTTGTATATGAAATGACTTGAACCTGATTTTGTCATTTCTCCCCCCCATACACTAATTTTCATACTGTTTTGTGTCATGCCTATATCTGTGTGTGTTTGTGTCAGATTTGAATCATTGCTTCTGGCTGTGTTCACATTATCATCTGAAGTACACTGAACCTAATTTTGCCACCCTCCTCGCATTCCACTTTTTTTTTTTTTTTTGGTAAACTTTAAACACACCAAAATCAGATTTGTGTGTGTTGGGGAGGGGGAGGGGGTAAATTCATCTACGCTGTTGGCCAGTCATCTTGCATTTAGGATGAATAGACTTCATTCCCAAACCTGAGGTCTCAGCTGTCCAGCAACCTTGCAAATACTTAAATGGTTTAGTGTTACACTTAGTATTCTGTAGCCTTAAACACCTAAAAAGCTTCTGAGTCCTCTGTCTGTGACTCCAAATTCATTTTCTGGATGGGGCGAGTAATCCATGGTTTTGACTTGCTCTGCCAGAATACTGTAGCCAATCCTCTCTATGTTAAACACGAAATATTAAGTCAAAGTTTAACACTGAATGTCGGCAGTATGATATGCTATAGTTGTTTGTTATTTGCTCAAATTATCTTCATATCTGACTGTATTTGAGAAGGGGATGACTTCACAAAACTAATGTCCGACCTTATCAAATACAGTGAATTCATTGAAATATTGTGAAACATTTAGCTGAGCTTCAGTATCCATAAAGCTGTATATAGTGCAAAGGCTCATGGGAAATGTAAAGATGTGCAAAGAACTTAAATCAAATACAGGCCACTGTAAACTGTCCACAACAGAAAGGGGGAAAAAAGATTCATGTCACTTCAGGTAGTAATGTGAATGTGGCATTAGGCCACAAGAGCAACAACTTACAATTATTTCATCTCTCAATTCATTTACCCATTATTTTTAGTGATCAGCTAGTCTATAAAATGTATTTATAGATTAGTCTATTAAATATAACCAAAACTATGTAAAGTTACATAAAATTTCAATTTTCCAAAGACCGAAGTAAAGTCTTCAAATGTTCTTATTTTGTCCAACCAACAGTATCAAACTCCAACATTCGGTTTGATATCAAACATTCTATTATATTTATACAAACCAGAGAAATTGTGTAAATTGTCAACGTCTGCCAATTCAATTAATCTGAATCAAACTATACAACATTAATTACTTAATAGTTATCTGTTCCTGCACAATATTGCCACGTCTCCTACTATATCTGGTACTTACCGGTGTAAAGAGTGTAGAATAAAACCTGTAGTCAGAGAATAAACGCGGAACTTTTCATTAGATGGGCGGTCACAGTTCTGACTTCAGCGACCAATCCGGTAACAGAATGCATGGAGCGTGAGCGCTTTGGGCTCGTTGATTGGCTGCTTGTCTCGGAACACCGTCATTCTCGGATTCAACGACCAATCATAAATCAGCCGTCAAAATACGAGTCAACCTTGCTTTTTCCTCATCCACTCGGTCAAAAGTAGTATATGGTTTAATATATTTTGCAGGAGCCATCTGTCAAACAACCAAAATCATTTTTCGGTGTTTTACTCAAATCTTTCATTTGTTCTGGGCTGCAGAAAACCAAACAGCCGCATTACGCTTTACGGGTGTAATGTTACATGGCGGTAAAAGTGCGCAAAATCTGCGATTGCGAATTAAATGTTAACGTGTACAATCAAAAACGTTTTATAATAGAAAAAAAAAAAGTTTGCTCCCAAGCCGTGTCAGGGAGTTCATTCCCTGCCGTGACCCGGATTCGAACCGGGGTTGCTGCGGCCACAACGCAGAGTACTAACCCCTATACGATCACGGCGAGCTACCGGGAGGTGTGGCTTCAATATCGTCAGAATTCTTTAAAATACAGTGGTTCCATGCGGTGATAATATTGTAGGGTTGAATCGGCGATAATGTAAATGAGAACGTTTGAGTTAGCTTGTGCAGACAACAGTATAAAATATTTTTTTTTTCAATTAATTAATTAATTTTATTTATATAGCGCCAAATCACAACAAACAGTTGCCCCCAAGGCGCTTTATATTGTAAGGCAAGGCCATACAATAATTACGTAAAAACCCATGGTCAAAACGACCCCCTGTGAGCAAGCACTTGGCTACAGTGGGAAGGAAAAACTCCCTTTTAACAGGAAGAAACCTCCAGCAGAACCAGGCTCAGGGAGGGGCAGTCTTCTGCTGGGACTGGTTGGGGCTGAGGGAGAGAACCAGGAAAAAGACATGCTGTGGAGGGGAGCAGAGATCGATCACTAATGATTAAATGCAGAGTGGTGCATACAGAGCAAAAAGAGAAAGAAACACTCAGTGCATCATGGGAACCCCCCAGCAGTCTAAGTCTATAGCAGCATAACTAAGGGATGGTTCAGGGTCACCTGATCCAGCCCTAACTATAAGCTTTAGCAAAAAGGAAAGTTTTAAGCCTAATCTTAAAAGTAGAGAGGGTGTCTGTCTCCCTGATCTGAATTGGGAGCTGGTTCCACAGGAGAGGAGCCTGAAAGCTGAAGCTCTGCCTCCCATTCTACTCTTACAAACCCTAGGAACTACAAGTAAGCCTGCAGTCTGAGAGCGAAGAGCTCTATTGGGGTGATATGGTACTACGAGGTCCCTAAGATAAGATGGGACCTGATTATTCAAAACCTTATAAGTAAGAAGAAGAATTTTAAATTCTATTCTAGAATTAACAGGAAGCCAATGAAGAAAGGCCAATATGGGTAAATAATAATGATGATTACTATGATAGTGAAACTCACCAACGAAAAAGAGCAACGAATGAGGATGAACTCTTGATTCACCTGATCAAACTCGAAAGTAACGTTGCTGTATGAAGTGTCTGCAGGTAACACGGTAAAGGAAGCAGAGAGCGATAATCAGACAAATGCAAACTCAAAACATCGCTAAATAACGCTTGTGTTTCAAACCTTGTTTTACTGATAACAATACCCATATATGTTGTATTGCAGTGAATACTGACTGAATTATGCAGTCTATGTAAGAACTTATTTCATTAGCTTGCAACGTGTCCCATATGGTCTAGCGGTTAGGATTCCTGGTTTTCACCCAGGCGGCCCGGGTTCGACTCCCGGTATGGGAATCACTGTTTTATATTTTTTATTTTATTTTTTTTAATTAAGTAGAAATCGTGTAGTTTCTGTTCAGCTATAAAATCAATGCAGATCTATACGTTCCAAAGACTTCTTTAAAACTGCGATAGAGCCCACCAGACAGACGAAAATGGTGCTTTTCCATGCACCCACCGCTAGATGGCGGAAACGTAGCGGTGCTCGAGCTCTGTTAGCCTTTTGCACAGAGCAAAGCCATAAAGATATATATATACATACATATATTTTTAAATTAACTCTTTTAAATAAGATTTTGTAGCTGAATAACATGCTGCACATTTTGATTATTTTCGGTTTGTTGCATCTTTTTAACGAGTGACACCTACGTCACGTGTGGCGTCACATGATGCTAAACGGAAGTAGTGACTTGGGCGAACCTAAAGGAGTAGAGATTTTAAATGAACATAAACAAAACGTAGATAGCGGGTGCAAAAAAAAAAAAAGCCGACATGGGTTTGTCAGAGCTGGAAGAAAGTTGTGTGTTACTGGATGAGAAGGTTCTTCGATTCATGGAGCAGTTGGAGGTTTTGGAGGAGAAAACGAGCGCTCCTCACTCCCTCATCGAGCAGGTCGTACAGTGAACCTTTAAAACGTCATTTTACCTGGAAGGAAGTGGCTATTCATACGTAGCCGTATTAATAATTATAAATTCAATTTAAAATCAGCTAGATGCCAGCAGCTGGACTTCTTGTGTATCAAAACGTGTTGCTGTGCATTTCAGTATGAACCGAGGTTATTAATTAATATGTTGATCAAGAAATCTATTGATTATTTAGTCATTTCAGCGCCACTGTGTAAATTATATTAGGATATATATTTGGATTTATTAATTTGAAGGTATCCATGTATTCGTCCCATGACTTGTTAAAGAAAACTGGCTGTACATTTAGGTTGTCCAATTATTATTTTCTAAATGAATATGTACATGTCGCGGACATGACGCGACCCCCCCACTTTTAATTTATTACTTTATTATTATTATTATTATTTATTTGTATTATTTATTTGCCTTTCAGCTCCCCAGACCCTCCCACCTTTTTAAGCATTTTTCTTTGTTTTTTAATAATATGGCCAAATTATCATATTGCAATATTTTCATATAAATATGATATAAGATATGACTATGAATTCAAACAAAGTGGAGCAACATGAAAATTAAACATTCTTAAACAAACAGTAATAATACCACACCGTCATTTGCACTCATCAAGCTTAGGATGCAGTGCCCTCCAAAAGTATTGGAACACTTGGTATTTCACACATATTATTTTAGAAAGATTAAAAATAAGATTATAAAATCAAACCATTGTGCCTTGTGATAGAATCACTATGATGACCGCTCCAAGATGGCGGCCGCATTCCTTGGGCCACAGCAACCAATGCAGCGTCGTACTCCTCTTTATAATGTCTATGTTTGTGTGCTGTCGGCCTTGTGATACATGGAATATAGATGGAATGGACGTGCGCGCCTCAATCTATTAACGTCGCTCAGGACAGGAAGGCGCCATTACTAAGGGGGAGATGTGCAGATCATCAATAATAAGCTGACCGCTTTTTTTGCACTAGCGTCGCTATTTCTTAACGGATTTTAATAAATGTAGGCTTGTTTAAAGCCTGTTGAAAGCTCTTTCCAATGAACCTATGCATGTGTGGGTGAAAAAAAAAAACTTATGTAAAATGCAGAAATTTGGGGAAATTATGACAAACCGCTGCTTTTCTCGCTCTATTGTCGCTATTTGTTAACAGAGTTTAATAAAAGTAGGCTTGTTTTAAAGCCCTTTAATTGCTCTTTCTAATGAGCCCATACATGCCTGGGTAGAAAAAAAATTTTTTATGTAAAGCGTGGAAATGTGGGGGAAAATATGCCATTCTGTTCATTTACTGTGATGATTTTTTTTTTCCTGTCATCATAATTCTCAATGGATTTTTATAAATGAGGCCTTGTTAGTTGTATTCAAGCTGATTAAAAGTTCTAACGAACCCATACATGCCTGGATAAAAATTCTTATGTGTTAAAATATAAATCTGAAGTATGCCTTGGCATTGTGGTCATTTACCTTGCTGTTTCTGTGTAGGCTCTCAGTTGTCCAGGTGGTTTCCATAGTAGAGAAGCTTGAATCTTTGACTGGACTGGGTTGCTTGACATGAGGACCTTTCGCTTCAAATCGCAGAAGCTTCCTCAGCTAAAATTCTTGCTCTGGAAATGCATGAAGCAAAAGGCACTAGAAGCAGGTCACACAGCAGAAAAGATCCAGCACAGTTACCTTAGTAGGATTTTGGGTCTTAGAATTAGAAGGCTTCATTTTAAAATATAGACCCCAAAATAATGTGGATAGTCTGCACAAAATGTTAGAAACTTTAGTGGGGGAAGAGGCCCATAATAAGATCACAAAGTTCATAGTTAAAATCCAAATGGCTGAGCATTTAAAAAGTAAGGAGCGGCAAATCAGGAAGTTTCACAACCTTTTAGTGCAGAAAAGGCGTACTTTCAGTGGGAGTATTTTTAAAGATACACCCAAACAAATTAGTGACAACAGGGAAAATTGGGTACAGAATCCTCCAACAGGGTTCTTACACAGGCAGAAAAGGATGTGCTCACCAAAGGACTAAATTTCTCAGTGACCCCTAAACATATTCCGACAGTAGATTACATCACTGCAGTAGAGTCAGCCATTAAACATAACAGTTTGTCAGAGTCAGAAGCTGGATATCTCCGACTAAGAGTCACAGCAGTGCTGAACAGTGCTAAGCCTCCTCCGTCCAACATCATAGGAGAAGAACGGAAAGCTTTGTCAGCACTGCAAAAGGACCAAAGCATCCTTATCTTGCCAGCGGATAAAGGCAGATGCACTGTGGTCCTGAACACATCGGACTACGAGGCCAAGATCAACAACTTGCTCAGTGACTCCAGCACATACGAACGTCTGTAGAGAGACCCCACGAGCGGCTATAAGAAGAAAATCATTAGCTACCTCCAAAACCTGGAGAAAGAGGGACTCATCGACAGGCAGACATACTACAGACTGTACCCTGGGGATGCCACTCCGTGCATCTATGGACTGCCCAAAATCCACAAACAGGATGTGCCACTCAGGCCTATTGTATGTAGCACAGATTCCATCACGTACAATTTGGCCAAGTACCTCAAGTGGATTTTGGCTCCTCCAGTGGGTAACTCAGACCCCACGTGGAGAACACACAAGATTTTGTGAACAAGATCAAGGACCTACAGCTGGAGGCAGATGAAACTATGGTGTCATTGATGTGACACGTTGTTCACCTGCATCCCCACTGTTGAGGCCGTCTCAGCTGTGAAGCAGAGACTGGAGGATGTGTCTCTACTTGAAAGGACCAAACTCACACCAGACCACATCTGCCAACTCTTGGAGATCTGTCTTAACGCCACGTATTTCCTGTTTAGGGGGAATTACTACAGACAGATTCATGGTTGTGATGAGGTCTCCGGTATCCCCTATTGTGGCCAATCTGTACATGGAGTGAGTGGAGAAGACAGCCTTGACGTCTTTCACGGGCATCTCTCCCAGTCACTGGTTCAGATATGTTGGTGACACATAGGTTAAAATCAAGCAACAGCAAGTTGAGGACTTTACAGAACACATCAACTCGGTGGACACCAATATCAAGTTCACAAGTGAGGATGCCAGAAACACCATTTAGCCTTCTTGGACTGTGATGTTACGATTGGAGAGAACAGGCAGCTCCAGACAGGGGTTTACAGAAAACCAACTCACACTGACCATATCTGCTCTTTGGCTCAAACCACCCCCTTGAACACAAGCTCGGGGTGATCAGGACGCTTCAACACAGAGCCCTACAGGTGCCCACAACTGCAGAGGAAGGGCTAAAGAACAACAACGTGTCCGGAAAGCCTCACAGTAGTGGATACCCATGATGGTCCCTGGACAAAGTGCAGAACAAAAAGACCAGATAGACAGGAAACGGAGGACAAGAAGAAGAGTGTCTTGCCCTTATTTAGCAGGAGTAGGGGAAAAACTACAGAGGATCTTCAGACAGCACAAATCCCAGTTTACTTTAAACCGTTAACACCTTGAGACAGAAATTAGTTCACCCTAAGGACATGATCCCTAGTTACAAACAGAGCAATGTAGTGTATTCTATCAGATTCAGGAAAACTGTAAGGAACATACATAGGTGAAACGAAGCAACCTTTACACAAAAGGCTATACCAGCACCGCAGAGAGGGCGCCAGTGGACCTCAGTCTGTGGTTCATCTCCACCTTAAAGACACTAACCACACGTTTGAGGACCAAGAAGTTCAAATATTAGCCAGAGAGAAGAAATGGTTTGAGAGGGGGTCAAGGAGGCATTCTTTGTGAAACGTTTGAAACCCAGCCTTAACCGGGGAGGGGGTCTGAGACACACTTTATCCCCTGTTTACAATGGGGTACTCAGGTCAAAGGAGTTTCAGTCTTCTGTTCATGGTAATGAGTCATTCACGTCATCAAGGAAGCCATCAGAAAGGCATCCATCCCATCATTAGAGGGACAGCTGTCCTGTCTTAGGTGTGCTAACTGGAGCACAATAGTTGCTAATTAGAGCTATTGTTTTGTCACTAGCCTATAGCAGTCTGCCTCTCAGTAGGAGGGGTCTGGTTAGGTTTAAAACTCCAGCTTTTGTTGGCTTCTGTTTATTCTTCTCTACAAGAGTCAGACAGAAGTCAGACTTCCAGAGCAAGAATTTTATGCTGAGGAAGCTTCTGCGATTTGAAGCGAAACGTCCTCGCATCAAGCAACCCAGTCCAGTCAAAGATTCAAGCTTCTCTTCTATTTACCTTGCTGCTTTTTCCCACTGGAATGTTATTGCTAGTCTTTTAATGACAACATATATGTGATTTTTACTAACATTTATATACAAGTAGATATAAATCCATTCAGAATTAGACTTTTGACCCTCAGTCAGGGTAAAAGTACCTCCTCCATCCCTTCCAACCACCACTATGTACATATCATATTAAACAACACTGCAAGTAATTACGAGGTCTGTTAGAAAAGTATCAGACCTTTTTTTTCAAAACCGTATGGAATTTGAATCACGTGTCATTGCATCAGACAAGCTTGAAACCTTCGTGCGCTGCGTGAGTTTTTTCACGCCTGTCGGTTTGCGTCATTCGCATCTGAGCAGGCTTTGTGTGAGCACTGGTCCACCCTCTCGTCGTTTTTATATTGCGAATATTGTCTGAACGATTTGGAGCTTTGCTGCATCAATTTTTTTCCAGAAACTGTGAGAGACCTCCAGGTGGACACCGTTCGGAAAATTAATATGGCTTTCAGGGACGATTTTAGGGGATTTACAGATTAAGGAGTGTACTGCCGCTTTAAGGACAGCCCACAACTGCTGAGAGCGCAGCGCGCTCCCAGCGCCGATCGACATGCTCAGATCCCGCTGAAACAACCAGATCATTTCCAATGTGAAGGCTTTGTTGATCCGGGACCTCGTCTGACTTCACAAAAAGGCAGAAAGTGTGGACATCAGCACTTTTTCGGCACATTCCACTGTTACAGGAGTTTTTTTCATGGAAAGAAAAGCGGAGGGACGCGCCACAGAGCTGTTCATTACGCGGGACAAAACCACCTCGGTGTTGGTCTCACAGGACGGCTTGAGATGGCTTTCAGATGGATTCTGGTTGCTTTTCAGTCGTGTGATTATCCGATTGTGATTGTGCATGAGCTGGACATGCCCCAACATGTCCCGTGAGGCTTCATATCACGGCGCTGCTTTGCATGGCGCAAAGGAACCTCTTTCCATGACAAAAACTCCTAACAGTGGAATGTGCCGTTCATTTCTAACTGGACGCTGTCTTGATCCGGTATGTCGTCTGACTAGCACAGGAAGTGTGAAAGACGTGGACATCAGCACTTTTTCATCACATTAAGACAGACATGCGGAGGAGTTCCGTGTGTCGCAAAGCAACGCCGTGATGAAGCCTCACGGGACATGTTGGGGGCATGGTCCAGCTCATGCACAATCACAATCGGATAATCACACAACTGAAAAAGCAACCGGATCCATCTGAAAGCCATCTCAAAGCCATCCTGTGAGACCAACACCGAGGTGGTTTTGTGTCCCGCGTAATGAACGGCTCCGTGGCGCGTCCCTCCGCTTTTCTTTCCATGAAAAAACTCCTGTAACAGTGGAATGTGCCGAAAAGTACTGATGTCCACGCCTTCTGCCTTTTGTGAAAGTCAGACGAGGTCCCGGATCAACAAAGCCTTCACGTTGGAAATGATCTGGGTTGTTTGAGCATGTCAGCAGCGCTCAGAGCGCGCCGCGCACGCAGCAGTTGTGGGCCGTCCTTAAAGCAGCAGTAACACTCCTTAATCTGTATAATCAATCAATCAATTTTTGTTATATAGCGCCAAATCACAACAAACAGTTGCCCCAAGGCACCTTATATTGTAAGGCAAGGCCATACAACAATTATGGTAAAACCCACGGTCAAAACGACCCCCCTGTGAGCAAGCACTTGGCTACAGTGGGAAGGAAAAACTCCCTTTTAACAGGAAGAAAACCTCCAGCAGAACCAGCTCAGGGAGGGGCAGTCTTCTGCTGGGACCTGGTTGGGGCTGAGGGAGAGAACCAAGAAAAAGACATGCTGTGGAGGGGAGCAGAGATCGATCACTAATGATTAAATGCAGAGTGGTGCATACAGAGCAAAAAGAGAAAGAAACAGTGCTCATGGGAACCCCCCAGCAGTCTACGTCTATAGCAGCATACTAAGGGATGGTTCAGGGTCACCTGATCCAGCCCTAACTATATAGCTTTAGCAAAAGGAAAGTTTAGCCTATCTTAAAAGTAGAGAGGGTTGTCTGTCTCCCGATCTGAATTGGGAGCTGGTTCACAGGAGAGGAGCCTGAAAGCTGAAGGCTCTGCCTCCCATTCTACTCTTACAACCCTAGGAACTACAAGTAAGCCTGCAGTCTGAGAGCGAAGCCTCTATTGGGGTGATATGGTACTACGAGGCCCTAAGATAAGATGGGACCTGATTATTCAAAACCTTATAAGTAAGAAGAAGAATTTTTAAATATCTATTCTAGAATTAACAGGAAGCCAATGAAGAGAGGCCAATATGGGTGAGATATGCTCTCTCCTTCTAGTCCCGTCAGTACTCTAGCTGCAGCATTTTGAATTAACTGAAGGCTTTTAGGGATACTTTTAGGACAACCTGATAAATAAGAATTACAATAGTCCAGCCTAGAGGAAATAAAGCATGAAGTAGTTTTTCAGCATCACTCTGAGACAAACCTTTCTGATTTTTAGAGATATTGCGTAAATGCAAAAAAGCAGTCCTACATATTTGTTTAATATGCGATTTGAATGACAGATCCTGATCAAAAATGACTCCAAGATTTCTCACAGTATACTAGAGGTCAGGGTAATGCCATCCAGAGTAAGGATCTGGTTAGACACCATGTTTCTAAGATTTGTGGGGCCCAAGTACAATAACTTCAGTTTTATCTGAGTTTAAAGCAGGAAATTAGAGGTCATCCATGTCTTTATGTCTGTAAGAACAATCCTGCAGTTTAGCTAATTGGTGTGGGTCCTCTGCTTCATGGATAGATAAAGCTGGGTATCATCGCGTAACAATGAAAAGTTAAGCAATACCGGTCTAATAATACTGCCTAAGGGAAGCATGTATTAAAGTAAATAAAATTGGGTCCTAGCGACAGAACCTTGTGTAACTAACTCCAGAATTAACTTTAGTCTGTGAAGAAGATTCCCCAATTTACATGAACAAATGTAATCTATTAGACAAATATGATTCAAAACCACCGCAGCGCAGTGCCTTAATACCTATGGCATGCCTCTAATCTCTGTATAAAATTTATGGTCAACAGTATCAAAAGCAGCACTGAGGTCTAACAGAACAAGCACAGAGATGAGTCCACTGTCCGAGGCATACGAAGACTCATTTGTAACCTTCACTAATGCTGTTTCTGTACTATGATGAATTCTAAAAGCTGACTGAAACTCTTCAAATAGACCATTCTCTGACAGATGATCAGTTAGCTGTTTTACAACTACCCTTCAAGAATTTTGAGAGAAAAAGGAAGGTTGGAGATTGGCCTATAATTAGCTAAGATAGCTGGGTCAAGTGATGGCTTTTTAAGTCATGGTTAATTACTGCCACCTTAAAAGCCTTTGGACATAGCCAACTAACAAAGATAGATTGATCATATTTAAGATCGAAGCATTAAATAATGGTAGGGCTTCCTTGAGCAGCCTGGTAGGAATGGGGTCTAATAAACATGTGATGGTTGGATGAAGTACTAATGAGAATAACTCAGACAGAACAATCGGGAGAGAAAGAGTCTAACCAAATACCGGCAATCACTGAAAGCAGCCAAAGATATCGATACGTCTTTGGGATGGTTATGAGTAATTTTTTCTCTAATAGTTAAAATTTTGTTAGCAAAGAAAGTCTGAAGTCATTACTAGTTAAAGTTAATGGAATACTCAGCTCAATAGAGCTCTGACTCTTGTCAGCCTGGCTACAGTGCTGAAAAGAACCTGGGGTTGTTCTTATTTTCTTCAATTAGTGATGAGTAGAAAGAGGTCCTAGCTTTACGGAGGGCTTTTTTTATAGAGCAACAGACTCTTTTTCCAGGCTAAGGTGAAGAATCTTCTAAATTAGTGAGACGCCATTTCCTCTCCAACTTACGGGTTATCTGCTTTAAGCTACGAGTTGTGAGTTATTACCACGGAGTCAGACACTCTGATTTAAAGCTCTCTTTTTCAGAGGAGCTACAGCATCCAAAGTTGTCTTCAATGAGGATGTAAAACTATTGACGAGATACTCTATCTCCCTTACAGAGGTTTAGGTAGCTACTCTGCACTGTGTTGGTATATGGCATAGAGAACATAAAGAAGGAATCATATCCTTAAACCTAGTTACAGCGCTTTCTGAAAGACTTCTAGTGTAATGAAACTTATTCCCCACTGCTGGGTAGTCCATCAGAGTAAATGTAAATGTTATTGAAGAAATGATCAGACAGAAGGGAGTTTTCAGGGAATACTGTTAAGTCTTCTATTTCCATACCATAAGTCAGAACAAGATCTAAGATATGATTAAAGGGTGGGTGGACTCATTTACTTTTTGAGCAAAGCCAATAGAGTCTAATAATAGATTAAATGCAGTGTTGAGGCTTGTCATTCTCAGCACTGTGGGATGTTAAAATCGCCCACTATAATTATCTTATCTGAGCTAAGCACTAAGTCAGACAAAAGGTCTGAAATCAAAGAGAAACTCACAGTAACGACCAGGTGGACGATAGCTAATAACAAATAAAACTGGTTTTGGGACTTCCAATTTGGATGGACAAGACTAAGAGACAAGCCTTCAAATGAATTAAAGCTCTGTCTGGGTTTTGGATTAATTAATAAGCTGGAATGGAAGATTGCGGCTATCCTCCACCCCGGCCCGTGGCTAAGAGCATTCTGACAGTTAGTGTGACTCGGGGGGTGTTGACTCATTTAAACTAACATATTCATCCTGCTGTAACCAGGTTTCTGTTAGGCAGAATAAATCAATATGTTGATCAATATTATTATATCATTTACCAACAGGGATCTTAGAAGAGAGAGACCTAATGTTTAATAGACCACATTAACTGTTTTAGTCTGTGGTGCAGTTGAAGGTGCTATATTATTTTTTCTTTTTTGAATTTTATTGCTAAATAGATTTTTGCTGGTATGGTAGTCCTGGGAGCAGGCACCGTCTCTACGGGGAGGGGGTAATGAGGGGATGGCAGAGGGAGAGAAGCGCAGAGAGGCTTGTAAGACTACACTCTGCTTCCTGGTCCCAACCCTGGATAGTCACGTTTGGAGGAGTTTAAGAAAATGCCAGATTTCTAGAAATGAGAGCTGCTCCATCCAAAGTGGGATGGATTGCCGTCTCTCCTAACAGACCAGGGTTTTCCCCAGAAGCTTTGCCAATTATCTATGAAGCCCACCTCATTTTTTTCCCAATAATCCCCATAAAATCGTCCCTGAAAGCCATATTAATTTTCCGAACGGTGTCCACCTGGAGGTCTCTCACAGTTCTGGAAAAAATTGATGCAGACAAGCTCCAAATCGTTCAGACATTTATTCGCAATAAAAATCCGACGAGAGGGTGGGACCATGCTCACACAAAGCCTGTTCACAGGCGAATGACGCAACCGACAGCATGAAAAAACTCACGCATGCGCATGAAGGTTCAAGCTTGGCTGATGCAATCACACGTGATTCAATCCATATGGTTTTTTGAAAAAAATAAAAAGGTCCGATACGTTTCTAACAGACCTCGTATACATATTTAAAACATTTTGTTTCCGTTATTTGTATGCATGTGAACGCCGCTTAATGAAAAGAACTTATGGCGTTGAGTTATAGTCTCATATAGTAATATCGATATTAAATTGCGACATAACAGCTTAAAATAGACATTTGTTGCTACAGTTCATTTAGTATTGCGAGAATTTGTTTTTGTACTTGGTGCAGTTGATGGTGAAGCACTTGCCTGCCTTTTTTCCCTCATTTTCGCTTCTTGTTTAACAGGTGCTTTAACTGGGCTCAAGGCGCTCATCTCCACCCTTAGTAATGGCCGCCGTGTGGGCAAACCGCTAGTCACGTGACGTCCATTCCAGGTCCTCTATTTCCATGTTGTGATAGAATCACTACGATGACTGGTCCAAGATGGTGCCGCATTTTCTTGCGCCAGAGCAACTGGTTGTGACTTTTTACAGCTTTTTACGACAACGGTTTTGTGGTCTTTTCCCCACTGCACAGAGATTTTTTTTTGTGCCATTCCGGTTTGTGCCTGTCGTCTATGTCGTTTGTGGCTTTTTGCGACCATGGTTTGTGGCTTTTGTCCCCTTCTGCTGAGATTTTTTGTGCCTACATCTACCATAGAGCGAGGCTCGCGCAATAAACTGTGATGGGGGTAGTTTTAAATAACAGTGGGTGTCGTACTAAGCTATTTGCAGTATTGAATCGTATCAAGAGCATTCCCTTTTTGAAAATTCCATCTTTTTTTTACACTCCTGCATTTCTGTCCATATTCTCCTCACACAGTATGTATGTAATTGTATATACTTTGTTTTATGTTGCACAAGGGGATGGTTTTCAATGCTCCAAGGCTCGATATTCCCTGGGAAACAACACAAGTTCTACTCTTCAGTATGCAAAATGAAAATAAAACCAGTGGTACACGTTCACACTCGGTAAGCAGCTGTACATCACAGATTAAGTGTTTGTCAATAATTCTTTTGAAATTTGGTGAATTTTCTGTAAGTGCTAGCTGTCAGGTTTGAACTGTTTTGGGGATTTATGTGTTGGCAGAACCTCAAGTGAAGGTGAAATTGAGTTGCCACACAGAAAGGGCTAAAGAAAGCTACAGCCCTGAGTCTGAAAAAAGAAAGTGGTATTTATAGAGGATATTGGGACCCCAAGAAGGTGAGTGATCTGGATGAACCGTATATTGCTGAATGCATGTGTTTGTGGTCCACCATAAACACTTTATCTGATTTCACAGGTGTCAGGAGGCGATTAAAACCTAAAAAGGATGCTAGCGAAAAAGAGCTGAGTGTGAAAGTAAGCAACGAGGAAGCTCCGGGAGTTCCTTCAGTGAACAGAAGTGATCAGATTGCACAGCAAGACCCACTGAAATGGTTTGGGAATTCGGTGCCACAGTCGCTCAAACAAGCACAGTCCTCTTTCAAACAAGGTGTGATATACATCAAATCAAGGCCATACTGCAGGGGTTAAAGTTCTCTGTCGCTACTACGGCTTTCCATCATTTTGGCTGCCGAAACATGTTTTTAAACTTATCTTTTCTTTTAAAGTCTGCTCTGAATAGGGATGGGTATTGATAAGATTTTAGCGATATCAATACCATTATCGATTCCGCTTATTGATACCTCTTGTAATTTTTGTATACTAAAAGTAGGCTTACAGGTTTCTATGTCAACATTTGAGTTTTAAAGTAAACAAATATGAATTGGTCAGTGGATCCTAGATCTCTGGACTTAAATAGACATTAAATCTGTAGTTTTTGTCAAACGCATTTCCTTTTACCATTAATGGCATGAATGTCACGCATACCTCTGAGCTGAACTCAGCTGCGCTGTAGGTCAGGATGTCATTCATAAAGAAAGCAGGACGTTCATTTGGGAGGAAAAAAAAAAACGTTTTGGTCGGAGAGCGGCGCAGTGTTTGGAGCTGTGCAAACGTAACGGAGGATGATTCTCGTTTCTTGCCTGCAGCCAGACAAGAGTCCCACTTAGTGATTTTAATCTGCACAAAGTGACTCACGATTGACATCTTTAAATGGCTTTGAGAGGGGTTAAGAAGCAGAATTGCCACTTCTAAAAAGCAGCGATGCAAGGAATCAGTACTACTACCGCTTAGTATTGTTGTTGTTGTATCTATATTATAATAGCCATGTGGCCTCTGTGCATGTGTGTATGGCTTCAATGATGCAAAAACTGGGAAGAGCTGACATTGCTGTTTGGTATACTTATGTATTTTCGGTCAAGGATAAATGCTGCGAAAACGAAAGTTGATAGGACAAATATATTTGGAGAAATTAGCAATTTAGCTAACAGTAAACAATGGACATTGTTCTGAAATGCACCATGGGAGTTCTGGGTTTTGAGGTTTTAAATGTTGATATTGTGGTTCAATTATTTTAACAGTGTTGTTAGTTATTGGTTTAGTCAGTTTAGTTAAGTGTTATGTTGCTCTTACCATGAGTGACATAAGTCTCATGTAGTACCATCCCTTACCAAAAGTAGTACATACAAGTATGTTTCAAGTATACTTCCAGTTTACTTTTTATATACTTATCAGTACTATTTTTTTTGGTAAGGGGTGAGTGAAAACTGTAGTGGATTTATGTCTTCAGCTACCGTCTTTTTTTTTTCTTTTTTTTTTTTCCTTTTTTTTTGTCAAAGCACCTGCTTACAGCAGCTGTGTGTGCTTGCTTGAAACTTCAATCACAGACAAACTGTGGACAGCTGACATTTGCAGTTTGGTATGCTTATGTA
The DNA here is from genome assembly GCF_902500255.1 of Thalassophryne amazonica. NCBI lineage: Eukaryota > Metazoa > Chordata > Actinopteri > Batrachoidiformes > Batrachoididae > Thalassophryne > Thalassophryne amazonica. Next base: position 73,238,035 of record NC_047108.1, read on the forward strand.
TTTTGGGTCAATGATGAATGCTGCAAAAGTGGAATGTTGCTAGCTAACAGCACTGAACAATGGATGTTGCTGACTACTTTCTGGAGTCACACGCATTCAAGCAGAGGGCGGTAAGTCATCCTTATATTAAGTGTGCATGCAGTGAGTGATTTATTTAGTAAGTTCAATGTAAGTACATACTATAATTGTAAATACGTACAATACTGGACAAAGCTTGCGTGATAAGTTTCTGTGGGGACCCGGAACAGCTGATATGAAGCTCATGTCTGGGCGTCGCTATGTTCACAGCAGCTGCATGATGACCTCATTAATGAATAAATGGGTGGAGCGGGGTGGCTCCATGTGTGATGATAGACGCTTGAACATTTGAACACTTAGAACCTGAACACCTAACCTCACCTGTTCTGGCAGTAAATTGCATGTGACACCCACCAACGCAACGGAGAACTTTGAAAGGGTCACGCCATGTGGATGCCACAGAGTTACAGAGTTGTCGAAACATTAAAAGTGCTCCCTGATTAAGGTGAGACACTGGGCACAGCCTGCTGTCACGCAGTAGGACGAAGTGACCACGCCCCCAAATTTACAGAACTTTATGGCTTAAACATCTTAAACTAAAAGTTAGAAAAAAATTCATCCCTACAGTTATGGAAGAGGAAACTACCTGTAGATGTTAACACTCCGCGGACGGTGCAAGAATTGGTTTTTAAGGACAGAAAAACACACTCTCACACAAACTTTTTCAGCGCGAACATCGCCATCTTTCCTTTTCTTATCTTTTTTTCACAACACACTCTGTACCCACAAGTGTAAGCAGGCTTAACCCATCGATCACTGATCAGCATATTCACACGAAGACAAAATAACTAAAAAGATTGTTTTCAAACTACTTAAAGTGCACTTTTCCTTATAGCAAAGGGAATTAATACATTGTAAACAAGAGTAACGACCACCTATAGGCATATTATTTTCATCTCTTGTCATCTGCAAGGCAAAACTAATCAATCTCAGATAGCTGATCCCTATATCAGTTAACAGCATTTGTAAATAGTGAAATATTACTTTTTTTTTTTTTTAGAACATTTGTAATCATGAACTATGTTTTCAGATACACTTAACATGACTTATGGTCTTTTTTAATCACTTGAAGTGATGAATCCTGTTTTGAATTACCCTAGGCAATAAAGTTACTCTTTTTATTAGCATATTTAGTCCATGTTTCACTGTCATCATTATGCAGTGTTTTGCTCATGTTCTAACCATGACATACAGACCAAAGCCGTTTTTGGTACCAGGTTGTAAGCATGTTTATTTCTGCTCTAAATTTGGACATTTTTACATACAGCCCCATGGGAAAGTGCTCTGTTTTGAAGCCAGCCTTTTAGGCGTCAGTTGCAGCCTTATTTAATGTATTAAATTGATTCAGTCCCCATCTTACTTCGAAAAATTAATCAGGTTTTCACTTGCACCCAGTCCATCACTAAAATTAATTTGTTACTTTAATGTTTCGAGTTGTGTTGTTTAGAGATAGGTGAAAAACAAACACCAGTGAAAACACAGTTTCCACACACTTTGTTGGCAGAGGCTATACAAGTCTTAACTGCAAAGAATTCAGGAATGGCAAAAGTCACATTTTGCCCTCTGTTGGCTTTGTGAAGAGTTTGAGTTGTGAAGAGTTCCATTTCGGGATTCTCCTGAGGTTTAGCAAGCATAGGATAGTCATAATCCTGAAAGATCTGAAATATTAACATTGAAAATGTGAAACCACGTGAGAACACAAATCGGAGCTCTTCCACATATACAAGCACATACGGCATTGTGTAGCAATGTGCTGTCTTGGGGTAAATACGGCATACCCCTCTCTCTTCCACAATAGCTGCTTATATTATATATTTTATCTTTATCATTTGTGATTGTTTTGTCACCATAGATACCTTTTAATTTTTGGCACATTCATCAAAAATTGTTAGAATAATTGAACAATATAATCCTTACTTGCAGTCTTGTGCACAGCCTGATACAGTGTCTACTACCAGTGCACTTCATGTTGTTTTCCTTTTTTTTGTGTCACAGTGATAGAGCTGTCTGCTGAGATTGCAACTCTTCAGTTTGCAGTTTTGCACAGCAGACAGGAGTGAAGCACTGTATGAAAGAGAAACCAAATTCTGCAGGAGAAAGCCTCTGCTGCGCAGGTGGACAAGGACACGAGCAGAGACGCCGGGCCCACAGACACAGACGGATGAGTCTCAGTCAGCAGTTATGTGCAGGGGAATTCAATAGAAAATTACAAACGCGCCACATCAAAACTTCCTGATTATGAGGGGAGTCCATCAAACCACAGCAGTGGTCCTCTGGACGAATGTGAACTGAAGCCTGTACACACAGGAGTTCCCAGAAATGTCTGATCAGTGATTTTTGTGTTGTTTTGACTGTGAAAGATGAACGTTTGTGAGTGTGCTGGTTGTCAGAATAATATGTTGTTTTTTCTCATTAAAAAAACAAAGAAAACCTGATTGAACAGATTTTGTGTCTATAGTCTTGATCACTGTAAGCATTGTTTTTTCTGAATAGTTTTTGCATTGTTTTGACTAAATGTAGCTACTCAAAAGAAGTATTTATGTTAATGTTCTCAGCCCCGGAACCTTTCTTCCAACTTTCATTGATATACAGTACCAGTCAAAGTTTGTTCACACTTTATTTAAGAAAAAAATCCACATAGTGACTGACTTGTGATCTGGAATCTCATAAATGTGATGTAGCATTTTGCTGTTATGACTCTGCATTTCATCATTACAAAACAGTAGCTGTTAAATTAACAGCATGATGTCATTATTATGAAAGATCTCATAAATATGACTTACTGTGAAATTCAGTGTTATACTTTTGACTTGGCCTCACTTGCAGCTCCTAACTCATCAATTGATTAAGCATTTCATTAAGCGGCACAGTGGCTTACTGGTGAGCACTGGTGCCTCACGGCAAGAAGGTAAGGTCAGACCTTACTTGTGTGAAGCGCCTTGAGGCAACCTTGTAAGGCGCTATATAAATAAATGAAAATGAAATGATGGTCATGGCATCGCTTCCCATCCTTTCTGTGTGGCCTTTGCATGTTCTCCTTGTGTCTGAGTGGGTTTCCTCTCATAATCAAAACATGCTTATTTAGGATCTGCTCCTTTCTCTGCCCCTGACCAAGGCAGCGTCACTACATCTGGAGTTGGTCCCCGGGTGCCGGACTGTGGCTACCCACTGCTCCTAGTGGTTGGGTTGTGTCGAACTGTAATTAGGATGGGTTGAGGACAAATTTTGTTGTGTGTATATGTATAAAAGGCTATTCTTTTAATTATGACAATGGATCTCAAATATATGACTTAGCATCTAATACCTCTGACTTACTACCTCCTGCATTAACTGACCATTTCATAATTTATGTTTTAATTATTACAGTATCGCAAACAATTGTTGGTGATAACTAAGCATGTAGTATTTGTATAGCTAGCTCATAAATGAGTGAAGCATGTCATAAATATGGCTTATTTCTGCCACTCCTTCCCAAAGGTATTCTGGAGTTGAACAACAGTGTTTGGTATCTGGATACAAGCGCCCGCACAATGATCCAGAATATACCACAAGCATTCTATGGGTCTGTCCCGTGTCCTTCCTTTGTCGCGGAACCTCTGCTTTAACCGGCTAATAGTTGACATCTATATTACAATAGCCAAGTGTCCTCTGTGTGTGTATATGTGTGCATGTGTGGTTGGCTTTATTGATTACAGAGAAATTGGGGAAGGCTGACATTTGACTTTGGTTTGCTCATGTATTTTGGGTCAACGAGGAACGCTGCGAAACATAAAGTTGATGGACTAATATTTTTGGAGAAATTAGCAATATTAGCCAAGAACAGTGAAGAATGGATGTTGTGCTGCAATGCACTACGGGAGTTTGGGGTTTGGGGATTTTAAATGTCATTGTGGTTCATGTTAGTTTAACAGTGCTGTTAGTGTTATTGATTTATTGTGTTCTTGTAGTTCAAGTGGTTTAGTCAGTTTAGTTAAGTGTCATGTTGCTGTTACCATGAGTGAGAAGTGTAGTGTATTTGATTTATGTTGGATCAAGGATGAACGCCAACAAAACAGAACATTGATAGGACTAATATTTTTGGAGAAACTACAGATATTACCTAACAACACTGAACAATGGACATTGATAAATACATTCTCGACTCATGGCATTCCAACAGGAAGCGGTAAATCAGTACATTAAAAGCATGTGTGTGTGATTTTATTTACAACCCAATTCCAATGAAGGTGGGATGTTGTGTGAAATGTAAATAAAAACAGAATACAATGATTTACAAATCCTCTTTGGCCTATATTCATTTGAATACACCACAAAGACAAGATACAGTGAGGAAAATAGGTATTTGAACACCCAGCGGTTTTGCAAGTTCTCCCACTTAGAAATCATGGAGGGGTCTGAAATTTTCATCTTAGGTGCATGTCCACTGTGAGAGACATAATCAAAAAAAAAAAAAAAAATCCAGAAATCACAATGTATGATTTTTTTTTATAATTGTATGTTACTGCTGCAAATAAGTATTTGAACACCTGTAAAAATCAATATTTGGTACAGTAGCCTTTGTTTGCAATTACAGAGGTGAAACGTTTCCTGTAGTTTTCCCCAGGTTTGCACACACTGCAGCAGGGATTTTGGTCCACTCCTCCATACAGATCTCTAGATCTTTCAGGTTTGGAGTTTCAGCTCCCTCCAAAGATTTTCTATTGAGTTCAGGGCTGGAGACTGGCCAGGCCACTCCAGGACCTTGAAATGCTTCTTGCGGAGCCCCTCCTTAGTTGCCCTGGCTGTGTAGGGTCATTGTCATGCTGGAAGACCCAGCCATGACCCATCTTCAATGCTGTTACTGAGGGAAGGAGGTTGTTTGCCAAAATCTCGCAATACATGACCCCATCCATCCTGTCCCCTTTGCAGAAGAGCTCTCCCAGAGTATGATGTTTCCACCCACATGGTTCATGGTTGGGATGGCTTGGCATGGTGTAACATGAAAGCTGGGAGTGACATAAGACTTGGTGTTGGGAAGGCTTGACTGATGAGAGGTGAAGGTTTAAGACCAGACTGAAGAGTCGTGAAGTATTGAGATTGACAGGCTGACAAGATGTGAAGGTTTGAGAGACATAAGATAGAGAGGCTGTGTGAGTTTACAGCTTGACCAGTGAACAGTAGATGTAGTGAAGAGTCAGAACAAAAACTGGACAAGGACTTGACCAACTACTTCAAAGATGAGAACCAAATGTACCGTAGTTTCCAGAGTATAAGTCACAAGCATTCAACACTATCAAAACTATTGCATTTATTAATCCTATTAGCACAATGTTTATGTTCAGCCAAGTTTTTCCATACACAAAAAGCGAATGATGTCTCCCTCCCAATTTACTTTCTTTAAAAATTATTTTGAATTATATAAGAAATCTTTAAAATTTATGAAAACACCTAAAGGACGAAACTGAACTCTTTTATGATTGACATTCCCAGTGACTCATCATTCTGAATATACAATGTGATCCCATTGCATATAGTTATTTTTATATAACGGCTGAGTGGATCCTTGTCATTTGATTGCTGCTTTGTATGTCACATGGATTGGAATGTGACATGGATTATTCATCCCATTTGTGCTGCGTTGCATTTAGCATGCAAATTTGGTTCTATTTAGCGTGCCAATTCGGTTCCATGCATTTGGTATCATTGCACCTGCAAAACCCCGCCCACACACACACTACCCAGGTAACACACAATGTAAATGCAACATTGCTGGAAGGTTGCTGACAACGTTGTAGCAACGTTGTGGGGACTCTACAAATTCATGTTGCTACAACATTGCAACACGTCATTGCAACTTCTGTGCAATGTTCCGGCAACGTTGTGGCAACGTCAAATTGTTAGCTGGGTAGTGGGATGCGGTTTAGCTAAACATTGCAGAGTTTGTTTTGCTGCTGGACAGCGATTTGAATGAGTTAACTGACGGTGCTAATTCTTCTAACATACACACACACAAAAACAAATCCACTACGCTGTAAGGTGTCTGGAGGCATGAAGAGCTGTTAGGATGAAAATGTGGACAAATTTGTGACGCAATTTTTCACTTGACTGAGGAAGTGCACAATTGTTTTTTTTTAGTACACGATCGAAGTCAGTGCACAGCATCATGGACTACATCATCAGAATTATTTTTAAAGTATCTCGCTGTTTTCCAAGTGCTTGAGCTGCTGCCCCCGCGACCCGACTCCGGATAAAGCGGAAGAAAATGGATGGATGGATGGATGGATGGATGGATGGATGGACTGAGAACAATTTTGGACTCCTGTTTAAAGTTTGTGTTGGACTGTTGACGGGCTGTTGAAAGGACTTTTTTTGTTGTTTCAATCTCAGCACTTGCATGTAGCAGGAGCGTGGTTTTCATTTTATTTTTGTTCAAATAATTAATTGTATCCACACAAAAGATTAATTCTGGCCTATGTAAGCTGTCTGAGCCCTGTGAAGCAGACACCCCCCCCCCCCCCCCACACACACACACATTAAAAAATCCAAGCAAACAAGCTGTAATTTCTAAAACAAGCTTTAATTTCCGACGGTACATGAACGCAGCAGCAGTGATCTGCACTGTATTCACACGGGCTGATTTACTGCTCTGATGATATATTTAATCATCTTTACACATATATTTATTACCCCTTTTGACAGTTTTGTGTTATAAATCAATATATATGGCTTAGTAAGGTAATACAATGATACAGCAGTCAGCACGGCACACCAGCATTTTTTCAGGCCTCCTGTGCACTCCTGCAATATTTTCAGCTCCTGCCCATCCTGCGCCTTTCAGTACAGCCACTGTTGATGGCAAAGCACCAGTGACGCACACCAAAATGCAAATCCCTTTTCTGTTGTTTATAAATTAATAAAATATCAAATGACAAGGATCTGTTTTAGCGGTTATATAAGTTTTTTCATTCTTTCAATGGAACAAATATTTTATTTGGTGAAAGCTGGAACGTTCCATTCAACTCTGGTTTGCCTTATTGCATGGAACATTCCATTTATCACCTCATGAAATATTTGTACCATTGAACTCATAAACATTCATTGTTTGTATAATATATATTTATTTATTTATTTATTTGTAACTGTGTGGTTTTGGGTGCTCCCTTGTGTTGTTTCACTGTTGCCAAGATTTCTTGAAATGTAGCCATGTTTGTTGTTTGATTTGTCAGTAAAATCTTCTTTTAAAAATTATTTATTCATTTTTACATATTTATTAATTCATTTTTATTGTTATTTTTTTCATTACGAGAGTAAGGTCATCATGTCAAGAATAAAGCTGAAATACAATTTCAAGAATAAAATTTAAATCACTTTGAGAAAAGATGAAATACAATTTAAAGCATGAAGCAGAAATAAATATTTTTTTAAACCTAATTTCTTAAAACTCTTCCTCCCATGGCCAAACTGACATCACCCTGCTCAGCATGCCGCTCTCGAGCAACATGGAGCTCGTGAGAGTATAACATAACATTTTATTGTGTGATTACAAAAAAATGTACAAATAGTACATAAAAGCACACATCAAAAGTTAAAATCCATAGTAATAATTAAAACCATAATAATACTACTAATTGCACAGTTACTACATAAATACCATCCAAGTTTAAAATAATAGTTAAAACTAGAGACATTCGTCACAAAATGCCCCGCGCGGAGTACTATTTTACATGTAAAGTGCAGTAATATGAATATGTGTGGGGTAGGTATTTGGTTGAACCCTTATGTGTTTGATGTAAACAGGGATACACAGTGGAAAAATTGGAGATTGGCATTATATTTATTTAGAGGATGTGGCCAACAGTGACCATAAAAAGTCGGTAGCCTTCAAACAAATGCAACTTTTGGTAATTTTTTAAAAGTAGGTCAAGGTCACTGGACTTCGAACCCATGCAAGTACTCCTCCAAGGCATGTATCAACAAATATGAAGGTTGTGTGAGCAATAGGTGCTGAGGTACATGGCGGCAAATGAATTTCAGGCGAAGGATTTGACAGTTGTGACCACTGGTGACCTTGAAAAGTAGGTCAAGGTCACCGGCCTTCAAACCCATGCGAAGTACTCCCCCAAGGCATGCACCCACCAAATATGAAGTTTTTGCGAGCAATAGGTGCCGAGCTACATTGTGGCAAACAAATTTCGGACGGACAAATGGATGGACGGACAACCCGGATGCTATATGCCCCGCCTCGCGGAGCATAAAAGCAAATATAAAATGCAATTGATAGAATAGCACATAAAAACACACCGCCTAGGCTAAAACCATAACAAAACCTAAAAACCGTAACAATACCTAAAAATCCATAATAATACATCTCTTTAAAAACATTGACACTGGGCAAGTTAACGATGTGATTAGGTAAACTGTTCCACAAAGTGACAATTTTGTTGTTACAAAAATTCTTTCTGACGTTCAGTTTTGACATAATGTTAAGAAAATTACCTTAAAACACTGATATAGACAACAAATGAGACACCAGGGAAACGGGCTTCATGTTCCTAAGATCTTTCTTCATTTAAAGCTTTAAAGGTAGATGTCATACAGAGTGTACAGTCTGAAAGACAAATATGAGTACATTCAGTTTTCATGCCACTTAGATAGAGTCCCAAGGTGTTACAAAGTCAATGAAATCATTTCATAGTATAAGACAGTCACTCTCAAAAGTCTGTTCCTTGGTGGTTCATTATACACTGATGAAACATTGTCTCGTCTCATCATAGCATAAGACAATCGGTCTCACAGTCCAAATGTCTCGCCTCATCAATCTTATCTGTGCTCTTCCTCTTCCATGGCATTGTTCAATCAATTACTAACACAATTATAATGGTAAATACATTTGATAGAGCATTGACATTAACTTTTATAACACCTAATGACCTTTAACATAGTGGAGTGGCCTCTCAGACCAGCTTGCTCACAGGGGGTCGTTTTGACCGTTATGGTTTTTACGTAATTATTGTATGGCCTTGCCTTACAATATAAAGTGCCTTGGGGCAACTGTTTGTTGTGATTTGGCGCTATATAAATAAATTTGATTGATTGATATAATCTCTAAATTCAAAAAAATTTATTGGACTCAACATTTACTAGGTACAGTTATTGTTGCCCTGCGTAGAACTTTTTCTAACGTATCTTTGTCCCTCTGCAGAAAGGGGGACCACACTTGCACACAATATTCTAGAGATGAGGTCTAACATAACTCATACAATACCAGGAAAGATTCCTTATTGATAGAATTTAATGATTTCTTGATAAGATCCAGCACTCTATTAGCTTTTGCAGCTGCATTACTTATGTACTTGGAAAATGATGAGTTATTGGTAAACAAAATACCTAAATCCTTTTCTTCCATAGTATCTATTTTATCCCCATTCATGTAATATACTCATAACAAGGATTTTTTTTTTTTTTTGCAACAAAGTGCATTACCTTGCATTTTTCACTATTAAACCAGAGTAACCATTATTTTGGCCAATCCGATAGTTTATCTAAATCATCCTATGAACTGACGTCACTGCATCTCGCGAGAAAACTACATTACGCGATTTTTAATTTATTGCTGAGTTTGCGTGGTAGAAGTCACGATCATTGGAGGAAAAAACAAAAACACGTGACCATTTTTTAAAAATTTATTTATTTTTAGGGCAGCTGAGCGTTACCGGGAAATGTCAAAAGATGACACTACAGGCCCGTTTTTTGTTTGCACTTCCTGGAGAACGTGTGTCGGTGCGCTGATGGCAGCGCAGGAACAACACGGCTGTAGCCTTCAGACATCCGCAGTCTGATCGCGGCCGATTTCGGAGCAGCGAGCGACGCAGGTCCCGCTTCACATCATTTATCTTTCGTGTGCAGCGGTTTTTTTTTTCTTTTTTTTTTCAGGCGCGGTGGGGACGTAAACACGTCGGCCTGCGCTCATGATCAGGGGCGAGCTGGAATCGATCCCCCTCACTCACGTTGCCCTTGATCGCAAGTTGATTTTTACTTGTGAGCAGAGCAGCTGGCTCCAATGGCGTCGGTTGCTAAAGTGTCTATTCTGGATTACTTTAACATTGTGTTTGAGGGCGAAAATGGCAAAATCGAGTCCAACTGCAAGGCGTGTGGCACCAGGATACAGGCAAAGCGGAGCGTCACGTCCAACTTCGTAACACATCTCAAGGTAATGCTTTCAGTATGCAGTGTTTATGTTTTAAACGTGGTCGAAACTAGTGAGGTTTAAAGGGGTCATACGATGCAATATGTATATATCTTTAGTTTCGTTTCTTGACATCCCCAAAGTCCCACAATTTGATTACAGGCACTCTGCTACTGTAAGCGTGAGTTGGACTCAAACAGTTCATTTTAGACTTCTGTGACTTATGTCCCGGAAGTCCATTTCTGAACACGCCCACACAGTCACTCTATTGAGCTGTCCCATAATCCCTGTAATTAACTCTCGTTGTAGTCTAAACAACATTCGCTCTATTGATGTTTCAAATCCCGCAAAACTTCGAAGAGTTCACCGCGCTGCAAGATCTCAGTAACATTGAGAACTGTATTGAGATGCTCTGATCGGGCTGCACTTTAACCGCTGCACACAGACAACACCATTAACATCGCAACATAAAACTATTTTTATATTGTGCCTAAAACTCTCATGACTATATTCTCTGGGTTTATAGACGTTGTTATTGTGTTTGTTTTATGTAAACATGTGAGAATCGCAGGCTGTCTCTCCGTTATTTTCAATGGGAGCTGCTGTGAGCTACGCTCGCTTCCTGTTCATGTCGTTCTGAGGGACAGTGAAGTTTGCTCTTTAACGTCTTATTGTTCTTTACAACACTGTTTGTCCTCTTTGTTCCAGACTAATATATATAATATGTCTGAAATTCGTTTTGCGTTTATTAAATTCCACGCAGATTAAACGTAGCAGACACAGATTATTTGTTATAATTGTTTTAACAAGTTTTCAGGGTATCATGCAGCAGTCTCTTATTAACGTTATGAAAAGCATAAAAAATTACATTTTTGTTGTATAATATTCATTTACAATTGTCATCATGTGGATTCTCTATGTTGTTTGACTGCAGCGACTCTCTGGCGCGCAAGGGATTATGGGATACATCAATAGGGCGAATTGAGAAACCACATGATAACAATTGCAAATAAACATTGTACTACCAAAATGTAATTTTTTTATGCCTTTCATCACGTTAATAAGAGACTGCATGCACAAGACCCTGAAAACCTGCAGTTTTTCCAAATATTCCATGTTTACTAAGTTTAACCTGGTGGAACTTTATAAACGCAAACTGAATTTCAGACATCTTATATATTACTCTGGAACAAACAGCACAGGCAGTGTTGTAAAGGACAATAAGCGGGGAGTTGAAGAGACAACTTCACTTTTCACCACAATGACATGAACAGGAAGCAATCGTGGCTCACGGCCATTCTCATGTTTACATAAAGCAGACACAATAACAACATCTAAAAACCCAGTTAATATATTCACAAGTGTTTTAGGCACAATATACAAAGAGTTTTACGTTATGATGTTAATACACGTGTATGTCCGTGTGCAGCAGTTACATTGGGTACAGCAGTCTCGTTTGAGGGCAGACACTAAAGAGGGGAAATATGATATAATTTCTCCACTTCCGGGGACAAAAACACTGAACTTTCTCTGAGTTTTTTGGGCAAATTACACACAAACAAAGTGAAAATGCAAAGAAAAAGTGATGATGCAGTGGAAAGTGGACATGTGTTGTGGTTTGTTTATAACCTGGAGCTCAAACGTGTCGAGGCGGTTGTGCATGTGAGAGAAAGCAGCTAGCAGTCTGGCTAGCTGTGTAGGCTAACACTTGCCGACACGACCTCTCCCATTTGGCTTGTCTTCTCCACTGGAAACTGAAAAAAATGCACTTTTCGCAACTGCTTGGTGATTGCAGTCAAAAACAAAACAGTACACCATTTTTACATGTGAAGTTATGCTGTGTATATGTTGCTCAACGGGAGCGGCGGTCCCCATAAGTGATCAAATTCCACGATGTCACGCAGGGTTCAAACAAGATGTATATCTTGCCTTAAAATTATATGGTATCATACTGTAAAAGGGTTTTTACACAGGTTCAGTTCCATATATACCAGCAGTCTCCTTATGTTTGTGTTTGGCTGAACTGTATCTTCTTGCAGACATTAAGCTAATATTCTATATGAATGTAGCTCATTATGTGTTTTTTTGTGTGTGTGTGTGTTTCTGCCTCTCTTGTTGCAGCGTAAGCACCAGGCTATGTACGATGAATTTGTGAAAAGGAAAGATATGAAGCGAGAGGGTTCCCTGCACACGTTCACTGCCAACGGAGGGAACACCCGCTATAATATCCCTGTCAGTACTGCAGCGGGAGGGGGGGGAGGTGGTTTTGGAGGAATTGGAAATCTTGAGAGCGGAGGTTCTGGAGGAGGGATGACAAAGTTTGACAGACATGACCCGCGCCAGGTGTGGGGTTATTCTTCATTTTGGTATTGCTGATTATGTAGTAATGGAGATAATTTAGGATTATGCAAAATTTGTTTGTTTTTTTAAAGTGTTATATTAATGCATTTATTGTTATTTATATTATTACCATTAGGTTTTAATCTCTGAGGCCATAGCCAAGATGATTGTGCGTGACTTGCAGCCAATGTCTGTGGTGGAGAACCAAGGATTCAGAGAACTGCTTCAGCTTCTGGAGCCCCGCTACACCCCAGAACCCCAGCACTACATCCAGAGCCAGCTCTTCCCAGCTTACGCTTATCAGGCCCAGCTGGCCACCCGTCAGGCCCTGGCCTCAGCGCTCACTCTCAGTCTCAGCTTGGATGTCTGGAGGGGCTTGTCTGGCATCACATCAGGGTAAGAAGAAAAAACCAGGGACAACTCAGTGAATACAGAGATTAATTCACTCAGTGATCACTGCGTTCTTTTTCCACAGGTATCTCGGCGTTACCTGCCACTTTCTCACGTCTGACTGGCAGATGCGTTCAGCCCTCCTGGCTTGCCTTCCCATTTCTAGTTGCCGCTCAGAGAATCACGTGCTTTCAGATTTTGAAGAAGTATGTCGCTCACATGGCGTCTCAGGGAGAGCGTTTCGTGTTGTTGCAGATGCTTTCCTGGCCACACCGACAGTAAAGCCATGCTGTCTTCCTGGTTTCCTGGTTTCACCTCTTCTCGCTAATGGGCAAGCCGATGATGAAGAGGAAGTGGGCAATGGGGATAATTTGGAGGATGGAAACAGCAACGGTCATGGTGATGGGGGAGAGGAAGGAGAATGGGAAGACTCATGGGAGCAGACTCTGGGTGTTTGTAGGGTTAACTGTTTCTCTCGCTGTCTTGATCAGTGTGTGAGAGAAGGGCTACGTTCCTGTCCACAGATCTCCTCCACGCTAGCCAAAGCTGCCTGCTTCTACAACTACATTACCTCTGCTGTGCCACTAGAGAAACTCCGCCAGGTGTTCGACGGGTCTGGCCTGATGAGCGGGGGATCAGGCAATGCCCCAATTCTTACAAGAGACTGGGCTGGTCAGCTGAAGGTATGTGGTATTACATTGTCATCTGTGCACATGTTTTATACAGTAACAGTATGAAGTGCATAGTGTAATGTTTGGACATAGTTGTGACATAATGAGGCCCCATTTAGCACATTACATGGTGCCTTCTTTTTAGCACAGACTCTGGAACAATTTTCCAAAACACAGGTGATGCAAACGTTTCAAAATGTCATGTAAATGTATTTTGAGATTGCCATAACGTATTTGCTGTATCGCCAAAACGTTTTCCCACATTTACCCACATAGTGGGCATCTCTCCACAGTTGCGAGATTAGCTTGTTAGCTGAGGTTATTGTGAAGGTGGGTAATGGACCATAGGTGGTATTCATATCAGAATCAGAATCGAGTTTATTGCCAAGTAAGTTCTCACATACAAGGAATTTGATCTGGTGTCATTGGTGCGTAAACAACAATTAAAAAGAAAAGGAAAAAAAATACTTCTGTAAGAAGTAAAGGAGTCAAATAGACAAAACTATGTTCACTGTCAAATAAATATAACAGTGGAATGGGGCTGTGTAAAGGCATGGAGATGTACAGTACCTTTCAGTGTAGGGATGATCAATCTGTACTTTGTGGGAGTGGAGGGGGAGGCAGGGTAAATGGGGGTCTCTGGCATTATTTATAAGTCTAGCTACAGACAGAAAGAAGCTGTTTTTGTGTCTTGAGGTTTTAGTCCTGATGGACCTCAGCCGTCTGCCAGAGGGGAGGGTGACAAAGGTTTGTGTCCTGGGTGAGAGGGATCGGCCACTATCATCTTTGCTCGCCTCAGGGCCCTGGAGGTGTACAGGTCCTCTAGGGATGGCAGATTGCAGTCAGTCACCTTCTCTGTTGCATGGATGATACGCTGCAGTCTGCTCCTGTCTTTAGCAGTGGCAGCAGTGTACCAGACGGTGATGGAGGAGGAGATGATGGACTCAGTGGTGACAGTGTAGAAGTTCACCATCATTTTTTGCAGGTTGATCTTCCTTATCTGATTCAGAAAGTACATCCTCTGTTGTGCTCTTTTGGTCTTGCAGTCCTGGGTGATCCCCAGGTAACAGAAGGGAACTGCAGATTAATGCAAAGTTTAAATAATAGTGTGAAATACCAACTTATTGTCACAGTGACTTTTTTTAAAGTAATTGTTGTGTAAATTTCGATGCAACATTGCAGTGAAATCAAAGCAGTTGTGCATTCACGTGAACAGATTATGCTAAAAGCAAACGGCTTCTGTTTTGCAGCCAGCTTGACACACATCGGGGTCCAAACACTTAAAGTGCAAGTGACCTGATTTTTGTTTTTGTTACTGTTGTTGATTCACATTATTTTGTGATAGTGTGTTTTATTCTGTTGAAAACACTTGCTTTAATTGTCATCCTAACACATTATTTTGGCTAAATATTACCCCTGCAGCAGCACTGTTTTTTTTTTTTTGCAAAAACAAAAATGACTGAGACGCTGCAGTGTAAGCGTGACATCAATGAGGTACATTAGCAGGCTCACCATGCCGAAAACAATATCAATCCAAACATTTTTTTTCTGTGTCTGAAAGCTTATATGAGACAAAACACTAACAGAGAAGATAATGTGGCATTTATATTTTGTGACCAGACCACAGGTTTGAGCCAAGTAATCCCTGTAATTTACAGCAGCCTCAACATATTCAGTGATCATTTATGTTTAAAGATAAATAATCAACTTTATTTATCCCAAAGGAAATTATTTTGCCAGAGTACAGAAACAGTAAACACTGGTTAGTTAAATACACAATTACAGAAATTGTTAGTATTAGTAGAAACCAATCATTTTTTTTCTTTTTTTTAACAATAAGTACAACAAATTTATGCAAAAAAAACTGGAAGATATATTGCAAAAGATGTTTGACAATATTGCACATAACTGAATAAATCTGTTTATGTATTCATCCTGCAGAAGGGGGGGGGACTTATACAGTCTGATTGCCACAGATAGGAAAGACCTCCTGTGGCGTTCTGTGGTGCACCTCAGTGGTCTCCATGTATCACTGAAGGTGCTCTGTCAGGAGGTCAGTGTGGCATGCAGGGTGTGGGAGGTGCTGTCCAGGATGCTGAGCAGCTTCCTCAGCATCCTCCTCTCTGATATCTCCACCACAGACTCCAGCTCAACCCCCAGGACAGATCCAGCTCTCCTGATGAGCTTGTTGATTCTGTTTGTGTCAGCTGCCTTATTAAATATTAATTACATATCATGTATAATTCCAGGAATTGGTCCGGATTGGTCCATAGGCATAGAGGGTTTTTATTTTATGTTTTAAATTGGAATTTTCCACCTTAGCTTTTTATAATAAACCCCATCCGTACAAGCACTCTTTGATTGCAAATATCTGTTCACATGAAAAGCCACAGGTGGCTGAGAGATGAGCGAACCGGTGTGGCAGACCAAAAGGTCCACCTCTAAAAATTGGTCTGCCCTGCCTCCACTGCGCATGCGTCATTTCAAAGCTCAGCTTGAGCTCAGCTCAGTTTGAGAAAGTCTCTTCACCTAAAGCAGTCAAATGGATTAATGGGATTATTAACCATCAGATGACAAGGTAAAACCTCTTAAATCATTCTAAAGCCAGTTTTAAGCAGAAACAAGGCCATTCTAAGCAGAAATGAGGCGACGCGGTCACGCTTTCAAGTGACAGATGCACAGTGAATGCATCAGGTCATGTGGCTGCGGTGCTCTGATCGCTTCCCCCGTCTTTTATGAAGAAATAATGCTGAATTTATGTGGAACTGATTGTTGTACAAAAGCTTCAGATATCTGTCACTGAGATAGATGATGGCTGAAGTGCAATTTGAAGCAGAAACAAGGTGATAATCGGTGAACCACAGCTAATGACACATGCACATTGAAGGCAGGGCGGACCGATTTTTAGTGGGGAGCGTTCGGTCGGTGACACTGGGTCGCACCGTCTTGTTCCAAGAGGTGTGTGCGTGCATTTGTCTTATGCGTGTCTGATCTGACCTCAATCATTGTTTTCATTGTCTCTCTCTGTCTCTCTCAACAGAGCACGTGCACTAAAAAAAAACAAAAGTGTGTGGGAAATATAAATCACTTTTTGCATTTTATGTTTCTAGGTAATTTACATTAAGAATAGCACATAATATAATCCCATAGATTTGGTTGATTATTTGAGCTCAGATTTAAAAGAAAAATCATGAATATTTTTGAGTAATTTAAATTTTTATAACAACATTGAAAATGAAAGATATTTGTATTTATCGTCACTGACCTCACGACGGTTTCTCAAATTTCCTGCAACTTTCTCTTGAAAACTCACTTGTGTTTTTTTTCCTTTCTGTGTCATATATTTATTTATTTTTATCCTCAGCATCCTTCTCCCTATATACCCTGGGTCCCTCCTCTGCACATGTCCAAACCATCTCAATCTCGCCTCTCTGACTTTGTCTCCAAACCGTCCCACCTGAGCTGTCTCTCTGATATGTTCATTCCTAATCTTGTCCATTCTTGTCACTCCCAAAGAAAATCTCAACATCTTCAGCTCTGCCACCTGTCTGTTTGTTAGTGCCACTGTCTAAACCATACAACATAGCTGGTCTCACTACTGTTTTGTAAACTTTCCCCTTCACTCTTGCTGATATTCTTCGGTCACAAATCACTCCTGCCACCTTTCTCCACCCACTCCACCCTGCCTGCACTCTCTTCTTCACCTCTCTACCACACTCTCCATTACTTTGAACAGTTGACCCCAAATATTTAAACTCATCTACTTTCACCACTTCTACTCCTTGTAACTGCACTATTCCACTGGGCTCCCTCTCATTCACACACATGTACTCAGTCTTGCCTCTACTGACCTTCATTCCCCTTCTCTCCAAAGCATATCTCCACTTCTCCAGACTAGACAACTTGCTCTCTACTCACACTACAGATCACAATGTCATCTGCAAACATCATAGTCCATGGGGACTCCTGTCTGATCTCATCTGTCAACCTGTCCATCACCACTGCAAACAAGAAAGGACTCGGAGCTGATCCTTGGTGTAATCCCACCTCCACCTTGAATGAGTCTGTCATTCCGACTGCGCATCTCACCGCTGTCACACTATTCTTGTACATGTCCTGCACTACCCTAACATACTTCTCTACCACTCCAGACTTCCTCATACAATGCCACAACTCTTCTCTTGGCACCCTATCATAAGCTTTTTCTAAGTCCACAAACACACAATGCAGCTCTTTCTGTCCTTCTCTGTACTTTTCCAACAGTATTCTCAGAGCAAACATTGCATCTGTAGTGTTCTTTCTCGGCATGAAACCATATTGCTGCTCACAGATCTTCGCCTGTTTTCTAAGCCTAGCTTCTACTACTCTTTCCCATAACTTCATGCTGTGGCTGATCAGCTTTATGCCTCTGTAGTTACTGCAGCTCTGCACATCACCCTTGTTCTTGAAAATAGGAACCAGCACACTTCGTCTCCACTCCTCAGGCATCCTCTCACTTTCCAAGATTTTATTAAACAATCTGGTTAGAAACTCTACTGCCATCTGTCCTAGACATTTCCATGCCTCCATTGGAATGTCATCTGGACCAACTGCCTTTCCACTCTTCATCCTCTTCATAGCAGCCCTCACTTCTTCCTTGCTAATCTCTTTTACTTCCTGATTTACTCTCACCACATCATCCAGCCTTTTCTCTCGCTCATTTTCTTTATTCATCAACTCTTCAAAATATTCCCTTCACTTGTCAGCACATTACCATGTGCATCTTTTACCAATCTAACCTGCTGCACATCCTTTCCAGCTCTGTCCCTTTGTCTGGCCAATCGGTACAAGTCCTTTTCTCCTTCCTTACTATTCAACTTCTTGTACAGCTCGCAATATGCCTTTTCCTTTGCTTTTGCCACTTCTCTTCTCGCCTTACGCTGCATCTCCTTGTACTCCTGTCTACTTTCTTCATCTCTCCGACTATCCCAAAACTTTTTCGCCAACCTCTTTCTCCTTATGCTTTCCTGGACCTCTTCATTCCACCACCAAGTCTCCTTGTCTTCCTTCCACTGTCCAGATGTCATACCCAGTACTGCCCTAGCTGTCTCCCTCACCACATCTGCAGTACTTTTCCAGTTGTCCAAAATTGCTTCCCCTCCAACTAGTGCTTCTCTCACCTGCTCGCTAAATTTCACACAACAGTCTTCCTCCTTCAGCTTCCACCATCTGATCCTTTGTTGAGCTCTCACTCTCTTCTTCTTCTTTACCTCTAAAGTCATCGTACAAACAGCCATCCTGTGCTGTCTATTGACACTCTCTCCTGCTACCACCTTACAGTCTGTGACTTCTTTTAGCTTGCATCTCCTATAAAGAATGTAGTCCACCTGTGTGCACCTTCCTCCACTCTTTTATATGTTACCCTGTGCTCCTCCCTTTTCTTAAAGTAGGTATTCACCACAGCCATTTCCATCCTTTTTGCAAAATTAACTACCATCTGTCCTTCCCCATTCCTATCCTTGATACCATATCTACCCATTACTTCCTCATCACCTCTGTTCCCTTCACCAACATGCCCATTGAAGTCTGCTCCTATCACCACTCTTTCATGCTTGGGCACACTCTCCACCACCTCATCTAACACACTCCAGAAATCTTCTTTCTCCTTCATCTCACAACCTACCTGTGGGGCATATGCACTGATGATATTCATCATCACCCCTTCAATTTCCAACTTCACACTCATCACCCTGTCAGACACTCGCTTAACCTCCAACACACTTTTAACATACTCTTCCTTTAAAATGACCCCACCACCATTTCTCTTCCTGTCCTCACCATGGTACAACAACTTGTACCCACCGCTGATGCTCCTGCTCTTACTTCCCTTCCACTTGGTCTCTTGCACACACAATATGTCTACCTTTCTCCTCTCCATCATATCAGCCAGCTCTCTCCCTTTACCAGTCATACTACCAACATTCAAAGTTCCCACTCTCATTTCCACCCTTCTAGTTTTCTTCTTCTCCCGCTGTTCGTGGCAACGTTTTCCTCCTCTTCTTCGTCGTCTTCGCCCAGCAGTAGCCCAATTTCCACCGGCACCCTGTTGGGCAATAGCACCGGTGGCGGATGTTGTTAACCAGGGCCGCGACCGATCCGGTATGGGAATTCGATTCTGAGTCTGCATAGTTGGGTTGGCTTGTTTTACGCCGGATGCCCTTCCTGACGCAGCCCTCCTCATTTATCCGGGCTTGGGACCGGCACTGTACTGGCTGCACACCCCATGTGGCTGAGTTTTATATATATAATACACTCAACAAAAATATAAACGCAACACTTTTGGTTTTGCTCCCATTTTGTATGAGATGAACTCAAAGATCTAAAACTTTTTCCACATACACAATATCACCATTTCTCTCAAATATTGTTCACAAACCAGTCTAAATCTGTGATAGTGAGCACTTCTCCTTTGCTGAGTTAATCCATCCCACCTCACAGGTGTGCCATACCAAGATGCTGATTAGACACCATGATTAGTGCACAGGTGTGCCTTAGACTGCCCACAATAAAAGGCCACTCTGAAAGGTGCAGTTTTATCACACAGCACAATGCCACAGATGTCGCAAGATTTGAGGGAGCGTGCAATTGGCATGCTGACAGCAGGAATGTCAACCAGAGCTGTTGCTCGTGTATTGAATGTTCATTTCTCTACCATAAGCCGTCTCCAAAGTCGTTTCAGAGAATTTGGCAGTACATCCAACCAGCCTCACAACCGCAGACCACGTGTAACCACACCAGCCCAGGACCTCCACATCCAGCATGTTCACCTCCAAGATCGTCTGAGACCAGCCACTCGGACAGCTGCTGAAACAATCAAACCGATTGTTTCAGCATAACCAAAGAATTTCTGCACAAACTGTCAGAAACCGTCTCAAGGAAGCTCATCTGCATGCTCGTCATCCTCATCGGGGTCTCGACCTGACTCCAGTTCATCATCGTAACCGACTTGAGTGGGCAAATGCTCACATTCCCTGGCGTTTGGCATGTTGGAGAGGTGTTCTCTTCACGGATGATGCGAAGGAGATGTGTTGCACTGCATGAGGCAAATGGTGGTCACACCAGATACTGACTGGTACCCCCCCCAATAAAACAAAACTGCACCTTTCAGAGTGGCCTTTTATTGTGGGCAGTCTAAGGCACACCTGTGCACTAATCATGGTGTCTAATCAGCATCTTGGTATGGCACACCTGTGAGGTGGGATGGATTATCTCAGCAAAGGAAAAGTGCTCACTATCACAGATTTCGACTGGTTTGTGAACAATATTTGAGGGAAATGGTGATATTGTGTATGTGGAAAAAGTTTTAGATCTTTGAGTTCATCTCATACAAAATGGGAGCAAAACCAAAAGTGTTGCATTTATATTTTTGTTGAGTATATATATATATATATATAGGTTTCCATTACACTCCTAATTATGCAAATTGAAGTACTGAATTGAAATTACGTGGAATGGAAACATGTATTTCGGGGGGTGGAGGTGGGGGGTTCTTACATATCACAAAAAAGTTTTTGCACTTGCAGAAGGTGGTTCTTCAGGTGATTAAAAAAGGCTGCTTAACTTGAAAAAGGGGAATGGAAACACTTTCTTCAATATTACGGTTCACATGACATACATGGCATCACATGACATTCTGAAATAAAGAACATAGTACAAGTGGATGAAATAAGAGATTGAGAGCTTATTAAATGTTATAAGGGATAATATTACAACAATATTTGATATAAAGAAATGACCTCATGCTTATGACTGCTGGAATAGGCAGCCTCCCGTGACTCTTAATTGGCGTAAGCGAGTGTAGAAAATGGTTGGATGAAATAGGTATATTTCATGGGACCTTACCCTTCCATCACCATCATCATTCGAATTACAGTTCTTGTGACAGGACACAACCCAGCAGTGGCATTCAGTAATTCAATGAAAATGGTTTAATTTTGCAACTATTTTTAGTGACATTTTGAAAATATTGCAAAACTTTTGCACAAATTGATAATGAAAGCCCAGCTACTGACTCACTCACTGACTCCATAAATCATATGTTTGCCCTGTTAATCACAGGAAATATTTGATGTAAAAATGGTTAATTTCAGTGGAACGTCATTTGTTTATAAATAAATTATGTTTTGTTTTGATCAATTATATGCAGGTGCTTCGTCGGATGCTGGACTCCATGGAGTTCCTGGAGGAGATGAGTGGTCCAGGGGAGCTGGCCCTAGATGTTTCAGAGAAAGCCCTCCTGAGAGAACTGACTGACATTTTGGAGCCTTTCACTGAGGCATGGGACATGGTCCACAGAGACAAACAGGATGATGTACAGACAGACAGACATGTATCCATCAGCTTGGCTTTGCCCTGTGTTCTGGGTCTTCGTAAGCACCTCTCTGAGACCTCAGCCCCTCACTGTCCCTCTCTTGTTGTGGGTCTCAGCCAGACCATAAACTGTCGACTGGCCTCTATCCTGGAGGATCCGCTCTACATCACTGCTACCACGTTGGACCCACAGTTCAAGCTTACATGGAGCAGCAACCCTGACTGGCACAGGCAAGTCCTCCTGGAGGAGTTGACCAAACATTCATCAGCCTCAAACCCTTTAGACCCCAATACAGACCTACATTCCCAAGCCCAGTCTCCAGCTTCATCTCCTGTCACCTCGCTCTCAAGGCCTTGCAAGCTCTTCTCCTTCATCAAGCAGAGACCCATGACGCAGGCCAAGAGCCTTGAGCAGGAATTGGCTGTGTACCTACGTGAAGAACCCACAGATGAGGAGGCCTTGCACTACTGGCAGCGGAAAGCAATTGACTTTCCTCTTCTCGCTCAAGTGGCCAAGAAAACATTTACAATACCTGCCTCGGGCACTGTGGTGGAAAGCATTTTCATTACAGCTGGCCGATGTTTGTGGCCAGAGAGAGGCCGCGTCTTACCAAAGAACCTGGAAACGCTCATCTACCTTAAAGCCAACTACAGATTATTATGGACCTAGAGGTAATAGTCAACATTTCAGTCATGCAAGGAACCACAGAAGGCAAACGGTATCATACCTGAGGAGTTATCCCTTGTAGCATTCTAAGGAGCTTGAGTAAGCAGCATAATGCATACCCATAAGAAATGGAATGACCTGCTCAGAATTCTAAACCACGGCCCCATTTACATTATTGAGAAGAGTTTTTGCAGACTTTAATCCTGTCTGTTAGTTATGTAGCCTGAATGTGGGCATGCCACGTGATGTATCAAAAGAACTTAAAGTGGATAATTACCAAAGTATTTTGGTAATCATTTTGCTGGAGTAAGGTGTTCAAACAAGAACAACAACAGTGAATCCAACAATCTTCCCAGAACAGCTTTGAACATAACAAAATTATATATTTTAACTGATACTCATTAATCGTACAGGTTTTAATTCTACATTTTAAAAATGACTGAGCGAAAGCATCAGCTGCTAAACAGTAAGACAGTGTATCATAGTTTTGTTTGTTTTTTTCTCTCTGTATGTATGCCTCCATCACTGGGTATTTATAATAAATGTTTCACTTTGGAAAAAAGTGGTGCGCACAGTTTATAGATGAGTGTTCACTCATGGATTGCACGTACATATGGTCTATATGTTATGGGAAGAAAAAGCTAATCTTTATGACATTAATTTTTATGAGTATTAACATTCATAACTCAGTGAACTCCATACATTATGATTACTTTTTCTTTGTCAATTTAACCCTATAAAGCCCACCCTGTGAAATAATTGTCAGAAAATTCAAATTTTTTGAAATTAGAGTCTTTATTGGACCTTTTAACAAACCCACCAAAAAACAAACAAACAAACAAAAAACCTTTTTGCATATATGAGTTTTTATTTGTATCATATTTGCTACATTGGGCGTTCTAGCATAAAAACATCCATTTTAAATCCAGAGCAAACATAACATTTCAAACCTATAAAATGCTGCATTTTCTTAGGGAAATTACTGTGGATCACTTGTTTCAGGCAGCCATTATGAATGTCTCATCTGAAGGCCATCTGATGCATAAGATACTGACATCTGGTGGTTTATCTGTGCACTACAAGTATCTCATTGTATACAATGGGTTTTTGGGGAGAAAATATCACACTGATGAAGCAGACATCTCAGAAAATCCTGTATCAAATATGACACACTTGGTGTTATAGGGTTAATTTCATACAGATCTGTGAAGAATGCAACTGGGTGTGACCCTGCTTCCACGCTAGAGACCATGGAAAATAATGTGTATACAATCATTGTGAATTATTACCAAGTCTTTGTGCAGAACACTGTACATGTACTATGTAGTTAAGTATGTATGTTAAGTCACAGGGCAAGGAAATAACATTTAGCACCTTACTAAGGTGCTGAATGGTCTGTTGACAGTGGATTGGGATACCACACAGTGCTGCTCTTGTTTGTTGTAGTGCAACATTTAGTACATTGTTTTTTAGCAGGGGTGGTGGTTAGCAGGGGTGGTGGCCAAGTGGTTAATGTGCTTGGTTTCAGTTCAGAAGGTTCCGGGTTCAAATCCCACCCCTGCCACATTTCTCCATGTAATGTGGAGTTGCGTCAGGAAGGGCATCCGGCGTAAAACATGCAGATCCACCTTGGATTTGCTGTGGCGACCCCAAGTGCAAACAAGGGAGCAGCCGAAGGGACTTACTTATTGTTGGATAGGCTTGAAAATCACTTTTTTTTTCCATAGTTGACATCATACTTATCTGACCAATACCATTGTGTTTTGTAACAAACAACTTCACCATAAAACTTCTTCCGTGATCTGTGGGCTATTGCAAGGTTCTGTATTGGGCCCTTTCCTTTTCTCTTTCTATATAGCACCACTTTGATAAATATTGCAAAGTAATGGAATTGCTTTTCACTGTTTGCTGATGACACAGCTTTATTTTTTTAGCGTCAGTGAAGTGCAGGGGTGGTGAGCAAGTGGTTAGTGTGCTTGGTTTCAGTGTGGAAGGTTACCGTTTCAGGTCCCACCCCTGCCACATTTCTCCATGTAATGTCGAGTTGCCTCAGGAAGGGCATCTGGCGTAAAACCTGTGCAAATTCAACATGCAGATCCACCTTGGATTTGCTGTGGCGACCCCGAGTGCAAACAAGGGAGCAGCCAAAGGGACTTACTTTTTTTTAGCATCAGTGAAAATTTGGATGTCCCGTAACATCTTACTTCTGAATTCAGAGAAGATAAAATTGATGGTCATTGGGCCCACAAGGCACAAAAGCTAGTTTGAGCAGATGGTATGCATGTGTCATCCAACAGAGAAAACAAAGAATTTAGGGGTGATATTTGATCCTTTGCTGTCTTGTGACCTACATATTCAAAAAACTACATTCCCTTTTTTCATCTGCATACTATCAGAAGGATTTCACATTTTCTATCAATGGTGAATGCCAAAACAGTGATTCATGCGTTTGTATAATCTAGAATTGATTGATTATTGTAATGCTTTTTGTGGCTTGCCACTGAAAGCATTAGGGGTCTTCAACTGGTTTCATAATGCAGGAGAAGATTTGACCATATTGCTTCCACCTTGTTTTCCCTTCATTGGCCTGTTGTTTATGTAAGGTCTGATTTGAAGTTATGTTGTTATTAGCATTATAAAATTCTTCATGGATTAGCTCCTCCCCCATGCTTGGTTGATTGATTTATCCCTTAAGTACTGGCCTGTGCTGTTAGTTCTCGGGATCAAAGACTGCTGTGTGTTCCAAGGGTAAAGAAGTCACAGAGCCTTTGTTCGTGCACCCTTTTTGTGGAACAGTTTGCTCATCGAGATAAGACGGCCTGATTTTGGGGACTTGTTTAAATCCAGGTTAACGACTCATCTGTTTTTGCTCTCCTACAATCTGATATAGACTTACGTACTTTAGTTGTGTTGAACTTTTTTCCTCCCTTTGTTGTGATTGGTCAGGACTGCAGAGAGAGTCTGGTGTTTTTTTGCATCAATATTATTTGTTTGCTGGTTGCTAGCTACATTGTGTGTTTGACAAATCTCTGTACCTTGTGTTATGTTAATTGTTCTAATTCAGGGTCCGAGCCCAAATGGGATGTGGACTGCTGCTGCAAAGCAACACTGTTCCCAGTCCCAGCATGGCTGGGAACCCTATTATTTTTTGTTGTTTTTATTTATTTATTTTCCTTATTGTTTTTCTCCCACTAAATGCAATACTGGAACCTAGACCATAAAAGCTAGAGAGTTGCCACTTTCGGAACTGGTACAAAACCCTGCACGTAACTCAGACACAAAAGAATTGAAAAAATCCGCCAATAGTGGTGCTATAGCACCATGTTTGCATTTTGGCCTATAACTCCCAAAACCCTACATTGAACATTCAGGTGCCTTATATGGGTACGTTCACTGGCTCGCGCTGAATTAGCTTGAGTTAGGCCATTTGTGTGTGGACAGTTCTTTCACAAATGAGCAAAATATGTAAAACTAACTTTTTCAGATGTAACCCAGACCATTGATCTGATCAACATCAAACTTTGCACACAGTCTACTGGAGCTCAAGACGCTTAAGTTATTAAAAGTTTGATGGGCCTTAAACTACCCGAGATATAATGATGAACTTTCTGTTAGAAACAAGCCGGACTTACTTTGTAATGGTAACTCTGATATGCACAAAACTCAGGCGGCTGATGCAGAATAGTACAGAGAGGGAGCCTAATTAAAATTGTTTCAATTGGGCGGCGCCAACAGTATCTACAGTTTATATCTCAAAACTGGCTAATCGGAATTGTACCAAATATGACATGGATAATCTTGGGACAGGTGTTTTTTCATATACATAAGGAAATTGTGATTGTTGAAAGGGATGTGGCCCCTTTGCTTTTTAATTAGAAAGTGGGTGTGGCTCATACCATTCAACCTATCAAGCTGAAATTTTGAGTGGATGTGCTGAAAAAGAGTTGACATCATGGTTGAAGTTTGTCATCTTGAAGTTAAACTTTGAGTGAAAGCACCATCGCCCACGTGGCTCTGCCAGTCATGCCCACATTACAAAATTTGAAATGTTGAGTCGCATGGCCCCCGCAAACGGGGATACACAGGGTCCAAACTCTTTGTATACCTGCTGGCAGGTCTAGTTCTTATGCTTATTGTTACTGTGGTGGCCAGAGCAGGTGGCCACCCAAACTGAGTCAGATCCACTGTTGTTGGATCATGTTCTTCTGAAACACCTTGGGGCAACTGGTGTTGTGATTTGGCACATTATAAATGAAAGTGAATTTAATTGAAAATGTACATTATTTATTGGTAACTATCAAAAGTGTGAAAATAAATACTTTTTCATATTATTTGAAAATCCATTTTTTGTTGTTTTATGGAGAAAAATATTTTTGAAGATACTCTGTTGAAGGTGCATAAATGCTGTTTAATCCAATCAGTTTTGTTCTGCCCCATTTGATCATAGCTGTCTCAGTTATACAAGCTTATGGAGAAAGCACTAATGTATATTTAGAAAATAATAACTCCAATGGTGGCACGGTGGGATAGTGGTTAGCACTGTTGCTTCACAGCAAGAAGGTCATGGGATCACTTGACACCTGGTCCTTTCTGTGTGGAGTTTGCATCTTCTCCCCATGTTCGCATGGGTGCCCTCTGGGTGCTTCGGCTTCCTTCTGCTTCGAAAGACATGCAGGTTAGGGGAGTTGGTAACTTTAGGTACGCGTGAATGTGTTTGTCTATATGTTGACCCTATGACAGACTGGTGATCTGTCCAGGGTGTCCCATGCCTCACACTCCATAACTGCTGGGATAGATTTTTGTTTTGTTTCATTTTCTGACATACTAATGGTGGTGGGGGGGTATGTTTTGTTTTACACCCCACCTGATGGTTGAAAACAGCCAGAATCCATTCAGGAGTATACAGTTGCAAACAGATTGGTGTTGGGAGGACATGTGATTAGAGTGACTGTAAGAAATATTTTAGTTTGTTTTGTCTAGCCCATTTCGGCTGCTTGTATCCGCAATCTAGTTCTTTCGGTCATGACCCAACACTCATGACCATAGGTGAGAGTAGGAACTTCTCACCCTTAGCGATAGGGTGAGATGTTCGGTCATCTGTGGGGAGCTTGGAGTAGAGTCGCTGCTCCTTTGCATTGAAAGGAGCCAGCTGAGGTGGTTTGGGCATCTGGTAAGGATGCCTCCTGGGCACCTCCTAAGGGAGGTGTTCCAGGCACGTCCATCTGGGAGGAGACCTCGTGGAAGACCCAGGACTAGGTGGAGAGATTATATCTCCACACTGACCTGGGAATGCCTCGGGATCCCCCAGTCAGAGGTGGTCAATGTGGCCCGGGAAAGGGAAGACTGGGGTCCCCTGCGGGAGCTGTTGTCCCCGCAACCCGAACACGGAAAAGCGGTTGAAGATGAGTGAGTGAGTGTTTTGTCTAGCTTTAACTCTTGCGCGAGTGCCTTACACCCCGTTTACACAGAGTCCACGACCGAGTTGCGATTGAAAAATGGCCTCTGCTTGCCGTCACTCCCACTGGGGTTGCAGGCTGGTCACATTTGGGTTCCCATGGTCAGAAAAAAGATCCCTCTTGGCCGCCATCACTCATCACTCCCCATCAGCCTCCAGTTTGTGTGCGAGTGGGTCTCATACTCAGTCTTGATAAAATCTCACATATCAGCTCATTCTCAACCTGATGCTATGGGTCGTAATAGACTCTCAGTTGACTCTACATGGGGTTGCATCAATGATCGCGGATATTAATATATTTGTCACTTCCACAAGTCAGTCGCAATGCAAGCTTGGTATAAACGCAAAAAACAGATCACAATGGAGACCAGCCAAGACTTGTGAGCGCTGACAAAATGTGATGATCTTGTAGGTCTTATTTAGGTCTCAGTCCAAATCTGCAATTTACCTCATAGATTAGACAGATGTGCTGATGTGTGTCACTGTTCACATTTGGTAAAGGTGGACATTTTTTTTGTTTGTTTTCTTGTCACATGGGTGTGTTATGTGGAGCATCTTGAGGCGTCTCTCTCTCTCTCTCTCTCTCTCTCTCTCTCTCTCTCTCTCTCTCTCTCTCTCCCCCTCCCCCCCTCCGGGCTGTGACAGCTCATCCGTTTGAGTTAGGTGAGCGGGCTGGGCTGCAGGCCTTTGGGTAATTGCCTCTGAAATGAATTACTTGGCAGACAGTAAGGCTGAGGGACGCGGAGGAAATTGTAATTTAACTACCCTCTCCCACCCGCCCACTTGCTTATGCCTGAAGTTATTACATCTGCAGTGCAGAAAGCCATTTTCTATCATCACACACACACACACACACACACAATTCTCCCCCTCCCCCACAGTGGACTCAGCAGACAGCTGTACTGATGCAGGCTGATTTCACAGACTGATTCCTCTCACTGCCACTACAGCACAAAAAAAAAAGAAATTATGTTTTTGCATGATATGTTTTCATTTGCTTATATTTATTTGGGATGCCCTTTAGCTGGCCACGATGCACCGCTAAGGCCCAGTGGGCTGCAAGACTTTGGATTTGGCACAAACAAAAGTGGCGTTTAGTGTCAGAAGAGCCCTGGTTACTCATGCGCACTCATGCACCCACAGCCAAGTCTGGTTATTAATAACCTGCCTGTTGCTGCCTGTTGACATTTGCAAAGCCTGATGGATCGTAGCGCTACGGCTTCTTGCGCACGTGGGTGCGCAGTTCTACCAAAATATGTCAGGATCCTTCGTTAATTTGGCAAGGGTACAAAGAGGTATCAGCACGGTCTTACCCCACTGACACGCTGCCTTCATCACGGAGCACACGGTCAGTCTTGTGTTGTGTGCTTTGGCCTTTAAAAACCCAGGGCATGGAAAATTGAGATCCGTGCTCTGGCCAGACATGCACATACGGGAACTCAGCAGCACACAATAGCATCTATTTCTGTAAATGCAGCGGGGTTATCGCTCCACTTACACTGACCCCTTCTCTCTCTCTCTCCCCCTCTCTCTCTCACTCACTCATTCTCCCGTCCTCTTTATCTGACGCTCTCTGTCGCTTGCAATCATGGCCGACAAGAATAGCCGGTTGAGCGTTAAGAAGAAAGACAAGAAGGTGGAAAACAAGCCTCAAGATGAAAAAGACAAAGACAAAGTGAAGGACAAGTTTGCAAAAAAGGCTGACAAACTTCCAAAAAAGCCAGATCAGACGCCTGAGCAGGCCAAGACGGGCGAAGAGAAGAAGAATGGTGAAGGTAGCGGGACGGCGGGAGCGGAGGCAAAGAACATGGAAGAAAATGGAGAGTTTCAACCCATAGAGCTTCCACCGTTTGAGATAGTCACAGGGTGGGTAAGAAGAAATCCATTCACCGATAAAGACCTCCCGTTTACGCTGCTCCTTGTCTTTCACATATTATATGTTTGCTTTTGACTTAAAGTTGCTTTATGTGTTTTATTTCCACTGCGACTCAAATAACACACACCTGTCATCATTTTTAACTCAACAGTAAGAATAGGGATGAGTCACAAAGCCGGCCTTCATTTTCCACACAGCATCTGTCTGCTGGGTATTAGTCATTTGACATGAAAGCCAGCTACAGATCTATTTGTGTAATGATCCATGGGCCTGTCTGTGTAAAATAAATCAACACTTTAATGAAGAAAGGCAGAATGGGCATGTATTTACACATCTATTGCACTGAAGCAGCTACAGATCATGGGATGGCTTCAAAGCTTGTAATATTTATAGAAATGTCAGTTTACCTCCTGCTAATGTCATTAACTTTCTTCTCACTGTATCTTCAGTCTATAACGTTTAACCAGCTGGTCTCAAAATGCTTTTCTTTCTTGCCCCTCTAGAAATCAAAAAAGCACTTACGCCTCACTGTGAAGAAGGAGACTGCTAAAGGGGACTCCAGGATTTTTCAACCTGGACCCTATTTTAGCGGTTTTTGGATTAAATATTCTACTCTGGGCAAATTTAGAGCACTAACCCTATTGTCACATTAGCTACAAATAAGGGCAACAAGCAGTTTGAGTTTGTTGCTTGATGCGCGTTCCTAGGGTGTGGCCAACTAGTGGCTACTTGGTGGTGGTGTGCATCTTTAGATTATAGAGAATGGGAAACCCTGACATTGTCACAATGAGTTTTGTTTTTACTCCATGCTTGACTGTTTACCAGAACCAAAGTTTGCTAGATTTGTTTCAGTCCGACATCTTTCATATGTTTCTGTATGGGTAGTTGGCATGCTAACATCTCCATAGGATGTCTGGTAAATCACTTCAGGGGTATCATCTGGTTACAAAAACAGTGTTTTAAATCTTAGATTAGATTAAATGAGATTAGATTAGACAGAATTTTATGAATCCCTTGGGAAGACTCTCTCAGGGAAATTGAGGTTCCGGCAGCATTGGACAGTAGCACACTGGGTAAAAGCACACAGAGTATCAAAAGTAGAAGTAAGAAACAATTTGCAAAAAGTAAATACAAATATAAATAACTACTACTGTTTTACTGGCTACTCCTCTCCTTCCTGTCCTCTGTCTTCCTGTTACTCCTCCTCCCCCTGAGTGAGGAGTTGTACAGTCTGATGGCCTGAGGGACAAAATAGTTATTCAGTCTGTTGGTCTTGCACTTGGGAAGGAGCAGTCTGTAGCTGAAGAGGCTCCTGTGGTTGCTGATGATGGTGTGCAGAGGGTGACTGGCATTGTCCATAATGTCCAGCAGTTTGTCTAGTGTTCTCTGCCACCGTCGAGAGTCCAGCTTCATGCCAACCACAGAGCCAGCCCGCCTGATCAGTTTGTCCAGCCTGGATGTGTCCTCCTTGGATATGCTGCTCCACCCAACACACCACAGTGTAAAAGAGGACGCTGGCTACTATGGACTGGCAGCATCATCAGGAAGTACAGCCTGATTTAGATTGAGGAAGTACAAATTTAGAAGTCTTTATTTCTCGCTAACATTTACAAAATATATGAGGAAAACATGTCAAATGTATTAGATTTACATAGAAATACAGCTGTTTCTGGCAGTATTCCATCATCTTGGATTATTTTCTTCAAGCAAGCAACCAGCTGGTTTCACGCTGCTTTTTCTCTCCGATTGGCAGTCACTGTGTCGCATCGCTCTGCATTTGCATAAAATAGACCTCGTCTATTTAGGCCATGCCTTGCACCCAAACTCCCACTCTGATTGAAAATGAATGGCAGCTGGTACGTTACGTCTGTCGCTTGTAGCTAATGTGACCATAGGGTACCACCGTCACTGGCTAAACAGCTGTACACTGCAAAGCTATGAGGCATGCTATAAACTAGGAGTGTGGCAATCCAATATTTTGTATTGGTATCATTATTGGATTGGACATTAAAAAACTTGTAAGTCTTTTGTTGTACACCTGAATCATGTTTTAGGCTATAAATGTTTTCATTTAGAGAAATGGAATATTTATTTCACAGTTTAAGTTGGTTAGGTTAGCAAAGTCCTATATAGGACCTGAGGCCTTTTGCTTATCTCTGGTTTCTGTAACATGAAGCCAGCCTAACGCAGATTACTTCCCCAGCCGAGGCTGGTACCCATTTGCATCTGGGTGGACTGAGTATCTTGTCCAAAGACATAGAGGTAGCACGAGTGTGATTCAAACGCAAGTCTACATGTGTGATTCTTTAACTACGGGCACTATTGGCCTTGTAAATGTAATTTCCACCACACCATTGCCTTACAATATAAAGTGCCTTGGGGCAACTGTTTGTTGTGATTTGGCGAAATATACATGTGCTCTGATGTCACTGTTTATCTCCATAGAAACTACCCAAACAATCTTTCATACAAACTGTTTAGGGACATTACAGTGTTGTGGTGGAAATTATGGCAATAGTGTGGGACAACTACATTTTGTTTAAAAAAAAATCACAACAGTTGTATGACATTGAATACCCCAATTATGTTTTGATTATTTTACTGATATTTTATTCAGAGATATTTTAAAACATTAGAAAAAACATTTCTTTACCATTCATTTTTATCATTGAAGATCAAAAGTCTGGGTGTGGGACAAGCACAAAACGGCAATATTTGCATATAATGATGCTGAAAAAAGGTGAAAAAGTCATCATAGACTACTAGAACAAATTTCTTAACACACTTTCATTGTAAAGATAACTATAAAAGTGTGAAATTTCCCCTTTTTTCTGTTTTTCATACAATATGATCAAAGGACATAATAAGTGCCCGTAGTCTAAGAATCACCCACATACGTATTAGCAGGCCAACTCCTTAACCACTGAACTACCTGCTCTACAATACAGTTAGCAAAGAATAGCAAAAATATCACTGGAACAATCCCAACAGACGTCTGCCTGTTTACCTCAGTAAAGAAACATTTAAAACAACTAATTATACAGTTAGCCTCTTTTTGTCGTCTTATGTTTTGGCGTTGCCACTCTGCACTCACACATTACTAGTCACTTATCGATGAGGGGTTCATTTTACCGCTTAGAATATGACAGTGTTTCCATTCTAACCCAATACTGGACTGATTAAAATAGTTTTTGGTTGGAGTGAAAAGTTTAACCCAAAAACATCTAAAAATTAGGTCCAGGTTTGAAAAAACCCCGAGCTAGATGCAGTGCTGAAAATATGACACTGAAAATAATGCAACTCAGTCAGAGCAATGAGATGACCTAAATGAGTCAGCACATAATTTTTTTTTTACAGTGTTCCCTCCCCAAAAGAATGATTTATTTTTACGAATCAGACACCACAGGGGTTGTAATGTGATAACGATCACCCAATCAGAGGCATTCTGTCGCCCGTATCTGTAGCGACTGCCTACAATGGGACAGTGCAGTCTCGTTTGAACCCTTGCGTGATATTGCGGGATTCGACAACTACTGCCAGTGTGCCTCACAAACCAGGATCACTTAACATGGAAAGATGTTTTTGGCTGAAATTACCAAAGCAGTTGCGAAAAGTGCAGGTTTTTTGGTTCCTAATGGAGAAGGGAAGACTAGGTAAATGCTAGGCAAAAGCTCTGTAAGTTTTAGCGAGATTTAATATGAATAATGACAATGGGGCTGTCCCCAGAAGTACAATTTTTGCATCATATGCTCTATCATTACAAATATAAATAACAGAACTACTTTACTGGTTGCTCCTCTCCTTTATCGCCCACCCTCAAACGAGACTACGGTGCCCAGTTTTATAGAACCTTATCACTGTAAATGTGACATAAATTTTAAAAATAATACAAACACTCCTCTTTAATCTGCTTCACAGGAATTTATTATTTGCAAACATCTTTTCAAGTGCTTGTCAAGTGCTCCCTGAATAAAGGGAGTGTGGCCCAAAAATGTGGTGTGTGTGCCACAAATTGAGCAGCTCTGTATTCTATAGTAAGTTGGATCTTGGAAATATTTTAAGACCAAAATTAAGTCTGTATGACATTAGCAAACTCCATAAGTATTCCAGCCAATTAATCAGTCTGTGTCCACATTAAATATCATCTTTCTGGAATAAATATTACACTTTGTGCCTTATTATTTATATACTTATTCAGTTAGAGGACTACAAGTTTGGACTGACGACTCACTACCAACACTGGTTTTATTGTTCTCCAAATAGTTATCATTTTCAACCCTTTACTAGGATAAGTGGGTTTCAAGAATAAAAGAATGAATTATTTATAAAACAAATACCTCAAGTATGAATGTGAAACTAAATCAATAAAATGCACATTTTGTATTATTTTGACAGTGCAGCAAAATTGAATTGACATAATTCATGCTGAAACAATAAAAATAGTTTTAAAAAAAATAATGGAATGTTGCAAAGCCACAAAGACATAGTAAGACAGAAGAACAATATGTAAAGTATAAAATGGACAGAATATTGATGGGGGGGAAGCAGCAAAGTAGTGCAGAGGATAACTGAAACAATCCTGCAAATGGTGATACAAGCACCAGTTTCAGCACAAATACTTCTTAGACATTACTCTTCTGAAAAAAACAATTGGCTACTTGAATTTTCAATAGGTGGCCACGTAGGGGTCAATTGAAGAATTACATGTCAGTCAACATCATGAGTCAAAATGAAAAGATGCTCCAAATATATTGAAAACTATACCATATTATTTGTCTGATCATAAAGATGACAAAAACGTATAGTTTGGACTATGTATGACTGAATGTTCTGGAGTTATGGGGTAAAAACAGCAAAAATGGTATCAAAGGTCAATTTCAGTCTGTACAGGGGTCAAACGTTTAAGTTGCTTCAATTTTGGTAAAAAAAGCGTTGCAAATTCTAGCTTGAGCTAATAGGATTAATAAATGGAATAGTTTGGACAGTGTTGAATGCTTGGTCTCCAACATAAAGGTCAAACAAGGTCAACGTCTATTGGATTCTGTGACATGTGACATATAAGCATGACACATGGTGCAAAATATTCCTTTTTAGAACCTTATTAACTCAACCAATAATCTGCATGGCTTTTTACCAAAACAAGAGCAACTTTAACTTTTGACCCCTGTGCAATTCTTCAATTGACCCCTATCTGGCTGCCTACTGAAAATTCAAGTGGATAATCGTTTTTTAGTTTTTTCAAAAGAGGAATGTCTAAGGAGTACTTGTGCTGAATTTGGTGCATGTATCACCATTTGCAGGATTCCTCTGTAAATATTCTGTTATCTGCTGCAGTAACAGATGATCAAGCAGACATTACAAATGTTCCATGCCCTTTTGCTTTTATGACCTTTGTTTCCAAATTACAATGAGTCATTTTCATGTAACCGTAACACAGGATGTGTGCTTTTGTACAGTGCTTATAAAATGTGATTTGTTTTATCAGAGGGTGGTACGAATGAGGACTGGATTTATTGAATCCTATCTATCCACACATGCACTTTAAAAAATGATACTGAGGAGATTTCTCATTTTTTCTCCCCGTCAGCGAACAGATGAGCCCGTTTTACTTCAAGTTTCAGTTTCGGAATGTGGAGTATTCGTCAGGAAGGAACAAGACCCTGCTATGCTTCAGAGTGGATACAGCAGGGGGCACCGCCGAGCCTCTCAAAGGTTACATGGAGGATGAACATACCACAGCCCACGCAGAAGAGGTCTTCTTCCAACAGGTGCATACACAGTCTGTTCTCAACGTCACATTACACATATGCAAGGCCTGACTTCACTTTCTCTTTTGTCAAACCATATTCATAATTGTCCATCCCAGGTTCTGCCAAACTACAACTCCTCCCAGGACTATGACATTACGTGGTACGTATCGTCCAGTCCCTGCGCGGCTTGTGCAGCTAAGCTGGCCAAAATACTGCAGCATCGCAAAAAGCTGCGTCTGTGCGTGTTCTGTTCCCGTCTCTTTGAGTGGGAGCAGCCGGAGATAGTAGAAGGCTTAAAAGCCCTGGTCAGTGCTGGCTGCAAACTGCGGATGATGAAACCATCTGACTTCGTCCATGTTTGGGAGACGTACGTGGAGAAGGAGGAGCAGACTTTTGCACCTTGGGAGGACTGTCAAGAAAACTATGACTTCTATGTGGAGAAGCTGGCTGAGATCCTCAAGTAGCTGTGAGTGCTGTGAAGTGACTACCTAGAGGGCAGCATCCAGATCCTAATGCAAAGATTTATTTAGAAATTAATCAAGCTTGTGTCTCTTGTTGCAGGTGGACTTGATGGGAAACGACTTCTGACTGAAGGAACCACTAATTATCCCACTGATTGAACGTGGTTCTTGTAGTTATACTTAATGGTGCAGATTTAAATGAACACTCGTAGCAACATTTTTTTTTATTTGATATTATGATAATTTAATAGGAAGGCACAAAATGTGTTAGAGACATTTCTTAGAATTATTTAGTTATAGCTGTACAATTACTGGTCACATTTGAAGAAACAAAACGATGACATGTACTATTTGAAACATCTACATTAAATACACTCTGGAGAAGACCAACTACTGACATCTGGTGGTTAGTCTAAGAACTGAACCAATGACTGAAGGTGTGTGTGTGAACATGGTATATATATATATATATATATATATATATATATATATATATATATACTGCTCAAAATAATTAGAGGAACACAGTCACCCTGCTCTGCGTGTCACTCTCAGAGCGACATCTCTGCTATTTTGGCATTGTGGGATAACTCGTCCACAGACTGATCTTGCCGGACTACTTTTGCCTGACCCAGTTTCCGGTTATTTGCAAAATAGCGCTGAATTTGCCGACATGAGAATATGCTGCTGGATGAGTGTGAGTATTGACTTGCGATCATTTAGGCATAAAAACACACGAGATACACAAGTTCACAGGAATATATCAATTATCTGGGAACTACTTTTTGCGCAGGAATTCATCAAGCATGTGGGCTGCGGGCGAGTACTAACACAGAATATCCAGAAACTGGGCAGTTGTTCAGCCAAAACGAGAACGTCCACTCTTAGCTTGCCATAAGCTAAGCTAGCGGCACGCGTGAGTGTGGAACACATTGTTCACACTTTCTCATTCAACTGCAAATATTTGACTGGTATTGTATATAATATATAATAATGATGTACAACCCCAAAGAAGAAAGTTGGGTAAGTTGGTTCCACTCCTCCAGCGAATGCAAAGGAGTCGGTATCGGGTTATTTGGTCACATGACTTTTAGTCAGGATTCTGACATTTTGCTGATTGGCTGCGACACGCCGCTCTCTGATTGGCTGTAGCCTTTGTTTACAACGTAGCACTGGTACCACTGTCTCTGGAGGAGTGGAACCAACTTACATTTTCGGCGGTTATGCCACAGCCAATCACAGAGCGTGGCGTGATAGCCAATAGCGGCTGACGTATCAGATGGACCAATCACAGCCATGTTTTCAAAAACACGCTACCAGTCTCTTTGTATAAGAGACTGTGGTACCAGTGCTAAAAGTTGGGATGATATGCAAAATGTGAAAAGAAAAAAAAAAACATGATCCACCCACTTACTTTGGTTCATAGGCCTACAATGAAACAGAGATCAAAGATTTCATGTTTTGTGTGGTCAGATTCATGGTAACTGTTAATACTCATCCATTCCTGCATTTAACGCCTACAACACATATTGCTCCCAGTGTGTAGTGAGTGCCTTGTATGGCAGCACCCTGACATCGGGGTGAATGTGAGGCATAATTGTAAAGCGCTTTGAGCATCTGATGCAGATGGAAAAGCGCAGTCCATTTACCATTTAACACATTCCAAAAATAGTTGGAACAGGGATGATTTAATATGAATATGAGAATTAACTCAGGGCTTTCCTTAAACAATGGAATAATGGCTGTACGCCATCACATTAAGGTCTCAGCACCATTATGCCGTGAACTGAAAGGACCCCCCCCCGGTTCAGAATGCATGTGAGCTGCAGATTAATTGCAAAGTTTTAATAAGTGTGATTTCATGTCACGATGACTCATTTTTAAAGTGATATTGTGTTAATTTTGATGCAGTCATGGTAAAAAAAAACAACTATGAGGGGCTCCCGCTGTGCATACACAGTTGTGACCACAGCCTGTTAAAAACAACTACAGACAGCTTGGTGCACGCTCATAAGTATCCGTTGTGTCCATGCAGTAACAGTGAAAAGTCTAAGAAATACAGCTGCATGTTCAGACAGACTTTAAAAACAGCCTCATGGAGAGTTTCAGCTGCACGTTCTCGCATCCGGGTTAAAATCCATTTAAACCAGGCTAAAATGGCGTCGTGCTCTGAACACGACAGAGAACACGCTCCGCACATGTCTGCACTGACAATCTGACAGACTCTCTCAAACAAAATTAAGAGTTGAGGGTGAATTGTTCATCGTCTCTTCTCTGTATTGTCTTCAGCTCACTGAATGCCTGATGTTTGTGCACAGTCAAGAAAGAAACGGCAAAATGAAGAGCAAAATTTGTAAGGTGCCACGACTTTGTGATTTTTTTTTTTTTCTGTCTCTAGTTTGCAATTTTAGATAAGATGCTAAGATGAAGTTGCAGGAAATGGCTCCCACTGATATTTGAAAAAGTGAGAATGCTAGAGTTTGGTGCAGCAGGGGTACTCCGGACCCAACATGACCTCTTGCACTGTCAAAAATCATCACTTAAATCATTAACTCATCACTTTTACAGCCAGTTTTCTTGAAACTAGTTAAGGGATGATATATGAACATTTCCAAGTTGCTGAATGTGTTGTGAATTGTGGTGCAACTTTTTGTCTGTTGCATCCCCACTCATAGCTTCATGTTTAGTGGAGAAGAGGACTGTAAAAGAGGAAAATAGACCATCTAGGCTCAGGTTTCCCATGTGTCTTCTGGAAAAACTTCACCTGAAACTTTCCATGTTTTTTTTTTTTATTTTGAAAATCCTTCTCTGTACCATATGGAAGTAAATATGTGCCATCAGAGTTTGAAGTTGAATTTCTAAGGGTGAGTTTGTTTAGCATCAAAATATTCTGCCTCAAAAACTTTAACCAAAAAAAAAAAAAAAAAAAAAAAAAAAAAAAATTCAACCCTATAAAATTCAACCTAAAAAAATTCAAACCAAAAAAGAAATCCAGTCTGAAAAAAATTGAAAAGTAGGGAGAAGCAATTGATCCCTGTCTCAATCATCCAACGTTTATGGAAGTAAATCTGTGATGTTGGATGGTTGAGACAGGGATTGATTGCTTCTCCCTACTTTTCAATATTTTCAGACTGGATTTCTTTTTTGGTTTGAATTTTTTTAGGTTGAATTTTTTAGGGTTGAATTTTTTTTAGGTTGAAGTTTTTGAGGCTGAAGATTTTGATGCTAAACGAATTCAACCTTAGAAATTCAACTTCAAACTCTGATTTTTATGCTAAAAACATTCAACCTTAAAAATTCAAATTCAAACTCTGATGGCACAGATTTACTTCCATAGTACTACTTCGTCATGAAGCTGTATCTCTGGTGATGCAACACACAAAAGTTGCACCATGCACAGTTTCTCCATCCACAGAAGCCCATAACTCCTTCAGAGTTGTCTGGGTGTCTTCCCTCACTGGTCTCCTTCCAGCATGGTCACTCAGTTTTTGAGAACTGCCTACTTTACACAGTCCAAGACATAGTCAGGAACATGAAAACGTTCATGTATCCATTCCCTGAAGTGTCTCAAGAAAACTGGCTGTAAAAGTGATGATATAATCCTTGTATTTAGAATAAATTACCGCAACTCTTATGGATTGCATTGGAGGACTTAAGTGCAGGAATGAATGGATTCATACAGTGTGTGTGATGACCTAAGTCAAAGTAAATGTAAGGACCACTGCAGTTTTGTTTTTTAATTCACATTTTCCATATCATTCCAACTTCTTTTGATTTGGGGTTGTATATCTGAGACTCAGTTCTGTAATACAGTAATGTGATTAAAATGTGTACGTACGCTTTCCGGTAAAAACAAATGTGTGCACATTCATTGGTCAGTCAGTTGGTCCATCACTTTAACAGATTTTCACAAAATTCACAGTGTACAGAAAATACATTTTAGTGACACTGGTGATCACATGACATCTGTAGCACTACTAAAATGTCACTTGTCAAACATTACAAACTGCTTTTAAACTAAAATTTTTAAATATAATGCAGTTTTAAAGGGGTCAAAAATACTATCTATTTTATCCACCTTTTAGGGTGTCAAGGTAAATGTCCTCAAAGCCCCACAATTCTATGTCTGTGCATGTCGAAACCCCCAGCTATTCGCTGTTTCGCAGTTGTGAATCTCACACCATTTTGCGGTCTGTGACTCACGCGAGAGGTCAGTTTCAGCAGAGTTCCGGTTCAGAGCACAATGTAAACAAACCTTGTGAAGTGTGGACAACAACATCGGGGCACAGCAGACGTCCATCACAGGTGTTACACCTCCTCGAGACAACCCTCTCAACTTGGGAGAACGTGTCATCATCATAATCGCCCATGAACTCGCTGGACCAATGCCATCCACATCCTCACTAGCCATTGTTTCGTATATGCGCTGTGAGACGCTGGAACTCTGCTGGCGCTGTGGTGCATTCTGGGAAGCGCAGGGGGCCATCAGGGGGATTATGTGAAATGTTAAAGTACTGAATAAGGAAATTTTAGGCTTAAATTAACTTGTTTTAGACTTCCATGACATATATAAAAGAAATCCACATTTGGACGCTGGTTTCTGTGGGCAACACATTCACTGAGCTAAACTGTGCTGTGTGGTGAACAGCTGCACCACCTGTGATAGGCTGAGACATGCCACCTTTTTAAATGAAAAGTGGGTGTGGCCACTGGCAGATCCTTTCCATTTAAAGTAACAGTCACAGAAACAGGCTGAATTTAGAACCTGAAAATTGTTTTTTTATTATTATTATTATTTTAGGAACCATTAGCATCTATAATGCATTTTTGGCTATAAATGTTAATAGCCAAAAAAGATGCATTTTTTGACTATTATAATTACTATTACTATTACTATTATAACATTTTCATTCCATGTGGTATGTAATATGACCCCTTTAAATTAAGCCTCAGCAGTCCATCCAGACCTGAAACAGAGAACCTGTGAATGTTCGTTGGGCATTAGTAGCTTAACTTATATACAGCTGATTGTTTTATGATGTCATAAAGTTATCAATGAATACTTTTCCATTCTGTAGCTAAGGAAATGAAAATTGGTCTTTGCCGAGTCATGATTTAAAGGAAACAAGTCCGCCGTTGGTTTCCGCTGTACCATTGCTCTCAGATGTCACAGCTAAAGACAAAGAAGAAGATATTGGGATATTATCAATAGCACTTTATCATCCAAATGCTTCATCGATAAAATGCATTAGTAATATGCGCTTATGTTACCTTGGTCTCCCTCTGAGGTTATGCATAGTGGGGAATCTTCACTGCAGTTGTCA
Source organism: Thalassophryne amazonica (assembly GCF_902500255.1). Lineage (NCBI taxonomy): Eukaryota > Metazoa > Chordata > Actinopteri > Batrachoidiformes > Batrachoididae > Thalassophryne > Thalassophryne amazonica. The sequence goes on from NC_047108.1 coordinate 73,279,561, forward strand.
TCTTCATCTAAAGGACAGATTGTTTAAAGAGCAGGGAGGTTTCAGATCACAGCTTTCTTGAAGTTACTTTCATAATGTTCAGGTTCTTCACCTTTAGTTGGAACATTCAGTGATACATCAGTGATGTACTGGACCAGCGGACACGGTGCATCTATTGGAGGGACGAGGAAATGGAAAATATTTGAGCACCTGCAGCATGGCCTAAAATGTACCCCTGGCAGTTTCATAAAGGAATTTCAAGAACTTATGAAATGAATAATTGCCATTGCTGTTTTCAGAATGAGTTAGCAAAACCAGAAACTCATGAAAAGTGGTAAAAACGTACCATCGCGTGCTTTCAGCTCAGCCATGGTGAGAAACAAGTTGGGCTCCTCAACAGTCTCTGCATTCTCAGCTGTGTACAAGACAAAGGTCATTTATAATGTTTAGCTTGTTCCACAGCGAGGCCAGATACTGCAGTTACATTTGCATGGATCACATAATACAACTTTTCAACAAGTTAATACAGGGAAAATGATATCATACACTGAAAAAAGTGAAACACTGTGCACTTCATTCAAAGTACTTATTTACATTGGTCTAATGGGAAATTGTGGTTTCCAGTTTAAATCTGCTGGAATCACTTTAGAAAATCATAAATATACATTGTGAGAAACTAAAAAAATTAGCTGTAACAAATTACAATTTTTTTAAGTTGATCCAAAGTAGCATTTTTTTTCAGTGTACTCACAAATACCCTACAGACACTGAGGTACTGATGCTTAAAATATAATGAAGTAAAAAAAAAAAAACAAACTAGAAGGCATTCAGATCGAGCATACCTCCACCAAGACCCAACAGCTTTGTTATCTGTCAATAAATTGGATGAAAGTGCAGGTGGGGGCACTGTTTTAAGTACAATGATCTTGAGAAGTCTATTTAATTTTATGTAGTATTGAGTAAGGTGAAAAATGGATATCTTTGGTGCCAGGTCTCTTTGAAGGATCCTTGGGGACTGATGGGATAATGTAGAATTGCTACCAATATTCTACATATTGGTAGCTCAACTCCTATCCGACATGTGTGTGATTCCTAATCACTCAATGTTTCTGTTTCCTTGGGCAAGATGCTTCATCTGTATTGTCCAAGTCCACCCTGCTGTAAATGGCTACCGGCTTTGGCTGGGGATGTAACCTGTGCTAGACTAACATTCTGTCCAGAGGGAGTTGTAGACTCTAATCTGCTTCATGCTACTGTGTCTGTGGATAAGCACAGGCCCTGACAGGCTTCAAGAATTTTCCTTTTCCATGCTTTCCTAATATCTGGACTCAAATCATGAGAACTTAGACTTAAAACTAGGGATTTGGACATGGATGGAGTGCACTCAACTCCAACCCAAATTATATTTCTAAATATCTATATATTTCTATATTACAGATGCAGATTCAGATTCTTTATTGTGATTGTAACCAGTACAACGAAAGGTAAGGTGCAAGCCTTTAAGTGCAAATAGAAACATGAATAAACCACTCGCAGACTTGAAAGGTTTGGGAAGGAAAAGAAAAATAAACATAAAATTTAACCGAATGAAAGAGGTATGTCAAGAGCGCAAATTAAAAGAAGAAAAAAATTGTAAGAATGTAGTAACAAAAAAGAGATTGCATACAAAAAAGAGAGAAAAGTATGTACAAAACTGTGGATATTTCAGTGGCAGTGGATATTGCACATAAACAAATATTGCACTTATTTCAAGTGTGCCATGTGACATGGCTATTTGGTTCCAGTGGCATTCAAAGCTCTAACAGCGGTTGGGTAGAAACTGTTTCAATCTATTTGTACTTGTTTTAATGGTCCTGTACCATCTGCCTGATGGCAGTAGCTCAGGCAGACAGGTTGGGATGAGTCCTTTAGGATGGTGTTGACTCTCCTGAGACAGTAAGAGCCATGAAGGTCCCCCAGTGTGGGTAGAGGGCACCCAATGATCTTCTCTGCCATTTTGGTAACCCTCTGGAACTCTATCCCATTTGCCACCATGCAGCTGGCAAACCACGTACAAAGGCAATATGTGAGGATGCTCTCCATGGTAGACTGGCTAAAAGACACTAGCAATCTCTGGTTTATGTTATTTTTCGTGAGGATACTCAGAAAGTGGAGTCTTTGATGTACCTTCTTTACCAAGTGTGTGGTGTTACTGTCCCAGGTCACTAATAATATAATAGATACCCCCTTTATGATTGCAATTGAAAAAATTGCAAATATTAGACAAAAATAAATAAATAAATAAATAAATAAATGGAGAGAAACCTGGTTTACGGAACACTCTGAGGGCGATGCATCCAAGAAAGACAACAATGATGCCAAAGAAGAGACAGCCAGAGATGGAAAGAAGCACTCGTCTTTTCAGGACTACAAAAAAGAAAAAAACAGTAAAAATTAAAGCCACACACACACACACACAAAAAACATCTGTTATGTTAAAAACTGATGACTTCTTAATCCAGTGGAGTACTGACGAAGGTTCTTGGTCTTGAAGGGCTCACTCTGCTGTGAGTATGAAGGTCTCCCACTGCGGTTCCCCTGACACGTGTATTGACTCTGCTCGGGGTCGTTCTGAGGCATGACTGTGTGTTTGTCAGAGGGTGGCAGAGCAACTGCTTCTCCCTCTTTGAACCTGTTTAATTGTCACATTGAATCATCAGACAGGACACATCAATAAACCTCTTGTATGAGTCATTCTTGAGGGCTTTTGGTTGGTACCATGTGTAATTCCATTGGTCTTGGCTTCCTGACACCTCACATCTGAGCACCAGGCTGTCTGTCGAAAAGACTTCAGACCAACCAGTTAACAGGCTTATGTCCACCCGTGGGCGAGCTGCACAAACAAAAGTCACATTTAACACCTGCACATACACAACAATATAAATACAATCAACAATCGAACACTCACCTTGAATGTGAAGTTTAATGTCCTGGCTGTAGTCTGTAAGAAACACTTTTGTCCCGTATCTTCTTGCTCTGCATTTGTATGATCCACTGTGAGACTCCACAGTAACATTGATTTTATGGTGGTTGCCAGACACGGACAGCTCTTTGCCATCTTTATACCATTCGTACTCCCATCCATGAGAGGCATTAGCGTGACAGCTAAAGGAGACTGACTCTTCAGTGTACATTACATCATAGTAGGGATTCTGGGTCAGAATGATGCTGGGTTTCATATCTAGGAGATGATCATAATAACATTTTTATTGTTATTTAACATTTGTTAGATGAAACTGCACACAAGAGCGAAAAACAAATCCTAGTGCTCAGCAACACACACACACAATTCTGTTATGATTAAATTTGGATTGCTGTACAATCGGGCAGATTAATGTGGGTATGGAGACCTGAGCTATACCTGTCTGGCAACATTCCATTGCAACCTTCACTTGTTTGCATCTTGTAACAATTGTTTGCAACGTTGTGAGCACATTACCAGAATATGTGCAAAAATATACATATAATCATAAATAATAAATATGGAACTCCAGCAATCCATGTACAGTGAGGAAAATAAGTATTTGAACACCCTGCGGTTTTGCAAGTCCTCCCACTTAGAAATCATGGAAAGGTCTGACATAATCTAAAAAAAAAAAAAAATCCGGAAATCACAATGTATGATTTTTTTTAATAATTTATTTGTATGTTACTGCTGCAAATAAGTATTTGACCCCTACCAACCAGCAAGAATTCTGGCTCTCACAGACCTGTTAATCTTTCTTTAAGAAGACTTCTTTTTCTGCACTCTTTACCTGTATTAATTGCACCTGTTTGAACTTGTTACCTGTATAAAAGACACCTGTTCACACACTCAGTCAATCACACTCCAACCTGTCCACCACAGCCAAGATCAAAGAGCTGTCTAAGGACACCAGGGACAAAACTGTAGACCTGCACAAGGCTGGGATGGACTACAGGACAACAGGCAAGCAGCTTGGTAGAAGACAACAACTGTTATGATTATTTATTAGAAAGTGGAAGAAACACAAGATGACTGTCAATCTCCCTCGGTCTGGGATTCCATGCAAGATCGCACTTTGTGGGGTAAGGATGATTCTAAGAAAGCTCAGAACTACACAGAAGGACCTGTTCAATGACCTGAAGAGAGCTGGGACCACAGTCACAAAGATTACATTAGTAACACATGATGCTGTCATGGTTTAAAATCCTGCAGGGCAGCAAGGTCCCCCTGCTCAAGCCAGCACATGTCCAGGCCCGTTTGAAGTTCACCAGTGACCATCTGGATGATCCAGAGGAGGCATGGGAGAAGGTTATGTGGTCAGATAAGACCAGAATAGAGCTTTTTGGAATCAACTCCACTTACCATGTTTAGAGAATGAGAACAACCCCAAGAAAACCATCCCAACCGTGAAGCATGGGGGTGAAAACATCATACTCTGGGGGTGCTCTTCTGCAAAGGGGACAGGACGACTGCACCGTATTGGAGGGATGGGGTCATGTATTGTGAGATTTTGGCAAACGACTTCCTTCCCTCAGTAAGAGCATTGAAGATGGGTCATGGCTGGGTCTTCCAGCATGACAATGACCCAAAACACACAGCCAGGGCAACTAACTAAGGGCCCTGTCCCACTGGCGTTTAGGAGGATTTGCGTATGGATTGCGCACAAAATTGGCCCATATTCGCCGCAATATCCGTGTAACATGGCTGTATGAGTCGGCTGTCATCCGAACACGTCCGTGATCATCCGCAGAGGCACGCATGTCCGCAGCCAGGATTTTTGAGCTGCTCAGAAATCTGGATGCGGATAACATCCGCCTTACATACTCAATACATACACAATACATACTCACTCTATGCGCTGTATATCTGCCGTTCACCTCTGATATCTGCAACGGGGATTTGCGGCTTGGCAGCGTACAGGGACAGTGTGTAAAACAGATATATATCATGCCTATCACATCCACATCACAAACTAAAATATGTTGTAGCGAATGCATATAAATTGGCCACAAATAAAGCGTTTTTATTACATCTGCTTTGCAGCTGAGTTGCGGACAGTCTGTGAATGCATAACAAACACGTCACGTGAACCCAAAGTGCGGAAGAAAACGACATACCTGCCAGTCAGTGCCGGTCTGGCTGTGTAAATCCACAAAGATATAACTGCTGCAAACGGGTCTCCTCCAGGACTTTTATTTAACACCAACAAAAGGAAGAGTTGCTGTTTAGCCACAACTCACGCTGAAGGCTGTTTTCTGTGACAAAAAAAACCAACAAAAAAACAAAAAACAAAACACCGTCTCACACCCCGAGCGGCTTCCCCCCTCCCGCTCCCCAAACTCATGAACAGTTAACCCTCGCATGACAACATGAACATTAACTCTGTGATCAACTTGCCCAAGTCCAGCAATTGCTCCAGAGGCTGTATTGTTGGCATGAATAGTGATGCCGACGGCCCGAGTGAGCTTATTTTATGACCGCAATGCAGATGCCATGCACGCGCAACACGTGCGCGATGCATTCATAATACACCTGTAATACTGCCGTGATAATCGCAATGCGTCTGACCCGTTTCCTCACTACATGCGTTATACAACCGTGATTGTTCATCATATATTCACTATATATTATTAATATATCCGTAATTCATACTGGGACATTTGTCATTTTTGGCCATTTTTGTTGTGGACGACAACTAATGCCGTAATTTGTGTACTTAATTCATGTGCAATTGATCCTCTCCCCAGTGGGACAGGGCCCTAAGGAGGGGCTCCGTAAGAAGCATTTCAAGGTCCTGGAGTGGCCTGGCCAGTCTCCAGACCTGAACTCAATAGAAAATCTTTGGAGGGAGCTGAAACTCCAAACCTGAAAGATTTGGAGAAGATCTGTATGGAGGAGTGGACCAAAATCCCTGCTGCAGTGTGTGCAAACCTGGTGAAAAACTACAGGAAATGTTTGACCTCTGTAATTGCAAACAAAGGCTACTGTACCAAATATTAACATTGATTGGTGTGAAATTTGAACAGGTGTTGAAATACGTATTTGCAGCAGTAACATACAAATAAATTATTAAAACAAATCATACATTGTAATTTCCAGATTTTTTTTTTTAGATTATGTCTCTCACAGTGGACATGCACCTAAGATGAAAATTTCAGACCCCTCCATGATTTCTAAGTGGGAGAACTTGCAAAATTGCAGGGTGTTCAAATACTTATTTTCCTCACTATATATATATATATATATATATATATATATATATATATATATATATATATATATATATATATAGATGAGGTCTGTTAGAAAAGTATCCGACCTTTTTATTTTTTGTCTCACATGCTGTAACATGCCCACCTCTTCCACAATTTCTCGGATAGTCACACGACCGAAAAGTCACTGAAAGCCGTCTGAATCTTCTGAATGGTGGAAGAGGTGGGCATCATTTTTCGACGTTCAGCATGCCCTGTGAGAATTCAACACGGTGGTCCTTTTGCTCCATCAGCAGCTTCGTGCCGAAGCCATCGGCATAAATTTCGCTGCAACTCTTTTCATGGCCAAATCTTCTGTCACAGTGGAATGTGCCAAAAAAGTGCTGATGTCCACCTCTTCCGCAATTTCTCGGACAGTCACACGACGGTCCCACATCACCACAGCGTTCACTTTGGAAATGATCTGGTCATTTCAGCATGTTGATGGCCGACCGGAGCGTGGCTCGCTCTCCACTGTTGTGCGACCGTCTTTAAACCGGTTGTACCGCTCCTTAATCTGTGTGATGCCCATAGCATCGTCACCGAAAGCCGTCTGAATAATCCGAATGGTTTCCACCTGGCTGTCGCCCAGTTTCTGGCAACATTTGATGCAGTCGCGCTGCTCCAGTTGTTCCGCCATTTTCCTTGCAAAGAAAATCCGATGAGAGACTCCACCCATCCTCACACAAAGGCTGTTTACAAGCAAATGACACAATTGACAGGCGTGAAAAAATTCACGCATGCGCACGAAGGTTCAAGGTTGGCTCATGCAAGCACACATGATTCAAATCCATCAGGTTTTTGAAAAAAATAAAAAGGTCGGATACTTTTCTAACAGACCTCATATATATCAGTACAAAATGTCACACGCCCCTGTACATTACTTGATAATAACCACACCATGCAATAATAATGTTCAGAAAGACACAGTTTGAGTTCACTTAGAGCTCATTGGGTCCCACTGACACCCACATATTTCCTTTTCTTATCTGTGGAAAATCATTTCTCTCATACAATGCAATTGTCCAATGCGAGTGGAGCACTTACAGGCTGGATTGCTATAAATGTTTAAGTGCTTAGAAAACAAATTTGAAAATATCTGTTTTAGCCAATTATTATTTTCAATGAGGTCCCCAAAAGTATGTGTTTGAGTTTTAAGAATGAAAGATGCATAAATTCCCATTATGGAATGGGACAGTGTTCAGCTAACAAAAGCTGTGTTATTAAGTATCAGTGGTAGTAGTTTTTATACACACGTGAGCTCGCGCGCGCGCACACACAGTAGCTATAGGGGTGGGGTTTGTGCATATGTGGGATGAACCATAGCAGTGAACGTTTGCCTCACATGGACCAAGTAATGTGTCAGCAAACTAAAACACAAATAAGCATAATAAAATTATAGTTCTTGAGTGTAAGAAGTTATTTCTTGTAGATCACCACAATATTATTATGGAGAAAAAGGTGAGGTCCCATGTGACTTAGGTTTGCTGTTCTTCAGCTCAGGGAAGCTCATCTGTTAATCCTCCCGTGTGCACTTGCATTCCAATGTATTCAAAATATTTCTCCACAGCTCTGTGAAAATGAGTTTTGAATTGTCTTACCGTAGACTTTGAGAAGAAGTCCAGAACTGAAGGTACTGCTGACTGGCCTGCTCTTGTGGTGTGCCCTGCAGTTGTACTGGCCAGCTGAGCTGACTAAAAACGTAGCTACATCCTTGTCACTCTGGACCTTTTCTCCATTTTTGAACAACGAGTACGTCCACTCTGAGCTGCTTTGCATCTCACAGCTCATCTCTGCACTCTCAGTAGGGAAAACATCAGACCACGGGGTCCTCAGTTTCAATATGGGAACAGGGATTTCTAAAGAGGAACAGCCACAGTATTATTATTATTACCAAAGTATGTATGGAATTATTCCAATAAAGATCCACAAAGACAGCAGTCCAAAGAGGCACTCAAAATGTCCAATACACATGGTTTATATTTGACACTGATTCATGTAAAGGAATTCTTTGTGACACTGTAATATCATATCTTATTTTTATGTACAGTCTGGACATTTTGATCAATTCTCTTTAAAATTGAGCCACTTTAATTCTGACAATCATACAAAACTTTCACCATAGAAGGTGATGTGTCATCGGCGCATCTTTTAGGGCCCCTTCAAACATAACATGATTTAAGCCGACTAACACATGAAGGAGGAATTCCATGCCATTCCTGAAAAATTGTAGCTACCAATGCCTTGTACATGTGTCGCTACAACTATTTGTGCACACCAGTGGCTGAAAAACAGAGTGTGCCCTGTGAGAGCCCATTCGATCCCTCTCGCGGCAGATGTCGGCCAAATTCCAGGTGACACACATGAACATCTAACACCACTCGTTTGACACTTAGAAAATGTGTGGCCATTCGTGCTGTCAGCATGAAAATAGTGAGCAGATGATCACTTTCGAGCTGGATCTGAAATTTGTCTAAGTGCCCCCACGAGTGTGGCGTTGCAAAAAGCAACACACCTGTGATGCATGTGTCTCACACGTGTGCATGTGTTTCGTGCCCCCTGCTCCCCTCCACACATGTGGCATGCAGGGGGGACTTGCATAAAATGCTCATATGTATGTACAGACATGAACACACATTTCAAGGAAATTTGAAACTGCTGGCTAAGGCTAAGCGTAAATTTGGTAAGATTGTAATTCACGTCGGCAGTAATGACACCCGGTTACGCCAATTGGAGGTCACTAAAATTAATATTGAATCGGTGTGTAACTTTGCAAAAACAATGTCGGACTCTGTAGTTTTCTCTGGGCCCCTCCCCAATCGGACCGGGAGTGACATGTTTAGCCGCATGATCTCCTTGAATTGCTGGCTGTCTGAGTGGTGTCCAAAAAATGAGGTGGGCTTCATAGATAATTGGCAAAGCTTCTGGGGAAAACCTGGTCTTGTTAGGAGAGACAGCATCCATCCCACTTTGGACGGAGCAGCTCTCATTTCTAGAAATCTGGCAAATTTTCTTAAATCCTCCAAACCGTGACTATCCAGGGTTGGGACCAGGAAGCAGAGTTGTAGTCTTACACACCTCTCTGCAGCTTCTCTCCCCCTGCCATCCCCTCTTTACCCCATCCCCGTAGAGACGGTGCCTGCTCCCAGACCACCAATAACCAGCAAAAATCTATTTAAGCATAAAAATTTAAAAAGAAAAAATAATATAGCACCTTCAACTGCACCACAGACTTAAACAGTTAAATGTGGTCTATTAAACATTAGATCTCTCTCTTCTAAGTCCCTGTTAGAAAATGATATAAAAATTGATCAACATATTGATTTATTCTGCCTTACAGAAACCTGGTTACAGCAGGATGAATATGTTAGTTTAAATGAGTCAACACCCCCGAGTCACACTAACTGCCAGAACGCTCGTAGCACGGGCCGAGGTGGAGGATTAGCAGCAATCTTCCACTCCAGCTTGTTAATTAATCAAAAACCCAGACAGAGCTTTAATTCATTTGAAAGCTTGTCTCTTAGTCTTGTCCATCCAAATTGGAAGTCCCAAAAACCAGTTTTATTTGTTGTTATCTATCGTCCACCTGGTCGTTACTGTGAGTTTCTCTGTGAATTTTCGGACCTTTTGTCTGACTTAGTGCTTAGCTCAGATAAGATAATTATAGTGGGCGATTTTAACATACACAGATGCTGAGAATGACAGCCTCAACACTGCATTTAATCTATTGTTAGACTTGATTGGCTTTGCTCAAAATGTAAATGAGTCCACCCACCACTTTAATCATACCTTAGATCTTGTTCTGACTTATGGTATAGAAATTCAAGATTTAACAGTATTCCCTGAAAACCCCCTTCTGTCTGATCATTTCTTAACATTTACATTTACTCTGATGGGCTACCCAGCAGTGGGGAATAAGTTTCATTACAGTAGAAGTCTTTCAGAAAGCACTGTAACTAGGTTTAAGGATATGATTCCTTCTTTATGTTCTCCAATGCCATATACCAACACAGGGCAGAGTAGCTACCTAAACTCTGTGAGTGAGATAGATTATCTCGTCAGTAGTTTTAGATCCTCATTGAGGACAACTTTGGATGCTGTAGCTCCTCTGAAAAAGAGAGCCTTAAATCAGAAGTGCCTGACTCCGTGGTATAACTCACAAACTCACAGCTTAAAGCAGATAACCCGTAAGTTGGAGAGGAAATGGCATCTCACTAATTTAGAAGATCTTCACTTAGCCTGGAAAAAGAGTCTGTTGCGCTATAAAAAAGCCCTCCGTAAAGCTAGGACATCTTACTACTCATCACTAATTGAAGAAAATAAGAACAACCCCAGGTTTCTTTTCAGCACTGTAGCCAGGCTGACAAAGAGTCAGAGCTCTATTGAGCCGAGTATTCCTTTAACTTTAACTAGTAATGACTTCATGACTTTCTTTGCTAATAAAATTTTAACTATTAGAGAAAAAATTACTCATAACCATCCCAAAAACATATCGTTCTCTTTGGCTGCTTTCAGTGATGCCGGTATTTGGTTAGACTGGCAAGAGTTATTTTCATTAGTTACTTCCTCCAAACCATCAACATGTCTATTAGACTCCATTCCTACCAGGCTGCTCAAGGAAGCCCTACCATTAATTAATGCTTCGATCTTAAATATGATCAATCTGTCTTTATTAGTTGGCTATGTACCACAGGCTTTTAAGGTGGCAGTAATTAAACCATTACTTAAAAAGCCATCACTTGACCCAGCTATCTTAGCTAATTATAGGCCAATCTCCAACCTTCCTTTTCTCTCAAAAACTCTTGAAAGGGTAGTTGTAAAACAGCTAACTGATCATCTGCAGAGGAATGGTCTATTTGAAGAGTTTCAGTCAGGGTTTAGAATTCATCATAGTACAGAAACAGCATTAGAGAAGGTTACAAATGATCTTCTTATGGCCTCAGACAGTGGACTCATCTCTGTGCTTGTTCTGTTAGACCTCAGTGCTGCTTTTGATACTGTTGAGCATAAAATTTTATTACAGAGATTAGAGCATGCCATAGGTATTAAAGGCACTGCGCTGCGGTGGTTTGAATCATATTTATCTAATAGATTACAATTTGTTCATGTAAATGGGGAATCTTATTCACAGACTAAGTTTAATTATGGAGTTCCACAAGGTTCTGTGCTAGGACCAATTTTATTCACTTTATACATGCTTCTCTTAGACAGTATTATTAGACAGCATTGCTTAAATTTTCATTGTTACGCAGATGATACTCAGCTTTATCTATCCATGAAGCCAGAGGACACACACCAATTAGCTAAACTGCAGGATTGTCTTACAGACATAAAGACATGGATGACCTCTAATTTACTGCTTTTAAACTCAGATAAAACTGAAGTTATTGTACTTGGCCCCACAAATCTTAGAAACATGGTGTCTAACCAGATCCTTACTCTGGATGGCATTACCCTGACCTCTAGTAATACTGTGAGAAATCTTGGAGTCATTTTTGATCACGATATGTCATTCAATGCACATATTAAACAAATATGTAGGACTGCTTTTTTGCATTTGCGCAATATCTCTAAAATTAGAAAGGTCTTGTCTCAGAGTGATGCTGAAAAACTAATTCATGCATTTATTTCCTCTAGGCTGGACTATTGTAATTCATTATTATCAGGTTGTCCTAAAAGTTCCCTGAAAAGCCTTCAGTTAATTCAAAATGCTGCAGCTAGAGTACTGATGGGGACTAGAAGGAGAGAGCATATCTCACCCATATTGGCCTCTCTTCATTGGCTTCCTGTTAATTTTAGAATAGAATTTAAAATTCTTCTTCTTACTTATAAGGTTTTGAATAATCAGGTCCCATCTTATCTTAGGGACCTCATAGTACCATATCACCCCAATAGAGCGCTTCGCTCTCAGACTGCAGGCTTACTTGTAGTTCCTAGGGTTTGTAAGAGTAGAATGGGAGGCAGAGCCTTCAGCTTTCAGGCTCCTCTCCTGTGGAACCAGCTCCCAATTCAGATCAGGGAGACAGATACCCTCTCTACTTTTAAGATTAGGCTTAAAACTTTCCTTTTTGCTAAGCTTATAGTTAGGGCTGGATCAGGTGACCCTGAACCATCCCTTAGTTATGCTGCTATAGACGTAGACTGCTGGGGGGTTCCCATGATGCACTGAGTGTTTCTTTCTGTTTTTGCTCTGTATGCACCACTCTGCATTTAATCATTAGTGATTGATCTCTGCTCCCCTCCACAGCATGCCGTTTTCCTGGTTCTCTCCCTCAGCCCCAACCAGTCCCAGCAGAAGACTGCCCCTCCCTGAGCCTGGTTCTGCTGGAGGTTTCTTCCTGTTAAAGGGAGTTTTTCCTTCCCACTGTCGCCAAGTGCTTGCTCACAGGGGGTCGTTTTGACAGTTGGGGTTTTTCCGTAATTATTGTATGGCTTTGCCTTACAATATGAAGCGCCTTGGGGCAACTGTTTGTTGTGATTTGGCGCTATATAAATGAAATTCATTTGATTTGATTTGACATGCGAGGCCGGACTGCCACGTCTGAGCGCACACAGCACGGGGAGGCGGCTCCCAGCAGCTGACCAGAGACACAAATGACTGGTCAGTACACAGGACGTGACACATTAAAAACACAGAGACCACAGCCAGGACAGGTACATTAATACGTACTACACTACATACATACACAATTACATAACAAATAATTAAAAGAAAATGATCACATAACACAGAAACAGAGTGACACGTTGGTGTGTGCACTGAACTTACAAGCAGCATGACAACCGACAGCAGCAGCTGTTGAGATGTATGGTTCTGGACATCCCAGCTGGAGAACACGTACTGTTTTGATGGATAAGACCTAACAACTGTCCACTGTGACGCAGTGGTGTCAAAAGTACACACATTTGTTACTTAAGTAGAAGTATAGATACTGCAGTTTAAAAACACTCTGGTAAAAGTTGAAGTATCAACTTGACCTCTTTACTCAAGTAAAAGTGAAAAAGTATGTGCTCCAAAACCTACTTAAAGTATAAAAGTATAAAGTAACCTTTAAAAAAAAAAAAAAAAAGGTAGATGCCACTATATGAATTGAAAGCTTAATTTAAAATCTTATTCGTTCTACATGTGGCCCAAGACCCAAAACCCAAAATTACCCGCTAACACCACCTGCACGAAAATGTTTCAATTCTAGAAGCTCTGAAATGCAATCTGGGACTATTCCAGACAATAAACTGCAGTGAGTGCAGCATCCATTTAGTGAAGGAAAAAAAAAAAAAAAAAAAAAAAAAAAAAAAAAAACAACAACACAACTTTTCCTTATTCAAATTCATTCCAGTAGTATTCTGCTCTACAAGGATGCAGCAGTTTTCTAGTTTGGCAGATAGTTCTGGAGGAAATCACTGAATAAATTAACACATTGAAAATATGGTTTGACTGAAACAAACTGTCATTAAATAAGACAGGGATGAAGTGGAGGTGTAAGAGTCACTAGGTGTTCACAGGAAACATTTATTTATGTATGTATTTATTTATGTATGTTCATTGTTAGTTGCTTTTATATTTTCTGTTGTGTTTCTATTCAGGTTCTTTTTGCCTCTTTCTCTAAAATTGCATATAATAATCATTAGATTATTGATATATAAACAAAAATAAATTTAAGAAATATTACAATTTGAAAACAAATGCACCCGAACGTGATGAGAGCTGCAATTGCTTAATGCTAAGTTTTAACATTGAAAACGCCATAGACATGCTAACGCGTTAGCGTCGCTCCCGTTTTTAAGTTATAAAATACATCTATCAGCTGTTTCAGAAGACCATAACAGGTCGGTTTAACGTAGAAAAGGTAAATAATACTCACAGAAGTATGCTCTTTAGGATTTTAGCGGGGGGAAATTAAGCGAAAGAAAGAAAGAATAAACGAAGCAATAGGTCGAAGCATTCAATCTGCGAACCACTGCTTCGATTGGTTCACGGTTCAAAGCAAAGCCGCGCTGCAGAAAAGTTGATTACAGGCGCACATGACGTGAAATATATATATATATAAACATTAAACTGAAGCCAAGAGTAACGAGGCTGTTTGTTTTAAAAATGTAAGGAATAGAAAGTACAGATACTTGTGTGAAAATGTAATGAGTAGAAGTCAGAAGCAGGCAGAAAAATAAGTAAAGGAGTAAAGTACAGATACCTAAAAAGTGTACTTAAGTACAGTTGACACCTCTGCTGTGACGCGTGTGTGTATATTGCTGTTGTGACGGGCTGCAGCAAGTGAGCGCACAGTGTGCACATTGACAGGCTGCCCCAGGTGAAACGGACCATCAGATCATATCAGGCAGCGGGTGATCTGAATGTCATGTCACCCACATGAGCTGTGTTCCACACTACGCAGTGTCTGTCCTGCGGTGCGCCGTCCACAGGACACATGTGTCAGGCCAAACATGCGCGGGGCCAGCTGGACACGCCGGGCCAGCAGATGTGGACATGATAAGAGCGAACTACTTCATTCATGTCATTTCATGACTGCACATCTGTGACCATGGGTCATCTACAGAGGAACAGACGGTTCATACTTGTATTGCCCGCTCGATAGGAGGGATTCAATAAAATGCGGTGTTGTTTATGGTGTGTGATTTTGTTATTTATTTTTTTGTTAAATAATTTATCTCCTTGTTCATTTCATGCATTTTATGCACCTTTTATAGTTTAGTGCAGTAGTAAAGTTTCTGTTTGGCAATTAGAGCTTTTGTAAATTGCAGGTTTGAATCCCATGGGTGGCATGTTTGTTTTTTTTTCCACAGCAGCTGCGCAATGTGGATGCAAACACTCCAGTTGGTCGCACTGTGTCGCAGTGGGATCGTTTATGCCTGCCCGACCATGTGTCCCTCCTGATGTCAGCACAATGTTTTCGTGCAGGCTGTTTCGCCGTGATTTGCCCTGATTCCTACTTATTTGTGCTATGTGTGAAGGGGCCCTAACCAATTCCTCAACATTGAGAAAGTCGATGCTGATGAAACAATTTCTGGCAAACTCAAGGATGAGCACCAACTTGTCAGAGCACACAGTGGCCACCAAAGCTGCCTGCAGTGAAGCAGGGAAGCAGTACAGTGAAGTTTTGTATTTTTCTGTGTTTAGTTTTATTTTGTTTAATGGTTGTTTTCAATTCACTTTCTTTGTGTATGTTGTATATGATGTTGCTTTGCATATTATTGCCTGTGTATGGGGAAAACCTGATATTTCTTCCACTATGGAACAACATTTAGTTTCCAATCTTCCATCTCAGACATGCCAAAAGCATACATCACAGTGGTGCACCAGCTTTGAACATGCCTGCCTTTAATTAATTCATTCATTATTTTTTTGCACCCACATTGGGCAAGAGGCAAGGTACGCCATGGACAGAATGCCAGCCTATCACAGTGCTCTACATATTAATATTGTCATTATTTATTATCTGTTACCTGAGCAGTACATGTTTTGTCAGTGCATGTGAGAGAGAACAGGAAGGAGCGTTCATAAATATTTGTTTTTTCCTCCCTCATGCTGTTTTTTTCTTCTACTGTGACCATAATACCCCATCATACTTAAACACTGTTGCAGGCAACTGCCAACAATATATACAATCCACTTATGTAATACGTATCCGAGTATGGTGCTTTATAAATAAAGACATACACAAAGCTGGACTTTAGACCTGGTTTTTGGTGGTCTCGGGTACAAATGCTTTCTGGTGATAGACAATATAAATTCACCAGCTCCATGCTTGACCACACCTCATTTTTAGACCAACACGCCCATTGAGATGCAAGTGCACAATTATTCATAAAACATAGGTTCCTGGCGTTAAAATAACACCTGTGTTGGATGGAAACTAGCAATGATACTATCCTTGTGCTATGTGCCACTTTGCCCTGAGTAGAAGATACAACTTTGACTCATGTTGCTCACTCACACAGAGAACAAAAAACAATACCCCTGCGTACGCTACCATGTGGGCCTGTAATAAGCTTCATTTTCTCACCAGATATGTTCAAGGTCTGTTTGTCGCTATGAGCTGTACTGAATAACGTTTTGCTCCGTGTTGCTTTGCACTCATAGGCTCCGCTGTCAGAAAAATAAGTGGCATTGATGCTTAAAGTGCTGCCAGTGACTACGAGTGCTACTTCATCTTTGAACCACTGATATTTCCAATCGGATGAAATGCCAACCGCACATTTGAAGGACACTGACTCTCCGATGTACACTTTATCAGCATTTGGCTCTTGAGTCAGTAAAGGTTTAGGCTTTTGTGCTGAATGAACAAAGATGAAGAAAAAAAAATCAGTCTGTTACTCATCATGAAACATCGGACAAAACAGACAGTTTCAGAACTGCTCAGAGATGCAACACAGAAAGTCCTTCCTACATTGTGAAAATTAGGAGGTACATTTACCTTCAATTTCAAGTCCTGCAGTCTGGCTGAAGGCTGTGAGGAACACTTGATTTTGCCCTCTTTTTGCTTGACATTTATATGATCCACTGTTTGTTTTCCTAAGAGAGTGAATGATGAGAGCGTCTTTATTTATGGCCAGTTGTTGTCCATCTTTGAACCAACTGTACTCCCATCCCGAGGAGACATTAACATGACATCGAAGAGACACTGATTCATCAGGAAACATCACTTTATACTCTGGATCCTGTGTCAGTGTGATGCTGGGTTTCTTATCTGAGGATTACACACACACACACACACACACACACACACACACACACACACACACACACACACACACACACACACACACACACACACACACACACACACAGTGCTACTGTTATTACACTTTATACTATGACATCAAGTTTAAAGAGAAAGGTGCTCATACTGTAAATACTATGACGTCATACAAAGTACTAACAACCAATGCTTAGATATTTTTATCTCAGTTAATAGAAATCAGTGTTACCATAAACTGTCAGCGATAGTCCAGAGCTGACATTGCTGGTGACAGACCTGTCGGCGAGCTGTCCCACACATGTATACTGTCCAGCATTTAAGTCTGAAAAAGATTTGATGGAAAGACTTGTTCCATCTGGACCAAAGGACAAAGTGTTGCCACTCTGGACCTTGTATCCATCTTTATACCATGTGTACATCCACTTTAAGTCGCTCTGAATAACACAGCTCAGCTCCACACTCTCAGTGGGGAAAACATCAAACCACTGGCTTGTTAGGTTCAAAGATGGAACAGGAATTTCTAAAGAGAAAAATTTTTTATTATATTATATATTTTTGTTTCAAATGTTAAATACAAAGCATATACAGAAAGTACACAACGTAATGTATTGCAGTAAATTCAATGGAAAGGACACAAAATGAACAACAGCAAACAGAGATTTCTAACGTCCGCCAACCCGGATCCGGATCACCTCCAAAATTCAGTGGAGTCTTCCATGCCCTATACCCATATCTATCTGTGGTGTAAATTTAGTGAGAATCTGTGAAATAGTTTTGAAGTAATCCTTCAAAGCCTATACAAAGTGAAATCTTGATCCAGAATCCAGATCTGGATCCAGATCACCTCCAAAATTTAATGGCATCTTCCTTGGCCTAATATGCCTCCATGGTGAAAATTTGGTGAGAATCTGTGAAGTAGTTTTAACGTAATCCTTCAAAGCCTATATAAAATGAAACTTGGTCCAGAATCCGGACCCAGATCACCTCCAAAATTTTATGGAGTCTTCCATGGCCTAACATGTACATGACTTCATATTATGATTTGCTTGTGATGTCACAAAGTCACTTGTCATTCATTCATTTTTTTCCATACCCACTTTTTTCCAATGAAGGATCATGGAAGGGTCATTGGGTGAGAGGTGGGTACACCCTGGACAGACGCCAGTCTATGGCAGGGCTACATATAAACAGACAAACGCATTCATTCTCTCTCTCACACTTGCGGTTATTTTAGGTTTCCCAATTCACCTAACCTGCATGTTTTTGGAAGTGGGGGAATTCAGATCTCCCGGAGGAAACCCACAAGAACACGGGAGGACGTGCAAACTCCACACAGAAAGGACCAGGTGGAAAGCGATCCCACAACCTTTCTTGCTGTGAGGCAACAGTGCTAACCACCAAGGCACTTTGCCTCCCATTCCCACTCCTCCTACATGCCTGAGACCCACCCACACACCAAGCCCGACAAGTCTAACATGCAATTAAAATGTCAGATGGCCAGAAGTGAACCAAGAGGACATGGATACCCTCAGAAAGTTCAGCCTCCAAATAAAAATCATTGACCAACCATCCTATGACACTACTTGTATGAGCATAGGATGGTTCTAAGGAGAAGGGTTTTCTTTAAAGGATATTGGAAATTTCAGCTACAGTTGCAAGAAAGCACATGAGACACTAAAAACTAGAGATGATCTGTTTTATTTTATTATAGTGCTTCTTTGGTCCACTGCAACATTGTGTTGTGACTTGTGATGCAAGAGACAGCAGTTGCACAGTGCAGTTGTTTTGGGTGTCTTGATATCTTCTCCTTCCAGTATAGTCACACTTCTTTCGAGAAGTGCCTACTAGAGACAGATTAACTATACAGGACCATACTTCTTTTCTTTCTTACTGATTGAAGTGCCACTAAATTAACTCAGACATTCAGTGACTTGGAAATGCTAATGTGTCCATCTCCTGCCTTGTCCAAAGAAAACTGGATGCAAAGTGAAGATTTACTGGAAATTCCTAAGTGTCTCAAAAACTGTGACATAATATGGAAGAGTTGTTGAAGTTGTTGTTCCATAATTTTGGAAATTTTATTAAATATTATGACTGCACAAAATTTGTATAATTGCATTTATTTTATGAACACATTTAATTTTTTAAAATTTCTTGTGTGTCAATAATTCTAACCAGGACTATATTTACTCCACCCGACTGAGTTGCCTCCCTGATACACCACAGCATCCTGCTTCATCAGGAAATGCATCACACAAAAGAAGCAAGATGCGCTGCTCTTTTGCTTTCTTTGAAAATGGCCTGGGGGGGGTTCATATTATTCTGTGTAATTATTAGCACCTCACAAATTTGTATACATTTTCATAAAAGGCAACACTAAATATGAACTGCTGTACCTACCAAGAACATCTTGGATCACTTCGTTGCTGTGCTCTGTCAAAGTATTGCTACCTCTTATGGCCTTGCATGAGTATTTGCCACCGTCAAATAGGCTGAGAGGGATGGTGAAATTTTCGCTGGTTTCACTCAGCTTGTGTCCATTTTGGTACCAGAGATACTCCCAGTCATAAGCCTCATCAACTATGCAGGTCATGTGCACTGTTTCTCCAACATACATCTGGGTAAAACCGGGATCCTTTCTCAGTAACGGTTTGGGTAGGACAGCTGTATGAAAAAAAGATAATAACTTCAAGATCTAACAATGTACTTTGAAGATTGCTTTATGATTGGAATACTTATAGATGCACGGAAGCTCACCATAAACAGTGATACTGGTTGGATTGCTGAATCCAGAGCTGATCTGCCTGGATTTGTGCTGTGCTTTGCACTCATAGAGACCTTGGTGGGTTAGATCGACTGAAGGGATAGTGAGCAGTGAGCCTCCTTGGCTCAAGATAATTGATGAGTCAGGATGTAGTATCGCTGCATTTTTATGCCAGGTGAATGTCCAGTCGGGGCCATTAACTTCACAGCTTAACTCCACTTTCTCAGACTGGAACACATCCAACCATGGTGTCAGCAGATTCAGAAATGGCTGAGGTGGGTCTGAAAATTAGCACAAGATTGAAACTCACTTAAAATAGAAGAATAAGAGAAAGGAACCTTAAAATGTTGAAGATTTAAGAAAATCACTATATCATCAGCAAACAAGCGGTGTAGTGTTAGTTTTTGTGATAGTGCCAATCATAATGGTATTCTAACATTATTCACCTGAGAAGTCTAGCGTCTTTGTGTCACTTTCCTCAGAGAAGAATTGTCCTCTCCTGGCTCGGCAGCTGTACTTCACACTGTGAGGCTGATCTGCTGAACTTACGTTATATATATCAGTTGCTTGAATTTTTTTGCCATCACTGTACCACATGTACTCCCACCCAGATGACACATCAACCATGCATCTGAGGGAAACAGATTCTCCACGGAACATAGTGCCAAAGTTTGGAGTTTGGGTCACAGTGGGTTTGGGTTTTTTTGCTAAACAGAAAAGGGGTGGAAGGTGGGGTTGTTAATATTTCATCAGTTATACTGCATCACATGCTGAATACATTGTAAAAATTTGTATGTCTATATGCATGATGCTGCATAATGGAACTTACAATAGACTTTGAGTTCAATGAATTCACTCTCTTCAGTGTTAAGGCCTTCCAGTTTGTGTTTTCCTTTGCAAGAGTAATTACCAGAATATATTTGTGTTGCTACAGTGAGGGTAAGTATTGATCCCTCTGCAGCAAAATGAAAGTTTGGGTTGTGGTCTGGAACTTTCTCTCCATTGTGGTACCATATAAAAGTCCAGTCAGTTCTGTTTTTAACATTACAACTGAACTCCACTTTCTCAGAAGGGAACACATCAAACCAGTCTGATTTCAGCTGCAGAGATGGTGTGGGTGGGTCTGGAAATGTATAAAAAAATATTGATATTAATCTCATAATGAAAGAACATATTGCAAATAAATAAACAACCATGCATATTTAAGTCTAAACACTGCAAATCTGACTTGATATTTGTCCAAACAATAATTAATAGTGAACATTCAACATGCAAATTCAATGTCTTATACACAGTACTGTGCAAAAAGTTTGATTAATATTAGTATGATGGTTTAATGCATTCCTATCTAAACAAAAATCAAATGTGGTTTATTTTATTTTATTAAATAAATAAATACATTATTAACCTGGAAGGCTCATTATCATATAATAAAACAAAACAACAGCAATTTTATATTTTGTCCACACTTTATTTTTAGTTGTACATATATTTAAATTGTTTTGTTAAATTTTATTATCTTTTAGTTGGCTAATAATTACTCGCACCTCGGAAAAGCAGCTTTTGGAGTTGCACTCAAATCTCATTGCAATGTAAATTGCAATGACAATAAAGGCGATTCTAATTCTGATTCTGAGTCCAACAAACAAAGTTAACTTCTATGTATGTGCACATGGCAACCCAAAATCACTTGGCTATGGTCACTCAAAAACAAATAAATAAATACAAAAAAGAATTAAAATTTTAAAAAGAATGATTTTACAAACCTGAACAACAACAACCCCAAATTTCATGTGTGTTGCAGGAAAACATCAAAAAAGAAATTTTGCTTTTGGAGAAATGAAAGAAAGAAAGAAAGAAAGAAAGAAAGAAAGAATTTAATATTTTTTAAGAAAAACTAATGCATCTTCTGTATTTATATTTGTAGATAGATAGATAGATAGATAGATAGATAGATAGATAGATAGATAGATAGATAGATAGATAGATAGATAGATAGATAGATAGATAGATAGATAGATAGATAGATAGATAGATAGATAGATAGATAGATAGATAGATAGATAGATAGATAGATAGATAGATAGATAGATAGATAGATAGATAGATAGATAGATAGATAGATAGATAGATAGATAGATAGATAGATAGATAGATAGATAGATAGATAGATAGATAGATAGGTAAGTACTCTGGATGAATGTATGTAATCACAAATGATCACTAATAACAGTGGTAACTACGAGGATATACAACATGAAAATGTAGATGAGAACACAGCAACTGCCTACGCCCATGTATGAAACTGAAACCTCAGATGGCAGACAGTTCACAGTGAAGACAGTGAAGCATGGTGGTGCAAGCATCATGATATGTTACATGGGAAACAAGGTACCAGTAGATTCAGTAGATTCTCACAAATCCAACAAGACCAAGCATTCATGATATGCACACTCTTAAGGCTATGAAATTGGGCTATTAGTAAAAAAAAATGTAGAAAAGGGGGTGTTCACAATAATAGTAGCATCTGCTGTTGACGCTACAAACTCAAAACTATTATGTTCAAACTGCTTTTTTTTTTAACAATCCTGTGAATCACTAAACTAGTATTTAGTTGTATAACCACAGTTTTTCATGATTTCTTCACATCTGCGAGGCATTAATTTTGTTGATTTGGAACCAAGATTTTGCTCGTTTACTAGTGTGCTTAGGGTCATTGTCTTGTTGAAACACCCATTTCAAGGGCATGTCCTCTTCAGCATAAGGCAATATGACCTCTTCAGGTATTTTGACATATCCAAACTGATCCATGATACCTGGTATGCGATATATAGGCCTAACACCATAGTAGGAGAAACATGCCCATATGCTTGCACCACCATGCTTCACTGTCTTCACTGTGAACTGTGGCTTGAATTCAGAGTTTGGGGGTCATCTCACAAACTGTCTGCGGCCCTTGGACCCAAAAAGAACAATTTTACTTTCATCAGTCCACAAAATATTCCTCCATTTCTCTTTATGCCAGTTGATGTGTTCTTTGGCAAATTGTAACCTCTTCTGCACGTCTTTTATTTAACAGAGGGACTTTGCGGGGGATTCTTGCAAATAAATTAGCTTCATACAGCCGTCTTCTAACTGTCACAGCACTTACAGGTAACTCCAGACTGTCTTTGATCATCCTGGAGCTGATCAATGGGTGCGTCTTTGCCATTCTGGTTATTCTTCTATCCATTTTGATGGTTGTTTTCCGTTTTCTTCCACGCGTCTGTTTTTTTTTTTTTTTTTTGTCCATTTTAAAGCATTGGAGATCATTGTAGATGAACAGCCTATAATTTTTGCACCTGCGTATAAGTTTTCCCCTCTCCAATCAACTTTTTAATCAAACTACGCTGTTCTTCTGAACAATGTCTTGAATGTCCCATTTTCCTCAGAGAAAAGCATGTTCAACAGGTGCTGGCTTCATCCTTGAATAGGGGACACCTGATTCACAGCTGTTTGTTTCACAAAATTGATGAACTAACTGACTGAATGCCACAACACCCCCTTTTCTACTTTTCTATTATTCTGAACACTACTGTGTATATATATATATATATATATATATATATATATATATATATATATATATATATATATATATATATATATATATATATATATATACGAGGTCTGTTAGAAAAGTATTTTAAGGTTGGATACTTTTCTAACAGACCTCGTATATATAAATAAAAATTAAGATATGACAGACTGGCACCCGGTCAAGGGTGTACCCCATCTCACGCCCTATGCCTGCTGGGATAGTCTCCAGCCCCCTCCCTTGACCCTTGATTGGACTAAAAGGGCATAGAAAATATGTACAGGGTGTGTGTGAATGGGGAATATACTGGACATACAAGTAATACAGCTCCAAAGTGAGCTCCTGTGTCATGGCATTATTACATCTTAAACCCACCATAAAACTTGGGTGAACAGGCTGTAGCAAAGTTTGTGCATACCATGGGGCCTACTTGCACTCCCGGCATGAACGAAATTGAAATTCTATTGCCAAATTGATGGTCAATACATTAAACCAATATAAATAACTCACCATATTTGTTTAATCCATCACCATTGTAAACAGAAATGAAATAAGTCTGCTCATTGCACTGATTGGTCTTCAAAATACAAAATAGAAGATTGAAAGAAGATTTTGTGTTTTGAAGACAGTGTAGAACAAGGCTGAAAATTGTCATGATACATGACATAACACTTTGGAAATCTATGCCCATCGTAGGCTTTAATAATGTCATGACAACCCTACGGGCCCCTTCACACATAGTAGGAATGTGGCTGAACTGTGCATGAAGCAGAAATTGTATGCAATACGTGTAAAATCTGAGCTGCCTCCAATGCCTCGTACACCTGTTCCTGCAACTATTTGCACACACCAGCGGCTGAAAGACAGTGTGTGTGCTGTGAGAGCCCATTCGATCCCTCTCGCGACAGGTGTCGGCCAAATTCCAGGTGACACACACACATGAACATCTAACACCACTCGCTTGACACTTACAAAATGTGTGGCCATATGCGCTGTCAATCACAGCAGACAATCACTTTCCAGCTGGATGTGAAAATTTGTCTAAGTGCCCCCATGAGTGTGGTGTTGCAAAACAACAATGCACATGTGGCATGCCAGAGTGTCGGTTCCCCTCGCAACACCTGTGCCGTGAGAGTGAATCGTGCGTGTGTTGCGCTACACCCCCACCTGCAACACACATGGCGGATGTGTTGCGGGGGGGGGGGGGGGGGGGATAACTAAATAGCAGTAAAAATAAATAAAAAGAAATGATCACATAACACAGAAACACAGTGAGACGTTGGTGTGTGCGCTGAACTGACAGGGGGCGTGTCAGCCAACAGCTGCAGCTGTTGAGATCTCTGGTTCTGGACGTCACAGCTGGGGAACATGTACCATGTTTGGATGGTACCTGAACTTACAACTGTCCACTGTGACTCGCGTGTGTCTGCTTGCTGTCCTCACATGGACATACATAAAAATATATATCGCTGTTGCAACAAGCTACAGCAAGTGAGCACACAATGCACACATTGTCATCCTGCCCCAGGTGAACGGCCAGTCAGATTATAACACTCAGTGGGCGATCTGAATGTCACGTCACCCATATGAGCGCTGTTCCACATGGAGCGGTGTCTGTCCTGTGGCACACCGTTTACAGGACACGCATGTTGGGCTGGACATGCACGCGGGGCCGGCCGGACATGCCAGGCCAGCAGATGTGGACATGATAAGAGCACACTGCATCATTCATGTCATTTCATGACTGTACGTTTGTGACCATGGATCATCAACAGAAGAACAGACACTTCATACTTGCATTGTTCACTCGATAAGAGGGATTCAATAAAATGCAGTGTTTTTTTTATGGTGTGTGGTTTTATTTTTTTTATTAATACATTTATTTCCTTGTTGATTTCAGGTATTTTTCCACACCTTTTATAGGACAGTGATGATAGCTCAGTGGTAAACTTTATGGTTGACAATCAAATTTTTTGGAAATTGCAGGTTCGAATCCTGTGGGTGGCATGTATTTTTTTTCGCAGCAGCTGCGTGATGTGGTTACACAAGCTCCAGCTGCTCGCACTGTGTTCCCATTGCGATTGTTCACACCTGCTCATCCACGTGTCCTTCCCGACGTCAGCTTGATGTTTTCGTGGTTCGCTAATAGGAGTTGTTTCGCTGTGATTCTCCCTGATTTGTACTTATTCGTACTATGTGTGAAGGGGCCCTACACTATGTTATGACAGTTTATATGGGTCCAACATTTATCAATTTATTATTACCAACTAGCATAAAATAGATTGCGTTGTCGATGCAACAAATGGGGCACTGCAGCAGGAGATGAGGTCAATATTCCATTCAAGAGATTGACTGTGGAGTTATGAATCCACTCAATAGCTGGGTCATAGAGTTGTATAAAATATTTACAAAGAAAAATATTGTAAATACTGCAGTGCACTAGAGAAGAATAGCGATGACACATGCACAAATGCTTAAGTAAGGCTGGGCTGGTGGTGTTGGTTCCTCATGTTAATTTTAGAAATTCCTGTTCCTCACTATTGTTTTGGGCTGATTTTGCCTCTTGAAATTATGAAAACAGAAGCAAACTTTAAAAGTGCCTTGTTTATTTCTGGCATATTTTTGTGCACAAGCAAATGTTTTCTAGAATTAGCATACATTTGCACTGAAACCGTACATCAATATGACACAAATGGTTTTAAATGAGTGCCCTCTGTAGTATTAACATGCGGTGAAATCATTTGTTGTTGTGTGAGAAATGTTTCATACCATCCTCCTTATCCTGAGCTGCACAAACAGCAGTCAAAACTGTCAAATGAGATGATAAAAGTTATTATTTGGAATTGTACAAAAATATAAATATATAAATCATATACACACACACACAAGAAAAAAAACATTGTCTGGAAACTTACATGTGATGGTGATGAGCTTGATAAGCCACATTTTACATGGAGCTACACATGTAGAGTCTGTGTCGATAAGTTGACTCATTTTTTTGCAGGGTAAAACAGGAAGACTGCATTGGGTGTGTGTTGAATTCAATTCACCTCTCAATCTGACGTCTGCTTTTTTTTAAGCAACAGGAAGCACATTGGTCAACCACACTCAGATGTTTGTCTTCTTAAAATGAATGTAAAATGCTGATTTAGACACAAAAAAGTATTGAGAATTGTATGGAAAACAAATTTTGCGCATATTCTGTCATGTGTTTGACAAAAACATTTATTTAGTTCTTATTTTCATTTTAAGTAAATTGAAAGTAACATAAACCAGCAGCAAAACTCTAATTAAACCACATACTACAGTAGTTTTTATCTTAGATAACGGATGTATTTTTGCTTTTAAACCACTGTGTTGTATCATTATAGCGAAGCTCAGAGCCTTTTGACTCGTTTTTATGTATTTCTCCTATAAACCACAGATGTCACTGTGACATCCTTTCATATTCAGCCACCTTTTCCTCTGTAGGCCATTTGTTTCTTCACAGCTTTTACTTCTCACAGCAATGCTAAATACCAACTCACAACTTTATAAAACATAATGCTTAAATAAATAAAAACAGATAATACATTCAGTTTTAGCCAAAAGGCAGAAAGCAATGTAAAACACATTTATATTGTCCACATTTATATTTTCCAAGAGTGTTGTTGTGTTTGAATACTGTAGTACTCAGTAGTAACATTTGATCCAAGTAAAACCAATCATTATCATCATTATTGTGCATAACCATATCCTGGTCTGGGCCATGGTGGCAGCAGACTAAGCAGCTCTGATCACAATACCCTGTGCTCTGCCAGTCTCTCGAACTCCTCCTACAGATCGTAAGTTGTTTCCAAACCAGTGTGTCCTTGGTTTTCCTAGTTGGACATGTCTGGAACACTTCCCTAGGGAGACAACCAGGTGAGATCTTCACCAGATGCCTGAACTATCTTCGATACAGAGGAGCAACGACTCTACTCTGAGTCACTCCTAGATAGGATGCCTTAATGTGATGAGTTTTGGGCACTTCAGGCCTCCCATGGCCAGGGCTGGACTGGGGAAGTTTTTCAGGCCCGGCATTTTTAACCAAGACCAGGCCACCACCAGGTATCGAAGGGGAAAAAATTAAGCCTGCTGTGACAGTGTGTTTTTTTTTTTGGTCCCTTAACTGATCAATGTGCACCAGGAGACACATACATTTTAACACTATAAGAAGCATTATGAAAAGTTTTCCCGAAATACAGTTATCATAGGCTTATCAAAAGTACGATCTATTGACAGTAGGTCACATTACTTTTTTACATTTCATTCAGCCTTGTTACTTAAATTTAGAAATAGAAATTATATAAAAACATTTGTTATAGAAACACTGTAGGCTATACTATAAATAATATATCATTACTTGCGTGATACAATTCATCATATAAAACAAGAAATGACTGGATGACTGGACCAATGACTGGATACAAAGGTTGAACTTTTGAAACTGCAATACACAAAAAGTCCACAAGATGGAGACAGTTGTCTATCACACTACAAGCTACAAGTAACATCAAGGATTTCTTTTATTACCAGTTTGTGTTGCTAATCAACTTAGAGAATGACTCTCAATTTAAAGTAAAATGTTAGGTATGTGAAATTATGCCAGGACTTGGGAAAATACATTTTAGACAGGGACGCCGTTATACCACGCCACCGCACCGCAGACTGTGCAAAACGGCATACTTCGTATGACCGACTCACGACCGTCACACAAATAGAATAAAGCATAAAGAAACAACCTGGCGGTGGCAGCATGGTAGCTAGCCATGCACACCATTTGCACAGGTTACATTGCTAGGCTAGGTTACGTGACTGGCAGAGTTAGCACGAATGAAAATAATATCCAACCTTAATTCATATCTGAGTGACCCAGTTAGACAGCACTTTACTTCGGACCAGAAGATCAGAATGTCTCTCTCACACGCAGATGTCTGATTTATGAACAAGTTAGGTTGCTGTTCATCAATTAATAGCTGAAGTTAACCTTCACTTACTGTCATGGCCGTAGTGGACCCCGCCTCGTCCACCTGTTGAACTTCTTCTTCACCACTTGCTGAGGCTGCCTGTTGCAGATGTGAAGCAAACATGTCTGTTATTTTAAGACATTTTGCAGCATCTGCCTGAAGGGATACTCTCTTCTGATCCCTGGCTCTTTCAGCGCCACCTTTCTTCTTCTTGCCACCATCCATATTGCTCGTTATCACTCTGTCTGGCACTGGCGCACTGTGTAGCCCAACCGAGGCCCGAGATGGAGGGGTAATTGGCCTGCCCCTCACCTCATTGGTCCAGGCCACAATCAATCATGACTAAAGGGCCGATCTACCAGTTTATGCACCAATAGGAGGGTTTATATACCGGTATCCAGTGTTGCCACAGCTACTTTGAAAAAGTAATCCAATTACTGATTACTCCTTGAAAAAGTAACTTAGTTACTTTACTGATTACTCAATTGTAAAAGTAACTTTGTTAGATTACTAGTTACTTTTTAGTTACTTTCCCCAGCTGCCCACAACAACCCTCTGCCACCTCAACATGACAATACTTGTTTTGCCAAAAATCACTTTATAGTCACCCTTTCTTGACTTCAATGAAAATATATACTTGTTTTCTAAAAAGTAAAATAAAGACCTCTTTCTTGACCTCATATTTAACTGTTGACAGCACTGTACAGTAAAAGTTGTCATTTCTAACCTACATTGTTAATAAATGTAACTATTAAATTCTTTCTAACATTTTTCTAACATTTAATTTTTCTCTAAACATTTTACTTGTCGAAATTATTATTATTTTAAGTAGTATTAGTAGTTGTAGTAAAAAAAGGCTTCAAAACTGGACCTTTAATCTAGGGGTGTTGTGAGGGGGGGACATCCTTGCCCCATGCCCCCATTCCATCTAGATTCGCCCCTGCTTTGGCGTTTGAGCACAAAGAATGGATAACATTTATTTATGCAGAAAACATGACCAGATTTACAGGTAAGAAAGTTTTATTGCGTTTTCACATCATGTGGTCCTCAGAAAGAGAGTTTAGGTGCATTTCAGTGGAAAATAGTGTTAATTGTTGACACGTCGCGGAGGATCAGCTGTTTTAATGTGCAGATACAGAGCGGCTCAGCTCTAAATAAAGGAGGAAAAAAGCATAAAAATGACTTTGTAAAGCTCAGTGCAGGTGTGCTGTTGTCACCGCGCTTTAAGAGGTGAGGACGAGTCGTAGCTGCTACAAAAAAACAACAACAACAACAAAAAAAAAAACGCGGATGAAAAGCTCACAGCTCGCTTTACTTCGTAAAAAAAAAAAAAAAAATCTGCAGGCCAGTAGGCCATCAGGCCAGCGGGCAAATGCCCAGTGTGCAATACTATCAGTCCAGCGGTGCCCATGGCAAATCAGTCACAAGCAAGTGATAAATGAACTGCATTTATATACGGTGCATCCAGAAAGTATTCACAGCACTTCACTTTTCCCACGTTTTATGTTACAGCATTTTTCCAAAATGGATGAAAATCACATTTTCCCCCCAAACGTCTACACACAATACCCCATAATGACAATGTGAAAAAGTTTTTTTTTTTTTTTAGATTTTGCAAATTCATTAAAATTAAAAATACTAAGAAACCACATTTACAGTAAGCATTCACAGCCTTTGCCATGAAGCTCAAAACTGAGCTGAGGTGCATCCTGTTTCCACTGATCATCCTTGAGATGTTTCTACAACATAAATGTAGTCCCCCTGGGGTAAATTCAGTTGATTGGACATGATTTGGAAAGGCACATACCTGTCTACATACAGTTTTATGTAAAGGTTTGGGCACCCCTGATGATTTCCATGATTTTCCATTATAAAACTGTTGTACAGTTCAACATCCACCACCAAACTGTGAATATTGCACGAACATGCACATTGTCACTTTTTCTTTAATGCTCTAATGCTGCTGCTGCCGACCCTGTGCCTTGTACACATATTCTATGGCCACAGGGAGTGCATATACTGTACATGGAAGTTAGATTAAGGTTAAATTAAATTGTCACTAGATCAGATTAGATCAAGGATAGATCAGTTGCTATTAGCGTCACTAGTCTTAGTTAACTACACCAAAACCTGGAGAAACTGCATTTCATTCTGCCTATAAGGGTCGAGTAACAATAAAGTGAGTCTGAGTCCGAGTATGAGTTATAAATCATTGGTTGTTTGGATCAGCAATTTCAGATAAATATATCATATAGCAGACAAACACGGTGATACTGAGATACTGTGATACACAGGGACTGAGATGGCAATTCCAGAACGTTGTACTTGTTCCTCTGCATGAATGCCTTAGTAGATTTTGAGCAGTGTTTAGGGCCGTTGTCTTGTTGAAAGATCCAGCCCGGCACAACTTCAACTTTGTCACTGATTCATGAACATTGTTCTCAAGAATCTGCTGATATTGACTGGAATCCATGTGACCCTCAATTTTAACAAGATTCCCAGTACCTGCACTGGCCACACAGCCCCACAGCATGATGGAACCACCTCCAAATTTTACTGTAGGTAGCAAGTGTTTTTCTTGGAATGCTGTGTTCTTTTTCAGCCATGCATACCACCCCTTGTTATGTCCAAATAACTCAATTTTAGTTTCATCAGTCCACAGCACCTTATTCCAAAATGAAGCTGGCTTGTCCAAATGTGCTTTAGTATACATCAAGTGACTCTGTTTGTGGCGTGTACGCAGAAAAGGATTCCTCTGCATTACAGCATCATACAGCATCTCTTTGTGCAAAGTGTGCTGTATAGTTGAACGATGCACAGAGACACTATCTGCAGCAAGATCATGTTGTAGGTCTTTGGAGCAGGTCTGTGGGTTGACTATGACTGTTCTCACCATCCTTCGCTTCAGCTTATCTGAGATTTTTCTTGGCCTGCCACTTCGGGCTGTGAAGCGGCAGGCCAAGAAGCACAGTACTGTGCCTGTGATCTTCCATTTCCTCCCTATGTTCCTCACAGTGGAAACTGACAGCTGAAATCTCTGATAGCTTTTTGTATCCTTCCCCTAAACCATGATGTTGAACAATCTTTGTTTTCAGGTCATTTGAGAGATGTTTAAAGCAGTGGTGTCCAAACTATTCCAGAAAGGGCCGAGAGGGTGCAGATTTTCTTTGTAGCCACTGACTCTAGCAGGTGATTTCATTGATGAACTCATCCCACCTGCTGAAAGGGATGTTAATCAGTGAAATCACCCGCTGAAGTCAGTGGCTGCAAAGAAAACCTGCATCCTCTTGGCCCTTTCTGGAATAGTTTGGACACCACTGGTTTAGAGGTTCCCATGTTGCCACTCAGAAGAGTTGCAAAGAGGGGAAACATTTGCAAATGGCCACCTTAAATACCCTTTCTCACAATTGAATTCACCTGTGTAAGGAGGTTAAGGGTCAGTGAGCTTACCAAACCAATTTTGTGTTCCAATAATTAGTGCTAAATGTATTCAAATCAATAAAATTACAAGGGTGCCCAAATTTATACACCTGCCTAATTTTGTTTAAATAATTATTGCACACTTTCTGTAAATACTATAAGCTTCATTTCACTTCTCAAATATCAGTGTGTTCATCTGTTATATGATATATTTAACTGAAATTTCTGTTCCAGACAGCTAATGATTTATAAAGGAAAATCATGAAAATTATTAAGAGTACACAAACTTTAGCATACAACTGTATAAATCTCACCGTTCCAGGCAATCAGAGCTATCAGCTGGCTCTTAGAAGCAAGTTAGAGACAAAACCAAACCAGCTGATTTCAACAGACAAGCAATGCAGCCCGAATGTGTTTTCATCGGGCGGCCAGTCATGAAAATACAAATTCTCACCTTCGGATTCGCCATTTCACCAGACGTAACGTGTAGTCGCGCCCCTCCATTGCTTATATTACTTTACTCTTCACAGAATTACCACCATAAACACTTACTTGTAACAAAATGCAAAGAGCACACTTTGTAATGCTGCTCAGGTCAGGGTTGAGCTGAACGTCGCTCGCCAAAAAGCTCCTACATCTTTAATCCCTGATTTGAAATGATTTGGGAAGCCAGATGTCTTAGTGACCTCTTGCCTGTATTTCGGTTTGTACACCCAAATACCATGCGTGAATTAACTGTTGTCTCCCTTTAGCGATAAATGGCACACAGGTGTTCGCTCTATGTTTATGTTTTTTTTGTCTGACAATATGGAGGCATTGGAATCATGGGTAACCATGGCCAGAATGTAAAGAAGTCTTTTGTCTTAACACGACCATGGGTTGACTTGACAATGACAACACAGGAGCAGCAGCATGAAGCTTCCAGCCTGACATTTCAACAGACTGCCAAATCATAATGCTGATTAATGAATAACAAACACTGCAGTCACTTTGTAGATGTTGTGAAATAACTCTTTGTAATCCAAATGAGACAAAGCTCATCAAATGATCACATTTTTTAGTTTCATCATATTATTTAATCTAATGAATAAGACCATTAAATAAAGTCAGTGTAATAAGAAAGAAGTTATTTGAGAAACATTAGTATTTCTGTATCAGTGGTTTTGTGGCATCTCCACCACAAGGTGTCAGCATAAACCATAAAAACTAATTTACTGCCTCACAGCTTTTGACCAACCCAGAAAATTTTGCTGTTCTTTTAGGAAGATTGTTTGAAGCCATTTGCTTTGTGCTTGATATCAACAGCATGTAATCTGTTTTACTTACCTGCTGTTGTGTATTTAAGATGTAAAATGGATTTAATATTCCGTTTCATGGTAATTAACATTCATGTTGAAACAACTTCTGAAACAGAGTATACTGAAACCAGCCTCTTTCCAGTATATCCTTTACGTTGGTAACACCCTTTAAGTGGCATTTTAACAGAATGTCTTGTGAAATTTCTGTTGCCCAAAGTCACTGTTTTACAGATAGTTCAGACATGAGAAATATTCATTCCGACTGGTAAAACCACAGGGATTATTTACATGGATGCAATGAAATTAATTTATTTTAAAACAGGTTTTTTATGCAACTGGAAAGTATTCACAGCACCTCACTTTTTCCACATTTTATTAAGTTACAGCCTTATTCCAAAATGGATTAAAACATTTTTTTTTCTCAAAATTCTACACACAATACCCCATAATGACAATGTGAAAAAAGTTTTTTTTTTTTTTTTTTTACATTTTTACAAATTTGTTAAAATAAAAAAAAAACAACAACAACAACTAAGAAGTCACATGTACATATGTATTCAAAGCCTTTTCCATGAAGCTCAAAATTGAGCTCAGGTGCATCCTGTTTCCACTGGTCATCCTTCATATGTTTGTACAGCTTAATTGGAGTTCATTTGGGGTAAATTCAGTTTATTGGACACGCTTTGGAAAGGCACACACCTGTCTACGAGGTCTGTTAGAAAAGTAACGGACCTTTTTATTTTTTGCAATAACCTTATGGATTTGAATCATGTGCACTTGCATCAGCCAAGCTTGAACCTTCGTGCGCATGCGTGAGTTTTTTCACGCCTGTTGGTTGTGTCATTCGCCTGTGAGCACGCTTTGAGTGAGCACTGGTCCTCCCCCCTCATCGGATTTTTATTGTGAGGAAAATGTTTGAACAGCTGGAGCAACAATGCATCAAATTTTTCCAGAAACTGTGAGAGACAGCCAGGTGGACACCATTCGGAAAATTCAGATGGCTTTCAGGGACGATTTTCTGGGTATCACACAGATTAAGGAGTGTTACAGCTGGTTTAAAGACGGCGCACAATGGCAGAGGGCATGCCGTGCTCCGAGCGGTGATCGACAGGCTGAAACGACCAGATCATTTCCAAAGTGAACACTGTGTTGATCCAGGACGTCGTCTGACTATCAGAGAAATGGCAGAAAAGGTGGACATCAGCACTTTTCCGGCACATTCCACTGTTAAAGGAGATTTTGTCGTGAAAACGGGAGCGGAGGAATTCGCAACGGAGCCGCTAATGGCGCAGAACAAAAACACCTCCGTGTTGGTCTCACAGGACATGTGACATGCCCAGACCTTCGACAATTTCTCGGATACTCACTCGACTG
Source organism: Thalassophryne amazonica (assembly GCF_902500255.1). Classification (NCBI taxonomy): domain Eukaryota; kingdom Metazoa; phylum Chordata; class Actinopteri; order Batrachoidiformes; family Batrachoididae; genus Thalassophryne; species Thalassophryne amazonica. The sequence continues at coordinate 73,313,931 of NC_047108.1, forward strand.
AAAAGCCACCCAAAGCCATCTGAATCTTCCGAATGGTGAAAGAGCTGGGCATGTCCCATGAGACTTCCAACACAGAGGTGCTTTTTGTTGTGCACCATTACGTGGCTCCGTCCTGACGCGCGAATTCCTCCACACGTCTTTCATTACAAAATCTCCTGTAACAGTGTAATGTGCCGAAAAAGTGCTATGTCCACCTCTCTTGCCATTTCCTCTGGTAGTCAGACGACGTCCCGGATCAACACAGCCTTCACTTTGGAAATGATCTGGTCGTTTCAGCCTGTCAATGGCCGCTTGAAGCGCGGCGTGCCCTCCGCCATTGTGCGCCGTCTTTAAACCAGCTGTAACACTCCTTAATCTGTGTGATACCCAGAAAATTGTCCCTGAAAGCCATTTGAATTTTCCGAATGGTGTCCACCTGGCGTCTCTCATAGTTTCTGAAAAAATTTTGATGGAGCAAAGCGGCAGTCGCTCAGCCATTTTCCTGACAATGAAAATCTGACGAGGGGGGTGGACCACTCCTCCCACAAAGCGTGCTCACAGGCGAATGATGCAACCGACAGGCGTGAAAAAACTCATGCATGCGCACGAAGGTTTAAGCTTGGCTGATGCAATCACACGTGATTCATATGGTTTTTGCAAAAAATAAAAAGGTCCGTTACTTTTCTAACAGACCTCGTACATATAAGGTCCCACAGTTGACAGTGTGTGTCAGAACACAAACCAAGCATGAAGTCAAAGGAATTGGCTTCATGAAAAAAGACTGATTGGCCACTTGAATTTTCAATAGGCAGCCAGGTAGGGGTTAATTTAAGAATTATACAGGGGTCAATATCAGGGGTAGGCAACTTGTTCCAGAAAGGGCCAAGAGGGTGCAGGTTTTCTTTGCAGCCACTGACTCCACCAGGTGATTTCACTGATTAACTGATTCCATCTGCTCAAAGTGATATTAATGAGTGAAATCACAGAGTGGAGTCAGTGGCTGCAAAGAAAACCTGCACCCTCTTGGCCCTTTCTGGAACAAGTTGCCCACCCCTGATATTGACCCTGTGTAATTCTTCAATTGACCCCTACCTGGATGCCTATTGAAAATTCAAGTGGCCAATCAGTTTGTTTTTGTTTTAAAGAGTTCATGTCTATGGATTATTTGTGCCAAATTTGATGCTTGTCACTATTTGCAGGATTCCACTCTAAATATTCTCTTATCTACTGTACTATCTATAAAAAGTAAGATGCTTCTCCTCAGTATTTCTCAGTTGCCCTCAAAAGTATTGGAGCACTTGGTATTTCACACATTTTAATTTATTTCATTTCAAATACATTTTTTTTTCTAAAATTATCTTCCTGAACTCAAACTGAAAGCAAATCTCTACAACTTCATATAAATGAATTAAAAATATAAAATCCAGCTTCCTGATGAAGTGGCGTAGAGGAAGATTTTCTTAAAAAGAAGACCTGAAAGTTGAGCTACAATTTGGCAGAAAGCACATTTGAGATGAAAGCCTAGATTTGATGTTTTGGTGAAAGAAACTTTTGTATTTCTTCATAATTGATGTAAATAAAGTCCAAGACATATTCAGTGACTTGGAAATGTTCATGTTTCCATCCCCTGACTTGTCTAAAGAAAACTGGAAATAAAATGGATTATTATTTACAGGTTTTATCAAGTTTTAGAGATTTGCTTTCAGTTTGAGTTTGAGGAAGATAATTTTATACATTTTAATTCTTTTTTTTTTTTTGTATTTCTTGAATTTAAAATGGCATAAACAAATTATGCTCCCAAAAACCATTTTACTGAAAAAAGTCTGAAGGACCTAAAGGACATGGTTAGACAGCGAGGGGCTTTTCCAGGCATGTGAGAGGCAAATAAAGAAAAATGCTTAAAAAGCTGAAAGGTTTTTTTCCATGCTAATACTCCCCTGAAGCATTTACTCAAAATAAAATCGGAAGAACCTAAATGACATGGTGAGAGGCTGACGAGCTCAAGTCCGCGACATATGCATATTATCACTATACGCAAGTGGAGAACAACATGATCGCCTGTTTACATGCATGTTGGACTCTCCTTTGTTGATGGATCCAGATTAATGATCATATTCACCAACTTAATTCTGTTGAAAGGGTTTATATGAGACGTTACCATTCAGGTTCTCAACCATTCAGAATAAAAATGGATTATTAGGGTCCATGTAAAGCCAAAAACTCATGTCTAGTGACAAAAGCTGTTGGGTGATCCTTTAAATGTTGGTCAGATCTATTGTGTTGAGCTGAGACTCACAGTGTGTTTTTGGATAGCCGTAAAAACACAACTGATATGATAAATATGAAGAAACATATTTGTCATATTAACATATTTGAATGAACAGGAATCATTAGAGGGGGGCACTCACAAGATTCAAAAACAGCTTAATATCTCAATGGAAAGCAAGTTTTAGGATGTTTGAGCCAAAAAGGTGCCCTAACTTGTATTAAAGGTTCACATCGATCACATCCCATGAACATGATACCCTTGCCTTCAGGCACTCATCAACACCAATTATACTTTTGTGTAAACTGTATCTAAACTATTTAAAAATGTATTTTAGCCTCTAAGAATCAGCATCTAGAAATTCATCCAAAACCACCTCAGCACTCCCAATGTTGTTTGTGTCACCTCAGCTTATTTTCTCCTTGGTACAGCCACTTTCCAGGAACATGTCAGTTTGACAATGTTTCTTTGCTGAAATGTTACTCTGGCATGTGCTTATAAAGTAGAAACATGCATTTTTCATCAACATCCACACAGCTGTAGCATGTCCAAGTTTTATTTAATGCACATGTAGTGAGATCAACAGCATAAATCTAAATGCAGCCTTAAAAAACAATCACTGCAACATTTGATAAAGTGGGACAGGTTTGGTTCCTCTGAATACTAGAAAGAGTGGGTGGGGGTAGAAACAGATGTGCAGACTTTGGTGTGAGGTGTCTGTGTCATCACTATGTGCAGGTCATCTTCTCTCACTGTGGACAAGACAGACATAAAGAAAGGGTCAGACATACGTTATGTGTACGGACACATGCAGACTCGCCTACAACATGAAACATGGACTAATGCTTGTCCTTGTAAAGCACTGATTGAACAAAACATGGAATAACAGGTTAACTGGGGTCATATGGTGTGATCTTTGCGGTCAGTAAGTGCCATTTCTCATTTCTGATTTTTCACCCCAATTTCAAAATTTGGGAAACCAGGCCCAGTTTTTTACAATCATAGCCAAAATTCTAATGTAATTGCAGTTCTTACTATTATGGTTACTATTACTATTATTATGCTTCTGGCGGACCGTGAGGCACCTCAGGAGGGGAAAACGGGGAACCATCCAAGCTGTCTACAGTAAGGATCAGACTTTGTTGACCTCAACTGAGGATGTAATCCGCCGCTGGAAGGAACACTTTGAGGAACTCCTGCATCAGACTGGAGCATGCTCTATAGTAGAGGCAGAGCTGGAAGCTGATGGAGGATTATCATCAATTTCCCTGGTGGAAGTCAAACAACTCTGCAGTGGCAAGACCCCGGGGGTGGATGAGATCCATCCAGAATTGCTGAAGGCTTTGGGTGTGGAGGGACTGTCTTGGATGAGACGTCTTTTCAACATTGCGCTGAGGTATGGGACAGTGGCTAAGGAGTGGCAAACTGGGGTGGTGGTCCCCATATTTAAAAAAGGGAACCAGAGAGTGTGTGCCAATTACAGGGGCATCACACTACTCAGCCTCCCTATTAAAGACCAGCTCTTCACTCTCACAAGGATCTTGGAGGGTGCCTGGGAGGATGCCCATCCAGTCTATATGTGTTTTGTGGACTTGGAGAAGGCGTATGATCGTGTACCCCTGGAAATACTATGGGAGGTGCTGCGGGAGTATAGAGTGAGGGGGTCCCTACTCTGGGCCATCCAATCTCTGTACTCACAAAGCAAGAGCTGTGTTCAGGTGCTCGTCAGTAAGTTGGACTCGTTTCCGGTGGGGGTTAGCCTCCACCAGGGCTGCACCTTGTCACCAATCCTGTATGTGATATTCATAGACAGATCCAACAGTCACTGGATCGGTTTACAGCTGAGTTTGAAGCAGCTGGGATGAGGATCAGCACCTCTAAAATGAGGCCATGCTTCTCAGCAGGAAACTGATGGATTGCCTACTCTGGGTAGGGAATGAGGTCTTGCCCCAAGTGAAGGAGTTCAAGTACTTTGGGGTCTTGTTCATGAGTGAGGGGACAATGGAGCGTGAGATTAGCCGGAGAATCGGAGCAGGATGGGCGGTATTGCATTCGCTCTACTATACTGTTGTGACTAAAAAAGCGAGCTGAGCCAAAAGATGAAGCTCTCAATCAAGCTCTCAGTCTTCAATCCTACTCTCATCTATGGTCATGAGGGTTGGGTCATGACTGAAAGAACTAGATCGTGGGTACAAGCGGCCGAAATGAGCTTCCTCAGGAGGGTGGCTGGTGTCTCTCTTAAGCCCCGTTTACACATAGACGGTAAGAGCTCCCGGAAGCGTCCCAGAAGAGTTTTTGGCTCCTCCGGGCCATCTTAGGGATCAAATGCCGTTGTTAACGCAGGCGCTAAGGGGCGTGGCTTAGTTCCGGCTTCACCGAGAATCGTCGAAAAATTATTCAACATGTCGAATAATTCCGGGAGCGCTCCCGCAGAATTCGCGTGACGACAGAGACAACTTTTTAATCGCCGTTTCATCCTGTCCCTTCTTGTAGTGCTGCAGTTTACACTGCCGTTATTCAGCGGCCGGTGTTGTATCCCTAATCAACGGCGTATAAAATGGAGATAGAGCCCACATCGGCATACACAACAGCATTTTAACCGGCGACAGAGGCAGACAAAACGGCGGTGCTAGCGGACAGTACGCCGTTCTAAACGCCACCTCCCGATTAAAATGGCGTTCCAAACGGCCGATAGGCGGCGGTCAGTATAAAAACGCTAGCATGCTGCATACAGGCCTCTCACTCGCGGCCAGCTCCAGATATTTTTGCAGAGAAGCTCCAGTATGCCTCCTAAAAGAAAGTTGGCAGTGGCAAGGACTTAAAGAAGAAGGAAACCAAAAGGTCTGGTTCAGAAGCAGAGGGGAGACCTGTGGTGGAGACGGAGTAACACGTTGAGGAGGGGGAAAGGAAGGAGAGGAAAAGGCTGAGGATGATCTCCCTCCCCCTGCAGTGACAGAGGCATGTATTCCTGCTGCTTCAGCCTATTATACTCTGGGGGCGGTGCTTATATGCAAATGATCCTGGAGTAATGCAGGATTTGCCTGGATAAAAGGGTACACAGGGCATTATCGGCAGCAGCAGAACACCACCGTTCTCACACGCGTCTTAACCTGCGATTGTAAAGGATAGAACTGGGTATTAACCCCCATTGCCTGACGTGTGCCGGATGCTACGGCGTCAAAACGCCGCTTTATTCGGCGGATTTAGCGGCGTTTTATCCGCCTATTTGCGGATAGTACGGCGGTCAAAATGCAGGCGAAATGCTCCACCCCTTTCCACCGCGAAAACAGCCGTAACTACCGCGAACTTCAGTCTACATACTACCCGCCAACAAAACCGTCAATGTGTAAACGGGGCTTTAGAGATAAGGTGAGAAGGTCGGTCATCCTTGGGGAGCTCAAAGTAGAGTCGCTGCTGCTTCAGGTTGAAAGGAGCCAGCTGAGGTGCTTTGGACATCTGGTAAGGATGCCTCCTGGGTGCCTCCGTAGGGAGGTGTTCCAGGCACGTCCATCTGGGAGGAGACCCCGGGGAAGACCCAGGACGAGGTGGAGAGATTATACAGTAGTGTTCAGAATAATAGTAGTGCTATGTGACTAAAAAGATTAATCCAGGTTTTGAGTTTTCACCACAGATATTAAGCCATGGAAGACTCCATTAAATTTTGGAGGTGAACCGGATCCAGATTTTGGATCAAGATTTCGCTTTATATAGGCTTTAAAGGATTACATTAAAAAAAAAATACTTCACAGATTCTCACCAAATTTGCACCTCAGATAGCTATTAGGGCATGGGGGTGGGTGATCCGGATTGACTTTGTCAGATTTTGAGGATTATGTCAAAACTACTTAACAGATTTTCATCCAATTTTCACCGCATATTGGTGATTGGCTTTGGAAGGTGGAGGTGATCTGGACCCAGTGTTATGTGCAGATGCAGGTTGAGGAGTGGACCAACGTCTGACCGAACCCAGCGCTAAATAACCAGAAAGCGGTTCCACAAACAAAACGATTTTATTTCCCCCTCTATTGCAATAATTAGTGTACAACATAAATATGTGGTTTGTCTGGTGGAGTGAAGGACGGCGCGCTCTCCAGCACCCAAAAGGATCGAAGCCACGGCACTTCTGGACTCAGATTCACCGCCAAACACCCCCCAGGTGGACACGACAAACTGACTCTGTGAAGGATGGAAAAGGTGAGGTAAGTCAATAGAGCTACAGCAAATATCCCTCAGAGGCACACACTATCAGCAACACATTCAGGTCTGAATTTAAGCTTTATGTAAATGAGCAGCTTCTCACAACAGGTGGAGGATCATCAGTCCGTACGCCACGGCAGTGAGAAGCAAACTGCACAATTCTCATCAATGTTCAAATACACTGCGTAACAAAATACCAAATTACTATTAACGATCATTCAGACAATAATCACCTTTGATGTGTGCTGACAGCATGTGTCCCTCACCCGTCCTCCTTCACAGGCACGATGTGTCAAACCCTGGCGTGGTCCTCAGCGTCTCACAAACGAACGTCACAAGGTCGAGTTCCCGGCAATTCTGCTTGAACCACTCATGGCTTAAATGCAGAACGCCATCTCATTATCTGCTTCAGCTGAAAGTCTTTAAGTTTACACGTGAGCATTATCCACAGGTGCAGCTAATAATGCTGATGAGGGTGAAGGACTCTTCTGCCAGCACCTTCTCCACAGACAAAAACCAGTTTGCATACCACCTGGAGAGCAAAGAAAAGAAAACAACACAAAAACATCCAGCCAAACCCCCCAACACACAACAGTACCCCCCCCATCAACGGGAAGCCTCCCGGCGACCGAACAGACCAGGCCCGAGAACAACACCTCTCTCCGGGGTCGATGACAGAAAGCAGACGGCAGGACAGGGCACCGCGGCTGGAAGCCCGGCTGGCATCAACAAAAACCCCAAACAAGTCCCATATACAACCCAACATAGAAGAAAAACACAAAACCCACCCAAACCCTCCCCAGGGGACCGTCCCATCCAACCCCGGGAAGAAAAGAAAAACTCCCAAACGCAATAACCCAACACAGCCCCAACAACACAATACAAACATAAATTAACAAAGAAAAATAACAAACAACCCCCCCCCCAGAATGATATGCAGAGCTCACCCCCCCCAGAAGACCTTTACCGCCAGTTCCAGGAGAGAACAACCAAAACCGGAATCTTACAGAGGTCCCCAGGTTTACACGGAGGAACAGCGCCCCCCAGAGGACCATACCATCAACCCCAGGAGGCACCCTCCCCACAACCCAGGAACCCCAGACCCGGCCACACTTGGTTAATCGGCCCCACAATCAATTCCCCCCCAGAGGACTGTCCCATCGACCCTGGAGGTGGAACCTGGAAGGAAACATAACAACACAAAAATCCAACCCCCGGCGGACTTCATTAAAACACCCCGGGGGCAAAATAAAACAACTATCAAACCCTGTTACCCCCCCAGCACCCCGAAAGACCCCAGATCACTCCCAGAGCCTATCGGAAGCCCAATTTTGGCGAACGGCACAAAACTACTAAGCTGGGGAAGGAAACAGGAAAAACTAAACCCGGTCCCATCCCCGAAGCGCAGCGGAAAACTGGAAAGACGTTCGGTGCCCCAACCCGACCATACCACCAGCCTATCGGGAGGGGTGGAACTACCGAAATGGCGAACGGCAACAGATCGGCCCACCACTCCGACTGAGGTATGTTCCCGCTGCACCACACCCCGGTAACACCAATGACGAACGGTCAAAGGCCCACCGGGGCTGGAGAGGAACCGGGCCCTAACCAAACCCAAAAAAACGCCCTTGACAACCCCCCCCCTAGGTGCAGAGGTCTTCTGAGAAACGCTCAGCGTGACCAACCTGCACCACCCCACAACCCAAAAGACAAAATGATCTCAGAGCAATGTGAGGTTGGGGTAGGGAAGCAGGGAAATAAAAAACAACAAAACAAAATGACCCAATCCTCAAACAGAAAACACCTAAGTCCAAATAATGAAAACAAACGATTACCTGAGTCCAGCCGAGCTCCGAACTGCCAGTCGTTCACTCCTCCGGAACCGCCTCTAAATCCCCAAACAATTTATAACCCCTTACAAAAAAACATAACAAAAATAGCCCAAATAACTAAACAACCAAAGGGTTTTTTTTGTGTGTCCATTTTTATGCCTGTCCCAGAACACCTGGAGATACGTCATCACTATCTTTCTTGATGCTTATGTGACCGGGGCAATATGACGGCTTCAGCTCGTCCGAGCTGCATGGGCTCATCCGCAAGAGGAGCCAGTGGTCCCTTCGGAGGAGTCTCAGTGGGGTGAAGAAGAGGCAGCCCAGATCTGTGTCGGGGAAAGCCCCGAGATGAAAAAACCCGCTCTGATGTCCGTCCTCTCTCGCGTCCACGCTCCTTTATCCGATCATCTAGACGAATAACCAAAGATATTAGTTCATCTAAATCTTTTGGTTTGTCACAGACTGCTAGCTCGTCTTTTAATGGATCGTTCAAATCATCTACAAACACTCCTCTTAAAGCTGCGGCATTCCAACCGGACTGAGCAGAAAAAATTCGGAAATCCACAGAATAATCCGCCGCACTCCGCCTCCCCTGCCTGAGATTCAGCAACCGTTGGGCAACGGTATTTGTTTTCACCGGATGGTCAAAAACCAAGCGGAACTCCCTGGAGAAATCCTTAAAGGATCCTAACAATGGAGAGTTATTACTCCACAACGCAGTGACCCAAGCTAAAGCGTCACCTCAGAGCAAATTTGTCACATATGAGACACGACTACCATCAGAAGAGAAGGAAGCCGGTTGCTGAGCAAAAACCAGAGAACATTGCATCAAAAACGGAGCACAGGCTTCAACATTTCCCGCATAAGGCTCCGGATGACAAATGATTGATTCGGAAGCCGAATCTCTGGGTGACGGAGTTATCTGCACCGGTATCGATGGTGCCGCAGCTGGAGCAGCAGGAAGCGGAACGGCTTGCGCTGCAAGCTCCGTAACGCGGGCATCTGTTTGTTTAATTTGGTTTGCGAGATGCTGTAATTGCTCCCATATTTTCTCCAAGTGTTCTTGAACTCTTTCGGCAAACGGAACCGCTTCTGCCGCTGGGTCCATTTTGGAATGGTCGGGAACTACTGTTATGTGCAGACGCAGGTTGAGGAGCGGACCAACGTATGACCGAACCCAGCGCTAAATAACCAGAAAGCGGTTCCACAAACAAAATTATTTTATTTCCCCCTCTATTGCAATAATTAGTGTACAACATAAATATGTAGTTTGTCTGGTGGAGTGAAGGATGGCGCGCTCTCCAGCGCCCAAAAGGATCAAAGCCACGGCGCTTCTGGACTCAGATTCACCGCCAAACACCCCCCAGGTGGACACGACAAACTGACTCTGTGAAGGATGGAAAAGGTGAGGTAAATCAACAGAGCTACAGCAAATATCCCTCAGAGGCACACACTATCAGCAACACATTCAGGTCTGAATTTAAGCTTTATGTAAATGAGCAGCTTCTCACAACAGGTGGAGGATCATCAGTCCGTACGCCACGGCAGTGAGAAGCAAACTGCACAACTCTCATCAATATTCACATATACTGCGTAACAAAATACCAAATTACTATTAACGATCATTCAGACAATAATCACCTCTGATGTGTGCTGACAGCATGTGTCCCTCACCCGTCCTCCTTCACAGGCACGATGTGTCAAACCCTGACGCGGTCCTCAGCGTCTCACAAACGAACGTCACAAGGTCGAGTTCCCGGCAATTCTGCTTGAGCCACTCATGGCTTAAATGCAGAACTCCATCTCATTATCTGCTTCAGCTGAAAGTCTTTAAGTTTACACGTGAGCATCATCCACAGGTGCAGCTAATAATGCTGATGAGGGTGAAGGACTCTTCTGCCAGCACCTTCTCCACAGACAAAAACCAGTTTGCATACCACCTGGAGAGCAAAGAAAAGAAAACAACACAAAAACATCCAGCCAAACCCCCAACACACAACACCCAGATCTGGATTCTGGATCAAGAGTTCAAGACTTTGTAGACTGTTAAGGATTACGTCAAAACTCCTTCACAGATGCGACATCATGATGTACAGTAGTGTTCAGAATAATAGTAGTGCTATGTGACTAAAAAGATTAATCCACGTTTTGATTCTATTTCTTCTTGTTACATGGGAAACAAGGTACCAGTAGATTCAGTAGATTCTCACAAATCCAACAAGACCAAGCATTCATGATATGCACACTCTTAAGGCTATGAAATTGGGCTATTAGTAAAAAAAAAAGTAGAAAAGGGGGTATTCACAATAATAGTAGTGTGGCATTCAGTCAGTGAGTTTGTCAGGTGTGAATCAGTGTCCCCTATGTAAGGATGAAGCCAGCACCTGTTGAACATGCTTTTCTCTTTGAAAGCCTGAGGAAAATGGGACGTTCAAGACATTGTTCAGAAGAACAGCGTAGTTTGATTAAAAAGTTGATTGGAGAAGGGAAAACTTGTACGCCGGTGCAAAAAATTATAGGCTGTTCATCTACAATGATCTCCAATGCTTTAAAATGGGCAAAAAAAAAAAAAAAAAAAAAAAAAAAAAAACAGACGCGTGGAAGAAAACGGAAAACAACCATCAAAATGGATAGAAGAATAACCAGAATGGCAAAGACGCACCCATTGATCAGCTCCAGGATGATCAAAGACAGTCTGGAGTTACCTGTAAGTGCTGTGACAGTTAGAAGACGCCTGTGTGAAGCTAATTTATTTGCAAGAATCCCCCGCCAAGTCCCTCTTAAATAAAAGACGTGCAGAAGAGGTTACAATTTGCCAAAGAACACATCAACTGGCCTAAAGAGAAATGGAGGAATATTTTGTGGACTGATGAGAGTAAAATTGTTCTTTTTGGGTCCAAGGGCCACAGACAGTTTGTGAGACGACCCCCAAACTCTGAATTCAAACCACAGTTCACAGTAAAGACAGTGAAGCATGGTGGTGCAAGCATCATGATATGTTTATCCTACTATGGTGTTGGGCCTATATATCACATACCAGGTATCATGGATCAGTTTGGATATGTCAAAATACTTGAAGAGGTCATGTTGCCTTATGCTGAAGAGGACATGCCCTTGAAATGGGTGTTTCAACAAGACAATGACCTCAAGCACACTAGTAAACAAGCAAAATCTTGTTTCCAAACCAACAAAATTAAATTAATGCCTTGCAGATGTGAAACACTGTGGTTATACAACTAAATACTAGTTTAGTGATTCACAGGATTACTAAAAAAGCAGTTTGAACATAATAGTTTTGAGTTTGTATCGTCAACAGCAGATGCTACTATTATTGTGAACACCCCCTTTTCTACTTTTTTTTTACTAATAGCCCAATTTCATAGCCTTAAGAGTGTGCATATCATGAATGCTTGGTCTTGTTGGATTTGTGAGAATCTACTGAATCTACTGGTACCTTGTTTCCCATGTAACAATAAGAAATATACTCAAAACCCAGATTAATCTTTTTAGTCAGATAGCACTACTATTATTCTGAACACTACTGTATCTCCACACTGGCCTGGGAATGCCTCGGGATCCCCCAGTCAGAGGTGGTCAATGTGGCACAGGAAAGGGAAGTCTGGGGTCCCCTGCTAGAGCTGTTGCCCCCGCGACCCGATCCCGGATGACCAGTTGAAGATGAGAAGAAAAAGATGATGAGAAGACTACGTATTACCTAACATTATTACCTTACATATGACTTGAACTGAGTATGTACAAATCTCATTGTACAATTTCTGTGCACATGTGCAAGACACCATTTCCTCTTAACTTCAAAAACTGGTTACTGCACAGTTACTGCATATTGTACCTGATTCTCCACTTTCACCTACTTTTGCACAAGATTACCCCTGATCAGCACCAGTTAAATCCAATTATTCCGTTTTTGGGGGTCATAATTTCTGACATTACTAATTTTTTAAAGATGCTTAAAACATTCCAGACTACTCACACTGTTCAACATTGCTGCTTTTACCACTGATTTTTAGTATTTTTTCTTTTCTTCTCTTTCTTTTTTGTGGCTGGCAATCCAGTAGAAAAAAATCATAAATTTTCTGCCTCCACTCTGGCAGAAAGTGCTTCAGTGTTTGCAAGCTACCTAGTGTCATGTATTGGGTGTCTTCTGGTTATTTTCCATGCCTAGGTTGGGGTTCTGTTTCTTTTCTGTGTAGTTCCTGCATTGTTAGAATGGTCTGATTCGGGGGGACGTTGGTTTGTGCTGTATTTGTGACTTCTCTTGCTGGGTGCTTCCTGCTTGGGCTTCTCTGTCCCTATCTCGCTTATCTGTCTCGCTTGGTGCTTGGTGGGGGGGCGTCACACTCTGTCTAGGCCACACCCTGTTCTGGTTCTTTCCACAGGTGTTCCCAATCTGTAGCTCACTACTTAGTGTATTTAAGCTTCACTGGTTGCACTGAAGCGTCCAGCCCCTCTCCAGGAGCTGGGTACCAGAGCCCAAGCTGTGCGGTCCTCTCCGGTCCCCCTTCTTAAACAGAGAAGGGGGACCGGAGGGTGTGTTCCAACTATTGGGGGATCACACTTCTCAGCCTCCCCGGTAAGGTCTATTCCAGAGTACTGGAGAGGAGAATTTGACCGATGGTCAAACCTTGGATTCAGGAGGAGCAGTGTGGTTTTCGTCCTGGTCGTGGCACACTGGACCAGCTCTACACGCTCCATCGAGTGCTCGAGGGTTCATGGGAGTTCGCCCAACCAGTCCACATGTGTTTTGTGTATCTGGAGAAGGCGTTCGACCGTGTCCCTCAGGGCACCCTGTGGGGAGTGCTCCGGGAGTACGGGGTCCGGGGTCCTTTGCTAAGGGCTATCCGGTCCCTGTACGACCGCAGCAGGAGCTTGGTTCGCATTGCCGGTAGTAAGTCAAACCTGTTTCCAGTGCACGTTGGCCTCCGCCAGGGCTGCCCTTTGTCACTGGTTCTGTTCATTATTTTTATGGACAGAATTTCTAGGTGCAGCCAGGGTGTAGAGGGGGTCTGGTTTGGGAACCACAGAATCTCGTCTCTGCTGTTTGGGGCGATGTGGTTCTGATGGCTTCATCAAATCAGGACCTTCAGCATGCACTGGGGCGGTTTGCAGCCGAGTGTGAAGTGTCCAGGATGAAAATCAGCACCTCCAAATCCGAGGCCATGGTTCTCGACCGGAAAAAGGTGCTTTGCCCGCTTCAGGTCGGTGGAGTGTCCTTGCCTCAAGTGGAGGAGTTTAAGTATCTTGGGGTCTTGTTCATGAGTGAGGGACAGATGGAGCGTGAGATCAATAGACAGATCGGTGCAGCATCTGCAGTGATGCGGTCGCTGTATCGGACCGTCGTGATGAAGAGAGAGCTGAGTAGGGGGGCAAAGCTCTCGATTTACCGATCGATCTACGTTCTGATCCTCACCTATGGTCATGAGATTTGGCTCATGACCGAAAGAACGAGATTGCGAGTACAAGTGGCTGAGATGAGTTTCCTCCACAGGGTGGCTGGGCACTCCCTTAGAGATAGGGTGAGGAGCTCGGTCACTCGGGAGGAGCTCGGAGTCGAGCCGCTGCTCCTCCACATCGAAAGGAGTCAGTTGAGGTGGCTCGGGCATCTTTTCCGGATGCCCCCTGGACGCCTCGCTGGAGAGGTGTTCCGGGCACGTCCCATTGGGAGGAGGCCCCGGGGAAGACCCAGGACACGCTGGAGGGGCTACATCTCTCGGCTGACTTGGGAACGCCTTGGGGTTCCCCCGGAGGAGCTGGGGGAGGTGTGTGTGGATCGGGAGGTCTGGGCGGCTTTGCTTGAGCTGCTGCCCCCGCAACCCGACTCCAGGTAAAGCAGAAGAAAATGGATGGATGGATGGATGGATGGATGGATGGATGGATGGATGGATGGTTGCACTGATAATTTGCCTGATCGTTATGCCTTGTACCGCCGTTTCTAGCTCCGTTCCTTAGTATTGTTCAAGCCCTGCTACCACGTGTGTTTTGACCTTCTGCCTGTTTATCTCGACCACGCTACTCGCCTGATAATTTTGATCTGTTTGCTGTTTTTGGACTGCTTCTCTGTGTACCAGACCCCACTGATTAAGTAAACTTCTCTTTGAACCTGAGCTACTGTGCCGAGTCCTACATTTGTCTCCAGCCATTCCTGCTAAATAAACCTGATACCTAGAGCTGAAACAATTAGGTGATGAATTTGTCAATGCCCTAAAAAAAATAAAATACAATTTGAAAAATACTTTGATCAATTGAGCTTTTCATTCATAGGTCACTAAATAAGCACTGAATGTTGACTTCTCAAATGTGATGACTGGATCTTCTTCCTGTTTTATTTGACATAAACTGACTGTGGTAAGTATTAAGTTAGAACAACATAATGATTTATGCTGCTTTTAGACCATTCTCAACATTCTAAAGTGGTTTAAGCCAGGTATACTATTTCTCACTGACTATACATACAGTCCACTATTGGAACGATAAAGCCAACTAAACTGTTTTTACTGTACACTGAAGACATTTTGGTTCCAGACAAAAGGACAGATGTGAGATGTCAGCTTTAGTTTCCTGGTAATTAGATTGAAATGTGAGAAACAAAATGTAAGACCTTTCATATCAGACTCCATTATTTTGTATGAACTAAATTGCTAAAATATTGGTACACAGTATTTCTGTGCTGACACGGGTGGTGCCAAGTGGTTAGGGCACTTGGTTTCAGTGTGGAAGGTTCCTGGTTCAAACCCCACCCCTGCCGGTTTCTCCATGTAATGTGGAGTTATGTCAGGAAGAACATCCAGTGTAAAACTTGTGCCAATTCAACATGCAAATCAACACTGGATCTGCTCTAGTGACCCTGAGTGAAAAACAAGGGAGCAGCCAAATGGACTTACTTGTATTTCTGTCATCAGCTATAAGCTTCCTTGGCCAACACATTCAATGGTTTCTCTGTTTTTCAGGACACTGCAAATAGTTTTGTTGGCTACACCCAGTGTTTGTGCAATTCCACTCATTCATCTTCCCTTTTCTCAGGTTCTTGTTAGCTTTACTGAAGTTTTCAAACCCCAAGAATAAAGCTAAGAGTAGACACTCAAAGCTATTGGAATGCTTAAATAAACCCTCTCACAGGACACACCTGGGTCACAAGAAACACCTGACAGTTACACATTCCAATAATTCTTTCTATGTTGTTTAACATAGCTATATGGAAATATCAGGAAATAAAAGCTGCCTTTCTAACCTGTCTTCTCATGTTGCACTCATCTTTTTGTCTCAATCCCAGTTGTATAGCACAAACAAAGGGATTGATGTTGTTGCTCCAATACTTTTGGATTGGGACTGTAGATCTATACACAGGGGTGCACATAACTGGTACTCATTGTGCTCATGTGTGCTAAAATCATTGATGCACAGCAGACAGCACACAGAGGGAAACATTTTTCCAACAATCTGTCATTGCTTTCCTCTCATCAAGTGCTTCCCTTGTGTTTTCTACTGCGCATCATTTATTTTTAGCACGTACGAGCACCATGAGTACCAGTTATGTGCACGCCTATACAAAAAGTTCAATGTCTCAAATTGGTTATGACGCAAATTAGAGATAGTCTAGTTTTATACTGTTCTAAACAACTGATAGACTGGTTTGTAAACAGGATTTTGAATCAATACCTGTTTTGAAGCTACTTTTAGGGCACCTTGTTTAGTCTGGAGCTTTAGACTTTTCAGTTTGGTCCAAAGAATCATAATTTGTTCAGACAAAAAGACGTGGTCTTGGTCTGGATGAAACTGAACCATGGTTTGGAGAGTTTGCAGTGTGAAAACAACTTTTGGAAAATATTGACCTTTGGAAAAATTATAAGAAGGATGCAGTTTATCATCACCCATTAAACAGTAGAAGAATAAAAGAAATCGACAATAATTTAATTAATTTACCTGATTAAAAGTGGTTGACTTTATGTTGCTGTCCTTTTCTCCTATTTCAAGATATAATGTAAGTTTTATGTCTTAAGGGCCTTTCACATTGAACGCTTCAGCGCGACGCTTTAAGGCTTCCCAATGCGTTGTAATGCCAGGCCGATGCGTTTCCAGCGCGTCGTGACGTCAGATGTGTCGCTTCGGAAGCGGCAAGGGGGCACAGACTGCGGCTACGTCACACTCTGGCTGTTTCCACAACCTGAAAAAAGTTCAGTGATCGCCATCTTGAATTTGCGTCGCCTGAACCACAAAAAAGCTTTAAAAAACAGCAGTAGAACGATTCTCCCATTACCCTGCTGGGAGAAGCTTTTTTTCAGCTACTTTTCAGAAGTGATGCCGACCGAGGGAGGACTGACGACTTGGTGGGATATCGATCGAACCGCGACAGCGGGCCGACCCACACGGAGAAGCCGGCCTTCAGGCATCATCACTGTGCAGAGTGAGGCAGGCAGCCGGGGTGATGGAGCAAACCCACTCAGTCCGAAATCTCCCACTTTTTGGTATTATGCGAAGTCCTAGTTTGCCCAACGGAGTTTAGTTCTGCAGCTTTATCTGCTGTGAAGGTTTAATGAACGTTAGCTTAGCCTTTTAGCACTGTTGATCTGAGTGAACGCTTTAATTTGTAAATGGTTCGGTCTTTTTTATTTTTACCTAATAAAGCTACAGCTTTTTTCAGACACCACAAAAGCTCAGCTTTAAATAACTTTTTTTTTTCCATTGTTTTTCCCCCTTTTTTTTTTCTTTTTTTTATATATAAACTGTTTAGTGTTTCTTTATATTTAAAGAAATGTTTATTTGTCCCAATCAGGAACATTTGTGTGTTCAAACTGAATTACGAGGTGTATTAGATAAGAAACCGACACTTTTATTTTTTTTTTTCACCTCCATATACTGTATGTAAGCACAAGACCTGGTCATGTCAGTGGCTCCCACCACAGCTACACATACGAGGTCTATTAGACAATAAACCGACCCTTTTATTTTTTTTTTAACTATATGGATTTGAATGACGTGTGATTACACCAATCATGCTTGAACCCTCGTGCGCATGCGTGAGTTTTTTCACGCGTGTCGGTGACGTCATTTCCCTGTGGGCAGGCCTTGAGTGAGATGTGGTCCCGCCCTCTTGGCTGAATTCCTTTGTTTCACACGCTGCTTGAGACGGCGCGCGTTGCTTTATCAAAAATTTTTCTGGACCTGTGAGGAATATTCGAGAAATTAAGCTGGTTTTCGGTGAAAAATTTAACGGCTGATGAGAGATTATGGGGTGTTTCTGTCGCTGTAAGGACTTCCCACGGAGCAGGACGTCGCGCAGCGCTTCCAGGTGCCGTCGTTGGCCTGTTTCGACCTGAAAACATCCTAATTTATGACAGGATATGTCATTCAAAGCGCATATCAAACAAATATGTAGGACTGCCTTTTTGCATTTACGCAATATCTCTAAAATCAGAAAGGTCTTGTCTCAGAGTGATGCTGAAAAACTAATTCATGCATTTATTTCCTCTAGGCTGGACTATTGTAATTCATTATTATCAGGTTGTCCTAGAAGTTCCCTAAAAAGCCTTCAGTTGGTTCAGAATGCTGCAGCTAGAGTATTGACGGGGACTAGCAGGAGAGAGCATATCTCACCCGTGTTGGCCTCTCTTCATTGGCTTCCTGTTAATTCTAGAATAGAATTTAAAATTCTTCTTCTTACTTATAAGGTTTTGAATAATCAGGTCCCATCTTATCTTAGGGACCTCGTAGTACCATATTACCCCATTAGAGCGCTTCGTTCTCAGACTGCGGGCTTACTTGTAGTTCCTAGGGTTTGTAAGAGTAGAATGGGAGGCAGAGCCTTCAGCTTTCAGGCTCCTCTCCTGTGGAACCAGCTCCCAATTCAGATCAGGGAGACAGATACCCTCTCTACTTTTAAGATTAGGCTTAAAACTTTCCTTTTCGCTAAGGCTTATAGTTAGGGCTGGATCGGGTGACCCTGGACCATCCCTTGGTTATGCTGCTTTAGATGTAGATTGTGGGGGGGTTCCCATGATGCACTGTTTCTTTCTCTTTTTGCTCCGTATGCATCACTCTGCATTTAATCATTAGTGATCGATCTCTGCCCCCCTTCACGGCATGTCTTTTTCCTGTTTTTTTCCCTCAGCCCCAACCAGTCTCAGCGGAAGACTGCCCCTCCCTGAGCCTGGTTCTGCTGGAGGTTTCTTCCTGTTAAAAGGGAGTTTTTCCTTCCCACTGTTGCCAAGTGCTTGCTCATAGGGGGTCGTTTTGACCGTTGGGGTTTTTCATAATTATTGTATGGCCTTGCCTTACAATATGGAGCGCCTTGGGGCAGCTGTTTGTTGTGATTTGGCGCTATATAAGAAAAAAGTTGATTGATTGATTGATTGATTAATTTAAGGCTTAATTCACCCAGGATGTCGTGAGAGAACAGAGAAGATTCAGAAGAGGCCGGCATGAGGACTTTATGCGGACATTCCACTGTTTAAGGACATTTTTTAATGAAAGACGTGCGTGCAAATTTGCGGAGTCGTTTCCGTGACGACTCGGCGAATCTGTGTGCGCCGCGACAGGAAAAACACCTCCGTGTTGAAAACCATTTGTAAAATTCAGGCGGCTTTTGATGGCTTTCAACAAGTGAGTAACTGAGAAATTGTTTAACAGCTTGGGCATGTTCCAACTTGCCCGTTAAGGTTTCCAACGGAGGTGTTTTTCCTGTCGCGACCCCCCGCAGTCGGGTCCGGCCCGACATGCGACTCTGCCCGCACGTTCTTTCATTACAAAACGTCCGTTAACAATGGAATGTCCGAATAAACTCCTCATGCCGACTTCTTCTGAAAGTTCTCTGTTCTCTGACGACTTACTGGGTCAACAGAGCCTGAAATGTGGAAGTTTTAAACTTGAAACGGCGAGACGCTGCCGCCTCGAAGCGCAGATCGCCGTCAGGCGCCGTGGGCCGTCCTTAAAGCAACACTACCAGACCAAAATCTCTCATCAGCCGTTAAAATTTTTACTGAAAACCAGCTGAATTTATCGAATGGTGTCCACTCAGTTGTGCCTTACAGCTTTTGAAAAAAATTTTATCAAACAAAACAGCAGTCTCTGAGCCATTCCTAAACAATGAAAAAATCAACGAGAGGGTGGGCCACTCCTCACTCAAAGACTGCCCACAGGCGAATGACGTAACCGACAGGCGTGAAAAAACTCTCACATGCCCACGAAGGTTCAAGCATGTCTGATGTAATCACATGTGATTAAAATCCATATGGTTTTTGAAAAAAATAATAAGGTCGGATACTTTTCTAACAGACCTCGTATATGGTAAAGTGACAAGCCAATCAATATCAAGTATGAGGAGGCACAACCTACATAGGCATAGATGATGACATCAGGCCAAAGGTAAGTCATGCAAGGCTATTCAATCCAACTGTAATGTTACAATGTTAAACCAACCAGAGCGAATGTATGCAAAAATGAACCTTAGTTCAGACCTTTTTCCGGACTTGCATGTGTGAAAACACCCGCCAAGAGCTGTGAATCAGTGGCTAAATTAAAAAGCTTAAAATATATACGTTGTCAGACAACTAATATAAGTCATCAGATGTTTTAGAAAAACACTTCAGAGATACTGAGGAGACACATCCTGAAAAATTCATATTCAGTTCTTGATACAAATCATTTCTGTGCCCATTGGTTTCAATCACAGGTTTAAATGGAAGGAAGTGCTACTGGCCATGCCCCCACCCCGTCTACCCTGTTACAGTGTGCATCCGCTTAATAAGACCTATGTTATAGACATTTCAAACAAGCTGCTTCACAAATGCATTTTGCTACAGAGGTGGGATGAAGTCACCATCAAGTCACTCCTAAGTCATGAATCAGCAAGTCCCAAGTCCAGTCTCAAGTCAGCTTGGAAACAATTGCTGGTCATTATGACTTGAGACTGGACTTGGGACTTGCTGATTCATGACTTAGGAGTGACTTGATGGTGACTTCATCCCACCTCTGTTTTGCTAACAGTACCGTGTTTGCTCCAGAAACAGGCTTAGAAATGCAGCAGCTTGAGGACATTTAACATGAAATGCCAACATTTTCTTTTTAAATGGTAAAATGTAGATTAAAAACAAGTTATGCATAATATGACATTTGATTTCAGTGGATTTGATAAAAGCAGACTATGAATTCTGGACTGTTGTTTGCTTTAAATATTTAATCTGAACACACCTCCTATGTGTCTGAGAAACTGATAAGTATTTTTCCCTTAATTTGGATATTTTATAAACTAAATTATCAATAAGTAATATTATTATATGGCTGCGATGCTACGTGCATTCTGATTGGCTAATGAAAATATCAGACCGTTTACTATGACAATCAGTCTGGAACACATCCCTTTCGTTGCAAACCAGAAAGGTACAAAAACGATTAGAAAAACCAAGTCGGACATGAACGTACTTCATAAATATCTAAACAGCACTGGAAAAAACACAGACAGAAAGCTTACCAGCTAATGACTGGACCATCTGTTAGCACGTTCTTCATGGAGGCGGACCGAGCGTTAGCGTTTTCCCATACAGACCTCGCACTCAGTTAATAATCCTTTAACACGTCATGTCATTGACAGAATAATCAATAATCAAGAGAGTGTACTTTACATGTTAGGCACCAGTTCAAGGACATTAATTCTTTGTGGTTCAGTACCAGTTCTGCATTGCCTGTATCCTAAATGGAACCACATCCTTGACTAACACACAACACTTTCAACCCTTCCTCTGAATTTAATTTCAGGCTGCAAATCTAAGAATTCATACATATAACCACTTAGCCTCTTACTGAGACTATCTGGCTGTGTTTCTGGTCTCTCAGCCTGTCCTTGCTCTTTCTCACAGGTCTCTTGGTCCTGTAGACTCATGGTAATATGAACAGTTTTGCTGCACTGTGATCATCTGGAGTCATTTTTAGAAGCTGCAGAGTGCCGTGTTGACATCACACCCAAAGACATTCCCTTCCTTTTCCCCCAGGTTCTTCCCCCGAGCAGCCGTCACACATGTGATGCTGCCTAAGAGGGCAGAATCCAAACACCATTAACAAGATGCGTGCTGTGATGTGGTATTTATGTGAATGCATCCAAAAACACACTGTGGATGCAGACACTTTTATTTTTATTTTTTATTTTTTTGTTGTTGGTTCTGTTTTATTGTAGTTTGATCTATTGATCTATTGATCTACAATACATGCACCCTCTGCTTGTATACAAGCAGAGGGTGCATGTATTGCGAACTCACCTATAAGATGTGTTTCTGAATATTGCACCAAATAAATAAAGGGTGACCACAACCCCCCACAAAACAAAAAACAGAACCGATAAAAACTGTAATAAATCCTACAAAGATAACTTGGACAAGGTGCACTGTGTCCCAAACAGGAAGAGCCAAATTTTGAGTCCACAGTGAAACAGGAAATGTCAAATATTAAACACCACCCTGCTCAGAGTGCCGCTCTCATTGGACCGACATCTCTCCTATTTTGGAATTGTGGGATAGCTTGCTCACAGATTGAGCTCACCGGAGCTCAGTGACTTGGAAATGTTAATATATGATCCCATGACCTGTCTAAAGAAAATTGCCTGTAAAAGTGATGATTTACTGCAAATTCATCAAAGGCTGCCATTAACTGTGTCCAACATTTTATGTCAGGATTCTTTGTTTTTGTTTATGTCAGCATTTTGTTCTGTTCTTGCTGCCAAATAACTTTGGACATTTTAAAAATATTTTGATTAAACAAAATTGCTTTGTTTGCATTTATTTTTTGATCATATATTAATATCTGCACATAAAACATAGGGGTGCCAGTAATGCTGAAAACATCTGTAGATGCATGCACTCACACACGCATGCATGTATGCACGCATGCATGCACGCAAGCCTGCATGCACGCACGCATGCATGTACGCACGCACGCATGCACGCACGCACGCACGCATGCATGTACGCACGCACGCATGCACGCACGCATGCATGTACGCACGCACGCATGCATGTACGCACGCAAACACACACACAAAAGCCACTTGGCTATTATAATATACATAAAAATGAAATATGTGCAGTCAGGGAAAACAGTGCGTAAACTTGGGTCCACAATTGCATTGCAGTGAGTGTGGAGTGATAAGAGTGCTTCATAGGGCTATAAAAAGAGCCTGCTGTATGTCCTTTACAGTTACGTATTCTTCACCCTTCTTCCATCGTGTGCTTTTCCATCAGCATCTGTGGTCTGTCATCTGTCACCTCACATCTCTTGCACTCCTTAATATGTGAATGTCACAGACATGAATGAGTGAAGCTCTTCAGCATCTCACCATGTCATTTAGGTACTTCAGACTTTTTTTTTTTTTTGAGTAAATGCTTCAGGGGAGCATTAGCATGGCTAAAACCTTTCAGCCTTTTTAAACATTTTGCTTTTTTTGCTTTTCATCTTCTGGGGGGGGGGGGTTCCACCCCACAGACCCCCCTAATTACAGCCCTCTTAATCCCCTGCCACTTTAAGCATGTTTTTTTAATGTAGATGTAAATTAATATTCAAGCTTTTCAGCTACTCGACAGTACAGCTGTACAATATGGCCAAATTATCATATTTCAGTATTGTCATATCAATATGATATACAATATAACTATAATTTCACACAAAGTACAGCAACAGTGAAAAATTAAACATTCTTAAACAAATAATTAATAATACCACACTCATTCTGCACTTATCATAAGGTTAGTATACAGTGCCCTCCAAAAGCATTGGAACACGCGATACTTCACAAATTAAAATGTGTGAAGTACCAAGTGTTTCAATACTTTTGAGTACAGTTGAGAAACACTCCATGGCATGTGTAATTTTAAGTGAAATGCAGCATCCTGGTGTCACTCAGAGAGCAAAATTAAGAGGTTATTTAAGTCCTTCAGACAGCAACATTAAGAGGTTATTTAATCAACAGCTGCCTGCTCATTTAAAAAATCACTGGAGACACACGCATATATAAGCAGTGGTGGGTACAGTTCCAATAATCCGATAACTGATAATTATCGAAGATAATGTTTTCATTATTGGATTATCTTTTTAGATAATTTTAAAAAACATTTTCGGACTAATTATCTTGCGATAAATTTTTGTCTGATCATTTTTAGACCGATAATGTGGTAAATAAAGCTGAATAGATACAAATATTTATACAGTGAGGAAAATAAGTATTTGAACACCCTGCAATTTTGCAAGTTCCCCCACTTAGAAATCACGGGGGGGTCTGAAATTTTCATCTTAGATGCATGTCCACTGTGAGAGACATAATCTAAAAAAAAAAAACAAAAAAATGGAAATCACAATGTATGATTTTTTAATAAATTACTTGTATGTTACTGCTGCAAATAAGTATTTGAACACCTGTGAAAATCAATGCTAATATTTGGTACAGTAGCCTTTGTTTGCAATTACAGAGGTCAAATGTTTCCTGTAGTTTTTCACCAGGTTTGCACACACTGCAGCAGGAATTTTGGTCCACTCCTCCATACAGATCTTCTCTAGATCTTTCAGATTTGGAGTTTCAGCTCCCTCCAAAGATTTTCTGTTGAGTTCAGGTCTGGAGACTGGCCAGGCCACTCCAGGACCTTGAAATGCTTCTTACAGAGCCCCTCCTTAGTTGCCCTGACTGTGTGTTTGTCATTGTCATGCTGGAAGACCCAGCCATGACCCATCTTCAATGCTCTTACTGAGGGTAGGAGGTTGTTTGCCAAAATCTCGCAATACATGACCCCATCCATCCTCCCTTCAATACGGTGCAGTCATCCTGTCCCCATTGCAGAAGAGCACCCCCAGAGTATGATGTTTCCACCCCCATGCTTCACAGTTGGGATGGTTCTTGGGGTTGTTCTCATCCTCTAAACATGGTAAGTGGAGTTGATTCAAAAACTTCTATTCTGGTCTCATTTGACCACATGACCTTCTCCCATGCCTCCTCTGGATCATCCAGATGGTCACTGGTGAACTTCAAACGTGCCTGGACATGTGCTGGCTTGAGCACGGGGACCTTGCTGCCCTGCAGGATTTTAAACCATGACAGCATCATGTGTTACTAATGTAATCTTCGTGACTGTGGTCCCAGCTCTCTTCAGGTCATTGACCAGGTCCTCCTGTGTAGTTCTGAGCTTTCTCAGAATCATCCTTACCCCACAAAGTGAGATCTTGCATAGAATCCCAGACCGAGGGAGATTGACAGTCATCTTGTGTTTCTTCCACTTTCTAATAAATAATCATAACAGTTGTTGTCTTCTACCAAGCTGCTTGCCTGTTGTCCTGTAGTCCATCCCAGCCTTGTGCAGGTCTACAGTTTTGTCCCTGGTGTCCTTAGACAGCTCTTTGGTCTTGGCTATGGTGGACAGTTTGGAGTGTGATTGATTGAGTGTGTGAACATGTGTCTTTTATACAGGTAACAAGTTCAAACAGGTGCAATTAATACAGGTAAAGAGTGCAGAATAAGAGGGCTTCTTAAAGAAAAATTAACAGGTCTGTGTGAGCCAGAATTCTTGCTGGTTGGTAGGTGTTCAAATACTTATTTGCATCAGTAACATACAAATAAATTATTTAAAAAAATCATACATTGTGATTTCCACATACATATATATATATATATATATATATATATATATATATATATATATATATATATATATATATATATATATCCATCTATCCATTTTCTTCCGCTTTATCCGGAGTCGGGTCGCGGGGGCAGCAGCTCAAGCAAAGCCGCCCAGACCTCCCGATCCACACACACCTCCCCCAGCTCCTCCGGGGGAACCCCAAGGTGTTTCCAAGCCAGCCAAGAGATGTAGTCCCCCCAACGTGTCCTGGGTCTTCCCCGGGGCCTCCTCCCAATGGGACGTGCCCGGAACACCTCTCCAGCGAGGCGTCCAGGGGGCATCCAGAAAAGATGCCCGAGCCACCTCAACTGACTCCTTTCGACGTGGAGGAGCAGCGGCTCGACTCCGAGCTCCTCCCGAGTGCCTGAGCTCCTCACCCTATCTCTAAGGGAGCGCCCAGCCACCCTGCAGAGGAAACTCATCTCGGCCGTTTGTACCCACGATATTTTTAGATTATGTCTCTCACAGTGGACATGCACCTAAGATGAAAATTTCAGACCCCTCCATGATGGGAGAACTTACAAAATCGCAAGGTGTTTAAATACTTATTTTCCTCACTGTAAAACTTAAAATCAGTTGAGCACCTACCTGTTAAATGTTTTATAGCTGATGTGTAGTTCTACCCTCTGCAAAACAGAGAAGAGCTGTTTTAAGAAGAAACTGGTCCCCCCCAAAAAACCTAATTTCTTTTAACCCCATACCGATACACGGGCAATATCACCCAAATCATCCAGAGGCATACATTTTTAACTTATGGTTCAACTTTTAACCAAACTAATGTCGGACAAGTTATTTAAATTCATGTCATGTCTGAAGTTTTATAAAGTGAAAATATCAGATATATATTTTAGTTTTAAAGTAATGCGCTACTTTTTAAGGTTTTAGTGTGGATATATGCTGTGCCCAGCAGTGCATTATGGGTAGGATAGGGTGATCTCAGTACTTTCACGACATGAGAAATGGATTTGAAACACTCTGATCAGGCTCTACGGACAACTGCATTAAACTCTAGTGCCTAAAACTCTCGTGAATATATTCTCTGGGTTTATAGACGTTGTTATTGTGTCTGCGTTTATTAAATTCCACACATCTTAAATGTAGCAGATATGGTTTATCTGGAATTTTGTTTTGGCAAGTTTTCAAGGTCTCTCCTGCCATCTACTGACCAGTATGTGTCAAGACAATATTGAGTGCACGTTTTACAATATAATAAAACGTGTGCACAATATCATAAAACATGCACACAACATCATAAAACGTGCGCACAACATAATACGTAAAACGTGCGTACAAAATAATAAAATGAGCGCCCATTCTCTCCACATGCACAACATTTTGCGATGACACTTCCAGGGCTCTGTAAAAATGCCTGTTTTTACAAATAAAAAAATGGAATATTTTACAAAAGCACATTTATCTCACACGACACATGTCACATTAACGTGTTGGTTTTTACATAATGAATGACTGAACCAATCAATGTTTAGCAGAGGCTCATTTTACCCAGAATCCTTTGCGATCTGTCTGTTTGTTACAAAACCTCAGAATTCAGACTTCAGACTTCAGACAACTTTATTGATCCCAAAAAAGGGCAATTACGTTTACACTCCAATTACCTCAGACAAGATACAGCAATTAATCCACAATTATTACTTGTTTACTGTAATAATGGCACACATCAAAATGAAAGACAACACATCTACATTTTATATTGTTTATGTGCACTGAACTTGAAGTAGTCCGTCTTTCGAATTGAGGCAAAGTGGGTGAAGGCCGCAGCAGGAGGGCCCCGCGCCGCTCAGGTGCATTATTCAACATTCAAGATATATGTTATATTTTAACTTTGTACAAATGACAGAATTGGCATTAATGGAGTTATTCTATCGGTATTAATGTTATTTATAAATCAAAACCATAAGTCAGCACTGCTTTATTTTCCAAGACCTCCGCCTGACAGGAGTGTTGTGATTGGGTAGAGAGCTGGGCTTTGTGGCTGTTCTCAGCTTGCTTCTTTGCTGGAAGCCATGTAGTAAACAAGAGCTTCTAGCAGGGGGCAAGATGTTCAAAGACATTGTTTGGGTCTGTTGTCACTTTTGATGTTACCAGAAGCGATCGCGGTGTTAAAACTCAAATTCAGTTTATGAGTAGTTGCAAATGTACCAGAGACAATACTGGAATTTATCGGTTATCTGTAACTTCCGATACATTTTTGGGTGGTTTATTGTTTTATCTTTATCAAAGATAACTTTTCAGTTATCTGATTATCTGTTATTAAAGTTAATTTTTTGGTTATCTGTGCCCACCACTGTATATAAGACATCCCGAATTAAATTTGAAATGCTGCTTTTAATAACCTGGACCTCATTTCTGGCATAAAATATAGTCATTTACGCACCAATATAACTTTGGTGTTATTATTAGTCCATGGTTCAAATGATGTGTTCAGTTCAAATTTGAGGTAAACATTTTTCTTCTTCTACTAAGGTGGATTAGAACTTTTTGTGGTACATAGCACCAACTACTGGACAGGAGGAACCTAGTTTTAGCTGCAGCCCATGCCCCCCCCCCCCCCCCAAGCTGATGGCGGCGCATCTCAGGGTTGCTGCGTGGCCTTCACGCACTTGCCTCAATTTGGATAACGGACTTCTTCAAACTTAGTGAACAATGTCAAATGTGTATGTGTTGCCTTTAATGCTGATGTGTGCCATTATTACGGTAAACAAGTAATAATTATGGACTAATTGCTGTCTGAGGTAACTAGAGTGTAAACGGAATTTCTCCACTGTGAGATCAATAAAGTATATCTAATCTAATCTAGCAGTCAATATGATTCACTGATTTCAAAATGCAGCTCTTTTCAACCAGACGTGCAGTACCATGACATATCAATCATCTGTGCCCAATCAGATTTTAGGAGAGTTCAGTGCAACCCTGGCCCCTGCTCTAGCTCCACTCGTGCCAGGAAGTGTTCAACATTTGACATTTCCTGTTTCACTGTGGAATCAAAATTTGGCACTTCCTGTTTCAGTATGAACTTGCCACTGAGTTCCTGCGAGATTCCATGGGATCTCATCTGTCAATCCAGGAAGTGTCGATCCAGGAAGTGTTTGACATTTCCTGTTTCACCGTTGACTGAAAATTTGGCACTTCCTGTTTGAGACTCCCTGTACCATGAGTGAGCTTTGCACCACTGCTCGCCGCTTTGCTCGTATTATCATTCCATCTTCATTCAAGGTTTTTTTTTTGTTTTGGTCCTTTCCTCTTTTTTTTTTTTTAATCTTGACACTCCATCAGTGCATCTACATGCTTCTTTGTATGACTTGATGAGCCTCCTCTTCTCATCGTTTGCCTCCCAGCACTCCATGAAAGGTTACACCGCTCAAGCATTTAAAAAGCGTTAATCAAACTGTCCCTCAACAGTGTAGCCGGCTAAATAGTGCAGGTATAAATAGACAGAATAGAAGCACAGTATTTGGCATTTGACAGGCAATATTTGTCAGATTACCACATCCAAAAACAGAGCTGGAAATAATCCAAGAGGACAGGGGCAAAATGTGAGGAGGTGGGTGCATAACTCAGATGAAACCGCTGAGTCCTGCACAACAGGGCAGTCAAAGAATTTACAAACCAGCACAGCAACCCAGCAAATAAAATGGGCTTGCTCTCTGTATGAACAAATTACCTTTTAAATATGGCTATAGCCTTTAAATATGACATTCAAAAATAGCGTGATTCTTGTTTATTCACTTAATACATTTCAACAACAGAGGGGAAAATTAAGTGGAATGTTTGGAAGCACTTCTTTTGAATCCACTGGTGACATATTGAGGCTCCATTTAGCACAGCTTGTGATGTCTTCCTTTTGATATTGGCTCCATGAACAATGCTTAAAACAGGCTATGAAACACATTGTCGGTGCAGTGTTTCAAGGTAGCCACCACTAATTTGCAGTTAGGTTTTTGCTCATCCCCAGACACACATTGAATTGTAGAATTTCAGTTTCACTTTCCTGCTTTGTTATATATTTCATTGCAGTTTACCCAAGAGGTGAGCACCACGTTTCTCCCCACAGTTACTGCCTTGTTAGGTGGCAGAGAAACTACATGCAAGTTCAACCCTTTGTTTGTAATGTTCAGTAATTTATCAAATAGTCCATGAGCCAGTCATCAATTTTGACCTAATTGGTACCATTTAAAGGAAAGAAACAACACTTAGAATCCAGCCTCAGTGTACCATGGCCTACACAAAAATGTATGATAGCCATCCCAGGGTGGTAGCTGTACCCAGGTAGGGGTCAATGAAGAATTACACAGAGGTCAAACTTTAATAATGCTTCAGTCATGTTGAAAATTAGATCATATTACTTGTCTGATCATAATGATTCCAAAAAGGTATAGTTTGGACGATATATATATGAGTTTGCAAAAATAAAATAAAAAAATACTTTTGTCATTATGGGGTGCTGTGTGTGGAATCTGGAGGTAAAAAAAATGAATTTCTTCCTTTTTGGAATAAGGCTGTAACAACAAATTGTGGAAAAAGAAATAAAATTGTTTTTTAAAATTTCTTCAATTACATAAACATTTCTCAAAGTCACTTATTTTTGGAAAAAGGAATATTTAATAATAATACTTATTTTTGTTTTATTTATTCATTTAGGTGCTTACCTCTGGAGGTTTGTCTGTTGGTCATTTGCGTTTCTCCTTGTTAAATTCTGGAACAATAACCTCTGTTAGGAGAAAAATGTAGGTTTATTATTATTTTTAAATGAGCTATATGTTTTACAGTCACAATACACTGAAGCTGCTGCAATGTAATTTCAGGTATCTTTGTACTTCACTGCTCTGCATACATACGTTTGACCTCCAGCTTGCAGGAGACGGTTGCCTCTCCTTGATCATTTTTGGCTCTGCAGGTGTACACACCGCCATCAAAGCTGCAAGGTTTACGGATCTCCAGAAAGCAAATACCTTCTTGTGAGATCTGACGAAACTTAGGGTCATCACGAATGATGATCTGGTTTTTCAACCACTCGATCTTTGGCTGAGGGGAGAAGAGAAATTTATCATCTCATTGTTGATGCTCTCAGATTTTAATTTCTTTTACATTACAACCTGAGCTGATTTTTAAAACATCAACAGTGACCTTAGAGAAACATTTGGGATTTGGAGTCACCGATATAATAAAGTAGGAACAGAGACGTTTGTTGGGAAAGTGTAGGGACACGGACCCACAACAGGGGGCGTAAATGAACCGGACAGTGGATGAGCCAAAGAATAACAATTTACTGTTGTAAATGTGCACAACGGAATACAGACGGAAACAGAACTTAAATTACAGTCAATTACACAAAGGGGGCATGTGGGCAGGCTCGAGGATAGGAGAGCACCGTCCAGAGAAGAGCCGGGCCCCACACGATTTCCACTGCCACCGGATCTGGAAACACACAGGAGACGCCAAGTCCTGATCTCCCCAGGTGGCCACCGTCTCCAGCTGTCGGATCGGTACTGCTGGCAGGAAGCAAAAACAGTTTATGGTGGGTGTGTGAACACCCAGCAAACAGTCAGAAAGGGTGGGAAACACCTCCACCTCTCAATCACAGTCACACAGGAACAAAAACGTGTAGCGCCTGAAGGACTACTTATCCGAGGAGCGAAGACGTTGTCTCCTCCCAGCTTCCAGCTGCTGACCAGTCAAACAGGTATGCCTGCCAATGTTCAGAAAATTGTATGACACAAAACCACGGCTGAGTGTTTACCTTCCAGGTAGACTGATATCTCGGCAGTGAGGTGGAGATGCTGCCCGGCTTTTGTGGTGATGGCTGATGAGTGACAGCTGGCAGGGGTGATGAGTGACAGCTGTCACTCCCAGTTGGTTCTGCAATGCGGCAGCGCCTCTCGTGCCCAAAGCCCGCACTTCTGGCAGGGCGCCCCCTGGTGGTGGTGGGCCAGCAGTACCTCCTCTTCAGCGGCCCACACAACAGGACCCCCGCCTCAACGGGCGCCTCTGGGCGCCCGACCAGGCTTGTCGGGGTGTCGGGTGTAGAAATCGGCCAGGAGGGCCGGGTCCAGGATGAAGCTCCTCTTCACCCAGGAGCGTTCTTCGGGTCCATACCCCTCCCAGTCCACCAAGTACTGGAACCCCCGGCCCTTCCGACAGGACGTCCAGGAGCCGGCGCACTGTCCAAGCCGGCTCCCCGTCGATGATCCGGGCAGGAGGCGGCGCCGGTCCGGGAGCACAGAGGGGTGAGGTGTGGTGTGGTTTCAGTCTGGACACATGGAAAACAGGGTGGATCCGCAGTGAAGCTGGGAGTTGGAGCTTCAACGGCCGGGTTGATGATCTTGAGGATCTTGAAGGGACCAATGAAGCATTCCTTCAGTTTTGGGGAGTCCACTTGCAGGGATATGTCCTTCGTTGATAGCCACACTTCCTGCCCGGGCTGGTATGCAGGGGCCGGGGAACGCCGGTGGTCTGCATGGGCCATAGCCCTCATCCGGGCCTTCAACAGGGCAGAACGGGTGGTGCGCCACACCCGACGGCATCTCTGCAGGTGGGCCTGGACCGAGGGCACACTGACCTCTCCCTCCACCATGGGAAACAATGGGGGCTGGAACCCCAGACACACCCCAAACGAGGAGAGGCCGGTGGCAGAGGACACCTGGCTGTTATGCGCGTACTCGATGCAGGCCAGATGTTCACTCCAGGCCATCGGGTGTGCGGATGTCACACAGCGTAAGGTCTGTTCCAGTTCTTGGTTGACCCGTTCTGCCTGTCTGTTAGTCTGTGGGTGATACCCGGATGAGAGGCTCACAGTGGCCCCCAGTTCTCTGCAGAAACTCCTCCAGACTTGAGAGGAGAACTGGGGACCACGATTGGAGACGATATCTGTAGGTATCCCATGCAGACGCACGACGTGGTGCACCAGAAGGTCTGCTGTCTCCTGGGCCGTAGGGAGCTTTGGGAGGGCCACGAAGTGGGCCGCCTTGAAGAACCGGTCCACTATCGTGAAGATGGTGGTCATGCCTTGGGACGGCGGGAGGCCCGTGATGAAGTCCAGGCCGATGTGGGACCAGGAGCGATCAGGCACAGGTAACGACTAGAGGAGTCCCTGTGCCTATTGATGGTCAGCTTTGCCCCTGGCGCAGGTGGTACAAGCCTGGACATAGTCCCGGACGTCAGCTTCCATGGACGCCCACCAGAAGCGCTGCCGGACTACTGCCATGGACCTTCGCACCCCTGGATGACAGGAGAGCTTGGAACCGTGGCAGAAGTCCAGGACTGCAGCTCTGGCTTCTGGTGGGACGTAGAGGCGGTTCTTCTGTCCATTTCCTGGGTCTGGGTTCTGTGCCAGGGCCTCCCGGACGGTCTTCTCCACATCCCAGGTGAGGGTGGCCACGATAGTGGACTCAGGAATGATGGATTCCGGCGGATCCGACAGCTCTGTTTTGACTTTGTCTTCGTGGACCTGGGACAGGGCATCCGATCTTTGGTTCTTGGTCCCGGGGTGATAGGTGATCCGGAAGTCAAAACGCCCGAAGAACAGTGACCAGCGGGCTTGCCTGGGGTTCAGCCGCTTGGCGGTCCTGATGTACTCCAGGTTCCGGTGGTCCGTGAAAACCGTAAATGGCACCGCAGCTCCCTCCAACAAATGTCTCCACTCCTCAAGAGCTCTTTCACCGCAAGGAGTTCCCGATTGGCCACGTCATAGCTCCGCTCCGCCGGGTCAACCTGCATGAAAAATAGGCACATGGGTGGAGAACCTTGTCGGACTCTCCGTTCTGGGACAACACGGCTCCCATCCGTGAGTCAGAGGCGTCCACTTCAACCACTAACTGGCGGTTAGGATCAGGCAGCACCAGAACTGGTGCAGTCGAGAACCGGCGTTTCAACTCCCTGAATGCGGCCTCGCACCGATCCGACCAGGTGAAGGGGACTTTGGAGGAGGTCAGGGCAGTCAAGGGGCTAACCACCTGACTGTACCCCTTGATGAACCTCCTACAGAAGTTTGCAAAGCCGAGGAACTGTTGTAGCTTCCTATGGCTTGTTGGTTGGGGCCAATCTCTCACCGCCGCAACCTTGGCCGGATCAGGGGCGACGGAGTTGGAGGAGATTATGAACCCCAGGAAGGACAAAGAAGTGCGGTGAAACTCGCACTTCTCCCCCTTCACAAACAGCCGGTTCTCCAACAATCGCTGCAGGACCCGACGTACATGCGTAACATGAGTCTCGGGATCCGGGGAAAAGATGAGTATATCGTCTAGATATACGGAGATGAATCGGTGCAGGAAGTCCCGCAAGACGTCATTTACCAAAGCTTGGAACGTCGCGGGGGCGTTAGTGAGGCTGAACGGCATGACCAGGTACTCAAAATGACCTAATGGGGTGTTAAATGCCGTCTTCCATTCGTCTCCCTTCCGGATCCGAACCAGGTGGTACGCATTCCTAAGATCCAAATTTGAGAAGATTTTGGCTCCATGCAAGGGCGTGAACACTGAATCTAACAGGGGCAACGGGTATCGATTGCGAACCGTAATCTCGTTCAGCCCTCTGTAATCAGTGCATGGACGGAGTCCGCCGTCTTTCTTGCCCACAAAAAAGAAACCAGCACCCATCGGGGAGGTGGAATTTTGGATCAGCCCGGCAGCTAATGAGTCCCGGATGTAGGTCTCCATTGATTCGTGCTCTGGGCGTGAGAGATTGTACAGCCTGCTGGATGGGTACTCAACGCCCGGGATCAAATCAATGGCGCAATCATATGGATGGTGCGGGGGAAGAGTGAGTGCCAGATCTTTGCTGAAGACGTCAGCAAGATCGTGGTACTCCTCAGGCACCGCCGTCAGATTGGGGGGGACTTTAGCTTCCTCATTAGCCATCACACCGGGGGGAACCGAGGATCCTAAACACTCCCGGTGACAGGTTTCGCTCCACTGAGCCACAACCCCAGACGGCCAATCAATCCGGGGATTGTGTTTTATCATCCACGGGAAGCCCAAAATCACGCGGGAGGTAGAAGGAGTCACATAAAACTCAATCTCTTCCCGATGATTCCCAGACACTACCAGAGTTACTGGCAGTGTCTTGTGTGTGATTAAAGGGAGAAGGGTGCCATCTATTGCCCGCACCTTCAATGGTGAAGGGAGCGTCACTAGAGGGAGCCCTACTTCCCTTGCCCATCTGTTGTCCAGCAGATTCCCTTCTGACCCCGTGTCCACCAGTGCTGGGGCCTGAAGGGTTAGATCCCCACACAGGATCGTAACTGGGAGACGTGCAGATAGGCATGTACGTCCCACGTGAATGTTATGACCCACCCTTAGCCGAGTCTCTAAAGGTGAGTGTTGCCGTTTGGGGCAGTTTTTCTGTATATGCTCTTTTGAGCTGCAGAGAAAACACTCCCCGCGGGCCAGCCTCCTCATTCTGTCATCTGATCTCCCTTTGGCCTTGCTCGTCTCCCTAGCAAGGTCAGCAGGGGGAGCTGTTGCCACACGGAGCGCTGAGGCTGTGGAGTGTGGGGAGGGCGGAATCTTTTTGGACCCGGAAGGGAGAGGGACAGCGCAGTGCCCGGCCAC
The DNA here is from genome assembly GCF_902500255.1 of Thalassophryne amazonica. Taxonomy (NCBI): domain Eukaryota; kingdom Metazoa; phylum Chordata; class Actinopteri; order Batrachoidiformes; family Batrachoididae; genus Thalassophryne; species Thalassophryne amazonica. The sequence continues at coordinate 73,348,435 of NC_047108.1, forward strand.
GTCCTTCTGTCTCAGCTCCCGACGGCGTTGTTCTAACCGATTGTCCTAATCGTTATGACTAGATCAATAAGCCGTCCAAATCCTGCGGCTCGTCCTTAGCCACCAGATGCTCCTTTAGGACCAGAGACAGTCCGTTTACAAAGGTGGCATGGAATGCAGCAGTATTCCAGCCGGACCTCGCAGCCGCGATGCGGAAGTCGACTGCATACTCGGCTGCACTCCGACACCCCTGTCTCATAGACAGCGGCACCGTTGAAGCGGTCTTGCCTCTATGTGGGTGATCGAACACCAGTCTGAACTCCCTCACAAACTCAGTATACACCATTAGGAGCCGTGAATTCTGCTCCCAAAGCGCCGTAGCCCAGGCGCGTGCCTCACCCGGCTCGAGTCCGATGCATACATGATGGGACGCTGTGCAAAGACGAGCGAACACTGCATTAAGAAGTCTGCGCACGTCTCTACACAACCTCCGTACGGTTCCGGGGGACTTATGTATGCTTCAGGGGACGGTGGGGGGGTTCGCTGAACGACCAGTGGAACGTCTGTATGCGGCACCAGGACAGCAGGAGGAGGAGCTGCAGCCGCGCCCTGTGCGTGCGCTTCCACCTCCGCGGTGAGAGCCTCCATCTTGCGATTGAATATATTGCTCTGCTCGGTCACTAAGTCCATCTGAGCAGTGAAGGCGGTTAAGATGCGCTGCAACTCACCTAACACGCCTCCTGCTGGCGCCTCTGCACCCTGCTCTTCCATTCGTTGTTCAACGGATGGTTGACGCCCCTCGGAATCCATGACGTTGGCCGAGATATCCTGTTGGGAAAGTGTAGGGACACGGACCCACAACAGGGGGCGTAAATGAACCGGACAATGGATGAGCCAAAGAATAACAATTTACTGTTGTAAATGTGCACAACGGAATACACACGGAAAACAGAATATAAATTACAGTCAATTACACGAAGGGGGCATGTGGACAGGCTCGAGGATATGAGAGCCACCGTCCAGAGAAGAGTCGGGGCCCCACACGATTTCCACTGCCACCGGATCTGGAAAACACACAGGAGACGCCAAGTCCTGATCTCCCCAGGTGGCCACCATCTCCAGCTGTCGGATTGGTACTGTTTGGCAGGAAGCAAAAACAGTTTATGGTGGGTGTGTGAACACCCAGCAAACAGTCAGAAAGGTGGGAACACCTCCACCTCTCAATCACAGTCACAACAGGAACAAAAACGTGTAGCGCCTGAAGGACTAATCCGAGGAGCGAAGACGACATCTCCTCCCAGCTTCCAGCTGCTGACCAGTCAAAACAGGTACGCCTGCCAATGTTCAGAAAATTGTATGACACAAAACCACGGCTGAGTGTTTACCTTCAGTGATAGACTGATATCTCGGCAGTGAGGTGGAGATGCTGCCCGGCTTTTGTGGTGATGGCTGATGAGTGACAGCTGTCACTCCCGGTTGGTTCTGCAATGCGGCGGCGCCCTCTCTCGTGCCTAAAGCCCCCTCTTCAGCGGCCCACACAACAACGTTGCCAGGATACCAAGCTTGGGTGGACATTTTTCCTCTTTTGGGTGAGGGACAAAAACAGAACCTCTAAATTGGTGGTAGAGAAGCTTGAATCTTTGACTGTACTGGGTTGTGTTATGTGTCGGACGCAGCTCGGAGAACCGACCAGCGTTTGAAGGACCCAGTATGAAATAAGCAGAGCACGGTACAAAGGCTAACTGAATTTAATACATAACAGTGAAAATGTGATAACAAAAAGATGCGGCCTGACGTGGTGCGCTCCCAGCAGCGCTAATGGTCCGGAGCCAGAAGCTGTTTCGGACCCAAGGACCCCGCCGACACCCCCCAGGTGGCCGCAACAACCGAGTCTGTGAAAGAAGGAACCATTATGTGAGTCCACACTCTACACACAGAACACTTAAGGTGGTACAAACAGCAAACACTTCCTGGCTGATTACTGATCAGCTTCCAACCTGCAGGCATGGAACATCCCGTTCACAAATCACCACCGCAGTGGAAGCTGATACATGACTAACATACAGCTCAATACAATAAGGTGTGAGGGACACCACATTTACTGACTGTATAACTGTTAGTCACAAAATCCAACGTACCTCAGGAAGTGTGCTGACGAGCGTGAGACCTCACCTCTCCTCTTTCACAGACCGTGCATCAAACCTGGACATTCTCAGCGTCCGCTGCTGATGAGATGGCTCCCAAGACGACGATCTCACCCGTCTGGTCACAAGGTCGAGTCTCTGGCAAATACACACTGTGCACTCCAGTCTTAAATGCCAACATGCTCCAATCCATCCAGATGCACCTCAGCTGTGAGTCCTGACGAGTCGCAGGTGATCAGGGTGAAGTCCTAACAGCCTCAGCAACACAGCCACTCAGTCCCAAATGCATGCCACCTGGAGGAAACAAAAGGCAAACAAACCGGCAGCCAGGCCCCCCAGCCATACAACAGGTTGCTTGACGCGAGGACGTTTCTCTTCAAATCGCAGAAGCTTCCTCAGCTAAAATCTTTGCCTGGTAGTTTGACTTGTCTTGACTCTTGTAGAGAAGAATAAACAGAAGCCACAAAAGCTGGCGTTTTAAACCTAACCAGACCCCTCCTACCGAGAGGCAGACTGCTATAGGCTGGTGACTAAACAATAGCTCTAATTAGCACCTATTGTGCTCTAGTTAGCACCCTCCTAATGACAGGGCAGCTGTCCCTCCTAATGATGGGACGGACACCTCTCCTGATGGCTCCCTTGACGACTCTCCTGATGACGTCATCAGCTTCTGCGATTTGAAGCGAAACATCCTCGCGTCAAGCAACCCAGTCCAGTTGAAGATTCAAGCTTCTCTATTATGGAAACCACCTGGACAACTGAGAGCCTACACAGAAACTCTAAATTGGTGTAAAATACAACATACACATCTTGAAACTTTTTTCCTTCTAACTAAATGTAGAACACAAGTAAGACTGCAGGTGATAGCTAACAAACTAAGGGTAAACTTCAATAACGCAGAACATAGAACATATGAAAACAATAGATGTGCAGTCATTAGGGAAGAAATAGGATATTTACAGTAACCCAGACATAATTAACACGGCAGCGGGGAGCAGGATGCTCCGTCTGGAGCCGTGGAGCAGAGTGCACGGCCCAGAGAGGAGCGCGCCTGTCCTTGGTTACACAGGAGACAACCGCCGAACGTCTGTCACTACTTCTGTCTGTGGACGTCAGCACACAGGGGCACCTACCTGCAGCTGCAGGGCATCAATTTGCCAGTTCCTCACACAGTGATATGATAACCGCTTTGCGACACAGAATGATTTTTTTAAAGTGCAATTCGTCACGTCAATGCATCCCGCTTTGTCCCGCTTGAGGCCATGGTATATAAAAGAATCATTTTATAGCTGATGACGCATTTGCTGTCAGAACTTATCTGATGAAAACCATCTCTCATTGCACCCAGAATCACAGAGAAATTATGTACAGCTGCAGGTTGTCTCAATGCATGTTGTGCAATGGAGAATACATTTGGAATCTTGTGGTTGTTAAATTCAGCGGGAGCAGGGAAGGCAGGAGTGACTGTGGGAGGAAGAAAGTGGTCCCACACAGGGCTCTACTTTACACTTCTGGCCTAAAATAAATGAAAAAAGCCCCTCAGAGCAATGCAAGGCCCCTCCACAAATCTCTGTCTGGTGCCAGGACTCTACCTCCGGCTGTGAATCACGTGGGCTATCGTGTATGCTGTCAAATATATATTTAATATAATTGTCCAGGTCTCCCTTGAAAAAGGGATCTTCATCTTAATGGGACTAACCTTGTTAAATAAAGGTTAAATTAAAAGTAGTAGTAAATCAATTCATCTTGAGTGTTCATTGGGTGGGCAGAGCTTTTCTCAGGGTGGGCACCGCCCACCTGCCCCCCTTGGTATTGCCCTGAGTAGGAATGAATAAGAAAATTGTTCGAAATACATTTTATTGATCCAGTGATTGAAGTCACTGATTGCAAGACCCAAAACAAGAAGACAAAGAATTGTATCTTTATATTTATTACAATGATTCATCATTTATTTTCTCTCTACATAAACAAAGACAGGAAAGCATGATCATGTTGCATCATGTTGCATGTAACAATGTAGCTCTAAAAAAGAAACAACAGTCAGTAAGAATAAATACACAGAACACAGAGTACAGCTGAGGCAGACACTCAACACAGCTTTACTATGACACAAAACAAACACATCCACACAGCCCAATGTCAAGGTGTTTGCCATGGGAAGTAGGTTGTTTAAGAGAGAAGAAAGAACATCAGCTGACTGTGTTGGAATTATTAATCTCTCATTAACCTCTGGAACTGTTCCCAAATGTTTCAAATCTACAGTGATTAAACCATTACTTAATCTAATCTTGACCCTATACTGAAAAACTATAGGCTGATATCAAATCTATCATTTTGCTCTAAATTCTGGAAAAGGTGGTTTCACAGCAGCCGTGGACCACCTTGCTGAGAATAATCTTTTTGAGCCACTCCAGTCTGCTTTTAGAAAATATCATTCCACAGAGACGGCTCTCACTAAAGTGGTGAATGATCTTCTGCTTACAATGGATTCGGACACCACTGTCTTTCTGGTGCTGTTAGATCTTAGTGCTTAGTTTGATACCGGGATCATTATATTCTACTCGATAGGCTGGAAATTGTAGGATCATTTTAGTATTACTGGGAATGCCCTTGCATGGTTGACATCATACCTGACTAGTTATTCTCACTGTGTTTTGCACAATAACACTGCCTCTAACCTTAGTGACATGAAATTTGGGGTTCCACAGGGGTCCGTCTTAGGTCCTCTGCCTTTCTCCCTATATATAGCACCCCTTGGGCACATATGTGTGCGTTTTGGGAATATCTTTCATTGCTATGCTGATGATACTCAGTTATACATGCCGATAACTGCTGGTAATCTCATCCACATAAAATCCTTAGAATATTGCCTTGGATCAGTGAAAAGCTGGATGTCTAGCAATTTCCTACTTTTAAACTCTCATAAGACTGAAATGATGATTCTTAGTCTAGTGAGACATTGGCCTCAATTTGACCAGCTAACGCTTAGCCTAGGCTTGTGCATCATAGATCACACTGACAAAGTGAGGAACTTTGGGGTAATTTTTAATCCTACATTGTCCATTGACCTCCACATTAGAGATATTACAAGGACTGCTTTCTTCCATCTGCGAAATATAGGGAACATTCATCCCATCCTGTCTATGGCTGATGCTGAGAACCTGATTCATGCATTTGTCTCTTCTAGATTGGACTACTGCAATGTTCTATTTTCTGGTTTACAGTCCAACACTAGGGGTCTCCAATTGGTTCAAAATGCTGCTGCCACACTTTTGAAAGGAAGCAGAAAGTCTGACCACATTACACCCATTTTGGCATCTCTTCACTGGCTTCCTGTTCCTGTGCGATCAGATTTTAAGGTTCTGCTACTAGTCTATAAAATTGTTCATGGACTGGCACCTCCCTACCTATTTGACCTAATTAAACCCTATGTACTGGCCTGGGCTCTGCGTTCTCAGGGTGCAGGACTACTTTGTGCCCCTAGGGTGAATAAAAATTCTGTGGGTCATAGAGCTTTCTCTTATTGTGCTCCTGTTCTGTGGATCTCCCTACATTAATAACAGTCAGATTTTGTAGACACTTTCAAGTCCAGACTTAAGATGCATGTATTTTCCCTTATATGGCTAGCATACTGGCATAGTATGTTACAATGCTTTTTACCTTTTTAAATTAATTTTATTAGGAAACAGAGCGGGCCGCAGCCTCAACTTTATCTAAAGTCTGGGTCTTTTAGTCAAGCTTTGGGCTAGTGGCCGCCGATCACCTTAGTATTTCTTCTGTTTTTCTTGTTGCTTAATGCTGACATATTACACTGTTTTTCTTGTCTTTCTGATGCCTGATTCTGTTTTTTCTCTCTGTTTGAGGTGCGACTCCATCCAGAGATTGTTGTGGTGTGTGCTTCTGTTACCCTCCCGTCCTGTGCACTGGCAAAACGTCCTGTAGATTCGTTTTGTGAATTGTTTTGTCAATTGTGTCGGCAGCATGGCCCAAGAAAAGGGCCACCCCTTTGAGTCTGGTCTGCTTGAGATTTCTTCCTCAAATCATCAGAGGGAGTTTTTCCTTACCACTGTCGCATGTGTACTTGCTCTTGGGGTTGGTAAGGATTAACCTTACCTGTGTGAAGTGCCTTGAGGCAACTTTGTTGTGATGTGGCGCTAACTAAATTAAATAAATGAAATGAAATTAATCTTGACAATCTCTCACTTTTTATGTTGGCACATTTACTGGTGACTTAAAACACATTTAGGCCAGGTTTCAACATTTGTCATTTGTGGAGCTGGTTAAGCGAATAAAATGTTCCTCCTCTCACGCTGATATTTCCTGACATCTCTTTCTCTTTACTGCTGTTTGGCATTCAGACGGGACAGTTAACAGAGCTACAGGCAGGATGAATGCCTAAAATAGTATGTGACGTGATCCAGCTTCAGTCTCTTCTTGTCTTCATTTACTCTAATCTAGCTCTTAATGTACTCAGTGCCATTAAAGTGACAGCTATCAGACAACCACATGCAGTTTGTACATGCAGTTTGTGAATGTGCACGTCCGTCATGTGTTTCCTTTAGCACAATAAATTAAGAATGTCTTATCCAATTTTTTCTAAAATTGTCAAGCATAATCATATGCTGTTTCCACACCCTATGAAGTTTTAGGCCATCTGTCAGTCAAGAGTTTTACAGTAAAATAAATCAAATAAAATGGGTATTATTGGACATCAGAGGTTGCTGTGCACATATTTCTAATTCTACACAATAGAACTTTTGCCAAGTAGTTTTTAACTCTGGCTTGCTTGTGGCAGTCCATCATTGTCAATGATGACATTGCACCATGCCTTTTCACTTCTGGAGTACCTTCTATGGCTGTCCAAGGCAATTTGAGCAGCAAGCACACATCCGCACACATCGCAGACATATTGGCCCTGATGCTGATTTGGTTGGTGGCATTTTTCCCTTCTCGCTTCTGCCTTGTGAGTATAGCCGACAGTTAAGGTGCAAGTTCTTGATGAACACAGCTGTCTCCACCTGCACCTGTTCTCAGCTAGTTCTTCCTGCCTTCTTGGCTCAATGTCGCAGTCCTTCAAGTTAGTCTTTAGTTGGTCTTTGTACCACTTGCACTGACGTACAGAACAGGATGCTTTTTGTGAATGGTTGGTTATTTAAACCAAATGGGTGCTTCAGAGAGGATTAATGCTGCTGTATTAGTTTGTGCCTGTGTTTTAAAGCAGAACTCAATTAGGCCGTTTGCATTGCCTGTTGCCAACAGGAAGTGATACTTTGTTTCCCTTCATGAATGTTTAAGGTACCATGTGAGATTTAAAAAATATACAAAGTTTTCATGGCCTCCTCATCTGTCCCTGAAACATGAACATCTACCAGTTATTCCCCATGCAGGACCAATCTGCCTCTCTTCTCTCACTTCTTGTGATGGTTTGTGAGTCTGGCATGCCAAATGTATCCCAAAGCTACACCAGATCCTTCTTGCTTTGTCTCAGTGATGATGTCACCTGCAGCCCATCCAGACCTTTCTGTCCAAGTGGGCAGCCTCTCATGAGCAGCAAGAGATATACCCTACTATATCTTGAGAGACATACTGGTGATAGCCCAACACTGATTCTACCATAAATCTATGTGCAAGTGAAATGAACACCACTTTGATTTTGAAGTCAGTTGAGCAATAAAACAAAAAAGCACACCCTCCCTCCCTACCCAACCCCACCCCCCCCAAAAAAAATTGTTGCAATGTAGAAAAATAAATAAGGAAATATCTAATTGAGTAGTGATTAGAGAAAATCATTGGTTGTATATCTCCAACAAAGGTCAAATTTTTCAGTGCCACACAAAGTGATGATGAATTCATGGATTTTCTGGTTCATTACTAAAGAAAAAAAAAAAGCTGTTCTTAAATAATATAAAAGCAGTACATTATTTTATATGCTTACCTTAATTTTGTTTAAACCAAACAAATAAAAGAAAACCATAGTGGAATGGCAGACGTAAACAGATTCAATTTACAAAAACTGTGGAACTGTCTAAACACTTTTGTACCTGTATAAGCTCATAACCACCTTATTAGATAGACAAGTGTATAGGGTTAGGTTTAGTAATAGTAAGATAAAAAAAAAACATCACGAAAATTTGACTCATTTCTTAATGGGAGCACCAAAAAATTAGAATAAATTTGTGCTCCCCTTACGAAAATGCTGAGCTTTTCTTGACAACATCATGAACCAGCAGATTAACGTATGGTGACATGAGTGTATACTTGCCTTTGGGAATCCACGAACAGAACACAGCAGCTTGGTGGTGTATCCCACAGTGGCAGCGCGGTCAGTGAGTTGCGTGGTAAACTTGGGAGCCTCACTGAAGTCGTGCTCATGGTACTCGGGAGGGTGGCTAACAATACCTGTCAACACAAGTAATAAGGTGTTCCGAGAACACAGAGTAATGATGCAACTACATGCAAAAGCCATATCTTTGAACTAGCCAGTTAGCCGGCTGCAGTTTTTGCATTCTAAAGCAATAATTTACCAAATGCATTAATTTTCATCCTGAGGGAAAAAATGAATCACAAGACATCTAAAAAAAACAAAAAAAAACAAAAAGAGCCCATGTTACAGAATGTTGGAGTTCCCCTAAGGACATTCTGTAGCAAGAAGTCACATTATTTTTTTTTCAGCTCTGCTATGCTGTGAGAGACAACTAAAACTCTGTCATTGCAGATTACACACACACACACACACACACACACACACACACACACACACACACACACACACACACACACACACACACACACACACACACACACACACACACACACACACACACACACACACACACACACAGACCTAAACATAAATTTCCAATGGACGTTGAATCCACAGACCGAAACAGATGTAAAGATATGTATGAGGGGTGATTGATGCAAGATCAACAAGAACAAGAACTACCACCTCCTCTGATATGATCCAGAAGATCCATGATATGGTCCTCACTGACAGAAGAATAAGTGAGCATCACATAGGCAGTACTGTAGGCATTTCCCAGGAGAGCGTTCATTTGGTTCTGACCAATAAACTGGGAATGACAAAGCTTTCAGTATGATGGGTCTCAAGGCTTCTCATGACCAATGCTCATGCACAAGGTTCCAAACATCCAGGGGTAATCTTTGCGGTTTTGAGACTTTTCCTGACTGCCTCATGCAATAATTTATGAATATGGGCAAGACCTGGGTCCACCACTTGCAATGGGAGCCTAAACAAAGTTGAAGCAATGCAAATGTGGGTTCCTCGCCACAAAAGAAAGCCAAAGCTGTCTCATTTGCTGGGAAGATCATGGCCTCTGTCTTCTGGGATACTGAGGACATCATAATGGTGGACTAGCTCCAGAAGGGACAGAGTATCAATGGGGCCTGTTTTTCTTCCCTTTTGCAACAATTGCGGGAGAAAATAAAGCAGAAGTGCCGTGGAATGCTTCAAAGAGGTGTTCTGTTTCACCAGGACAAAGCTCCAGTCCACACATCGGTTATTGCAGTGTCTGTCATTCATGAATGTGGCCTCAAACTTGTTCCACGCCTACCTTATACCCCTGATTTGGCTCCTTCGGAGTTCCATCTGTTTCCAAACATGAAAAGGCAGCTTGCTGGAACTCATTATAATACTAGTAATGATGTCATATCTGCAGTAGATGACTTCCTTGAGCTTCAGACCTTCTGTGAGAACGGTATTAGGTCACTGCAGCGACACTGGAAAGAGTGTGTGGACTCACATGGGGATTATGTTGAAAAATAAAACATTACATTAATTTAGTTGTGGTTTCTTCTTGGTCAGGCTCAAAACTTTTCAATTACCCCTTATATACATTTAGAGGTAGAATAAAATTTTATCTACCAGCTGTCCAGCTCTTTACAGACCCTCTAAAATTTATTTCAGTGACAGCAGACCACCGGCCAAGAGTGTGGCACGTTTATGATTAGAGTCCTGCCAAAGTCATTTCCTCTCCTCCAGTTTCCACTTTATATACACACACACACACACACACACACACACACACACACACAGTCATGATTGCAGCTCATTAAAAAAGAAAAAAAAATCTCAACAGTATCCGCTTTACAACTTGTCATTATGTCAACAGTGGGAGGGACCTCAAGTGAAATGCATACAGGAGTTCACCTGTCTTCTGGATGTTGGCCACCTCTTTGGTGACAGCGCAAGATGTACTCATGCCCACTTGGTTTTCAGCAAACACTCTGAAGGAGTATGTGTTGCCCATGATGAGGTCTGAGATGGTGGCGTTTAGCCTGTGGAAATGCTCCAGCACCGTGAACCATTTCTGCACAAGCAGAAACAACAAAAGTTCAGGTTTAACAGACCACCACATAGAGCAAGAGCATCAGAGTTCTAGCTACGGTGGGCGGCGCTGGCTGGCCCCGCATGGTACTGCAAACTTCCACCAGGCTCTCGGGTTCAAATTGGCTGTGCCGCCCAGCACAGAATTTCTGAAAAATGAACTGAAATGTTCCTGAAAATGTACCAGTTCGATCGTATTCAAACAGCAGAGATCAGAGAGTCAGCGCGTTCTGTGGCCACAGAGCTGTGAACAACTGCAGTTGGAAACAACGTTTCTGCTCTGAGCTGAAGGAGAAAAAAAATTAACCCCACCATGAAAGTCCTCCAGAGGTCTTTCTGTATCAGAAGATCCATTCAGAAATTTAGTTTATTTTACAGTTAAAAGGCTTCATGTTTCCAAAAAGCTCAGAGTTTGGAAACAGCAGACGCGTGTGAGTGAGTGAGTGAGTGAGTGAGAGAGAGAGAGAGAGAGAGAGAGAGAGAGAGAGAGAGAGAGAGAGGAGAGAGAGAGAGAGAGAGAGAGGTGGGGGGCACAGCGTCAGTGAAAGGAAAGTGAAACTGATCCAGAACGTTTTTCATTTAAAACAGTAGGTTTGACAATTAGGTGTTATATTGTTTAAAAAGAAAAAGTAATGCAATCCCACTCAAATTGTTTAAAAAAAAACAAAACTTGTCAGGATGACAGAAAAACTGCCTGCTTCACTGGACTAAAAACTACTGTGTCATTTCTGAAGACAGCTAATGCTATGTTTTTAAAATTTTCAATCTTATTTAGTTAATTAACTTAGAATTAGACAGAAACATGCAAAAAGAACTTTTATCTTACAAATATTACAACATAAATATCATTTTTTGTTTATTATTCTTGCGTTCAATGCGTCCAAAACCACCCAAAATTAGTTAAAATAAGGCTTGCCAAGAATGTTTTAGTGGTATAAAACCCTATAGCTTCGGGGGGCTGCGGAAGCTATGAGCCGCAATCACATAATTTACCCGGCACTTAAATAGTCCTAGCTACTAGAACCCTGAACAGTATCATGTGCTCTCCTTGCATTAGTCAGCATAACTTTTTGGTTTCCTTCACATGCAAGTGGAATCAGACAACTCCTAAAGACCACATTCACTATGGGATTGGCAATCCAGCTCAAGATGGATTCAATCTGCACTGCTTTCTAGCAGGATTGCGTTCAGACCTGTTTTTCAAATTCGGCTCATCCTACACACGCATCTAACAACCTTGGCGAATCCCGCTCCAGTCCACCTTAAATCTGATTTACACTGTTTACATTCAGAAGAAAATCTATCCAGCTCAAGTCAGATTTGGTCCAAATCCTGCTGGAGCTGGATTGCCAACCCCAGTCTGAACAGGGCCAAAGTGGTTAAATATCTTTTCTACCTTTTCTTTCATTTGTCTAATAAATGCACTCTGATCTCTAATTTTTAGCCAAAACTCCAACTTTTTGGCTCACGTCTATTTGAAGGTTTACCCTAGATTCGCTTTCACCATGTTAATTTATTTTCACTGCTACAAAGAAATAAACAAACAAAAAAGAAACAAACACACACACACAAAAACAAAAAACAAAAACAAAAGACATTTGAATTGCCTAAATTACCACTCAGTTTTAAGCACCCTTGACGAAAATCCATTTGCTCAGTGTTTCACATTTAACCTTCACTTTCACTTTCACTTTATTTATTCAATGTCTCCAAAGGAGCAACGAGCTGTACATATATGGGTATACAGAAAAGCACAGAATAAAAAGAAAAGAAAAGCAAAAACACACCAAACATTCAGTACACAAGGGGGACACAGTACAGACCTGGATCGATGGAAAAGGAACCGAGTTACCTAACACGATTTGCCATCAACCCTATGTATCTGCTTCTCTCCTCCGGTCAGCATTCAGAACAGAGATAGCCACAGGTACAAAGGAATGCTTATAGATGTTACTCCTCACTGTAGGAAACCTAAGCCTCGCTCCAGATGGCAAATAACAAAATTCACCATGGAGAGGGTGGGCCAGATCAGATAAAATTCTCTGAGCCTTCCTCCTCACCTGTCTGGAAAACAAGTCAGACAGTGAGGTCTACTGGGCTCCCAAAAGCTTGCTGCACAATTCTACAATGTTGTGAAGTGGCTTCCTTGCTTTAATGCTGAGATTTCCGTACCAGCACATCATTGAAAACATTTAAAACCGATTCAATACAAGATTTATAAAATAGGGTCATTATTGTCCTGTCCACTTGAAAATATGACAACTTACGAAGACAAAACAGATGCTGCTGCCCCTTCTTGTACAGCAGGTCTGCATTGTCATTAAAGTTCAACTTGCTATCGATCAGCGTTCCCAAGTATTTATAGTTGTCCACATGCTCCACCTGTTGGCCTTTGATTGTAGTGGTTTTGGGTGAGGACATCCGTTTCCGAAAGTCAATAACCATATCTTTTGTCTTGTCAAGATTCAGCTGCAAAAAGGAGTTGTCACACCACTGAACCATATCTGCCACAACAGGGCCATGTTCCCTTACATCACCATGCAGGAGACTGATTATAACAGAATCATCTGCAAATTTTAATATATGGCGATTCTTATAGTGGCTGCAACAGTCATTTGTATACAAAATATACAAGAGAGGGGACAGCACACAACCCTGTGGTGAGCCTGTTGAGGAATATAAAACATCAGAAAGGCAACCATTTACCCTCACTCGCTGAGATCTCCCTGTTAAAAAGTTCAAAATCCAACCTGCCATAGTAAAATCCAGTTTAAAATCCTTAACAAGCTTATTTATTAAAATGTGTGGTTGGATAGTGTTAAAAGCAGAAGAAAAGTCTAAAAAAAGAAGACGTGCATGTGCCTTAGAACTTTCTAAATGCTTCAGGACTAAATTTAAGAGGGTGGCAGTAGCATTCTCCACACCTCGACCAGCCCTATAAGCAAACTGAAGAGGATCGAGTAAATGCTCTACCTGTGAAAGAAGTTCATTCTTCATCAATTTTTCAAAAGACTTCATTACTAATGAAGTAAGAGCCACAGGTCTAAAATCATTGAAGACCTTAGGGGATTTGGTTTTGGCCACAGGGATTATTGTGCTTTGTTTCCAAACATTAGGAACCCTCTGTTCGTTGACTGACCTTTGAAATATATCAAAAAAGACTGGGCCTAGTTGTTCTGCACAAGAGGATAATAAACGGCCGCAGATATTGTCTGGCCCCGGACTTTTTTTGGCCTTGATTCTTCTGAAACAAGTAACCACAGCCTGTTCATTAAAAGGAGGAGAACCTGGGTATAACACGTCATTTTTCCATTTACAAATTTCATGATTAAAATCCAGAGACTCAAATCTCAAATAAAAATTATTAAAATCTTGGGCCAATTCTTTTCCAGATTTAGTGTCATTAAGAGTTATCTTGTGATTATTATTTTTCTTCCTATTTGATCCTAAAATCAAATTTAAACCATGCCAAACGGAGCCCATTTGGTTTTGGCTAAATTGTTTTTCTAGTTTGGTCTTATAACCCAATTTAGCCTTCCTTCCGAACCTGGCTCGGCTTCAAGACCACACAGTGGGCCTCATGTATCAACGTGCGTACAGCGATATTTGAGCGTATATGGGGTGTACGCCAAAACGGCTGCGCTACTTGGCATTTATCAATGTGGTCGTTGGCGTACGCTGCGCTGAAAATATACACCAGGTCGAGAGGTGGTGTAAATTATACACCAAAATGAACCAGCGCTGGAATCCACATAAAAATGAAAATGATCAACATGATAAACAGTGCCATCATACAAATCAATGCATATGTTACATAAATAACACTTTCTTGATTATACTACATAATAATCAATACAAATCCCGCTTTTGCGGGATTGTTGGTCTCGAGCACGATCCGTGGCCACAGCGCTGACCGCAAAGAAAGCGCTGCTCGCCTTTTTCTCCAGACTTCGAGCCTGGAGCCAGAGCAGCGCTGAGCTTAACTTTATGTGGTGTGATCGTTTTAGACAATGAAATTGATAAGTACAACTGTAGTGTTGTCATTCCCTTCGCCTGTGTTGCAATCAGGTTTTGTCTTCTCCATTCGTTTGTTACAATAAAATAAATAAATAAAAATAAAATAAAAATAAAGAAATCTGAAAAATTAGGCGTGTCTTATTAATTGAGTGAGCAAATATCCACATGTCAAGAATTATTGACATGTGAAAAGAGAATACAGTGGTCCCTTGCTATAACGCGGTTCACCTTTCGCGGCCTCACCGTTTCATAGATTTCTTTAGTCCAATTTTGCATGCTTTTTTTTTTTACAGTGCACTGTGATCTGCGTGTCTGTTTATAAGAATCTTCTCGCCCAGAAGAAAAAAGAGCAACAACAACTACTCTTAACTGTGTTTGTCACTCGGAAAAACACACCTGCAGCGAGGTGTGAGTGGAAAAAGGCGTGACAGTGGCACAGCGCCAGGACGAAGAGGCACGGTCAGAGGAACTGTGAAATACTGGTCAGTCACTATTAATAATTTCTTATGTGTCCAACCTCGTACGTTGATCGTTAAAATTAAATTCATTAGTTCTAAAAGCCATCATAATTATTTATAGGAAAACGTTCTATTTTTATTTCTCAAACAAATGTTTGGGCCTGAAAACAGTTTGGTCTTATTTTTCTACTAAGGTTTGAACTTTGAGAGTGTTTACACATGAGAGAAAAGTGAGAAAATGTTAATGCCTGATTGAGAAAAGTGTATAAAGTGGTTTTACAGGGTTTTTACAGCTTTAAAACGTCTATAATAATTGTTAAAAAATAACGCTGACTACGTCGCGGACTTCGCTTTTTGCGGACTATTTTTAGAACGTAACTCCCGCGATAAACGAGGGACCACTGTAACACTTTTTTGATTATACTACAAAACAATTGATACGACGGGCGCTTTTGACGCTCTATTGGCACGCGTCGTGATTGGTGGAGTTCTTTTTCTTTGCCGTCTTCCTGGCTTCCATGTCGTAAAATGAGGGTGTGTCTGAAGCGGAGTCTGAATATTTATGGGCGTGTTCATTATAATTACGATTGTTTTCACCCGCCACATTTATCAAGGTCACATCAGGCATACGCTGGAAATGGGCAGGTGCGCACTGCTTGACACATGTCACGGCAACTTTGGTGTACTTCAAATTTGCACCGTAAATTTACGCCACAAGTGCGCAACTTTGATACATGAGGCCCAGTGTCCCAGAAATGTGCATGTAATCTGGGTGTAGGACTTGCAAACATGGACACAACAAATGAATAAAATGGAATGCAGAATTTCTTTCAGAAGAAGACAATGAAAACTGCCAGAAATTACACTGGAGACATGAGTGTCCCCAGAATTAAGTGTTTCCTCTCAGAAGGGCATCTGAACGTCATACAGAGAAGCTGTAGGCAGTTCCAGCCTGTATAAGGAGCTGAAAAGTTGGGCTGTGAGGAGGCATTGGTTGGAGGAATCTGTGAGTACATCATTTGTGATCTCGTGATCATTGCCCTGCTTTCTGAGGAATCAAAGCACTGTGTTCCTCCAGATCAACACCTCATCCCATCCCAGTCTTGCGCAAGTGATGACATGTCTTTAGTCCCAGTCAACTGCGACCTACAAAATCTCATTTGAATTGCAAAGGTGATAAAAGATCTGAATGTAGGTAAAGCTGTAGGGATCAGTGGGACTGGGGAAGAACTTTAGGCAGGTGGAGATGCTGTTCTCCTGGCATTACAAGCAGCAAGCAATCTTTCCATCTATTTGGGAGGCAGGTATCATCCAGACAGATTAAAAGCAAGGCCTTGTCCCTGCTCTCTGGAAAGGCAAGTATGATCGTCTGGAGTGCAACAATTATAGGTGGTGGTCAAGTGGTTAAGTGTTGGGCTTCAGACCAGAGGATCCTCTGTCCAAAACCCAGCCAGACCAGAAAATCACTAAGGCCCCTGGGGCAAGGTCCTTAATCCCCTCATTGTGCCTTGCATGGCAGCACCCTGACATTGTGTGTGAGTGTGTCTGTATGAATGGGTAAATGCGAGGCATCATTGAAAAGCGCTTTGAGCTTTTGCAGATGGAAAAGTGCAATATAAATGCAGTCCATTTTACAGAGTATTACACTGTTCTATGTACCGGGAAAGATACACAGGGGAATTTCCTAGCTACTTATTGCTTAGAGACCAGAGGCGTCTGTTTTTATGCCCAACAAGTCAACCGTCAAGCACATTAGTCTAACCATTCTTCTCTGAATTCTGCCATGAGCAAGGCATTTTTTGCCCACAGAACTCACTGGATTTTTTTTTTTTTTCTGGAACATTCTATATATTCTCTGTATCTTTTCTATGTAAAGATGGCTGTTCATCAAAATCCTAGTAGATCAGATTCTTAAAAGGTTCAAACCATCCCACCTGGTACCAACATCCATGCTACATTCAAAGTCACTTAAATCATCTGTCTCGATCATGTCAACATTCATCGAGTTTGTGCCATATGACTGGCTGATTAGGCGTTTCCTGTTTGTTGTACATAGTGTGTAGACAATGACAACAATGGCAGAAGCATGGAGTGTGATGAACTGCTAATAATTATTTGCGTGCACCCACGCTTAAGGTTGGCACAAGTCCTATATTTTGAGATCTTGGCACTCGAAGTCAGTTCACATTGCTTCAGTTCAATCCAACAAAACCTTCCCCATCATTTACAGCCTGGAAAATATGAATGGACAGTATGAATACATTCCTTTAATTAATTGTCAAGGTATGTGGTTGGTGATGATCAGAACTTAATACCAGTCAGTTACCCACCTATCATAGAGCAGGTAAATGAAAACAATTTAAAAGAAAACGATCAACAAAGTCAATTTTAGCACTAGTCTTCACGTAGATTGCTGCGAGACAGCCTGATGATGCAAGTCGTTAGTGCATTTGCCTTCTAAGGAGAAGGTGCCCTGTTCAAGGACGACTGTGCTCCTATTAGTAACAAATTTTCACTTTTGTCTTGTTCCTGGGTTAAAACCATAATTTCCCATTTCTTCGCAACCAATCAAAAGAGAAAAGAGTAGTCTTGACCTCCAAACTTTGGTTTTGTGGTCAGCACAATAAAATTGCAAATTAACTAGTTTTCGCATTCACTGAGTGGTCACTACTAATTTCTGGAAAGTTAAGTCCATTTGTCAGAGTTGTGGTTATCATATGTTTTTTTGTGATCACGTCAAAAGGGTTCAAACATCATTTCAAACATAATACAATGTTGACAAAGCAATTATATTTATGAAAACCTTCCTCATTTGTATAGATTGAGCAAGAACTTTCAAGAACAGGAGAGTAATTTACTGAGGTTTGAAGAATCACCTTTGTTCATGAATATTTCAGTCTTTAATCAAAGAAAATTAAACAACCTAAACAAAAGAGGGGAAAAGAGAGCAATGAAGTTTGCTGTTCCAAGAATATGGCGTGAACCCACTGACCACTCAACCAACTGCTACTTCTGCATGGTGGATCTTTCCAAATGCCAAAGTGGGAAGAATGCACCTGCTATTCCTTATCCTGGCATTCCGTCTTCCATTGCACCAGTGCCACATAGTGTTGAGCTTCCTGTACCTTCACCTCCAGAAAGAAAACAACCATCAGAAGAAGAAATCACTGAATCAGAGGATGTTGAGAACAGTGAAGTGGACTGTGACATTACAGATACAGTTTGTGAGAGGAATCCTTACTTCCCAAGTCAAGGAGATCTGAATGACCTCATCAGAGATCTTGGTTTGACAAAGTCAAATGCTGAGCTTTTGATCTCAAAGCTGAAGGAGTGGGACTTGTTGGATGAAAGTGTGCAAGTAACAAGCCAAAGAAAACGTCACCAACTTTTCTCTAGCTTCTTTGCCAAGGAAGAGAGTTTGTGCTATTGTTGTGACATTTCAGGACTGTTCAGTGCAATTGGAATTGTATGTAATCCAAATGAGTGAAGACTCTTCATTGATAGCTCATCCAGAACCCTGAAGGTTGTGCTACTGCACAATGGGAACAAGTATCCAACACTTCCTTTGACTCATTCAGTGCATCTCAAGGAGGATTACAGTGTCAAATATCTGCTGGAAGCTTTGAACTATGATGAGTATGGATGGGAGGTCATTGGGGACTTCAAAATGGTGGCATTTTTGATGGGACTCCAGGGAGGTTTCACCAAGGTTCCCTGTTTTCTCTGCCTTTGAGACAGTAGAGACAGGGCAGCACATTAGCACCAGAAGCAATGGCCTGAAAGGACTGAATTCTCAGTTGGAAGCCATAACATTAAACATGAGCCATTGGTGGATCCTCACAACGTTTTGTTCCATCCTCTGCACATCAAACTGGGTCTCATGAAACAATTTGTCACAGCACTTGACAAAGAGTCTGCAGGATTCAAGTAACTTCAAGATTTTTTCCCAAAGCTGTCAGAGGCAAAAGTGAAAGCTGGTGTTTTCATTGGACCACAAGTCAAGAAAATCATAGAGTGCCCTGAAAGAAACTGACAGCAAAGGAACAGGAGGCATGTAAAAGTTTTGTTGATGTTCTCCATGGGTTTCTGGGCAACCACAAGGCTGACAATTATGTGGAACTGGTTGAGAATTTGGTGAGAAACTATGGCCAAATGGGGTGTAGGATGTCACTGAAGGTCCACATTCTGGATGCTCACCTTGACAACTTCAAGGACAACATGGGGGCATACACCAGAAGAACATGGAAAGTGCTTCCACCAAGACATAATGGACTTTGAACACAGATATCAGGGATCTTACAATGAAAACATGATGAGGAACTACATTTGTGTGCTGCATGCTTGGCACCTTTCTCCGTTGAGGACATTGAGGATTTATTCATTTTTGGTCTCATGGTAGCAGGGCCGGTACTTTTTGGCTTATGTGCTGCCCTGATCTACCGGAAAATTGGCAAGACGGCGGCATCAAGAACCACGAGCCCTCGCTTGTCCGTCATGATTAATGAGGTTGGCAACACAGTGCATTCTCATTGACTCTTGAACTCAGACGCAAATTGGATGACACCTTGGAGCTGATGTGTGCCTTGTAGTTGAAGTTGAAGGTTTCGGAGGCCGGTGAATATTCTTCATTCATAATTGGGAATATTCTTAATTCATAATTGGGATTTGGCTGTTCAAGTGGAACTGTTAAAAGTGTTTTTCAATGCTCAGCTACAACACTCCAGGCTTATCTAGCCTCAAGGACAAATTGCCCACTGTTTACCTCCAGAGGAATTTATTCAGGCCTTGGTGAGATTATTCGGCTCCATTCTTATCTCAACCCACAAAGACAATAAACTGACTTACAGATGGACTGAAGCATGCTCCAGCTTTTCCTTTTTACCTCCCTTCCTGCCCCCCCCCCCCCCCCATGGCAGACCCCCGTTCTTCCCAAGCTGGCAGGCGGCGCGACTCCATTTGCAGCGGCTACCACACATTCACATCGCCTTAATTTGGAAAACGGACTGTTTCAAGTTTAGTGCACATAAACAATGTCAAATGTATATGTGTTGTCTTAATTCTGATGTGTGCCATTATTACGATAAACAAGTAATAATTGTGGATTAATTGCTGTTTGTCTGTGGAATGTGAGTGCGGAAATCTCGTTGTTGTAATGACAATGATAATAAAGCTATCCATCCATCCATTTGGGGTCTAACGGAAAGTGATTCATTGCACATTCACAAATCAAGGAAAACTGTTCATTTTTAACTTTGTAAAATTGTTTTCAAATGTTTGAAAATAAACCTTGCTGCAGTTATGTTCCGTATTTTAATTTTATTGTGAAAAATAAGAAAATTGTCAAAAATACATGTTTTGAGGGGATAAAATTGCTGTGCAGCCCAAAAAAACCAAGGTTTGGCATGAAAATTGGGCTTTTTCTATTGTTTTGCAATAAACGTCATTGGAAAAAGACACTTATTTGCCAGGAACAAAAATTGTGTTACACAGTGATCTATGTGAGTCTATTTTTCTTTTTATTAAGGAGATTATTGGACATGTTCTTTGGCCAGTATCTCATTGACTTTCACGGAATGCAAGGTGTCAATGACCTGTATGTTAAGGGGCGACAAAGGCATTTTTTCATTTTCAATCTATCCACCTTTGTTTACATACAGTCCATAGTGTTAGCATGCATGTTTGCATGTTAGCTTACATGAGACTAGTATGTTTGCCTCACCTCAGTCTTCATGTCGGCTTTCTGGAGTGTGTATCCAGTGATTTCTGTGTTACCATTGTCGATAGGAGGTGTCCATTCTATAGCAGCATTGAAGCCCCAGGTGTCCACTAGCTTCACACTGGCAGGAGGCCCAGGCAACTCTGAGGAGACATATTAGAGTCTTAAACGCATTGAGTCATCACTGATGAAGGTATAATATTAGGTGGCTTGGATTTCTTTTGGAACAAGTAACAAGTATCAGAACCAACATATTTTAAATTTCAACAACATTATGTTCATATAGCATATGCCTGTGCAACTCACCCACAATCTGAAGCGTAATGGTGGCTTTGTCTTCAAAACTTTCTACCTTGACACACATCTCATATTGCCCGGAGTCCTCTTTCTGACAGGTGCGGATAAACAGGATACTGTCCATGTCACTGTTCCTAATGTAGACCCTCTTTGGATCCAAAGGTTGTCCATCTTTAAGCCAAGACACCTGAGGTTTGGGCTTACCCTAAGGTGTTAGAAAATGAGAGAGGAGTCAAGCCATAAAGTATAAATTTTTCAATACTCTGCTATTTGTGGATTATACAGATCCTACTGTATGTGTGTATGCAGGCTTACAATAAAGGGGATGACCAGGTTGATCTGCTCTCCAACCTGCTTGACATATCGAATTCTGAGAGCACGGGGAATGCGAATCTTGGGACGGTCTAAAAAATAACAACATATCACCTCAGATCAGCAGTGTTCTTCACCACAAACACATCACAAAACAGTCATATTAATGAACCATGCCATATTGAACCAAATTGAATTTTACTAAATTCTTCTTTTTTTAGCCAATAGACACACTTCCGACAGCATTAATTGAATAATAATTTTTCACTTAGCAAAACTGGCTAATGTAATGTATTTTGTAGTTATTTTTAGTGTTTGTTTACTGTTATTTTCACGTGTTATCTCAAAATCTGTTGCCATGGAGGCACATGAAAATTTCACGGATCTGACGGTCCCACAGCTGTAAGAAGTTCTCGCTGTAAGGAGGGTTCGGTGCAGTGGAAACTATGCCAGGAGCTGGTGAGCCTTATGGAGAGAGCTGCACAAGTTTATCTGTTTTTCAAGAAGTATGACCACAAAGAGGAAGACAGAAAGCAGTGGTGGGTGATGACAGACGGCTCTGTTAGCGATCTCAAGGGAGAGCTGGAACTTCAACACGGGATTTGAAATGGCTACCAGCCATTTGTGTTAGTGATATTAACTGCTTATTGAATGTGGACGGACAAATGAAACAATGAAGCAACACAAACGTGATGATGGCTGTCGGATTTTTTACTGACAGTCATGTGGAACTTCTAGAACTTAGAAGTATCAAAGGGGACAATCATGTGAAACCAAAGCAGAGCCAGACAGCAGAACAATATTCAATGTTCAACATCCCTCATAGTATAATCACAGGATGCAGTTTTGTTTCAGGGTATGTATTTATTACGACTTTGCTTGTGCTTTCTGAATACACTGGGTTACAAACAAGTTGGCGCCTGAAAAAAGTTTTCCAGCCAACCTCAGAAAATTTACCCAAAAAACAAAGAGTATGCCCCCTATGGTGGTACAAAAGTACCTGTATGTGGTCAGGAGAATTAAAGCAATTCTGGATAGTACAAATACATTCCATTTACTATTGACTCTTCCAGCTGCTGGGGTTTTTACCACCGAGGCACCTGCATGTTCACCACAGGGCTAAAATGTTGGCACTGACATTCTCTCCCAATGCCTCATCTGAAGATCCTTAATTAACTGTTTGTTTGACACAAAGTCATTCCAGCAGTACTGAAGGATCCTCCAAACAGCTACAGATATAATTACAGTGGGGTAAAAAAAAGTATTTAGTCAGCCCCTGATTGTGCAAGTTCTCCTACTTAGAAAGATGAGAGAAGTCTGTAATTTTTATCATAGGTATACTTCAATTATGAGAGACAAAATGAGAAAAAAAATCCAGGAAATAACATTGTAGGATTTTTAAAGAATTTATTTGTAAATTATTGTGGAAAATAAGTATTTGGTCAATAACAAAAGTTCAACTAAGTACTTTGTAACATAATCATTGTTGGCAATGAGAGAGGTCAAACGTTTCCTGTAAGTCTTCACCAGGTTTGCACACACTGTAGCTGGTATTTTGGCCCATTCCTCCATGCAGATCTCCTCTAGAGCAGTGATGTTTTGTGGCTGTCGCTGGGCAACACAGACTTTCAACTCCCTCCACAAATTTTTTATGGGGTTGAGGTCTGGAGACTGGCTTGGCCACTCAAAGACCTTGAAATGCTTTTTACCGAGCCACTCCTTTGTTGCCCGAGTGGTGTGTTTGGGATCATTGTCATGCTGGAAGACCCAGCCACGTTGCATCTTCAATGCTCTCACTGATGGAAGGAGGTTTTGGCTTAAAATCTCACGATACATGGCCACGTTCATTCTTCCCTTAACACAGATCAGTCATCCTGTCCCCTTTGCAGAAAAACAGCCCCAAAGCATGATGTTTCCACCCCCATGCTTCACAGTAGTAGGTATGGTGTTCTTGGAATGCAACTCAGCATTCTTCTTCCTCCAAACACAACGAGTTGAGTTTTTACCAAAATGTTCTATTTTGGTTTCATCTGACCAAATGATATTCTCCCAATCCTCTTCTGGATCATCCATATGCTCTCTGGCAAACTTCAGACGGGCCTGGACAGGTACTGGCTTAAGCAGGGGGACACGCCTGGCACTGCAGGTTTTGACTCTCTCTCTGCGTAGTGTGTTTCTGTGTAGGCTCTCAGTTGTCCAGGTGGTTTCCATAGTAGAGAAGCTTGAATCTTCGACTGGACTGGGTTGCTTGATGCGAGGACGTTTTGCTTCAAATCGCAGAAGCTTCCTCAGCTATGATTCTTGCTCTGGTAGTGTATGATTCTTGCTCTGCTATTCTGTCTTGACTCTTGTAGAGAAGAATAACTGAAGCCCCAAAAGCTGGAATTTTAAACATAACCAGACCCCTCCTACCAAGAGGCAGACTGCTATAGGCTAGTGACTAAACAATTGCTCTAATTAGTACCTATTGTGCTCTAGTTAGCACCCTCCCAATGACAGGGCAGCTGTCCCTCCAAACAATGGTACTCACGTAGTGTGTAGCCTTTGTTACTTTGGTCCCAGCTCTCTGCAGGTCATTCATCAGGCCCCTTTGTGTAGTTCTGGGATTTTTGTTGACCGTTCTCATGATCATTTTGATCCCACGGGATGACATCTTGTGAGGAGCCCCAGATCGAGGGAGATTATCAATGGTCTTGTATGTCTTCCATTTTCTTACAATTGCTCCCACAGTTGATTTATTCACACCAACCTGCTTGACTATTGTAGATTCACTCTTCCCAGCCTGGTGTAGGTCTACAATGTTCATCCTGGTGTCCTTCAACAGCTCCTTTGGTCTTGGCCATGGTTGAGTTTAGAGTCTGACTGTTTGAGGCTGTGGACAGGTGTCTTTTATACAGATAACGAGTTCCAACAGATGCCATTAATACAGGTAACAGGTGGAGGACAGAAGAAGGAGTTACAGGTCTGTGAGAGCCAGAAATTTTGCTTGTTTGTGGGTGACCAAATACTTATTTCCACCATAATTTACAAATAAATTCTTTAAAAATCCTACATTGTGATTTCCTGGATTTTTTTTCTCATTTTGTCTCTCATAGTTGAAGTGTACCTATGTTGAAAATTACAGACCTCTCTCATCTTTCTAAGTCAGAGAACTTGCACAATCAAGGGCTGACTAAATACTTTTTTTGCCCCACTGTACATTTAAATGTACAGTGTTCGAGGCCGACAATGTTCGAGGCCGACTATCGGTCTGACAAACCGTCCAATGCCCAGGAGGTGGAATCAGCTCTCCACCAGCACTGTTTACTGTGCAGGTGGGGAGCTGTTGACCCTGACTGGGGATGTTGTCGGGCGGTGGAAGGAGTACTTCGAGGATCTCCTTAATCCCATCGTCACGTCTTCCGAAGAGGAAGACGAGACTGGGGACTCAGAGGCGGACTCATCCATTACCCAGGCCAAAGTCACTGAGGTGGTTAGAAAGCTCCTCGGTGGCAAGGCTCCTGGGGTGGATGAAATCCATCCTGAGTACCTTAAGTCTCTGGATGTTGTCAGACTGTCTTGGCTGACACCCCTCTGCAACATCGCATGGCGATCGGGGACAGTGCCTCTGGATTGGCAGACCGGGGTGGTGGTCCCTCTGTTTAAGAAGGGGGACTGGAGGGTGTGTTCCTACTATAGGGGGATCACACTCCTCAGCCTCCCCGGTAAGGTCTATTCCAGAGTACTGGAGAGGAGAATTCGACCGATGGTGGAACCTCGGATTCAGGAGGAGCAGTGTGGTTTTCATCCTGGTCGCGGCACACTCGACCAGCTCTACACGCTCCATCGGGTGCTCGAGGGTTCATGGGAGTTTGCCCAACCAGTCCACATGTGTTTTGTGGACCTGGAGAAGGCGTTCGACCGTGTCCCTCAGGGCACCCTGTGGGGAGTGCTCCGGGAGTACGGGGTCCGGGGTCCTTTGCTAAGGGCTATCCGGTCCCTGTATGACCGCAGCTGGAGCTTGGTTCGCATTGCCGGTAGTAAGTTAAACCTGTTTCCAGTGCACGCTGGCCTCCGCCAGGGCTGCCCTTTGTCACCGGTTCTGTTCATTATTTTTATGGACAGAATTTCTAGGCCCAGCCAGGGTGTAGAGGGGGTCTGGTTTGGGAACCACAGAATCTCATCACTGCTGTTTGCGGACGATGTGGTTCTGTTGGCTTCGTCAAATCAGGACCTTCAGCGTGCACTGGGGCGGTTTGCAGCTGAGTGTGAAGTGTCAAGGATGAAAATCAGCACCTCCAAATCCGAGGCCATGGTTCTCGACCGGAAAAAGGTGCTTTGCCCTCTTCAGGTCGGTGAAGTGTCCTTGCCTCAAGTGGAGGAGTTTAAGTATCTCGGGGTCTTGTTCACGAGTGACGGACGGATGGAGCGTGAGATCGATAGATGGATCGGTGCAGCATCTGCAGTGATGCGGTCGCTGTATCGGACTGTCATGGTGAAGAGAGAGCTGAGTAGGGGGGCAAAGCTCTCGATTTACAGATCGATCTACGTTCCGATCCTCACCTATGGTCATGAGATTTGGCTCATGACCGAAAGAACGAGATCGCGAGTACAAGTGGCCGAGATGAGTTTCCTCTGCAGGGTGGCTGGGCGCTCCCTTAGAGATAGGGTGAGGAGCTCGGTCACTCTGGAGGAGCTCAGAGTCAAGCCACTGCTCCTCCGCATCGAAAGGAGTCAGTTGAGGTGGCTCGGGCATCTTTTCTGGATGCCCCCTGGACGCCTCGCTGGAGAGGTGTTCCGGGCACGTCCCATTGGGAGGAGGCCCCGGGGAAGACCCAGGACACGCTTGAGGGACTACATCTCTCGGCTGGCTTGGGAATGCCTTGGGGTTCCCCCGGAGGAGCTGGGGGAGGTGTGTGTGGATCAGGAGGTCTGGCCGGCTTTGCTTGAGCTGCTGCCCCCGCGACCCGACTCCGGATAAAGCGGAAGAAAATGGATGGATGGATGGATGTACATTTAAATATGGATGAAACAGTATAGTGGTTGGGAGTTAGTGAAGCTTTTGCACAATCTCTCTGGTGGATGGTTACATTGAAACCAGGTGAACATTACGTACAGCACCACCTGTGTGATTCTGCACAAGCGGGACATGTCTCAGAAACACTCTGTGCTTATGTGATATATAAAACCCAGAAGGTGCTACCGTCCATCACATCTCCCAGTCTGCCATGGCCAAAACATTCCTCGGCACCTACTCAAAGTGTCTTCTTCTCTTGCCTTGTACTGAAATTTGTCACCATGGTTGAGTAGTGATGGCTTCAGGTTGTCAGTGAATATCAAGCGTGTTTATAGCTCTAGGAGTTGGCACAAACACTAATCCACTCTAATCAGCACAATTGCCAGTGATGCTCACAAGTGTTGTTGGATTTATGCCATCAGAAGCGAGCAAGTCTTTCTGCAAACAACCCATAATCTGTCTATGCCTCTGGATAAAGTTGTCTTTGTGAGGACTGCAGCACATGTAGGACAGCAAATACATCTTAATGTCTGGCAATACAATGTGTGACTGACACGGAGCTGAATTAACCCACCACAAGACACTCAGAATCCATTAGTTAGGCTCATGTTTCAATTCCTTCAGCTGACCAGCTGTTCTTTTTGCATGACGGCATTTCTCCTGTAAAGTGTTGTGTTTTGCTCACAGTGGCCTGAACCCTCACCGGGACATACGCCCACTGACAGTCACATTACATCCTTTGTAATTATGGAAATTCCTTATTCTTAAACAAACAGGAAGACAAATAATATGTCACTTCATTCTGAACTGTCCAGTTTAATACAACAGGCAACATTATGTCTAAGAAAAATGGCAAAGAAATGTAATTCCCTGAAGAGAGATGAAGTAAACAATAGGGGTTAACTGATTTCTGCTCCCAAATCAAATCATTGTCCTTTATCACTCATTGCAAAACAGTAACGGTAACTTTATTTAATAATAATCATAATAAAAATAGTTGTTTTGTATGTTATCTTTTTAATGTTGTGTGTCCCAATTATGTCACTTGTCAATTATTAAATTCTGTCAAGTGCTGTTTCTCCAAAAATAAATAAATAAATACATAAATAAATAAATGAATAAATAAATAAGTCATCTGGAGTAACCTTCTCCAACGGCTTAAGATGTGTTGTACTGTAAATCAAGTGGTGTCATGATTTAAAGCTCGTGAAATGGCCCGTCGGCACATATTAGATTTATGTGCATGCATCTGTGCAGCCCATTTGGGCAATTCTACGGTAATGGAATTACAATCTGAGCTAATCTGTCGTGGTTAGATGCCATATGTCCAGATTTTGCTGCTGTTGTAATTCCATTACCATCGAATTGCTCATCAGACATGCTGACAGTTGATGCCACCTCCACCTTCCCAACTGCAATATGAGTATTCTAAGGATAGACCAGAAGTTGTATCTATGAGAAGACTTCTGATAAAGAAGTGAGAGACATATATTCTTATTTAAAAAAAAAACCACACACCTAGACACCAGTTAAAAAAAACTCAAATAATGGTTATATATATATATATATATATATATATATATATATATATATATATATATATATATATGCACTTGCGTAGATAATTGGTATAAAGTTCAATAATTCTGTAAGGAAAGAAGACAACACTATTCACCTTTTTCAGGAAGTCAGGGTGGGCGGCTCCATTTTGTCAAGCAACTTCCGGTTTGCCACTGTGTCGATGATTAGCTATATGGGAACACAGTACGCTAGAAGAGTCTGAACATGAGCAGCATTAATTGTTCAGTTCGTGGGTGCCACAACAACAGGAAGAAGAGGAAACTATTGCTTTCAGAACGATGTTTTGAACATGGAAAGGAGCAATCTGAGTGGTGGGAATGCGCATTTAACTTGTTCCCTCCTCCACTGAAAGACGAGGATCTCCGGTGCTGACTAAAGGCGCTGAATTTGAAAAATCCACCCAAACATCCCTATGGGTGTTCTTTTCATTTTATGGAGAAAAAAACCAACACCAGTGGATCTTTACCCAGAGAATTGGTTGGACGACAACACTTCGTTGAAGAAGCCAAGGCAGATGCTAGTGAGACAAATGGGTAAACTGTGTTTGTAGCGTTTGATACAACCAAGCACTGCATGAAATAACGCCATACGTATATTAATGTTACGTAATCTTGGTATTACGGTGGTACTACCTGTCAGGTAGTATTTTAACTTGATTGTGCTTTTAGTTCCTCATAGCCAAACTGTCCATGCCGAGTGACAACACAAAGTAGTTAAAAATAATCGAGGGCCACTTTTTCATGTCATCTTCCCACTCTGTTATGACCCGTGGGTCAACCAGAGTCCTTCCCTTTGAGCTTTTCAAAAAGGTTTTTTGTTTCTACCCATGATGGAATGACTTCCATTGTTCTATATTGAAAACGCCGCTCACAGGAAGTCCTAAGACAAAGCGGAAATGCCTCTGTTGTAAAAGTGGGCGGGGCTGAATAAGGTGAATAGCTGTACATTTCTTTCTGGTTTATGTATACTTTGGTGTTGTACAATATGAGAAAATACAATACAAAATGTTATAATATGTGGACTAATGATTGTATTCATCACTGATTAACCTAACAATTATTTTCTGATTAATTGATTGTTAATCTATAAAATTAGTGAAAATAGTTTTTTAAAAAAAGAAAGAAGATCTGGGAGCCTACACGAGTGACATCACATCCACTTCACCTTCAGCAAGAAGCCATCCATCTTTCATACATGGGCATCCCTTTGGTCTTTTCCCATTACTGGGGTCCTCAGCACAGAGGTGTCTGCAGACTGATCAGACCCATTGTCATAATGTCATAGCTGCTGTTCCCTCCCAATGCAAGTAGTACATGCCAACTAAGTCTCCCTAAATACCCAGTTGTTTCATACAAAGTCATTCCAAGGGTACACAAGGATCCTCTACTTACAACCAGACTTAATCCCAAAGACATCCAGCCACTGCCTGAGGTCATTGGTTATTGATCAGATTTCATAACCGTACAGTAAGACTGGAAGCACCAGGTCTTGGACCTTTGTGCTCCTGCGAAGGTATAAACATCACCAAACACATCAGTCCACTGACCTCATAACTCCATAAGGTATTTCCAGGAATCTCTCAATCTCAAAGGCCGAGATCCCCAGTATGGTTGAGTCCAGGAAGTCATTCAAAGTCTAGATTTCAGCTTCACAAGAGCTGCAATGATTCAACAAAGATCACAGCATTGTCCACAAAGTCAAGGCCAGTAAATCTTTTTTCAACTAACGGTACCAATGTTGCTAGACTCAACAACGAGTCAATGTGAATACTGAACAGATTAGGAGACAAAACACATCTCTGATGAAACATGGAATTTACTGGGTAGATGTTAGTAAGTCTGTCCCAGTCTCTCTCATCACCTGTTCATAGACTAGCTATGATGATAAGCAACTTAATGCGGTTCCCACCAATTCTGCTGATGGTCCTAGAAAAGCCTCAGTCAACCCAACCAAACACTTTGTGAAGGTCAATGCTGCTTTTTGTACTTGTTTTCAATGAGGACTCACAAAGCTAGGATGCAGTCGATGGTTGACGTCTTTGGTGTGAAGCCTGAATGCTCCAGTCACTGAGCAGCTGGGACTGACTCCTGCTGAGACTGACCCCAAGTTCCACGCACCAGAGCAGTGAAGCAGCCCTTTAATTGCTTTAATCCAGGTGATCACCCTTTCCTTTTCAGAGATGGACAACAAGTCCTTTGTTCCAGTCTGCTGGGATGATATCTGCCTCCCAAATGGAAATCAAGTTTGCTTGCATTGCCAGGAGAACAGCATCTCCACCTGCCCCCCAATACCATAGATCCCTGCAGCTTTGCTGTTTCTGAAATCTCACAAATTAGATGGTTTATAGCTGTCTGGCAGATCAGCTACAAGATGCCACACCACAGATGTTCAACATCCTGGCAGGAGGGTTACAGCAACTTTAAAGTAAGCAACACCATGGGATGGCTGATAAACCATTAAAAATACACAGATAATTTAATATGAAGTCCTATGAAAGGTTTTAGGGACTGATTTTGACAAAAATGTAGTGTTGAAAATTCAATTTTCTGTTTCCAAATTAATTCCTTATTTTCTAATTTAAAACAAATAAACATGATTTAAATATGATGGTTTAAGCAGTAACATTGCTTGTTACTCACCGACAACCTCGTGAATCAGCACAGGCTGGGCGAGTGTGGCGGGTTCGCTGCGGCCGCCGGCATTGACAGCGACCACACGCACCTGCAGCAGGTCTCCGGCTGTCAGATTCTTGATGCAGTAACGAGTAGCCACAGTCAACTCCTCGTTAGCTACAACCCAGTCTGCCACTGCAGGAATACCAAGGTGTTACATCAATATGCGCCAACCTTTGGACGTTACTCAGGAGAAAGTGATGTATTTATGTACACACATTCCTGAAAGGTTTTTCATTGGCAAGCTTTTAAAATGTGTCTTAATGGGGCATGTTGGCTGCTTTATCGCCCGTTAACACTCGGAAAATGTGCCCCTAACAACTACACTCTGTCCACCATGATGACGCCTCTGATGGAATGCTGTCATCTAAGCAAACAAGCGCTTCTAAAAGTGGTGTAAGGAGATAAAGTGACAGCCAGAGCAGATCCAGCAGAGAGTGTATCTGCTCTTTCGCACTCCGAGGACAGGTGCAGCCTGAAGGTTTCTCTTACTGCACACGCACACACACCAGCGTGCTGATGAGGAAGAGCTTACATCCATTCTTGCAATACTCGATGGTGTATCCATCCAAGCTTGCGTCTCCAATGTTGCTGGGAGTGTTCCACTGTAGGCTGAGGCTAGTGGTGTTCACATCTTCCACAGACAAGTCGAGAGGAGCGCTGGGGAGTGCTGAGCAAAGATCAGACAGTGCACTTTAACTCAGCATTACAGTTAGCAGCAGCAATGCTAAGACTGAAAATACAGAGCTGGATTAATTAAAAATCTTTAAATTAAGCCCCTTTGGCTGCTGCCTTGTTTTCACTTGGGTTGGTTCAGCAGATCTGAGGTGGAGCTACATGGGACAGTGTTTTAGGGCCACATTGAGTTTTTTTTAGACTTCGGAAATACAGTCATAATATTACGCGAATAAAGTTGTAATTTTATGAGAAAAACACTTGCAATATTACGAAAAGAAAGTCAAAATATTATGAGAATAAAGTCGTAATATTACAAGAATAAAGTTGTAATTTTATGAGGAAAAAACTTATAATATTACAAGAATAAAGTCAAAATATGAGAATAATAACGTTACGAGAATAAAGTTGTAGTTTTATGAGAAAAACTCATAATATTACAAGGATATATTCAGAATATTATGAGACTAAAGTTGTATTTATACGAGAAGGGATAACCCTGCAGACTGCTAGTTCCAGCCATCTTTTCCTCCACGAAAGAAGTGATTTCTGGACTTACTAATTGTTGTAACTACAGGCAAAATCCATATGGTTCCTTCCTTTTCAAAGTTCTGCACTTTAAAATATACACTAACTGTATAAGAACTTATGGGCACTTTTTAAATGAGAAGCAGAATGACTTGAAACAATTATGGTATCACATAGGTGTTGGGTGAAATCCTGGGTATCTCATAGATGCGGGTCTGAGACCTTGCAAGACTGTGCTAGAGCTTTAGGATTTGGGAAACTTACTTTGCTGGATGGCAGGGTATTTTGGGGAGAGGTTGGGTTGGGGTGAGCAAAGGGAAACCTTCAATCTAAGTGACTGATCTGGCATCAGTGACTCAGTAACAGCTTGTAAATCTGGAGCTGTGATCTACAACTCTTTGTTGTCTATTAATTTATCCTAGTATTGTGAAGATAAATGAATGTCAACACAGAAAGAACTCCACACAAGACAGACCAGGCGGGAAACGATCCCAGGGCATTCTTGCAGTAAGGCAACAGTGTAAACCCGTAAGTGACTTGCCACTCAAGTTTCTAGTTATTCCAATCAAGGTTTTTTCCTGAAATTAACTAGAAATGCCTGTTGTGACATTTGACCCGAAATTAATTCACCCCTTGTTATATTTCAGTCACTAACCAACCAGAGAGCAGCTTCTGGACTTAAATTACTCATGGACCACAAATTTATATTGGCTCAAATTGGGCATTTTTTCTTGAAAATGACCAAAATTCCTTGTTTTAATCTTTGGCCAGGATGAAATCACCCAAAAATGTGTCTAAAAGATCAGCAAAATTGACCAACTAAAGAGATAAACTGCTTGTAAAGAGTCAGTGTAACACCCACATTTGAGTCTAAAATGACATAATGGAGAAGGAAAGCGGTTTTGTATGTTGTTGAAAATTCGATACTAAAAAACAAACAAACAAAAAAACAAAGCTGTACATGTGCAAAAACCTGCTTGGGGTCAATTTGGGATTTAGTGAGTCATTCACCATGGCAAAAAAAAGGAAAAAAAAAATATTTGTCTTGTTCTTAGAAGTCAGTTCCTTTCACTGCCCTGAGTAACTCAGAGTGGCCCAGAACTAAAGTATTGGTGTTTACCTATGAGAGGTGGAGGTGTTGGGGCCTTGGGAGGTTCCTCTACCTCAGCAGGTTCTGCTCCAGCAGCTGGCAAGAAACAACCAGGAGATTAATGTCATTTAGGGAACAAACTTACCAAAGTATTTATTCCTTTGTAACATTTAACTTCCCAGTGACTTTCAAAATGACCTTGGTTTGGAACAGTGAGATATATGATTCTGAGGAAAAGGCTTCTTCACATGACTCCTGTATGCCTGCAAGGGATATGGAAATGATATGGTACCAAAAGACAGGAGAAGGTCTGTCGCTTTGAATGTGACCTTTTGTTTTGACTTTAACCCTTATATGGCCTTGCTTCAGGATATCTAAGTAGTTGCTTACATCCCCAAAAAAGAAACAAGATATTAACATCTATCTATGAAGCAAGAAGTGTCTGTGTGTGTGTGTATGTGGCTCACATATCTCTCTGACTGTGTGTCAGATCGGCCTCATCTTTCGGATATGGCTTGCACATGGCACGATGATGTGCATCCTTTATTATGAAAATTTTGGGGATTAATTTACAAAACCTTTATTTTGAAGTCATCGTCATTAATGGCACAAGGCGGAACGCTCTCATGCACCAGCTTCAACAAAGATCAGCAACAAAGATCACTCACTGTCTATCTCTAATGCAATCACGGAAGAGGCGGAAGAAATAAATTAAATAAATAAATATTACACAAACACTGAGATATGTGAGCCACAGACGCACAGACGCTTCTTGCTTTATTATCACAAGACGGAACATTCTCACACGCCAGCTTCGACAAAGACCGTCAACAAAGCTCCCACTTTTCTATAGGAATACATACTTCCTACGGATACTGTACTCGTAAAACCAAAACTAAGGATCATGGCCCATGAAACATTCTCATAATAGCAGTCATCTTGGTGGAATTTTGGATTTATAGTTCTTTCCAGTCTAATTTCCTGCGGGAGCACTGGGGTCTCTCTGGTCATGCTTGTTACATTTCAACACACTACTGCAGGCAAGTCACAGTGGGGAAAATGTTGCATAGCATTGAGTGATCCAATACAATAAAGAATTCCCCCGGTCCTTGCAGCTAGTAAAGGTATTCCATTGCCAGAGCGGTAAGGTGATGCTGGCTGTGTGGTGGGTTGTGTTTACCGTCTGCAGCAGATGGTGCAGAATCGCCTTCAACATCAGGTGCAGCAGCTAGCAAGAAAATGCCATGGGGGAACCAATTAATGACATAATATAATATGAATCATGGAAGCTAATCAGTCACGCTAAATTCACAAGGTATTTTCGTGGCACATGCATGAAGAACAGTGGTGATTTTATCACAAAAACAACTAATCCTTGACAGTTGAAAAATCTTACATGTCTCAATATAAGATGAAATCTCATATTAAACAAATCGTGCTGTGAATTCATGTTATGAGGCTTTAAGACATTTAAAATTTTTTATTCAGTCAAAAATTGTAAAAAGAATTTAGGCTTCTGCATTAAAAATTTGAAAATTTTACAGTTTAAATTCACCCTAAAAACAAATCTCTACAACAGGTCTCACTACATTCTTATAAACTGTCCTTTTCTGCAGATGCCCCCATTTCATAAATTGTTCCCACCACTCGTCTCTACCAGTTACAAAATCTGGTGTGTCGCTTTTTAACTCCTTCAGGATAATCTTTCAGCTCTGTGGGTGATCAGATTTCTGCTACAAGTCTGGGAGCATGTCCTGTTGCCATGCTCCACCACATCCAGGACACTGTGGAACCACCTTTGGTTTTGGACAGCACATACCAACTCAGGCAGACACCCAGTCCATCACCACATCTTGAAAATGATTATCCATCTACCACAGTTGGGTGAAGCGCAGGCGTCCAGTTGGCCTTTTCCAGCCTCTGGGGTGCTCAACACTCAGGCACATATAAGATAAGTGCACCGCATGGCCACAATGTCAAAGCTGATGCTCCCTCACATCTTTGTCTCCGTAAATAACCACTTATCTGACACAAAGTCATTTCAGCAGTACCCAAGGACCCTCCGAAGAGACCTTGTATCAAAGACATCCATTTGTCAACGCAGATCATTAGTTCTTCTATAAACAGGCAATATTTCAGCTTATATAACGGCTGAGTGGATCCTTGTCATTTGATTGGTGCTTTCTATGTCATGTGACATGTATTATTAGTTCCATTTGTGATGTCTTGCATTTAGCGTGTACATTGGTTCCATTTACCGTCCAAATTTAGTTCCATATGTTTTGTAACATTGCACGCTGTGACCACCACCCACTAGTGGGGGCGGCGTTTGGCTAAATATGGCAGCATTTGTTTTGCTGACGGATGACAATTTTAAGAAGCTAATTGATGGTGCTACTTCTTCTGACACCATCTGGAGGCATGAAGAGCTGTTAGGACAAAGAGGATGAAGTGAGGATGAAAAGCTGGACAAATTTCTGATGTGGTTTTTCCCTGGAGTGTGGAAAGCAGACGGCAGTCTGTACACGAAGTCAGTGCACGGTGTCATGGACAACATCGTCAAAATTGTTTTTTGCAAGTTGACTGAGAACAATTTTGGACTCCTATTTAAAGTTCATGTTGGACTGTTAAACACAAAGTCTCTTTTCTGTTGTTTATAAATGAATCAAATATCAAATGACAAGGGTCTGTTATATAAAACAAATAATGAATGTTTTTCCATTCTTTCAATGGTACGAATA
This sequence comes from Thalassophryne amazonica, assembly GCF_902500255.1. NCBI lineage: Eukaryota > Metazoa > Chordata > Actinopteri > Batrachoidiformes > Batrachoididae > Thalassophryne > Thalassophryne amazonica. The sequence goes on from NC_047108.1 coordinate 73,383,988, forward strand.
TTTCATGAGGTGAAAGGTGGAACGTACCACTCAAGGAGCAGAGTTGAATGGCACATTATATGAATAATATTACATAGCACCAAGAAACAAAAATACTGTCAATGTCATCATGTCATTTGAAGCAAAAAGGGGTGTTATTGTATAAAATACAAATATGCTTCGAAAAGATTTATTACACATTCAAAAAAATGAATGAAAACCAAAAGCTGATTGAAAACTGAAGAAAATATTATCAGAATTGTTTTTTTCTAAATTATGAAGAAATGCCTCAGTTTGAGACAAAATCTAGAAGTCTTCAAAGTGATCAGGTTTAAATAGCTGAGGAACAGCTTCAGTTTCAATACAGTTGAAAATATAAGAAATGAATGGCATTCACTTGACTGAAAAATTCTAAGAGAAAGTCTGCACCAGCTAGATGTTTGATTGAGCTCTTACACTAGCAACTCAGCAGCTCATATTTTACAACTTTTTTTTGGAAATGACCATTAAAGCTGCAGGGCTGCCTGAAACTTCCACCTACCTTCAGCGACAGGAGCTTCCTCTGTCAGACTGGCAGGACCTGCTTCTCCATCAGTTACAGGAGCCTCCACAGGTGGGGGGGCGTCCACAGGTGGGGGAGCTTCCACAGGTGGGGGGGCGTCCACAGGTGGGGGAGGCTCTACGGGAGGAGGAGGCTCTACAGGGAGAGGAGCCTCTGCTGGAGCAGGTTCTGGCTTGGAAGCTTTAACAGTAGCCTTCTTGGCTGGGGACTTCTTGAAGGGCGCCAGTTTGCTTGGCATTGTGTTTGAAAGCAGCCAGTCCTCTGGATGTACGATCCAGGAGGATCCACTAGGGTTTATATATAGACTAATGGTGCTCCCCTGCCCGCCTCCCCAACACAGAGCTCCACCCATTCCATGATGGCAACGCCCACTCTCCAATTCAGTCACTTTGCAGTACTGCTGGTTGACAAGTTTAAGGGTGGCTTGTAGGTGACTGGTTGGCCCCCCCATGTATGTCAAAAGCTGTTAAATCTCCCCATCACAAAAAAACAAAAATCATGCTGTAGTAATCTTAAGAGTTCTACATATATTATAGCTGTCAAAATAATGCGTCCATTTAGATTAATTACAGAAAGAAACCAGCATGATTAAAACAAATTATTGCAGATTAATCATGCTGCATGATGCCCTTGAGCCTGTTCTTATTCCATACACAGTAGCTTTGTAAGCATAACAAAGATGTTGACAGTACTTGTCTGTCTGGGAAATGCAGTGTTGCATAAGTTTAACCAGAAGAGTCAGATTTTGATGATTCATTCAGAATCAGTTAATGACAGCTGTAATCTTTAAAGAGAAGCAGGTGTGTGGCCCCCATTTCTTATCAGCTCTCAATCAACAGAAATCACGCACCTTCCTCAAAATATCAAAGTTCACACTTACCTCTTGCTGTTTACAGCTTGCTGACCAGACATTCCCTCCTCCACCCTTCCACCACCAATTGTTCACTTCACCCCTGCCTTTTCCAATGGCATGATTTGTGATCATATTTCCACTACATTGGGGAATGATGCCAAAAACTGTTCTAACATTCTGTAAATTATCTTAATGCATTAAATTTTCAACTTTAACTTGCCTCCAGAGTCTTTTTACCACACTGCCTTAGTTTTTTTTTTTTTTTTTATTGCCTCAGGCTCTGGGTGGCAATCACCCAGGAAAACAACTGGTCAATCCCCAGTTCTCAAAATTAATCATGTGTCTGCTGCAGCCAAATAAAATTTTGGTGTTCCCTTGGCCTTCTCCAGCCAGTGGGGTCCTCAATACTCAAGCACGTATGTGCTGGATCATGCAGAGAGAAACGCACCACATGACCAAAATGCTGAGGCTGACGCTCCCTCACAATGTAAATAGCCCTCATCTTTGTCTTCCTAATTAACTGCTCGTTTGATACAAATCATTCCAGCAGTACAGTACTCAAAGATCTTCCAAAGAGACCTAGTACCAAAGACATTGAACTTGTCTTCTTAGGTCACTGGTTAGCATCCAAGCTTCACTACCACATTAAAATAGGTAGTACCAGGCCACTAGACCTATGGTGCATCCTGAAAATATTCAGTGCTTCACTTTTTCCACATATTATGTTATACCCTTATTCCAAATAAATTCATTTTTTTTCCCCTCAAAATTCTACTCAGAACACTCTGTAATGACAACATAAATTTTTTTTTGAAACTTTTGCAAATTTATTAAAAATTGACCATATATATATATATATATATATATATATATATATATATATATATAAAGTGGAAAAAGTTACATTAGTACCTTTGAGATTTTTTATTGTGAGTAGAAAATGACAGTGATACACTTCGGCCACTTGCCCCACTTTGCCAGTGGGGCAGTTTTACCCATTCCTCTTTGCAGCACCTCTCAAGTTCCATCTGGTTGGATGGGGAGCATCGATGCACAGCCATTTTCAGATCTTTCCAGAAATGTTCAATTAGTTTCAGGTCTAAGCTCTGGCTGGACCACTCAAGGACATTCACAGAGTTGTCCTGAAGCCACTCCTTTGATATCTTGGTTGTGTGCTTAGGGTCATTGTCGTGCTGACAGATGAACCGGCACTTCAGTCTGAGGTCAAGAGCGCTCTGGAGCAGGTTTTCATCCAGGATGTCTCTGTACATTGCTGCATTCATCTTTCCCTCAATCCTGACTAGTCTTCCAGTTCCTGCTGCTGAAAAACATCCCCACAGCATGATGCTGCCACCACCATGCTTCACTGTAGGGATGGTGCCTGGTTTCCTCCAAAATGATGCCTGGCATTCACGCCATAGAGGTCAATCTTTGTCTCATCAGACCACTGAATATTGTTTCTCATGGTTTGAGAGTCCTTCAGGTGCCTTTTGGCAAACGTGGCCTGCCATGTGCCTTTCACTAAGGAGTGGCTTCCATCTGGTCACTCTACCATACAGGGCTGATTGGTGGATTGCTGCAGAGATTGTTGTCCTTCTGGAAGGTTATTCTGCAAGATCCTTCTGGAAGGTCTCTCCGCAAAGGAATGATGGAGCTCTGACAGAGTGACCATCAAGTTCTTGGTCACCTCCCTGACGAAGGCCCTTCTCCTCTGATCACTCAGTTTAGACAAGTGGCAAGGTCTTGGGAGAGCCCTGGTGGATCTGAAGTTCTTCCATTTATGGATAATGGAGACCACTGTGCTCATTGGGATCTTGAAGACGGACACGGTACTAATCTTTGCAAACCTTCACAATAACAAATTACTCAATAAATGAAACACCATGAGGGTTGCAAAGATTTGTACTGTGTCATCACACACAAAACACATCGAAATTACGTGTTTCTCTCATATACTGATTGTTTATAATGTGGATACATTACTGTCACACTGTACTGATTGTGAGATATTACAAGAATTGCAAAACTAAACCATAATGAGTAGCATAGTCCCAGTGAGTAGCGGGACAAGTATAAGATTAATGAGTCACTCAATTAGTGATTCAAGAAAATTTCTGTAAGTAACTCTTTAAAAACTACTTTTAAAACTACTGCAGATTCAGGTCAAAAATTTTGAATCAGAATCAAATTTATTGCCAAGTTTGCACATACAAGAAATTTGATCTGGCGTTATTGGTGCATAACAATAGGAAAAGAAAAAATCTGTAACAAGTAAAAAGAGTAAAATAGACAAAACTATATTCATGGTTAAATAAATAAAACGTAATGGAATGGGACAGTGAAAAAAACAGGTGATGGAGTACAGATATACAGTACCTTTCAGTGCAGGGATGACCAATCTGTGTTTTATGGTAGTGGGGGAGGGAGGCAGATTAAGTGGGGATCTCTGGCATTATTTATGAGGCTAGTTGTGGATGGAAAGAAGCTGTTTTTGTGTCTTGAGGTTTTGGTCCTGATGGACCTCAGCCTCATGCCAAAGGGGAGTGTGACAAAAAGTTTATGTCCTGGGTGGGAAGACCTGCCACAATCTTCCTTGCTCACCTCAGGGCCCTGGAAGCATACAGGTCCTGTAGGGATTGAAGACTATAGTCGATGACCTTTTCTGCTTGGAAGATACACTGCAGTCTGCTCCTGTCCTTAACAGTGGCAGCAGCGTAGAGGAGAGGGTGGACTCAATGATGGCAGTGAGAAGTTCACCATCATTGTTTTTGGCAGGTTGAATTTCCTCAGCTGACACAGAAAGTACATCCTCTTTTGCACACTCTTGTTGAGAGCTGACATTCAACTACCACGTCTGGTCCTGGGTGATGGTGAACCCCAGGTAGCGGAAGAACTTCACAATGGCAACTGGGGAGTCACACAGGGTGATGGGGGACAGACAGGACTGGGTTCTTCTGAAGCCAACAACCATCTCCACTGTCTTGAGGGTGTTAAGGTCCAGATTGTTCCGTTTGCACCAGGACACCAGGTGATTGATCTCACGTCTGTAGGCAGACTCGTCCCCATCAGAGATGAGGCCAATAAGGGTCCTATCATCTGCGAACCTCAGGAGCTTCACAGCCTGTTGACTGGAGGTGCAGCTGTTGGTGTACAGGGAAAAGAGTAGAGCAGAAAGAACACAGCCTTGGGGGGATCCGGTGCTAATGGACCGTGTGTCGGAAAAATGCCCACCCAGCTTCAAATGCTGAGGGACAGCAAACCTTTTATTTTGGGTCATGCTGGCATCTTTGAACATAACAAGCAGATATTCATTAATATTGCAGTTTTCAAATAGGAGTGAGACATGTCTGGACTTGTTCTGACAGGCACAAGTAAAGTAGACCTTTTGACCTGTTGGTGACCACTAAGGTTACTGTTGTTTGTAAAAATAATATTACTCACTGATGAATTTATATTTTATGATTATATTTTCACCAGTTTATGATGGTTTGTGCAACCCACTACCATCTTGGAGTGGTATGGCCCTCACAAGATGGCGCCAAGGTTTATATACATATAATTTTGTCAATATGGCATCTCTCCTAATAATGTAGAGCTTGATACCAGCAGTGACCGTGAAACCTCGTAGTGAATAACAGTGCAAACAGATAACAATGTAAAGAATGACATGACTTTATTGTTTACTGTGCAATGTCAAACATAAGGGTTTTGATGTCATAGAAACATGCCATAAAACCATTACTAGCCCCTATCTCATCCAACTGCTCCTACTTGTTGCAGGAAGACAATAAAACTGCTCCATTTTCTGTATATAGGGGGCCACACCTCTTAATCTCCACATTCCAGTGATTGTTGTCGCAGATGCACTATTTACAGTGTTTACAATAATGATGTAATGTACAAAAGAGAAAGAAACCTTTACAAATATTTGCATAATAAAAACAAATGTCTGCCTTTAAAAACAACATGGTAAGAGGAAGATATCCAAAAAATACCCCCTGCCCCACAGTAAGGTAAGTGTGATAGGTCTAAGGAAAGAAAATGTTTGGAACACATCAGGAATATGAGATTACATCTACAGATGAATTTGTTTTGCACTCAGGCATCTCCTCAAAGTGTCTGACACTTATGGTTTGTTGGCTTTAAAATGGAACCAAATCACATCCATGCCGCTCAGCAGCCTGTTCACGGTATACATTCTAATGCACAGCAAACACATAAATTATCTTTAAGAACAGTTCATCAACATGACTGCCAGCCAAAGCCATAACTACCTAACCATGCACATCTGGTCATGAATGTAAAAGCGACACTTCTGTCAGATGATGTCGCTGTCTAGGCCTCCGTGTGGTATTGCAGCTGAAAAGCAAACAGTGTTTCAGGCACATTCTGATTTAGGCGTCTGCTTTAAACTCGCACCCTGTTTGGAACCTAGAGGAAGATCTGAACAGATTGTGGCAGTCTGAGGTACTACAAAGGTCGAGGGGCACCAAGGTTTGAGCACATTTTACCCAAAGATGATCCTTCATCATCTTCACAAGAACAGTTGAGATGTGAGCAGTAAATATTAATCAAATCTTTCAAATGTGTAAACCAATGAAGGAAACTCAAAAATGAGATTTAACCATTCTTAACCCCTCAAATGAAGCCTCGTCAAACTGCCATAACTTAGAACAGAAGTGCAATATTGTAAAAACAAACAGAATAAAGATGGAAAATGGTTGTTATAGAGGTTCCAGTCACTTAAATGGCAGTTTTTTCCCCAATCAATGATCCCCTTGTTGGATGATTGATGACTGATTAAAGACACTCTGAAACACGCATGATCAATGGTAAGAACTCAATACAGATGATTCAGTATAAAATCCTAAAAAAAATCCTAGATTTCAAAGCAGTATCCTCATCTATTTCAAGTCAAGTTTGACTTTAACTGACATATAAATACACACTATAAGCAGGCATAGTCAGAAATAGTAGGCTGTTTTGGCAGACTGAATACTGAGCAGTTCTTCCACCTATGTGGTACAATATAGTTGGGTCAGTGTTTGCTAAATTCATTATTTTGCACCATCCACATGAGTACTGAGGAAATTTTCAGCATTGACATGGGAGGCAGCTCGGTGGTGTCAGCACATCTGCGGTAACTGGTATTAGAAATGATCTTGACTAAAGCTCTCAATCCACTAACAATCATATAAAACTCTATCATTCAAAGTATTATTCACTCATGCATGTTGCCGTTGCCACTATTTCACAGTTCTGATATCTGATGCATGATAAATCCAACTTAATGACACATTGGTTTGATGAAAATAAGAAAACTCAAGGCCATTTTTTAAAGTTGTGTGTTGTCTTCTACCAAGCACCTTTGATGAGTCAGAAAGTACACAGAGGGAGGAATCAGTAGATGCTGTCACCTAGAGGAATTGCTAATGAACTGCAAACATCCGATATCCTCCTGCGGCAGTTGCAAACACAGCCTTTAAAAAACTCAAACAAACAAAAAATCCAATTACTATGAGTAAAAAATAAAGTGCTGTTTTTTTTGGCTGCTTATTCATGGTGGTCCTACGTTTAGGAAAATCCGGCTGTGGTTGGTGTTTTTTTTTTTTTTTTAATCAAATGGAGCATGTTTTATGAAAGAAAACCAGTAAGCACCAAGAGTTAGTGAATGCTGTGGCAGTCGACAAAAGGGTCTTAATCTCGAGGATTATAGGTAATATTTTGCATCATATTCTGGACACCATGCACTTGCAGATTCAATAAAAGCCATCTTATTCAAACAGAGCAGAGAAGAGACACGTCGATGTCTTTCCCTGATGTGATCGTCACAGTTTCCTACAAAAACTTTCTCCAATGTTCTGATAGCAGGATCAGGGAGCACTCTGTTCATAATCACTCCTTAATCCCTTAAATTCCTCTTTTTATGTTGTACTTGCTCATTGAGCACATTGTCAAGTTCATTTTGTTTTTAAAGTCTTATCAGGACTTCACCTGCTGTTTCAGCCCTACAGAGTTTGTTTGTAGCTCCACAGATGGACTGTTATGATATCCTCAGAGTGTAGTCTGGAGAGAGGGATCCAGACTGCCTTCCCGCTCCGGAGATTCTATATAGTTGGCTGACTCCTGGAGCTTCAGGAGCATGGCCATCTAGGCAGCAACAAGAAACCGAGACACAGAGTGAGTACAACTGTATATTAACAGAAATGCTTTTGTATTGTTCCAGAATTAGGCTGAATTTGGTATAATGTGCACACAAAATTGCACAGTCTGGTACATTTCAACACAAAGCTTCTCTCACCAATGGATCTGAATCCAGTGTGCTGGCTGGGGGCGTGTCTTTCGGGGGCTTCTTCTCCTCGCTGGGTGTACCGATGCTGGGTGGAGGTAAGTGAAAGAGCCTAGACTGATCTTGCTGTGCATTGGGCCAAGGCAGTGTGCCTCTCACCCACTCCACTGGGTCCTCCCATACTGACTTGTGCCCATGTACCTGAGGGAGCAGACGGACGTCAAAAACTGCATTCTTGACTAAACCATTTGTTGCCATTTGTACTCGACTTTATGAATAGTTTTCACCTTGATGCCATCTTTGGCTCCCTCCTGCAGGTACGGTATGATGGAGTGGTTCCAGAGGTCTATGAACCATTGCCTGAACTCTAACACTGACACCGGACACGACAGGAAGAAGCAGGGACCTGAAGGAGGGAACAGATCCCGTTACTGGATCCCAACATTAAAGACGTTATTCTGTTGGACTTTCAAAGTCTGAACTGTAAATCCTGATTTCCTGCCCCCTGAAACCAAACTTTCATGACCTTCTCTTTGCTTCTACCCAGTTTCTCTTACCTATGAGGAAGTCTGAAGTGCTGTGCTTCTCCAAGAAAGTGTGTAGGTGGTACCAGAGCTGAGGGATCCAGTCCAGTACATGGAGCAGAGTTTGGCATCCTGCTGGGTCCTGCTGCTCCTCCTGGTGTGCTTCTACAGCTTTGCGGTGCAAATACCTCAGGAGGAACCCGTTAGCTGGCTCAACGTTGTTAGAGAACATCACCATCCTGTGGGCATATTCAAGAAATACAGCATCCGATGCTCTGATGATCCCCTCCAGAATAATTTTTCCTACAACAGGTCTTTCCATTAAAGATTACAAAACCTATCTTGTAAATAACCCAAAAAATAAGACTCAAATATGATGTAATGTCCACAGAAGCATACATTTACAGATGAATAAGACAGCTTAATTTTTATTTGCATACAGCAGTGACACATTATCAGGTATTGTTTTCCAGTCCTGTGTGTCTGTACGCGCATCCACAGGCAACCAAATTAATTTGAAGATTTTTTTGATAGAATTTGGATCAAAATGATACATGTTCTTTTCTTGAAAATTATAAAACATTTTAAGAAAAATCAGTTATTAAGTCAAGGTCACAGGCAGAGGCTAATTTTTTGGCCCAGTGCTCATACACAGGGGGTGTTTAGAATGGCTAGTCCAAGGAACTGCTTGAACATGCACCTACGGTTATTGATAAAATACCAATATGAGGCCATAGGACACATGACCTTTTGCTTGGGTGATTTTGAAAGGTCAAACTTGTTCAGAATGGTTACTTGAGGTACATTTGTAACCAGTTCTTTGAAGTTACCATTAAATACAAGTATGGAACGACATATCAAACTTCCAATGGCTACACGAATGCTGACCTAACTAAGAGTTATATATATGAAATCTAGAGTAAGTACTCACACCTAGCCATGTGCCGGCAAGGAGCATGCTGTGCCATTACCAACGAGGGCAAACAGCTGTGTCTGTCTTGGGTTTTTATTCTTTCTGGCCTGCACATTCACTCAAGACACATGCTGTATTGTACATCCAGGCACTTTGTGTCCTTTTTTTCTCTCTGTGGTAATGGCGATTTGTTTCCCAGTGTAATCTTCACGTGCCTTAACTAAAGCACTCCCTCTGCTGAATCACCTCTAAATTATTGACACATTATTCACTTTGTGTGTTTTTAGGAATCCGCTAGCTTAGCGCAGCTACTAGCTCTTAGCCGATTTAGCATGGTGGCTTCTCCTGTCTCTCCCGCACTTTTCTGCTCTGGGTGTGAAATGTTTAGTTATTCCTCGGCCTCCTTTAGCAGTAATGGTACTTGTAATAAGTGTAGCTTATTCGTAGCTTTGGAAGCCAGGCTGGGCGAATTGGAGACTCGGCTCCGCACCGTGGAAAATTCTACAGCTAGCCAGGCCCCTGTAGTCGGTGCGGACCAAGGTAGCTTAGCCGCCGTTAGTTCCCTTCCAGCAGATCCCGAGCAGCCGGGAAAGCAGGCCGACTGGGTGACTGTGAGGAGGAAGCGTAGCCCTAAACAGAAGCCCTGTGTACACCGCCAACCCCTTCACATTTCTAACCGTTTTTCCCCACTCGGCGACACACCCGCCGAGGATCAAACTCTGGTTATTGGCGACTCTGTTTTGAGAAATGTGAATTTAGCGACACCAGCAACCATAGTCAATTGTCTTCCGGGGGCCAGAGCAGGCGACATTGAAGGAAATTTGAAACTGCTGGCTAAGGCTAAGCGTAAATTTGGTAAGATTGTAATTCACGTCGGCAGTAATGACACCCGGTTACACCAATCGGAGGTCACTAAAATTAACATTGAATTGGTGTGTAACTTTGCAAAAACAATGTCGGACTCTGTAGTTTTCTCTGGGCCCCTCCCCAATCGGACCGGGAGTGACATGTTTAGCCGCATGTTCTCCTTGAATTGCTGGCTGTCTGAGTGGTGTCCAAAAAATGAGGTGGGCTTCATAGATAATTGGCAAAGCTTCTGGGGAAAACCTGGTCTTGTTAGGAGAGACGGCATCCATCCCACTTTGGATGGAGCAGCTCTCATTTCTAGAAATCTGGCCAATTTTCTTAAATCATCCAAACCGTGACTATCCAGGGTTGGGACCAGGAAGCAGAGCTGTAGTCTTACACACCTCTCTGCAGCTTCTCTCCCCCTGCCATCCCCTCATTACCCCATCCCCGTAGAGACGGTGCCTGCTCCCAGACCACCAATAAGCAGTAAAAATCTATTTAAGTATAAAAATTCAAAAAGAAAAAAATAATATAGCACCTTCAACTGCACCACAGACTAAAACAGTTAAATGTGGTCTATTAAACATTAGGTCTCTCTCTTCTAAGTCCCTGTTAGTAAATGATATAATAATTGATCAACATATTGATTTATTCTGCCTTACAGAAACCTGGTTACAGCAGGATGAATGTTAGTTTAAATGAGTCAACACCCCCGAGTCACACTAACTGCCAGAATGCTCGTAGCACAGGCCAAGGCGGAGGATTAGCAGCAATCTTCCACTCCAGCTTATTAATTAATCAAAAACCCAGACAGAGCTTTAATTCATTTGAAAGCCTGACTCTTAGTCTTGTCCATCCAAATTGGAAGTCCCAAAAACCAGTTTTATTTGTTGTTATCTATCGTCCACCTGGTCGTTACTGTGAGTTTCTCTGTGAATTTTCAGACCTTTTGTCTGACTTAGTGCTTAGCTCAGATAAGATAATTATAGTGGGCGATTTTAACATCCACACAGATGCTGAGAATGACAGCCTCAACACTGCATTTAATCTATTATTAGACTCAATTGGCTTTGCTCAAAATGTAAATGAGTCCACCCACCACTTTAATCATATCTTAGATCTTGTTCTGACTTATGGTATGGAAATTGAAGACTTAACAGTATTCCCTGAAAACTCCCTTCTGTCTGATCATTTCTTAATAACATTTACATTTACTCTGATGGACTACCCAGCAGTGGGGAATAAGTTTAATTACACTAGAAGTCTTTCAGAAAGCGTAACTAGGTTTAAGGATATGATTCCTTCTTTATGTTCTCTAATGCCATATACCAACACAGTGCAGAGTAGCTACCTAAACTCTGTGAGTGAGATAGAGTATCTCGTCAATAGTTTTACATCCTCATTGAAGACAACTTTGGATGCTGTAGCTCCTCTGAAAAAGAGAGCCTTAAATCAGAAGTGCCTGACTCCATAGTATAACTCACAAACTCGCAGCTTAAAGCAGATAACCCGTAAGTTGGAGAGGAAATGGCGTCTCACTAATTTAGAAGAACTTCACTTAGCCTGGAAAAAGAGTCTGTTGCTCTATAAAAAAGCCCTCCGTAAAGCTAGGACATCTTACTACTCATCACTAATTGAAGAAAATAAGAACAACCCCAGGTTTCTTTTCAGCACTGTAGCCAGGCTGACAAAGAGTCAGAGCTCTATTGAGCCAAGTATTCCTTTAACTTTAACTAGTAATGACTTCATGACTTTCTTTGCTAATAAAATTTTAACTATTAGAGAAAAAATTACTCATAACCATCCCAAAGACATATCGTTATCTTTGGCTGCTTTTAGTGATGCCGGTATTTGGTTAGACTCTTTCTCTCCGATTGTTCTGTCTGAGTTATTTTCATTAGTTACTTCCTCCAAACCATCAACATGTCTATTAGACCCCATTCCTACCAGGCTGCTCAAGGAAGCCCTACTATTAATTAATGCTTCAATCTTAAATATGATCAATCTATCTTTATTAGTTGGCTATGTACCACAGGCTTTTAAGGTGGCAGTAATTAAACCATTACTTAAAAAGCCATCACTTGACCCAGCTATCTTAGCTAATTATAGGCAAATCTCCAACATTCCTTTTCTCTCAAAAATTATTGAAAGGGTAGTTGTAAAACAGCTAAATGATCATCTGCACAGGAATGGTCTATTTGAAGAGTTTCAGTCAGGTTTTAGAATTCATCATAGTACAGAAACAGCATTAGTGAAGGTTACAAATGATCATCTTATGGCCTGAGACAGTGGACTCATCTCTGTGCTTGTTCTGTTAGACCTCAGTGCTGCTTTTGATACTGTTGACCATAAAATTTTATTACAGAGATTAGAGCATGCCATAGGTATTAAAGGCACTGTGCTGCGGTGGTTTGAATCATATTTATCTAATAGATTACAATTTATTCATGTAAATGGGGAATCTTCTTCACAGACTAAGGTTAATTATGGAGTTCCACAAGGTTCTGTGCTAGGACCAATTTTATTCACTTTATACATGTTTCCCTTAGGCAGTATTATTAGACAGCATTGCTTAAATTTTCATTGTTACGCAGATGATACCCAGCTTTATCTATCCATGAAGCCAGAGGACACACACCAATTAGCTAAACTGGACTATTGTAATTTATTATTATCAGGTTGTCCTAAAAGTTCCCTGAAAAGCCTTCAGTTAATTCAAAATGCTGCAGCTAGAGTACTGACAGGGACTAGAAGGAGAGAGCATATCTCACCCATATTTGCCTCTCTTCATTGGCATCCTGTTAATTCTAGAATAGAATTAGACTGCTGTGGGGTTCCCATGATGCACTGAGTGTTTCTTTCTCTTTTTGCTCTGTATGCACCACTCTGCATTTAATCATTAGCGATTGATCTCTGCTCCCCTCCACAGCATGTCTTTTTCCTGGTTCTCTCCCTCAGCCCCAACCAGTCCCAGCAGAAGACTGCCCCTCCCTGAGCCTGGTTCTGCTGGAGGTTTCTTCCTGTTAAAAGGGAGTTTTTCCTTCCCACTGTCGCCAAGTGCTTGCTCACAGGGGGTCGTTTTGACAGTTGGGGTTTTTCTGTAATTATTGTATGGTCTTGCCTTACAATATAAAGCGCCTTGGGGCAACTGTTTGTTGTGATTTAGCACTATATAAATAAAATTGATTTGATTTGATATAGGGAGTTCTCACTCTAGCTTTCATATATGTCCTATATAACTCCTTTTCCACATAGTATGGACTGTGTCTGCAATATATGCAACACCTCATCTAGTGTTTGACGCAAAGAAATACATTTCATTACAGAGAATGTGGCAGCACTGATGGGCTGTTGAATCATCTAGTTGTGTGGCATATGCCCACGAGAAACTATTGACGCCTTTACGGTGTCAAATCTCGCGCGTAATCACGTTCTCGCAGGGGAGGCCGAGATTTCGTTGTCGGTGTAAACAAGTGTTTGCGGGTGGTGGAGTGGACAAGCAACAAGCAACTTGTTTGCAACATTGCGTCCTTATGGAGGTGAGTTCAGCCAAAATAGGTATTTAGGTGTTTAACTAAGATACTCTGGAGTCTTTAATGTGAGTTTTATTTAAAAAAAGTGTGTTGCTATTAGGGTTGCTTGTTGGGAACCAGTTCTTTTCGGGTATCCTTAAGAAATGATTAGATCCATCGACATCAATAGCCTTTTTTGCTTAACGATTCCCTTATCGGTCCTTCAGAGTGGCCGTTGTTTTTGAGGGTGTTTGTCAGGAGAATGATTATTTCTCTACATTGATTACAGACCCTGCAACAGGTCTGTATAATCAACCGTTTCTGCAGCGTGGTTTTGCTTTGAACCTTGGACCACTGAAGCAGTGCTTTGATCTGCTGCTTCATTGGTCCTTTGTTTTATTCTGCTTTATCTTCATTTTTCCCCGCTAAAACCCTAAAGAGCATATGCCTGTGAGTAATATGTACCTTTTTTTATGTTAAACCAACCAGTTATGGTCTTCTGAAACAGTTAAAAATGGGACTGATGCTAACGCGTTAGCATGTCTATCGCATTTTCAATGTTAAAGTTAGCATTAAGATGAGCCATTATCAAGCCTCCCTCCCCACCACGCAAAGGATTCTGGGATACTCTAAAACCTTGAATAGAGACAAAAACAAGAGGCCACACATTCCTATCTTAACACTGCAAAATATAACATATTGAGAATGTGTTAAAAGTTTCTAAACAATTTCCTTTTTTTTCTCCTTTTATACTTAGGACATCAGACTTCAAGCATTCGAACCAAAGAAGCTAGCTTGTTAGCGTTTCAATGATTTATCAGCGTTTCAATGCTAGCTTTCTGTCACATAGAACATACAGTCTCTCTGAAATCAGTTTCATTTTTTCAATGCACTCAAGGCAAATTTCGCACCAGAACAAAAACAAAAACAAAAAAGAAAAGCGTTGGTTCAAACTGTGTTGCACATCACGGAGGCATTCAGAGAAATGGATGAGTAACCAAATGTCTCAGCTTTATCCACATACGTTATGCAGTCCATTCTAGTTTATTTATTTTTTAATCGGGTTAGTTGTGTCACGATAAGGATCATGTAATAAGTCAAACTGGGAGGAGACATAATGTACTTTATCTCACTTACCTGAAGCTGAGGTGGAGCCCGTGATTAGACGTCATCCGAACAGGCTGATTGGTTGTTCCAATGATGTAGGGACTGAAACATCACAAGAAAATAATGTTACACTGTCACGATTTTCTGAATCGTCTTCACTGAATTGTCGTAATGCGCAGGGCGACTCACCACTTGTGATACTTGCAGGTGAGCGCTCCGTTAACAAGCTCAGTGATGGCTGTTGTGTCACTAATGTCGTCTATGATGATCAGCAGTGGAACCTCTCCTCCGTTCTCTCTGTCAATTTGATTTGCTAGATTTGACAGGTACAACTGCAGCTCCTGTGAAAGAGACACAGTTTACATTTAACATTTCTGTTTCTGAAATAAAACAGACTCACTGGTTGTCCACGGTTGCATTACCTTTTGTGACTGACGGTGCATGTTGAAGGTAATGGCAGCGCTGCGACCTAGGACAGCAGGATCATGATCAGCCTCAGGTGAGTCAGCCTGGCTACGTTGCAGGAGGTAGCGAGCCAGTCGCTGAGCAAGGTAGGTCTTCCCTGTCCCACTGGGGCCCGACAGAACCAGACGCCTGTGCTTCAGCAGCAGGCTGATGTAGTGCAGCATCATGGGCTTTGGGATCAGAGTCTCAAACACCAGGGAGTCAACACATTTTTCTCTGAGACCTAGAAAGTAGCAAGAACAGAGAAAGAAATTAAGGCAATGGAGTCACATAGTATTTAATAGGGAAAATGTCACCAAATGTGTGAAACAACGGGGAAGACTGTATAGTTAAAGCACCGTGCTGCTAATGTTGCATGTTTATGATCTACAGATCACATATTTTAAAAACAGTTTACAACAAATTTAATTTGTTTAATTTTTACTATTGATGAAAATCAACAGGAAGACCTGCCTGACATTCGTAAACCTGTGTATCAACCCAACTACACTTGACCTGAATAACTGAACCATTTGCACTTTGATCACAATTAAAGTGTCCCTCGATGTAAATAGTTAGGTTGTATAACAGATTTTGGCAGTAAAATGCTCAGATCTAGGTTTCTCACTCAGTCACTCATTTTCAACCCTCTTATCCGGGACTAGGTAGCAGGGCCAACAGCTCCAGCACGGGACCCCAAACTTCCCTTTCCCAGGTCACATTGACCACCTCCGACTGGGGGATCCTGAGGTGTTCCCAGATCAGTGTGGAGATATAATCTCTCTACCTAGTCATAGGTCTTCCCTGGGGTGTCCTCCCAGATGGACGCACCTGGAACACCTCCCTAGGGAGGTGCCCAGGGGGCATCCTTACCAGATGCCCAAACCACTTCAACTGGCTCCTTGCAATGTGAAGTAGCAGCGGCTCTACTCCGAGCTCTTTGCGGATGACCGAGCTTCTCACCTCATCTCTAAGGGAGACACCAGCCACCCTCCTGAGGAAACACATTTCGGCCGCTTGTACCTGTGATCTAGTTCTTTCGGCCATGACCCAACCCTCATGACCATCGGTGAGAGTAGGAACAAAGACTGACCAGTAGACTGAGAGCTTCGTCTTTTGGCTCAGCTCCCTTTTTTGTCACAACAGTACGGTAGAGAGAATGCAATACCGCCCCTGCTGCGCCAATTCTCTGGCCAATCTCACGCTCCATTGTCCCCTCATTTGTGAACAAGACCCCGAGGTCCTTGAACTCCTTCACTTGGGGCAAGACCTCATTCCCTACAAGAGTACGGAATCCATCCAAGTTTCTACTGTAACTGGAAGTTTTTTCTTCCTGTCAATGCATGTTTTGATCTTTATCCCAGACAAAATAATCTACTGTGCAAGAGTCTCAATCGCGAGGGTCTGGGTCCAAGCCTGTCCGTCTGTTGTGAAGCTGGGGGGCGCCATCAAGCTGTTAATGTGACTGATGGCTGCTGATTGTCTGAGGGTTCTTTCATCATCATCACAACTGAGCTGTGTAGAAGCAGGAAGCCACAGGTGGAGAAAAATAATATTGACCATTGACAAAGTAAGACTTCATCACCAAGAATGATACTATTCAAAACAAAAACAACTCAAATGCTTGCAGCTTTTTGAAGCTAACAGACAACAACTATGCCACCATTTCCTCACCGCCCTCTGATAGTCACAGTCAAAAAGGCATGTATCCACAGCCTGTTGTGTCCAACCCCAGTGGAGGAACCCATGAATCTGGCATCCAATCCAGGTAGTGCCATGGACTCTAATTCCCTTCACACTCTTGGAATCTGAGATTAGGCACTCTCACCAATGGGCCACAGGGCCCATATTGGACTTACTTCATGTTTGGTAACATGGCACACAACCATTTTTGGAGATTGCATTTGAAATAAAAAATAATAATAATATATTGAGACCAGCTGTTCCTCACAAGATAGTGCAGCAACTGCAAGTCAACCCAGATTATTGTGCTTTTGGGACATGGTTGGAGGTTGGACATAATTGTGAAGTACTGTATAAAGTTTCAACCAGAAAGATGTCACAATGGGGAGTAACAAGCTAAATCACAGGTATGGTCTTTTAACAGTTACTCTATAAATTCCGGGCAAAGGGGGAACATTAACCTTTCAGGGTGACAAATATACGAGGTGGACCACTACTGAGACAGTGATAAGGTGATGCTTGTGGTTTGCTCCCTCCTATTATCCGCTGGCCTCCCTGGGTCAGCTGGTACATGTGCAGTGACTCACAGGACAAACCGAGGCTGGCTGTTGGGTCCACTTGCATCAGGTAGTCCTAAACGAAAACAGAAGACCACAGTCTGAATGTGTACAGACTGATCGCCTAAACCTAAAGGCCAAACAAAAGAGGACAAGCACAGACTTACTCTAAAAGTTTTGGCTATGAGGGAGTCAAGACATGTCCAGTCAGTCCTCCCACTGACCAACACTGAGCCCACATGGAACTCATGCTGCTTATTGTCCTACAGAGACAGACAGGATGACACAAAGTCTCTCCAATGTGCCATTTCAATCTGCTGACATTTTTATACACTTTAGCCAGTCGTACCGCAGCTTCATCACCAATGCGCACCAGCACACGTGCACAAACTTCGTCTCGCTGAGAAGACACGCTGAGTGTGTCAGCTGGATATACATCTACAAGAAACAGAGGCGATAACGACATGGAGTTCTTCATATATAATAGACTGAATTCTGGTTGAAGCTCTAAGTTGGTTTCTCACCTTGTGGATCTTTACAGTCATTCAAACTCAGGCTGAACGACTTGGTGAGGGACATCGGATGCCTTGCTGAAGGACCCAGTAGAGAAGCCAGTCCTGATGGCTGTGAGGTGGACAAGGTGGGACCAGAGCTAAACACATTGGGCTGACTTCCTGTTTTCAAATGGTCATTCTCTGACTTTAGGTTCTCTACCATTGACTGGAAGCCAAACAAGAAAAAAAATTCACATTGTATGAACATTAAATGCTGGCACCCATTCATTCACATTGTTTACAAACCTGCATGCTGTTCATGGTTTCTCGAAGCTGTTCCAATTGATGGGCGGAGTTTAAGGCCTCAAGCCGGATGTCCGTCAGCTCCCTCTCTTTTTCCCAGAGTTCAGAGCGTAGCTCTGTCACCGCTTTTACCTCGTTCTCTGGCTCTTCTGTGGCCTCCATCATGCTGGAGGTGACCAGATAAACTCATCACAGACAGACACAAGTAAAAGCTAAACTGCCTCATATTGGAGCTAATTGCTGGCACATGATTAAGCGTCATGGTGTGTAAGTACTTACACAGAGGACATGGCAGAGGCAGATGTTTTGAGTGAAGATGGTTGACTCTCACATCCTTCATGAGGCATCTTTGGTGAGTTGGGAGCTGAGGAGTCAGGGGTGGCGATTTCCTCAATGTCCGAGTAGGTTTTTGAACCTTTCTTAATACTGAATGCTTTGTTGAAGGAGCTCCTCAGCTACGTGAAAAGAGAGAAGCAAGGAGATGGTCGGAAAGAGAAAAAATAAACCTCATTATTGCAATGATTCATTGCTGAAGATTTTCAGTCATCCAAATGAAGCTGAGTCAAAGGTAGCTGGAGTTCTGGTTTTGGTCTTCAAGACGGTACGTTAGGTTTCAGAAGTCACCCTGCTCTGGGGTGAAACACTGTGAAGATCAAAACAAGCTGTGCAGGTGCTGCTGACTTAAGTTTTACACTGCATTTGCGATTAAATTGGTAAAAGATGGAAGTGTTACAGGCTTAGTTGGACATGTGCTAAATATTACAGGTTGGATTTACTAGACACCTCTTTATCCAAGGAAGACAGGAAGATGGAGGACTGGAAGGAAGAGGAACAGGAGCAGCCAGTAAACTAGTAGCGATCAGTATGTCTGGGAATTATTATTGTGTATCTATATTTATATTTGCAAATTACTTTTTTACTTTCACTTATGATACTCTGTGTGCTTCTTACCCTGTGTGATGCTACACAATGCTGCTGGAACCTCAATTTCCCCGAGGGAGTCTTCCCAAGGGATTAATAAATCTAATCTATCCAGATCTAATGCACATTAAAGACAACTCAGGACTCGAATAACACAATATTTTATTGATTTATCTAATGCAGTCTATATTATGTCTAATATCATTACTTCTCCAGTGTTTTGTCTCTATTTTTAAAACTGATTGCACTTGATGCTGTAGAATTTGCCCAAATCCAGACGTGACCTTTTAAAATGTTTCTTCCCTTTTCAGAATGCCAACAGTATCACTGAACAGTAGACTAGGAATTGTGGGCACTATTGAGCACTATTCCATTTAAAAAGCTTCCTCTTAGACTCTGTGCATTTTCACAACACAAATTTCAGACCAAGTTCTGCACAAAGTGGTTTTCTTTTTTTTTATCATTTGATTTCATATTGAAATAATACAAGTACCAAAGATATTTACACACACACAACCATATCCTGACATTCACAGCCATGTAGACCACAAGTCCTAAAAATTGTATTTAATTGGTGTGAAGATGGACGTGTGCCTGATAACATGTTGTCAATTCCAAGCGTATTAAAGTCCAAAATAATATAGGCCAATGTTTGGAGGTTCACTCCTGTTCATATTGTCGCTGTTGTAATAGTTTTGTTATGGTAACATGCCAGACTAGTTCCACATGCACTGTAGGAAAATTCAGTAAGTTATGTCTTCCAATACATTCCAATTCTAAGGTAGAACTCTACTAGTGTATACTAAAGTAAATCTAAATATCTAAAAAAAAGAAGAAGAATAGAGTAGAGCCACTTTGGTGCCTGGTCTTGAGAACCAGTGACGGTAGGTTGAAAAGGTTTTTTATCCCATGGGAACTCTACCTACCCACCTAAGCAGCTCAAGAAAATGGACAGCATGTATATAAGTGATATTTACACAATCAGAGTAATAAACAACATATACAAGAAATATAGTTACTACATAATATTATAGGAGTTAGCTTCTAAAACCTAAATTTCATACAGGAGAAGATTGCACCTAGTCTGTAGACTAGTAGTAAAATTAAATTATAGCAAGTAGGCTAAGCTATAAATATGGTTATTTTGTTATAGAAACAGAAGCTATGATGTAACATGTTTTAGGTATCTATCTAAAGCTAATAGTTAAACTATCTAAATATCCGTTTTACTCAAAATTCAAACTCAATTTGCAACCGTAAATTCCAGCATGAACATCAACGCAAATCAGACACAACTGGGTTACTCACTAAATCTAGAATCTCAATAAGCAGAAATGAGAATTATTGTTCAATGTAATGCAGTTTGAAAGAGTGCTTGATTTTGTAGGACCCCCCCCTCCCCCCAACAAGTTTACATACTCTGGCAGAATTTTTTTTTTTTTGGCCATTTTTAAGAGAATATGAATGACAACACAAAAACTTTTTTCCACTCATGGTTAGTGGTTGGGTGAAGCCATTTATTGTCAAACAACTGTGTTTACTCTTTTTAAATCATAATGACAACAGAAACTACCCAAATGACCCTGATCAAAAGATTACATACCCCTGTTCTTAATACCGTGTTTTGCCCCCTTTTAACATCAGTGACAGCTTGGAGTCGTTTGTGTTGGTTGTGGACGAGGCTCTCTGATGGTAAAGCTGCCACTGAATATGTCTTGGACTTTATTTACATCAATTATGAAGAAATACAAACAGTATGGCACTCTATGGTAAATCTGCATGGAGTAGACAGTTCTCAAAAACTGAGTGACTGTGCAAGAAGGAGAAGAGTGAGGAAAGCCACCAACACACCCAGACTAAAGCCCCCGTCACACATAGTAAGAATGTGGAGGAGCCATTCCGACACGGCAAATACTGCCATAATCCGACAGTCATGAGGAAAAGAAGCGTGGCCAGCCGTGGTCTGAATGCATCTGGTCTGCCTCGTGCACAAATGCAGGATGCAGCCCAAACATATTTCAGATGACACAGACTGCTGTCAGACGACACCGACACTGGAGCTGTCCATCTACAGAGTGCACAAAAAGGCTGACAGCTGTCAGTGATCACCTGCGGTTGTACAGTTCACTGAAAAATCCCTTTTAGGTGTGTGATCAGTATATACGTACTTGCATTGCTAGATTTTATTTGTCTGGATGGACTCTGTAACTGCTGTTGAACTATGCTGGCAATGCGCCAATTTCCCACATGTGCGCAACATTCAGATGCAGCCAGTGGACTTTCTCTTTTCTCTTTTTTTAACTCTTTTTTGTTGTCATTTTACTTGATACACTGCAGCTGGATTATCGTTGTGGGACGGCGCTTCACATGGGATTTATTCATACCAGAGGTGGATTATGTATTTATCATCAGATCGAAGTTGCCAGCACACAGCACAGCCGGGTGAAAGGGACTTGACCAGCTGACTGTGCTGCGCTGTGGAACACGAGGTACCGGAGGTGAGTTACATGTTTATTTATGTCGTCATGTGCTGGGCAAACATTTCCTCATCATACCTGCTACAGACTTAGGAAGTGTATGTGTAATAATACGTGCATTACAGAGGCGAAATCCTGTTCAGCTGTGTTGCTGGCCACCGCACCAAGCCATTGACGTGCGCACAGTGCCACATACATGTTATTACATAACAGCATTTCCTTCACCCTCCCTGGCTGGGGTCCAGTGGAGGTGGACAAATGTGGCACAAAATGTCAGCAGGCTTTGCTGTGACCGATTGATCTCCAAGCTCACTCAACTGCGATCAGATCATTTCTGATGCTGTCAGAATATGTAAATTGCAGTCAGATTGTCGTCAGATTACACATGGATCGCCGTCGGATAGGTGTCCCATCTCGACAGCCCCAAGAGTTTTGAACATGTGTGTTACACTTGGGGCCGCTGGCCAATTTTGACCAACTGTGTCGACTTCTGCAGATTGCTGTCAAAATGTTTTGGAACTGAAATCTGACACCTTTCGGATGTGCGTTGATTCATAACTCTGACGCCACTCTGGTGATTCGGGCTGACTATGGGTGAAGGGGGTATACGCGTAAGTTATAGGCTTATGTGGCTGTGATTGGAGAAATTGTGCGCAGTGCAAATTTTGCATTTTACATTACCAGTTATACAGCTTCATGACCTGAACGTTTAACTAAAAATTGCCATAAGGTACATCTGAGATGCAAGCCTAGACTTGATCTGTTTTGGTGAAAGAATATCCTTTTCCGCTCAACTCCACTATGAAGCTAAGAGTGGTGATGCAAAATGCAACATCACTATGTACATAAACGTTTGAGCACAACTGTAGGTTTGGCTATATAGTGACACCCAGCCAAATACAACAAAGAGCAGGAAACCCCTCTGTCATAGTATCCAGTTGCAGTGTTCATACTGTTCATTTGCACTAAAGGCAAAGAATATCTCACATTGGATGATATACTGCGGCAGAATATATTTGGGCTTACCCAGCTCTTTTTCTTCTTCTTTTTAGCATCTTGGTCCTTTAAGCTGCCAAGACTTGAGATGCTGGTCAGGCTGGAGATACTTTCACATGAATTTTGACGTTGAATATGAACATCTGGAAAACAGAAGACGTCCAAAACAATATATTTTCTGAGATGACCAACATCAGTGTTCGCGCTATGTGAGAAGCAGGTGGGGAAGAGTTCATTGAAGTCAAAGGCAGACCGTATAAAAAAAATTTCATAAGCAATACAGAAGTCAAATTGAAAGCTACATATTATTGGCAGACAGGAGCCAATGGATAACAGCCAAGATTAAGAAATGAGGTTAACAGAGAAAATGAGCCATGGGAACAAAGCAAAAATAAAAGATAACAGAGATAGCACGGTCACCAGACATATGGAAATATGCACGACAGATTGATGGATATGCTCGTTTCAACATTCCCTGTCGCTAGCTTTTCTGGAAGCTGAGGAACAACAAACAACATGGTCAATGATCAGAAAAGTCATCTGATCAATGTGCTGACCTTTCATGTTGTCTGGGTTGTTTAAGGCTCCTTGGATGACAGCCTGGGCTTCTTCATTCTTGCTCTTCAATGCTTCAATGGTCTCCCTCAGCTCCATCAGCTCTGTGTCCTGCACAACACAAACATTCAACAATTAAGTGTCACAGTCTGAGGTGGGTCAGGATATTTCACATTCAAAGTTTATGCAACACAGAGATAGATGACTTGTACTACTTTAGACCATTTAGCAGAATGGCTATCACTGAATTCTTTCAAAATATACATTCTCACACATCCAAATGTTTTCCTCTGTTACAGAAAGTGAGATACTCTTGTGAGCATGTGCTGCACAACAGTACTCCATACAGTCTATATGGTAGTCCAGTTGTTACTGCCACACTTTTCCACAAAGCTATGTATGTATGATATCTAAGCTTTCGGCAGAACAATGCGCAGAGCTGTGTGGACTGTTACATAAGCTGTCCCCCTGCTGTCCCGTGTCCAGCTACTGCAGACCACTGCACTCATTATTGCTCCCCACTCTGATCAATTTTCATCCTACTCCACTGATATCACTCACTGCTTGCTCCAAAACAGAAAACAATATGCAATGTATTCAAGTTTCAGCTTAAAGTGTAGCTTGGCATCAAAATAACTGAGCAGCCAAATCCACACTTAAGCAGAAATGATTCATTTCAAGCTGCACTAACACTCACATGCCCTAATTTTTTGCTACATCTTACTCCTATCTGTACAAAATATACATCCGATTGGTCATGTTTTGTGGATAATGATATGTCTTGACATCAAATATTTTTAAACATGTTTGAAACTATTTTTTATCTTTCTGTGCCAAAAACTTAACACTCCTTGTCTGTATATTGTAGGAACAGCTCCAAAGATCAGAGTCTCAATGTGTTTTCCATTGTGCCAAAGAATCCACCCGAAATGGAGCCGCATAACCCATCTCTTCAAGGATGACGAGACTATGCTCCTGGCCAAGCTGCACAGGTCAGTGCGCTGGCACAAACAACAAAGGATGTTTCTGCTCGAGACAGGCCTTTCAGCATGAGCAGCAAGGCGTGAAGTCCCAAGAGAAACTCCTCAGATTTATAACACAAAACATGGCCTCAGGCACTGATCAACTCATTCTAACCAAAGCAAAGGCAGAAGAATGCAGGAATGTGATGTGTAGGGTGAAACAAACTGCAATTTGACTCAGGATTATCACTAATCATACAGTGAAGTCAGTCTTTTATTCACTGATCTGTTTATTCTTCTGTCACACTCTGACTTTAACCTGTAGAAGTGCATTGTGGGCTTTGAACCTACATTGAGCCTGCCCTAAGACAGGAATGTAGCTGGAATCTGGCTGGTTGCTGTTGCATACCTTCTGCTCGTGGCTCAGTGAGAGAGACTGGAGCCGTGTTGTCATCAGTGCCAGACTTTGCTCAAAGGCAGCTACCAGGTTTGCCTATTTGAAAAATATAGAGAGACAGAAAAAAACTGTATCAGAACCACATGATGATTAACTGATAATATTCTGATTTCCAGTATTTGATATCAGGCCTGATCCATTCTGTTTTACTGGGGGCCAACCAGACTGCAATACTAACTGAGGACGACATAAAAACTATGTTTCTACAAGGCAACAATCAAACTCTGGTCAGGTTTTATCCTAGGTACAGTCTGTAGGGCAGCTGAGAACATTTAAGTTGAGCCTGAGTGTAACTTCTTCAGAGATTAGTTTATCTCAACAGATGCCCTTCATGTCTTTCAGCTTTGGAGATCTAGGGATGGCTGGGAGGGGGTTATGGAGTCATGAGATCTATGGACAGAGGTGTTTGGTGGTGCTGATGCCTATACAGGAGAATAAAGGTTGAAATCTTTTGGGTCCTAGTGCTTCCTATCTTACTGCATGGCTGCAAGACTCAGACCCTAGTCAATGACTAGCTCTCTTTTGTACATTGTTTCTTTGAACAACCTTTGCTTCATGTTCAAATGACTTCATGTCAAAGTAATGGTTATTTAGGGAGACTCAGATGAAGGCTACAACTTGCATTATGAGGGAATAGCACTTATGACATTTCGATCATGTGATGCATGGCCAAAATGTGCTCTCTGGGCATGATCCAGTGCAGACGTCCCTCAGTGTTGAGGAGCGCAGTTACTGCAAAAGGCCAAGGGTATGCCCACATTTCACCTCACTGCAGCAGAGGCGGCTTCTTTTGGGCAGGGGAGATGGGGTTTATGCCTCGGTGGTTACCAATCAGGACTGTGGACTGGACCAAGGGTGGTTCTGTAGTGTGATGGATCGAAGCGTGTCACCAGATCACGTTCCCAGACCTGAGCTGACACCATAAAGCTGCAAAACAACACATCTAAAATTGACATGAAGATGGAGAGCAGTGGATCTCTAAGTTTCCCATTTCCCACTTCTCAGCCCAACTTTGATCTCTAAGCAGTGGATCTAAGTTTTTCCTTACCACTGTTGCTCTGGGGGTTGGTAAGGTTACACCTTACCTGTGTGAAGCGCCTTGAGGCAACTCTGTTGCGATTTGGCGCTATATAAAATAAATTAAATTAAATCCCAACTCTGGTCTTCAGTGACCCCGAACCCATACATTTTTTATCTTTCCCTGCTCTGCCAAAAGCTGATCAGCATATTCAGACATGCTCAGCCAATCAACAACTAATGAATGGACTGCATTTACATAGTCAATTATAATAACAAAATATAATGAGCCAATTAGGACTGAAGACCTCCTTGTGTTCTCTGAGATGTTGTTTGATGACTTGTACAGATGACCTGTACACCTCCAGGGCCATGATGCGAGCAAGGACGATAGTGGCCGATCCCTCTCACCCAGGACACAAACTTTTTGTCACCCTTCCCTCTGGCAGAAGGCTGAGGTCCATCAGGACCGAAACACAAAAACAGCTTCTTTCCATCTGCAGCTAGACTTATAAATAATGCCAGAGACCCCCATTTACCCTGCCCCCCTACTCCCTCAAAATACAGATTGATCATCCCTGCACTGAAAGGTACTGTTCATCTGCGTGCCTTTACACAGACCCGTTTCACTATGTTATATTTATTTGGCAGTCAACATAGTATTGCCTCTTTGCTTATTTGTCTATTTGACTCCTTTAATTCTTTTTATGCGAAAACTTACTAGGCAATAAATTTGATTCTGATTCAGTCTATACCAGAGTTTGGGTAACAGCTTTCTCATTATTATAAAGTAGCCACACCAGAACTCCAGTAAGGTTTGTGACTCAGTACATCAACCAGTATTCAAGATCACTTTGCAACTGATGTGCCGAGGCCACAAAATACCAGCTAATGGGGTGGATCCAGGCTTTGGGTTACAATTTGATGATTCCTGATTTACAATGTAAGAGAGTATCATTTGAGCCAGCTGCAGGAAGGTTAATGCTATAGAGCTAAAATTTAACACCTTTGCAGCATAGATTAAGCATATTCTCTGTGCTTTTAATCCCTCATCCAATATGACATGCTGAACAGATGAATTAAAAATCAAAGGCTGAAGTCTATTTAAATTCACCTCCTTTCTGCTCTGCCTTTTTCCTACACACTAATTTTGGCCCAAAGCAAGAAGAGAAAATTTCTTTCCTACTTACATTCTTGGATGTCTTATTGTAATATAATAATGGACGCCGCCCAGTCATTAATCCCCTACGTAACATTGTGATCTATGCTTCTGTTTTGGCTGTTAAATGCACTCACATATCAAGTGTCAAAGAGCTGAAAAAGATCTCAGGGGAAATGCATATACAGAAACATTTGATTGATGTGCACAGTGTGAAGTCATGCATAATGCTGACAGGGTGGTCATACAGAAAGCACTTTGTAGGGAGGTTCTTCAAATTATTCAGACCCCGTATGGATTTAAAAAAAAGTGCTGATACTGTGAAGAAATGATTTATGGCCAACTCTCCACAGTTAAGGCTGAAAACTTTTATAAATCTTTCCTTCAGCTTTGGAGAATACTACTTGACTTTTATGGCCAACAAAAACAATTGTGGAAGGACAATGACCGAGGAGAGAGGATTGGAAAAAACATACCAATGGATCGTTGGTCATTGCTGATTAACCCCATTATTTTTTGTTTCTGCTGTCACATGCTCAAAATTTTTGAGTGTGCTTTAAAATATCAGTTACCCAGGCCTCAGGATATAACGAGGTAGATAGTTCATCAAGATGAATGACAGGTGTGGCCACACTAAGGAAAGGAGGGGTCATTCCCAATACTAAGGTTGTCTTGAGGCTAAAAGTTTCATATTGTTCTTCTGACCCCCCACCCCCGACATTTGACAAAGATGTTTGCTGCTCTCAGGTCAGGCCAGGTCAGAATAAGGAGAATGAAGCTGAAGTTCCACAAGGCTATGTGTTCAGTTCAATTCAATTTCACTACACTTTACAACGCAAATCACAAAATAAGTTGCCCAAAGGTAGCATAGGTTTAAACCTTCCCCACCTCATAAGAAATGACATTGGCAACAGTGACAAAGAAAACTGTGTCAACACAGAACTGTCAGAACTTGCAGCAAGCAATCATACACAGTCCTAAGTATGTTCAACAATGACCAATCAGGAAGTGAGGACGAGAGCCCCAGACAAACAGACCACACCAATAAATCAGTAATGTTATCAAACCCAGATCAGATAATGATTAAGACATTTCCCACTTCTCAGCCCAACTTTGATGAATCTGCAACCCTGCTATGAAATGCTCCACAAGTGACAAGCAAGATATAGGGTTCAAAGACTGTAATGTAGGCTGCACACATCTCCACGCAGAAGAGTCAAATTCAGATGTGATGTAACGTGTTAATCCAACATCTGTTCAGTCCCCAATTCATTCAGTTTTGACATTAGACCATTGACACATGAGCACCACACCATTGGCCACACTCTCATGGTTTCAATCTGCGTAGATATTTTTACAGTAGCTGTAGAACTGGGGACCACCAGCAGACTGGGGGCTGATTTAATATCATATGCATGGTGATTGCAAGATCACGATGACTCATACAAGTGAATTCGAGGAATGACCTAGGTCTACACAATGGTACTCCAACTCATATCATACTGAGGTACCTGCTCTGACAATAAGAAAGTCCTACATAAGCTCTGAGCCCACTGGTGCTGGTGCCGTGGTAGGAGAGTAGTAATCAAATGTTGCATTGCATAAAATGAATGAGTCACCAATTAATGTTTTAAGTATTCTAGACATTTTCCCATATTTTATCTGTTTTTGTGGGATGTGTGTGCAACAGAAACATTCCTTGCTGTCAGATTACAACATTCTAAAATTTAAATTATGTAAGGATATTTTAAAAAATGCAGCCACATTTCAAAAACATGCTTATTTAGGGTCTGCTCCTTTGTCCCTGACCAAGGCAGCGTGTCGACATCTGGAGTTGGTCCGCGGACGCCGGACTGTGGCTGCCCACTGCTCCTAGTGGTTTGATTGTGTCTAACTGTGAGGATGGGTTAAATGCAGAGGACAAATTTTGTCGTATGTATGTACAATGACAGTAAAGGCTGTATTCTATTCTGTATTGGTCACATTAATACTGTTGCTGCTTTCCAGTAAAATGACCACTGGAGCATCACAAAAACAATACATACATTTGCTGATAACTGTGTCGTGAGGTTCGACACTTTCTCCTGGGACGATTCCAGCTCTCTCCGCAGTTTACGGATTTGCTGTAAGACAGAGATCTTCGATTAGAAAAAGAAATAAAAAAAAAAATAATTCACCAAAATTGAAAACAATCGTTATGACAGAAGTGAGTCTTGTGGATGGTGCTTGTGAAATGAATGACAAAAATGTTCTTCACAGACAACAGAGTGATAGATGAAAGGACAGAAATGAGGCTAAGGGAAACAAAGTGCAGGAGAGAACAACCTTACCTCTCCCTGAATCCTTTCCTCAGCCTTTGGAAGCACAGAGGAGGAAAGTCAAGAGGTTACATTAAAAAAATAGAGGAGAAAGTATTTCGTAGAGTGCGTCAAACAACAGACCCTTTGCCATCACAGTTAATCTAATTTTTTTTTTAGATGTTTGAGTACTTTCTTCCTTTCTAGAAAACAACAACAAAAAAATAACCCATTTTGACTCTAGCATGGGTTTCCTTTTTTAAGTTCCTCTACTGCTCAGCATTTTGCAGTGTTTAAGTCAATCAAGCTTTCATCTGCAGCTGGTCTCAAAGCAATATAAAGCAATTAAGTGGCAAATTTTAAGAATGAGATCAGCGTGGTTCAAAAAAAAAAATGGAATGGAAACAAAAAACTGAGAACAGATGAGTAGAGAAATTCACCAAAAAATGTTTTCAACATTGTGTGTGTGTGTGTGTTATGAGCTTGGAAAATCAAAGTGTAATATGAGAAGACAACATCAGACAATGAAACAAGATTTTGATAAATCAAAAGATTGCAGTAACTAAAGTAGCTGAAGTGGATTTTACTGTATTTACATAACTGTCAATCGGTCAGTGAGAACATTTTTTTTAATAAACAAAACTCAGTACTAGAACAGCCTTTTTGAGATGCCTGACAATCCCAGGTATGTAAGTGTCAATGAAAGAACCAAGAATGATTCTCTAATCACACAGCCGAGTTAGAGCTACAGCGCCCACGAACTAAAGCTGATCGAGACAAGATGTAGAGTCGGAGAGAGATGTCAAGTGCAACGGGCTGTGTATCAAGGCTTGGTGATAAGCCACGCCTGCAAACAGAAGATTACTAAGTCCTAGTGTAAATATAGCGTATGTTTTTCCTGACAAAAAGCACAGAGTGACTGAACACAGAGGCTTTCTTCCGAGCACTTTCAGTGGAGGGTCAGGTCCAATCATCAGCCCATCCCCATTTTTGAAGAAAGTTGGTTAAACACGCTTCCGAAATTTAAATATTTTTTGTTAAAGTTTATTCAGTGCCCACCCTAACATAAATTAATTTCATAACCCCAACACATTGTAAAAAGCAAAAACTAATGAGTTTTCGCTATGTTTTTCTCAT
This sequence comes from Thalassophryne amazonica, assembly GCF_902500255.1. NCBI lineage: Eukaryota > Metazoa > Chordata > Actinopteri > Batrachoidiformes > Batrachoididae > Thalassophryne > Thalassophryne amazonica. The sequence continues at coordinate 73,414,035 of NC_047108.1, forward strand.
GTCCTCCACGTATTACCTGTGACAATGTCATTAGTGTGTGCTGGTAGTGGAATCAAACTTTATGTTGAAATGTGCTCTGATTTTGAAAGACACGTGCAAGAAAACAGTAAGTGTTCCAGGACAATGCCTAGTTTTGTGAAGGTTAAGAAGGAATTGCACTAAAGTTTTGAGGTTGTATACAACTTTTCTGCAGACTCGCCGGACATCAGCTGACAAGGAATACATTTAATGAATAAGGAAGTGAGAAAAAATGGACACAAACGGGTGAGTTATTTGTGATTTATTTTATTTTTGATGAAATCAGACATTTTATTGAAATAGGTGTTCCGACGAATGTAATATTCACCATAATTGTGCATCAGCCCACCCCCTCTTGAGGCAGAATTTCACCCTCCGACAGGCGAATACAGTATCTTATTTGAACGGCAATAAAACTCACTCAACAACAGCAACAGCCAGAACCAACAGCCAGTTATAAGTTACAATGAACATTATTATTTCAGAAATCAAAGATTCAAACTACCGCAAAAAGTCATTGTGTTTCTGTTAAAGGTGTTTATATTTGGAATAATTGCCCGGATAACATAAAATTGCTTGGTAATTTGGTTGGCTCTACAAAAATTATTTGATTACTTGCTATAGCATGTTAAATTAGGTTTACTGATTTTGGTGCACTGCTGTTTGCATGTTTGTGTTCATGAAATTTTAGTTCAGGGATCAATTTATACTTTGTATTAGTTATCATGGGTATATGTATAATTTTATACACATATGTATAATTTTATTTTCAGTTAAAGGGGTGGGCATTTACAAGCTTTTGCTTCTGCTTACACCCTTTCGGGCGCATGAGTGCATTGTTGGATTATTTTCTTTATTTGTAAGTTTTTATTGTTTTGAATCTGTGTGTGCCAAATAAATTCATTCATTCATTCATACAGCCAGAACCAAGTCTGTCTAATCTGCTATGAGTTTTTTCTCTCTACTGTGATAAATTTCAAGTAACAAATCAGCAAAAATAATCCTCTTCCCAATTGCCAGAAAAAGCGCTGCAGTGACATCACATTGGGCCTCATGTATCAAAGTTGTGCACTTGTGGCGTAAATTTACGGTGTAAATTTGAAGTACACCAAAGTTGCCGTGACACGTATCAAGCAGTGCGCACCTGCCCATTTCCAGCATACACCTGATGTGCCCTTGATAAATGCGGCGGGTGAAAACAATCGTAATTATAATAAACACGCCCATAAATATTCAGACTCCGCTTCAGACACACCCTCATTTTACGACATGGAAGCCAGGAAGACGGCAAAGAAAAAGAACTCCACCAATCACGACGTGTGCCAATAGAGCGTCAAAAGCGCCCGTCGTATCAATTGTTTTGTAGTATAATCAAAAAAGTGTTACAGTGGTCCCTCGTTTATCGCGGGAGTTACGTTCTAAAAATAGCCCATAATACGCGAAACCGCGACATAGTCAGCGTTATTTTTTACAATTATTATAGATGTTTCAAAGCTGTAAAACCCCTCGTGTGTAAACACTCTCAAAGTTCAAACCTTATTAGAAAAATAAGACCAAACTGTTTTCAGGCCCAAACATTTGTTTGAGAAATAAAAATAGAACATTTTCCTATAAATAATTATGATGACTTTTAGAACTAGCGAATTTAATTTTAACGATCAACGTACGAGGTTGGACACATAAGAAATTATTAATAGTGACTGACCAGTATTTCACAGTTCCTCTGATCGCGCCTCTGCGTCCTGACGCCGCGCCACTGTCGCACCTTTTTCCACTCACACCTCGCTGCAGGTGTCTGTTTCCGAGTGAAGAACACAGTTATGAGTAGTTGTTGGCGCTCTTTTTTCTTCTGGGCGAGACGATTCTTATAAACAGATACGCAGACCACAATGCACTGTAAAAAAAAAAAAAAGGCATGCAAAATTGGACTAAAAACTCCGCGAAACGACGAGGCCGCGAAAGGTGAACCGCGTTATAGCGAGGGACCACTGTATTCTCTTTTCACATGTCAATAATTCTTGACGTGGATATTTGCACGCTCAATTAATAAGACACGCCTAATTTTTCAGATTTCTTTATTCTTAAAACGTATTTCTTTATTTATTTTATTGTGACAAACGAATGGAGACGACAAAACCTGATTGCAGCACGGGCGAAGGGAATGACAACACTACAGTTGTAATTATCAATTCCATTGTCTAAAACGATCACACCACATAAAGTTAAGCTCAGCACTGCTCTGGCTCCAGGCTCGAAGTCTGGAGAAAAAGGCGAGCAGCGCTTTCTTTGCAGTCAGCGCTGTGGCCACGGATCGTGCTCGATAGACCAACAATCCCGCAAAAGCGGGATTTGTATTGATTATTATGTAGTATAATCAGGAAAGTGTTATTTATGTAACCATATGCATTGATTTGTATGATGGCACTGTTTATCATGTTGATCATTTTCATTTTTATGTGGATTCCAGCACTGCTTTATTTTGGTGTATAATTTACACCACCTCTCGACCTGGTGTATATTTTCAGTGCAGCGTACGCCAACGACCACATTGATAATTGCCAAGTAGCGCAGCCGTTTTGGCGTACACCCCATATATGCTCAAATATCGCTGTACGCAACGTTGATACATGAGGCCCAATGTCTCTTTGAAAAGTTGAGAGATTTTCAACTTCAAAGCGCACTGACCTGATACATAAAAAAGTGGTCCGCTCTCAAAAAGACACTGATTGCGAGGTTTTTCTTCTGGAGGCAGTTGCCTGCAGCTGAATGCAGGCCAATGTTTTTTTGAACAAGTAAAAAAAAAAAAACACTGGTGCCCAGAAAAAAAAAGTTATATGGATGCAGGACCTTACACATTTAATTGCATACCAATTAGTTCTGGTTCTTTTAGTGTGACAGAAGCAGAAGGAAGGAAGATGAGTGCGTACACACACACACACACAAAAAATTCAGCTGTACAGAACTGTATCTACCTGAGTCTCCATGATGCCCAAACTCACCGAGGAATAGCTGGATGAAGCGTTGGATGTGAGGGAAAGAACAGACCCATGAACTGAAAATTAAACAATGGAACCAATCACAATGTGAACCAGAACAACAGAGTCGTACATTAAAAAGCAAATAATGGATTCAGCATGTATAGAGGGTCTCACCTTCATCCCCAGACTCCTTGTCTCGAAAGGATCCAGAATGAACCATTCCTATGCTGTGAGGCCGTTCAGAGAGCGACAGTGTGCTTCCCAGCGGAGACGCCCCGTACATCTCCAGAGAGGCGTCGTGCGTGGGAATGCTGTTAGAGCGAGTCATCCTCGGAGGTCCACTAACAGGACTGCAAGCTTCAGAGAACGAGGCAGTTAACACATTCCTAATTTATTAAATATCGTTAGTATTCCTGCAGAGTGTGTGCCTACGTGCATGTGTGTATGTACCTATGCTGGTCTTAGCGGTGCACGGTAGAGAGGTGGGTGAGGACAGCACCGAAAGAGTGAGAGAGTCTGACATGCTGAGGACAGTATGAGAATGTCTCCTCTCGCCTTTTTCCATTCCTTCCTCCTCACCCTGGGGTGCACCACAGAAACTGCACACAGACAACAAAATAAGTTTGCTCGCTGTTAAACATCAGCGTGCTAATGGTGAATAAAGGAAAGTAACCATGAGTCCCTGCACTAGATGGAAACACAAGACCTCCACTCGAGCTACACTCTGAGCCCGATTAAACATGTTTTTTATTTAAATTTTTACATCTTTGGGGGACATCATTGGCATTTATTTATTTGTCTGTCTGTTTGCAGGATTATGTCAAAACTACTGCATGGATTTTTATGAAATTTTTACCACAGATATTACGCCATGGAAGACTCCATTAAATTTTGGAGGTGATCCAGATCCGGATTTTGGATCAAGATTTCGCTTTATATAGGCTTTAAAGGATTATATTAAAAAAAAAAAAAATACTTCACAGATTCTCACCTCAGATAGCTATTAGGGCATGGAACACTCCACTGAATTTTGGGGGTGATCCGGATTCACTCTGTCAGATTTTGAGGATTATGTCAAAACTACTTAACAGATTTTCAACCAATTTTCACCACATATTGGTGATTGGCTTTGGAAGGTGGAGGTGATCTGGACCCAGATCTGGATTCTGGATCAAGATTTCAAGACTTTGTAGACTTAAGGATTACGTCAAAACTACTTCACAGATGCGACATCATGATGTACAGTAGTGTTCAGAATAACAGTAGTGCTATGTGACTAAAAAGATTAATCCACGTTTTGAGTATATTTCTTATTGTTACATGGGAAACAAGGTACCAGTAGATTCAGTAGATTCTCACAAATCCAACAAGACCAAGCATTCATGATATGCACACTCTTAAGGCTATGAAATTGGGCTATAGGTAAAAAAAAAAAAGTAGAAAAGGGGGTGTTCACAATAATAGTAGCATCTGCTGTTGATGCTACAAACTCAAAACTAATATGTTCAAACTGATTTTTTTTTTTAACAATCCTGTGAATCACTAAACTAGTATTCAGTTGTATAACCACAGCTTTTCATGATGTCTTCACATCTGCGAGGCATTAATTTTGTTGGTTTGGAACCAAGACTTTGCTCATTTACTAGTGTGCTTGGGGTCATTGTCTTGTTGAAACACCCATTTCAAGGGCATGTCCTTTTCAGCATAAGGCAACATGACCTCTTCAAGTATTTTGACATATCCAAACTGATCCATGATACCTGGTATGCAATATATAGGCCCGACACCATAGTAGGAGAAACATGCCCATATCATGCACCACCATGCTTCACTGTCTTCACTGAACTGTGGCTTGAATTCAGAGTTTGGGGGTCATCTCACAAACTGTCTGTGGCCCTTGGACCCAAAAAGAACAATTTTACTCTCATCAGTCTACAAAATATTCCTCCATTTCTCTTTAGGCCAGCTGATGTGTTCTTTGGAAAATTGTAACCTCTTCTGCACATCTTTTATTTAACAGAGGGACTTTGCGGGGGATTCTTGCAAATAAATTAGCTTCACACAGGCGTCTTCTAACTGTCACAGCACTTACAGGTAACTCCAGACTGTCTTTGATCATCCTGGAGCAGATCAATGGGTGAGCTTTTGCCATTCTGGTTATTCTTCTATCCATTTTGATGGTTGTTTTCCGTTTTCTTCCATGCGTCTGTTTTTTTTTGTTGTTTTTTTTTGTCCATTTTAAAGCATTAGCGATCATTGTAGATAAACAGCCTATAATTTTTTGCACCTGCGTATACAACCCCTGGCAATAATTATGGAATCACCGGCCTCGGAAGATGTTCATTCAGTTGTTTAATTTTGTAGAAAAAAAGCAGATCACAGACATGACACAAAACTAAAGTCATTTCAAATGGCAACTTTCTGGCTTTAAGAAACACTATAAGAAATCAGGAAAAAAAATTGTGGCAGTCAGTAACGGTTACTTTTTTAGACCATGCAATCACCCTGTAAATTTTCATCCCCAAAACTAACACCTGCATCAAATCAGATCTGCTTGTTAGTCTGCATCTAAAAAGGAGTGATCACACCTTGGAGAGCTGTTGCACCAAGTGGACTGACATAAATCATGGCTCCAACACGAGAGATGTCAATTGAAACAATGGAGAGGATTATCAAACTCTTAAAAGAGGGTAAATCATCACGCAATGTTGCAAAAGATGTTGGTTGTTCACAGTCAGCTGTGTCTAAACTCTGGACCAAATACAAACAACATGGGAAGGTTGTTAAAGGCAAACATACTGGTAGACCAAAGTAGACATCAAAGCGTCAAGACAGAAAACTTAAAGTAATATGTCTCAAAAATTGAAAATGCACAACAAAACAAATGAGGAAGAAACGGGAGGAAACGGGAGGAAACTGGAGTCAACGTCTGTGACCGAACTGTAAGAAACCACCTAAACGAAATGGGATTTACATACAGAAAAGCTAAACGAAAGCCATCATTAACACCTAAACAGAAAAAAACAAGGTTACAATGGGCTAAGAAAAAGCAATCGTGGACTGTGGATGACTGGATGAAAGTCATATTCAGTGATGAATCTTGAATCTGCATTGGGCAAGGTGATGATGCTGGAACTTTTGTTTGGTGCTGTTCCAATGAGATTTATAAAGATGACTGCCTGAAGAGAACATGTAAATTTCCACAGTCATTGATGATATGGGGCTGCATGTCAGGTAAAGGCACTGGGGAGATAGCTGTCATTACATCATCAATAAATACACAAGTTTACGTTGATATTTTGGACACTTTTCTTATCCCATCAATTGAAAGGATGTTTGGGGATGATGAAATCATTTTTCAAGATGATAATGCATCTTGCCATAGAGCAAAAACTGTGAAAACATTCCTTGCAAAAAGACACATAGGGTCAATGACATGGCCTGCAAATAGTCCGGATCTTAATCCAATTGAAAATCTTTGGTGGAAGTTGAAGAAAATGGTCCATGACAAGGCTCCAACCTGCAACGCTGATCTGGCAATAGCAATCAGACAAAGTTGGAGCCACATTGATGAAGAGTACTGTTTGTCACTCATTAAGTCCATGCCTCAGAGACTGCAAGCTGTTATAAAAGCCAGAGATAGTGATGTGTTGGAGCGTTCTTTTGCTTTTCATGATTCCATAATTTTTTCCTCAGAATTGAGTGATTCCATATTTTTTCCCTCTGCTTGGTTTAAAAAAGTAGCCGTTACTGATTGCCACAATTTTTTTTTCCTGATTTCTTATAGTGTTTCTTAAAGCCACAAAGTTGCCATTTGAAATGACTTTAGTTTTGTGTCATGTCTGTGATCTGCTTTTTTTCTACAAAATTAAACAACTGAATGAACATCCTCCGAGGCTGGTGATTCCATAATTTTTGCCAGGGCTTGTAAGTTTTCCCCTCTCCAATCAACTTTTTAATCAAACTACGCTGTTCTTCTGAACAATGTCTTGAACATCCCATTTTCCTCAGGCTTTCAAAAAGATAAGCATGTTTAACAGGTGCTGGCTTCATCCTTAAATAGGGGACACCTGATTCACACCTGTTTGTTCCACAAAATTGATGAACTCACTGACTGAATGCCACACTATATTATTGTGAACACCCCCTTTTCTACTTTTTTTTTTTACTAATAGCCCAATTTCATAGCCTTAAGAGTGTGCATATCATGAATGCTTGGTCCTGTTGGATTTGTGAGAACCTATTGAATCTACTGGTACCTTGTTTCCCATGTAACAATAAGAAATATACTAAAAAACCTGGATTAATCTTTTTAGTAATATAGCACTACTATTATTCTGAACACTACTGTAAAACGAAGATCAGGAAGACACTATTTTGTTTCAGCTTGTGAATTAAATATCAGATTGGAATACCTTGATCAGTCAGTCCATTCTGGATCAGTATGCAATTATTGCATTGTGTTGTGGAATCTGGATCCAAGTAAAGTCCGGATCACAATGTGAATCCCATATCTGCTATTTTGAGTCCTTGTCAACCCTTGGCAGATGCTTAATTTGAGGGGAAGCAAGCCGGAGCACGCTCCAGAATCTCGGACGCGCGCTCTGCCAGCTATTTATACTGGATCCGGTGATCCGCCACCTCTCTTGACTAACAAAATATTTTTAAAAAATCACCGCGATTGCTCTCACTGCCACTCATACCGCCCTCCTGTCTGCTGTGCGGAACTGCACCAAATCTGGCAACAGGTCCAGAGGCTACGCTCGCTGTTTTGATCCAGATGTTGACCGTAGCCGCAGAGTTCCGTGGCCACCGAGAGAGGACTTGGATTCTATGCGGGTCCCGCATCCGTACCCCCGGAGGCAGTGAGCGAAGGGAGAGCCGCGCATTGTGTTCTGCGTGTGTCTGTTTATAATCTTCTCGCACAGAAGAAAAAAAGAGAGTGTTTACACAAGAGAGAAAAGTGAGAAAATGTTAATGCCTGTTTGAGAAAAATGTGTAGTGAGGGGTTTTACAGTTTTAAAACATCTATAATAATTGTAAAAAATAGTGCTGGCTACTTCGTGGATTTCGTTTATCGCGGGTTATTTTTAGAATGTAACTCCCGCGATAAACAAGGGACCACTGTACATCATTAAACAGGAATTTGTACTCTATCCGGATTTGGTGTGACTAGTGTTATTAGGCCTACAATAGATGCCCAGTTTATTTTCGGTGTGGCGCACAGCGTTGTTCGCAAGCCCCCCCCCCCCCCCCCACCCTTCTTTTTTTGCCGGGACCAGAGCCACCCATCCTCTGCGCTCTGGGACCTCCCACTTTACAAATTAAGCACTGCTGTTATCGCTGACCACCAGCTATCTCCAGCACAATGTGAACTGAATAATGAATAATTTATAGATTCTTAACGATACCCGTTCCACTTGCAATCACTGATCTAAATTAAATACTTTTGCGAAGGTGACATTAACATTATCTGTTGGGTCCATTTGGCAGTAACATGTCTAATATAGTTGTGTTTATTTGCCTTACTCTACTTTTTTCTTTGCCATTAGTCGGAAACCTATACAAAATAGAGGTGGGCGGATCAATCCTAATATCAATAATATCGATACCAACGCTGGTATTGATAATGAACGATCCTCGTGTAAAAAGATCGATACTCAAGCTTTTTTTTCTCCCGCACACACTGACTGCTGCACACGCAGATTCATCAAAGTCTACTCTCTGTCTGTAAGAGCAGCGCTGCGCTGTGTCATACAACAAGGAGCAGCGCACCCCCCCCCCCCTTTTTGTTGCGCCATCACGTGGCTCAGCAGCGCCAGCCAACAGCCTTGCAGGTAGGCTCAGCTTGGCCTGCCCACTCAGCGCTCTCCTTGAGTCAGCCCTCTACCTCAGGAGATTTTTTTTAAGTTGTGTTGAGTGATATTTTTTAAACAAAAATGTTGATTGTGATAATAAAGTATTTTGTTGTCACATACAATGTTTGGCGAAATTCTATCCTAGGTCTTTTGGATCCTTTGGATCTATGAAGCTTAAATATGAAAAAGTAGCGGTATCGGTATCAATATTGGCGATACTGGGGCTGTATTTACTTGGTATCGGATCAATACCAAAATTCCCGGTATTGTCCACCTCTAATAGAAAGACAAATCCGGCGAAGTTTCAGGTCGATTGGTGTACATGGGCACACAACACTGTGGCATTCTTTCACTGTTTACACTGTGCCACCAGAACCAGCGAGTGCAGAGAAAAACACGTATTTTCTTTGTTTGGGTCTGGAAGGAGATTTATCACGCTACGCGTTACGTCAGACTTTGCAACCGAATATGCACATACGCAAGGCCTCCTGCAGATGCCATTAAAATGTAAATATTGTTTTTGATTGACTGATTGATAGATTGATAGAATGGCTTACAAATTGTGTGTAAGACAACAGGAACTTAATAATTAATTAAACAACTGCAAATTATAACGAACAAGGATCATACAGCCGAGGGTATTTTAGCATTGCGTTATATTTACAAATTATCATCCATACAAAACTGTGAGTGCAACTCATGACATCTGTATATGAGAATACTGTAAAAAAAAAAAAAAAAAAAAGCTTTACATGGGAAATATACAAGTAATAAATTGAATTACAGGTAAAGGTTGCAAATCTGCAAGACATTTGCTCATAAATGGAAATATATGGCTCAAACCGTATCCTGTGGAATAACATGGCAGATACATAGATTTATTTTATTTTTTTAACTGCCTGGTGCAATGAATGAGGCTCTATAAGGTGGGGTGGAAATTCAAGCGACAGGTATGACGGTTAATAGCCCTGAAGACAGGATTAACACATTCTGCTATTCAAAGAGAACACTGTCAGTGGGATCTCTGTCTGTGTAACTCCACCACTCTGGTGCATAAATGTGTGCATTTTGTGTTAATTTACCTTAAACCTTTCTTTGGCAGTGTGTTTCTGTGTCTCTGAGAACTGTGGAGAGTGAGAGATTAAACAATGTCATTATTTCATCACGAGGGCAGGCAGATATTAAGCTCTCGGAGCAGTCAGAGCGCACAAAGAAGCACATTAACAGTCGACAGCCGGTGTCAGCCAGTAATTAGGACTTCAATCACTGGATACAACACTGATAACAGGCCTGCAGTAATAATAGCCCACAATTCCCACAATTCAGCCTGTGTGTGTGTGTGTGTGTGTGTGTGTGCGCGCACGTGCACATGACTGCCATGTTACTTGGAGTATATTTACCCTCCTCTTTAAAAAAAAGTAAGACGTCTTCAAGTAGTTAATAATGCTGTTGAGCTCCACATGTGCCTGTAATAGTTTTGTTCTAGCTAGGAGTTGAAATCAAATTTACAGTGGCTTGAAAAAGTATTTGGCCCATTGGTATTTCGGGCATTTTAATTTATTTATGCCATTTCAACTACAAAACGTAAATCAGGTTTCTCAATATAAAAAATTGGAAAATTATGTTCTTTAAACTCAAACTGAAAACAAATCTCTATAACTTGATATAAATTAATAACAAATATAAAAGCCAAGATGATGGCTGCATAAGTAATGGGCCCCTTTGGTATAATACCTGAAAATAATCAGCTTTTTTGCCAGTTTTCTTCAGACAAGTCTCTCACACACACACACACACACACACACACACACACACACACACACACACACACACACACACACACACACACACACACACACACACACACACACACACACACACACACACACACACACACACACACACACACACACACACACACACAGAGAGAGAGAGAACCAAAAGAGCCAGGCTGCCCCTTTTGGTCTAACCAAAAAGCAATTTTGGCCATGCAGGCACATGGTCCAAGGCAGCTTTAACACCTTTTTGGACCAAACCAAAACCTCATAAAGTCTTAATGAGACAGGGGTGGTGTGAAAACTCCATGCATTCTTCTTCTTGGGTGGTAGAAAAACTGTTGCCTACTGTTCATAATTGCTGGTAATGTTGGCATGGAATTATGAGCAGCATATCCAGCACCTGAATCAACTTTCCAAAATGCAATTAGAGGCCAGAGAAAAGAAATATGTGGCTGCAAAACAAAATTAATAAAATATCAAAGCATTTCCATGATAAATATGATCTGAGTACAATAATTGAGGTTGGTGGCACTCCTTAACTGACCAGCAGATGGAGCTGTGCAGCTGTGTGCTCACTCATTCACTCATCTTCAACCACTTACTCCTTTTAAGGGACACGGGGGAGGTGGGGGAGGTGGGGGGGGGTGCTGGAGCCTAACCCAGCTGTCATTGGGCGTGAGACGGGGTCCACCCTGGGCAGTACGCCAGTCTGTCACAGGGTTACATATTGACAAACACATTCACACACGCACACACAGCAACAGACAATTTTTAAAGTTTCCAAGCCACCTAACCCGAATGTCTTAGAATGTGGGAGGAAGCCAGAGCACCCGGAGGGAACCCACACAAACACGGGGAGAACATGCAAACTTCACACAGAAAGGCCACAGGTAGGAATCAATCCCATGACTTTCTTGTTGTGAGACAACAGTGCTAACCACTAAGCCACTATGCTACCCAAAGAGCTACAGATGACAAAATGTCAGCCTGCATGTGTCTTGGGGAGTGACTGGGTTTCAGCAGAGTTCAAACTGACCTGTCTGTGACCGTAAGTGACATGCTACTCCGGGAGCTCCAGCTGGGAGGCGGGCCTCTGTCTTCTTGTCTATCTCTGTCTCGAGACTCTGTGCAGGTGTAGCCTCTGCCCAAACTCTCTGTATCCTTCTCCGTCTCCTGGGTCTCTGGTGTAAGGCTCATCTGAAGGGGCAGTGACTCCATGCTGCGGTGCATACCCGACAGACGAGGGTACAGCACCGGGGAGCCACTTCCGCTGCCCCGTTCAACGCCAAGCGAAGAGACCTGTCTGGGCCCCAGTCCTGTGCCGGTGCTTGAGAAACATGCTGCAGAGTTGACACTGAGTAAAGGCACTGGGCTGGGGGTCAGGCAGGAACTCACAGGGCTTCCCGCTGAGCTGACCAGGTCTTGGAGCTTAGAGTAGGGAAGAATTTTTGGAGGCAGGGATTCATGAACTCCTATCTCCAAGCTGTTGGAGTTTAGCTTATCCAGCTGAGCCACGGATGGAGGCTTTGCCAGGCTGCGCACTGCGGATAACCTGAAGACAGTAAAAACATGTTGGTGCAACTTTCTACATTATTCTAATTTATTTTGAGAAATTACTGTATAGAGTGCAATTTACATCTTTGTATCATGTTAATAGTGCAGGTGCGTATGCAACCCCCCCCCCCCCCCCCCCCCCCCCCCACATGCACACACTACACCCGTAGGGTCGCCTTTTTTTTTTTTTTTTTTTTTTTTTTACTATAATCTATGCTTCTTGTAAAAACCTTGGTACCTGCGTGTGCTGGGCGAGGGCAGATCTGTACCCTTGCCACTGCTTGGAGGTCTCAACCCCTGCAGCTTCCCACCATTCTCTGAAGGAGTTTGGGCGTGGCTGGCCTTCAGAGATGCTCCGCCACACTCTGAGTCAGACACGACAGCTTTAGCCTTAGCCCTTTCTTTCTCCTTCTCTCTGTCCGTTTGATTGACAGGACTGGGACTTGGGATCCCACACGACCCTGCCTTACTCAACCCTGAGGAGGGTTCTTTAAGCCTTGAGCCCTGGGATGATGCATTAGAGGGTTTGACCAGCCCACATCCTGTGTCCGTAGTTGTGCTCATTGGACGAGCTGAGCTTGGCCGGGTTAGGGTCAGGGTGCTTGTTTTAGCCGGGCGAGGAAGAGAGCGGTATTGCAGAGACGTCCTGGCATTCGGAGAGAGAAAACCACTCTGGTCACTGTTCGACACATCAAGGCTCGTCTTGCGTCCTCCACCTCCTCCTGGTTTGACAGGAATACCTGACATCTTTGGAATCTTACCCACAGTTGCAGAGCCAATGGGTATGGCGGTGCCAGCTGTGGTGATCCCACCAGGAATACTGGTACTGCTAACACTATTACTACCAGCAGTGTTAGGCTTCTTAAAGCCAAAGTTTCCACCAGTAGAAGGTCTGACCAATCCGGATGGAGGTTTACGTTGCTCTCCAACACCTGTGCCATTCCGGTGGTCTTTACCAGCATCTGAACAGGATCGTTGTAGACCTGAAGTCTTCACTGCTAAGCGAGACTTGTCCATGGGCTTTCCATCTGACTTCACTGCACCTGGAAATGGAAATGAAATAAACAAAAAAAAAAGTCATTTATCCGTACAATTTAAAGCCTGGGAACATCTTGTGATGACTGAGACAAACTAGGATGTGGTATCTTATCTGAAAACCTACAGGTTCTGCCTGCTGATTAAAAAAACAAACTTACAGCCGATCACCTTCACACTCTGTTATCATGTGGTTACTTCTCTTTTCCATTCTGATGAGTTGAAGTAGTTTCCCCTAGCTTTCCAGTCAGTATCTGTGTCACATCTGTGGTGCGCCGAGATTAACATGTTGCTGCAAGGTTCTGGAAAACTGGTGCTCACTTTCACACAGAGTGTCTGTGGGCACACAACTTGTTGAACAATCCAAAGTAACTGAGTTTCCCCACTCTTAAAGACTCTTTGGGGAGTGAGGAAATCTGATGGTGGATTGAAAGTGAAGGAATATTATGTGATTTTGCCCCAGTGTATAAATTTCCCACTGGGCAAATAAACTGGGACTTGTTTGGAAGTGATTATGATTGAAAAAAAATCTTAAAGACTATTAGTCTCATGTGCACCACCAACACACAACCCGTGCTCCTAATTTGTATCTAATGGGAGTTGTTATAGGAGGTTTATATACAAGTCATTAACACATTCAAAGAACTGCTGTTGAATGAGACCCACCTTCGTGCTGACTTGTGACATCTGAAGTCATTTAGGTGTATTTATAAACCGAACAGACTCATACATGTGTGTGCACATATACCGGTATGTAGAGCACACACACACAGTCCTGTTCAGTGACTGGATCTCGTAGGAATGTGACACTGACAGCCGCCTGCACTCAAACATCTTTTTCCAACTGTGAAAACTGAGTTTACATGTCAAGACATAAACTCAGTGTATCACATAACTGTGATGATGCATGCTCCAAGTGAAGGACGGCAGGAATCGAGACTGTGTGCACGCTCACACACGATCATATATTCATTTTGAATAAATGCAGCCTCTGCACACACTGAAGCTTGCAGTTTGACACTGTGTTCTGAGTAGAAGACACACTGAATCGGTACATTTCTCAGTGCATGAAGCCTGCATGTTTCAAGAGATCGGTTTTGACAGGTGAGTGCTGACAGAGATATTTTTAGGATCTTGAAGGAAAATGGCTGCTCTTGACCATTCTCCGTCAAGCCTTCTTTCATATCAAGGCCCCAATATAATCAATTCAGGAGGCAATTATTTTTTGTTTTTTCTCCAGGTGGGTACTTCAATTGCTTCAAATGCCAGTATTATCAGTGTTACTGGAGGTCTATCCCATCTCCACAGCAGAAGACAATAAGATTTAGTTCCAAACACTAACCACCTGAAGGACAGCTATATGATATGCATCACCAATGACTGAGTGACTGACTAACTCCCGGAGTTGTTGTTTTGGTCCCCACCCAAGTTACTGTGTTCACACCTGCACCACCACCTGCCCAAACAAACCAAACCAGCGAGCAAAGCAAACCAAACGTTTTAACCGGACCAAAGGTTATATTGACAAGAAGAACATAGAATTTTTTAATGACTTAAGGCCACTGTGATGGAGGGAACAACATTCTGAAATAGGCAGCGCAGAGTTAAATGTGTTTTATTACATATTAACTTAAAAACGAGGACTAGGCATTGACGTTAAAACAACACTAACGTCTTATATTTTGACTTTTGGCTCATGCGGTCTGTCAAACCACACACATGGCCAACAGAGACAATGAGTACTTCAATAGGTTTTAAGGTGATGTTCCAGCACACACCAGGCCCAGTGACCCAGTCATTAAGGGAATGTTCTTGATGTTCTTTGTTAGTAGTATCCACTCTTTTTTGTTTCAAATGTCTGGTCCTGCTGGATTCTTCATTCTTCATGCTTTATCCCTTTACACAGCGGACACTGGACGCTCTGAAACCGCTTTTTTGATGTTATGTCATTACATTTCCCTACCTTTACCACTTGTCGCCGTGGCAATCTTGACAACTAAACACGCCAAACTAGAGTAGTAGGTGTAACCTGTGTCTAAGGAATCATTTTTTTCAGTGCTTAATTTATGCTTTACTTCTAAATATTACTCATTTACAATGGGTGTCCTACAGGTGTCCTTTTGTCTTTTTTTTTTTTTTTTTAAATTTACCAACCATTTTGTCTTTTTAAAAAAAGAACGCAATGACTCATGGGATTATTTGGGTGATGAAGGATACACCTGTTCTATCCTTCATTTTTGGGGAAAGTATGTCACAAGCACCCTTTGAAATGGGACAGGCTAGTCGCGCCATTTATGGCATAAACGGTCGACGACTGCAGCCTCAGACTTCAGGCAGTGAATTAGGACACAGTCTTTTTTTTAGCCAGTTTCAAATTTTTGTGTAAACTTGACAGTGACAGCACTTGTAAAGGAGCAGTCCTTTGCAAGGTAATAAGCATGTAATTTTTACAAAAGCTATATATGAAATTTTTCTTGGAATGGTTTTGTTTGATAGCATGAACAACAATATATTTAATGTGTTCAACAACAAAGTTCACAAATTGTCCACCTACCTTTCAAGGCATTGCTAGTGAAATGTGGAGGAGGGCCAGTAAATCAAAAAAGGAGCCAGGACATTTGAAAGGTTACTGGCAGCCTGGCCCAATCAGCAAAACCCTGAATGTCTAACCACTCATACACAAACAAACACGCATATCTCCATCATTCTTGCCCTTCAGTCTCGTATTATGGTTAATTATTCCAGGCCGTTCCCCAGGAGACCGGCCGTCTTAGAGACTCCACGACTTTGCTGACATCTCACTCTGAACATGTGTGTGCTTATCTGTGCGGTGATCTAAATATTAGCATGTATTTGAACGCATCATTTATTTATTAGGACAGGGTGGTGGCCAAGTGGTTAATGCGCTTGGTTTCAGTTCAGAAGGCTCCGTGTTCAAATCCCACCCCTGCCACATTTCTCCATGTAATGTGGAGTTGCGTCAGGAAGGGCATCCGGCGTAAAACCTGTGCCAATTCAACATGCAGATCCAACTTGGATTTGCTGTGGCGACCCCGAGTGCAAAACAAGGGAGCAGCCGAAGGGACTTACTTACTATTTGATGTATTTATTAGAAGTAAAGAACTTAATAAATATATCAAATGATTTGTTGAAATACACTTGGCCAAGTGGTTAGTGCTCTTGGTTTCAGTGCGGAAGGTTCTGGGTTCAAAACCCCACTCCTGCCACATTTCTCCATGTAATGTGGAGTTGCATCAGGTGCATCCGGCATAAAACCTGTGCCAAAATCAACATGTAGATTAGCTGTGGATCTGCTGTGGCAACCCCGAGTGAACACAAGGGAGCAGCCAAAGGGTCTTACTATTAGTAGCGAAGAGCATATATTGAAATAACACACACACACACACACACACACACACACACACACACACACACACACACACACACACACACACACACACACACACACACACACACACACACACACACACACACACTAAACAAATGACAAGAAATAAAGGTTGCTCCTTTGGTTGAATTCACATAATTCTCCTTCCTGATTTGCTTCTCTCTGTCTGTCTTTTATCAACTGATTAATTAATGAGCACCAGGCTGGCAGCCTTGAAGACTTCATTGTTACCCTGCGGGTCTTGAAAGTGGTGATACCAGGGTATTGTTTTTACTGGTGTGTGTGTGTGTGTGTGTGTGTCTGTGCCTATGAACAAGATAACTTAAAAAAAGGCTTGAAGGATTTCCTTCAGACTTGGTGGGAATATTACTTGCATAGTTATCTGGAGGTGATTAGATTTTGGAGTCATTTGACCAACGGCCAAGCTCATGAAAAACATGGTACAAAAAAACAAAACAAAAAACCAACCTTTTTGTGTATCTCAACAACTAATAAGCTTGGATGATCTAAAGTGTATATTGATTGATCATGCAAAATATTTGTGATTAACTGGTATTAATGACTTCAAAATTATGTCACACAGCAGTCATATGATGAAGTCATACATAGTCAAAAGCACCATTACAGACACATATATACAGATCATATAATTAGAGCAACACTAATTATTTTGAGCAGTGTATATTTACATTGTAGTGTGTAGAGCGTGCAGGGTATGTGTCAGACCTATGATGCCTTTCATTTTATGATTTTTTTTTTTTTTAATCAATAATGGGCCCAGTTAATTTAAGATGGCACTCATTTCATCATGATCTTCTTCTCATCTCCTCATCCCAGAAGCTGAGATGTACTCCACTCTGGAATATTCTGTGGTCATCTTGTGTCAATTTCACAGATTAAATGGTTTTGTACACAGGAACTTTTGCTGAGTAAAATTTACTCTGCTGGGATAACATTTGGTCCAGTCTAAATAGAGTTAAATATACTCTACCACAGGGCTAAGACAACTTAACATAGTGTAAAATCAACTCATATTGGAGTAAAACCACTTGCATTGACTAGACAGTGTCACAGACTGAATAGTCTGCCATAAAACTTGGTCAGCCTGCCTCCACTGCGCATGCGTCATCATTTCAAAGTGTCACGGATTATCACCTCGTTCCTGCTTAAAATTGACTTTAGAATGATTTAAGAGGTTTTACCTTTTCATCTGATGATTAATAATCCCATTAATCCATTTGATCGCTTTGGGTGAAGACAGTCTGTTCACAGAGCGGCTGTGCTCCGAAATGATACACGCGCAACGGAGGCGGGGCGGGGGGGCCGTTCGGTCGGCGACACGAGCAGAGCTGATTTCACTCTACAACAGAGTGTTTTTTACTCTATTTAGACTGGGATCAAATGTGATCCAAGCAGAGTAACTTTTACTCGGCACAATTTACTGTGCAGCTGTCTAGATCAGTCTTGGTGGTGGCCTTCTTTCTACATTTAACCTCTTCACAACATAACAGCGTGAGTCACCATCAGTTCACATTTACACAGCTAAATCAGTGTTAATTCAACTCGTACAGTGTTAAAATTAATACTATTCGTGAGTTTACATAATTCCTGTCAGGTCCAAGATAAAGATACACGTCTGACAGTGTTAAAATGTGGAAGGTACAACAGCGTAGTAACACTTGCACTGTTACTTTATCAAATGAAAAGCAAGTGTAGTTTCAACACCACAGAGAATATTTTAATAATGTATACAGATTTACAAATGCAATAGTCTGGAAATTGTTTACATACAGTGGGGAAAATAAGTATTTGACCCCCTGTCAGTTTTGCAGGTTTTTCCACCTACAAAGAATGGAGAGGTCTGTCATTTTTATTGTAGGTACACTTCAACCGTAAGAGACAGAATCTAAAAAACAAAATATCCAGAAAATCACATTGTATGATTTTTAAATAATTACCATATTTTCCGGACTATAAGTCGCACTTTTTAACGTTTTGGCCGGGGGTGCGACCTATACTCAGGTGCGACTTATAAATGAAAAATATACCGGTAGGATCTCAATTAATTTACTGTAACAAAACAATTTTACGTGACAGAGTCGATCTATGTTTTAAAATGGCCACCGGAAAAGGAAATGCAATGCATCATGGACACTGTAGTATGACGGCCATCCTATAGTTCACGCTGGTCGCGATAACCAATCAGAGAACAGAACTTTGGATGCGTATTCCTCACCTCACCCACAGCGTGTGAAGCTGACGAACACGGTGCTTGCTGTTATTCCGGCATGGCGAACAGAACAGCTTCAACCCTTGGATATCAATGTGAGCAGAGTGTTTAAGTTGACGCTGAGAGCTGCGTGGGAGCACCGGGTGAGTGACGGTGGAGGATTAGCGTGTGCACTTGGAAGGAGCTGGCGTCGATGATTGTGAAAAGCGTTTGAAGCAGACGAACATGGTGTTTATTCCGGGACGGCTAACAAGACAGCTTCAACCCTTGGATATCAGTGTGAGCAGAGTTGACGCTGAGAGCTGCATGGGAGCACTGAGCAACGGCGGAGGATTAGCGTCTGCACTTGGAAGGAGCTGGATCGACACCGCTGGGCGGTCATGAGCTGCGCAGGTAGGCGCTGCATGGTTCGGCTCGCAATGTGGTCCGCAAAATACAAACATATCCGTAGGTAAAATGCAGCTCACGAGAGGGCACTCGAGGCTTGTGTGACTGTTCCTGCGACTTCTGACTACCATAGAAAAATAAAAATTTTAACGTTACTGATAACATAACAAGACAACGGAGAAGGCCCGAAAAAATGCCACCAAAAAGAAAATCATACTCTGCAGATTACAAGTTGCGACTGGTGAAATATGCATCCGAAAACGGTAGCCGTCACAATATTATCATCTGAACTTTTCATGTTAACATACCTGTATGTCCATGGGACTTATAGTCCAGTGGACCTTATTTATGGTTTATTTTTCTTTATAATGGATAAAGTGGCTGGTGCGACTTATACTCCGGTGCGACTTATTTATGGTTTATTTTTCTTTATAATGGATAAAGTGGCTGGTGCGACTTATACTCCGGTGCGACTTATAGTCCGGAAAATACGGTAATTTGCATTTTATTGCATAAAATAAGTATTTCATCTCCTACCAACCAGCAAGAATTCTGGCTCTCACAGACCTGTTAATTTTTCTTTAAGAAGCCCTCTCATTCTGCACTCTTTACCTGTATTAATTGCACCCGTTTGAACTTGTTACCTGTATAAAAAAACACCTGTTCACACACTCAATCAATCAATCAATCACACTCCAACCTGTCCACCACAGCCAAGACCAAAAAGCTGTCTAAGGACACCAGGGACAAAACTGTAGACCTGCACAAGGCTGGGATGGACTACAGGACAACAGGCAAGCTGCTTGGTACAAGACAACAACTGTTATGATTATTTATTAGAAAGTGGAAGAAACACAAGCTGACTGTCAATCTCCCTCAGTCTGGGATTCCATGCAAGATCTCACTTTGTGGGGTAAGGATGATTCTGAGAAAGCTCAGAACTACACAGGAGGACCTGGTCAATGACCTGAAGAGAGCTGGGACCACAGTCACAAAGATTGCATTAGTAACACATGATGCTGTCATGGTTTAAAATCTTGCAGGGCAGCAAGGTCCCCTTGCTCAAGCCAGCACATGTCCAGGTCTGTTTGAAGTTCACCAGTGACCATCTGGATGATCCAGAGGAGGCATGGGAGAAGGGTATGTGGTCAGATGAAACCAAAATAGAGCTTTTTGGAATCAACTCCACTTACCATGTTTAGAGGATGAGAACAACCCCAAGAAAACCATCCCAACCATGAAGCATCGGGGTGGAAACATCATACTCTGGGGGGTGCTCTTCTGCAAAGGGGACAGGACAACTGCACCATACTGAAGGGAGGATGGATGGGGTCATGTATTGCGAGATTTTGGCAAACAACCCCCTTCCCTCAGTAAGAGCATTGAAGATGGGTCATGGCTGGGTCTTCCAGCATGACAATGACCCCAAACACACAGCCAGGGCAACTAAGGAGGGGCTCCGTAAGAAGCATTTCAAGGTCCTGGAGTGGCCTGGCCAGTCTCCAGACCTGAACTCAATAGAAAATCTTTGGAGGGAGCTGAAACTCCAAAGCTGAAAGATTTGGAGAAGATCTGTATGGAGGAGTGGACCAAAATCCCTGCTGCAGTGTGTGCAAACCTGGTCAAGAACTACAGGAAATGTCTGACCTCTGTAATTGCAAACAAAGACTACTGTACCAAATAGTAACATTGATTTTCACAGGTGTTCAAATACTTATTTGCAGCAGTAACATACAAATAAATTATTAACAAATACATTGTGATTTCCATATTTTTTTTAGATTATGTCTCTCACAGTGGACATGCACCTAAGATAAACATTTCAGACCCCTCCATGATTTCTAAGTGGGAAAACTTGCAAAATCGCAGGGTGTTCAAATACTTATTTTCCTCACTGCTGGGTCGGACTGGGAACAAATTTTGGCCCTGGCATTTTTCCTCTGGACCAGCCCACTATTGGCCCGACGAATCCACCCCCAAACACGCACACCCACCTGTCCATACCGAAACCCCAATGAACAAATACTATACACCTAAACACCATGAACACACACCTAAACACACACTTTCACTGTCATTTCACCTTGATCATAGTACAAAACGCAGACCCGGTGCCACGAGGGGGCGTCCTGATAACATTAAAGGCAATTACATATTTTTACGAAATTACAAGTTTAAATGACTATATATATATATATATATATATATATATATATAAAACATCATGAGGTTTATGTCACAGAAATCCTACTTTACAATCACACTGCAGTCATTGTTAAATAATTTCCTTTTGCATTTATAATAAACACTTGTATTTATTTAGTGTTTGTTTTTCTGGTTGAAATAAGATATAAATAATCTACCAGACTTCAAAAAATATACAAGTCTCAAAAAATATACAATCTCTATAAATATGGGAAGGCCAGCCCACGCACGTCTAAACGTGCAGCGGCCCACCGGGCAAATGTCCAAAATCACAGATTATCAGTCCGAGCCTGCCTCACTGTAAATATAACATCCAAACACAAATTTGTGACTGAACCAACAAACGTCTGAAAACTCATGCCAAGTGACAGGGTTATAATGACACCTTCATTAGAGTTAAATTACACTTGTAGATAGTTGAATTAAGACTGAAGGGATGGACTCTGAGAACCAACACATTCTGCAAAAAATAAATAGAAATGTTTGAGACACTGACAAGCTGTCATCTTCTCTTGCTGTAGTCTGAGGGTGGTGAAGATAATTCCACTATCAAGAATGTAGGAAACAAAGAACAGACAGCGTTTTGTACATGTGCTGTAAATCACTTCTCATCTCCAGCCAGATGAATATGTGCTCAGCATAAGTCATGTATTTTCAGAAAAATGTCATTACAATGAAACTTTCACAACTTCTCAAACCCATTTCTCACTACATTTTTTTTCTCAGAATGTCAGAATTGTCACTAGCATAGGTAGTCATGAGTACATTAGAGAGACATGTAGTATATTAGACAGATCAGATGACAAACAATTTGTAATTGTGTGCAGAATGTGCATGAGAAACTCTCACATTGAAACCAATAGGGCAATTTAGGCACATCTCTGTTGCATATTGTAAAGTTGCCTATGTTCATTCTTTGTCCACTGATCACCTCAGCTGTTGACAAATGTAATTTCACACATCCGTTGTGTGATTAAGCATAGCCTGATCAGGTCGAAGAAATCAACCATGAATTTCCTTTTTGGTCAATTCAGGCTGAAATTAATGACCAGCAGCTTTGCAGTCTGTGGTGCAAAGGACAAGTCCATTTGGGGAGTGTCCACCCACACGTTGCTATTTAAACAGCATAAAATCTCAGCATAAACCAGGATGCTGGGTTCAAAGGGGTTGGAGAAAGGGGCATAACATAAAATTAACCAATTAGAGTTTTGCCTGTTATTACCTATAAAACACTAGTGTGCCAAGAGATTGCACAGAACTATTTACCAACTAGGCTCCAGAAACATAAAAAGTACATTGATGTTGACTCTGCGGTGAATCCATGGACCGAGAGGGTTAAAGCTGCTCTCACACAGAAGCCATGTTGACTGGTGAGTGCACTGAATAAGACTAAAACACCCACCACGCCCTGGTAAGTGTTGGCAAACATGAGGTATTGTGTGACATATTTTTGGGTTGTCATGGTAACTTTGGTGGTGAATGCAACATGCACCTCTAAATGCCATATTGCTGAAATGCCGTTACTGTGACCATGACAGCTGAATTAACACCTGCAGCACTGCTATGTGTGAAGATTGTTTACACTTACTGTGCATGCATGTAAGATAGTTTTTTGGAGGTGCTGGTTAAGCAGTGCGCTCCACACCAGAGGATCTTCGGTCCAAACCCCACCAGCTGGAAAATCACTAAGGGCCCTTGGGCAAGGACCTTAATCCCCCAACTTGCTCCCAGTGTTCAGTTGAGCACCTCACATAGCTGCACCCTGGCATCAGTGTGTGAGTGTGTTTGTGAATGGGTGAATGTAAGGCATCATTGCAAAGGGCTTTGAACTTCTGATTCAGATGGAAAAGGGCTACAGAACTACAGTCCATAAATGCAGTCCATGGTACAGATAGATATCACATGATGTAAATTCCTGAGTGATTGACTACAGAGACCCAATGCTTGCATTACTTTTGAAAGCAAGATAACAAACGCCTTACAACCTGCGTCACTTTGTCACCCACAGTCCACGGGATGGGAGGCAGACAAGATAACCACATGGCTAATACCGAAGGCCCTTAGCATCCATCACTTTGAACGTCTTTAGCCTTGGGGAGTGAGGTTTACATTAATGTACCACACCTGCTACTGGCTATCGTTACAGTCATTCAGACTGGAAGTGCATTGTCTGGTCATCTGTCATGGAGTCTTTCTGGGCACGGTGATACTGATGGATGGAGTGAGGTTTCTCACCCACTTGAGATTTCTCTCAGTGTTAATGTTGCAAAGTGTAATTCATGCTTCTACTGTGTTTTTGTATTAAAGCAGGGGTTGTTATGCACGTTAATTATGTATTATCAGCAGTCTAAGATCATGGGGAAAGCTGAAAACCCCATGGGATTGGGCAACTTGATGTCCAAGCAGGCCCATCTGATAAGTGATTCCATAAAAATTTTATTTCAATTAATGTTTATTTGCAATTCAGGTTCATTGTGTGTACAGCAGGATGTTAGTCCACTGTGAACCCATCTAAAGTATGTAAGGCACATCTGAGGGGTATAACCATTAACTATCACAAATACATTGGACTTCAGACTAGGTTTTTCCTGGTCTATGTTCTAATTGGCAATACCAACACACATCCCTGGCCACACTTCTTTTAAAGACCAACACACTCATAGTTGCATAAAAGAGCCCAATTCAGCTTGTTATTGGTTTGTACTCTGGGTGTAAAAACCACAACTGTGTCAGGTGGAAACTACTCTCTCTTTGCTTTGTGCGCTAATGTGCACCAGGTGGACACACAGCCCAAAATCGTTGATTATAAACATGCCTTTTGTGCTCACAATGCCAAAAAGCATTTATCAATGAACTCAGCAAAATGTTTGGAGAAACCATTTGTGTGTTCTCTGTATACAGTATATTCTTGTCAGATTAATCCAGAACTTAAATCAGGAGGGGTCAGTGTTTGGCGTTTTTGTCACTGCAACAGCTGGCAGTGCAAACACAGGATATCACTGCAGGGAGATGACGTGCACAGCTGATCTAAACTAACAACAGCAAAACTAATATCCTGTTTGGTTGTCTGTATGTGTGCGTGTGTGTGTGTGTGTGTGTGTGTGTGTGTGTGTGTGTGTGTGTGTGTGTGTGTACAGAAACAGCACACAGATGGTGTGCTTTAAAGGCAGCTGCACAATTCTCGCTATTGTGGTCTTTGTGTGTGAGAATATGTGTTAAGTGTGATGGGGGGACACTCTTTTAGACCACTATTAAAAACACACTGTCTCTTGTCCTGTTGTTTTGGGTGAAATGCCTTTTATTTTAGGGCTATAAACTCTCTCTGTTCAGCATAAAAATAAAGCTTGGATAGAACTGACTGGCTCAGTTGGGTTTAAAAAAAAACATACTTGGCTGCTGGTGTGTGTGTGTGTGTGTGTGTGTGTGTGTGTGTGTGTGTGTGTGTGTGTGTGTGTGTGTGTGTGTGTGTGTGTGTGTGTGTGTGGCTGGCAGGAAGGGAGTGGGTTGTGATGGGTGTTTGATACATGGCACCATTTTCTAAAGCCCCAGAGGGTGAGCTGCAGCTGTGGATGAACGTGTGGGACAAAGACAGTGTCTGTGACTGTGTGTGGGTGTGAGACGCTGTCAAATAGAAGAGACGAATATACAAAGAAATCTCTAATAAAACCATTTCAAGTGTGGTTGTATTGTTTTTCTGTCCTTTTTCCTATCTCACCTGCTACTTTCAGCCCACTCTGAGAGGTGTGCGTGATCGGCGATGTTACGCCTACAGGTGGGTTCCGTCCTCCTTTCTTTAATGCGTTGGCTTGGCCAAAGGTCTGAGGTCTCTTTAGTTCTCCCTTCCCTCCTTCCAGCCCTTCGCCTTGTTGCCTGTTTTTTTTCCATTTATTGGCTGATTCAGTCTTGAGGCTTCCTGTGTCATAGACACCGCCTCCGTGGCTTTTGTGGTTGGGTTTTGTGTCAGTGTCCCAAGACAGACCACTCTCCACAAGCGATCTCTTCTCTGCATCTGTACGAAGCTACAGAGAGAAAGACAGACACCTGTTAAGAATACACAGACAATGATTACTCTTGTCGTAATGCAGGGGTCCGTGTGTGTGTAATTCAGAAACTACAGTAATACAATGCTTTACTGGAAAGTATTGCCAAAAGTTTGGTGTTATTTTCATTTTGTCCTATGAGATCCAGCACCAAACGTCAGATGTAGAATGTTTTTCTTAAACCATTCCTTTCACTAAAAGTAAAATGGTATAATTTCAACAATAAATTGACTGTAGTTGCAACACCTCCCACTGTGTTGTCATAGGCTTCAGTGACTCCTAATGACAAAAGTAAGACGTATGCATGCATGGATACCTTGATTTTCCATATTTTGGTTGCAATACACTCCCAAATGAGTTTTGCGTTGAAAAAGTATATGTGTCGATTCTACATCAGCCACATTTGCTGCCTAGATTATTTTGTAGAATCTTTAGAGCTGACTAGCAGATCCTTCAATAATCCGTCTCTGTCAATCTAGAATTTGAGTAGTATTTGCCTGTCTGGTTGTTTCCCTACTCCTCCTGGGTCCTTTGTCTGATTTCCACCAAATTTGGAATGTGTATGAAGGTGAAGCCCAGTATTACCTTTAAAGGGTTTGTTTATTTATGATCAAAGGTCTAAGCTTTAGTTTTCATTCCAATTTACAGCAAACATAGCACTCGTATATGTCGATGGGTTCTGGAACTGACCAGGTGAGATGAAATTTAGCAAATATCAATCATTGGGGCCAGGGTCATGTCTGTCTGTCTGTTTATTGGCTTACATCTACAAGGTTATTTAGCTGATTTCTACAAAAACAGCAAAGCCACTAAAGGCTGAGCCAAAAATTCCAAAAAATGTATTCAATTTGGCAAATGTCAAAGCCACGAAAGATGATTTTCAATCCCATTTGGACCAAATGTGGTGCACAGATTCCAGAACTGCCTTGGCAAGATCAACCAGATGTCAATCATTTGGGTGATGGTCAAGGATCTTGTGGCCAAATGTCAAACTGTCATAGCCATTTCTGTT
This sequence comes from Thalassophryne amazonica, assembly GCF_902500255.1. Lineage (NCBI taxonomy): Eukaryota > Metazoa > Chordata > Actinopteri > Batrachoidiformes > Batrachoididae > Thalassophryne > Thalassophryne amazonica. The sequence continues at coordinate 73,440,539 of NC_047108.1, forward strand.
TTCACACCCACAGGTACTGCCACCTATTACACTGAATTTTGTAATAAAAGAGGGGAGATAATATTGCTGGTAATGGTGAGGATATGGATAATGTAAAGGTGTCCAACCTAAAAAATGCCAGAAAATAGTATAAAATTCTTTTTTTTACACATTTCCTAAATCACAAAGTATCACATTCTAACAATTTTTGTTTGACAAAAATCAAATATCTCCCAAAATTTTGAATCAAGGATAAAACCTACAAATGCTCAAATTTTAAAAGTTGGGACTATCCTAAGTTTGGCACGTGTCTTTGAAAAATTAGCCAATTATATGTTTTTCTACACTGAATAATTAATTGATTAATTCAATTCATAACACACAGAAATTGCACAAATTTAATGACACACAGAAAATATAATCTGCAGTTTAAACATGATGATGAACATGTCAAATGTTGCATTTAAGGCTGTGTGAAAACCAGGTCATCATTAAGATTGCTCTTTTTGTATTATGCTGTATATTTAGCGTAGGAGTGAGTGTTCATGGGAGTCTCAGTGTGGAAGGATATGATGAGTTTTCATGAAGGCGGACCGTTCCCCCCGTAGGGGGGTGATGCTTACACAATGCATCAGTAGGCGTGTGAAGCTCTGAGGTAATTACACCCAGTGGTTCTCATAAGGACAGTGTTCTTTCCTTTCCCTTTTTTTTGTTTTGTTTTTTTTTTTAAATAAAACCACTAAACCCCATGACCACATTCACATCATATGAGTGTGTATGAAAACCATCTGAACAAAACTTGCTGATCAAACACTGATTTCCTCACATGCATTCTCTGCTTTTTCAGACAGGGATGAGACAAACATCTGGTCAGACAGTAGTGACAAAACACAGATAACGGCACAATCGTGAAAGCAGCCAAACAATCAGACACACAAATGCAGTAGAAAACCAAAGTGTGCTAACTTGAATGTTTGTTACACCTTCATGTGAGAAAGGCCAGGATTTTGTAGTACCTGCACACGCCTACGTAACTTTGTCACTGATTCTCATCTTTTTCCCGTTACTTGAGCAAATGATTACTTCCCCGTTTCCTGTCTTAAGTTGGTGTCACAAGGGACGACCCAACAGGACACGACACATCCTGATCAGGATGTGTTTGATCGTAACCCGTCCTTTCAGCGCATGTGTTGTGTGGGCAGGATAATGTGTGCTAAAGTGTAACTGGATACAAGATAATGGCAATTTGTGCAGAAAATGTGAAAAACATGGATCAACCCACATGGATTCTAACAGTCTTCACTTTTGGCTTTGCACAATTTCCTTCGCTTTTGTCATTCATCACAGGAGTAAACTGCAGCAAAACAAACAAACGAGTGTGTTCAACCACAGATTTCTTGACATCTTGATATTGTGAATGACTGATGGTTGAGTTTGAAAAGGATGATATTCCAAGCTATAAGAACATGATAAAGTGTAGCTAGACATTTCTCTTTATTGCAAAAAGTGGGAGTTTCCAATGCAACAACTGAGGTTTTGAACAGTCCCAAAACTCCATGACCACACCCAAATCCTGTGATGTAGAGTAGGGCAGGCTTGTATTCCCACCCCCATTTCTTGATCTATACCAAACAGTAAATTCCTTACAGCATTTCATAACATTCAGTCATAGATAGTCCAAACTATACCTTTTTGGAATCTTTATGTTCAGGCAGATAATGTGGTGTAGTATTCAATATGATTGGAGCATAAATTTTGACCGCTGTGTAATTCTTCAATTGACCCCTACCTCGCTGCCTATTGAAAATTCAAGTAGCCAATGAGTTTTTTTTTTCCAAAGGAGTTAATGTCTATGGAGTAGTTGTGCCAAATTTGATGCTTGTATCACCATTTGCAGGATTCTGCTCTAAATATTCTCTTACCTGCTGCACTATATATATGAGATGTAAGATGCTGCTCCCCAGTGTTTCTCAATTGCCCTCAAACGTACTGGAACACTTGGCATTTCACACATTTTAATTTGTTTATTCCAATTCAAATACAATTTTTTTTCTAAAATTATCTTCTTTAAACCTGCACTGAAAACAAATCTGTACAACTTGATATAAATTAATTAAAAACATAAAATCCAGCTTCCTGGTGAAGTGGTGTAGAGGAGGATTTTCTTAAAAAGAAGACCTGAAAGTTCAGCTACAATTTGACAGAAAGTACATTTGAGATGAAAGCCTAGATTTGATGTTTTGGTAAAAGAAACTTTTGTATTTCTTCATAATTGATGTACATAAAGTCCAAGACATATTTAGTGACTTGGAAATGTTCATGTTTTCATCTCTTGACTTGTCTGAAGAAAACTGGCAATAAAACTTTTCATTATTTACAGCTATTATCAAGTTTTAGAGATTTGCTTTCAGTTTGAGTTTGAGGAAGCTAATTTTAGAAATTTTATTCTTTATTTTTTTGTATTTCTTGTATTTAAAATGGCATAAATTAAAATGTGTGAAATACTAAGTGTTCCCATACTTTTGGAGAGCACAGTATCCTAACCTTATGAGTGTGGTATTACTATTTTGTTTAAGAATGTTTAATTTTCACTGTTGCTGCACTTTGTGTCAAATCATGTAGATCATACTGCTATGACAATATTGAGATACAATAATTTGGCCATATTGTACAGTTCTATTGTCAACTAGCTGAAAACTTTGAATCTTAATTAACATGTACATTAAAAAATACTTAAAGTGGCAGTGGTTTAAGAGGGCTGTCATTGGGGGGTCTGGGGGGTGAAGCTCCCCAGAAGTTGAAATTAAAAAAAAAAAAAAGAAAAATACTTAAAAAGGCGGGGGGTCTGGGGGAGGTCTGCCCCCCAGAAGCTGAAAGGTTTTGGCCATGCTAATGCTCCCCTGAAGCATTTTGCTCAAAAAAAAAAAAAAGTCTGAAGGAGCTAAATGACATGGTGAGATGTGACAAACATATTAGACTTCCCACTGCCTCTCTGTACTTCCTTAATTCTGTCATTTTTTCAGCATTTTCTGTGTAGTACACCGGATAGGCTAGGCTGTTTTTGTCTTAGCCTATAAAAAGACCTTGCTCACACATGGGATCTAATTTCCCTTTTTCCTGATTGTAGGCAAAACACATCATAATTTCTGCAATTTGGAAACATCATCTTTCATACCAGCGAACAACTCATTGTGTTTTCTTAGTGAGTCTGCTGTAGCACCTGTTTCTTACATAGGCTGAAATCTGAGCAGCATAGTTCCATAGGTTATCTGGTAGTTTTCTCTCTAACAGTAAACATCTGCTCCTCTCATAGATGGTTTGTCAGTCTCTCTCAGCTGTGCAGTTTGGATGGGGCGAATATTTTCATGACTAATCCCATTCCTGGTTAACAGTTCCTGGAAATCTCTGTCTGTGAACTCAGTACTGTTTGAGTGGAAGCATTTCATTTCTCCATAAGGTGCTATATCTGCCAAGAATCTCACTCTGGCTTATACTGCATCACTTTTGTATTTTAGAAAATACACAAATGTGGTACCTGAATAGTCATCTATCAAAGACTGTACATGGGGTTTGCATGGTGCCCAACAAATCAGTATGAACCAGCTTTAGAGGTTTAGTAGCTTTTCTGTCTGGCTCTCAATTCCTAGTCTGAGTGAACTTGCCCTGTGTGCACACGTCACATACCTGAGCTGGTCTGACTGCACTCCCCTTAATCACCATTCCTTGTCATGCCATATTTGCATGTCATGACAAGCTTTGCATTTGTCAACATTTTGCTCCACAGCAGGCAGGTAATACAAGTTACCACCTTCATGAATGTCAAACCTGCTACCATTCTTCATGGTCATGTGACTGTCATCTTTCTGGAAAGTGACTGTTGCTCCTCCATTTGCTGCCCTTGCCACTGAGGAAATGTGTGGGTATGATGGCATGTACAGAAAACCATGTAGCTGTGCTCTGTGTTGTCTCAAAGGTAAATCACTGCTGTCCCTTTGTGTTGTGCTATGCCACTGCATTTGGTTCTGTCTACAAACTCAGCAGAGTGGGACTCTGGTTGGAATGTGTCATCGGAGCTGTGGAACTTGTCTATCTTGTTCACGATGTGGGATGTTGCGTCTCCATCCACCATGATGCCTTTTATTTGAACACTGTTTATTGGCCTTATGCTTCACCATGAAGAGATGACGGTCGTCGTTTTTCTGCTCTTCCTCTGCAATTTTTCTGGCACCATCCTGTTCTCCTTTTTTCTTACATAGTGATTCTTTGTGTGTATTACTTTTACAATGACTGCACCATACTTTTCGGGTACACCGTCTTGCCTTGTGTCCTTTTGTTCCACACTTATAACATGTCATGATGAAATCTTCATTCTTTTTATTAAAGTGTGACTTGATCTTTTGTGTCACACTCGTTTTCATAACGATGTCAGTCGATTCACCAGTTTTAATTTTCTCCTCTTCTTCATAGATTCTCAGTCTACTGTTAACATCTGTGAATGCAACATATCTTCATTTTATGTTGCATAGACAGCTAGCGGCTTTAAAGTCTGGTAGCCCACCAAGTATCATGACTACAGTAAGTCCATCACTCATGGTTTCACCTGCATCTCTCAGAGCTGTGATCAGATTCTCTGCTCTTATTACAGAGTCAGTAACACTCTCGTTGTGTAACTTACTTAGTCAAAGATGTGTATAGGTTTACTTAGTCAAAGATGTGTACAGGTTTACTTAGTCAAAGATGTGTATAGGTTTATTACTCTTGGCTTGCTTTTGCCAGAGTAATGCTCTTTTAATATTCTAAGGGCTTTCCTACCATCATGAGCAGCGTCATGCCTTATTAGTGACAGACTTTTGTCGTCCAACCATCAGTATAGTTATAGTGTCGACCATTATTAACTCAGTATAGTCGACATTTTTTCATGTGCATACACGGTTCGCTGCTCCTCACTGACCTCACCAGGTTTAAGTAGGATAGACTCTTAATTATCAGTCTCCTGTCCCCTTTGCAGAAAAACAGCCCCAAAGCATGATGTTTCCACCCCCATGCTTCACAGTAGGTATGGTGTTCTTGAAATGCAACTCAGCATTCTTCTTCCTCCAAACACAACGAGTTAAGTTTTTACCAAAATGTTCTATTTTGGTTTCATCTGACCACATGATATTCTCCCAATCCTCTTCTGGATCATCCATATGCTCTCTAGCAAACTTCAGACGAACCTGGACATGTACTGGCTTAAGCAGGGGGACACGCCTGGCACTGCAGGATTTGAGTCCCTCTCTGCATAGTGTGTAGCCTTTGTTACTTTGGTCCCAGCTCTCTGCAGGTCATTCATCAGGTCCCTCCATGTAGTTCTGGGATTTTTCTCTTGATCATTTTGACCCCACGGGATGACATCTTGCGTGGAGCCCCAGATCGAGGTAGATTATTAATGGTCTTGTACGTCTTCCATTTTCTTACAATTATTCCCACAGTTGATTTATTCACACCAACCTGCTTGACTATTGTAGATTCACACTTCCCAGCCTGGTGCACATCTACAATTTTCTTCATGGTGTCCTTCGACAGCTCTTTGGTCTTGGCCATGGTTGAGTTTGGAGTTTGACTGTTTGAGGCTGTGGATAGGTGTCTTTTGTACAGATAATGTATTCCAACAGGTGCCATTAATACAGGTAACAGGTGGAGGACAGAAGAGCATCTTAAAGAAGTAGTTACAGGTCTGTGAGAGCCAGAAATCTTGCTTGTTTGTGGCTGACCAAATACTTATTTTCCACCATAATTTTCAAATAAATTCTTTAAAAATCCTACAATGTGATTTCCTGGATTTTTTTCTAATTTTGTCTCTCATAATTGAAGTGTACCTATGTTGAAAATTACAGACCTCTCTCATCTTTCTAAGTAGGAGAACTTGCACAATCAGGGACTGACTAAATACTTTTTGGCCCCGCTGTAATTAGCATTAATTTTTTCAAGAATTACAGCAACTTTAACTTTTGACCCCTGTACAAATTCAAATTGACCTTTGTCACCATTCTTGCTGTTTTTACCCCATAACATTCAGTCACAGATAGACAAAACTATACCTTTTTGGAATCTCTGTGATCAAACAAATAATGTGGTATATAGTCAGTGAGGCCGGTAACGTGTTACTTAGTAACACATTACTCTAATCTGACCGCTTTTTACAGTAACGCGTAATCTAACGCATTAATCTTTCCAAATCAGTAATCAGATTAAAGTTACTTCTCCCAGTCACTACGCACTGTTATTTTTGCATTGTGGGTCGATCGCAGCATTGAACTAGCCCCGTGGGCAGGAGGAGGTTGGGGTTCTACTTAACTGTCCACTTTCAGCTTTTCGTCCCCTGTGCAATTCTTCAATTGGCAACTACCTGGCTCCCTATTTATAATTCAAGTGGACACCCTGCTTTTTGAAAGGGGTAATGTCTACGGTGTATTTGTGCCAACTTTTGTGCTTGCATCATCATTTGGGAGAGTTTTATCAGTTATCCACTGCACAACATAACCTGTTTAGTAGGGTACAGTCTTCTTCGTCTGTAGGAATGAACAACCCTTGATCCAGGTCATCTTTAGCCTTCAGGCATATTTCGTTCTAACCTCATTTTAACATGCGGGTGGAATGAACACCTTCTTGTGACATCTCTCTTGCTGTCAAGATAGCATAACTATATTCTCTCTACTGGTGGAGGAAATGTCACCTCTGAACTTGTAATACATTTCATAATAAAAGCCTTATGTTAGACACAAGAGTAACGGTGTTATCATTTCACAATACAGTCTGACAACCACAAAAATGTAAAGAGAAAAAATGCTAAACATGTTACACTGATACAGAAATAGCGCTGTCTGGCAGTGTAATCTACCATCTTGGATTATTGTTTTTCAAGTAACCAACCAACGTACATCACGCTGCCGTCACTCAGATTGGCAGTCACCATTTTGTACGAACATAAAATGCCCACTCTGATTAAAAATGAATGTCAGATGTTTGTTTTGCATCTGTCTATTGGAGCTCATGTGACCAAGGGGTAAATGGATGTCCTTTGTTTGATGAGTGGTAGAACGTGCTTGTAGGTTTTAAGTGATAATAATGATAATAACCTGATTTTGGTTGATTATTTGCCCTCCATCTATGCTTAGCAGCCATCCATTTCATTTGTGGAATCAGGATGCTAACCATAGTTAGCAACCCTCCAAAATCATGTTAGTCTATAATTGTTCTATGTTGGATTAACCCATGTGATGCGTACTTGAGGCCTCACTGTTTCTTGCTGTTAAATATTGTTGCATATGTTGATTTGTTTCAAGAGTTCTTTGTGTGTTTTCTCCAAAATTGAGATGATGCATCTGTGAATTGTAATACCTGTGTGAAATGTTGAAGTGTACAGCCACAAATGTAATATAACTGTGGATCTGATTACGCCCCGACCCCCCCATCTCCACCTTTACCTCCACCCTCATGGGTACACAGGACTTTGTATGCTTGATGTGATATAAAGTGAATTACAATGAAACACTTCTTTCTTCAATCTTGTATTATTGCTGCTTATATTGTGCAATAGTTGGAGGAGTAATGGATATAAAACTAGAGTTGCTCTAACAAAAATCAATGAAAACAATAGGAAAGGCAGGATGATAATTCAAAAAAATAAAGAGGGCACAAGAACAGCACAGAGACATAAAGAGAAACAGATAAATTAAAAACACCCCCTGACTGTACAGAGAGAGAAAATAATGAGAACACAGAGACATGTGCAGTGAGTAAATGTGGGGTACATGATGATGTGAAACCGTGGTTGCCATGGTAATAATGCCACAGGGGGTAATGGTTCCTATGACTCCTACAACAAGGCATGGAGGGGGGCGCCCCAGGTCTTCCGGCCCCGCTGGCCCGACAGCAGAACTGCAGATGGCCGTGTGCATGTGTGCGTGCACAGATGGCCATGTTCTAGACCTGTCCTTCACTGCGCAGGGTAAAACAAAGGCCAACACCATCAGAATCCCTGTGCTTTGGTTGCTATGGTAACACTGATTCTCTTTCTTGGATGATCTCTTTCTTGCTTTAAAATCCCACGAAGGCAGTCATATAAAGCAGATTACGGAGGTGTGACCTAGACCAGATTTTCAAAGTACGATCCCTTATCGACCGTTCCCTCAGAGCAGATTTCAAAGACAATATGGGTTCTGAGAAAAACGTTCAACAGTCAAAAGTGTTTCTAGCTGAAGTCATTACACTGTTTCACTTGGCCTAAATTCAAGCACAGGCTCAGAATCTGTTAAATCAGTTGTTAAATTCCTGGCTAAAAAACAAAAACTATTGGTCAGGGTTTACATAGGAAAAATAAATGTTCCAAATCTCTAAAATGGCACACATGAACATTCACTGATCACCCCCCCCCCCTTTTTTTTAATTGATCACTGCAGACAGTGACCATCTGGTAGGATAATATTTATACCACTTGATTGTCTTCAAATTTATTCTGCTATTTCTCTGCAAAACCTCAGCATTCTAAAAGAAAATAATATAGACCTTGTACAGACAGCGCAATCATGGAGGTCTTTCAATGTGAGTATAGTGAATGATATCTATCCATTTCTTGGAGGGGGGGCGTATTTGCATTTCTTTGTATGAGCCAGTGCATAAGTGCAAAAGTGTTGAGGATACCAGCAACTGGAAAAAGCCAAGGGGGTGCCCATGTTTCACCTGCCTGCAGCACATACATGGGTACATTAGGGAGGCAGGGATCTACCAGTTATCTGCCTGGATGGATGCCAACCAGGACCCAGAGCAGTTCTGCAATGTGTTGGATGTGGTGACATTTTTAAGTTCAAATTAAATACTTAATTCAGTAATGATAGACATTTTAGATGGTGTTTGGAAAACCTGCTTATTGGTGGATTACCACCATCGGCAAACTGCAGCCAGGCTGCTCTGCGTCAGCCTCATCCTGTCAGAGCTCAGTAGCTAAGCAGGGTAAGTCCTGTTCGTACTTGGGTAGGAGGCTTCTTAGGAAGACCAGGGTTGTGTGTGAGTGTGTGTTTCTCAAGGTTGATCTCGAGTTGTATCAGGAAGGGCATCCGGCATAAAACTTGTGCCAAATTCCAATGCAGATTAGTGCTGCATCTGCTGTGATGATCCTAACCAATACCAGCGGCAGCTGATAGACAAACAACAAACCACTATCATCAAACTACACTTAGGATCACTGCACGTCTTGTCTTCTGCAGAAGGAGCCACAAGAAGTCAACTGTAAACCACTGAGAACAACGAGGGGCAGTAATGTAAAGTTAAGACACCCAGTCTAACAAAAATCAAGAGGAAGATGATCCCAGTCTGCAGGTGAAGACAAACATGAAAGTTAAGAGGAAGGAAGGAAGGAAGTGTGTACTCACAACCTTTACTCCATATATTTAGAATATGCAGGATGTGGAAAATAACTTTTTGTCTCTCTGGTGTTTACAAGCATTATAATTCCAACTTGTGTGTGTGTGTGTGTGTGTGTGTGTGTGTGTGTGTGTGTGTGTGTGTGTGTGTGTGTGTGTGTGTGTGTGTGTGTGTGTGTGTGTGTGTGTGTGTGTGATGACTGCATCACTTACCACTATGGCTGAGTTTCGGCGGGACCCAATGGGCGTGGTCGGAAGTGAGTTCAGAGTGGGACTTGTGTTAAACTCTTCAGAGCTCAGGTTGTCTGAGCTGTCACTTAAACCGCTGCTGATGGAACTGCTCTCAGCCCAACTACAAGAAACAAATCACATCATCACTATGTGTGGCTCAGATTAAGATGCATTGCTGCAGTTTTGATCAATGACCCTTAAATCTGAACTGGGACATCTGAATTCAAGCCGCCATCCAGCAAATATCCCAGTTACTGATTCCTGTTTTCCCTCATGGACTAACCAAATATCGGATACCCTAGTGAACCCCCAAAGGGGGGGTCACTCTGCGACACCGGCAGACACACAAAAGTAACAACATATGCTGTTGTATACACATAAAAATCAGTCTGCTTTGTTCACATCTCTCCACCTGGACTCTCCCAGAACAAAGAAAGCTACCACTGATCAGAACAGGAAGTGACAGTATTTTGATCTATACGTTAAACATTTCAATTGCTGTGTCAGCAGGTAAACATGCCGAAGATGCAGGATGTGCAAAAATGATCGACTGATTTCACAAGTTTTATATCTCTGTAAGATGATTGTGGTTCAAATACAACAGCCTAAAGATGGGAAAAGAATACTGAAAAAATTCCACTGAGATCGAGTCTGCAATGTCCTTTTGTCAGATGCAATTGATCTGGATTCCAATGGAGGAAAAAACACTTTTCATTTCACTTTTTTGTTGAAGAACGTGACATGCTTTTCATGGGTTTTCATGTTGCAGAGGAGAATCAGAGAACATCATGTCCCGATTACTGCATGTTGTACCCACTTAGCCACTTCTACCTACAGTTACACAATATTTCCCCCAGTCTGCACCAATCAAATCCATTTATTGATGTTATACGACTCATGATTCAATCCAACTCAAAATTTTTTTAAACATGTTTAAAACTTTCATGATTGCTCACAGTGTAATTATGACCAAAGTCCGCATTATGGTCATAGTCTTTGAACACTTATTACACAGACGTGATTTCTGATTAGGTACACAATTTATGCATTTATTATGTCAAAAATAACAGTTGGGTATCTATCAGTAATTGCAAAGTGAGACAACCCTTAGCTGTCTTTCAAAATGAAACAAATCAGCATCATACTTTTTTTTCATATTAAGGGTAGCAGGGGTGGTGGCCAAGCGTTTTGTGCGCTTGGTTTCAGTGCAGAAGGTTCCTGGTTCAGACCCCAACCCTGCCACATTTCTCCATGTAATGTGGAGTTGCAACAGGAAGGGCATCCGGCGTAAAACCTGTATTAAAAACAACATGCAGATCCTCAGTGGATCTGCTGTGGTGACCCTAAGTGAAAACAAGGGAGCAGCCAAAGGGACTTACTTCCTTTTAAAATGATGTGGGTCTTTTGCTTGGGTGCCAGTATAGGTCACACTGTACCCTGAGGACTTGATTGCGGGGATCGAGGGAGTGGAGTGCAGGGAAAACCCTCTCTGTCTAGCCTGTTTGACACAAACAGCATCTGATTTCCTGCTTGAAGTGGCTGTCGCACTGCCAAGTGTGCAATGGTACGAGATGATTAAGGGCAAATTCAGGACACGCCTAGACAAAGAGGTGCCTGACACTCTCTGTCAAATATTTTTTAAACTGATACCATGTCATTGGAATGAAGTGGATTCAATATTTATCCTTGAAACAAGGTAGAAAAATTACACACGAATGTCATTCCCTAAAACCATTTTCTGAAAATTGTTGCCATATTAATTTAGGGAATAACCCCATTGTGTCTGATGACTTACGGACGTTAATGCTGGATTTTACTGTTGCAATTTGAGTTTTACTGGTAAAAAGGAGTTTTAAAATGGCTATTTACGACAGTAATCCAGCATTAACGTCCGCAAATCAGACACAAGGGGGTTATTCCCATTCTAATCCAATTCCAACGTTTGCACGGATCCGTGTCCACCACTGAGGGCTACATCTTAATCCGCATAATAATATAGTTTGGTAAAAAAATGTTACACAGACAAAGGGTGAGGTCGGCCCGTCAAAGCTTACAATGGCAGCAGCATCTTCATGCCAAAATGGAAATTCTGTGAGCAGAATCCAAATCACTACTTTCCTATGGTAGCTTAAGTTAATCCATTTCGGTGTCGTTGCTCCGCCAGTTGTTTATTTTTTTCTTCTCTCATCTTCTTCGTGTTTAATACTGGTTAGCAACTTCTTGATCTCAGCTGACAGTGCCATTACTGACATCTGCGTCGCAACGCGCGCGGTCAGGGAGCGGAATAACACATTAAAGGTGAAACGGTTTTAATATTTTGCCACCATTTACGCAATATTTTATGGTCTAAAATCTCACACGATTAACCAAACAGATTTGTGGAAAAAAAAAAAATGTAATTAGATTAGAATCCGTTGTAACACCATTTTAATTTCAATGAGTATTAACATGTTTTAATCCTTATTCCTGAAACCCAGAGTGTGAAACACCTTTGTAATACCTGTTGGACACATCAGTACAGCTGTCTGCTCTCTGTAAACAAGGAAGATTCTTTTTTAAGTTTGAGACAGTTTGGTTTTGATAGATTTAACATTTTGCTTGACAACAGAATGTATAGCATTAAGGCTCATAATTTTAATAGCTTCCTAAAATAATTAATGCAATCTATATAAATGAATATATCCTAGTAAATAAATGCACAATACAAAAGCTATTTCTGGAGAAATAAAAGCTCTGTGTCCATAACCAGCCCTATGAAGTGATAGTATAGCCTTCCTATTCATTTTGTTATCTTTGAAGGGTGCACCAGTATAATGTTTCCACAACGTCATCAGTCCAATATTGGCCAGAAATGCTTGAAAGGATACAGAAAAAAAAAAGCCTTCTGCATGTTTTACCCATTGAGGAGTCAAATATTTGCATCACAGTTTGATTTAATATTTTGTGAGATGGCTAGGTTAGAAAAATACATACAGAGAAATGTATTTATGAACAGATTAGTAGTTTTAAGACAAGGAAAAGAGTATTGGATTGGTATATACTGACGGTTGCAGTATAAGTATTGTATTGGACATGAAAAATTATTACCCTGCAATAATCATGCTGTTTAATCAGCATCTTTTGATATCCCACACCTGTTAGGTGGATGATGCATTTTGGCAAAGCATTCATATAGATTTGAATAAATAATTGTAGGAAATAAACTTTTTTGTGCACAGTAGTCTGAGATCTCTTACGAGTACTTCAACATGTGGAAAACAGGAGCAAAAATGAAAAAGCTGCATTTATATTTCTGATGGGTCTATACAGATTCATCAACAGAACTGTCAATGTAACAAGCGTCTAAACAACTAAACGCTTGAAGAGCCCAACAGATGCCTTTGAGAACCAGAAATCATAGATCACAGAGCAGTTTAAGATCACGTTACAGCACAAACCAGCAGCAAGAGCAGTCAGTTGACTGCTCTCAAGAACTGGCTGAGCCTGAGCTCACAACCAGACCACTAATGTGTGTGTGTGTGTGTGTGTGTGTGTGTGTGTGTGTGTGTGTGTGTGTGTGTGTGTGTGTGTGTGTGTGTGTGTGTGTGTGTGTGTGTGTGTGTGTGTGTGTGTGTGTGTGTGAATTTCATTGTGATTGTCTTGGCAGTGAGTACAACTTGCCTTCAGCTTTGATCCACAGATGTTATTTTTTATCTGCCATCAACCACACATGCATCTCGCTTACACAGTAACAAAATCCCTCACATTCTTCTAAAGTCCTAAAGATTCCTGTTGTACTTCAAGGTCCTCAGTTTTTGTCGGTCTGTGCGTTTTCTGATTTCCCAACTGATATCCTTAACAAGTGTCAGCCAACGTGCTGCTGTCATCCTGCACTGATTTGCCTTCCATAAGCTCTCCAAGTGATAAAAGAAAGTGTGAGCTTAAAAAAGGATGATAAAATCCAAGGACACTCACAAGAAGGAGTGTGAAAAGAGAGAGAGAGAGAAAAAAAACAACTGACAACCCTGAATGCAAGAAAGGAAGAAGTGCTGTTGATGACGAGTAGAAAACCTCCTACACTCTTTTCTTTTTTCCAACAGGCTCATCTCTCTCTCTCTCTAAACCTTCACCAGCTTCACCTCCTCTCCTTCACGCCATCATTTGCTTACAGCCGCTGGATGTTTCTTGTTGTAATCTCACTTCACTCCTCCCCATCACACTTCACCACAGCTGCAGACACAGAGTCTCAAAATCACCAATTTCTCAGATTAGTGCCACTTCCATGTCACATTTTAACTAATTTTAATGAAGCAAGGTGGGGAGGTGATGGTCTAGTAGTTAAGCATCGGGCTTGCAACCAGAGGATCCTTGGTTCAAATCCCAGCCTGACCAGAAAATCAGTAAGGGCCCTTGGGCAAGGTCCTTAATCCCCTAGTTACCCCCTGTGTGTAGTGAGCGCCTTGTATGGCAGCGCCCTGACATCGGGGTGAATGTGAGGCATTACTGTAAAGCGCTTTGAGCGTCTGATGCAGATGGAAACGCTATACAAATGCAATCCTAGGGCTGAAACGATTAGTCGAATAATTTGATTCCAAAAAATGTTTGAGGCAAATTCTGTGCCTCAAAGCTCCATTTAACATTGTAGTACATATGCCCGGCCTGTGTGTGGCATTGTAATGTCCCCAGAAAAACACAGAAGAAAACTAGAGCATGCGCATCACACTTTCACGAGTGCCACTAGCTTAGCTTATGGCAAGCCAAAAGTGGATGCTCTCATTTTGGCCGAACTTCTAACCAGTTTTTGGGTATTCTGTGTTAGTACGCACATGCAGCCGACGTGCTTGATGAATTCCTGCGCAAAAAGTAGTTCCTGTGAGATAATGAGTATATCTCATCTAAATTGATTCTAAAATTTACCAGTAATAAAATTATAACGGTAACTGCAGTTTTAAGAGTGGCCATAATAAATATTTAAGAAACTTAAAGTTTATGAGCAACTTCACCTGTTATTGCTCAAGTATATTGTAAACATTGACAAGATGCAGTTTGTTGTTGAAGAGTTCAGAAAGATACGATTGGAATGGTTTGATTATCATTTACAGTTGGCGATGAAAAACTTGGGTGTTAACTTCGTGTTAAAGTCAGAACAAGAAGCTGCACTGAAAGAGATCTATCTGGGAAGAGACACATTCTGTGTGTTGTCGGTCCAACGAGAGCAGCACAATGAGCAGGGCGGCGAACGTACGAGGGTAGGCTGAAAAGTTCTAAGGCTCACTATAACGCAGTTAATGCATTACTCCTTCATGGGGAGCCTTAGAACTTTTCAACCTACCCTCGTAGTCCGGCGAGCTCAATCTGTGGGTGCGAGCTATCCCACAATTCTATAATAGTAGAGATGTCGGTCCAATGAGAGAGGCACGCTGAGCAGGGTGCATGCGCATAAGCTGTGTAAGAGCTAATCAATGTAGCACCAAAAGCTACAACTTTCCAACGCGACACACAGAGTAAAATAAAGCTTTTTAAGAGAACCGATCATCTGAACTAGACTTACGACACATTTAAAGTGAAGCAGTGTGTTTGTCTATTTTTAACAAACACATGATTTGGTCCACTGGCTGCACTCCGCTCTACATCACTTTAAGTCAAATTTTCATCGACCAGGTGAAGGGCAGATTTATCAGTGTGGCTTTTGTGGAAAAGCTGCACTCTATAGACCAGGTTTTCACAGGCTGTGCTCACGTTCACGTGCAGCCTGACTGACTGAGGATTACACCGACCGCCTGCACTTACAGTCCAGTGTGAGAAGCTCAGCCGTCCCCCGTCTCAGCACTCTCTCTGCCTTCGCTGCACCTTCACTGCGCATGCATCATTTTGGAGCATCAACGGGAGAGTGCAGAGCTCCTGACACCAGGAAAGATAAAAAGTTTTAAAAACGTGAAAAAAATAAATACACTATGTAACAATTTTTGTTCCTGGCTTCTAAGTGTTATATTTCAACTGCTTATGTCTAAAGTCTATGGAAAAATGCCTACATTCAGCACAAACTTTTATTTTATTTTATTTATTTATTTTTTTTACGTTCTAGAAAGTTCTAAAAGTTTCTTGAAATTTCTAAATAATTCTGGAAACTTCTAGAAAATTCTGGACAGTTCTAGCATTTCAAGAATATTGTAGAAGACTACTCAGTAGTAGTGAAGGCGAATCGAGAATATTCTTGAAAACAGACAAATTTCAAAATATCATTGTCCTGATCACAGAAGCAAAGTTTCTGTGGAATAACAGCTATTTTCTATTTATTTAAGGCATAAAAGGTTAGGAAAACACACTGTGTACCCAGGAACAAAACAAAAATAAAAATGTGTTACATAGTGTAATTATCCAGGAAAACAGAAAGGAATACACTAAATTTGACAATCTGCGCGATGGAGCAGCAACAGTGTGCCACTGAGGGAAAGCCCTGGACGGTTGATACG
Source organism: Thalassophryne amazonica (assembly GCF_902500255.1). Lineage (NCBI taxonomy): Eukaryota > Metazoa > Chordata > Actinopteri > Batrachoidiformes > Batrachoididae > Thalassophryne > Thalassophryne amazonica. The sequence goes on from NC_047108.1 coordinate 73,456,602, forward strand.
TCCTTTTTATTCAATCGCTCGATTAATCACCAGAATAATTGTTAGAATACTCAATTATTAAAATAATCGATAGCTGCAGCCCTACATTTTACCATTTAAGCAAAGCTCCAGCAGAAACTATAACAGAGTTTATACAACTCCAGAAAAATGTGCATCACCGACCAAGACTTGATGTGCTCACACACACTGCAAACCTTTTCAGCATGTTAATATAAGCTACCAGGTGCTTTAAAAAATAAATATATTTAGTGTTCATCTCGCAAAATGCAACCCCCCCTCCCCCCTCCAAAAAAGAAATTCTGCTCCTGTAAGAAATGACCTTTTCAGTGGCAGCTGCTTTAAAGTCACTCATTCACTTTCGACTGTGCGTTTTCTCCCGCTATCACTTTATTTTGGTTTAATACAAATTTTGTTCCCAGCGAAACCACCCCGACATACAGGATTAGTATATCTTATTAACCTGTTTCACATAATGTTTTGGTTCAAAGCGTTATTACACACAATCAATGTGTATCTGTTTACCATGACAAGACCGTGTGAGCACAGGGACAGTCTTACTCATGTGCAAAACTGAAGGAAGACACACGCTTGTTGATGTAAGACACAGATTGCAACTTCACAAGAAAATGGCAAAGTCTGAAATCACGTGTTACGAAATGAAAAAAGGCATTTGTTCCAAGAGGCACAAAACTAAAGTGGTGACTGCAGGAAATGTGTACGTTGGTTGACCCTGTAGATGGAGTTAAAGCTGCACAAATTTTCAGATTTCACTGCTAAGCTAATGGATGGTGCATGCTCAGACATGGAAGCCTTTGATTTACTTAACTTTAAAATTTACAGAATAGATTTTGGACAATATGACCATTTTTAAAGAATGAAACTACAGTCTGAGATTTTGCTTTTTTCTATTTTAGCTTTATTTTTGACAATCTCAGTTGTGCCTTTCATTTTGTGTTGTTAGAATGGACAAAACAGATGGACACCACACTGGGTCTGCTCTGTTTAAGGTTTCACCCTTTAAAAATTTTGCTAAGGGAGTGTTTTTTTCTTTCCACTGTGATTTGCTCATGGAGCGGTTATGCCCTAGCCCACTTGTGTATCGTGCCTTGAGGTGACTTATACTCAACAAAAATATAAACGCAACACTTTTGGTTTTGCTCCCATTTTGTATGAGATTAACTCAACGATCTAAAACTTTTTCCACATACACAATATCACCATTTCCCTCAAATACTGTGCACAAACCAGTCTAAATCTGTGATAGTGAGCACTTCTCCTTTGTTGAGATAATCCATTCCACCTCACAGGTGTGCCATATCAAGATGCTGATTAGACACCATGATTAGTGCACAGGTGTGCCTTAGACTGTCCACAATAAAGGCCACTCTGAAAGGTGCAGTTTTGTTTTATTGGGGGGGGATACCAGTCAGTATCTGGTGTGACCACCATTTGCCTCATGCAGTGCAACACATCTCCTTCGCATCATCCGTGAAGAGAACACCTCTCCAACGTGCCAAACGGCAGCGAATGTGAGCATTTGCCCACTCAAATCGGTTACGACGACAAACTGGAGTCAGGTCGAGACCCCGATGAGGACGACGAGCATGCAGATGAGCTTCCCTGAGACAGTTTATGACAGTTTGTGCAGAAATTCTTTGGTTATGCAAACCGATTGTTCCAGCAGCTGCCCGAGTGGCTGGTCTCAGATGATCTTGGAGGTGAACATGCTGGATGTGGAGGTCCTGGGCTGGTGTGGTTACACATGGTCTGCGGTTGTGAGGCTGGTTGGATGTACTGCCAAATTCTCTGAAACGCCTTTGGAGACGGCTTATGGTAGAGAAATGAACATTCAATACACGAGCAACAGCTCTGGTTGACATTCCTGCTGTCAGCATGCCAATTGCACGCTCCCTCAAATCTTGCAACATCTGTGGCATTGTGCTGTGTGATAAAACTGCACCTTTCAGAGTGGCCTTTTATTGTGGGCAGTCTAAGGCACACCTGTGCACTAATCATGGTGTCTAATCAGCATCTTGATATGGCACACCTGTGAGGTGGGATGGATTATCTCAACAAAGGAGAAGTGCTCACTATCACAGATTTAGACTGGTTTGTGAACAATATTTGAGAGAAATGGTGATATTGTATATGTGGAAAAAGTTTTAGATCTTTGAGTTCATCTCATACAAAATGGGAGCAAAACCAAAAGTGTTGCGTTTATATTTTTGTTGAGTGTATGTTATGATTTGGAGCTGTAAGAATAAATTAAATTGCCTTCAACCAGTAATCTCCTCTTGCTTGCCTCTACTGGTGGTTGGCTCTCACTGCGGTATTGTATCACTTCCTGTTCCGGAACACAGCGGTGTTTTGCTGTATCTGTTAGCTGCAAATTTTTTGGCCCAGTGCTCATACACAGGGGGTGTTTAGAATGGCTAGTCCAAGGAACTGCTTGAACATGCACCTACGGTTATTAATAAAATACCAATATGAGGCCATAGGACACATGAACTTTTGCTTGGGTGATTTTGAAAGGTCAAACTTGTTCAGAATGGTTACTTGAGGTGCATTTGTAACTAGTTCTTTGAAGTTACCATTAAATACAAGTATGGAACGACATATCAAACTTCCAATGGCTACACAAATGCTGACCTAACTAAGTTATATATATGAAATCTAGAGTAAGTACTCACACCTAACCATGTGCCAGCAAGGAACATGCTGTGCCATTACCAACGAGGGCAAACAGCTGTGTCTGTCTTGGGTTTTTATTCTTTCTGGCTTGCACATTCACTCAAGACACATGCTGTATTGTACATCCAGGCACTTTGTGTCCTTTTTTTCTCTCTTTGGTAATGGCAGCCATGCCCCCATGTAGGCACGGCTACATTACATTAGCTATATTAGCCTCTACTGGTGGTTGGCTCTCACTGCGGTATTGTATCACCACTTCCTGTTCCGGAGCACAGCAGTGTTTTGCTGTATCTGTTAGCTGTTTAATCTGCGCAGTTAGATTGATCTAGTTAACTAGATAACGATTTGTTTCACAGTGTAATCTTCACGTGCCTTAACTAAAGCACTCCCTCTGCTGAATCACCTCTAAATTATTTACACATTATTCACTTTGTGTGTTTTTAGGAATCCGCTAGCTTAGCGCAGCTACTAGCTCTTAGCCGATTTAGCATGGTGGCTTCTCCTGTCTCTCCCGCACTTTTCTGCTCTGGGTGTGAAATGTTTAGTTATTCCTCGGCCTCCTTTAGCAGTAATGGTACTTGTAATAAGTGTAGCTTATTCATAGCTTTGGAGGCCAGGCTGGGCGAATTGGAGACTCGGCTCCGCACCGTGGAAAATTCTACAGGTAGCCAGGCCCCTGTAGTTGGTTCGGACCAAGGTAGCTTAGCCGCCATTAGTTCTCTTCCAGCAGATCCCGAGCAGCCGGGAAAGCAGGCCGACTGGGTGACTGTGAGGAGGAAGCGTAGCCCTAAACAGAAGCCCCGTGTACACGCCAACCCGTTCACATTTCTAACCGTTTTTCCCCCACTCAGCGACACACCCACTGAGGATCAAACTCTGGTTATTGGCGACTCTGTTTTGAGAAATGTGAAGTTAGCAACACAAGCAACCATAGTCAATTGTCTTCCGGGGGCCAGAGCAGGCGACATTGAAGGAAAAGGAATGGTCTATTTGAAGAGTTTCAGTCAGGTTTTAGAATTCATCATAGTACAGAAACAGCATTAGTGAAGGTTACAAATGACCTTCTTGTGGCCTCAGACAGTGAACTCATCTCTGTGCTTGTTCTGTTAGACCTCAGTGCTGCTTTTGATACTGTTGACCATAAAATTTTATTACAGAGATTAGAGCATGCCATAGGTATTAAAGGCACTGCGCTGCGGTGGTTTGAATAATAGTTATCTAATAGATTACAATTTGTTCATGTAAATGGGGATCTTCTTCACAGACTAAGGTTAATTATGGAGTTCCACAAGGTTCTGTGCTAGGACTAATTTTATTCACTTTATACGTGTTTCCCTTAGGCAGTATTATTAGACGGCATTGCTTAAATTTTCATTGTTACGCAGATGATACCCAGCTTTATCTATCCATGAAGCCAGAGGACACACACCAATTAGCTAAACTGCAGGATTGTCTTACAGACATAAAGACATGGAAGACCTCTAATTTCCTGCTTTTAAACTCAGATAAAACTGAAGTTATTGTACTTGGCCCCACAAATCTTAGAAACATGGTGTCTAACCAGATCCTTACTCTGCATGGCATTACCCTGACCTCTAGTAATACTCTGAGAAATCTTGGAGTCATTTTTGATCAGGATATGTCATTCAATGCGCATATTAAACAAATATGTAGGACTGCTTTTTTGCATTTGCGCAATATCTCTAAAATTAGAAAGGTCTCGTCTCAGAGTGATGCTGAAAAACTAATTCATGCATTTATTTCCTCTAGGCTGGACTATTGTAATTCATTATTATCAGGTTGTCCTAAAAGTTCCCTGAAAAGCCTTCAGTACTAGCGGGGACTAGAAGGAGAGAGCATATCTCACCCATATTGGCCTCTCTTCATTGGCTTCCTGTTAATTCTAGAATAGAATTTAAAATTCTTCTTCTTACTTATAAGGATTTGAATAATCAGGTCCCATCTTATCTTAGGGACCTCATAGCACCATATCACCCCAATAGAGCGCTTCGCTCTCAGACTGCAGGCTTACTTGTAGTTCCTAGGGTTTGTAAGAGTAGAATGGGAGGCAGAGCCTTCAGCTTTCAGGCTCCTCTCCTGTGGAACCAGCTCCCAATTCAGATCAGGGAGACAGACACCCTCTCTACTTTTAAGATTAGGCTTAAAACTTTCCTTTTTGCTAAAGCTTATAGTTAGGGCTGGATCAGGTGACCCTGAACCATCCCTTAGTTATGCTGCTATAGACTTAGACTGCTGGGGGGTTCCCATGATGCACTGAGTGTTTCTTTCTCTTTTTGCTCTGTATGCACCACTCTGCATTTAATCATTAGTGATCGATCTCTGCTCCCCTCCACAGCATGTCTTTTTCCTGGTTCTCTCCCTCAGCCCCAACCAGTCCCAGCAGAAGACTGCCCCTCCCTGAGCCTGGTTCTGCTGGAGGTTTCTTCCTGTTAAAAGGGAGTTTTTCCTTCCCACTGTCGCCAAGTGCTTGCTCACAGGGGGTCGTTTTGACCGTTGGGGTTTTTCCGTAATTATTGTATGGCCTTGCCTTACAATATAAATCGCCTTGGGGCAACTGTTTGTTGTGATTTGGCGCTATATAAATAAAATTGATTTGATTTAATATTGAAGCTGGATATCAGGTGAAGAGAAAAGGCACAATGAAATATATAAGGCACGAGTGTAATTCAATGATCAAGACATATATCAGTTCTGATTTGATGTAGACTGCAATAAATGTCAGAATGTTCCTGATTAAACTCATTCATGCCCACTTGGAAAAAAAAGATTTGTGTGTGCGTATGTTCATCCAGCTGTGCCTTGTGATCCAGACCCAGCTGCTCACAAGTGATTTCCTATTCTGGCTTACTTTATGACATCACAACTGCATATATCAAAATAAACGCCACAGTCTGACCTCTACCTGCAGCAAATATACATTTTATTCTTTTTGTAAATGTGGTCATTTGACGTGAGGAAGCATCTATGTTGGCCTATAGAGGCCACAGCACAAATGAAGATAAAGGTAAATGTGGAAAATAAAAACCAGCCTCACAAAGACAAAATTCCTGCATCAATTCAACAGATGGCTGCAAATTTTAAAAACCTTACAACCACAGAGAATACAAACAAATACAAGGTTACACAGAGAAAAGTTACAAAACAAATAAATAGATTTAAAAAATTAACTCACTGTGAACGGCTGCGGAGAGTGGAACTACCAACACTGTTATTTAGGAGGAACAGAGGAGATATGATTAAGGTTCACAAAATGCTTAACAACCACTCTGACAGAGACTGTGCCATAACTCTGAAATTAGAAAATGGTAATAGAAGAGGACACAAACTCAAATGCTATAAACAGTGATCTAAACATCTGCACATCAGGAAGTACTCGTTTTTAGACTTGTACAAACATGGAACAACCTGCCTGATTGGGTAGGTGGAAAGCATAAATTTATTCATAAGTAGATTGGACAAACATTGGGAACAATTGTCAGATTAATATAATTTCAATCTATTATCACTTACTAGACTGTGAACCCCCTTTGCAGTGAATGACAACACAGAGTGATCTTAAACAGCGTTTATTATTGCACAGGAATAGGATTTTTTTTTTTTAATTTATATATATATATATATATATATATATATATATATATATATATATATATAACAAAGCAGCAGCACTGAAGGAAGAGTTTCAAATCCGGCAGGTGTTACACCACAAGGAGTCCAGGCTATGGTTCAGTACACAGCAAAACAGGTTAATTAACAGCAGTCTTTTCAAGGGCATGGCAGGAGGGATAACCAGTAAGCAAGCAGAAGGTGTAAAACAGAAGCAGTCCAATAATAACAACAGTGTCCTTAAGATGTTAGACAAGATCAGGATACATAACAATAGCTACGTTTACATGGTCTGATTGAATTCTATCCGATTGGTGGATCAGATTGTCCTGTTTACATGAACGTGCCCTAAAGTGATCCGCTTGCTGTGCGTGTTTACATGCACCGTGGTTACGATCCGATTCAGTCAGTAGAGCAATCCCATAATGCTTTGTGTTGTGACGTCTGCCGTTTGTGACATACGCAAATGAGTTGTACCCAGAAGCCGCCCGTATAAACAATGGATTTGTTAGCTGGACTAATCAAGATTAGTTATTTTTTGTGCGTTTCTTTTGAAACTGCAGCATCAGAGGAACATGCGTCTTCTTCAGGACTTGTTCAGAAAGAAACGAGTGCGGCGGAATGTGTTTTTACGTGATGTAGCACGGAAAGTCGTAATGAAAACACCGATGGATTAAACAGCTGATTTACGAGCCAAATGAAAAAGAAGCCTTGGAGATCAGACGGAGCTTTGAGGAAACGCATCATATTCCTCAAATAACTGACGGGACTCAGACACATGCAGGTAGGTTATTTCTGAACATCTGTCGTTTTCATTGACCCACAATCAATAACGTCACAGCTACCACTTTTATGATTTCTGCTTTTATGACTTTTTTTTCTGTGGCTTTTAGGTAGAGTCCACTATGAAATCTCACAAAACTTATTTTAAACAATGAACTTTTGCAAAATATGACAATAAAGCAGTTTCATGAATAAATGAAACAAACCTTGTGTGTGAGGCCTTTTTACATTTCCTACTTACTTTACTCAACTAAAACAAGTTGTTTGCTTTGAGATTTTGCAACATCAGTTGCAAAATGCCTGGAAAAGCCCAAGATTCCAATGTTTTGTGCCATTCAGACCTTTTTGAGAGCTCAACAACTGCCAAATACCTTTCAAACTTAAGAGGAAAAAAGTCATATCCACTACACCCTGTGCTTTGTTCGCCTGATTTATTCTTAAGAACATAATGACTCATTAAGCATCAGAATTTTAAAATACTTAACCATTTTCTGTTTTAGTGTGTGAAAAACACTGAGGGCGAAGATGTACGGCTACAAACCATTGGTGACCCTGCAGATCCACTCCTCGACTGCTTGCTGAAAGGCTGCATAAATTCTACATATCTGAACCCAGAGGAGAAATTTGTTAATGTGAACCTCAGCTCACTCTGTGTAACAGTAGAAAACACTTTAAGGATTTTGAAGTCGATGTGAAGGGTGCTACTGAAGACAAGAGATTTTCACTTCACCTTTACACCAGCTGTGATAGCAACCTGCTGCTCTGTCAAAATGAAAGGAACAACGCAAGCAACAACTGGTTGGAGAACGCTGGTCACTTTGATGGCATCTTTCCTCAGCCTGGACCACAAGTCTCGATGCAGAGCCATTCCAGTGGGAGCAGGACAACGATGGCATTGAAGGAGTACATGTTCAATCACTTCCCTCTCCGAAATGGTCATCTCCATTAACAAAATAATAATAATAAAAAAAAAAACCTGACAAACACATTTTCTCTTTTTTTATTAAAGTGAATACAACTTTCTTCCATACACATTATATAAAATAAAAACCTGGCGGCACCACAACAATTTGGTTAAAAATAAAATATAGTGCTAAAAACTTGGCATTACTTCTTAAACTGGCATTACTGTGATGTCAAATCATAAAACCAAACCCTAAAGGCGGCTCTTTGTCAGCAAAATAACATACTATCAGGAAAAATTTGAAGAAACTAAACATCAGGGCCAGTTTCTTATATTCAATTTCTACATGTGTGCTGTAGTCAACGTTTCCACTGTTATTTTGATTATTCTGCGTGTGCTGAAGTGGCAGGTGGTAACTTGGGTTGGGTGATCAGGTGGCTCACTGTGATTGGTGGTGAAACAGTGGACTTAGTAGAGGACCAAGCTGAGATGCTTGCACATCATTTAGGAGAGATTAACTCACCTGTTCCAGACTAATATGACCCCAATGAACAACTTGAGATATGTGCCAAAATCTCTGTCCAGGACAAACAGCCCAAAATGCCCAAACCCTTTTTCATCCCAAGTGTTACTTCAAATACAGATGTATTTTCTAAACAGCAGCAGCTAGAGATTTTCCAAGGTGTTGAACATGTTGAAAATGACCAGTACATCTTTGGGAGGGTCAAAGAAAGGTGTAAAATTTCTATTTTGATATTTTAAGAGAAAATGGCTAAAATAAGTGGGTCAACGTATTACCACACATCCGAAGAAAATGAACATTTTCCAAATATGAAAATTTTATTTTCAGTCCTGTTATCAATGGAATATGCACTTAAAGTGGAAAATACTAAACAAACCTTGTATCTTTGGCAAACAGCAGTATCTAGAGCTCTTAAATGTTTTAAAGATGATCAGGAAACATCCACAACAGAAAATTTAAGATACTAAATATGTGGCAATTCCAGACTGTATGTAGGTTGTTTGACCTAATGTTTTTTTCTTAAAATATAAAAATGAGAAATTTTACACTCTTCTATGACCCTTCTAAACATGTACTGGTCATTCTGAGCATACCGAGTACCTTGGAAAACCTACAGCTGCTGCAGTTTAGAAAATCCAGCTGTATTTGAAGTAACACTTGGGACGAGTGGTCATTTTCGGGCTGTTCCATGCTTGTCTCAGCGAGGTCCCAGACTAACTTTGTTCATGTAAATGTGGAGCTGATGAGTAGGATTGAGAAAGGAGAGCCTGAAGACCATCAAACCATTGCCCTATAATGCTTTCAGTTGAGCGTGTACTTTCTTCCATAAACCTGGAAAGAAGCGTCTCTTCTCTTTCCAGATTCCTCTCATGCTGCTGTTGCATGTTGTCCAGGAAAGATCTCTACTGGGCTGATGATCACCCAGGAGCGTGGCATCACCAGATGATGGCTTTCGATCTAGAAAGAATGTATAATTTCAGTTAGCAAAGAAAAAGAGGGTTTATGTTTTTCTCTTTGTGGATCTCTCAGTCATGTATTATACCAAAGAATCATCCTGCTTCTCTATTCAAATATGTTGTACTCATCCATACGGCTTTTGACTTCACAAAGCTCAAAACAGGAAAACAAAATTGAAATGAACATATGTTTGTGTCTCAACTGTCTAAAGGATATTAACTGTCATATTCTGCTGGAACTTTGTAATATCACCATTTCTAAAAAATAAAGCACTCCAAATAAATAAATAAATATGCAATGACTTGAACATTATTTTTTTCAACAAGCTCTACAGGAAATTTCAATAACTCACTGCAGTCTTATTTTGCAGCATATTACTCTTTAAAAAAAAAACTCACTTTTTTGTCTGGAGCCTCCTCTGTGTGGTCTTCAGGTTGTGTTAAGCTGCTGTCATCAATCTCCTCCGACGTGCTCTTTACATCATCATCTGTATATATGAGAGCAGAAATTAACGTGATGCACTAAAGTGAACGAGGATAAAGAGTGTCGGTTAACTCGATGACAGACTGTGTTCATGCACTTTTACTCCGCGAATAAACTTATGGGATAACTTAACATGAATCCCCAACATTAACTTGAACTAAAGCCACACATTTGGCTCAAAGTACGTCTCGGAAAAAAAAAAAAAAAAGGAATGTTGAGTTAGTGTGATTTTATCAGGACTTACCTCCAGGCTTTCCGGTGTCTCGGGTGAACTTTCCGAAAACCGACATCTACTACAGTGTGCTCCTTGGAGAGGGTCGACATCCGATTATTACTCCATTAATTCATAATAAGTGAAGCTGGTTGGAGCCGCGCCGCTTCTGCTCGTTTAGCTTCTCCTTGTACAAAGCGCTCGTTGCTTCCCAGCGGTTTTTAATTTGCTCCACTGACCTGCTGACTCCGGACACAAGTCTGTGCTGCCAACTTACGTCCGTCAAACTTTTCCACTTATTTTAAATTCTTTTGAAATGTTGAGGAGTGTTGGCTCTTGTAAAGTCCAGCTCTGTTTTTTCTGTCGCCATTTCTGCGAACACAGAGCAGGAAGCGTCACGTGGTGATGTGACGTAACAGACATGCGCAGTAAGGCTCCTCACAGGCGGACAATCTGACGTGCCGTTTACATGGAACGCGATCGGGTTAAAAATAGGGTTACACCACCTCCTCTAACCCGATCGTAATTTCAATCAGATTGGGCTATTCTAATCAGATGGAGCTGTTTACATGGCGTGATTTTGATCTGATTGTTCAATCTGATTGTTCAATCAGATTACTTTTGGTCCATGTAAACACAGCTAATGACCAAAATACAGGAACTACACAGTGAGAATAATAAGTGGCGATACTTAGAGAATGCGAGAAAGTGGGATGGAACCACCATGATCTGGCAGGAAACACATGAAATGAAATGCCTTTTAAAGGATGCTAGCCCAATAGCAGTGGAAATGCTGACACACAAGAGCTCAGTGGATTACAACCAGGAAGAACCGGTACACGAGAAAACTATACAACAAAGAATTGAAATAATGGCTAGAATCAAGAGAAAATTAAAAGAATGCGATCACTTAGAAAATGAGAGAGAGATAAACAAAATACAAAAGGCACTAAGAGAAAAGATGCAGACATGACTGAGAAAACAAGAACAACAGGAGCTTGTCAAACCCAAAAGTGTAGCCAGAGAGACACCTGCACCTTGTACTGTTTTAAAATAAACAGAGAAACCACTGGAGTGCTCTGTGTGGGGGGGAAAAAAAAAAAACTAACCAGAGGAAATCAGTTCGCCACACACTACATGTGTGTCCACAACCTGAAACATCTATAAGGCAAGGGTGGGCAAATTCAGCAAATTATGTCACTATATGCCATCATAGTATCTACCATTAAAAAGATACATACAATGAAGATTAATAAATTAGGAGATACACTGGGAAGGCAAATGTGGTCAAAGAACTAGGAGTTAGTGCACATCTGAGTACAAATTGTTAAATATTCCATAACTTCATCTGGACATGAAGGTCAAAAGACCTGTATATAATCTACAGCACACGCACAAAAAAAAGACTGTTCAGTGAATCACAGAGCTTTTTTTCTGTTTATCTCAGGCTGGTCAACAGAGCTGAAGAAATGTATTTACTTTTTTTTTTTTTTTTTTTTTTTTTACTTTTAAGCTGCTTTTTTATACAATGCATTTAACAGTAGAAGTTAATAAAATACCTCTGTTTTAGAGCTTTGCAAAGCATCTACATTTTGGTGTGCTGTATGAATTTGCAGCAGAAAAATGATCACAAACTGTTGCATGTGCTGTATTTATGTTTCCCATGTTTTAGGTAAAGTTTAGGTTTAGGTTAGTTTTAGGTAAAGTTGAGGCCGCGGGCTGCGGCCTCAACTTTACCTAAATTCTGGGTCTTTTAGTGAAGTTTAGGGCTAGTGGCCGGCGATCACCTTAGTATTTCTTCTGTTTTTCTTGTTGATTAATGCTGGCAAATTACACAGTATTTTTGTCTTTCTGATGTCTGATTCTGTTTTTTCTCTCTGTTTATGGTGCAGCTCCATCCAGAGATGAGAGTTGTATTCGTGTTGGCGATCCTCCTGTCCTGTGCGCCAATAGCATTTCTTGTATATTGTTCTGTAATTTATCTTTGTAGCATGGCCCAAGCAGAGGGTCACCCCCTCAACAAAAATATAAACGCAACACTTTTGGTTTTGCTCCCATTTTGTATGACATGAACTCAAAGATCTAAAACTTTTTCCACATACACAATATCACCATTTCCCTCAAATATTGTTCACAAACCAGTCTAAATCTGTGATAGTGAGCACTTCTCCTTTGCTGAGATAATCCATCCCACCTCACAGGTGTGCCATACCAAGATGCTGATTAGACACCATGATTAGTGCACAGGTGTGCCTTAGACTGCCCACAATAAAAGGCCACTCTGAAAGGTGCAGTTTTATCACACAGCACAATGCCACAGATGTCGCAAGATTTGAGGGAGCGTGCAATTGGCATGCTGACAGCAGGAATGTCAACCAGAGCTGTTGCTCGTGTATTGAATGTTCATTTCTCTACCATAAGCCGTCTCCAAAGGCGTTTCAGAGAATTTGGCAGTACATCCAACCAGCCTCACAACCGCAGACCACGTGTAACCACACCAGCCCAGGACCTCCACATCCAGCATGTTCACTTCCAAGATCGTCTGAGACCAGCCACTCGGACAGCTGCTGAACAATCGGTTTTCATAACCAAAGAATTTCTGCACAAACTGTCAGAAACCATCTCAGGGAAGCTCATCTGCATGCTCATCGTCCTCATCGGGGTCTCGACCTGACTCTAGTTCGTCATCGTAACCGACTTGAGTGGGCAAATGCTCACATTCGCTGGCGTTTGGCACGTTGGAGAGGTGTTCTCTTCACGGATGATGCGAAGGAGTTGTGTTGCACTCCATGAGGCAAATGGTGGCCACACCAGATACTGACTGGTATCCCCCCCAATAAAACAAAACTGCACCTTTCAGAGTGGCCTTTTATTGTGGGCAGTCTAAGGCACACCTGTGCACTAATCATGGTGTCTAATCAGCATCTTGATATGGCACACCTGTGAGGTGGGATGGATTATCTCAGCAAAGGAGAAGTGCTCACTATCACAGATTTAGACTGGTTTGTGAACAATATTTGAGGGAAATGGTGATATTGTGTATGTGGAAAAAGTTTTAGATCTTTGAGTTCATCTCGTACAAAATGGGAGCAAAACCAAAAGTGTTGCGTTTATATTTTTGCTGAGTATATATTATTAAAATAATCTATACGTCTAAAATTGAGTTCACAGATTCTTAAAATCAGCATTCTCCTTACACATAACGTTTCATTGTTCCTCATTATCTGTAGCGCGAGAGAGAGAGAGAAAGCGCAAACACAAATCTATCGAGAATAGCTGAATGTCTGCTGCTGAGCTTTTATTAACAACATTCTTTGTTCCTCCTCTATTCATTCTATGGAGCTAATTGCTCAGATTTCTGTGAATGGATGTCACTGCTGACATCATTACGAGGTCACATCTGGGTGTTTGCAGTCTTAACAGCTTCAATCATGTTCAAACATCTTTAAACAGGGTCATCTTAGAAAGTACAGCTTAAAACTTGATTGTGGTCCATCGAGGTAAAAATTTGAAGCAAAAGTAGTGTCTGTTGCGTTTCTGGCTGAGAACGCAACCGGGCGCAGCTTTACTTTTGTTTTTCAGTGGGTTGCCAGGTATGTGCTTTATAAACCAGCCGGTTGCCAAGTCTGAACTTTATAAGCCAGCCTGATAAAATGCATGCCGGATTAAGCTGTGTTACGTCTGTTTTCTAACAATAACTCCAAGTACCCGAGATTCATCCATTCATTTGCTAAATCCACTTATTCCAATTAAGGGTCATGGAGGATGGAGCCTATTCCAGCAGTCACTGGACAAGAGGAAGGGTACACCTTGAACAGGCACTTGGGCCACTGCAGGGCCAACAGATGTTAAAGGTTTTGCTGCTGCGTGTCTTTAGAAGTGGAACGAAGCCAGTGCAAACCCACGCAAACATGGGGAGAACATGGAAACTCCACACAGAAAGGACCCGGGATGTTCACGCTATCAGACAACAGTGCTAACCACTAAGTCATTGTGCTGCCAGTATCTTGGGGATGGAGGGAGGTTGAATATTTTATTCACAATTATAAGTTGTGCTGGTCAGGAGAAATTCCGTCTTTCTGTATTTTCTTCCAGCAAACGTTTGCACCTTAAAACGTAAGAATCATAAAACTAAATTTTTATACATTAATACTGGGAGGTATGTAGGTAGGTTTGTGTGTCAAAAAAAAATCATGCATTTCTGACATTTATACTGTAATTTCTGGTCTATAAGCCGCTACTTTTTTCACACACTTTGAACACTGCGGCTTTTACAATGATGTAGCTAATTTATGGATTTTTACAGGATTTTTCATAAGTCCAAATACATCAATTGATGCTGTTAATTGATTTCCTGTAAACTGCGCTCCTTATGTGGTGTAAATTCACACACTATGTAAATACAAGGTCTTACCTGTTCGTTTTAGTAAAGAGACGTCCCTCTCCAGCACTTTGCGCCGTCAGATCAGTTAGCGGAATGGAGCCTTCTCCCCCCCCCACCCTTCCAAACTGGTTCTCTCTCTTGGTGCAACAAGATGGAAACGTCACAGCGCCTCATTAACGTCTCATTTACCACAGACTCCATCCAATCCTGGCTGCACGTGATGAAAGTTAGAAAAAGTTAAAATTACTCAATTCTCCATGTGGAGCAGAGACACCGTGTGCGCGCATGCCAGATGACGTGGGCGTCAATATTTACATGTAACACTTCAGGGGAAAAAGCATTTCCGGTGCTTATTTAATTAAAAGTTAAAAAATCTTTCTGTCTAACATTTTTCTGTGTAAATATCTCATGTTACAACGTGGAGACCCGCGGCCTATTTATGTACAATTTCTTTTTTCTTTTTAAAATGGGTGGGTGCGGCTACTATTCAGGTCTGGAAATTATTGTATTTTTTTTTTTAACTGAATTTTGGGTTTCAAGTTGGAAACGTACCAGAAACCCTGAAATGTTCAAATTGCCTGCTAGATGGTGACAAAACCTGCTCAAATGTGCGGAAAGGTCTTGGCTGTTTATTAATTTGTAAAGTTAACATTTGGCAAAAATAAGATGGGCCGAGAGGCAAAAATCAACTTACAGTCATGTCCTTTACCTTTTTAAATATCTCTGGCACCCCTCACCCCCCTGGCAAAATCATTTCCTTCTGGATAAATAAAGATGATCTTATTCTTATCTCATTCTTATAAACAACTTACTTGTTTATAAGAATAAAAAAAAAATCAATAATTCTTTATGAAATACAACTTACTTGTTATATTTCATTAAGAATTGTTGATTTTTTTCTGAGACAAAAATAATCTACAAGTCTGCCATGCTTGTACAACAATTAAGATAAGATAACTAAGATAAGCTTTATTGATCCCACAGCAGGGAAAATCACTTGTTGCAGTGGCAAGTCATACAAAAGTAAAGAAAAAAAAACTAAGTCATACTGATTACATAGCAGCTTTCAGTCAATTAGCGGCGATGTTCAGATTTAGACAGACCCACATGTGTGGGTGTCTATCTAAATATCAAAAGGGGGAGATGGTGGGAAGAGCTGGACAAACGAGACCATTCTACTATTTATATGTATTGAAGCAATCTGCATGTCTTGAAGTAAACAACAAACCCCTCAATTTTCTCCAGTATTTTACTGCAGTTCAGGCTCATCCTCCATCAGAGAATACGCATCCGTTTGAGGTGACGGGGGTGTACACCAGGACAGCAGACCCATAATTTCCTTTGTGTCCATCAGAAGTGATGCACATGTGCAGCAGTTCGAAGAGTAAAGCTCCAGTATCAACGTTCCTTACACAAGTAGAAAAACATTACAGCATCATTTCCTTCAGTAAAGTCATTCTGGCTTTTCTGATGCACAAACTGGGCACATTGTCACCAAAAGAGTGGTGATGGCTGTCCATTTTTTGACACCAATTGAGAATCAATCAAGATGAACCTGCTGGGAAATATCTTTGCGTACAGCTTGTGACGGTGGTAGTGTTCTTTAAAAACAAAATACTGTATAACATCCAGTTTAATATCTGAAACACTGTCAGCACATAAATGTAGGATTAGATAAGATGTCTGATCTGCACTAATGTTAGCTAAAACTGTGTACAGGCCATTAGGAACAACATAATGCTTCCTGAGGTCTCCCTGAGTGGGAAGTAAAATGCAATATATCAATAAAAAATTCAACAAGGAAATAGTTTTTGACTTTATTTTGTAGATGGAGTCAGATGCGCAAATCATTGCCAGAAACACAATCAACTAATTACCTGATCAATATCCAGCAGACTTTATGGAGAATCTAGTGCACTTGCATAAAAAGGTATAACCAACCACAATATGGGTCAGTAGAGGGAAGATACAAAATGTCACAATTAATCTTCTTATAAAGCTGCAGATTCCTTTCTAAGCAAAACAGACTGTTGCACTCGACAGACAAAGGGTGACAACTGTGAATGTGTAGCAATGTCACCTTAAACCAGTGAGAGCACTCTCGCAATCTGGTTTATCATGATTTTACAGGAAATTACTGTTGGACCTGCTGACACACAATGACGGAAAATGAAAGGAGACTAAAGAGATTAGTTGGAAGGTGTTGGCCAACAGAAGATCAGAAACAGGCCAGAAGCAAGAATGTGATGAGACAATGTTGGCATTTATTAAAATAAATAAATAAAAGGATATTATAAGTGAAAAATTCTATTTTAATTTTTTAAAAAACGACGCATGCACTCTCATGGGGTTAAACATCTATCCAGATTGAGACTTGGACTCGGTCTTCTCTACGTGTGGAAATACATGGAAAGTGTTTCTGCAGTCAGACAGTGGACAGGAACTTTCCAGTCCTATTAAAATCCACCATGTCACATGGCAGATCCCAAAATGGCTAAGTCAGACGGGTTCCTTTTGTAATGATGCTTTTTTTCAGGCAAATGGAAAGCTGGGCATTGCCAGAGTGGCACTGGGCAGTAGAGTCAGAAACCAGAGGGGGCACATCTGGAAAAGCTGCTGAAGTCATTCGATTCGTTTAAAAGCTCTGACAATTAGGCGAGACATGGGATGAACTTTTGTCTGTGTTTGTGAGCCAGTCATGCACTTTACTCTGTGGCTTCAAGAGGAACTAAAGAACAGGAGATCCAGTTGACAGGTGAAAGACGCTGTGACGACGCCGATAACACAATCCACACTCCACCTGGAAGCAGGTTTAACTGCCCAGAAAAGATGACTGTGTTCATCGCCGGTTTAAAAAACCAGAATGGTAAATGCATTTATATAGTGCTTTTCCATCTGCATCAAAAGCTCAAAGTGCTTTACAATGATGCCTCACATTCACCCATTCACACAGACACTGATGTCAGGGTGCTGCCATGCAAGGTACTCACTACACACTGGGAGTACTTTGGGATGAAGGGCCTTGCCCAAGGGCCCTTAGTGATTTTCCAGTCTGGCTGGGATTTGAACAGAGGATCCTCTGGTCCGAAGCCCAACGCTTAACCACTAGACCATCACCTCCCCAATGTACAATGAATATTCATCTGAGAGCACGTCAGCACACGAATAGTTCAGTGCTCCTGTTGTATTGCCATGGAAGGCAAGTTCTGCCTTGCAGATTTTGCACTGCAGGTTTTTCTCTTAAATTTGGTTAAAATGATCCCCAACTTTTGAGCTTCGTTGCCTGCTAGCCATGATATTGTTTGGGCATTACTTTTCCAGTGACATCATGGCTGACCCGGATTACCACTATTTTGCGCATGTGGGTCAAGGACAGAAAGGCAGCGGAAGATACAGCAGCATTTTTGAGAGAAAAATAAAGCTTAAAAAAATACACGATGACGATTATTAAATTAGTTGCCGACTATTTTGATAGTCAACATAATCGTGATTAGTCGACTAACTGTGGCAGCCCTATTTCTGATATTTTCTTGTGTTGATTGATGTAAATGATAAATGAACTGCATTTATATAGCCTTTTCCATCTGCATCAGATGCTCAAAGCGCTTTACAATCATGCCTCACATTCACACCGATGTCAGGGTGCTGCCACACAACGTGCTTGCAACACACCGGGAGCTCTTAGTGATTTTCTGATCAGGCTGGGATTTGAACCAAGGATCCTCTGGTCTCAAGACCATCACCTCCTGTAAAGACAGGAATGTTCTGTGGAACACCAAAAATGGCCACAACCAGTCGAGGTTTCCCCATTTTGTATCTTGAAAAGCTCATACCACAACAGACATTGCACACAATGAATATATAGTCAGTGCAGACAAACCTATGACAAATGTACAGAACCAATAAGTGACTGTACTTTAAATGGGCTGTGTGCACGCCGGAACGTGACATAACTTCTGCTGAGATGTCAGGATGGTTGTAAACATCCGGTGCCGGCAGCCATAGCAAGAAAACCGGCACTTTGGTGCTCGCTAGCCGCGTACTTGTACTTCTGCTTCTACCTACCTTTATACCTTCTGTCCGTTTACATGTCATGTTCTAGGCAAACATGACATGTAAACTGACAAAGTTATTGTTTCAGCAACAAACAGACAGTAGGGCTAATCACCACTGCTGTGTGCCATTCTGCACAGCATCAACTAGGTGCAATTCTCCACTGAGTTTCCACAATTTTCCAAAGGACTCGGAACTGCAGAGACAGTGGGTTGTTAAGATTAGGAGAGACCATTTTATCATCACAAGTACTTCCCAAGTGTGTTCGTGACACTTTGCCACTGCTGATTTGATCGCGCCTACCACGATGACGACTACGACCTGGAGCTGTGGGCCCTCACTATTACCTCGTTGGCTTTGTTTTTTCCCAACACTTAAATATACAAATATACAAAAATGGGCATTTCTACAAACATGGGTAACCTGAAGCAGGATGGTTATTTGGTTTGTGACCAAAAAACAACAGTCACGTGCTAGCGCCGACCTCAGGCTTACTTCAATTAGTGTCAGCGTCTTACCTTCAAAATTGCAGCGGTAGGACGAAACGCAAAACTTGAAACCTTTTCCAAGTTTATTCTGTGGCGTTGTACTTGATGCTCTGACGATACACCGCACATCATTAACGGTGAACTTCGGTAACTCCAAGAGACACCTAGTGAACTTCACGGGCTCAGCCATAACACCGGCACTTCTGAAAACGGAAACAGTGTACCATCCTAGCAACAAACAAGGAAGTGATGCATGCACCGAGGCAAATCAAATGCCCATTTGTGTAACATATCAGAAATCGGCTGCTGTGTGGAGTCACAGTGTTTGCATTCAGTTTCACTGTAATTCACATGTTCTACCTCTTTTAAATGAAAATTCATCATTGTGTTGATGGATTGGATCCTTTTATTGTAATTAGCAATAAATCTGTCTTTGGAGGTAGAGCACTGACTTCCTACTTAAATAAGGTGCTTTTCTGAGCTGTATTATTCAAAACGTGCAGTAAATCATTGACAGGACTCAAAGGCGCAATTACACGGACACCCTGTGTTTGAGCACATTAAACATGGAAATTCATGTCCTCGAGTGTGATATTTATTGTTGTTTCACTGTGAAATGGAACAATGTGAGATAGCTAACTGGTCAATCAATCTCCAGGGCACGCGGCAGTGTTTTGGTATTACAGAGGATTATGGGACAGGCTATAGTTAATAAGCACATAATTACTGCTAATTCCTTCCATCGGTGTGATGAGAGCTGGCCAGGAGCATCGGCTCAGGGAGCTGGAAAAGTGTGAAGAGAAATAGGAGGTTGCTTCACTGAATGGCCATCAAATTTGTGCCTTTGATGGTATAACCCTGACAGCACTGGCCCCAGGGCTTAAACAGCCATGAATACTGCTTGCACACAAACCTCCAATCCCTGCCTAAAGTGGATTAACTGTCAACAGTTTCTATGGGAAGACCATCTTGTCCTGAGCGTTGCACTAAACCAGCTGGACGACATGTATGACACCTGGAATAGGCCTTCAGAGTTTTCCCTCACAAAGACAGTGACATGTACGTAAGCTTGGAGCATTCTGGATGGAATGCTCATGCACCTGAAAGGAAATGAAACAAGTTCAATGCATGCGACAACCGCCAATGTGAACGCACCAAATCTTGCAGTTCCTTGAACTGCCACTTGAGGCTGGATCCAAAATCAAGTCATTCCCTGTAGATACCGATGGTAAAATGTGCAAATTTACAGTAGAAATAAACATATTTGCAGCATGGTCCCCACAAAAAAGGGTTCTGATGTCAAGAGGCTTTTTCACCTTTCATGACAACTGTGAGTTTTTATATACTTCATCAGTTTAAGCTATTTTAAGCCATAAGGTTAGTGTGGTTTGTGTGACACCTAGTGTGCCGGCCTGTAGAGGGCCATGCTAACACTGGCTGCTAGCAGTGGATCCCAGCTACTGTGAACTTGACCGCGTTTATAATTTCTGAGCATTTTATTACAAATATCTGAACTAATATGGCTTATTGTGAAGTTAATTGTACTGACAGACAATCTAAAAGTCCATTATTTCAGTTGAGTGATATTTTAGCATGATTTAATAATTTGTATATTAGCGCCACTAGCAGTAATTAGCTTGGTAAAGTTAGCTCCACTGTTAGTCCACGGCTATTGAGGCAGTTATTCCAGACATAATTTTTAATGCCCACACCCAAGCTACCTATTATGAAAACCACCACCCAGTCCTCAAAATATATATTCAAAATCTCTAGGGGAGTGAATTTATTTATTTAGTTTGTTAGGCACTGTAAGAAATTATTTTTAATCAAATATTTTCCAGACTGTGAAAAAAGTAAGACAAATTAGCACTGTAGTCAGTGAAAAGGTTGGTCCCTGATCTACATGACTGGTAGTCCAGCAAAGTCCCAGGTTAACGATTTATAAGCATCATAAAGAGTGTCGTGTCAGAGACATGCATGTTTTTCTTGCTTGAATAGTTGTTTTATTGCAGCTTTTTAACATGCGTTTATTGCATTTTAGTATGTTGTGATTATCTACTACCTTGGCCAGGTCTCTCTTTGAAGAGATTTTTAATCTTGATGCAAATTCCTGGTTAAATAAAGGTAAAATAAAATAAATCTCTCAGCATCAGTATGTCTGAATCCTGGGTGCTCCATCACCTGTTGCATTTTATGATGACATCATCATAGAAATTCCACGTTTCTTCTGTATAAGGATGAAAAAAACGACCCATTAATATGACAAAATAACAGTTTTGTGCCACTTTTGCAGTAATTACTTAGTAGGTAATGAGGATAAATTCATCACATTTCTGATGTGTGATGGTGGAGACGGTACGACTGAGAAAATAATTTGACCTGAAAAGAGAACAAATTTCCGCAGCCAATCTCTGACTCAGAGTGTATCACTGAATCTCTGTCTTACTTCTCCAGAGTGAACAGATGAAGTCTGCTCAGAGTTCCACATTTCACAGCTGAAAGTTGACTTGGCTCTAAACTATTAGAGCTCTGTGAAATGAAACAGGACAGACGCCATAACACAAGCCTGCAAGCTTCATATAAGGAATTTCATGTGAAGAAATCAAACCCAAAACTTTGGTCAACCATTCTGACAGTAAGAAGGTCATCTTGGTCTTCTCACACTCTCAGACCCAAAAAGGAAAATAGGAGCAGCTGAGAGAGGTATATAAATTATTTCTGGGAAAGAACCTCATGGGGGAAGATTCTTCTTTCTCTTCTTAGTTCATAAAAGCAGAGTTAAACTTTATATTTACTGCCCCCACCCTGCCCCACGCCCCAAAGTCCCACTCGCACAAGGTGCATCCGCAGCTTTAAATGCAGTTACACTACAAAGAATTAACATTACAAACACTCTGGGATAAAATGCCACAACAAAATCTAAACCATATCCCCTTTTCAGACATGATCACAGCATTTAGACTTTCATGGCTTTGCCAAAACTTGACAGGTCCTTCATTTAATCTTTATTTAACCAGGTTAGTCCCATTGAGATCAAGACCTCTTTTGCAAGGGAGAACTGGACAATTCTAAAATTTCCAATCCACCTAACCTGCATGTCTTTACATGTGGGAGGAAACCGGAGCACCCGGAGGAAACCCACGCAAACAGGGGGAGAACATGTAACGTCCACACAGAAAAGCCACAGGTGGGAATCGAACCCATGACCTTCTTGCTATGAATCAACAGTGCTAACCACTAAGCCACCATGCTGCCCCGATTGTTTAATATTTGTTGTCTTTTACGTCCATCAGTTGGACTGCATTTAGTGCTCTTCTATCTGATGCAGATGTTTAAAGCACTTTACAATGATGTCTCACATTGGCCCATTGACACTTTCCAGCCTGGTCTCACGTTTTTGTGCCCCAACACGTTTTTTTTATTATTATTTTGCTATTTATCATCGTCCCCTTCTCCTAACTCTAACCACAACCATAGTATGTGTGTACCCTCACCAAACGTGAAATGAAAAACATTCCATTTTCGTTAACCCGTCACAAACCCATAGATCAATGAACTTTTAGTAACCCAATCCCACAAACTCCCATGAGACTGGGTTGCCCTTTTGCGCACACACACACACACTGATGTCAGCAGGTTGCTACACAAGGCGCTCAGCTGCACACTGGGAGCAAAGCCCTTGCTCAAGGGACCCCTTGTGATTTTCCTGCCTGACAGGGAATCAAACAGCATCCACTGGGCATAACCCTGTTTTCCTTTAGACCAGGGGTGGGCAATTAATTTTTACAAGAGGCCACATAGGGAACCTGAATTATGTCCGAGGGCCACACCATCGATAACTCGGCTGTCTCCCATTACAATTTTTTACAAAAAATTACCTATTTAATAGCTTTTATAGGTAATTTTTATTATTGTAATAATATGTAAATATTTAAATATACCTAAATAAACCTCTCTGATTTGCAACACACAAGCTTGACATTTTTAATATATGTAATAATAATCACAGACCTCATGAGGGCCGGACAGAGACATGCAAAGGGCCGCATGTGGCCCCCGGGCCGCAGTTTGCCCAGGTCTGCTTTAGACCATCACCTCCACGTTGCAGTTCAACTAACCTGCTTTGTTATCTTGCCCTCTGTGTAGATGGAAAACAGCTCTCCAATTTAATTTTGCAAAACCATTTTAAACATGTGTACAGTCTAAATAGACAAATATTTTCAGAATATGATCTACTGCTTTAAAAAAGTGATTCCTGTGATCAAGGTCAGGATCAGGTCCCAGTCTTGTGAGACTGGTTTTGACTCCAACACAAACACGTCTTATGTGCGTCATAATCTTGTCTTTACCAGCAATGTGATTGTGTTTAGAAAGAAAGAAGTATATTTAACAAAAATATTATGAGGACTCACAGAGTGAAATATGTTATTGAGGTTTCAGAAAAGTTACTCTTTTCAAACATAACATGAAGCCAGATTGGCGTAAACATGTCTTCTAATGGTGACTGCTAAATTTGGTTAACCATCCTTGGTTCTCAAGACCAGGCACCTAAGTGGCTCTACTCTACTCTTTTGTATTCTATTTTACTCTTCGTTTGTAGATATACCTTAGTATACTGGCATAGTTCCACCTTAGTATTGGAATATAATATATAAGATATACCTTACTGAATTCTCATGTAAAAGTTTGGAAAATCCTCTTAAAGATTCTGAGTGTGTTCGGCAGTGAGCAGCAGAGCTTTGAATTGGCCCGACAACCCTTGAACTTTGAAGCACCTCAACCTCTCTTCCAAAGTCCCTTTTCCCCCTACAAGACAGCATGAAGCAAAGGAAGGAACGCCCTCCTGGGACAAGGTGGAATGGCTGTTAAAATCACCTTCCTAAGTATTTCAGTCTGGGATGTAGCTGGGGAGCAGGTCCCACCCTCTACTCCAGGAGTAAGAACTGAGGAGGAGCTCACGAGGGGGAACCCCGGTATTCAGAGGCCCAACACAGGGCTTAGATCCTGGGGTAGAATTTCCTCTGGCAGCTTTCCAGATACGTCAGCTGACTTAACGGCTGTGAGGTTTAAGTTTGCACAGGGGATGTTTTGGTTTGAAACACGTGAGCAAGCAAGAGAATAAAAGAGAAGGAGGAGCAAAAAAGAGGGTGGTGCCAATTTTAAATAAAGCACACTGCCCACTGGTTGCTGATCAGTTAAAGCAGCAGAGACATTGAAACAGAGATCGAGCCGATCGGGGCTCTGCAAAAGGAAAAACATGCCGACACATGAAAACAGACACACCTACCGACGTTGCTAGAGAAACCTACAAATATTAATGCAGTATGTGATGGAGTGCCTCATGTATACAGCAATGAGGATCAAGCCGGTATAAATTATTAACCATATAACAGATGTCGGAAGCACGTCACCATTGTATAAGTGGATATGTACTAAAAGAAGGGCAGTGGCTCTGCGTGGACACCAGATTTATTAATCGGCCCAACCGTTACACGATACCATCTCTCCAAACAAAGAATGTGTCACGCAACAACGTGACACTACTTTCTTTCTTTGTCCTCAGTTACAGTACAACAATACCAAGCACTTTACTTGTAAAGCACATTCACATCTTGTATTTCAAAGTGATGTACAATACAATGAAAAACTCAGATAGTTAAAGAACAAAACAACATACAACTTACAAACAGGCCACAGGCAAAAACGGGGATAAGCAAATAAGTCATTTAAAAAAAACTGTAATCAAATAAGATTAAAATGAATTTAAGTGTGAGTATTTGCCTATTGGAACTAGCTGAAAAGGTCTGATTTAGATCTCAACTGAATTGTAATGTGACTTTGTAATTTCAACAGGCACACTATTTCACAACACTGGAGCATGATAAGGGAAGGCTCTACAGCCTGCTGCTGAAGATTTCTTTACCCTAGGAGTGCACAATAAACCAGTACCCAAAAAAGAAGGGGCTCATGCTGGCAGATAAGGTTCACCATAAAGCAGTGTGCAACCATTTAATATTTCATATATTAGCAGCAAAGCCTTGCCATCTACCCTCAGATGGAAAGCGAACCATTGCCGGGAGCCAGTGAAAGAAGAAAACAAATTAAATGTTTTGAAGAATCCTTGTACTACAATGAGGTAAATGAGAGAACAGTCCGACAATCATAGCAGTGTTATGTAAGTAAAAAAGGACATTTGCATTTCTTATGTTTAACATGCAAGTCAACAGAGGTTAGTGAAAATATACACCCAGATTTTTAACCGTTTTGCTATGCTGAATAGTAAAATCAGCATGTCTATATCAAACAGGGCCAATAACAATGACAAACATCTTCCCTGTTTGCGTGAGTAGAAAATTTGATGCTATCCAGCTTTTGCTGCAGCCAGACATGTCTCCAGTTTTGCATTATGAGATATATTACAAACAACAGGCATATGCATGTCTGTATCATCAGCATAACAATAACAATTAATCCCATGGCTGCATATTATCTGACTAAGAGGTGTCATCTAAAATAAGAATCACAGTAGACCTACAACCAACCTCTGAGCTACCCCAGATTTCACTGTAGAGAATTCAGACATAATATCATTGTTTAAAAAAATGCAGTGTAATCAACCTGACAAGTAGAATCTTAAGGCGGGCTTACACTGTGCGAGTTTTGGCCCTTTTTCAGCCGATTTTTCACTCGTGCGAGAATTTTTTTGGATCACGCCGAGTTTCGGCTTAATCATGTGTACTGCATCGTGCAGTCTACATGGAATAATGAGCTGCGTTCAACATCTCACGACCACCTCCCGATCGGGAATCGTATGGTCGGATGAAAATCAAACCTGTTTGATATTTTGGTCGGCCGTCGTGACTCGTAAGGGTTCCGTGCTGTTGAAGCAGCGCTACAAGCATCTACGCGCTGATTACCTTGTGCACTGTGCATGTGCAAACACCGGCGAGAGCAAACAGTGATCTCATGTAAAGTCGTGTTTTTTTTTTTTTGCGTTCCCTCGCAATAACCTAATATCATATTAAAGTTCATAACTATCAGCGTGCACAGTGAGTGGAATCAGGTGGGGGGAGACTGAAGGCATATGCGCGCGCACACACACAGCAGACAATAACAGGATTTACGACAGATGAGGGAGTAAGTTGCTGCACCTTGCACAACTGTAAGACTCTGTATGAAATATAGTTTATTTGTACAACAGTGTAAGTAGCAACACCTGTTATGAATGTTTGTTTTCTTTTTTTACCGTCCTCTCGTGAATCATGTTGCTGTCTGCTGTGCGCGCATATGCGTTCAGTCTCCCCACCTGATTTCCCTCACTGTGCGCGCTGATAGGCATGAAATATTTTTTTTAAAAAGAAAAAAAAAAGCTTCTGTTACGTTTTGCTTCTGGAAACACGAGCCCAACGTGTGGGTTTTGAACGTACAATATGAGCAGTCAGATCGCATTAGAGCATCGAGCCGTACAGTGTGAGAACATGAATCGTGGTAGAGAAGCTTGAATCTTTGACTGGACTGAGTTACTTGACGCGAGGACGTTTCGCTTCAAATCGCAGAAGCTTCCTCAGCTAAAATTCTTGCTCTGGTAGTCTGACTTCTGTCTGACCCTTGTCGAGAAGAACAAACAGAAGCCACAAAAGCTGGATTGTGCATGAATCATGCTCTCTGAACTTTTAAACCCTGTGGTTTTGTTGCACAGTTTAAGCTGGAGCCAAGTACAACGATTAAAAATATGGTACAGTATATGCCCAGCCTTAGCCATGCAAGCAAGCAACCAAAGACACCAAAATGATGTTTAATTTACCATATTTCCTTGATTAAAAGCCCAGGTGTTTATTTTTTTCAAACCGTGCTCAGACCCGGCACCTAAACAAGGCAGGCTGTGATTCAAGGCTGTGATTATTGACAAAAGGCTGCTTGCTTCCTGCACTGGTGTTAAATTTCACACATATCACTGGGTGTGGAGAACCAAAGACAACCACTTTAGATCACAGCCCTCTGCATCACAGTGAACCCTCTCTGTAGCCTGACGTACACTTTCCAAAAGATGGAGACCGCAAGGACTGTGGTTGGTTAATTTTCTGGTTTCACTTGATCCTCTCTCATCATGTTTTAAAGGTTTTTGCAGTGCGCATTCCGATTATATTTCGATCATGAATCAAATAAAAGGACATTTGGCAGAAAACAATTATGCCCAACTTTACATCACGGACTCAAGAAGACCACAAAGATGCTCAAATGACCCACAATTCATGGAGGGAACTTACACATACCGTAATGTTACTTTGGGACTTGATAATTGTATAAAGAAGTGGAGCTCATTGAGGGACAAATTGGTCAAGAAAAAGCCCCTGTTCCTGCAGTAAATGGCATTACAACACCACCTAACGTGATGGAGAACTCTGAAAGGGTCACGCCCACATTGACATCATTGCATGGCCACGGAGTTACAGAGTTGTAGAAGCATTGATCAGGCCATACAGTACAATTACAGTACAATTCCACAGGTGACTTAGAGAAAAAAATAAAAATAAAAAATCAGTGACTCGGGCAAATGTAATCCTTTTTAATGCCCATAATGCCCAACGCTTATTTAAGGCAGGTGTTAATTTTTTTTCAGACAAAATACTGATCCTGCTATTAAATGAGGCAGGCCCATATTCAAGGTCCGGCTATCAAGGAAATATGGCAGTTTAACAAAATAGAGTAATCAGCTGTATCACACACAGCACACTAATTTAATCACAGTAACACTGAAGTAGAGTCTGTGTTCATAACCAGCAACAAATGAACATCTAATACTGAGAAACTCCACTACACTAAGGTACAAATGGTAATCTTCAAGATTTGCTGCATAAACAACAGTATCTGCAGTACCGTGAGATACTAGATGTGGACTGTGGGATGGATGTACGTACGAGGGTACACAACACGCTTTTTGAGCTGGCTTTTACTTCACACACATAGATATGATGTGAATGTGCAGTTGGCATCTACAGGCGAGGCAGATGCATTTGAGGGTGGTTTTTCCTTCTGTAAGTGTTTAAAATGACAACTGGTCAATCAAAGGGAAGGAGGAGGAATTCTGTGTGAAAAATCTCTTGAGATTATTTTATTTTAGTAAAACCCTTACATTTCTTTTATGATTAGTGATGGTGAGCGAGTAGATCTGGCACAACTCACCAAAGGCAGAGTCAACCAAACTGTTCACAGCAACACTTGGAAACATGACCCTCTATCCTATGATGAAGCCTCTTCATAGCTTAGATTGGCGAGTTGTGTCCGTGCAGTCTCACCTTGCACAGGAATTAAAAAAGTGATGAGGTTACATCATCTTCCACATTTCTGGGTGATTTTCAGAACTGTTTTACACTACGGCGCTAATGAAAAGCCAAATGTTGAAACGCAATCTTAATGTGCTTCCACCATGAAATAGCTCATGATGAAGTGTGCATGTGTAGTTGGCCAATGATCCAGCGAAGTGTGAACTAAAAGCCGGCCCCTTGAAGCAAGACAACTATGCAAGAAAAAGACACAAATACAGAAAAATGTGTTTGTGAAATTTTAGCTCTCTTTAAATTAAGTCAAGCCTCACAAAGAGACTAAAGATGTGAGTCCAATACCACAAAACACCTGCCAAAGGTTGTCCAAACACCACCTGAACAATACACAAAGAAAGGCCCATTGACTGCATCAGAGATTCTCTTTCACTGAGATAAAACAGACACATACATTACTCCCCACGCTGTGGACAGGACAGACAGGTTTTATGTCTAAATGCATACAGCAGCACATGTGTCCAACAGGCAGTGGGGCGCTGCCTGCATGAGCCCACACCCATCACCTGCTGTCACTCATAACAAACATGCTGCTCATGCCAAATAAATTTGTTACACTGACTTCAGCAGACGTTCCTCACCCTTGGGCTGCTCATAACGCACACTTCACATTCCAACGCATGTGTTCTGGGGTCCCACTCCCTGATCCTCCAACATACGCACACGCACATTCCTCAGCATGAGTGTTCATACACATATAGAAATAAAATGATAGTTCCAGAGGTTCTTCACGATGTCGCGTTCGCTCCTCCAAAGCAAACTGGAGGAAGCGTCTCACTTTCCATTCAGCTCACAAGAATCTCTACAAGATTTATGGAAAGATATGATGTGATCAGGAATCAACTGCATTTTTCGTGTTGATTAATTTGCTTTTTTTTTTTTAATCGATTGTCAGAAAATAGAAAAATGTTCTCTGTAGAATTTCTCAGCACTCAAGGAACTGTGTTCAAGTTAGTTGTTTTCACTAAAGAACTGCACAAATTCCAGAGACATTTGATCAGAATTTCACAACCAGTCAAACTAGTCCATTTTAAAATCTGCCAGTTTAAAACTAGTTTAACCCTTTCACCATTGACAGAGCTGTTATAACCATTTCAAAAACAATTAGTCTCAAACGAAACTGACAAATAATCCTAATAGTTGAATTTGATAAACTGGATTAAGTCAAGAATGAACGCTGTGCCTCGAGTGAAACAATCGATTGATTAGACCGGTCAAAAAAAAAAAAAATTCTTACATGGACTTTGAGAACTGATTTAAGGTAATTTTGGGTTGCTGAATCGGAGCTCAGATTTCTTCATCACACGTTTTTGCAATCTGTAAGTTCTATATTGATGGACTACGCAAAAATCTGATCATTTTAATTGTATTGTCTGAGCTTATTCCATTTTTTTTTCATATTTCCTGGATAGAACAGTCCCCAGTGGAAAATAATAGTATATTTCTCGTTATTATCAGCAGTGGTTGCAGAAGGTTCTTTCTATGCTACAGTGAACCTGTTTAGGTGTAGCACTGTTAGGTTGTAGGTCCTCCACTGGCTTTGGTGTAATACCCACAGGAGGCACCACCTCATGAAAATATGAGCCCTGTTTGCATAATATAAATTTCATGTACATGTGTCTTACAAGCACACATTATCACCATCTGCTGTTTAGGCTCTCCCCAATGACCACATAAGACAACATTAGAGTCAGCGACCACATGGCCCTTTTGTGTGATTCAGGCCGCTTGTCACATTATGTAAATTAGAAAATCTTTACCTTCTGTCCAACACTAAACAGAGATTAACCAGATAAAATCCCACACTTTTGCACATATAGCATTGTTGCTGTTAGATAAAGACAACAAAAGAAGCCTTTCACATTGGAAGAATGGTCACAAAAGTCCCAAAATGTCCCACCTTGCAATGTTTAAATATGTCATAAAATGTACACTCTCCAGTGCTTTACACAAAACCATTTAAAGATTTAATGGTATCTATTCCAGAAAAGCCAAAACATTTTCACTAAGTTTTCTGAGAGTTAGTTTTATGTTCAGTTAACTGTGTGTGTGTGTGTGTGTGTGTGTGTGTGTGTGTGTGTGTGTGTGTGTGTGTGTGTGTGTGTGTGTGTGTGTGTGTGTGTGTGTGTGTGTGTGTGTGTGTGTGTGTCTTTGTAATCAGGTGGTTTCAGGCTTTGGTGGTTTTCTTGCAGTAATTACAAGAAAAGTATTGCAATTCCTGGCTTTGCCACGTATTGGAGATTTTCCCGATATTTTGTTGGTTCTGTTTGTTATATTTAACAGTGAACATAGTCTTGCCCATTTGACTATTGGATGCTTCTACTTCTTACAGAAGTATTTTTTTCCTTTTCTTTTTTATTATTGTTGTTTATGCACAAATAACACCAGATCGAGTTCCTTGTATGTGAGAACTTACTTGGCAATAAATCTGATACTGATTTGAGGGCAGAACCAATCTTGTCACCTGGCTCTGTGAAAAAAATACCCTTCATTTGTTTCTGAATAAATTTAATAATTCTAAAAGACATTGGTGAACACATCACCTTGGAAGGTGAATATATCAGTGCATATATGATCAGGATAAAAAGTATGTATGCATTTTAAAACAATATTAATAGTGTCAGGGCTCTCCCTAAGCAATGGCACAATGTCGCTGTGCCATCATGCAGATTTTCAAATTTATGGTGTTCCCTCTCTGTTTTCTTGGTAATTATTCATTTTTTCACATCGTTACGAGTTTCAGAGCTTTCCGAGACAACCACAGGTGGTTGGAAAAATTCCCAGTCAGCTGACAGGCTGCGTGTCAATGTGAGCACAGTGTGTGAAAAAACTGGCCTGTGGAATGCAGTTTTTCCGCAAAACCCGCATTGATTAATCCACTGTGCACCCTGTTGATGAAAACTCTAAATGAATCAGAATAAAGGTACTATTTGAATAGATAACTTGATTCATTTAAAGTGGAGATCCTTTTGCTTCATCTGTGAGGTACAGAGCAGTCAGTGGACCAGAACTCAGCATTGTGTTTTTTTTTTGTTTTTTTTATTAAATACACAAACGCACTACTTTGCTTTAAATATACAATAGGCCTATTTCCCATAATCAACATGGACTTCGTGTGTTGCATTGGAGAGTTGTAGCTTCTGCTGCTACACTGATTAGCTCCTTACACCGGTTATGTGTATGCACCACATATGTTCAGTGTTGCCAACTCCTTAGTAAGAAAAGTAGCTATTGGCTGTCCTAAAAGTCACTACAAGTTGCTAAATGACATCACTGTCTAATTTTCATATTATTTGCATAATATTATATCATAACAGATGCTGTAAAAAAAAACAATAATTTCATGGGAGAGACAAAAAGTGAGTAAAAACACCTTAATAAGATTTAGAAGTACAAATAAACTGATTCTTGGTTTGTTTATTTATTTTGCCGTTACAATTGACCATCACTAAAATGATAACCTCTCATGGCCAGCAAACGAGGTAAATAGGCTGACCCAGTCCGAGTGAGGTTCGCGATTCAATGATGAGATCATTGTTGTGATTTAGGTGAGAAACAATTTTTTTTTGTTTTAGATCCCGCTCTAAAATAGCGTGGGATCAGCCATGGCGGCATCGTGCGTGCGTGATTTATTTGCATTCTGAACGCAGAGGAGTGTAGATCTCCGACCGCTCTGCTCCCAGCACTTTGCAGCTGGCACGGAGCTCCCTGTGTACTGACCGCTTGTGAGTGCTTTGGGGCGGAGGGGACCGAACGGCGGCACCCGCTGCTGCTCCGTGAGAACAGAGACTGTAGATCAATACGTGCTTTCACTTTTGAGTTGCCAAACACCAGAATACTTTCCAATGACCAGCAGGAAAAGTAACTAGATTTGTTGCTAGTTGCTTTTGAGAAAATAAGTCGCCAAGACGGTTTGGAAAGTTGCCAGATTTAGTGAGAAAGTCACCAAGTTGGCAACACTACAGCATTTTCAGTGGCGCCGTGTTTACGGAACACTTTGTTGACAAGAATTAAACAAAGCCTCGAGGCAAAGAATTTGCCTGGAACATTTTTTGTAATTGAATTATTTTGAATTACTCAAGTAATCATTTCAGTCCTTGTGCTGACTCTCATTTCAGCCTGGTCATGAATCATGATGCATGTGGGTGTGGTAACCATTTTAACTGCCAGCCAATGAGTCAGTACCATGTGTTTCTGCAAAAATTAATCTGACTTGTATCCTGAGTCTTCAATTCCAGCACAATAGGCAAATCATGTTTGTGTGTGAAAACGACAATGTGGCTCTTAAAGCCGAACTCTCATCACTGTCTGCACCACTGCACTCTTCTGTAGAATAATGATAAAAATTAAAACATTACAGCTTTCAGGTTTAATTACATCCGATATCTTGTAAAGCAGCTCCTGTTATAAACATGGACCAACATGGCCCACACTTGACATAAAGCTGGTTCATATCGCTGAGACAGACGGCTAATTTCTACATTTGGGTGTGACACATTCACATGAGTGAGGTCAGTGGTTTGTAGATCTGCTCTCTGGACAAGGTTGAGTTGTGCGATCACACACTGCAAAATCTGATGACTTAGTCCAACTTAAATTTTTTGAGACAACTGATTAGGTCAAATGTTTTCTACCCTCTGCACCATTGTTCCTATGCACTGTGCTTTCTTTACAACAAATTCGGCCTATACAACACATGCTGTTTACTTAATAGCAGCACAGTGGCTTAGTGATTCACACTGTCACTTCCCATCTGTGGCCTTTCTGTGTGGAGTTCGCATGTTCTCCCTGTGCTCGCGTGAGTTTCCTCCGGGTGCTCCAGCTTCCTCCCACATCCAAAGACATGCAAGTTATGCGAATTGGAAACTTTAAATTATCTATAGGTGTGTGCAGGTGTGAATGTGTTTGTTTGTCTATATGCGGCCATGCAACAGACTGGCATCCTGTCCAGGGTGTACCCTGCCTCAAGCCCTATGACTCCTGGGATAGGCCCCAGCCCCCCTTTGACTCTTAACTGGAGTAAGCGGGTATAGAAGATGGAAGGATGTTTACTTCCACAATATAGCATGTTTCTGTCTGTCACTGTGCACAACACTCAAAACTTTTCAAACATTACATCATCATGTTTATTTTATATTAATTTAACACAAATTGTTTGATTGATTGTCCACATTATATACAGCAAGTGACCAGATCCGATCTGCATGTCAGTGTTGCAGTCTTTGTCTGCCATCTAATCCACATCAGTTTCTCTAGCACTGAAAGTCACACACATCGAAACAGTCACATGACTGATGTCTGGTATTCAAACACACCAACTAAACACACACAGAGCTCTGTGACTAACAGGATTTAGATTAGAAAAATCCAAGCTGGTGACTTCATGTGCATTAATATTTTTAGGTTTGTGCATGATAAAAAGTTCAACATTAGGTATAGAAGATGGAAGGATGTTTACTTCCACAATATAGCATGTTTCTGTCTGTCACTGTGCACAACACTCGAAACTTTTCAAACATTACATCATCGTGTTTATTTAAATTAATTTAACACAAATTCAAGTCAGGTCTGGGAGTCCATCACCACCATTGAAAAGTAGCCAGAAACATGCACATCACCTTAGCCTTTTTAGGTTTCTGAAGCTCTCAACTCTGAGGCACCTGCATGTTGGATCATGCTAAGAGAAACATGTCACATGGCCAAAATGTCACAGCTGATGTACCCTCATGATATATGTGATATTCCTTGTCCATGTCTTCCTGAGTAACTGTTCGTTTGACACAAAGTAATTACAGTGGTACCCAAGGAACCTCCACAAAAGATACCCTATCTTCACCTTCACTCACTGGTTTGTATCTAGGTGTCACAAGTATACAGTAAGACAGGAAGCATGAGGATCCTCAAGACTTGGAACTTTGTTTCCTGCATAGGTATAAGTATCGCACACACTGTTCTGCTCAAAAACTTCTGGACTCCATAAGGTCTCCCCAGGCATCTCTTGATCAGTGTCTCTGAGAAACCACAGAAATACAAATCTTCTAGGAATAAAGAGCCCCAGTGGGTTAGAGTGAATCCCTGGATATCCTAGCATGAAGTGGATGAGAGCAGGCTTTGTTCAGACTACCTGCTCAAATCGAATGTTTTACACATCCGACTAAAATCTGATCTCACTGATTGATAGTCCACAATATATATAGCAAGTGACCAGATCTGATCTGTGTGTCAGTGTCGCAGTCTTCATTTGCTATCTAATCCACATCGGTTTCTCTAGCATTGAAAGTCACACGCATCAAAACAGTCACATGACTGATGTCTGGTATTCAAATACTGCAACTAAATGCACACAGAGCTCTGTCACTCACAGGATTTAGATTATAAAAATAATCCAAGCTAGTGACTTCATGTGCATTAATATTTTTAAGTTTAGATATGTATGTACGTATGCTCAAATGATGGTTTGATCAACCAAACAAGACATTACAAAATAAATGCTGTTGGATGTAAATATACAAATGTGTGAGACTCCTGCAATGTCTTTCAGGCATGAGGCATTATAGATGTAGCGTTCTGAACAAAACGGATGTGCAAACATAAAAAAAAAAATCTTTTGACTGTTCACACCTGCAACATGGAATTCTAATTCTAATAGGGTATGCACAAAAATCTGATTTTTATTCATAGTCTGAGCAAGGCCTATGTTTCCAACTGGACTGTACACCAGACCAGGTTACTTCTCAGCCAAAGCTGTACCCATTTCCACTTGGGTGGACTGGGGCAATGCAGATAAAGGGTCTTGTCCAAGGACACAGACAGGTAGCCTGAAGTACACACACTGGGAATCAACCTCGGGTCTGCATATTAGTAGTACAACTCCTATCCCACAGACGGGCATGCTTTGCAGTGGCATAAATGTCATTGTCAAGATAAGTGAATCTCTCAACAGGTTTGACACTTTAACCGCATACAGATACAATTTTGACAGCCGAGACCAGGAAGTCATTGAAACCTTGAAATTTATTTGATCCAAGAGAGATGATGCTTCTCAAGTGCTGTGATCAGGGCATACATTCCTTCCTCATTGTCTAAAAAGTCAAGGTCAGTGAACCTTTCCTCATGGACAAAGGTACCAAAGTTGCTGGAATACACAACCCTACTCAACATCCAGTCCATGGGATAACTGAACACAGAAGGAGCCAGAACACATCCCTGATGAATGCCAGAATTCAACAAGAAGAAGTCAGACTACACCCCCCCCCCACCACCACCACCACCACCCAACAACGTCTCACGGCAGTTCATGGCGGCATTACGAAAAGTACATTAATCTATGGGTTTGTGACGTGGGCACGAAAATGGGCTGTTTTTGTGACAAGGGCACAAACTCATTTCGTGACGGGGACATGAAATGTGAGGTGATGGGGGATCTGGGGGGTTATATCTAGGGGAGGGTAGACACTTACGCCATGGTTATGGTTAGAGTTAAGAGAAGGGGAGGATTTATAAGTAGCAAAATAAAAAACCATGTCACAAAAATTGGGCATTTTTTGTGACAGACATGAAAAAAAATGAGACTGGACTGCCATCACCACTGCACAGGACTCACAGCAACTGTCTATAGATCATCTAATAAACTGTCTCACTCACTCATCTTCAGCCACTTTACTCCAGTTAAGCTACAGCCTATCCCAACAGTACAAATTATCTCTCACTTTAAACAATATATGTTTTGTTGGTTGAATCATTTGAGTTAAAGGTACTCGGTGCAGTTGTTCACGCTCTGCAGGCTATTTGTACACAGTCCACATGATACTACACACAAACAGCAGCAGATGAGTTGATGGTGGATTGGTCTCACTGTGACTAAAAATATTTGCGTTGGCTGGAACTCACAGTTAATGTTTGATTACACACACATTTTGACACTCGTGTATGCATGTACACAGACTCACATCTTCTGGTTCCACTTCTGGACTAGATCATACGTTTAGGGTGGTGACTGTCTAAGAGGCGTACATGTGTGAGTGTGCATGTGTGTCTGATCATTTATCAGTCGCTTGACAGCCACAGAAATCCAAGTCACACACACAGTTTAAAAACACCCTAGTTGGTCCTGTGAGACTCGCAACCGAAAGCGTGTGTCTTTGTGTGCCGTTTGTCTGATGGTGTGGACCATCAAGTGCTCATGTGTACTTTGTGCCTAATGTCCTGATCTCAGGCCACTTTGCTCTAATGGGTTTACATAAAAGGTCAATGGATGTTTGGAGGTCAGGGTTACAAAAAGAGCAATGAAGATGCCCCACCCCCGTGATCACATGAACACGCAAAATCTAGAATCAATACACTTAAGAGCATATCTGTCTGTGCATGTTGTCGTAATGGGACTGAAACATGTCAACTCAGAATAATCTTTAAAAATAACAATCATCGCAGAGGGCAAGAAGGAGATTTTGCTGTCTCTCATTTGTGATCAGATCTGTGCATCTGTTTGCGACACAAATCTACTGCACTATGATGGCACTCAAACTGTGTCTGGGGGACAAAGGCAAGTGCACGGTCAGTAGCCCGAGCATGAGGCACATTAAAAATGGGCAGGGTCAAGG